>NC_092029.1:9665884-11080884 GCF_042242105.1 Pempheris klunzingeri
GTCTTTCGTTGCATTTTCCCAGTACAATAAATTATGCTTGGCTTTTCAACTTTTTCAAATCTTCCTCAACATTAGTTTGTTCGGACGTGGATGTGAATGCCTGTCTGCGTTGTATATTTATTCTATTCAAGATACATTTTGATTTTGAGTAAAATGATTTCAGTTAATGTGCAATAAGGAAAGAAAAAATAACAGGTGAAAACCTTGCACTAAACAGGATGTTTAGTCAACCCCTGGGGCACCGGCAGTGAATATTGTCTTCCTCAGCTATATCTTTTAGCCTGAAAGGAATTTAGAGGACAGGAAATGCCAAGAAAAAGGAAAAACCTTACCCAGACTTTTAGGGTCATCTATGCAGACAACAGAGAGCATGAATGATAACATATCACAGGCAGCATCCGGGTGAATAGGCCATGAAATTCAACACAATACATCCGACATCTGGCACGTTAATGCTAAACTCTTGATAAGCCTTTGGTGTGCTAAAGTGCTATATATCATCAGCCTATCATGTTAAGAGCACAAAAAGTACATTTCTTAAGTACACCTCTTGTATCCTCCCTTGATGTAGCCACTTTCCCTCAATCTGCTTAACATAATTTTCTTGGTTTCCCTGAATTACTTTAAACAGCTGTCAGAGAACAAGTATGAATGTGTTGCATATGTTTATTTGGTCTTTGCTAAATTGCCGAACCAACTGACAGCCAATGTTATCTTGCTAACTTATGACCTGTTAAGGGTGACAAGTAAAAACTGCCAGGTGTACTGCTATGTCGCTCACCCACTTGACCCACTTGAATTGTAGCGTAAAAGAGGGAATATTGAATATGTATGCACAGCTGACTTGACTTGATTCATGCTGTATAATAATGACATGGACGTTAGTTTAGATTAGCATAATCAGATATTTCCCCTTCGTTCTAAATGCACAAACATTACTAACTCTGAAACATGTATTTCTCCAAGTTTATATATATATTAGACAAAGTAAAGCCTCCTTAAACTGCTCTTTTTGGCAGTTCTGTAATAGCTTGTGATATAGTGACTTCCTTAAGTTTTAATGGTGCAGCGAAATTTAGTAAATCATGAGTTGGAGTAAGACAAGTAAGACTTTACAGCTCAAATTTACACAGACTTACGACTGGCTGACATTTACTGTTGGTGCTTAGCATCAAAGTCTTTGTTAATCCATACGTAAAGGAACTTCAAGAAAAATTAATTGGCCCTGGGCATTAATGTTTGAATTAACCGTATATTTGACCTACTTTGTCTTTCATGTATCAGAATGCTCAGCGGCAAATATTTTATTTGTATGCTCTCGGTTAATAAAGTGTTAGCTTCTACTGACAGCTCACTGTATATGTGACTGCGTGTGTGTGTGTGCTGGGAAAAGAGAAACCAGGCCACATCCCCCTGGGGAGACAGACTGAGGCTCATATTCAATGCTCTTTATGAAAGAGAGCTGTACCCCCTGTCAGATCTCTCCATCTCTCTTCTCCCACTGCCTTCATCTCTCCCTCCTCTTTATATTCATCTTTTTCTTTTCCCTCACATCCACTCACCCACCAGCACTCTCCCCTGTATTTCATTCATCTGGCTCTCTCTGTATCTTTTCTCAGAATCTATCAGGATTTCGCTTTGAACTAGTCCCCTCCCTCCTCTCTCCCTGTACATGTCCACGGCATTCAAGATGAAATTGAAATTTTTGCCTTATGGCTAGAGCAGACGCTTTGACTCACGGTTTATCTTGCACAGTGAGTAAAATCACACCATCAAATCTTCGGCCTTGCAAGTTTGGATGATTGGAAGATAAGTTATTAAGATCAGTTAGTAACACGTGTGCTTTTTTAAAGGATGACATCAAGTATGACTCATGAACTAACCAATGATGCTCATATCTATTTTTTTCCTTGATTTTCTGGGCCGTATCCAGTATCAGTCTGTGACATGACCTCACACCTTTTTAGGGCTGAAGCGCCTATTGCATTGCAAAATCAATTTCCGCAACTTACTCAACTTTGAACACGGGAATGTCCCTTTTCTCCCTATCAACATTTCTAATCTTTTCTGCCTCTGCTCTTGACCCCCGCATAGTGTGGCTGCACGTTGGTGTGGCGCCAGATAGGAAGCAGCTGACCGCTGTGCAGGAAGTGGACAATAAAGGACACACAGAACCTCAGGCAAGAAAGAGTGTGTGTGTGAGTGTGTGTGTGTGTGTGTGTGTGTACCATGTGCATCAGTAAATGTTTATGTCATAGAGTGTAAATATGTAGACCATTGTTTTTGGCGGTGCCATGTGGGATGGTACGAAGGGTAAAGCCCAGCCAATAGACTTTATTACTCTTAGTTTACTTACTGACTTTATACATTATAATCAACTAATAAACAAATGGCTTATAATAGTCTGTAACACTCTATAGTGTAGTTGTCAACACATATAAAGACATTTTAAGTGTTTGTTAATGTGTTTGACATGATAACATCTCTAATAGTGCATATATATATGTATTTCTAGCACTTTTTTTATATTCATAGCTCTTTTAAACCTGTCTGTGAATGACTTTGCATATGATGTGTATTAACAGTTAATAAATGCCTTAAAAGACACTATGAGATTTGTTCATGTGTGTAGTCATGCACAAATCAAATTATGTTATAATGTGTTCAACTGTTAATACAATTTACAATTTGATTTTATTAATTATCATTATTATTATCATCATCAAAATGCAGTGTTAACTGAGGAATTAAAAATGCAGTTTAAGGCAACATTAAACATATTATTTGATACTGATGAGTGCGTTGAATCTGTTTAACTGATACTTAGTTGCTGGTGGTTTCATGATGATCTGACATCCAAGATTGAGATCATAGCTTTTTGTCAGAGCATGTGCTGTAGCAGCCCATAAGATTACCTTAAAAGGTACACAGAGTGTGGAGTAAATATAAACTGTGATTTCATATCTGAAGCACAGATCAGGCAAAGGGAAATGATTGGCATGCCATGAGCCGCCTGGGAGACAAAAGACAGAAACAAAGCATGTCTGCAAATAGTGCTGCCGTACCTCTGTGTGTTCTCTGTGGCTCCTACAGACTTCCTTATCTGAGAGGCATCGGTTGGATCGCTCCTCTGAAGTCAATGCTTCCCATTGTTCCTGGAAAGACTGGAATTTAGCAGCTGGTTCAATGGGACTGACAGAGAGGGACACAGGGCAAAGTGAAGGTTGGATATGGACCATATGTGGAAGGAGATCAGGCAATGGGAAAAGTATTTAGCACTTTGTTGACTCACCTATGAGCCAGCTGTGTCAAAATATAAGGCTTACATCAATGCAATATTACAATTTAAAATAGTACATGATTTTGAAAAGCAGAATAATTAAAGCCTACAAGCTTTCCCATGATATCAAATTATTTTTTTAGCAAAACTTGTATTATTTAATAGTAAAGTATTCTTAGAATACTACTTTAAAATGCTCATGATGATACCACTCAACTGATGGCATCAAGATGATGACTATAACATTGCATGGACCAGTAGCCTTCAGGAAAAGAAGAAGTTTGTGATTCACTGCATTTTCAAAGGGGACACCACAGGCTGAATATCTACTCCCCTGCCAATGCACTGACTCTCCCTTGAAATTCTGAATTTAGCAGACTCTGGGAGAATCAAAACCCCCCCAAAAATTCAGCTGTGGAAAAAACATCACATATGAATAGAGGCACTTTTCATGTCGAGTGTGAAACTTCACAGCTCGTTCAACTTTCCAGTCTCATAACTTTTTCAGTGGTTAAGTTCAGTTGAGATGTTATGAATCAGGGTTTGATACAGAAGTTGGACATGATCTTTTTATGAACAGTGAAATGGTTTCACTCTATTTTTGTGCAGGGGCAAATTAGCAGGTGCAATGTCATGTTTACCACTTGCGCCCTGGCTTCAAACGTTGTTGTGCTGTGGTTGTGCTGTGTCAAATGGAGCTGCAGCTGAGGTAGAAATGGTACTTTTGGTAACCTTGGTACCTACTCCACTGGATGTGACAAAAAATGTAGTTTCCTGTGGGTCAGTCGGTCTAGTTCTCATTGAGTCTATCAATCCTTGTACTATAGCCCATGTTTGTCCTGCTGATGAGAAACTTTCTCCTTCCCTTGTGCTCTCTCTTTACTCAGGCTTCTCTGCTCTGGACCATCAGCCGTCCTGGGACCTCTCTCTCTTCTCTGGCTGTCTCATTCCAGATGTTTGGACCTGAACCTTTGACCTTTAGTAGATTCAACCTCTCCTCTCTCTCTCTCTCTCTCTCTCTTGTGTGCAAATTGTCCTTGTCTCTCTCACCCTCTCTTGCTGTTTTTTCCTGTCTGTGTGAATGGCGTACCACAGCTTCGCCTCTTATGTGTTTGCGTCATCTCTCCTCTTTCCAGATCTCCATGCTGGAGAGGAGGTCACATGGCTCAAATGTGTTTGGCAACACTTGAAGTTGCACGATGAAAATATCATAGTTACTTATATACAGTATGTGCATTTTGCCAACAGTTTTACCTTAAGAGGAGCCACTCTTCTTCTTCTTCTTGACTTATTAGGGAACAGTCCGCTGCTTCTAAAGGGAGCTGATTAATGAGATGACTCCCCGTACCTCCCTGCTGTTGAGTGAAGTTAATGTTGAATGAGTCTTTAATGAGAGTACTTGCAGAAGTCATCAGACTTTTTTAAACAAATGAATGCAACTGTGTTCATGATCTATTTATGAAATTATTTTGTTTACCTACCCCATCACAGGCCTCTTGTAGCCTGATCCACTGGGATTCTACCCTTTTCTCACACTTAGCCGCTCTGTACCTGATCCTAGGCTTTCACCACCTGTTTTTAACCTAAAAGTGAAAACATTCAAATCACTAAAACTGGAAGCTCAGTGTACAAACAACATGTGTGTGTGTTTGTGTATTTCTTTATTCCTGTTATTGGCAGAATAAGATCAGTATCAAGTCAAAGGTGAAAGAAATATGATAAAATGCCCTTTGCTCTGTCTCCTCAGAGACATGCTCTGCACAGGCTCTGGTGTGTGTGTAAGTGCATGTATGTGCGTGTGAGCAGGTAATATGTCCCAGCATCCCCTGGCTTATTCCTGTCAATCATCTATTGAAGACTGTATTACTGAAAAGGTCACAAGGCTTCTGCCAAACAGACAGACATACAGAGAGAGAGAGAGCTGAATATTTTAATACTGGATCAAAATAGACAGATGAGGAAAGGAATGAGAGGTTTGCACAAAAGTCTGCTGAAAAAAGCTCAAGTTTAAATATCACACTTCATTTCATAATTGTTTCAGAATGATAACTGCTCTTTCTTCCCTGATGCCTGATAACATTCCTAACATGATTTTATATGAGCACTCCATTTAAAAGACGCTTGACAAGTTTATGGTCCACATTCTTGAGTTGTCCAACATTAAGTCTCAGTAGAACAGAATGTCTCCTGCCCTGCCCTGCCCTGCCCTGACTGTAGACCGAGTGAATCACCTTCTCAAGTATGCAGCACCTGCAAAACATAGCTGAAGGCAGGATGCCAGCGCCGCTGTCTCGCTTTTCTGTGAGATTTAGTCAAGAGATTCCGCTGTCAAGGTACACAGCACACAAGGTAAACAGGCGGGATGGCCAAGTCACAAGGTAGGGCGAAATAACACATGGTCAAATATGCAAATATGGTGCTGAGGACCTGCACTGTGCTGAAATCAAGCTATAATCTTACTCATCCATGTATGGCTGGAGTATTTGTTTTCATTAAACTATTAGAATGAATTTGTGTGTCTTTTTTATTTTGGCTCTTTGGTGCAGTTCAAGTGTAAATGTCCACAGTCCACAGGCCTATGTATTACACAATCACCAGAACACTTGATGATGTCTGCCGTTATACATACAGTACATACTTCATGTGTTGTAGCTTTACTGTCTTTTACATAAGCTCCAGATATAGACTCCCTGTCCAAATATTATATATAGGGCAGATAAGAAAAATAATTCTCAAAGGTCATCATTGAGACAAATATTACAAGCTTTTCATTTCTAAAAAATAATAAAAATTAAAAGATATTACACATTAACTTAACTTAAATAAGTGTGTTTTGCATTGTGTCAGAGGTGTCAGAGGTGTCAGAGGTCAGAGGTCCTCGTTGCTCATGAGACTAAACACCAACATTTTTGATGTTTTGCTACATTTTTGAAGTCAGGAAATGAATTACAGCCCTTTTGGATTATATCTTGTTTGAGAATTGTCCATGCACTTGCTGTCATCTATCAGTAGATTGATGTACAGTTGCACTCAAAGTTATTCAACCCCCGTTGCAAATTAGGTGTAATGGCAAACTTTCTTTTCAGTGAATGCCTCATTCTTCCTTCTCCAGACATACTGCTGATCCATAGATCCAAAAAGTTCCTGTTTTGTTTCATCGCTCCATAGAACAGAATTGCTTCTCTGGCTTATTTATATGGTTTTGAACATATTGGAGCCCACTTTGGGTCAGTAGTGGTGTACATCTTGGAGTTAGGGGTAGGAGACCTTCAGCATTTAGTATGTGCCTTACTTTAGAAGCTGAAACCTCAGTGTCTGCTGCCACCAAGTCTTGCTGCAGGTCTTTTGCAGTCACTTTTTGGCCTCCTGCCTCCTCAGAAATCTGGTGGCAGGTGTTGATAGCTTCCTCTTTCTGCTGCGCCCCGGTAGTGTAGCCAGTGTTCCTTTAGCTTTGAACTTTGCTAGTGAACTATGCTTCCAACAGTATCTCTGGGAACACTCAGTGCCTTTGCTATCTTTTTGTATCGTTTTCCTTATTTGTGCAAGGCAATGATGTCCTCTGTTAACTTTTTGGACAGTTCTCATGACTTACCAATTTCTAACACGCAACCAAACGTCACCGTGAACAAACCCTTAGCCAGTCTGGACATTTGATATGTTCTATCTCAAGCAGAGGTGATGGAACTAATGAGGCCCTTGATTGGTTGCCTCAGGTGTGCTTGAGACAACATTTCTATTCAGGGGATTGAATGATGCTGAGACTGCAATAGTCATTAGAAGTGGCATATTGTGTTGAATCTGGAGAAAACACCTGAATACTGAATATTTGCAATGTCTGAGCAAACTTGCGCTAAATAAACATTTACGGCCCTGGCCCTTTATATATATATGATTATAATAATTATATCATATGTTCACCTGTCATATGATAGATAAGTACAAATCTCCTTCCTGTCCGTTCAGCCTTCAGTTGATTGGCTCAAAATAACTGAAAGTGAGAACAAGATCAAGATCGCTGCGAGATGCTTCACATTCCTCGGCTGTCATTGCTTTGAAAACCCGTGACACATCATCTTATGATGTGGATCGGATGGTGAATGTCAGGTGTTTGTATGTCAGGTGTGTGTATGTCAGGTGAGTCAACCTCAACACCTCTGACCCCCATCTGAGACACCTCCCCACACCTCACTGCCATGTTTTTTCAATTTTTTTTAAATCTAAATTGTGCCAATTATATTCACTGCTGATGAGGACCTTGTGATATGGTCAAAAGCTCCAGATCAAGCAAGTCACTTGACTTGACATGTCAGCTGGTTTTGTCAACTGCTGCTTCCAAGGTAAAGAATGAACTGAACTGAAAAACAAAAACTTTTGCAATTGGTTGAGTAATTCGAGTGAGTAATGCTGCCGGAGGCTGAGAGTGAGCGGCGAATGAGCTGTAATGACTGCAATGTAATCCTTCTGGGCAATTGCATCCTAAGTATGTCCACTATAAGTGGTTGTTTTTGTCACTTACTCAGGCTCAGACTGGTATTCGAAGTGTCTGACAACATTACCAAAAGGATCACTGCAGATATAGACCTGCAACGTGCATCGTGCTATTTAAACCCACTAGATTCCATTGACAAAAGTAGTAATTTTTAAAACACCAAACTCACATAATAATGCAAACAAACTAACTGATCAAGACAGCAGTAGACCAACAACTCCCATGTAAAATTACTGTTTTTGTGAATGGAGTCTGGTGGCTTTAAATAGAGCAATATGATGGCTAATTCTGGTCTTTAGGGATCCTTTCTGTAATGTTGACACCTCAAACAACAAACCAACCCTTTTTGTAAGCATACTGTGTTCTGTCCCGAAAGCTTATATTACAGCCAGTGTTGCTTGTGCACCGCCCATTCTTGGCTGCCAGTGGAGGCTGGACTGTACTGTACCAATTTCAAATGTTTTTGTACCTACCCGTCATTTCAAGAGAGTTAGTCTTCAAGTTGCAAAGCTTCAGCTGCGCTTATTGCTGAAGAGTTTAGGTTTTGTAGGTACAAGGTTCTCCTTATTCAACACATTCTTGTTGATGCTGTGTAAGTAGAACATTCAACTTTCAGTCAAACAAAAAACTTCCACTGATTGCTGCAGAGGCTGACAATGCATTTTTTTTTTTTACCTTACATCGCTATCAAATTGAAAGAATGTCTGAATGTTTGTGTCCCAGTTACCCTGGCTGACTGTTGTGAATGCCTTGAACCGGATGAGTCAAGTGAGATACCTGAGAGTCTACTGAACTTCTGTGAAATGAACAAAAATGTCATCAGATTCAAGTATTTTGTCCCACTTTGTGACATGTTGACAAGCAGGTGTTTTTGCGTAAAGCATTATGTAAAGCACTTTGGCTTGTGTTTGAAATGTGCTGTACAAACTTTGCCTTGCCTAGTACTTTGAATAGGGGGTGGACAAAATAACAGGAATTCTTGACATGAAGCCAACACTGCAGCCAACACAATTATTGACTTTTTGATTAGCTCAAAATCACTTTTTGCTGTTGCATTGTTCAGCTTGCTTTCATTTCTGGAACAACAGAGAAACACTGTCACATTCTCAAGTCTTTACACTCTCAACCACGTCCAAAATCCTGCACTTTTGGTTTGAGCTCTTAACACTTAATAATGCATTTATCACTGAACATGTTATTTTCTAAATGCTGAAAAAACAACATTATAGCAAGTAGTACACCAAATTAATGTAACTATATTGTCAAGTATTGAATAAATCAATAAAAAAAGAGCATTTTAAGCAATGATTATTATCCAGCAGTAACTCATCCCTGTCTTTGCTTTCCATTCTTGTCTCTATTCACACATATCCTACAATCATGTCAACACATGATTATCATATCCAAGTAAAAACAACTAATATTTAGCCTAAAAAAGAGAATTTGAACACTGAATGGTAAGACTCTTAAGCTTTGGGCTTGTGGGGGAGATTGAGTCTTAAGCTCGTGTCCATGTAAAATGAAAAGTAATTTGGAGCAAAAGGATAAGACGGCGTTATTCTTTATTTTTCATATTGTCAACAATCCCATCAAAAGACCAAGACCAACAAGTGTGTTTCTCAAAGATTACACTTCCCTAGTCTGTCTGTGGCACTCAGCCCTAAGCCCATCCATTCCTTCTGATGGTGTAAATCTTTTTAAACAAGGCAGAGTAATCATCTACAACAACTGGGCATGATAGTTTTCAACAAAGGTTTTTCAGAGAGGAGTAATTACTGCGCATGTTGGGCACTATTTTCAGCTGCGTATTAATACACAATTGTGCAACTGAGTCTTTATGACAGCAGGATGGTGTATGTGGGCTTGACTTGAGATAAACCACTGTTCCCATGTTTATTCTATTTTAATAGTTTCTGGCCAACAGTTAAAGTTTATAACACCGTCTAATAAACTATATTAGCCTTTAGTTATGCAGGAACTACTGTTTAGTATTCAATTCATTGTTGTTTTTAGTCTTTTCATGGGATTTGGGTTGAATAAAAACAATATGGAATATCAGCGTTATTCTATATTGAGTTACAAGTCTTCTTTGATGTCTGATGAAATCACATTGGCGACTTGAGCCTGACTCGAGTCCAAGTCACATGACTCGACTCCAAACCCCCAACACAGTACAGAAACAAGAACATTTATAGGTGTCACGGCAAATGAAACATTATGTAAAATAAATCCTGAGTGAGGGAGTCTCGCCCGCTTCGTGTAGCAGTTGCTGCTCCTGTTTTAGCTGACTGAGCACAGTGATGAGAGTCGGCCAGTGAGCCATTGTAATTGGTTCTCTCCTCTCCCGTTCTTTCCCTCTGTCTCCTTAGCTCAGCACTGCAGTGTTGTCAGTCCCACTGGGAGTTCTTTCATGGCTGCACTCCCTCCCACGCACACCAACACACACACACACACACACACACATAAACGCAGTACTGTACCCTGGCAAAGAAAAGTACACACAACCTCGCACCACAATCAGTGGCACGTGAGGGTGTGTGTGCATCCAGATAGATTCCCACAACTTGTCTCTCCTTCTCCAAACACCATCCCTACCAACTCCCACGCAGCTCACACACACACACACACACACACAGGCACCAAAAGTAGGCACGTGGCTATGTGCGTGCTGCTCATTAGGCTATGATAGATTCAGGAAGCTTGACTTTAGGCCCTAGGAGAGCCTTGAGGTAAACTACACCTAATAAGAAAGTATGACAGAAACTGGAACACAGACACAGACACGCAAACACACTCACACTGCCAAAATGATGTTCAACGCCCTATTCATTACTCAAATGTGGCTGTCAAAGTGAATTAATGTTGTTTACTGCACCTGTCAAAAGTCGTCGGTTACTTGCAGGTGGCAGTCCTTCACTCATTCAGTCTCACTCTGTCTGATTCACCCCGACACCTTCATACATGTAGACACACACATTTTTGTCATCAATTTATGCCCTGATCCTCTGTTGTTCACACACATTTGCTTCCTGGGATTATTCACACAAAACGGATGCCGTCTGTGCACATATATTCTGACAATCTCACATGCAAACATGTGCCAGCACAACACACACACACACACACACACCTTGATAAGCACACTTTTTCACCTAGTGAATTATATTTAAAGGAATCTGATGCTTTATGGCAACACGTGTGCAAGGCAGGCTTACTATTTTCAGCGTTGAAGAGAATCTGCGACTGGCAGTGGTATATGAGAGAAGTATTTTTCCCTATAGATGCTCTTTGCTGCAGCCTGTGGAAGCAGAGCAGGAATATGGTTAATTTATGAAAGTGGCTCGGAGTCAAGTTTAGCTTTTCTAAAGTAGAAGACAGTGAGAGATGACAGTGAATGTGAAAGTGTGTCAGAAAAGAACTTTTGCACAACACAGAAATGCATGCAGTCAGGTGGTGGATGTAATTTGGGGCACCGTTCCCAGTGATGAGCTCACGTCCTGGTGTCAGCGGCCAGCCTGTCCCCTTCACAGGAAAAACTCACCCTTGGCGAGACAGCAGCCAGTGACTCTGCCTTTGTGAGCCTAAGAACAGAGACGAGGAAGACAGCGGAAATCAATTGTGTTTGATGCAGTGGTGACAGGTCAGAGAGCAAAGACAAAAATAGAGTGCGAGGGGAAGACAGGCAGGCAAAGTCACATCTTTTTACCATCTTCTCATCTGCAGCGTTGATTTGTTCTTTTCATCCTTGCTGTAAATGTGCAACCTGCTAAACTGACTGTAGAGGCTGAGACCTCTTTGCACTATGTTTGGCTTGCAGGGCAAGAATAAACAAAAGCATGATCGATCTCCATCAATGGCCTTATGCTGCTCTTTATGCTGGGATTCATCTTCTGGCTGCACAGCAATGAATCTCTCAGATTGTATGCAGAAAAGAGGACAAATTATATTTTCCAGTGTTATAGTTTTAGGTGTTTAAAAGACTTGAGATGAGCAACCAAAATGATGTGATTTTCTCACTGCATTAGTTTTGTTTGCACTGTTGGTGCTATCTCTCAGATGCACTAGTTTCAACAGTGTCGAGTTGGGGTGTTTCTTCTCTCTAAAAGGCCTGAAAAGGATTAGCAGAGGGTTTTTTCTTTTTTTTACTCGGTCCTATACGATCAAAACATGCCCGGTGGACCTCATTAGCAGTCTGAGATAGCAAGTGTAAATTACCTCTGACCATCATATGGGCTTAAAACAGCTTGGCTTTCTATTAAAATTTCTTGGTCTGACATGTACTGTCTGAGTATTCTGGGTAAATAATGACCATAAAAATGCACGTATACACCAACCCCAACATATCATGTGGTCGTCCCAGTTGGAGGCTATTTTTGAGGAGGGGGTGATTGTATGTGATACTTTCCTGCATCGAGCTCACTTTGAAGAAGATCCATAATTTATTGACTTTGTGATCATTTTGGCAATTCTCTGAACCATTTAAGGAACCTTGTTATTTATTATTTATTGCCTGCATTTCAATCCACAAGAACAGCAGAGAATCTGTGGGTCTTTTGGGAGATCACAGAATAATTTATGTGCCATAGCTATACATTTGAATGAGAAATTGTGGCAGTTATGTAAGAGTGTTGCTGCTGTCAGACTATTTAATAGCACCCTGGAGCCCTTAGAGCTCTACGAGGACATATATTGCCAAAGTAGGTTTAGCCTTCCTTTAGTCTTAAGACTGAATTCAACAAAGCAAACCTTTGGTGCTTAAATGTTGAGAACCAAAATACTTTGTTTTTTTTCTTCCTTTATTCTAATGACTAGATACTGTGAGACAAGTATTAAAAATGCACTTAATAGCATAAACAACCTTTTGTGCTATTTATGAAGAGCCCTTGCAATTAAAATCATTTCAGGGCTCAAGTTAAAAAACAACTCTTAGGACTTAGGATGTTGTCTTGGTCAGCATCCTTAAATACACAGCCAGTCTAGTGGTACAGTAAAGTGCAGTATATACAGTTTGAAGGACTACTTTGTAAGCAAATTAGATTTTAAGAAACGTAGGTAAAACCAAAAAACAAATCTTGAGAGGTTTTATGTAGAAAGAAAATACATTGTTTGCTTCTGCTGGTAAATTACAGCCAACCCTCAGTTTTACGCAGCTGGGTGCAAAGCTGATTTCACCAATCACTGTTCCATGTCATTACCGCTGAGTCACTCTTAATTGGGCCTCTGACTGATCCTGATTACAGTGAATACTGCACAGTCATTGTTTCTGTTGCAAGGAGAACTCCATCACACTGTGAAGCTGAAGCAAAATGACTTACTTGCTACGTAATAACAGTGTCATTTCATTACCACATGAGTGTTAAAGGATACATTTTAATTTACAGAGAAGGCGGAGGTAGTGTTTGATCATCTTGAAACATCGGGTTCTTAATCTGTCCTTTCTCACTGGGTCTGTGTTGATTAATAAGTTGCAAAGTATGGGCTGGTTTCATCTATAAACTTTGGAAAATTAGGCAAATTAGATTGAATAATGCATGCATACAATATGAGATAAGTTAATTGGATGCGTGTCAAGTATGAAGGCAAACAAACTATTCATGTTTTCCTATAATTTGTATATTTGGTCTCACACCTATGTACATGTAAAATAATAGTCTGCCTTGTAAGCAAGATGTAATGCAAGATATCCTGTAGGTGTAATCTTGTTGTTAAGGCAAAGACTAGGTTAATAAACAACTTTTCAGGTTATGGTTTTGTTAGCTTATCCAAAACTATCCAAAGTTTTTAGGGAGCCATTATCGGATACACGCAGTTTGTCCTGCTGAAGGGAAAATAGCGCCACAAACAATGCCTTGGATCCAGCCCCAATTATAATTCAAGTCACACTTTGACATTAGCTGCTAGAAATGCCTCAGGCCATTTCAGTTTGTTAGCTACAGCAGGCAAAGGTCATGTTCAAACTAATTTCCTCATCATGGGTAAAATCAAGTCAGTAAACATCAGTTTTTAATTGATATGTGAAGAAGACACAGAGATATAATATCTGCCAAACATGCAGCATTAAAAGATAGAACTGCTCTTTCTTTTGGGTCAATGTTTCATTTATTATCATTAATTTGTAAGGCAATAAAACTGGCTGACAACTTGGAAATAGACTTTATTTTTGTTGCCAGACTAAGCGCACAGATTCATAAAAGGATATAATTCAGCTTTATCATCCATGGGTGTCACATCAGGAAATTAAACTAACCCTGTGTTATAGGTACAGAGGCAAGGGCAGATATGACGAGGTGTGTGTATTTGCTTGTGTGTATGAAATCTAAGTGGACCAAAGCTGTCAGGAAAAGATAGTTCACTGCATTAAACCCTTACACGTAGTGGCGACATATTGTCGTCACAATTTGAGAGACAAGAAAATAGAAATGAATCATGGGAGGGATGAACTGTGAGTTGAGGTAGATTGAAGGAGGGATACGGAGAGAGAGAGAGAGAGAAGAGGAGGCGCCACCATCGACTGCAGTAGAAAAATGAGCGAGCGGAGGGAAAGGGGGAGGGCAGAGTGGTGATGAAGGACAGGGAGCTGGAGAGAGAGAGAGGGAGAGAGAGAGAGAGAAGGCAGGAGTCGGCATCTGCTCACTGCAGAGCCTTTCATTGATAAAGTAGCAGGGTGGTGAGCCAGAGGACTGCAGCTGGACACATCACACACGCCTCATCATGCTCTCACACACACACTTCCTGGGTGTTTGTTTACAGGCTGACACCACAGCAGCATCACTGCATTTACTCGCAGTGCATTCCACACAACTACACACACTAATCGCAGAGTGACATGCTCTTATTGACACCGACAACAACACAATCGCAGAATCCCCTTCTTCTTCTCACCACCCTCTTTTGGGTATTTGGGCATAGTTCAGTGACAACGGCAAAGGGACACCTGTAACTGAGGAGCATCTGATCTGGGACCAGTTTTCGGAGGAGTCTGCGGATTAAAAACAGGCTGTTAAAGCTGCGGCGGGATCAGCAGAACCAGCCAACACACCAGCATAAAGGTACGGAAGGATGCATACAGTGCATGCATTTATTAACATACACACACACACTTTGGATGCATGAATAAACTTCACACACACATCAGACAGTTAGCAGAGATGTGCGAGATGAGTGACGTGAGACTGTAAACAGAACTGTTTCCTCCTCACAGCAACAGGAGCTTGTACCTCTCTCCTTCTTTCTCCTCCTCTCTCCATCTTTTTGTGTGCATCTCTCTCTCACTTTCGCCCTACCTTTATCTCCATCCCGACACCTAGTTGTTCCAGTAATCTCATTCTCATTGCAGCATCCTGCCTCTCTCCCTCACATTTTGGTCCACCTGCATCCTCCACCTCCAACACCACCTCCACCCCCTCTCACTCTCCTCCTCGCATCCTTTTTTTTGCCACCTCTCTCTCACTCTAAACACAGAGGCAGTGGATTTATTTTCTGTCCCACGTTTGCATCGGCAACAGCCACAGCTTTCCCCTCATGCCTTAAACAACTCTCTCCCTTTCACTCTCTTTCAGTCTGTCCGTCATCCTGGGATCTACGGAGGCAAGCGGAGTGCCGGTGTCGGCCATGAAGCTGGTGAACGGGGGAGGAGGAGGAGGAGGAGGAGGAGGAGGAGGTGGTGGTGGAGGAGGCGGAGGAGGTGCAGGGATGGGAGGAGGGGGAGAGAAGACTGCCTTTTCCTTTAAGAAGTGCTCAGCTTTCCAGTTTGTCAAGAGAAAGGTGAGTTTGGATCACACACACACACACACACACA
This sequence comes from Pempheris klunzingeri, assembly GCF_042242105.1. Classification (NCBI taxonomy): domain Eukaryota; kingdom Metazoa; phylum Chordata; class Actinopteri; order Acropomatiformes; family Pempheridae; genus Pempheris; species Pempheris klunzingeri. The sequence goes on from NC_092029.1 coordinate 9,681,452, forward strand.
CACACACACACACACACACACACACACACACACACGCGCGCGCGCACACCCATTTTGGGATGGATGCATCTGTGAGTGTGTGCCCACACATGCACCTACACAACCAGAGCAAGAGGTGTATCGGCTGAGAGAGGAGGTGTCACAGCCGGAGTGTTCCCTCTCTCTCTTTTTGTTTGTGTGTGTGTGTGTGTGTGTGCATGCGTGTGCCAGAGATGATGATGTCATTGTGAAAGCTAAGCTGCGCTAATCAGGCGCACCATTCGGCTTCCTGCATATCTGTGTTTACTGCGTTCGTTTCTCTGAGCGTCTATGTGTGTGTGCTACAACACACTGTTGCATTAGAGACCCCACAAGTGTCTGCTGTGCAGAAATCATGACATCATTGAGCTGGCAGGGTCCTATAATTTAGGATCTACTCAGCATATCCTGCATTATGCTGCAGTGCTGTCACAAGACTCATTTCCTGTGTAACCTTAATGGTTTGCATTAATTGGTTTACTTGGTTGTGTTTGTATAATTAATCTGCATGCTGACATTTCCAAAAACAAAAATACAATTCAGTAATTTAATAGACAAAATATTTTTTAAAATGCACTTAACCGCACACAGTTAGTTTCAATATTAGCAGCAGCATTATACTATCATTTATATTTCTTGGACTATTAGATTTAAGAGTTGTTCTGACTTCACAGGCTACCTAAGTGCAAAAACAGTTTATCAGTGATTACTGCAGGCCTGATGGCTTATTTGAAAGTGAGAAACTCATCAGTCCTCATCAATGACTTTCTCTTTTTTAAATGAGCCATCAAGGCTGCAGTTGAAAATGTTAGTGAGTTAAAGGATGAGACAAAGTGGGGAAAAAAAACAAGCAAAAAGTAAGGTTTGCTACAGGATGGCAGCAAATTTGAACTATAAGGCACCTTAAAGATGTTGTTATTACAGGGTTATTACTGCACTATAAACTATTAATAAACGTTTATTAACAATAACTTGCTCACTCAAAGTATATTTCTAATAAGTAGTAGTAGAAGTTGTCCCCTAGTTAAAATATATACATGCATGAGAGGAATAACAGATGTAGAGCTACACAAATGTATTTATCAATAGCAAATTAATCAGCAACTATATTGACAATTGATTAGTCATATGGCCATCATAATAATCAGTCATTGTTTGAGTGTAAAAAAGATGAATTAGAAAGCAGTGGTTTTGACTTGTCAAATAGGAACATCTGCTAGTTTGATGACATCTTTGGGTTTTTGACAGTTTGATGATGTCACCTTGTCATTTTTTACAATTTTCTGACATTTTACAGACCAAATGCTTTTTCTAGAAAACTGTTGGCAGATTAATTTATAATAAAATCAATTAGTTAGTTACAGCCATAAACAGAAGTAAACAATCTGTAATGGGCTAAATATCCGTTCAATATTCATGTATTCATGCACTAGTAATCCGTGTGCTCACTGCTTAATGTAATATATTATTAAAACATCCAATATAAATTAGACTCAATAAGAAAGAAGAAAAGCAACAATGTTTCAAAAAAGGTTGCAAATTTACTGCGAAAATTGACACCATCAGGCATTTGTTGGGCTTTTAAGCTTCATTATATGCTGTAATTTGTCTAAATCTCCATTAGGGTTTGTTACACTCACTCAAAACATGCCAAGCTTGATGAAGAGTTCAACTTCTGCTTCCTGAAATCTGAATAATTTGCAGCCGATTTACATGAGATCAAAAGAAAACATGGAGCAGTGTGACTGTGGGCTGTGACGAAAAGAAAATGACTAACATTATTCCAGCTTGTGGAGGAGAGTTGGAGTGATGCATTCACTCAATAATCACTGTATTGCTTTGGGAATATGGCACAACATTATTTCTTCCATTCCCCAAACAGAGTAATATAATAATTCAGATAATAAAGTAAGGGTTTATTGCACAGGTTATTATATTCAAGTTACCACATTTTCAGCTTTAGGGGCTGAATATCTTCCAGGCTAACAACAAATTGGGAACAATCAACAATTTGTTTCATTTATATGCTTGATAAACATTCTTTGGCTTTAGGTTGCTGGGTAGATTTAGATACTTTTCTACTCTGGCTGCATCATCGACATGTGTTCATGCTCGCAGGGGAGTTGTCCAAAGTGTGTGTTGGTCTCAGATGGCGTACAGTATGGTGTGGATCACTGATGACTCGGCTGGTTAATATGGGCAGATTGTGTTGTGTTAACACCCACGCACAAACACACATCCACTCCCACAGTCACATTCTGCTGCAATGAATCCCCCATGGGATTTTATCCAACCATCCAACCATCCAACCATCCATCTATCCATCTATCCATCTATCTATCTATCTATCTATCTATCTATCTATCTATCTATCTATCTATCTATCTATCTATCTATCTATCTATCTATCTATCTATCTATCTATCTATCTATCTATCTACCTATCATCTAGCTATCTATCTATCTACCTATCATCTAGCTATCTATCTATCTACCTATCTACCTATCATCTATCTATCTATCTAAATTCTTAATAGACATCAATGGATAAAAAACACCCTAAAAAGCGTAATTGTTACCTTATGTATCCATGAGTTGCTAAAAAATACAAATGTAGAGGACTTTTTCAAGTGGCACAGTATTATACTGTGAACCATCTCATTATTGTGCCCGAGGGGCAATTAAAGCCTTGTGCTGTTCAAAATGTTTGTCTCTCTGTTTGTGCCTAAAGAAGCCTAATCACATAATGGGAAGAGTGCAGACAGAGCACTCTGTCATACAAATGAGAAAGGAAAATATAAAATCAATGGTTCCGTGTGTGACTGGGTGTTTTTGTCTGTGAGTTCGGACTGTATTTAAGCCATTTCATGATAAGATACACAAATACAGATCTGGATATAATATGACAACTTTGTTCCAAAACATTGAGGTGTGTCATTTAGGCAATTTAGGAAAGTTTCAAATGCAGTTTTGGGATGCAACATTTTCTTCCAAAGTTACAAAATAGTTTTTGAAATATGACACAGTGTTACACATTGACAAATGAAGCCATCAAAAATATGATGTAATGCATAGATCCTCGCTGAGTTTTAAAGCGAGCTACAGAGAGGAATACACATTGCTACTGCTGTGTTTTTATGCCTGAAGTGAATAAGTGTTAAGCATCGGATGACACCTCTCATCAGTTTCATCGTCAGTGTGACATGTTGAACAAGAGGTATGACAGCGCACTGTTTGATCACTGGTGTAATGCCAAAACATTTCTCACGCTGCTTGGAATATGAGGACAAAAAAACAAAGGAAAAAATCCTCTAATTGGATATAACGTCAATCACAAGTACACTCAGTTCATGTTCGATGTGAAGACACCTCTGTAGTAGTATTCTTATTTTTGGTGTGTGTCATTGGACTTCTGTGCGAGCCCTGCAGTGACTGGTTTGTTTTTGAGTTGACCTGCTGGAGTGTTTTTCTAAGTCTGTTTTCCTTTAGACACGACATGCCTTAACATGCTGTCTGGCTGTCTGCGTGTGTGTGTGTGTGTGTCACAGCTGTCTGGACTGTGTGCTGCTCGGTCACACAGGCTACTGCCCCCACGGTGTGTGTTTGTTAAATGTTCAACTCACGCAGCAGGACAACATTTCATAAGGTGCCTCGTGACAATGTTACCCATCTCTCTCTGCCTCGCTCTCTTTCTTTCTCCCGTGTGGCCTTTTTTCTGTTTCTTCTCTACTTTCACCACCTCTTCCCAGCACACACACACCCACACACACACACACACACACACACACACACACAGCATACTATGGTACGGTGACAGTGCTTTTTTGGAAGTCTTACTCACTCAAGGAGTGGTGTGTGTATGCGATGTGCTTGTGTGAACCAACTTCTGCATGTATCTGAAACATCTCACCATCAAACACAACGCCTCACTCATTGTTTGTACCATATGGTTGCATAACATGAACATCTGTCAGTGACAAGGGCTTTAATTTGGGATAATTCATCATAATAGCCACATGTGGATCGCTTTCTCCAAGTTGTTCTTTGTATTGCTGAAATTGAAGGGGACATATTGTGCAAAATGCACGTTTTAATGTCAACATAAATTTGCATCCCTGGTGTGCCAGTACCCTGAAACTATGAGAAAAGACCAGCCTCATTTTCTCCTGCTCACATTTAGATTTGGCCCCTCTTGTGACATCACACCCAGTGATCTGCCGGACTGACGGTCCACCCACTGAAAAACTGAATCCACCTCACTGTCTGCCATTGCTGTGTAGCTAATGCTAGCTTTAGTTTGAAAGTACAAGCAAAGCACGCAAACTGTGCTGTTGTTGGCTGCAAAACCCAGACAGTCACCATGTCCTCCCACCATATGAGTGAAGATCCAGTGGATTCACTTAATTTTAGATGGACATCTGAAGGAAAAGTCCTTGCTGTGAAAAAACGACTGTTGTGTGTGTGTGTGTGTGTGTGTGTAGTATTATTTTACTTGGTACTACTCTCTTAACAATGGTACAGGCTCAAGGATGGATCGATTCACTGTACATGACCCGACGTAAGTCTGGAAACTTTATGTTTTATATTGTTTTGCTGTTTATTTGGCAGCTTGACAATTGAGGCTCCCTTTTGGAGCAGGGACAACGCTCCGGAGACGGCAGAGCTGATGTGGAGGTTGGTGGGCGGTGCCTGCTCAGGCTTTATGGAGCTGACCAATCAGAGCAGACTGGGCTTTTCAGATAGAGGCTGAAAAGAACAATAAGCAGTATGCACAGTATGAGAAAAATAATGTGTTTTGAACATTACAACTTGTTACATGTAGGACTTCCAAGTCTGAATCTGAAAATGCGCATAATATGTCTCCTTTAAAGCAAACTGAGTCAAAGGATTTCAAAGAAGCCTAGACCATGTTAGACAAGATAGACTTCATTTTTTATCATATTGGAGGGTGCAATCAACATTGTGCTGTGTGTCCTCAACATGCAGCAGGTGTGTGTGCATGCATGTCATTCTGTGTGTGTTCCCTCTCTGATTGATGTGTTCAAAGTGTGGCAGAGCAGAGAAGCAATCTGTGCCTCTTTGAAGTGCAACTCTGTGAGTGTGTGGTGTCTGTCCCACTTGAACTGACATTTAATCAGGGATAACGTGAGAAAGTCCTCTTTCTCTGATCAAAGGAGCAGCTGGCAGAGTTGACAGTGTGTGTGTGTGTGTTTGTGAAGCACCTGTGCCAGTACTTAGAAAAACATGTGAAGAATAAGAAGAGAAAGTGAGAGAAAGTCAGATAAAACCTTTTTCCTTCAAGGTATTATTTTCTCCGACTGCTTTTGACATGAACGTTTCTTCCCTGTGCAGGTACGAAGATGGATGAGGAACCCCAAGGTGAGCGTGGAGAAGGCCCAAGGAAAAGGTCTCCTGTATCCCTGTCCAAAGTGTCCGCTGGCCGATGACCTGTGGTACACGCACTTCCCCTCACCTTACGGCTGCTGTCACTACGGTGGCCTGCAGGGCGGCCAGTACTACCACCAGGAGCCGTGCTCGCCATGCCCTGCCAGCGGGCAAACCAGTGGCCATGACAAGAGCAAGGGCTGCAAGGTAAAAGGAACATCAAACAGAGAGAGAGCGCGTGTATCCATAAATGTATTTGTGTCAGTGCTGATTTCAGTCTCATGCTATCCTGAGACACACATTTAGCTGCCTTCATCACTTGTCACCTCTACTACAACTGTCTACTACTATTTTTTTCCTCAAAAATGTTATTAAGTGATTATTAAGTATTAACTATTTTCTTTTATTTATAACGTCCCTTTTAGTGGACATTAATGGACATTATAAGGCACAATTTGTTAATGATAAAACATTAGATTTTCTTTTCAATTCTTTCTCAATTGATGAATTTTGGAAACAAGTATAAAACAAATTTTAAAAACTATTCATCTCCTTCTTTCTACTCTGCTGATAGCTCAATGTTTGACTATGTCTCAGTAATTTTTAACAAAATCTTTGCTGCCTCACTCGGTGTTTCCTGAAGGCTGGAAACTGGTTGAAGAGGCAAGTCCCAGAGGGTTGAAATGTGTGAAAGGCTTAAAATTGACATACACTTCTAAAATCTGAGTATAATATAGTTATGACTCTCATAAATAAAAAATAAAAAACAACCTTCAACACACAAGATCACTTAAATGCCTTCCCCCATTTTGAAAAGACAGAAAATGTGTGTTACATCACTAGAAAGCCCGGGATGTTTCAGACTCATGCCACCACCATTATTACCAACAAGAATGATGAGCCAATCTGTAATAAAATTAAGGATATTTTGAAAAATGAAAGATATAAAATCTTTTATACTCTGAAATATGAACTGAAATATGTATAGAATAATGCACAATGGAAATGTGGAATATTTCCATTTTATGTTCTCAAATCAATTCATGACCCACACTAGAATTACACAAATCTCAGCAAAGTAATATTTAATAGTTATTAAAAGTGTTAGTGTGATTTTAAATGTGACACAAGCTTTTTCTACATTTAAAGAAACTTCATTGGAAATTTAAGGGGTAAATGTAGAGTTAATTAGGAAGATGTGACCTATTTCGTGATGTGTGCCATACACCCCCTCATCCCACAATCCTCTCACCAGAGATCTCCTCTGGCCTGCAGGCGCAAATACATCTACTTACACACTCCGTCACAACACTCATTGTACAGACATCCCTCTGTTTGCCCATTAGCACTCATCAAAATTAGGTACTAACAGTACATATTGTTCTGTTTGTCTTTATTCTCCCTTTAAGCTCCACCATGAGTGTTGTTAGGCAACATAAATACTAAGGCAACTGAAGATGGGGACTTTTTTCAAAGCCCTCCTTGTTGTTGTTGTTGTTGTTGTTGTTGTTGCTCACCATAGGCTGGTGTTTCTGCAATTAGCATAAATTCAGCGGAGAACATGAACATTGTAATAAAAATTAAACAATAAAAAGAAACACCAGTGCATGCTGTCAAGAAATGCATATACCAGTCCATTCACACCAATGCAAGCTGCAAGTGTCGAGGTTGTCCTTGGTTATGCAACTGCTATCATAATAGCTATCCCACTCCCATCAATCATCACACCCATCAATTGGTTCTCCCTTCAGTGTGTGTGTGTGTGTGTGTTTCAAGTCCCATGGGTGACAGGAGAGAATGAGTCATCACTGCCCCAGCAAGACAAAGCCACGCTGTTCTGTGTGTGTTTGCATGTGAGTGTGCGCACTGAGAAACACTGGGTATAAGAATATGAAACAGGGCAGTGTTGATGTCCATCACACCGTCCTCTTTCCTGCAGCCCTTGAGTTTTCTTTCCCATTTTGTTTCATTTTGCTCTGGTTTTCCTCCAGGCCTGTTCTGTCTCGCTCTATCTCTCCATCAATTCCACCTCTTGCCCTCACAACCAATAGATCTGTCACTAATGTATCACTGGAGATAACCGGTGTGTGCGTGTGTTGAATTAATGGGTGTTGCAGCGAGGTGGGAGCAGGCTGGGGAGGTTAAAGAGGAAGGGGGCTCTGTGGTGAGTCATAGCGAGTTGTCACTGCAGAGTGTGTGTGCATGAGTGTGTGAAGTCAATGCGCCAAGCTAATGTGGAGATCAACAGGAATGACCTACAGTAGCCGTTCATATCTTATATGTGGTTTTGTGATCCAAGACCTGATAAATGATTGACCACATTTAAACTGGAAAGTTACAACACACAGTAGCAGTGTGGACCATATTCTAAATATGGAGTGAAATGCAATCTTGCTGTGTTTGACTTTGTGTCAAATACTCATTGACAAATTTCAGCACACAGACGTCATGTCATGTACTGCTCATTACATACTGTACCATATCTCAGCACACTCTGTCCAAACACTCACATATAACAACTCAGGCCCTCAAAGTCAGTTTGCCAAACACTCAAGGAGCGTGACACTTGTTCAACAAATGGAACGGTGACAGAAACATTTTGCTGGCCAAACACACCGCTCTGTTCTTGAGGGGGCCACCCACGGCCTGACTCAAGTGCAAATGAGCAAAGCTTCAATATGAAATTTATCAGCCCATCACAGTGAACCGTAACAGTTGCTGTCTAACAAGACTCAACTCGTACTTAAGAAAGTGGGGTGATGACGCCGAGAGGCTGCTGTCACATTTTAGAGGAGATGAGTAAGACACCAGACGTTGACAGACAGTGTCAGCTTACTCTTAAATGTGAAGAGACAGAAGGGAGAGCTCTGGGGACATTTGTCGTGGTCTGATACGATGCTCTTTATCCTTTAATTTTCATGCTGTTATGAATCTAAAAGTTCATGATTTTGCCTTAAGACTGTATTTTTGAAAATTCAGTGTTCAACTTTTGGTCCTGCTCACTGTAGCTTTTCTGCATTATGCTCATAATGAGAAGGCACTTTTGTAATTCTTAATCTTTATTTGGCTGCACTTGTTTGTTGCCAGAGGAGCTGAATATGAACTGAAATGAGAGTTTTCACTAACCCCCTTAGAGGCAAAAAATAAATAAGTTATGAACTCTACAATACTTTAATTAATATAAGAACATTTACGTACATTGCTCTCTCTCTCTCTCCAAAAAGGCTCCCCTGACAGACTGACAACCTCCTCCTCATTAAAAATCCATCACAGCACTTTTTCCCTAATTACAAAGCTTTAGCACCATTTAAAATGCAGGTAGCAGAGCTTAGCCTTGACCTTGTGCTTTGCATAGCCTTCACCTCACTGCCGCTTTCAGTGAGTCTATCTAAACATAGACCAACTTTATAGCGCTGATTTATTATATTATGAATTTAGTGTACTACATTTATGATGCCTGCATTTTTCCATGGGATGATTGCAGATAAAATGAGGCAGTCGAGTAACTGAGGTTATACTGTAAGGAGGAGGGAAGAAAGGGTAATGGGGGAATTAGAATTAAAAATGAACAAAGGATAAATAATACTGGCTGGAGAGGAAACATGAGAGCAGTTTAGGGATTGTTGGGACTGAGGGGAAAGACATAAACAAGAGAAATAGCACAGCTAGAGAAAGAGAGAGATGGGAAGAGCTGAGAGGACAGTTTTATTAGAAGACAGAGGATGAGGTCAGAGCATCTGCCCCACTGCCTGAGCATGACCAGAAATCAAAAGCATATAAATCCTCCAGATAAGAATGTCCTGTACTGTCCTATGTGCACATCAACAGACACACACACACACACACACACACACACACACACACACAGTGCTAGTGCAATCTCAGCCTTTCCACTAATCTCTTGCATCAAGTCTGTACTGTTCTTGATGAAGACTTAATCAAAAATGGAAAGAACATGAACTTCTGCTGACAGCTTTTTGTCCTTGCATGTTGTATTTCTTGTCATACAATTTCAGTGCGCCACTACAATATTGAAGGAACTTTAGTAAGGCTTTGCATGATAAACATGATAATTCACAAGCAAGTTCTGGAGTCATAAGGAGCATCTTCTTATAATGGTTTCTAAGCAGATCTATGGCTGTTTATTCGCACTAGAATCAGAGATGATTATATCATCAGGGAACAACAACTGAAACACAAACAACATAACAGCAAAACAGCTCTGTTATAATCTATTTTTGTATTGGCTATTATATGAGCCATTATAGCCATTAGCTCAGTTGTTATTTCCTTTCATCGTGGCCTGTTCTGGGTCAGGATCAGGTGATAGTTGTTAATCAGTCACTGTATTCGGTCTGGTTTAAACTCCAGCTTTACCTTGAGAGGCCTGACCCGCTCAGGTTCCATTTGTGTTTACTGTCCAAAACTCACTCATGCGGGAGAGGAAAGGAGAGAGAGAGAGAGAGAGGACAGGAGAGGGGACGAAGGAAGTAGGGAAAGAAGGCAGGAAGTGAAGCAGGGAGGATGGGAGGGGGGGGTGAAGAAATCCAAAGCGATGAGAGAAGCCAAGCGTGTCCAAGAAGAACAGTGATTTTTATCTACTCCCATGCAGCCTGAGAGATTGTCGTTGACTACTGATTAGATCTCAGCTGAAAGTGGTGGTACAAAGTAGAGGGCAAAAACTGTATTCGAATTTCTATAAATTTGCTTCGATGCAGAAACAGGCTTACATCATTTGTCAGTGCAGTAAGTTCACCTTGTTAACATTTTGTTTGAGTCAGCTAGAACTGAAGTGTGATCATAGCGTACCTTTGTCCTCACAGTTATGATCTGTGGCGTTTTTAAACGTGTACCCTAAGTTTAAGTTGGCCTTACTGTTCTCAGCGGAGACAAAACAGAGAGAGACGTCCTGTGACAAATCCTCCTCTCTTGCTCTCCTTCAGCAGTGACAAGACCCTGCAGGCTGAGTTCTGCTCCATGAATGCTAATGCATAGCGTTTGAGTCAGTGAATGAGAGGAGGAGGAGGAGGAGGAGGGAGTGATGATGGTGAGCTGAATTCATTCAAAGATCCTGTGAGGTGAGAATGTGAGTCGATCACAAGTACAACTACCAATCAGGTCACAAGTCAGGGGGAGTTCAGAGGTAGAAACGGCCTACATGTTGGCTGTTAAAATCAACTTCTCAGACTTCTCGCTTTAATGGTGTGTGATGTTTCCTCTGTAATGTGAGAATACACTTCTGGTGGACTTTGAACTCCAGACTTTGGTTCTTGACGTAGTCTTATCTGTGAAGTGCCTTCGGTGTGCTTTCTGAGAAGCAGCAGTTCCTCAGCCAGTCTTATTCATAATGGAGCTAATGGTTAATGACTTGTGTGTCATATTCAAAGACAGGTGACCTTTTACTGGCACTCAACTGACGTTTTTCGAGGCAAGAACATGAACTCTGGACTGGACTCAAGCCATCTCCCTCACTGCTGATTAAATTAAAACTGTGACCACTGGATGGAAAATCTTGATTTTAGGCTGATTCATCACCAATTTTTAGGTCAATATTAGAAACGTAATTCAGCATGATGAAATCAAATACAACACCACAATCTGTAATAAATAACTCTAGACTGTCTGACACAGTCTCTGCAAAAATATGTGTTTTATTGCAGGGCTGCTGTATTGGATAACTCGCTGCACCTAATGAAGTGGTGAACTTTGTCGCCCATGCCTCTCCTGACCAACACTTCCTCTCCTCACTCACTAATCAGGTTACACAGCCTTGCCAGAACCTCACTTGATTCTAGCTTTGGTAACATATGCCATGAATTGCATTACTGTCAAGGCAGGTTTACGCTTGTGTTGGGAATAAGAAGGAATTAAGAGGAACAGTCCACGAGGTCCAATTATATCTGATACAAAGAGATACGCGGAGAGTAAGGAGCCAAAATCTCTTTCCAGGTTGTTGGCTTGTCATGCATACTGTACCAAAACCATGGAGAAATGCTTCTCATTGCAAACTTTTTACTCTTTTCAACACTTCAGCTAGTTGAGTGAAAACTTTATTTTCTCCTCCTTAAAGACCTCAGCACATTCCCTCCATATAAATGCCATCAGTAAGAAACCCCTGAGTCTTTGCTTAGTAATGAAACTGATGAGGTGCCAGCTTAGCTTTGGTTTGAAGCCAGCTTGTATCAGTTTGGCCAGCTTCCAGTTCCTTCTTGTCTTCCTGGCAATACCTGACAGCGTCAGCTGGTTGGTTGTTGAAAACCTTGACTTCCACTTCATACTTACATTGATGTTCCTCTGATAAAATCACACCCTATATCATTTCCAACCTTAACATTTTCCTGCCATCGTCCTATTGTTGTGACTCACGTTCTTTCCCTTGAGTTAAACATATTTAAGCAGCATTTGAATAAGGGAACTCTCTTAGGGTCTGGAAAGCAGTTCAAAGCTACCGCTGTTTACCATACACTTAGCAATGGAAAACTGCTAATCCTTTGCTATTCTTTTGTTCCAAAGCCAAATTCTCTTGCAGTGGAAGAATGTGGTTGGAGTAATAAACTTGGAATTGCTTTTCTTGCATGATCTCTGCTTTTTGCTCAGAGTTAATGTGTATAGACATGCTAAAATGGCACAGTACATATGCTTCTGCAGCTACTGCAGCATTATTCAAGCTGTCTCTGCCAAAGCACAAGGAGGGAGATAAATAAGCACAGAGAAGGCAGTTCATACCTAGCTGGCAGTTTGCTGGGTTTGTTCTGATACAAAGGGATGTGCAAATTAGCTTTGTTGTGTGTCACCAAATCCTAGCTATAACAGGTACAAGGGAGCAGAGGAAGGAAAAGTAAGGCAAGTTGTTCATGATGAGAAGATCCGTCCTGATTAATCTGTCCCTGGTTTGATACACGTAACAAAGGGATTCGGCAAATGTAGAGATACACATCTGCATGACTACATGGCGTGAAATATAAGGAAAGTGACACGGCTTTATTTTTGATAATTCTATCAGTGTTTCAGGGCAAGAGTGAGAGGAAAAGTGATATAAATTATAATTTTTGGCATAAAATATCATGTTTTTCTGTGTATTAACTGATATAAAATGGACTATGATGCAGAATATATACAATGTCTAATCTGTGACTGTGAATAATCACCAGATTCAAAAGACCTGCAAAAAGACCTGCATCAGTTTTTACCTCCTGTGGATTAAAGTCCCCTGTATCAGGGACATCGACCAGCATCAGTAGCTCTCCTTCATGCTCCCTCTCTCCTCCTTCCCTCCCCCTTTCTCTCCGCTGACCTTGGCTCACTAGAAAAAAAAGGAGCATCCTCCCTTCTGAGTCTCATTGTGGGGGAATTTTGGAATTATTGTTGTTCTAATCTACCCTGAGAACCCGGCTAATCCCTTCTTCCATCTTGATGTTCCAGAGCTAATGCCAAAATTACGGCGGCACAGAGGCTCAGCAGCACCCTGACTATGCAGTGTTACTTTTTTTCCCCCTTCCAGCTCTATTGAAACTGCTTTGTGCACTGAGGTTTTGGGGCTTATGGCTCACGCTCGACAACTAAAGCTTAGAGTTGACCTGATCTGCTTCCACATGGACCATGTGCTTACTCATGACATTACTAGTGCACAACAGGCTACTGTAGTTGTGCTTTGTTAGTACATACTGCATTTTGTTGTACCGTGAAAGTACTGTTATTCTGTTTCCAGTGCAGGTCAGCCAAAAGATGTAATTGTGGTTTTGTGGTGCTTAAACCTTGAGATTCGTGAATAAAATCCAATGTAATGCAGCAACAAAGGGAGATAATCTAACATTCATAGGGTGCAAAATGAGTGTATTGGCATGCTGTTAAATCCATGAATGGACAGTAAGCTTTGATATCCATTTGAAAAAGTATAGCAAACATCTGCTTTGGGTCGAGTCTAGATTTGGTCATTTGTTTGACTATTACTATACATTTTTTTTACAGACATTCATGCTCCCCAGGCGATGAATCCCGCTGACTTTAGTGATCCCCTGAGGTTGACATAACTTTCTAACATTGTTATTTAAGCTTCAAAGAGCTGCTAGCATGGCTGTCGACTCTTAGTCTTGTTTATATGTACAGTCATTCACAGATATCTATGAAACAAATCCAATTTTATTATGCAAGAGAAAGTTGACACCCAGTAACTTTGTCAGATTAGGTAGATTAATCTGATGAGCCGTGTCTATGAATATATTTTGCAGTGTTTCTAGAGTCAGTGATCCAATGTTTTCACTTTTGGCCAATTTGGTCAAACTGTGTTGACGCAATGTGAAATGTTTGGACTGTTACGACTATCTCAATGAGACATGAGGAGAGATTTAATGTCAAAACAAAGGAGAACAAAACAAATCTCATAATAGCCCTTGCAGTGAGTAAATAGGCTCTGTGCCACTTACTCCCCTCTTTCTCTTTACAAATGAGAAAAAGTGTCAGATAAATATGAAAGGAGATGCTAAGAAAGTCCACAGACATGGCAGCTTTTTAATTTCCAAGAAAAGTTGCAGTTGATCGGGCAAAGTAGATAACCATGAATATTAATGTTTTGCTAGGAAGTCAGGGTTCAGAGACCTCCTCCTCCAGGATTTAAAGATGAAAAGAGTCAGAGTACAACCCAAGAGGATGTAACTGGACACTAACCAGAAAGCAGCTTAGGGTCAATATCCCAATCTTGAAATCCCAAACTTACCCTTGGTCCTTTTCCTTGTTCAACAATAACATTACAGTTCTCTCTGTCCTGCTGTCTTGTTTCTCAGATACTCGCTCTCATTTTTCAGGTTGACTCTCTCTCTCTCTCTCTCTTGTTCTCTGGCTCTGAACAGTATTTCTGAGTCTTAATCTCCCACGGGACGCACTGTAGTTGGCGTTTGAATTCCATTTGGACTGCCTGAATCATTGTTCTGTGCCTCTCTACCCATTTGGATCTGCCCCCCCTCCCCCACCCTCCCTCATTCATTTTAAGACCCATGTTTGCGATCTAGGAACAGAATCGGGAGAAAAGAAAGGGAGAAGAAAGAGCGGTGACCTTGGTGTTAATGAGCAAGTCTTATCTCTGACAGAGAATGGGACGGCTTATGTGAGACTATCTCACACTCTTATTCTGTCTGTTGATCTTTTTGTCTTTCAAACATATTTTTCTTTGTCTCCGTATCTCTGCTTGCACCTCATTCCCCTCCTCCACTTTATGATTCCCCCTGCAGATGCTCTCTCTCCTCCCCTCATTTCATTACTCTTTGATGCTCAGACACATGTGGAACATCACACAGCCTGTTAGAGGTAGAGTAACACACCAAGGGGAGTTGGTAGAGGATATAGGACAAGGCCAAAAGGGGGTTACAAGGAATGAGTGCCATGGGCTGGCTAATAACACCATTATAAACTCTGCCCTTATCTACTGTGCATTGTACAAAGGCCTCAGGCGGAGGCATTGCTTGTACTGGATGGACAGAACAGCAGAAATGTCCTACAAAGGAATATAGCAGCTGTAAATACAAGTTTAGAGAAGCTCACCATTATGATTTTTGTCAGCATGTTTGTTTTTGTCAGATTGGTTGGTTCAGCAAATATCCTCTTAAATGTCTTTTAGTCACTGTCTGTCTGGTGGTGACAACATATCCTCTCTGCCAGCGCTGTTTTACTGTTCCTGTAAATGTTATCTAGTTTTTCTGACACCATTGTAAAGTTATAGAAGCAGTATCTGTAAGCTTTTATTTTTTCCAAAGTATTTGGACTGTCCAGTTCTAAAACTATACTTACTAGTGGTTTGCTTATACCTGAGTCTCTTTTAACATTTATTTAGTGTATTGTTTCATATTATATCAGTCTGTTACTGCTTAGTATCCAATGATCAATACCAAGTACTGCTCAGTATATAGTATGCTAACCATAACCAATACAACAGGCATCAGCCCATGCCTTACCCTTAACTTACTTTTTAACTGTGAAGTCAATAGACGAACCAGTCAAGCTTCATACTCAAAACTATGCAATCTTAACTCTACCCACAGTATTATGACTACCCTCACCGTAAAACTTAACTATATTAACAATATTAAGGATGTTTAAATCAAATAAGAGACTAACCAAAAAGAATAATCAAAGTCCTTTTTGTCCTAACTGTTAGCTTCATCAAATCAGCACTTACTACGTGGCTACTGTGGTGCACTGTTTCTGTTATTTTGTCTACCCCCAATATAAATGGACTTTATGCAGAAACTGTCCTGATGTGAATGTCTATTGTTAAGTGTGTTTGCTGTATACTTAGTAGTGTGAGTTATGCGGTGTTTTCCTACAAAAATGTTTACGATTACAGTTTTATCACTGTTAAAATACTTTACCATGTATTTTATGGCTTCGTGTCCTGTATGAGAGTAAAGTGCAACTCTTTAGATGAAGGTTTTACATAACTTTGTTAGTGACTGATACTGTGTCTTTTTTTAAAGATGATGTGTAAAGAACAAAGGCAAAGGGCAGATGATATTAGTAAGTAGGAAGCAGAAGAAAGGGGGCTGATGAAGTATAAATGTGCTGCTGTATGTTTTTTTTGTCTTAATTTATGGGACTGTATGGCTGATGTGTACATCCTGGCCTGAGTACGAGAAATTCCCTGCGCTATATTACATCCTGAGTTTATGAGGTGAAAGGACAAATCTTATGTAGGTCTTATGTAACCTAACTTATAGCAGGACCGCTGTTGTCTTAAAGGGTCACAGCAGAAAACCAGGTCAAATGGCAGGGAAAGAGGTTAATAGGAAGGGGGAGCACATATTAGTGTGTGTGTGTGTGTGTGTTATACTTCCTGTGCACATATTTTCTTACCCACTGAAGGGATGCACGGTACTTTCTCTGGAACGAGTTCACTAAGAGGCCATACAATAAAAGATAATTTGCATGACAAACATGTACATTTCAGCCCTATAAAAAATGGTAATGCATCCATGGCTCTGTATAAACATAAATATGATGAACTGTTGCATAGAGATGTTTATGACTCACACAAAGATATCTCGACTCTGTCCTAGACTCTGTCCTAGACTTCCTTTGTGTTTATAATTTATAGATGACAATAAATACAGATGTGCTCCACATAAGCCTTCACGGATTTGAGATAAAGATGTGAATTAGTGTGCAATTCAGAAAAATATATCCACATAAATTCAAACTAGGAAACAATTAAAGGAAACAAAATCAAATATATACCATTTGTGTTGTAATAAATTCAAAGCAAAGTAATTACAGCATTTTGATTAAAATCTAAAATCCAATAAGTCCACTGGGTTGCGATATTGATATGTATTACATTTTCTCAACTTTGGCTTAACTACACACGTACACACACAAACACACACACACACACACACACACACATACACACACTGTTATGACAGAATGGAATCACATTGTGTTTGACACCCTCAGTAATTGTTTGAATCTGTTCTGTCCTTCCAGCACTGAGCTATAATTATAGTCAGGGGAGCGACCGTTCACACATGGGGAAAGTTTTTTTGCCGAGTTGCAAGTTTGACACCAATACACATGCACACACAAATACGCACACACAATCTCACTCACACACATTTCCCACTGCCAGGTTGTGGCAATGCAGAGGCCTGCAGAGCAGCAGGCACTGATAGAGGCCTTGATAAGACTCATTTGAAATGGCTGAAGTCACTGAACCTGTCCGCTCTGTGTGCCAAGGACACCATTTACCTTATATAACAGTCATTCTGGGTCACCGGCACATCCATCATTGCAATTTAGTTTCCTCAAGAACTACATGCACCTTGACCTTAGCTTCCATTGTCCCATGTACCTCATATTTCTTTCTCACACCCTCTCTCTCCTGTACGTGTGTGTGTGTGTGTGTGTGTGTGTGTGTGTGTGTGTGTGTATTTATGGTGTTTTATGCCCATGTTATGTATTCAGTCAGTGTTGCCGGTCAGATGATGATTGAGAAGAGGTGTTTGTGGTGAAAAGGCCTCGGGACAGTGTGTCACTGAGCAGCTGTCATATGAGAGGAGATTACTGCTAAAGCTGAGACGAACTGACTCACTGCCTCCTGTGCAATACAAATGTGACCCTCAAATATTTCACTCATAACGTGATTATGTTGACATCCACTTTAAATTGCTGCTTCATGTGTGTACTATAACTATTAAACATTTTTTGTATTGAATGTAACTTCAAATGACTATTCATAAATTAATACTATAACTATTGGTTTGTGACAAAATGTAGGAGAAAGTTTATCTGAAAATTCAAATATCACGAAATTTGGAGATACTGGACAGTGATAATAAAGTATTTGGCTTTAAACTTTAACTTCTCGTACAGGTCAGGAAGTGGAAGATGCTCGCTCGCCATCACGGCGACGGTACAGGCAAGCAGAAGGAAGCAGACTCAGACGTGCACCTTGGCGGTTGTCAGTCCTGGGGGATCCACGCCTCGCCCCTCCTGGCCAGCCCTGTCATGCTGGAGTGCTCCATATGCAGTGGGCCCTACATCAGCTACGCCCTGGAGGACACCTGGCAGCCACGTCAACGCACACAGGCAAGTTCATTCTGCCCACAGCTAATTCAATTACAGGTAATTAACACTAATTTCTGGCAGTGATCAGTGGATCCCAAAGCAGGGGACTTCCAGGTGTCCTTGATGGGGGATTTCAAGAAACCCCCCAGAAAAATGATAGATTAGAAACATCTTTGTTATATTGTACAATAGATGTTGGGGATGTACAGTGAAAGATTGTTTTCAGTCTGTTTTCTCAGATAGTTAATTATATATTTACACCTGCTGGGAGTTGACTAAATAATGAAAGTACTTGTTAGAGAGAACTGTGTCATAGGACTTATCCCTATGTCTGTCTATCTTGAAATATTTTGAGTGAACTAATTTCAGTTTATGATCCTTTTCAGTGGGAGAATTGTGTGTGCAGCATAAGTTGCGTTGGTTTTAGAGGATGATACGCTATACTTTTTTTTTTTTTTTTCAAGACATTAACAATTTGGCCACAGACTATTTGGGTCTGTTCACTGCAGTAAACAGTGCTGCCTGCCACACCACTTTTATTGCTGACCAATGCTGCTAATTGGTTATCAGCATAATATGACTCACTTTTTTAGCAGTACTTGCAATTGTCATTGAGTTATTTCAGGGTTTAGGACCTTTTTCATATAGCGTCTCCAATATTTTGTGAACTATTGTGAAAGCATGGCATTATTGTGGCACATTTTGAAATACTGTTGGGCTAAGTGTGTAACAGTAGCACAAGATGGTACTTGTTATTCTGTCTTCTTTGTGTCGCCAAAGAATTACTTGAGAGTCTGAGTGAATAGGCTCTTATATCATTGTATTAAGAAATTCTGGATTTTTCATGCTAAATATATAAAATGTAATACAATATAGAAACTCAGTAAAGCAGGAATTTTAATTTAATTTTTCCATCTTTTCTGAATCCTTTTTAGTTATCTTATGTGTAGGTGACTAGAAACCTTGAAACACAATGCAAACTTACTGCTTTCTTTGATGGTGGAGAGCAAAAATGCTTCGAGCCCTTTTGCTGTTAAATGTGCTTTATCTTATGACTCACAGCCAAATCACACAAACCTCTACCTCTCCTTGACCCTTAGGCAGACAAAAACAATTCCTCCCTCTCTTTCTGTTTGCTTCTGTTTGAACAGCCCAAACTTTCAGTCTTCTTTTGGAGACATAAATCCACGATGAAATATTAATGAACTGAAAGCCTAGATTCACCATCACTATGGAAAGAACTCCATCAGATCTCTATACTGAATCAATAAACAACCTGAAGAAAGAGCATAAGGAAAAAGGAAAAGGGGCATGAATGGTAAAGTGATCGTTGACTGCGGGGATGTTGACAGTATAAGGGGATGTGTGTATATATGTGTGTGTGTATGAGAGCCAAAAAGAGAGGAAAAGATGGATAGACGAGGCTGCTGTCAGCTATATTAAGACTTATGTGGAGATGAAATAACCAGCATGATAGGCAGATTGTTGAAAGCATCGCCTCTGAATGAATAAACAAACTGATCAGATTGAACTCACACACACACACATGCCTCAACTTGTCTTGTTCTCAGAAAACACCCATGGGAGAGCACTGAGAGCTGCGATAAGTTTTCAGAGCTGCGGCATGGAATAGCAAACTAGGCTAAGACTGTATTTAACAGAGACACGAGCCACTTTGAAAAATCGATGACTGACAGTGACATCACAAAAAGCTAATATATGACAGGACGACGCAGTTTCTTGGGAACGTCCTGAGATGCAAATGCTGCTGGTCCTGTGACAGCTGCCAATTACACTGTTACTGTACGTAAAAAGAAAAAGCGGGATGGGTTTATGGGTTTCGGTTGAGACATTTGTGCATGTTTGTGCAAGTGTTTACTATGTTTACTTCTGAGCTACTGACCCTGCCACGTGTGGAGCAGGATATTGACTTTTATAATCAAATGCTGCAAGTCAAAGATCAGCACTCACACACACACATAAACCCCATTCTACATGCAGTGATGGAAAGTAACTACACACATCTACTCAAGTAATTTATCTTAATTGTACTTTTTACAATTATGTGACTCATGTGTGTGTGAGTTACTAGTTATTTTAAAGATTTCTACATAAAACAAGATGTGAAAAGCTTATATAATTAAATGCCTTGTAAAAGATTAAACCAGTGGTTCCCAGCCTTTATGGCATGTGGCATCTTACAAAAACACACTGTCTAGTTTAGTCTGTGTAGTTTCACCTCTAAATGTCTGACATGGTTTCATTTCTATAACAGTTCAAGGTCCAAATAACCCATTTTTAAAAAGAGAAAGCACAGATTACAGATCCCCAAATTGATTCAAATTTGTGAAGCCGAACTTTATTGTTTCTTCTTTCATTTGTCTACATTTATCTTGTGACCTCTAGAAGGAGACCCAACTCCTATGCTGGAAACAATAATAACATATCTATTACAGGGGGTATTTTTCTGCATAATGAGTGCTTTTACTTTTGAATGTTTAAATAAGTTTTACTGGCAATCCCCCATTCACTTTAGTAGGACTTTGACTGCAAGGTCTTTACTTGTAATGGAGTATTTTTACATTCATTTTTAGGTACTTTTACATAAATCTGAATTCTGCTGTCTTTTATTAAAGGATTCCTAATTACTGAGATCATATCATATTTTTGTTTACAGTTTAAACATATGCTGTAGAGTGAACTTTGCATAGCTTAGCTAATTTTCTGGAGGATCAGGTAGTTCCTTAACAGTCAGAAAGTGTGGATAAGGATTGTTGTTAAGTCAACAGAGCAGATGTCCATTTCATCTCTTGGCGCACGCAGAGTAAGATCAGTTTCATCCTGACGTTCAGTCTCACTAAGGCGCCATAATACTCTGTAAAAATGTTGTCAGAGCAGACGTTTCTCACCACTTTCAGCACGAGACTTAAGTGGTTTAGTTGCAGTCTCAGACTGGAAACCCAGCCTGATTAAAAAACATCATGTGGAGGACCAGCTGAAACTGGGACACAAACAAGTCTGGGTCAAAACCAGTGGTTTTATAAAATGCTGATTTAGAGGGCTCCTGTTCAAAAACATCACATCTCTTATAGTCACTGCACTCTTTTCAAGAGCTGAGAAAAGCAGCTTAGATCAGTGGCCTCCAAACGTGTTACCTCTTAAAACAAAGCAAGGTTTGTTTGTGACACCACATCACTGTTTACAATGGTGAATCAGATGTGAGGGATGTGTGGGATTTTTCTTGTTTAATAATAATAACTATAGAAGGTTATTTTGTCAAGGGTTTCACATGAAAGCAAGCGTTGAAAAGCAATGCAATGAAAGAAAAGATTAAGGAAAAAATCAGAAACAATATCCATGAAGGTCATGGATATTGATCTGTAATATATTATGAGCACATTCATTAACATTCATAAAGAGTTTTATAAAGCCTTATAAATGCATTATAATGTATTATGAATGCACTCATGTTGCATTATGGACGTGACCTTCAGAGAGAGTGTTACCAAAAAGTCTACATAATTTGACTTAGCAGAAGTGTGTTTTTCTGCTTTTATATCCTGTTAATCATCTAGCGACCCCTCAGATTTCCCTAATGGAGATCCTGAAGACCAGAACATAACCTACATTATTAGCTTGGCCAGCCTGTATCTTTACGTTTATTCAACTAAGATTTGATAGAACATAATGAACCTGAGGTTTAACCTGTTACAAGTGTCCAATATCACCGTTTATTTAGAATGAGTATGAGCTAGTTGGACTTTTAGAGTTATCAGATGGATATAGAACTGAATGTACAGCCTGAATCTCTAATGTGCCGTTTTAGTGCATCATCAGTTATTTATGCATGCTTGAATACAGTTTCTGTTTTGTATTTTGTTGTATTTTCTTTTTATATATTCTGTAACATGGACTTTAAATCATGCATTGAGGAAAATCTACATACCTTTCATTTACATGTCTGTGTTGTTTGAGTATTCAAATAGTTTTTACTAAGTGCTGCCATATTTCTCCTGCAGGCGATGGACCTGTACTACCACAATGAGTCAGACCCAGACAGCTACTGTTGCCCTGGTGACAACAGTAAGTACCAGCAACTAAGCCTGTTGTTTTGTGCTGTTCTACTTCCTCCCGACTCTTTTCTTTCCCATCCGTCTCTCACGCTGGGACTCCCAGGCACAAGCTCTCGTTCCTCTGTTATCTCTCTCCATCATCCCTTGTCGTCAGTACCGGCTCATTTCTCTTTATTATTTGCACATTGTTTATTTTCACCACCAATCCAAAGCCTCCCATGATTTATTCTGTAGTCTGTTTTTCTGTTGTTTGTTGTTTCCTTTTTGTCCAGACCTGGTGGCTGTGACACCAAAATCCTTCAGCCTGCGCATGCACACACACACACACACACACACACACTTTGTGACTTTACCTTACCTAACCACTTGGCTCTCTAATCCAACCTTTAAGCTCCCAGGATAATAACTGTTGTTCGTCAACCAAGATTACTATTTGCTTGGAGAGCAAAACAGTATTTACAGACACAATACTGAGCGCTCATCATCATACACATGACACGATGACCTTTTCCACATCTGTTTACAACCTTCGCCACTCACTGCAGCAGAAATATGTGTGTATGTTTCTGCGCTCGTTGCTTGTGTGTGTGTCACTGGGTGAGAGTCCAGCATCGGTTTATAGCCTACATGACTGGACTTTAATTTTCCATCATGCTCCTTATTTGTGCCACAAATCATAGTCCAATCAAAGGTACATAGCATGTGCATCTCACGT
Organism: Pempheris klunzingeri; assembly: GCF_042242105.1. NCBI lineage: Eukaryota > Metazoa > Chordata > Actinopteri > Acropomatiformes > Pempheridae > Pempheris > Pempheris klunzingeri. The sequence continues at coordinate 9,704,195 of NC_092029.1, forward strand.
TTTGGCATAAGGCCTTTGTACTCTACTACTTTTTTATTGTCACCTTTACCCTTGCTGGGAATCTTGCATGTGCCAAGACATGCGCTCTTCTTGTGAACATGGTCATGTCTGTGTTTGAGCTCATTACATCATTTTTAGCAAGAAAGATTAACTTTCCGTTCACTTTGGACTCAAAAATTTATCAGATTATCTGCATTTTTAAATCATGACTGGCAAATGAAAACTAATATTTTACATATTCTAATAATGTATTTAATCAGTATTTTTATTCTTAACTTTTCCACATAGATCCCATTAATTTCTGCTCTTTTTTTATATATCCTTATGCAACTCTTCACATGTTTAGTATACAAAGTCTTTATCAGTTAAGTATCTGTAGTAACTAAATATGTATAAAGGATTTAAAGGAGCATGATCTGGAAATACTCAAATGTGCTTGGTTACTAGTCGCTCTGCTTCTGCAGTAACAACACTACGTGGCAGATCTGCAGGCACCTGCTGCCTGCTGGAACACCTCCAAGAAAGAAGTGTGACAAGAACCATATTCTGATGAAAACACTTTTCACTGGGAGTTGGCTCCCTGTTAATTATGGGAGTTTTCAGCGTATGGAGAGGAATCTGAGCAATTAGCCGGGCTGGTGACAAGCTGTTCCTGTGGCCTCAGCCGTGATGCCACTACACCCTGTTGTTCCAAGTTCCAAGCAATTAGTGGCTTTAGGAGCACTTAGAAGTTGAAGTTTGTCACGTATGACTCATGTACAGTGATGCAGAGATGTGTGTGGCAGAGGGAGGAGTGGAGAGCAATGGTGGAGAGTGAAAGATAGATTCCGTAATAATAATTACAGGGAGTAGAGTTCTAACTTTACAGAGGAACCATGTCTGTGTTCTCCCCCTCCTCTAAGAAAAAGAGGTCTTATGCAACAAAGAGCATCTGCTGAGGATACCCTTATTAAAACACATTAGCATGTTCATCAACTTGCTGCAGTGGATTTAATCAGCATGTACATACTGACTTGTAGAGCTTCTTCCGGAGATGTCAGCAGGCTTATATAACTGTGATTATAAAGCCTGTGTGTGTGTGTGTGTGTGTGTGTGCGCACTTGTATTTGTTCTCAAACTTAACTCTTTTGTTCTCGTTGACGCAAAATGAAATCAACATTGCAGCTCCCTTCCTGAAGCTATTATTTACTCTTTTCTCCTACCATTCATGACACATCATTCACCTGTGTAAACCTGCCCCTCAGAGCTGAACAGGCAAACATACACACCTACACACAGACACGCACATATTCAAATACAACAGAAACATATGCCTATACTTTATAATCCATAAAGGCACTCCTAAACCAGAGACTTTGACAGTTTTTAGAAGCATGCCTGAACGTGTTTGCTGCCATTATAGCCTGAAGATTGGATGCATGTACTGCATCCAGAGACAGGGCAGCCAATCACACAATGTCCCCTAAACCTACGCCTGACCATCACAATCTCAACATAATTCTAGCCTTAAATCCAAAAGCCAAACCTGATCCCTCAGGTCAATCACTAAAAAACTGTGCATCAACAGAAATTGTATCCTGGTGGCCTCGGGGTTAAGGCACTGACCAAGAACTGCAGCATCACCACCTCTCACATGTCACTTCCTGCCTTTTGGGCTCCTCATTTCTAGTCATCTCTCTATTGTTGCTTCCTAATGAATGCATAAAATGGCTACAAAAACTTTCCAGTGTTCAAACTTTTTACATTTAAAACCTTCTCAGACAGAAGTGCTAGAATGCACCGTAAATCTTAATTTTATGGATTTCCCGGTATTTTCCTTTACCTACACAGCATTTTCCTGAAAAGGGCAGCAACTCAGTACTTATTCATGAGAAAACAGAGATTAAATTCAGTGTGTTGAGTTTTTGGCTCTATTGAATTTATAAGTGAGTTTTATGGTTGTCTTGCACGTTTAGCTGACCTGTTGTGCTCTGACTATAATAGTTAGGTAATTAATTAGAATTAGACCAATGGCAGTATACCCTTCGAATACTGTCTCCATTTTCTATATAACGATTATCAATCTACATTCTTTCTAGGAACCTTCCAATTAACTGACACTTTTATTTTTATTCATTAGATAAACTCTGGGACCTACAAAATAAAGTTTTACCAAACATATTCATGAACACACACACAGACTCGTGGACAGAATCTCACAAGGATATCAAAATTCAAACCCAGCGTGAGCCTTGGTCATCCAGTACAATGACGATCACATGACCATCTACAGAGGTAGCTGAGGGCACTACTACTTTTTGGTTGTCTACTTTTTAGCATCCAAGCAAACCAAACGCTCCATACACACACACACACACGCACGCACACACATACACACACACACTGATAGTCCATCGTGGCAAAATAAAAGCCTAGCTGTCCTCTCTGAATAGCTGCGGCCTTTATGTAACAGTGTCATTTGGTTCCTCACCACCACGGCTCATTCACATTCAACGCCAGATCAACTATAGCCACAAACACCCTCATCACCCCCGGCACAGAGAACGGACATTACAAGATGGAGGGATGGAAGAGTGAAAGAGATGAACGGATCCAATGGACAGATGTCGTCTGACGGAGACAGCGTGAATATGGGCATATGCTGGTCTTTGTGTATGTGTGGGTACGCTGTAGGTGGGTGGGCTGAGTGTGTGTTTGTGTGTGCATCTGTTTGTACTACAACTCTAATATCCTGCACCTCAACCCCTCTGGCGCTGCAGTGAACCCCTTCCTGTCCTTTCACAAAATGGCCCCGTGTGTATGTGTGTGTGGGTTTATGAGTCAATGCTGGCTTTGGCACCGATGACAGTGCCACTAGTGGGTTACATAACGAGCACAAACACATCAACACACAGCTTGAGTGCTGTGGAGCCTCCTCTTGTTCGGAGCCCAAATGCAAGCAGCCTGTAAATCCAGAAGGGAAAGAGGGCCAGATAGAAAAACACTGAGTGGACCTTTTGTTAGTATTGCTCTCTTTTTCTCTCCTTCTCTCTCTCTCTCTTTCTCCCTCTCTCCTGATCCTCTCTCATCATCTCTCTCTCATTACATTCAACTCTGGGCTGTGACCACAGATGCAGACACAAGAGCGGTGCTTACATCCCCAATGGAGGTAACATCTTCTTCATCGTCACTTTTAATCCTCTCTGCTTACGATACACGTTTTCATTCTTTTAATTTGGATAAAAATGCAAACTAGCTGCTCAGGATTCACAGATTAAAATCAGTGTTCCTGTGTTTATCAGTGCAAAGGAAGCAAGTTGTCAAGGTGAACACTTTCTTCTGTGCCATCCCATGCTTTCCCTGTGTTCATATTATTTGAGAAGATAATATATGAAGTTTCACTGCATACTTTCAGGTGCTGATAAGAGATGTTGGTTTGTGTCCCACATGGACCGCTACTCTAGTGTCAGTGGTGATATATTGTAGATTAAATGCCTCTTGCAACCTGTGCTGTCTCAAGGAGAACATTTTTCTAACAAACTAAGTTCTGGACACCTTGAGGGAATTTAGGAAGTACCTGATGTGCCCTCTCTCTCTCTCTCTTTCACTCTCTCTCTCACCTTCTCTGTTTTTAGAAAGTGTGTGTGCATGCGTGTGCATGTTCTGTCAGTCTCTCTGCAGGTTTGTTTTGCCCTCCAGCTTGCGTGTGTGCGTGTGTGTGTGTGTGCATGTGTGCTGTCAGACTCCCTGCAGGTTTGTTTTGCCCTCCAGCTCTGCGCGTGTGTGTGTATGTGTGTGTGTGTGTGTGTGTGTGTGTGTGTGTGTGTGTGTGTGTGTGCATCAGGTGGCCGTGGGGCACGGATTAATAATAGATGTGACCTGAGATAAGGGAGAGACGATGGTAAAAAAAAAGTTGTGGCTATATTTAAAAACTGCAGAGTCACACATGCAAGAACACTATAATTTTCTGTGAGAGAGGCCGTGGGTCAGGAGCAGAGGAATACACACTTTTTCCTTCTCATACACTCATATACGACCATATTCCTGACTCTTAGTCATTTGTGGGTGATTCAATTGCTGTGTGTGTTAGGCAACATGCTGCTGTTAGACAAAAGCATATCGCACACACCCTGGATTGTTCCCTATTGAATTTGCAAAGGGGGGGTCAAAGGTTCAATTCCAGGACAGCAGAACATCATCCTCAGAAAATATGCATGTGTATACACATGCTGGAAATAGTTGGGACAGCAAGAGGCACGGTTAACAAATATGTACTCAACTTCTTGGCAAATTCCAACTTTAAATTAATGTGAACTTAGTGAATTTCCAAATCCGGGATACTTTAAAATTCCGAGCTCAGAAGGTGAACGGCCTCAGCAAGCAGGCTGTAGTGGAGAAAACCACCTGCAAGTGAAGATGAAACTGAAGGGAAATTTAAGCAAACATTTGTCTTTATGTGATGTTGAAAGATCACAAATGCAATGACAGAGATGTGTTGATATTGCAGGTTCTTTGGCACTATGTGCATAAATAAACACTGTTGCAGACTGAGTCTATTTCATTTAGTTGACAGGCACATAAAACAAATATTTGGGTAAAAAATCCACCAGTTTCATGTGTCTATGTCGTCCTATAAATTTCGTTGCAGAGGGAAGTAGCAGCAGAAATCAGTTTTTTAAAAAGGTATCTTTGTTACTTTTGTCTATATTTTCAATGGCTGAACTCAAAACTAGGAGCTCATGAGGAGCCTTTGAAGGCAGCATACCCCCCGCCCTTAGGAAATCTCGTGCAACCATCCATAAAACACAAAACTGCAGAGTGGAAGGAAATAGAGGCGGGACGTCTCCGCCCTGAAAAGAAAAAAAAAATCTTTGGATGAAACTCTCCAAGACGGGGAGTACGGTGTAGTTCGATTACCTCCCTGCTAAGACACCTAAAGCCCCTGTCCCTGTTGTGATTCGGGAAATTAAGCATCCCTATGAAAGACAAAACGACCGCCTTGACGTGTAAGTAAACTGCACATTCATTTGAATGCAACAGCGAGAAAAACCTCTGGAATATTCCTATAATACTCCTGTGGGGAAATGTAGATCCGTGATAATAATCTTAATTTGCGGCTGTTATATATGCGTTTACCAGACTATTGTGATATTTATAGTTTCTTTGTCAAGGTTAAGCTAAAGCTCCCAACCCACTTTCCGTGTGCTGAGTGTCTGTGGTAGGGGAGCAGCGGCAGACATGCTTGGGGGACGCTCCATTCACCCCATAATCCACTGACCTGAATTTATGATGCTGTTATCTATTGAAATGCTTCGCTCATAGGGGGTCTGTGAAAAGTGCCAGAGAAAGCTTGGCAACTGTCTTCTTTCCTAACTTGTTGAACCCTTGCGGCCAAATGAGAGCTCCCTCGGACCTGAAAGGTTTGCTTGTTGTCTGTGGAAACTGCATCTAAAGAGTTAGGGATGTAATGTTACCTGTGAGACTGCACGGTGTTGTGTGTTTTACGCAAGACTTTGGGAAATGTTTGTAGTGTGCGGCAAAGTAACAGCTGATATCTTAGATTGTTCACACTTTGCCTTTCTTTCAATAAACTGTCTCAGAAGCTGTGCAGACCTAATTACGTAATTTTGGATTTTCTTTTTTTCCATGACTGTGTCTTCCCTTTTTGGCACGATTATCAATTTTAAAAAGAAAATGGGTTTGGCCTTCATAGGTAATAGACTGGGGGTGTAGATAAAACTTGACCCAGGTGTCTTACATAACCATACCTAACTGAGCCCGTCTGGCGTGCCAGCGCACAAAACGCGGCGCAAAGTGTCCGTTTTTACGCAGAATTTCAGTCTGATCATCACGTTGGAGTGTTTTGGCTGCTTCGGAGAGGCTTAGCGGTAGGTTAAAACAGATTGTCGGTCTGATCTCTCTGTCTTTTTCGTCTGAGCTTCGTTCTCTGTCTGTACTTTTCCACTAGCGGCGGCTTTTCTTGGCATCGAGCCTCCCTCTGCTCAGGCTCTCCCCCTCGTCTTTTGTATACCGAGGCAACCTGCGTCACTCCAGGCCGTTTTAATTGAGGGGCAGCCAAACAGTGAAGCTGATAGGCCCAGTTAAGAGGCCATCAGATTATTTGTACAAGACCAAGTTGCAAATTCAGGGGGGGTGAGGTGGGGAGCATGGATACAGGGTTACAGAAATAACCAGGAGCTTGGAGAATAACCCGGAATCTGAAGAACTATCTTGAGCAGTTTCACTTCATGTTTATGTATAGTTGGTAGTTTATTCTGTTTATCCTGGAGCATCGAGGAGCAACATATACTTATTGGACACATCTGGGTGTCATTAGCCCATAGGAGTCATCTTCGACACGGATATTTTGCTGTCTTGGTGACAATTTCAGACTGTATGACACATGCGATGTTGGGCAAAGTTACCATGGTGCTGCTCAAACATTTTGTGCAAATAGTACAACCCGGCCTTTCACTGAGTGGTGGTAAAGAACTTTTTTTCTTCCTTTTTCCAATGTTTTTTTACGCAAGCACATCTTGAGGCGCGGCTATGACGCGCTGGGAGCGCAATGACCTCTGATTGGTCGTGAACGGGGTCGATCATCTTCTCATGGGCCATTTAGCGGAACAAAATGTTTGCGAAGGATCACGCCCATCGGGGGGGGGGGGGGGGGGGGGGGGGGGGGGACTGTGGGGGCAGCTCCTCCCTCATCAGGCCTGCTATAAAACAGAGCAAAAAAGTCAGACAGTCACACTTTGCTTTAGGGCAGCTCATGAGTACGGAGCTGTCGTTCAACTCATCACATCATGACGATCAAAACAGAAACAGAAAAGCCGGTCCTGACTTACTCGAAATCTAGAGGACTAGTGGAATTAGTCACCGGTACGGAATCATAAGTGGATAATTTAAGCTGATTCCTAAGGATGTGGATGGACTTCTTTTTACTTTAAATTCAAAACTTATTTATTTTTGTCTGTTTTTTTTCTCTCTTGTGTTGCAGCTTTTATGAAACAGAGGAGGATGGGTCTGAACGACTTCATTCAGAGGCTCGCCACAAACTCCTACGCGTGCAAGCAGTGAGTACCATCCGACTCATTTTATTGTTTTCCATTCACTGGAGGGCAAAACACTGGGAAACACAACCAGTAATGCCAGTAATCTGTCCTCTGGAGAAACTTATTGAGATTCCCAGATCAGCTGGTTCTCATAAAAGAACAGTTGATACTTTTGATGCTTTGTTATTAGATGAACTAAGTTTGAACTCTTTGTTTTTTTTCAGTCCTGAAGTTCAATCTATTCTGAACTTGAGTCCTCCTCAGGATCCGGAGCTCATGAACACAAACCCCTCTCCTCCTGTAAGTACATTTGCATTAAACTTCCTTTGTTGACATTGTACCATATGTGCAGATACACACATGCATCCTGTGTTTATCGTGTGTTGTGCAGTTCATATCATGACTTTAAATTGCATCCCCTCCCCCCACTCCACAGCCCAGTCCATCCCAACAGATCAACCTCGGTCCATCCTCCAACCCCTCGGCCAAACCCAGTGACTTCCACTTCCTCAAGGTGATCGGCAAGGGCAGTTTCGGCAAGGTCTTGCTCGCACGCCATCGCACAGACGACCAGTTTTACGCAGTCAAAGTCTTACAGAAAAAGGCCATCCTCAAGAAGAAGGAGGTAAATGCACATGCAGACATGCTTTCACTTACAAACACGCACACATGTGACAAAAGGTGTCTCCCGGTCGACCTCACTAACCCCCTGTTCTTTTTATTCCTCAGGAGAAACACATCATGTCAGAGAGGAATGTGCTGCTAAAGAATGTCAAGCACCCGTTCCTGGTGGGCCTGCACTACTCTTTCCAAACAGCGGACAAACTCTACTTCATCTTGGACTACATTAATGGAGGAGAGGTGAGTCAGTGGCTGAATTGCTGCCAGAAAAGATAAGAATATGGAGCAGGGATGATAGAAGAGAAGGGCGAAGCTGAGCTATTTAAAGAAGGAGCTGAAGATGAATGAATAGAGTAGGAGGAAATTTAAAAGATGGATATAGTTGGAGGAAGAAGGGAAGTTTTTAGAGGAATGATATAGTGCCAGAGTCAGAAATAAAGATGAGGCTGAAGTGCAGACGGACAGAGGGGATATCCTGTTATGAGAGGTAGAATGGAGGCTGCCACTCTCTGTCCTTTTTCAGTCTTTCTTTTTCTAACGGAAACACCTCTCAGGAAGTCATGGGGTGGGTTAGGGCAGCGGGAGAGACTTCGGGCCAAAATTAGCAGCGCCATTCAGGCTCAGTGTGTGTCTAATCGAGCTAATTTCCTGTGATTGTTGGACGAGCAAAGACAGTGCTGATTAAATATGGGCCTCATCAGGAAACAGGACACATTTACTCTCCTTCTGCCCTTTCTCTTTTCTTCCCCTCTTTTCCCCCTCTACTGTATCTCTCAAACTTTGGCCCATAAATTCATTGGTCTTCCCTTGTCAAACTTTTTAAGCTGTTGCCTTCCTGCCTCTTTATTTCCTCCCATCCAGTTTCCTTTCTGTCTCTGTATCTGTCTTTTTTTATATAATTTATCATGTCTTTCTCCTCATAATTTCCTATTTCTGCTGATGGGATTTTGTACATCATTTATCACGCAATGAAGATATTTCAGGTTTTGTCATTATAATCACTTGTTGCAATAACTTTTGTTCCTTTGTTTTTCTCTTCCTTCCAGTTGTTCTATCACCTACAGAGAGAGCGCTGCTTCCTTGAGCCAAGAGCCAGGTTCTACGCAGCAGAGATTGCCAGCGCACTTGGCTACCTCCACTCCCTCAACATTGTCTACAGGGACCTGAAGCCAGAGAACATCCTGCTGGACTCACAAGGACACATCATTCTTACAGATTTCGGCCTGTGCAAGGAGAACATTGAGCCCAACGGGACCACGTCGACCTTCTGCGGTACACCAGAGGTAAGGAGGAAATCTGTGGTGATTCAGAACTCTCTTGTTTCTGTGTTTTGATAGCACTTGTGATATCCAGTTAACAGTTCATATTAACACTTCTCCCTGTCTTGATGTCTCTGTAGTATTTAGCTCCAGAGGTTCTACACAAGCAGCCGTATGACCGGACGGTAGACTGGTGGTGTTTAGGAGCTGTTCTCTACGAGATGCTCTATGGCTTGGTGAGTCAAATTCTTATCTCATTTGTGTTCCACATGTTTGTACCTGAATCTATTCATGACTTAACCTGATACAATCGATGTTCGTCACATTGATTCCTTGCTCCTTGTTGTTGCCAAGATGCTAATCGATTCTCTTTGTTCCTCCCCAGCCTCCGTTCTACAGCCGCAACACAGCGGAGATGTACGACAACATCCTGAACAAGCCGCTGCAGCTGAAACCCAACATTTCCAACGCAGCCAGACACCTGCTGGAGGGCCTGCTGCAGAAGGACCGAACTAAGAGGCTGGGCTGCACGGAGGACTTTGTAAGTTCTTGGTTTTGTGATCACACTTGTTTATTTCAGTGAACTTTGTAAAGCACTATGAGACACTCTGTTGTGATATTGGGCTATACAAAAAAAATTGAATTGAATTGAATCACGTGTGTATGTATATTTACATATTACAATTGTTAAAGGACGCCATTTAATTATTTGTCATTTGTGTCTTTTCACAGATTGAAATTAAGAACCACATATTCTTTTCCCCCATCAATTGGGATGACCTCAATGCCAAGAAGATCACCCCGCCATTCAACCCCAACGTGGTACGTTCCTTTTTAATACTCCAATAAGTGCTTATGATGGCAGATTTATGATTTTGTACAGTGCAGTAGTCTGTAAACTATTAGTAGCCTCAAGTCCACAAACTCAGATTTTCCATTTACATAACTAGATCCTGAGCATGGAACATCCCTGCATTTCCAATTATGGCAAGGTATTTTACAGCCTGACTAATCCCCCATTGTCTCCCCTCTCCTCTCCCTCAGACGGGACCTAACGACCTGCGTCACTTCGATCCAGAGTTCACAGATGAACCGGTGCCCAGCTCCATTGGCTGTTCCCCAGACAGCGCGCTTGTCACGGCCAGCATCAAAGAGGCTGCCGAGGCATTCGTGGGCTTCTCCTACGCCCCTTCTATGGACTCCTACCTATAGGATTTAAACACAGGCACTCAGTATGGATGCCAATTCAGACTTACAGGACTTGAACTTTGGCATGTCCATGGACTTGCATCTTGAACCCACCTTACATTTCCCATCATGATGATGGAGATTTCCGATCCAAACCCTGCAACAACCCTGCAACTGCAAAGAATTTATACACGTGTACTTGCTGTAATCTCTCCAACTCTTGAATGCATCTAAGAAGACTTGCTACAAGAGGATGCCTGCCATAATTAAATGACTCACTTGGGTTGTAATGCTCAATCTTACCCCGATTTACCAACGCACAAATTCTTCAACCTTTAACAACAGACACAAACGCTCTGCAGCCTTCAATTGCCCATCTTTTACTCAGTAGTGGAGATCCTTTGCACATAGCTCAGGCAGCTTAAAAGCCCACCTCGACCGTGAAGCCACAACCGACAAGCACACACGCAAACTTTCTCAAAAGAGGAAGGCTGGATCGTACTGTACCAGCCCACAGAAGGATTTCCATCTCTATCCATGTCATGAAACATCTTCTCTCTTTTGAGATTCTGACTAACCACCCACGGGGACCTGTCTGTTGAATTTGAATGAGTAGCTTGAAGATGACATTCATTGTGGTGCTTTAGTTTTTTCTCATTTACTTTGTGCGTGTTTGAAAAGGGAGCCAGTTGAAGATGAATGTTACAGAGGGGGATGTTTTATTTTTTTCTCTAAAATGTGCCTTTATTTTTTTCTCTCAATCAGAAGTCACATCTTTTGGGTTTCGTGTGTGTCAACCTTAATATCACCACGTTTCATCCTCTCCACACCTGAGGTTGGAGGGGCTGTTTTTTGAAGTCACCAGAGAGGAACGATGTAGCACTAAATTAACACACCTGTTCTGTCCTTTAACATGTGAGACGTAGGAACTCAAACGATGTTTCATTTCTTCATTTGCACATAAAACAATAACGGTAATGTTGATAGAGAGAGAGAAAGAGAGAGCACTGCTGCTAGGTGAGAAAGAGAGTGATGTGTTTGTGTAATTCTGCTTGCCAACCGTGTCCCCCTCATTTAGTCTTCCATTCGCCTCACAATAATGTAACGGCAGCCTTCAGGCGGGCTGACAACATCGAAACTGAACATTCCATTTTAATATTGCTGTAACGCAGTTTGATGGTATTTAAGTTTGTTTGTATATTTGGAGTTATGTGTACTAGTTTTAATGTATATTGAACAAAAAATGACTAAAGGTATGCCTAAATATGTATATGTAACAATTCATGTTAAATGTACTGTAAATTGTAAAATTGTTTAAATTTATGTGACCTTGTTTGGTTTGCAATAAAAGTTTAACTTTATTACACCTTATAACCTTGTTTGTCATTATTGATAAATTGATCACGCGTTCGTCACAGCTTTGTTTTACTGATTTTCCTTTAGTCTGAAATATGCAAATGATTTTTACATTATCTTGTCTTGACATTGCCAGTGAATATCCAACAATGTCCATAGAAAATCAGCATATGAAAGCATTTTTAAAGTTAAAGAGTAAACTGAAAAATGTGAGGAATGAAGATCAAATGGTAAACGTTTACTAGGTCTGGTTGGACGGGCCTGAGCCACTGACCCCTTGCTAAACATCTGACATAAGTGTGGAGCGGACTTTACCTCCCTCCATGCGTCAGCAACCTTACACAATAATCATGGTGACGTCCAAGTGTGTGTGTGTGTGTGCATGTGTGTGTGGATTTGTTTGTGGGCAAATTATTGACTGATGAGGCCGCTCCAGGTCAAAACATATTAATGAACCTAATTCAGTAGAGCAGTTTTTTATTGGTCTAGATCAGTATTGATTTTTGATGGAAAAAAACCACAGCTGCATAATTCAAGAGGGAATGATGTAAATAATACATTGTGTCTTCAATAAGATTGCAACAGGTTGGTGGTGTTGATGAGGGAGAATTTCCTTCTACTGAAGTTCAAGGTTGTGTCCATGGATAGTAGTGCCTGCTGTTTTAAGGAGGACACTGGATGTCTACAGCATCCAGGGGGTTATTGAGCAGAGGCCCTTTGACATAAGGTTCACATTATAAGAGGACTGCAGGAACGACGTAATTGTGGAAACCAATAAAATGTTTAATTCTCCGGACTTCTTCTTCAACACTAATTTAACTACTATCACAGTAGATTTTACCATCATCATCTTTCTCATTATTGTTTACTGGTCTTAGCTTTTGGAGACAGTTTCTCACTACTGATTAACTGCCATGATAAAGGCACTGGAATCAAGAATAAAGAAAGCTGCTACATGTAGAGAAAATGTGGTAGCACAGTGGGATATCTCAGATACTATCGGAGTACTGTGTGGTTGTTATTAGCTCCCCTGCTTTTATAATCTGTCTCTTGTAAAATTGTGTTGTGCCGAAGATGTGCTGCAATATTTCCAGCTCTGCTCAGCTGCCATAGTCATGCACTGCCATCTGCTGGCTAAGCCTTGTTCATGCTTCCATTGTGTTTGCCAAAGCTCAGAAAAACAAATATTGTATGACATTACAGGCACAATGCTTGAGTTTTGTTAATGGCCTGAATATTTATTTGAAAAGTTGAATCAAAAGATTCTGTTGCATTAATCCTTCTCCACTTCATATATACCGCACTTTTCAAAACATTACACATTATCAGGATCTGTATAAAACAGGACAAACTAAATTTGAATGAAATATATGATGGACTGAAGTGTCTCTTGTGTGACTCAGTGATAGTTAGTGAATACTTTCTAAAACTGGGGGTTCCACAAGATGGCGCTGGTATTCTTGCCTTCAATCCAAAAAGCCTATAGGGTAGATACAGTATCAGTGGATCGTCCCTTAATCACAGCACTATCATCTGAAACGCTGACCTATCAGAACACATTCAGCTTGCGAATGATATACAGATGCATAAAGCTCTATTTGCAACAAGTGTCTTAGCTCAATTTACAGGGATTTAAGACTGGAAGTGGAGAATTTCTGGGGTGTTACAGTATTGATTAAAGGTTGTCTTGTTTATTACTTTTTGTTGCATTACTTTCAACCTCTGAAATTTGATATTGTGAGCTAAAATGTGAAAAAAATATAAAAAGCAATATATTTTTTAATCAGGAATTTAACCTTTTGAGTGGATGCAGGGCTATTTTATTTATCAAATGTACAATTGTATAGGCCATGCTTCATATCGATGCAATTAAGTCATTTCATCATGGTTTAAAGTCCAACACCGCCCTTCGCTTCATGATCTGAATATACACACTGTAGAGTCCAGATAATCTACACTAAAACTTAACCCTCACACACTTTTTGTAACAGCAGCTATGATGTGATGGTTTTCTAACAAAGTTTAATCACTGTACTGTGTGTGACATGGTGAGTGAGAGAAAATAGTGTTAGTCCATGAAAAGCCTTGTGCATGTGTACAGGCAAAACACTGTGTGTGTGTGTGTGTGTGTGTGTGTGTGTGCAGCTGTGTTTGTATATCACCATATAGATGCGGACGTGTTTTTCAAGGAGGTTATTGGCGGGTGTTTTGCTGTGTTATTCTGTACCCAGTTCAGGAACAACTATATGTGCACTTTACAAATCTTTTAGAATAATGAAGCCTTTCAACTAATAAACTGAATGAAAATTAAAACTCCTACTTCCAGTGGAAGAATGTACACGTGTTCCAGCACAATATTTTGCTTCTATATCTTCTTGCAGATGTATTATTTTACAATTATATGATTTACTGTATATAACAATTAGAATATTATCAAGGTCATTCTATTGCAAAGTGAGTACTTAATGTTTTACACTTTCAACACAATTTACTGAAAATAATCTGTACTTTTACTTTACTGAGATTTTGATTACAGGTCTTTTACTTGTGATGGAGTATTTTTACACTGCGGTACTGCTATACCAATATGTTCTATAAGTAAAGGATGTGAATACTTCTTAAACCACTGCCTATTTCAAATGAAAACAAACCCATTCATTAATTTGTTTTTATTTGCATGAACCAACATTATGCAAGTGTGACCTTTAGATTATCAATAAGTTTGTCTGCTGATTGAGCTGCCAATACTTTCCTGCTGGGTGAGTAAAACGTTCTGTCTTTTATTAAATGAAGCAAAGCCATTTCAGCTAGTTTGTCAGCACAGCCTACCATCAAGCAGGTATGAAGAAAAAGAAGACTTGAGAAAGGCAAGTTTTAAAAAAAAATTCTGCATTCTTATGTAGTAATTAAGCCCCAGGCCAAACCCTAGTCGTAAAATCTGTGACTTTGAAAAATGCAGTTTGACAAAGTAGGCTACCTTATCAACTAATGATATGATAGTAACAATTGCATTATTATTCTCTGGCATAGTAAAGGAGAGTATACAACAAGTAGGCCACCCGTAGTTATCTTAGTTACTGAGTCATTACATAACACATGACACATGCCCACACACACACACACACACACACACACACACACACACACACCTAACTGAGGATCAAATGACATAGCAGGTCAAACTTTGGATCCTATATGTCATCTCCGAACATCTAAATGCATCTCTGTGAAAGTAGGCCAAGCACAAACAGTGTAACAGGGACATTAGGCTACATTCTGTCATCTGTGATGCAGCATGACCGCTCAGTGCTGCTGCATTCGTAGAAATAAAGACATGGGAACTGAGCAAAACAACAGGTGGCCTCCCAGTTTGTTTTCACTGGCAGTTAAGGAGAAAGAACATTATTTATACAGATGCATTTTATTGCTGGTCACTTTATAGTGATGGTGGCAGCAGAGAATAACTTCATAATAACTCCCCATTACAGCTGGAAGTTACACGAAACACGCAAAGAGAAAGATGAGCTCAATAGCAACTGTTGTAGATAGACAGGAATAAAGGAGAAATATTGTCATGCAGGAAATCATTGTTCTCTATAAGAAAGTATGCTATAGGAATTACCTGACAGAAAAATTTGGGCCAATAGGATTTCACGGTAGGCGGTTCTAAAACTGAATTCACGTTTCCTATTGGTGGGTTTGGAAGACGAGGGCGGGGATAAAAGTGCTTCACCAAAACAAGTTGCTTGCGTGCAGCGACAAGAGCTTGAGAAGAATCTTGAGAAAGTCTGGAGGAGAAAGCGGATGGACTGACAAGCAGCAGTGTAAGCTAGCAACAGAGACACAGCTGGGGCGTCAGGTAGGGAAGTGTCACTCCTTACAGCAGTTAATACAACTTTAATAGGTGTCCACTGAATCTTACCTGTAGCGAAACCCGCTTAATTTGCACGTCAGTAGCGGACAAGTCCATACTTTAAGTCAAAATGTGTGAAAGGAGGCTGCTAACTTTGGCTCTTGCTGCTGAGACGTGTTTTCCTTTTTGGTGTATGTGTTCAAGCCCACACACAATGAGCTGGCAACATGTTAACAGGGAAGTCATGGACTTTAAGGGGGCAGAAGAACAGAAAACACACACACACACTTTAAAAGGACGTAGTCTCAGTTAATGCTCTCAGACATCACATAGATATAAATTATGATAACCAGAAGGTGCTAGTGCAAAGGTAGGAAACCATCTCCACACGTGTGTATCACAGAATCAGCTCCAACTAGTCATTGTGAGCCTCACATAGCTGGTATTTATGACAGGGCTTTCATTTGGATGCCTGCTTGTATCCAGGGCTACCAAAAGGCATCAGCTGATGCAAGTTTAACCACAAATGCAGAGAAAAGGAAAAAGGAAGACGTGGTCCACTGATCATTAAAATTTCACCCTCTCTCCCTGCACCAGGACTGGGTTATATATACTGTATTTTAGATGGTTAGTCCAAAGTTTAGTTGTACAAAGCATATAGTATAGTTTCTAAAGCCATTATGTGGCAACATTCAGGTCTGATTTTCCTCATCAAAGGTGAAAAGCACACATTTGGGTAATGCACACTGCAGAAGAATGAAGTAAAACATCTGTTGCACCCATAGGTGTTCATCCGCAGTACTTTTTTTTGTCGTCGATCAGAGTGTGTCTACAGCACCATGTATCACAGGTTGTCATCACATTTGCTGGCATCAAATGTCTGGTCTGATTGTACTGTGGTTTACTTGTTTTAATGAGATAGTTGTTGTTTACACCGAGGTTTTGCAGATTTTAATCTACTTTAGACAGAAATTGCTATTTAAGAACTTTGGCTTCTTTTGTTAACATGTCTATATCTCTCCAAGTAAGGTAACGTCATTTTGTACGTATCAGTTTGGCATTAATATCAAAACTCAGGTATTATGTTGGCACTAATGATAAAAACGTTAAAATAAGAAGTTAGATAAGATAGATTAGATCAGTTCAGGACCGGCATCACGTGTGTCTCTGTGCAATATAAGTAGGGTCTGTTAGATGTTTTCACGTTTATTTTACAGAATGAATGATTCTCTTCGTTGGTTTGTTCCGTTTTATGTAGGCCGACTGTTAGAGGCGGTTAACGATGGACCCCAACAGTGATACGAGGATGTCG
Source organism: Pempheris klunzingeri (assembly GCF_042242105.1). Classification (NCBI taxonomy): domain Eukaryota; kingdom Metazoa; phylum Chordata; class Actinopteri; order Acropomatiformes; family Pempheridae; genus Pempheris; species Pempheris klunzingeri. The sequence continues at coordinate 9,720,818 of NC_092029.1, forward strand.
GCCACTTACCTCCCAGGCAACGCCTCAACTGAGACCCAGAAACTGGCCCCACCCAGAGGCCCAGGTACTATGACAAGCCATTTTAACTTTTAGGGAACTGGGAAAAACTCCCATTTGAGATATCTACAATTCATTTGTTACAAGCCATTATTTGAATTTCTGATACTGAAAATGAAAAAACAATTCCAGATATTAATAATGCAATTTTTAAAATACATTGTGACTAGTTGACTAGTGACTAGTCATTACGGTTATCCACAGTTGGCATTCCTGGTAAGTAAAAATCTCTGTCTACAGTTAGAATTATGACCAGAAACAATGAAATTTCAGATATCCACAAATGTGTTCTTTACTAGTAAGAATGCAATTCTGGATATCCAAAAAAAGATAAAAATGAATGTTATTAAGTGTTAAAACAACCACTCATACATCTTAAAGATTTGAAGATATTTTAAATTTAGTTGACTAGTACAATCAAAGTTGCAGATTAAATACAATGTCTACTAGTATGAATGTTATTGTGGATATCTTAAAATTACCATTCTGACCAGTGAGAAAACGATTTTGACAGGGAGAAATGCTATTATGTATATCTAAAATGTAATTACAGATAGGAGTGTGGTTCAGTTAAGGTTACCATGAAGGTACTCACTTAAAATAACATGTTTTTATGTAAAGACAGGTCTAAGCCCTAGGTTTGTCATTGTTTTGTTTAGAGTTTGCATGTTACTTAATTCAGATGTTTAGTGAGGGTGTTCCTCCATAAATCAGGTATAAATGGGCTCCTCCCTACATCTTACATTCTCTGACTTCCACCACTGAGCCTCCATAAACACTTCAGTGGTGAAAATCAGTGTTTTTTTAAATGCTAACCTGGAAGCTGGTCGATTGCCAAAAGTTGTTTATGATGTGTGTCATGCGTTGTTTTATGCCTGTGTTCACGGTCACTCCGACCTTGGTGGCACAATACCAAAAATGTGGCACGCACTGAATACAAACCACCAGCCCATGAAAACAAAGTTCACACAACCAATCACCTGTGTTCTTTACCTTTGCTACAACCTGACAAACTAGCTTCAAATTATGTCTATCTGCTCATTGTTGCAAGGTGCAGCAACACAAAGTCAACAGAACAGAAGTGCCAAAAAAATTGGCAAAAATGGGGAATGTTGCACTGGGAGCCAATAATAATAAAAAAAAAAACAGAAGAGAGGAATTGAAGTTGTTTTGGACAGTTGAAAGGTGTCATTTTTTATTTAAATCAGACTTGGATTAGTAGCACAGCTGCTAAAGTGTGACAGTATCACACTTCTGCCAGATATTGGCTTGACTGGGATGCATAAACATGCAAATAGGATGTGAAACACTTTACTTTCAGTGCGTTGGCTCTACTTTAATTAGGTGTTTTTGATATTGGATTGTGTATTGTATTGTGTTTGTGTTTTAGGATAATAAACAGTGCACGTACCAACTGTGTGTTAAGTTGGTCTATTAATGTGAAATGAAGAAGAGGTGATGTAGCCTCATGTTACCTTACACAGTAGAGTAGTTACAATAGATCACAATCATCATTTCCTCACAGTAAAAAGTGGAGAAATAAAAAGCTCTGCTATCAGATTGATACTCGTATTGTTAGCCAGGTATTAACCCTCCAGAGTCTTGGGGTAAAATGGCAGTTTTTTACTACTTTTCATTTTACCTTTGTGTTTCCCATTAAAACTGTTTAGCTTGCTTTCTTTGTGTTTGTGTCTTTGACACCGACGGGCGGTCTAAGACTCTGAAGAGTTAAGGTAGCTGACAATAGAAGATTGAGAGAGGGGATATAGTGCAACAGCCTTTATAGACTTTGTGGGACCCTGCTGTTTGCTACTGCATCTCTATTTTTCTTGCATGTTGCTCCATGATAATTCAATTAGAACAAAAAGGGGGGGGGAAGCCTCACTGGCATGATTATAGGGACAACTGCAATTAAATACAGCCTATTATAAAAAAAAAGAATCCAGCAGGTTTAACAATAATAATAAGAATACAAATGCAGTGTCCGTTTTTTTAAAAGCTGTTTAGGGAAAATCTGTGTTGAACTCAAGGGCAACACTTCAACAGTACAACAAAACAATTACAAGGATCATTAATGAAGTTTATGACTGTTCATATGAATATCATTAACAGTTTTGAATTCATAAGTCTGAAAAATATACATGTAAATAGTATCTATGGTCTACATGCTAAGCTCATCTATTTGTTCCTCTTTCTATGTGTTCCTTTGCTATCTGTCTGACTGCAGTGATAATGAATGTCTGTGGACTCACAGTGATACATGCAAGACAGCACATGTGCACTTAAATCTATCTCATAAGCATAAGAGCACACACACACACACACGCACACAATGGCTTATGAGATTGCCTCAGCATTCTTCATGTGAACTTCTGATCTCTAATTCCACACTGTCAGCACTGTTAAAGCGACTTCATGGTTGGGGAAAATGTACTGGCAGAAAGGCTGTGGCCCTGCCAAAATTTATGGCACACAGTTATTTATTGATGCCATCTGGCTTTTTACCACGTTGTCCTTTCTAATGCCATGCTGTCAGTGACAACCTTTTTTCCTCTGTGGAATGTGAGATGACCATTTCCTCATACTAACCACTCTCTGCTTCTTACTGCAAACCACCTTGGTGTCCCACACCCAAACAGAATAAAGTTGGTTGATCTCACGTCACACAATGTTATTCAGGTCCTTGACTTTGCCTGAGTTTCTGTGCAATCACTTGAGATGGACACAATGATGATTATTATTTTGCATTCATAACCTTTTGCTACTGGAGAACCCTGATTTTTTTTGTGTTCTTAACTGATTGCAGCAACTGCACATCAGACCATCTGCTGCTTTGACATTTGACAATCTGTAAACAAGAACAAAGTGCTTAATAATTGATTACAAGAAGTAACTAACTGTTGTGTTGTTGGCCCAACTCCAGGGAGGTCATAGTGTAAGGTCAGCTACATAACATAACATGGATCCTGATCATCTCCCTCACCACTTCCAAGCTGCCACATTGGCAACATAAGATTTGTCGTCGAAATTGACTAGGCAAATGCTATATTTGTGCTTGACACTGGCTAACCTTGCTGGATATGCTGAGTATATATTTTTACATGTTTTGCTTAAAGTATTTACCAGTCTAGCTAATGAGGTAAACACAGTTCCAACATTTGAGGATTAATGACCTGGTAGTTTGGCCTGAAAATTAATTTCTCTGATGTATTTGTTAATCAAACTGGCATTTAGCCTTTACCTGAAAGTCTGGCTATGTCTACTAAATTAAATGGGCAACGATATCTTTCAGCTTCACACTGTTTTGTATATTCAGACTAGTAAACAATATAGGTTTCAAAGCATTAAAAAATGACCATGACTAATGTATAAACAGGAAGGAAATCCACTGAAAAGGCTCACCAGGCTGTAAAGGCACACAAGCCACAAGAATACCTCTAATCAGATCATCTGAGGCTAATATGTCAACCCTTGGTTTACAAAAGAAAGGACAAAAATCTAAATATTCATAGTCTGTGATTTGTCAAGTAGGAGTACAGTATATGTATTTGATCTAATACCAATGTCCACCCTAAGCCCTGAACCTTACAATGTTTAAATGATTCCACCTGTGTGATCAGCCTGAGTATTAGCGGGTGCAAGGGCTCCAAACGCCGTGTTAGGAATAAGACAGCACAAGGTTTAATATGTACCTTATATTGCACACATTCTGAATATAATAACATTTCTTATGTTTGAAAATCAAACACAGTCATGCCATCTAGAACAAAGCCACACACAGTTGCTTAGTCTGCCAACTCGTTCGTGTCCGGTCTAATGGGGAAATGCAGGAAAAATCTGTGTGTCGTTGTGGATGGAGATTTGAACCTTTTTGTTGATCTTGTTACATATTCTCTGACTTACATATTCTCTCTCTCTGTTTATATACCTCTCTCCAGGCTGCAGCTGGCTGGTGGTGGTAGCTGCTGTGGCGGCCTCTCTGAGTGGCCTGATGCTGGGCTATGAAATGGGCCTGACCTCTGGTGTGCTGCTGCAGCTGCGGGGCCTCCTCTCCCTCTCCTGCCGGGAACAGGAACTGCTGGTCAGCTCCCACCTGCTCGGCGCTCTCCTCATCTGCCTGGCCGGTGGTCCTATACTGGACCGCTACGGCCGTCGCTACTCTTTGCTCCTGAGTGACGCCCTGGTGGTCGGAGGGAGCATTGTGCTTATTTCCGCCACTTCACTTATTGCATTCACACTGGGCCGGGTGATTATCGGCATGGGAACAGCACTGTCAGGGACAGGAGCGTGTCTGTACATAGCGGAGATCTCACCGAGGGAGAGGAGGGGTCTGCTGGTGACGCTGTACGAGCTGATGTTGGTTGTGGGTGTGATGCTGGGGTTCAGCTGTAGCTACGCCTTTGCTACTCTGCCTCATGGCTGGATGTACACATTTGGACTAGTAATCCCTCCAGCACTGCTGCAGATGAGTGTACTCATATTCCTCCCACCCAGTCCACGCTTCCTGGTTGCCCAGGGCAAAGTGGAGCATGCCAAGACGGTGCTGGCCAGATTGAGGGGTGGGGTTCAGGAGCATGTGGAAGTGGAACTCAGAGACATCCAGACAGGACTTAAAGAGGAATCAGAGCACAGTTTCTGGGAGTTATTCAGTGCCAAGGCCAACTTGCGGTCCCGGCTACTAATAGGTGTAGCCTTAGTCTTCCTTCAGCAGGCTACAGGTCAGCCCAACATCCTCTCCTACGCCTCACCACTTCTCCGCAGTGTTGGCTTCAACAGTGACGCTGCAGCAACCTTGGCCTCCACAGGGTTTGGAGTGGTCAAAGTAGTCGGCACCATTCCAGCCGTGCTGCTGGTCGACCGTGTGGGACCCAAGAGCTTTCTGTGTGTGGGCGCTGTCGCAATGGGAATGTCGCTAGTTGCACTCGGCACATTGACACTGCAAAGCCACACTCACCTCACCAGCCTGTGCAAAAGTCATACTATACAAAACTACACGCATACGCCATGGGATTTAAACAGAACCTCTGTAGACTTGGACAACAGTGACATTTTTTCTACTCACCTCACCAGCCAATGGAACAGTGAGGAGGCACAGCAGATTAACAGAGAGGATGATGGGATTGGGGAGTCAGGAGGAGGAAGGATTTATACAGAAGGGTCTACCTCACTGAAGTGGGCGTCATTAATCAGCTTGCTGGTTTATGTGGCAGCCTTCTCCATTAGTCTCGGGCCAAGTAAGCACCTTTTTATTCACCCACTCCCTTTGCACTCATATGGACACAAATGAACATGAAGTGGTAACTTACATTGTATTTACCCTTCAGGACCCCCCTCAGGTCATTTATCTTTAAAAGAAGTATTGTATAACTGTATTGTATGATAAATATAGAACAGCAGCTCTGATCCATTTACCCTCACAAGTGCTTATATGTGAAGGAAATGTATCTGGTTTATTTGGTTCTAATAGCTGCGCTTGTCCCATACTGTACTATGATGTTCAAAGTACAACAATGGTTATCATACAATAATAGGTGAAGTATAGATTGAAACGCTGCAGTTTTCCAGATAAAGCTGACTTGAAGCTACAAACCTACAGCCTACAGCTCCCCCACACAAACTTGTCAAAATGTACAAAGCTATTCTGGATGATGTTATTTGTATTTATGCCGTATTAACCGTGGCTCCTTATGTCCTTGTACTTGTGTCTTTGTTGACTTTCTTGTCCAGTGGTGTATGTGGTTCTTAGTGAGATCTTTCCAATGGGAGTCAGAGGGAGGGCTGTGTCTGTGGTGTCGGCTGCAAACTGGGCAACTAACCTGCTCATCTCCATGACCTTCCTCACCATTACAGGTTGGATTTAATTTATTAGCTAATTGTGGTAGGGTTATAAAGTTACTGAAACTGTGTCAAAAGTGTTTATTATCTACAAACAGTTATTAATGAACGAATGTTTCAACGACATAAAGACATGTTTAACTTTGTGTATTTGCCGATAAGTGTCTCACCTTGTTCCTACTACTGTTCAAACATACTACATGTCTGCGTTGGAGTCATAATACTGTGGGATTAGCAAAACAGGAAGTCTGATACTCACGTTTTTTTAGGCTGGCAGCAGCTGCAATACAAAGCATAGCTTTGGCTGTGTCATGACTTGATTTTCATAGTTTGCTGGTCATTCTTGTGTGTTAAGTTTATCTAACCTTCACCACAACAACAACAAGAAAGCAAAACAAATAAGTATGCTGACTGCGGTTATGTGCAGAAATAAAAGGACGTGTATGTCTTTGCTGCTGTTTTTCTAGAAAAGATTGGTGTTCCCAATGTGATGTTCCTCTACTCTGCTATGAGCTTTGTCCTATTGGTGTTTGTCATCCTTTGTGTCCCGGAGACCAAAGGTCGCACACTGGAGGAGATATCAAAAGAACTGGCTAAGAAGTGAGTGGCAGCTTACACATAACCTCAGTTTTAAATTGATCCCGTTTACTAGTGTATGAAATGGCTTTCTTTATCTTCCATCCCTCTTTTCTCCGCTTTACCAGGAAGCATTTTGAGATAAGGCTCTGCAGGAAGGTTCAGCCTCAGGAGAACCTGATCAGCAGCAGCAACACGTCCACAGAGATCCCAGCAAACGTCTGACTCCTTTAACAGACCGCAACTGTACACCTCATCTGACGGAGAGTCAAGAGCTCAAGGACAATATACTAGAGCTGGTAGGAATTTGGCGTACAATTACCTCTCACCCACATCCCTGAAGCTGCAGCTGATTCCTAAAATAGTGTCTGTGTATGTACAGGAAGAAAACAACGAGGATGGTGGAAATAACACATACAGGAAAGATTTAAATCATTGAGAAGTATTTGTGAATTTGCTGAAATGAGGATAGCTCAGGGTTCACTCTTGAAAGGTCAACAACAGGGATTGAATGTGATTATATAAAATATATAATATTTATTTGATTCCTTCCTTTAACTCTCCCCTTAAGGATACACGTCCAATAATGCAGAAAGGGACGCTATCCCTCTGCGCTCTAGGATAAAATTGACTCCTCACCAGCCAGTAGAACTGATGAAGCCTTTTGGACGTGTGCTGAAACTTTACTACTGATGTTTTTTTCCCTTTTTCGCAATGAGCATTTACATAAACATGATGAACATTTTGGACTATCATGGGAAAATCAAAAATGTATCCCAAAAAAAGACACTAATTATTTTAAATGTCTGTGTGTGTAACACTGTGATTCTTTGCTGGGTGGCAAACTCCTAAAATGTGACATAATTTATGGCTGCTTCCTGCCATATGTATGGTAAAAACACTAACATTGCTCAAACCAGTCATACCAGTTATGCTATACATAGTGACACAGAAAAATGGATGGCCACAGTTGTCTTAGGAGGAGCCTAAGGGGGTCTCCTCCTTTACACTTAATGGGAACAAGTAATCCAGGAAATAATACTGAAACCTGCCGTTCAGCTCTACGGTATGTCTGGCTGCTGAATACTCAGAAACTAGCAACTACAGGAAGAATGTACTAAACTCATCAGGTCTCGTGGTAATATCGGGTAGACAACTAGTACGTAAGTGTGTAACGTAGTGTAAGAGGACACATGAAAGGGGATTTTTTTTCTTTTTTGATACCAAAATGATACTTAGCTGATGTTGGCAATTAAAATTGCACAATTTAAATCTGTACTTTGATACATCTTTTATCTTTTTTCATGTTGGAAAATGTAGAAATGTATTTTTGACCTGTAGTAAGGACGTGCATAAGGAAAAAAGAAAGGAAAGCATGAGAGTGACAATAAAACCCACTAAGCAGTAGTCCTATAGTGGCCTGTTTTATCATTAACCTTTATTTTTATACAAAATACAAAATTCTGAACAAGTGTTACAAATCTTCCATTGACACTGGTCCACAAAGTCCATCCCACATACATACAACATTACAGTTTTTGTTTTTGTCAGCATCTTTTCCATCAGATGCTTTATTATATACAAACAGATGTGTTGCCTCCTACTAAGGTTGTAGTTTCCTCATTTAAAACACTTGATTTCTTTATTGGTTAAAAGGATGGTATTCTATGAAGGATTTGTTTTTCAGACAATTCAGGTACTTGATGCTGTAAGCATGGCCTCTTTACACATTGTTCATTGTCTTATTTTGTCTCAAAAACTGACATGACTGTATCGCCCAACCTCTTAACAGGTGACAATGCTAAGCTGACTGCAATACAACGTTGTAGGACTTAAACGAGTGGATGCTTTTGTAATTACGAGTTGTTTACTTAAACATTACAGTCCAGTTCCTCTCCTGTTACATTGTCTTGTGCCTTTACACCAATTTCCAAGAGCAATTCTGGCTAGTGTTTTGCTAACTTTTCTATCCTCCGCCCAATAAAAAGCTAATTTTGAATACCTTGCTTTGTCTCAGTACTACTATAGCCCAGGACTAACCAGCAGCTGTGTTAAATGAACACAAATGAAGGGATCTATGGCTCAACAATTCACCGACTGTAAAACAGAATATGTCTGAACTCTCCAAAAGTTTTCATCACATTCCAAAACATTTAAGAGATCAGTCTTGTTCTGTACATGGCCAGGCCTAGAAAAAAACAAATGTTTGCAAGTTTTCCCGGAGTTTGAAACTATTATTAGGAAATGTTAAGAAATGAAATTGTGTGCCACATTTGAGAAACAAGAACACTTTATAGTGAACTAACAACCAACAATTAAAATGAACACGTATTGTGAGTGGATGTGTGTGTCTGCATAGGGACCTGCTCTTATTGTGTGTTCATGTGTAACAGTCCAGACTCAAACTATGGTTTGACTGCTCTTTTTTTCTTTGGACGAATATAATGGGACGACCTGTATTTGCGTAAACACAGGTATAAACGAGCCGTGGACGGATATTTTTTCCAGAGAAAGTGGCAAATAGGACGACTTGCGCGTGTGTGTGTGTGTGTGTGTGTCGGGTTAAAGGTGAGGCTTCTCGGTGTTAACATGCTGACTCTTCGCAATGGTTACCACTGTTACATATTAAAATGGTTAGATTGCTGAAAACTGGTCTTTCTGCGTCCATGCAAAAAAACACCCAGAGCAAATGAAGTTTGAAAAACATACTTGCAAGTTTAGGTTGTTAAAGTCACAAGAGCCACACAATCCACAACAACAGTGAAATTTTGTGAGAGGGACACTTTAAAAACTCCAAATAGGGCTGCTGAGAGTTTTTTTTAAATCCAGTTGACGTCTAGTCCATTGATTGGGTTAAAGGTTTGTGGGTGTTGCCATGTAGTGATAAAATCAAACGATTAAATCCAAGGATAAGGTTCTTCCTCGCTCGTAACAAACAAATCCGATGTGCCTTCTCTTTCTTTCACGTCTCTTGTCTTTAACTTTTTTTCCTTTTATTTGCAGAGGGGTTTCCGAACCTCAAACAGTAACGGGTAGACTTGCTCAACTGCTGTAGCCACATTCTGCACATTTGGTCCTGACCGTCGAGGTGAGGTGGGGAGGTGGGGGGAGGGGGCAGGGGTTGGGTGGAGAGCATAAGAGCAAGTTTTGAGTACAATAAAATACTTAAAAGCAAAAAATTCCTCACAAAGACAAATGGAATAATCGCAGATACCATCAAGACAGAGAGAGAGAGCAAGAGAGAGAGAGAGGTCAAAACATAAATGAGAGTGACCCTTGTTTGGGTCCAATTCAGCCTCAATGCATGGTTTGACATACAGGGAGGGTGTAAACGTTTTCACTCATTTTCAAATTCCTTGAAGAATTAGGTTATTTAAAAACCGCTTTTCTGGTTGTAGCAGACTATAAAAGTGCATTATGGCATCGTGACCTCAATCCCTTAAGCTGCTGTGCCCTCCAGCTGTATATAAAGGAGGTTGCAACTTTCTGTCTATATGGGTGAGTGTGTTTGTGTAGATATGCAAGTTCAAGGTACCTGTAACCGTGATGCTTCCGGTGGAGAACACCTGTATAGTAGCCTTGATATTTTTGATCCTGTACGTTGCAGCAGGATGGAGCTCTGGTTCGTAACTGAAAAACACAAAACACAAACACTCAATTAAGTCTCATCTAAAAACAAGTGCCTATACAGCTTTGGGGCTGCTATACATTATGCCGGAGCTTCATATGTTGTCATATAAGTAAAGCAGAGGGTGACTACGCCAATATTCTGTCTGCTGGCTTTACAGTGGTGCTAAATGTGTTAGAAAAGCGCTGGCCAATGCTCCCACCACTAGAGGTCATCCAGTCCTTGCAAATGTTGCACCACTGACAGTGTAACATTTTAAAACCAAGCAGTTTCCTTCCTAATGCATGTATTGGGGTGTCTGAGGCGAAGTCGAATCTAAATAAATGACTACGACAGGCCATTATGACAGTGATGTTTGTTTATGGAATCACAGTTTATAACACAGAACTAATGAACCATAATGAGCACCACCAAGCATAAGGCAAAGTCTCCTTCAGGAGGAGGCAACATCAGGACATGGAATAACTTCTAAATACTGATACTGATGCTGGTGGTGATGTTGACTGGTGTGATTCAAAGTGCTTTATTACCTGGCGATGGGTCGGTTGTTCTTAGTAAAGTCTATGAGGTGGATTGCAAACGGCATGGAGCACACAGCCAGCACATTCACAACTTTGAAGGCTGAAAACCTCACCTGAAAGGACAGACACACAGACACAAATATGTTTGTACTTACAAACTCTTACAATGAAGGAGAACTTTCACTCTCTGACTTATGGCGTTAGTGTTGACATATAGGTCAGCCTTATTTGGACTCAATCCAGTTGAGGCAGAAATAGCAGACACCAGAGCTTTTCTAGATAAGTCTTTAACCCAAGCACATGCAGACCTAAAATAACAGCTATTTGGATTGCAGATCTATTATACTTAAGGTTCAAACTAATGGTTGGCCTAGTTGCATGTTGCAGTTTTGTTTATGTGTCATGAGTGGTGGCCAAAAGGTCAAAAGAAATGTACACGTGCACCATCTGATAAAAAAAAATGTTTTTGTTTATGAAAGAACTGCAAGTGAACTCTTGTTATGCTACTCCTCAGCTGTATCACTAAGACATTGGTAGCAGGACTGTAAAGCACCTAACATCACCTATCATCTACTGACACACCACATGCCTGCTTATACGCTAAATAGCTGATTCAATATTTATAGTTTATTACAGTCGTATTTTTTTTTTAACATTACTCTCTAGATTTCTCCATAAAATGACATCAGACATACTTGAGAATGTAAAGAGAGTTTATAAGAGTTCCAGTTTGTATTTCTATGCAAGAACATTAACTAGACCAACTGATATGAAATAACTCAAAAGATATCATGATACTCACACTCGACTCTAAACTGAAAAGTTATCTAGTTTTCATGTTATTTCTTGTTTTCAAGAATCAAAGCCTGGCATCTATTATAATGTCTTTAACCAACAGTTATGTGATTATTCTCACCTTGAAGCCCAATTTCTGCAGACAGCGCGCTAACCTGCGAGCACCCAGCTTTGCGTCATCCTCACTGAACAAAAGAGGAGAGCATAAACAGTGGTATACATACTGTGCAGGGTTTGGCACGAAGAGGAGATATAACACACAAAAAGTAACAACCGACAACCAAACTCATTACTGTGCTCGTTTGAAGTGGCTGATTTAGCAATAATGATAATGTCTTTTTGAAAAGTCTTCCAGCCATCTAATTGTTAGTGTGTGTTTGTTACCTTGTTGCTCCAGTGCATATGATTTTCCCTGAGGACCAGATAGAGGCTGTTATCTTGGGCTTCCGGAGCTTCATCAAGACTTTCTAAAAAAAAAAATTCAAGCATAAATTGAATGGTGCCAACATGGCCCATATCATACATGCTATAAATAAAGTAAAAGTGGTACATAATCACAATATGGGTGATTTTTTTTTAATGTTTGTTATGTTCTTTAGGTCTACATGGAGAATGGCTTGACTTTCTTACTCCTACTTCCGGCTTATAGATGACATTGGTTCCCTCTAAGGCGATGGTGCGCAGGTTAAGGTGGCACCTGGTCCTGAAGGTTGCCACCACATTGGTGATGATGATATCAAGTGCATCGTCATTGCTGGAATCCATGAGGAAGTGTGTAGTACAGCAAGAGGACCACAGGGACTTTCTCCTCACACATTTATCATCAACACCATTATCACCACCATTTCATGGACGGACAATGAAACAAGACGAGCTAAAAGGGGGGGAAAAAGAAGGGCCAGGATTGATTAGCACGTTGAAAGTTAGAGATGTCACAAAAATATCTGTTTAAGACAATATGTTTTTATTTTGATTGTGCATGCTTCACACACATGCACAGCCACTATGAAATGCAATGCAATGCAATGTCCCAGACACTTTAAACAGTCTGCAGCTTGCAAATAGAGTACAATCAAATAGCACACAGACAGACACCGACCCTATGTGTAAATAATATCCTTACACCTGGATACAAACGTTTAAGATACAGGATAGAGGTTTAATTTGTCACCTTAGCTGCAGCACCAATTCATCTGATTCTCCAGCTACGATGTTACCTTCCACTTGGGATTAAGGATCAAAACACGAATCACACAGACATCTGCAAGACATCAGGAGTAATTTAAACACTCAGAAGAATTTTAAATGAAGTTCTACACTGTTTTAGCCATGTATCAACGATAGTTTATCTGGTAGCGATGCAGCCTGATACGTTAGCTACTCCCTGTTTTAGCTAAAGTAACAAGCAAGTTAAAGGGAAATAATACATTGGAGGCTAAACGCGACATATAATGCAGGTATAACTTAAATATATGAAACATTTGGGTAGACGTCGTCGTAGTTTTATGTAAAATGTAAGTTTTATCGGCGGTACAGTGATGCTTCGCTCATACCAGTGTAGCATTGCATATGATATCCAACTGATAAGCTTGTTTGGGAAAGTGATGCTAGCTAATCTTGCCAGCCTAACAAGCCGGCTGTCACCGTTACTCATAAATTCACCACAATTGCATGAAATACTGCTTGACCGTGCTGTTGTGGCGTGAATTGATCTGAAACGAACGGCTAAAAACAGCACACAAACAACAGAGTAACGGTACTTCACTACTGACCAGCTAATGTTGTGAATAGCCGTTAGCTAGCAACAAAGAAAAGTGCTCAGGCAGTAATGAATGAAAAGTTGTTAGCTAAGCTAGCTAGCAGGCTAGCAGTCTGACGCTACGCTGAGGACGATGCAGTTCAACTGACTCCAGGTGGGATTGTGTTCATGACAAATGTGTGCAACTGAGTGTTTTAAGTCTTTAGCTACCTCTTCTGCAAGATCAATGCTGTAACACCGAGACATAAACAATCCAGTGAACGGTAAAATTTGTGGACCGACCGCTTCCTCCGCGGACAAGACACCAGCACAACAACTTCCGGTTTCAGCCCTCAAAGTAAAAGCACGTACACTACAACTTCCGGGTACAACTTTCAAAGTACAACGACGAAAACAAATATTTTGAGAGATTTGCAGAAACTTAAACAACCAAGGCTTTTTACATTAGAGGACGTGCATGTAACTGCGTACACATTTTTTTTGTTCGGCTTCAAAACAGGAGCAAGTGAGAGCAGGAACTGTGCAAACATCGGCTACAGAGCTCACAATTGAAAGATTAAAGTATCATGTGCAAGTTTTGGTAAAATGATAATAGTATTTTAAAAGTAAATTCATGTAATAGCGAGATTAGAATAATGAAAATGGCAAACTTCCAAGAAAACTTGCATAATCAAAAACATAAACATAATCTAAAAGATTAATACACATTAGGGCTTAGTGGAAAAAATAAAACTATGGAAACTATCTCTGACAAGAAATTTAAAATGTTTGGTCCACCCTTCAGTGGAGCTCAGAAAGACTGCATAATTTCAATGAGTATTGTATTGTTAGAAAAAGTTTCCTTTACCATGACCTGCGTAATGAACAAATAGCTCAAATCTGATATGAATTTTGAGCCATTAAAAGTTCCAATTTGCAAGTCCAAGTAAGGGTTAAAATGCTCTTGACTTTAGCCAAAGTTTGTGTCCACAAATTTATCTTTGTTATCATCTACATCTGCCAACATTACACTTAACAGGCTTATGTTAACACCATTTCCAGATAACAATGTGTAACTTTTTCCCAGTGTTTATGGTGTATTGACATTTAAGCTATGTGGATTTGAACATCTCCAAGGAAAATGAACACATCTGGTCAGTAAATGCTCCACAGGGAATTCTGGACAGGCTACAAAAGAGGAGAAGGAGTAAAGTTTGGAGGCAGTCGGGAATGTTTGTGTTATCAATGAGAGAATTCACAGCCGCTCCCGTGGCTCATGAATGAATTTAGTGAATGGATGATGTCTTGAGGTTTCTGTCACATCCTGCTGTGATTGTGACCTTTAGGTGGACTGATCGTGACTTAGTGAGGTTTCCTGATGGTTATAAGCTAGTTTGACTTGTTCTGCTATGCGTAACTTTGCACTACACTGAATGAAAGTTAATCTGATAAGACTGACATATTACCTTTCTGAGATGGAGCTGCTTAAACTAAACACAGATTTGAATGTGTATTTGTATATGCGTGTTAATATCCATGACTTATTGCTTGCTTACGCACATTTGTGCATTGTGTCCTGTGACCCAGCTCTTCTGCTCAGACCACTGCAAACACTTCTCCCGCCTGGCTCATGGCCAAACAAAACAGAAAAATAGCTTCTTTATGATTCAGCCTTGTTGTTATTGTTCTTCCTCCCTGGTTACCAGATTGTCTATTTTCCCTCTCATTTAATCCTCCGGGGCTTCTCCTAGTGAAATATAGCCTTGTAATTCACATCCATTCTGCACAAGAGCCTTGTTCAGATGTCCTGAGATGTTTACTATAAAGGTTTAGATTTAGAGCAGGTTAGGAAAGTCAGACCACTAGCATTGATGGTGTGCGTGTGTTTGTGTGTGTAGTGAGACGGCTGACGCAGGGCGCAGGAGTATGTTTACAGTTTAATGGGCTGCACATCATTGGGCCAGTTTCTTCCCAGGGGAACAATGCTCTTATTCTCATTAGGTCATAAGATGCAGCATGTAAACACACAGATGTAAGCACTTATGGCTTAATAGATGCAGATATGTCTAAGAATAAATAGATGGTCCATCATTGTAACTACTCTGTGTGTGTGTGTGTGTGTGTGTGTGTGTGTGTGTGTGTGTGTGTGTGTGTGTCAAAGAGAGTGACTGAGGGAAAGTGAGAGATAGATAACTTTTTCATGCTTCTGGGAATATTTGTGCCTACATGTATGTGCATGTTTTTAAGTTGAATTGTGGCTGATCAGCTGTTGGATAACAGAGTTTTACACTTATATTTGTAAAACAAATATGAGGCTGCATATGCATACATCCTCAGCCTCCAAGAGGTGTGTTTTCTCCTGAATGTCTGGATGATCTATAAGTTTAGTATTCTTATGACAAACAGCTGACAAGGTCATCCAAGTATCTTTAGAAACACACTAAAACAAAGTGGCTTTCTGTCTACAGCTTTCCAAAAACACTGAACGTGAGGATGTCATTTCTTTTGAAAACTTTGGTCGCCCGTGTCAGCAGATGCGTCTTTGTAGAGATGTTCTGCTGGAGTGACCTCACTGTTGCCTCTAAACTGGGCGTGTTTGTCAGGACCCCAGTGTTCTGTTTATGTTGGGCGTACATCACAGGCCCATTTCAAAAGGATTTAGAGAGCGAAGTTAAAGCCGCTGAGAGTCTTTGCTAACCTGTTGTGAAAACGGAGTTCAGTGCTGGTTTGATGGCTTTGTGGAAATTGTTAAAACTTTACCAGTTTGAGAGTTTTTCAGCAGGAAAAGGATGGGGGAACTGAAGAATTCTGGTTGGACAAGACTAGAAATGACAAAAATAACAACTGGAGGAAAAGTCTCTAAATGATAAAAGTAAGCGGATGGAGATAAGACAGAGAAAAAATAAAAAACAAGAACCTCTTTAGCCTGTGTCCTTGTTGCATTTTCATCTGTACACATGTTAAATGTGCATGGCTATCTTTCTGCACATTTATTTTATCATTATGCCCATGCACTGTATGTGTGCACATGAGTACACACATGATGTTTCTGCATAAGACAGAGATGGATAGTGTGTGAGTTTGCCGTGCGGAGGGAATCCAGCTCTCTGGTAGTGCTGCTCTGGGGTCTTCCAGTGTAAACAGAGACGTGGGAACGGCCAAGCCTGTTTACATCAGCTCCATTCTTACTGGGACCAGTCAGCTAGGCATCAGGGGTACAGCCAACACACCAGTTTCACGTGCATACACACCCACCCACATGTATGGAGGTGCATGTAGAAACAAACATGTAAGCCGGTTTGTTCTCATGTATCATCCTGAAATGCTTGATTCAGCAAGTGATGTTGCTGATTATTAATAATTACTAATGAATCAAAACAGGGATGTGATGACGAGTAAACCCACCCAAAAACAGTTAGTTTACCCATCATTTCAGCCTTATTTGAAATGAAATTCACAGTATTTAACATAAGAAGTTCTAAGAATAAGTTGATTCATAACACACAAAATATCACAGTTAATCAGCACTTTCTATACAGTTGAAGTCAAATTATATGAAGAATGCTCTAATTTACCCACAGACCCCACACTGTGTATGCATTCACCTTGCTGGCAAGTCTAACATATACAACAGAGTCAATCAAGGCCAGAAAAACTAGGAAATTCAACCAAAGAAAAAGGAGTTTCTACAAAGAAGGGAAATCTTCTCACCCTCTCATCAGAGCTCCAGAGGTAAGGCCGAGCTCAGACAGAGTCAATCAGTCCAACACTCATCGTGCCAGATTTACTGGCCTAACATTAACACACCTGCACAAATGTTATGGAGTTCCCTGCAACGCAATGTTTAGACTAGTTTTGGAAATGATGACACTGACATGAGCATTATCTTGTGCAATTCCAGTCTGCAGAGAAAGCACCTGCTCCTTTCAGAATAAAAGAAGGGAAATAATGCTGAGGAAGCTGGGTCAGGATTAAACTAAGTCTCGCACACTTTGTTAATTTCTAAACATTCATGAGCAAACTGTACAATTATTGTGGTTTTTGGTACTTTTTGGATACTTTACTTGATCAGGTCTCTTTTTTTTTTTACATTTCTGCTTGCTATATGAAAAATGGGATCATATTTTTTCACTTGAGCTGAAGCTTTGTTATGACCATTAATAGTAAGCATGAAGTATATCCAAACACCATCATAAAAATAAATACATGTACCTCCCCAGTTTCAAAACATTTCATCAGTTCTGATATACCTTCTTTGGTATTCTACATGTTTCTGCCTTTTATTTCAGTACAATGAGTAATTACTCAAGACGAGTCAGACAGACAGACAGACAGTGTTTGGCAAGAGAAGGAGTTGCTGTAAGCTTTGTGGAGTGGATTCTTCCTCTCTCTTCAGAAAACAGAGCACAGAGAAAACAAACCGCTGTGAGAGCATGGAGGGGTCTTTCTGAACGGCACCTAACAATCAAAGAGGGAAACCAGACATGCGTTTGGTGGTCAGTGCAGGAGTCGGGGGGGTTTGGGTCATCAGAGCTCCCTTCAATTACACACCTGGTTGCCCTTCAAGATAAAGTGTGTGTGTGTGTCTGTGTGTGTTTGCACCCAGGCATGAAATGCATCACAGTCACTGTGTGTCTTAGTGTATACTATGCATGTTAATGTATGTAGGAGTGGAGTGTGTGTGAAGAGTATCCTACACTTGGTGCTTGTTAAGGTCTGAATTTGGGTAGAATGGGGGGTG
Source organism: Pempheris klunzingeri (assembly GCF_042242105.1). NCBI lineage: Eukaryota > Metazoa > Chordata > Actinopteri > Acropomatiformes > Pempheridae > Pempheris > Pempheris klunzingeri. The sequence goes on from NC_092029.1 coordinate 9,738,709, forward strand.
GGAGGTGTTGACATAGAGGGATGTTTTGGGGTTGGCGTTTGGGGAGCGAGTTGGGGTGAAGGTGTAGAATGATGATAGGAAGGAGGGATATGTGATAAGGGGGTGTTGTGTTTTAGCGGCTAAGAGTTTGGGAGTATCGCTTGTACGGTGTGCAGTGTTGTTGCATGTTTGCAGACATGCACAAACTTTCTAATTGATCTGCTTTTGCTCATACTTGTGTCTGTGTGTGATAAAACAAAGCAACACAAATCTCCCACTCAAATGCGAGCAGCACACACAAAAGAGCATGCCCACGCACAGTCTCACACACACACACGCACACACACACTGATATCTAAATTAATGGTCTCCTTGGGGAGTCATCCAAAGGCCACGGGCGTTTGGGAGAAAAGATTCTTGGAAAAAGGCTTCATCATCAGAACATTTGCTCATTAGTAACCCCATCTTAGCCATCCAGAGAGAGAGAGAGAGAGGTACACTGAGGAATACATGGACAAGGTCATATACTTATCATGTTGAAGAGACATTTACTTTACAGTCTCTCCAAATGACGATAAAAGTAGTAGATAGAGGGAAGCGAACGAGTAATCAGCCTTTGGTGTGAGGAGCAGAGACTTGGGTAATGAGGTAAAGAGCATTAATAGTTCAAATAAAGTCCACAAACAGAAAGAAAGATTCTCAGCAAGCTAAACTCCCTCTTTTTCCTTCAGCCTCACTCTGCGCAGGAAGTCATTAAAGAGTAAGCCAATAAAGCTGTGTCAGATATATTGTATCCTCGTCCTCCACAGAGATATAAAATATTGGCCTCCCATTCTCATCAGAAAGGGGGATCAGCATTTTACAGGCCCACGATGTCCTCCTTTGGAGTTCAGAGAGTTTACTGAAGTTATCAACTGTCTTCTTGTTGGTTTTAAACATAATCGTTTCCGCTTTCCTTGAGCATGACTCGTAAGGAAAGGGCACAGAGGTTTTAAATGTGGGAATATTCATCTTAACTAGTCAGCAACTCCAGAATTGGGTTTTGAAATTGTTTTTCTGGCTGCTTAAAGCTGCATTTATCACATTTTGGCCACTAGGGGGCACATCAACTTCAAAATAAGCTGACAGGGACATATTTAATATCCCAGTTTATAAAGTCGTTACGGATATTGTATTAGCACACAGTTGCTATTTGCAATTACATGTTCCACAGAAAAGATATCTGGGTGTTGTTAGATGATCAACCAACTGCTGGAGATTCATCTGTCTGCTGTTTGGTGCTGGACAGGAAGCAAACAACAGGTTTAGCAGAGCTTCATTCAGTATCGAGGTTGATGAAAGTATTGAGACTGAAGCAGGTTTGTTGATAGATAGTAGATTTGCTGAGCACAAAAAAGTGCAATGACACAAAAGAGGGTGGGATAAATAAAATAAAGTATTACAGACAGCCTTAGTTAGCTAGCTATAAGCAGACTTCAACCAGTTTCGAACGGAAAAATCTGCCTCTGAAGTTCTCCTGACTGCTGGTGGAAACGAGAGAAGTGGGAGCGTTCCCAAACAGCAAAATCGTGGGCCCAAAAACTAAACATTGAATAAAAATATGCAAAAACATTGGCAGAATACACTCAACTAATCTCTGTGGGTTCATTATCACATAAAAAGAGCCTCACTTCTCTCCACCAGCCAGTAGACAGACAAAGTTAGTGACCAACCGGTGAACACGATGGAGCATTTAGCAGCTAAGCAGCCAGATATTTCTCCTGGAGCAAAAATGCTAATGTTGCTCCATAGCTGCTGGATTTGTAGACGTACGTGAACATTTTTGACTCATGTTTCAGGGGAACTCCATTGGAAACAGGTTAGCTTATTAGTCCTCAGTAATAGATGAAATGATGTGATAACATTTTATGCTGAGAGTTTGTGTGCGTATGGCCACAGCTCAAACCCCATCACAAGGGAAGAGCTCATCATGATCTATGCTGTTTTTTTGGTCTCTGTCTGTCTTGTTTTTCCCCTCAGATTCAGTTTTTAACATATTTGGACAAGTATTTTATATCTTATGCAAACAAAGGGGCTAGTTTGGAGGGAAATAAGCAGCCTCTGTTGCTTTTTTGTTGATAAGACAGCTCAGGCTCTGCCAAAAAAAATATGCAACAAAAGAATGTGTTATTCATGGAAATTTTGTGTTTCCTTTTTGTATTGTTTGTCTCTTCAAAGATAGACAGACAGATAGATAGATAGATAGATAGATAGATAGATAGATAGATAGATAGATAGATAGATAGATAGATAGATAGATAGATAGATAGATAGCAAATTAATGGTAGGAAAAGAAGAGAGCAATAAAACATGATGGAGAGACAGAGAAGGGAGAGGGGGAGGGAGATGGGGTGAGGAGACGAGGTTAATCCAAACAGACATGTGCCAGGTTATTTTTACGACAGTTCCATCGGCCATTATCTGCCTCCTCTGTTATGGTTAGGGATAAATACAGACTTGGGCAATACCAAGGAGTGGTAGATTTGTGTGTGTGTGTGTGTGTGTGTGTGTGTGTGTGTGTGTGTGTGTGTGGGTGAATGGTTTTGCGTCTGTGTAATAATGTGCAGTTTCGTGAGCATAGTTATGTGCTCTCTCTCTCTCTCATTCTCTCTGGCTCTCCTCCACTGCAGCAGCCAGGGAAGATAACCACAACAGTTTATTCCATTTCATCAGACGCTCTTCTGGCCATTTTAGCTCTAATGGACAAAGAGCAGAACTCGCCGTTTTATCTTCTTGCTCAATAAAAATCTTAAGGCCAGTCTGCCTATGCGACTCTCTGTCTCTGAGCTAAATAAATATCTGTGTATTGACTGAGCTGGTGAGTGGGGGAAAAAGAGAGTCCGTGTGTTTGCGATAAGAGAAGTAGAGGGGAATTTTCCGTGGGAAACAATTGTGTATGAAAGAGAAAGAGAAGACTTGAACATAGTTACATGATATCATGATATCTGGCATCAGACTCTCATCTGTAAGCTCTCCAAGCACCTGTGTTTAAGGCGTGGAGTGAAGATAAACGAGGGGTTTAGACTTAGACATACAGAGAAATTAATCTGTGTGTGTGTGTGTGTGTGTGTGTGTGTGTGTCTGTGTTTATGCATGTGTATGCAGGCGTGTGTTTGAAAGATGTACCATTATGTGTATTTAAAAGCACTTGACACTATTTTTATCATTCAATGCTTATCTAAACATGCATTTCAGCATTGCCTATACTCACCTGCTGCCTCAGGGAAAGCCAACAACCATGTGTTTAACTGTGTGTGTGTGTGTGTGCGTGTGTGCGCGCGGGCATACTCTCACTCCATCTGGCCACGTGCATGTGGGCGCGAGAGGAGCAGAGGTGACGGTGAGTTTGGAGCAGCAGAGAAATGATCTGCAAGGTTTATTATCTTTAATTAGCATCCAGGGGAAAGAGATAGATAAGGACCACCTTTTCGCTGATAGATCTGCTCTGTGCTTCTTTCCCAAACAAGAAACAGTGTAGTAAAGAATCAGGAAAACCCGACAGTTATCATCAGCTCTGGAAAACCCCAGATGCCTGCATTTTTACCTTTATTTTTACCACAACATTAATGGCTACGCTGCATCTCCACTGTAATAAAGTGGTAAAACTGCACCCAAATGTACTTTTTGTTGAACATACATGAACATCCGCACAGAAAGCAAATGTTTTAATGACTCAATCTGGAAAAAAGAGCATTGATTTGAACATCCTCACAAAGTTACCGGAAAGTTGGTGATGTTGGTTGATTACTTGGACAGTAAATTAACAGAATTAATTCAAGGGAAGGAATGTTCACCACCCACCGTCTCACCGCTGATACAAACCATGCCACAGCTGTTATGTAGGTTTATCTGTTATACAGTTTATAGCGGCCCAGAGCGGGGTTTTATAAAATGAGATCACAGTTAATGCGCTATCTTCTTACATTCTGGACTATAAAGTCAGCATCTTAACAGTTTGCAGTTGGCCGACGGAGCACATGTGCATGTGAAAATTCACCAAAATTGAACTCTACATAAAGGTTTGACGTGGATCTACTTTGTCTCTGAAAGTAAATCCTCTGAAAATGCTGATTTCATTCAAATTAATTTATTCTAGTAATAAGTTTCACTGTAATAAATTGAACATGTGTTGAGCATTTTACCAGAACTGGGAGAAGAAATGCATTTAATCAACAATCAAATGTGTCACATTATGTTGCCAAGGATGAATTTATTTGTCAGTTAATAACAAAATAGCAGAGATGAAACAAACAAAACTGAATATATGTCAGCAGATCACTGACAACCAACACACACACGCACGCACACACACACACACACACATGCACACACACTTCTCACCTCTTGAGATGCAGATTGCTGCTGTCAAATAAACACCAAAAAATAAATACACATCAAACAGCTGGACAACAGCTGATACACCACAGTGACAGAGATCTTTTCTGTAACTGTGTCTGTGCCTGAGCAACTGAAAGGCTGAGCAGGAAAAAAAGAGATTCATAAACATGCATGTTTGTAAAGTATTTGTGTGTGTTTCAGAAGCAACAGAACTTCTTTGGCATACGACATGTTGAACCACAAAACATCGAAGGTGAAGAGCTGGGAGAGTAACATTAAAGTTTGGTACAAAGTTGGCCAACTGTGTGGTTTGTGCGTGATCATCAAGAAGGTGCAACTGTAAGTGATTATACTTGAGATTAATTGATGGCATAGTTTCTATCACACCTCTTTGTAACCCCAAACAACTCAACAACCTTCTCAGAAAAAAGAAGAAATGCCGCAGGAAAGACAGAGAAAGACTCACACACAAACACATTGCACACAAAGAATAAAGGAAAGTGGTAAAATATGGAAGTATATTTATGACAAAAGAGCACAAAACAAGTTAAAGTGCTACACAGTCTGCAAGTCCATATTTGAGATTTAAACAGATTTGTGAGAACAGAATCAGACTGGTGCACGAGGGACGTCACAATCTTGAGCGTAACAGATGATTCTGAGCACGCAAGAGAAACCATAGAACTACATTAAAGCCAGTAACAGGATTCATAATGATCAAAGCTGCTCACACTCACTTTTGGCGAAGCTTGACTTGAAAGTGAAGGGTCTACGCCTCCCTCTACTTTCAAAATAAAAGCTGGGACAGTGGGTGTTTTAACCACTTGATGGAGACACGGAGCGGTTAGCGTTTGTATTATCACAAAAATCGACTTTTTAAGCTAATACACCAGTGACTGTGACAGTCAAAGCAATTTATACGAAGCTACTAGCTACATGTCATAGCGGCGCAGTAGCTTTGGGGTAACTTCTGTTTCTAGTTTGATTTTCTTTTGTTTTGTTTTGTTTTCATATTTCGTCTTTTAATGTTTTCATTCTAAAAAAAATGTAATTCTAAATTCAAACTCTGAATATACAATCTAATCGGATTCTGACCTTAAAAAGTGTTAAAACGGTGACTCATGGGGAATGCCACATACACAAATGCGATTATTTTCTTGAATTTTCTTTCTGTGTAGTCCCAGTGGTAAACACAGGAAACACGAAGAGCTGTCATCTGTTTAGACACTTATCCACTAACACTCAGGGGGAACAATAATACAGAAAATAGTAGTGATACATGGAATTGTTAGTCTCCTTACACACAACATCTCTTCTGGATGGATGTACTGCATGAAATTCTTCGAACGTTAACAAGAGGCAGCTAGCTAAGAGTTTAAGACGTCAGTTAATCTGGCAATAGTACAGATATTTTTGTGCTGAGCTGTCTGCAGTGTGGCCTCATCGGAGAAATATGCAAGAACGCGCTCACACTCTGTATTTAGCATGATAATCTAATAATTGAATGCTGCAGCTAAGGTTTAGCAGGGAGGTCAGCAGACATCTGTTTGTGATTACGCCGCAAAGGTAAGATGCTGTTGTGTCTGTCCTCTGCTGTTAAGTGGACCTGTCTGTTAGCTGCACCAGAGCTTGGGTTACACTCACAAACAAACACATGCACACACTAATGAGCTAATACACACACACACACTTGTCTGCTTCCTGCTTTGGGACTTGGGGTTCAGAGGATCTTGAGCGTCTCTTGAGATTTGATGTTAGATGTGCATTTGTGTGTGTGTGTGTGTGTGTGTGTGTGTGTGTGTGTAAGCGGGACTTTTATCACAACTCACATCTCACCTCTTAGTCATCTCCTGTTAGCCTCCGGTAGCATTATGTCGATGTCTCATGGGAGAACTGATACACACACCGCAAACACACATTAGGCTGAAATGAGATGTGAGAAGGTGCTGCTAAGGTCAGCTACCTTAATCATCCATGTCATCGCATGTCCTAAACAGCCAACCATGTCTCGATTTCATAACTTTACATTCCTTTCTTTGTCTTTCTTTAATTTTTTTTTATGTCTCTTTCCTGTCATAAATACAACTGATGGCTTTTCATGTTTATATTACAAAAGTGTAGGAGATTTGTTGTTGTATTTTCTGTGCCTGCCTTTCAGTGGGTGTACTGTATGTTAGTGTGTGAGGGTGTGTGTAAGAGATTGTACACATTAGTCAAATGTGCAATGTTTGTACAAGTTCCCTCCCTGCACATCAGGCCCACTCCTAGAGGGGGGAGTATCAGCGGTGTAGCCCAGGAGGAGCCTCGATCCCAGGCCTGGCGGGGGCAACGGTTCCCCGTGGGACCTGAGGGGAGACTGTAGGCTGGAGGGAAGCAGCCAGGGAGGAGAGGGATATGTGTAATGTCCTCGCCCAGGAAGGCAGAGGTTTTCCTGCATTCAGGGCAGTCAACACATCCCCGGCTATCAGCAGTCCTGGATGGTTTATCCAGAGATATCAGCAGGTTATGTGGGTGTATCTGACTCAAGCCTGGAGTTTGTTCATGTAGACAAGCGCAGACTAACACCCCCTTCCACAGAGACACATGCAAAGAAATACATAAATGCAAAAACACACACTGCTCACTGTGGAGTTTGGGTATGCTTCAACAGTCTGATTGTGTCTTCAGAGACTGCTCCTATCTCTCTTCCTGGGGTCTGATAGTACTCTCTTTCTGCACTGTGAGCTACAATAATTACCACAGAATGCCAGAGAAAGTTATAGATAATGAGTGTGTGTGTGTCTCTGTCTCACTTGTCTGTTTGTGAGTGTGCAACTATGAGCTAATCAGGGCGCTGAGGCAGTGGAGATATGATGTGGTGAGATCATTTCATCTGCACGGAAAAACAAAACACAACAAGAAAAGAAGTTGAGTTCATTTTTCAAAATAAAATAAAGGTGCTGCACCTTCAAGCGTTGATAATAAATACAATACAGACTACTTGACAGATTTTTTTTGGTCCTTATTAGCTACGCAGGAATTTGTTCACCTTATTTAGCTTTTAATTCCACATAGATAAACAGACACACACAGACACACCTGCCATTCCCACCCTGAGTAATGAGGAGGAAAAAGATCAAAGCACAGACCCTGATCCAGCCAATAGGAGCGCATGACTGTTTATCATCCCTCTCCATCATCGCCGTCCATGTTAACAACAGCCTGACTAATAAGGTGTGAATAATATCAGCGACGGTTCAGCATTACACAGCTAATTAGGTGTGTGTAATGATAATTCTGGCATTAAATCTCCCTCCATTCACAGAGATCAGCAGGGATTAGACCGGTACTGCGATACGACATCTGTGCATTCCCACTCTCAATCATGAATCTTAAATGCAATCTCTAAAAAATAATGTTGAATCTCTGTAAAGTGCACTGAAAATGTCTTCTTTCCAACTTTTTCAACGTTTTACTCCTTAATAGGCTTTAATCTTCCTTTTAATTGTATTTCGGCTTTAAATGTAAAAAAAAAAAAAGAGCAACTCTCAGTTGTTTATAAATAAAGGTAGAAATTAATGAATTACGAAAATGAATTAATGTATTGAACATTATTAATGGCAGGTTTGACTTGCAATTATGAGGCACTTTAGAACCAAACAACCACACGTTTGAATGTAACCAGGTCTGTAGTGCTGCAGCTGAATACCACTTTAAATTACAAGTATTAGTGTTTGAACAGGATTGGGTGTGTGGCTGCATCTTGGCTGAAAAGGTTGTCTCTGCTTAGCTGTTTTGACTCTATTTGTTGTGGCTATTGGCCAGACATCCAGCAACAGAGTGGAGTCAGCAGTGGGGACAGTGGAGGTGCAAAACTGGGTAAAGAGAAGGAGGAAGGGGGGAGACCAAACGAAAGCCGTGAAGGATGTCGTAGGGTGCTGGGAGCTCTGGTCTGCTGGAAGATCAAAACTTCCCCCACCACACACACACACACACACACACTCACATACACGATCCCACACATTCAAACGTTACCACTCTGGAAGATAGAAAACTGAGCGGTGTCCCTCTCCCTCTCTCTGTTTATAAAGTGTAGCCTCAATCACAGTGACAGAGACCAGACCTTTGACTCTGAAACCCAGCACTGTCCTACACAGCTCTTCTGCCCAGTGCTGCAAACTGAAGCCACACACACACACACACACACACACACACACACGCCCTTTCGGTTTTATCTGTGCATCCGATCGCCAGGCCACAAGTTAGAGCAGAGGTTGCAGCAGAGGTTAGAAAAGTGCCACACTGTAGTAGAACACATGCTCACACACAAACACACTCAAGTGCAGCTGCATCACGTCTCACTTACTTCCGACAGGCCACTTTGGGCACTCAGCCAATTCAAGTTCAAGCTAATACGACTTCATTAACAGTGTGTGTGTGTGTGTGTGTGTGTGTGTGTGTGGTGTTTGTCTGTGTGTGTGTGTACTCTGAGCCGAGCCATCAATACAGCAGTTCCTGTTGGACATCTCAGCCACAAACCCAGTCCAAAATGCTTTTAATCTCTTTGTTGGTTTCCCTGCTGTCTGTACCTTGTTACTTGTCTCTCTCTCTCTCTCGTCCTTTCCTAAGGTTGATTTGTTATTGACCTCCATCTGTCTATCTCTGACTTGCCTTCTTTTCTTTTTTTTTCTCCATAACAAGTGGTATTATAGAAACTGTTCTTTGAGTAGAGGAACAGCACACAAAAGGTGTCTTGGTTCTTGGGTGTAAAATAGCACTAAATGACCCCGTGCGTCTCTAAATGTTTATGACGGACATTTCTTTTTTCAAGTTTGCGCTTCCCCAAGCGAGTTTTGCATCTACTTCCATTGACTTTCTATGCAGTCGCGCTTCCTCTTAAATCCACTTTGCACTCTATCTGATCACACAGTAAGACCTCTGCGCTCCAAACTGAATTGGTTAAATGTGAAAGTGCATCTTTTTCTCTCAGTTTGAGTCCTTCCATCGTCACAGGCTTTCATACATAAAAACTGCACTTTTCAGAACTGGTTGTAAAAGTGGATAAATCTGAAAACGCTGTGGAAGACAATGACAAGGTCAGGGGCTGTACAGCAGATCGCCTCTGAAGGAGTCAGTATACTTTAAACTAAGTGCTTGTCAGATTGTCAAAGAGCGTCTGAAGCCCTGCCCAAAACAGACAACCATGCTCAATTCACACAGCTATTTTCCATGTATCATGTATGAACTGAAACTCTTCTAAATGAGTGATGCACAATGAATGCCTTCGAGGAGAGATTGCCTGCTTGCACCGTGGCGATAACACAACAGAGAGGCTGTCATTAACTTCTATTTACGATGACTTGTCCCCCTTTATTTATGCTAGTACAAGTTCCTCAAGCGCAGGTTTGTCCTTGTCAAAGCAGCCTTCTGTTCCTGTTTTGTGACCAGTCTGTGTGGTGAGGAGAGGAGCATCTAAGCAGCACTTCACGGATTCAAACATTCTCCAAGATATCACATGATTTCTTCATATACAGTTTGTTCCATCAGCATCCATATCCATCCGTCACACACATTGTGAAACCCAATGCACTTACCACAGATGCACACATTTATGAAGATAAGTGCACATGCACACATTCCAGAGACCAATTCACTCCGACTCCCTCACACTATAAGGACAAGACTTCCAGGTCATTAACCTACACTGTGACACAATATCAGTCTTATTCTGGAGAATCACTGTTTGCCTCCCCCCGGATGTTCCTGTCACTGAATATCAAAGGGTTGTAGGCTTTTTGAAATATAATATGATATTTCCACTCCCCAAAAACATCTTCATAATTCTCTCTTATTGTCCAGTTTGTCCACCACATCCTTTTGCCCCAGCTCTCTCCACTCCCTGCTGTATCTTTGCACTTTCTGCAACCTCTCTTGGTTATTTTACTTTGATTTCACTTGTTTTTTTAGAGGTATTTGAACTGAGGCAAAAAGCTATTTGTGCATATGTGTCCGTGTGTGTGCGTGTGTGTGTGTGTGTGTGTGTGTGAGTTGGGGGAGTATGGCTGTGATAAGGGACAGGGAACTGGAGTGCTTAGACATAGATGGATGATGTTTTTCTCACCCTAAGCTTCACTCCAAGATTACAGTTTCTCATTCTGTTTTTTCCATCCACCAAGCAACTAGCTTGTTCTTTTTTTCTTTTTATGTCTTTTTTCCATTTCATTTTTTATGCATATGTGTCACAGAAGAACACAAGTGGAATGTTTTGCTAATAAATAAAACAATATTTAGCTTCAGATTAAGCTCTCTTTCTCTCACAGAATGTATTGTCCCCACGTTTCTTTGTCTTTTTCAGTTAACACTAATAAGGTTGGAAAAATTGGGTGAGGAAAGAAGATTAGAAAAGTGTTGCTGTGAGAATATCTGCACTTAAAAAATACAACTTAATAGAGGTCAAAGTGAGTCTTAATCTCCATATCCAAGTTAAATATTGGGAACTAGAAAACATAGTTGATAATCTAATGTCATAGTGAGGACACAGAGTGACAGCTTTTCGTTGTCTTCAGCTTCCAGTTTTTGTTCAATTTGGAAACAGAAGAGCATTATTTCCCATAATCTTATCTTTTATAGTATAATCCAATGTAGATACTCTTTTTACAGTTTAAAATCGAATGGAAATTTAAAATCTCACTATTTTTTTTAAAGAAAATATAAACCATAATGACACTGGAGATATTGTGCATATTTTTGAAAAAAGGATGAAACTGTTTTTGGACTTATTTGTAGAAACAGTATCTAAATTTCAGCACTGGGTCGTCCAAGTTACTAATGTTACCAGTAGCACCGATGTCCAAAGGCGTTTCATTCATGTTTTTTCAACGCCTGCTCAGCAGCTCCTGCAAAAAGTATAATGCCAGTGTCGGCCAGTCATTATAGAAATTATGGCATAAGGGTTCATTGCCAAAACTTACACCAAGGACACTCTCGTGTGAGGAAAAAGTCATTTTCATTTTAGTTTGACTTTGTATTTTTACAAGCAAGCACACCAGACCAGTCACCAGTGTCTTAGTTATTACAGAAACAGTTTCATTTGTTCTCCCACAGGACATTCCTGTAAGAATTTCACACGGTAGATCCACTGTTTCTCAACACATGCAGAACATTTAACAAAGGTGTTTGTGTGTGTGACAGAGAGAGAAACGATAATGACCCAAGGCATCATGTGTCCCCCACAGTGGCCCCGTGAGCAACATCTGGAACCCGTCCCTTCATGGTGACATCACACCACCAGCCTAACCTTTGACCCCCAAACCGGCTAATTAGCAGCTTGTCCGTCCATATCTGCCGGGGTCTCCTCTTTTTTCTCTCTCCGTCTTTCTCACTTACCCCCTCTCCACCTGTTGCCTCATGTCACTGTGTGTGTGACCGAGGCTCTGTGAGGTTTCCTGAACACTCACCAGTGTCTTAGCGTTTTAGCATTAACATCAAGCGCTGTTAGAAAATATGTCAGACACATTCCAATATGTAATTTTGTTATTAAGTGTCAGATATTAGCTTTTTCTGCTAAAGACCACATGAGAATTAAAGCTTTTGCAAGTGCAAATGATAGTTACAATGATATTACATCAGGGTCTGTGTTTTATTGATGCACTAGGGAGGGAAAAGGGCTGTGCTCTGCTCCATGAGCTATTTTAGTTCATCTCCCTCTCCCTGACTCTGTGTTCCTCTCTGGTGGATCCATGTATCTCGGAGGTGATCATCAATCTAGCAGACTCTATTATTACTTTTCCACAAAGTGCTTTGATTTCCAGCCCACCCAGGAGATTAAGCCCCCTCCTTGCTCTCTCTCCTCTCCCTCGTCCCGTCACCTATCTTTTCCTTCTGCTTTTCTCTTTTTCTGCCTGCCGTGTAACACCACCTCTCTCTTTTCCTCGTTTCCCAGCGAGCTTCTTACTAGAACTCATGTTCTTCAGTTTAAGACTTGTAATATCAATTATTTTTAAGATGTTATCTATTTCAAGCTGCAGCCTTACATTAAGTGTGTTTCTGTATTGTGTCAGTTCTAGTGGATTAAACATAGTGGTGGCGCCTGTTTAGTGCACTGTGACACCGGAAGCAAAGGGGTTAAAGGTCGGCTCTCAAGAGACACACCTCTCATCCTACCACACGCTTCAGCTGTGCAGGCAAAGGCGCCGTGTTCACACACACACACACACACAAACACACTCACAATCAAGGAAGATCTGCAGCTTCATGGCTGCTCACAACATTTCAGTCACTCAAACTCCTAACCCATCATTCAGTCTCTCACCATCACTCACCATGAACAATTTATAGAATAAGGAAGTCAACAAAACGCACATGACTATCAGTGGTGTTCTTCCAACGTTTTCCGCTCAAAGCAGCGCCGGGCTGGTGAGCTTCAGAGACTTTGTTGTTTGGGCTTGGCCCTGAGTGGACCAGTGCATGGAGCATCGGTGTGGAATGATGTGGAAGGCCAAACAGGGGATTGTGGGTGCCGGGTATCTATTACATCAGAGGCGACCAAGGCGCCAACGTGCCATTTGAGACGTGACACCCCCCTGTCCTTGTACTTTTTCCTGTTAACTGGCAAGATGTGCTGAAAGTTACGTGGGCCCTGTGAGTGGAACCGGCCAATACCAAATATGTTGAAATTCTAACTAAGAGGTAAAGCCGACAATATTATTATGTAAGATTCAAATGTATTGATTTGTGATGTGTTTGAGAGTCACATTAACACATTTTAGATTCACAACTTTGGATTCCAGAAGCAACACAACCTCTTTAAGATAAAATATTATTGAAAAAAGTTCAAATTCAGCACATTTTACCTAATTAGGTCACAAAAATAAATATTTTTATGACAATTACATCTACAAGATGATACATAAAACACATAATAACGGTTTTAACTTGAACCCTGTTGTAATTTTGTTTTAGACTTTACTGTTTGACACTGTTTGGTCAAGTTGATCTCCTTTAAATCTGTGCACCAGCCTGCAGGTACGTTTTCTTCATGTTTTAATGGCACAACAAATATGGACCTTGCCACCATGTCAAAACACATCGTAGATTTTATTTCACATCATAATATTTGTAACCATTAGTCTCCAGTCGGGATGGACAAATGCTAAAAGCTAAAAATCTTGAAACATATATGTGAATATAACAGATTTGGCCTATAGTCAGTGTTTTTAACCTTATATACCCCAAACTTTTCATTGACACTGTAGTTCTTAAACTTCAGGCCCCACTCAAAGTTCTTGAAATCTTCGAGGTAATTTTCTAAAAGTAATAAATACTTTAAGTACTTTAAGTTGAGGCTAGAGTAAAGTATATATTCTGCATTTTACTGGTGAGCCGTCCAGGGTCCCTTGGGGTCCTGGAACCCTTTGGGAACCTTTGGGAATGAGATCAGCACCAGTGTCTCCTCCCAGCATGAGGTAACGCCCTCTCTCTCCATGGAGATAAAAACTCTGTTCCTTTCTGCTCTGTCCACGCACAGTTCATGAGCACATCTCCAAGGCGTGTGTTTGTCCATCCTGGTCAGTCCTGTCCAGCCTAGGCTTCCTGCTCCCATGTTTTGAGCCGCTCCAGTCGGACGCAGTTCACCATGTCCACCGGGTCTCTCAGCGATGTCGACGACGAGCTCCTGGACGGCATCCTGAAGTTTGGCTCCTCTGGTAAAGACTCTAACGAGAGCACAGAGGAGAGCTCCAACTGCGAGGGCACTTGCGCAAACGAGGCGCCGGGCAAGAAACGGAGGACAGCCTCCCGGAAAACGGCATCCAAGGGTGTGGCACAGCAGGAGGGCAAGCACGTGCAGAGGAACGCGGCAAACGCCAGGGAGAGAGCCAGGATGCGCGTCCTGTCCAAAGCCTTCTCCCGGCTGAAGACCTCCTTACCCTGGGTACCAGCGGACACCAAGCTCTCCAAACTGGACACGCTGCGCCTGGCGTCCAGCTACATCGCGCACCTCCGGCAGATACTGGCCAACGACAAATATGAAAACGGATTTATCCACCCCGTTAACCTGGTGAGACTGGGGAGGGTGGTGGTGGGGGGGTGCAGAGAGGAAGGGGGGGGGATCCACCTGAAGTTTCATTTGTACTATAAAGAAAGAAAATCAGTGTGGGTCAAGTTTAAAAAAGTAGGCCCATTTTCTGGAAAGTGAGGCCCAGTTGAATTTTGTTAATACCAGGTCCTGTTTTTGCCCAATTACATTAACTCAGCCACTTGTTTTTTCTAGTCAAGGCTGGGATTTCTGTATTTATTATGATGACTTGGACCTGGGTGTCAGACCCTGCTAGGCCTCACTTGATTAGAGAGAGCACTAAGGGGACTGTTTACTGAAGCAGGTGCATTAGAGAGAGAAAAGCAACCACATCTCTGTGTGATGATGTTTTTACGGTCATCTGACTCAGAGCAGGTTTCACCCTTTTCTGAAGAATTATGACGAGTTCACAGACAAGGAATAGTGTGGGCTTATCATTTTTCTCAGAGGATGAGTTCAAAACAACGAAGCTCATGCATTATACATTATAAAATATCACCTAAAAGTAACTCCAATATTTGTGCAAAATCACAAATACCACTAGGATGTTTTATTCTGATATGTGAGACAAAATTCGGCTAAAAATCACAATCCAGATCTTGATAGTTCAAATTATTGGAGCTCATTCCTGCCTGGAATTTATTATTTCCCTCTGATCTCTGCAGCTGATTAATCGATGCATACTTTATGTGAATTTCTGTAGGCTTTCGATTTCATTATCTGATGAATTAACGTCCTAAGAAGCCCTTCGTCCTAACTGCTTGTGTTTTGCTCCGCAGACGTGGCCTTTCATGGTTGCAGGTAAGCCGGAGAACGACTTGAAGGAGATGCTGAACACAACAAGGTTATGTGGAACAACGGCGTCCTGACGAATCCAAGCAGACATCTCTATTCATTTTTTTAAAGGAAGGATTTCTTAAGAAGAAAAAAAAAAAAAAAGAAGAAAGAAACAAAGATTGTGACTGAAACGCACGTCTCATCTCCGCAGAGAACTTTGAGTGGGAATAACGACGAGATGTTTTCTCCTTCGTTCCCGTAAAGACAAGATGGATTTTATTTAAATGCATTCTGTCACCTATTGTTGTCTTTGCTGGTTCAAAGATAAACTGCGTGCTTTGAATTGCTTTTTTTATACTCTGCAGATGCTTTTTTTTTTTTTTTTTTACTCATGCAGGCCTGTTCTGAAACAGTTCAAGTGTCCACTGTCTCGAATGGTTGTACAGTTTACATGTATATAAAATATATTTGTATCACTTTTACACCCTGCGTACTCAATGCTTTCTTCTTCTTATTATTATTCTATTTCGTTTGATTCTGTTTTATTCCCGTGTGTGGCCCAATGCTTTGACCTAGTAACCCCTCTTATCGCTCCACTCCTTCAGAAAAGCAGAACCTGAGCACCAGCGAAGCGTCCGTCCAGATAAGTCTCTCTCTCTCTCTGTTGTTTCTAGAAGATAACAGTGGACGTGGTTGTCGTTACATAAACAAACTTTTGCCTTCAAAGATTATTTGGGAGCCTAAAAGCAGTTAGGACTCATGTAGTTTAAACAAGCCAAATCAAGTTTATCCGTCCACTTTTATTGATAAGGAATAAACTGTAGCCTATTAAACACTGGTATAATTTCACTTTGAAGTATTTTGAATATAATAGGGAATAATAATAATAATAATAATAGGGAATTGTTAGGTCAGGCATGATGTAAAGCTTTGACTTTATGTAATGACAACACAACCTCGTGTGTTTATTTCTCAAATGAAAGGAGTATTTTTTTAGTTTTTTAGATAGCATAGCTGTATTTGGGATAATTGGATAGACTATTTAGGATTTAGCCAATCAGGAGCGAGGAGGTCAGGGCACGTTAGACCAAAACCTGCGCTCGGTGTCTTAATCCCGCCCTGAGCAGTTGTTTTAATTCGCTCGGGTTGTGACCGCTTTGTTTACACCATGCTGACAGTTATTTATGCAGTCTGACACGCGGCCCCTCTCTCTCTCTCTCTCTCTCTCTCTCTCTCTCTCTCTCTCTTTCTCTCCCTCTCTCTCTATATATATCTCTTTCTCATTGTGGTTTATTGGGTTGAAAGCAAAGGCTGGATACTACCAGTGTGGACGTGCTAGAGCACTATTTCTTTATGCGGAATCCCTTTCGCCCCTCTCCATATAGCTCCGTCACACTCTCTCCTACTCCAAGTCCTCCTACTTGTATTTCACTCGGTATTTTTGTATTTTATGCCACCCATTATACTCCACTATGTGTAAGAGGCGTAATACTGCAGCTTACTCCACAGCTAGTTACTGGTTACTTTACATATGACTACTGGTTGAATTTTACAAACCTTTGATGGGTTGATAAGATGTGATACATGAAGATCAAACTATCCAATCAAAGAAAATAGCTATAGTTAGCCTGGTAAATATCACAAGTTCACAGGTAGGACCATGAGGATGATCAGAAATCTAATATTTTCCATCTATATACTCCATTGCGATAAGATATTTTAATCAAACCCCCTTAAGGTCACCACAGTAAAACCCTTAAATTCCCAGTAAAAAAATACAGTACTATATACATGCCACTGAAAATGCTGCTTACAAGGTAAAGTGATGCCTCAGGTGTTCAGACCTTTCAATCCGTCCACTCCACGGAGTTGTAACAAGCTGACAATTGTGTCTGATATCAGGCTAATGATGATAATGATAATGGTTAATGCCTCAGTAATGATAAATTAATAATCTAATTTCTGATTGTGATACTTGGAGTGCATTTTGCCAATAATGCTTATGTACATACAGTGTAGGCTAATTAAGACAGAGGTTAATGCTGGATTTTTACTTGTATTGAAGTATTTGTATTTAAACTTTGCATGAAAGTTCATTCTTGATTTTGAAAATTAAAATTTTTTATAAAAATCAGGCTAACTCAGGATCCACTTAGTAGTTTTCAGCTTTGGTCTCACAGTCTTCACAAAACAGTTTCCTCAGTTGTCATGGAGATTTTTACATTATTATTGAGGCTAATGTGCTTATTTTGCTCTATTTAGTAGGCCTACTTTTCAGTGACAAGCAGGGGGGATGTGGCTGACTCTCTCGTTCACTTCACTTGGCCCATGCAAAAATGACTGCACCAAGTATCCTTTAACGGGAACAATAAGATTGAGTGCTGTAGTAATAAAAGAGTCTCACCGACATCTCTTCAAGGACCCTCACCTAATACATCAGCGGCGGCGTGGCAGGGGCCTCGCCGCCACCTCAAAGGGACCACCGTGGAGAAAATAAACTTGGCCGCCTCTCTCATTGGGCCAGCTGCAGAGAGCGAGAGAGGAAGAGAGATAGAAAAGGGAGGGAGGGGTCTGCATGAGAGCAGGGATTCCCATACTTGCTAATTGTTTTGTTGGACGGCTGCCCAAACTGTGATGTGAAAAAGGTTCATGGACTGAGGGGAGGAATCACATTGTGTTCCAGCTGATCACATAATGTGTCCCATCTGCCCTGACGGCTCCCTCTGGTCTCTTACTTTATATTCACATGACTGTTTGTCAATGGACAAATCAGCATGATAGTGTGAAGGCTCTAATCAACAGTTTATACTTTACATTCCAACATCCCTCTCTCTCTGGCTATACATTAATATTGGACATATGTGTCAGCCAATGGAGAAACACATACAGCTGACTTATGATGGCTTTTCATTAAAAGTTGTTTAATCTGATGATGTGATTCAGAGTATCTCATCAAGCCCTGAGCAGAAACCAACACATTACTCCCTCTTACATGTCATCTGTCATATTTCATGTCATCACTCCCCTCCACGGCCCTTCCGTTAACCCATCTATCTGTGCATGTAGTGTCCTAAGACTGCCATCTTCTGGACAAAGTAAAAGGTGCTTATAGGGACATAACGGCATAATAACACACTGAAAGGCACTTGTTTGATAAAACACAAATGGCAGCATTCACAAAGCACGAGAGATGAAGAGTTTTTACTTGTATGAATGTTTCTAAAGACAGTTGCAGGACATGCTAAGTACTTTACAGTGACTGAGATAGGCTTCACAAAACATAGTGCACTGTTATGATTTATTTCACCTTTCATTTATTCGATTTTGATGGATTGTTCCACATTTTAGTGGACTGGCATCAAACGCTGAAAAGCAAGAAGCCACTAAATGTGCTGTGATTGTTTCAAAATGAAAAAAACCAAATGTTATTCACCACCAACATTCAGCTCTAAAATAACAAATACTCAAACTTCCCATTATACCTGCCTTGCAGATTGAATATTATGGACCTCCTGTTATGAAACTGTTGCACTCCCATGGGGCCCTTGCTCGAATGACCACATATATTGTAAATCTAAAGTAGTACACTCCTCTCACGGGTGCAGTGAAGAAGCCAGTGGTTGGACTGCAGGCCTGGCCGACGTTGGTGAAGAGCATTGTAAAGCCCTACACCTTCTGAGTCTGTCAAAGCAGTGTAAAAGGTTTCCTTTGCACTTTCTTTGATGAAACTGTCCACTCTGCCCTCAGAGACGTTCATCCTATACATTAAAGACATAAGCTCAACTTCTTGAGCTGTGGTCTGAGCCTGCACATCATCTATCCTGTGTGTTAAGCAAGGCAAGGCAGATTTATTTGCATAGCACCTTTCAGACACAAGACAATTAAGAATGAGACACAGAGAAATTAAATTGTGTCTAAAAGCACAGGAAAATAAATAAAGAGTTACAGCTTAAGAGAAGATACATTAGTTTATCTGTGCTTTTATATTGGTGGTGAGGCTGATATCCGCAGAAAAAAAGGCCTTTGCTCTTTCACATGTGTTACTATATCTGAGGATTCAGAGCACTTTTAACTTACTTACTTTTTGTTTGTTGATTCTTTACATGGTTAATTGAAGATATTGCTTTGTTTTAAATATGTAATTAAGTGGTGATAGTTGGTAGTTTGGAGTTCTGCTGCCTGTTTTAAAGGCTGCAAAACATTCATAGGAAACTGGTGGTCCTACATAACTCATGAAAGAATTAATTGTCAGTTGAGTAAACATACACTGTTAAGCATGTTTTTTGCGTGTGTTTCTATGTGAGAGAAGAAAACAGTTTTGCTGTTCTGCTTTGGCACAGCCATGTCTTCCTCCTGATGTTCTAAGTTAGTAGCAATACTGCCAGAAAGTACATTATATCATCTTAAACAACATGAATAGCAGGATGTTGGTTCCAAGCTAACAGGACACAGAGAGATGTCACAGACTTGCCTTGGCCTCTGTGGTGAAACATGGTTCGTAGTGTTTACGCAAATGTATGAAAATACATGGTTTAAACTTTCCATTTCTCCTGTTTACATATTTTGCTGCTGAAAATTTATAAATTCCAAGAACACCATTTGGGATCTCTTCCATGGCACCGGTCTCTCTTTTGTGTGGTAGTTTGTTCTGTTTCATTAGAAACCTGCCAAATTAACCAAAAAGACTTGCTACTCCAATCATGACAAAGGTCAGCTTAACTCTGCTTTGTAGAAAGAAGGTAGCCAAGCTTCAAATGTCTGTATTTTATGTATTTCAGAACGTCATTATTTTCAATAATAGTCAAAATCTTAATCAAATTGACTTGACATAGAAAGGTTGACAAGATATTTTGACCAGAAGATGGCAGCCTTGCAACATTGTGACACACAAAATTTTGGGGCGCAGGGCAGGGGACCAGTTGGAGGAAATTAAATGTGAAAATTAAATTAAATTAAAAGTGCTTTTGGCAGTTCTTTGAACATACGATAGATATGTAGCTTTACACAACTTAAGATGGCACACAGATGTCCATAAGTCACTATTTACTGGTGTCCCTAAAGGAGGAGAAGTCTTTAAAAATACTTTTCAGGAACCTGCTAATAATAAAGCAATAGATGGCAGCAGAGGATCTCCTATAATGAAAAGTTGCAAACATCAAGAAAAGCAACAAGGGCAAGTTATGAGCGAAGGGAGAAATAAGAAGTAAAGATGCTTTGCATGGATCTTTTAGGATTTAGGGACACTGTAAGATAACGACAGGGTGCAGAAACAAAATGAAGCAGAGCTACTGGACAAACTGTAGCTGATGGAGGGTTGTGGGGGATCACAGTGGAGGAATGAGTAGAAACCCTGAAAATGTGTTAATGATTTGGTGAAAGAGCACTGACTGCTGTGACTGTTGGAAATCAGTGATCAGTGTGTCGCTTTAAATTACGTAAAGCCACGCGCTCATCATGCATTTAAAAAAATTGCCAGATATACTAAATGACTGAGGTTAGGGAACAGCTGGGGGTGGTGTCAATTTGTATCAGTTGGCACAGCGGCCACCAGAGCAGAGGAGATGTCTAAGATAGCTCGGGCCTGCCCAGATCACCTACCCATGTTTATTGGCATGCCTGCACTCGTGTGTGTGTGTGTGTGATTGTTGGCACCAGTTTGTGATTATTAAAAGGAGCACAGCAGGTGTCTGCCATGAGACCTCTGGCCTTTACGTCATTGCTGGAGCCATCTATGCAGTACATTATCTGTCTTTATCTCCCATGCTCTTCTTGTCTGAGAAAAAGCCTCTTTGTCCCAAACCTTGACTTAAAGGGTCAGTTCAGATAAATCAGAAAGAACAAATGTCCTTACTTACCCATCATTATATCTAGCCATAGAGGTTGTCTTGGTTTTATTTGTAAATGATTTGAGATATCTTTCTTTGAGATTTCTGCCCTCACTCCAGGATAAATAAGTTTACTTATGCTTGTCCTGCTCAATGCACTGAAAAATTGAAAAGATTTTCACAAACAATGGCAATTACTCAAGACACATTCACAATCCTCACCGTGAATGTTTATCACTGGAAATACTTTATACTGGAGAAATAGTCCCTAAAAAGCTGTTCCAATACGAAGAACCATTTTAAATTTATTGAACCCCTGTCCCCCGACTCCAAACACCAAAAAAAAATCTATACAGCAATCTATGATGATGTGCTAGTGCCAATACCTTGAAGCTTTATCTATTGGACTAAATGTATAGAATGTGTGTTCTGTTCTCTGTATAGAAATAATCTAGCGCATCACTCACATATTCATCATACATCATATTTACTCTTCAGTTTTTGTATGGATTAAAAACAAACAAGGTATAATGTGTTAATTAGTGAGCTTTGGTGGTACAGGTAGGTGGATTTTATTACCAGTGGACAGAGTGCGGCTAGCTGTCCCCCCCCCGCCCCCATCCCACACTACAAGTCTTCATGTAAGCTAAGATATTTTGGCTCCAGTTTCATTTTGAACAGACAGACATGAGTGTTATCAAGAAGAAAGCATATTACGCATATTTCCTAATAGGACTACATCTTTAATTATGTAATCTTGCCACTTATGCTTGTTTAACACTAGTTGATGAAAAGATTGAGATTTGTATTTAATTTTGCTGATTTAGATTTTTTGTAAAACTTGTGACGCAGTGATGCCGCAGCCTGTCACTAATCATAGTCAGATCAAAGCTCAGATAGCATGACCTTGCCCACACACACACACACACACACACACACACAATTATACATAGCTGTTAGGTAGACAAGTAGAACAGATAAATATCCATTTTCCTCCTCCTGAGCCATTATCCAGCAAATAAGTGAAAAAACAATAAATTTCACTGTGAATTGTTTGTGTCTCAAGCCTTGAAGTACTTGCTTGCACACACAGATTTATGTAGCCTGAAGTACTTCACATTCAGCAGACTGTGAAGGAATTTGACCTGAACATGGTGGTTGTCAGCCCATGCTTTTGCGATTACATTACAATAATTAAAATACTAATATACTGTATGTGGACTAGTCATTTTACAAAGTAGGGGATAAGAAAACAACTGAAACAATAAAAGGCTATTTCATTTAGCTTCTCAGCTTGCTCTATAGGATTAAATTAACTATTTATCTGGTATCTGGAAGACATAGATGAATGTTGACTTAACTACAAGCCTGCACAGAGAAGTCATTTTCCTCAAAGCCTTGAACTGCTAAGCTTATAAAATACAGTATTGTAATTAGGTGGTTTAGGGCTTAGGGAGTGTTGATAGTCAAATGCAATTTGGATTCAAAGAGTAGGCAGAGGGTAAAGGAGGTCACTCTTAAACACACACATCCACACACACACATATCCATGCTGTAAGAGTGTTAGTAGAAGGAAGGGGCGCCTGACTAAATGATGTTTTCCCAGGTGGGCACAATTACCTGTGTGTGGAGTGTGTGTGTGTTTCTGCGGGTGCATGCACATAAGCCTCTGTGTGTGTGTGTGTGTGTGTGTGTGTGTGTGTGTGTGTGCATACCAATTATCCAAATGTTGTTTTTAGAGGATTCTGGTCTATTACAATTAGGAAGACATGAATCAAAGTCAGACTCCCACAGACCACTCACAGGTAGAGAACCGTCAGCTGAGCAGCAGAGAGTCAGATGGTGTCCTGATGCTTTTCTTATTATTACCACTTAGAATAATACCGTGCAGACAACTATGATACCTAGGCAGCTTCCTGGGTTTATTTAACAAGTGGCTATTCATTCCCGGTTAGAGCAGAGCACTCACAAAGCCAGAGGGAGCGGGATGATGATGGGTCACTGCATAGGGGAGCAGAACACAAGCTCTCACTGTTGAGTCATGGAGTTTATGAGAAGCCAGGCTAATCCTTGGTGAGTGTGTCTGTGTGTGTGTGTGTGTGTGTGTGTGTGTGTGTGTGTGTGTGTGTGTGTGTGTGTGTGTTGGACAAAAAGTCAGTGCCAGTATGTTTGTGTGGACGTACTTGGCATGTGCAGGATTTCACAGAGGGAGAGAAACAAACACCTGCGTTAGCGCTTATCAAACTGAAGCAGTGAGTGTGTATGTGCGCGTGCGGCCTTGTGTGTGCACCTTTTGAACTAGCGGACATGTGTCTCATTATAAGCTGAAATCATTCACAGGTGACTTTGTTTATTTGATTTCAATTAAGCCTCCGCCTCTTCCCACATGGAAATCTGACCAAGTAAAAAAGAAAAAAAAAATCCCCTTCTATTAATTCCAAACAACGTTCCAAGGATTGTGGTGAAAACCCAGAAGAAGAAGAAGAAGAGGAAGAAAAAGAAAACAGATTTGTCAAAACTGTGCCCGCCCTGATGGCTGCAACAACGTGCCGTTTTTATCCACAATCCACTAAAACGGGAACACCTTGGAATACCAAGCACACATGGGCTCAATTATTATCCCGTGGAATTCCGCAAAAAAGTAAAGTCGGCAATAAGGAAAATATTCCTCTAATCTGGGGTCTTCCTCAAGCTGGGTGTGAAGGAAATTTAGGGGGTCCCCGTTTTAATTGGGTCCAGATTCGACCACCCTATTGAAACAGGGCCGGGACAGTTTTTTTAGTGGGGTTATTTTGTTGGAAAAAAAGGGACTATTTTGGTTGTACGTGAATAAATGTCTGACTTTTCAGAGGGGGTTTCTGCAAACCAGATCAGACTGCCCAGTGTTATAGGAAGCAGATGGACAGGACCAAGGAAAGAAAACAGTGAGTCCCATAAGAGAGGAAGACAGAGCTTCAGAGGGAGATTTAGAGTTACATGTTACATGAGCAAGGGAATAAAGACGGGTTGTTTTTTTTTTAAGTTTAACCTTACTGATCAAAATGTGTGAATGCAAAAATGAAGCCACAGCGTATTGGGCAGTAACAGTATATTCAAATCTGGTCGACCAATTTTTTAATGAGTTAAGCATGTACGGCCACAAGTTTGACACCATGAAACCCATACGCTCACACAGAGAAAAAGGTCACAAACACATTTGTATTTTGACATATTTATCTGGCAGCAGCACTTTTCTTCCAATGGCAGCTCTGAGAGGCCACTGTGAAAGGAAATGTGACATACACATAGCAAAGAAGGGGAGGAAACTGACTGAAAGATATGGACAGAGTAGGAAAGCTTTTAAACTCATTCACATCTTTATTTTTCCTGTTTATAAATTGGGAGCAACAGATACCACACAACATTACACCTGGAAAAATGACCTCCCACCAACAGAACATTTTAATGGTTTGGTGGTTAAAGTACTAACAAACTAACAAAAGCTGAATGAATTTTCCATTGATTGAAAAACATTAACTAATAAGAGCAGACATACAATAGCATCTAGAGTGCAACAAAAGTTCACACATGCTGCTTCATTTCATGTGCAAATGAAGCGATCTAATACCGGTCTGAATAATTGATCCTTTGGTTCTGTTACTATAGAGTTTAGGCAGTAAAAAGCAGCACCGGGAAGGCATCAACTCAAACACTGACGAGGACATCAGGAATGGCCTCGGTTTTCCTTATTATTATCTATTAAGGTTTCTACTGTGACTTGCTCAAAACTCTTTGGCTTTTCCAGTTCTACCATCTATTTTTGTCACCCAAACAGGCACAGTTCCACAAGTTGAGACAGTTTCAATGAAAGGAAGGTCAAACACTAAAAGGGTTTGTGCCCTTATGCACATTACATCTGTATTTCCCTCAAAGTTTCCTGTCAACAACATTTTATTAATTATACCTATCCACCAAATCCTTGGCCTCCTCTTACAATGGTCACAGAGTGAATTACAGCCTGATATCAGCCATAATCTTAAAGCCTTGATAACATTCAATTCAAGAATTCAACTTGCAATCTCATCAAAAATAATTTTCGCTGCTGTGACAGACTAAAGGCCCCCATCACACCAGCATTCAAAACAGCAAAATTTGATGACAAAAAAAAAAAGGTTTCATTGAAATTGCTGCAGTTGGCTATTCAACTGCGGGGTCAAATTCAATCTGACTGAATCTTTCTCACCAAATTCTACTTTGATGAACTTTGGCAGGCAAATTTGAGAAAAGTAAACCTTGACGGTGCCGTCCTGTGAGAGTCGAAACTGAAGGAGGATATTGTAGCACATTAGCTGTGCTGCACCATCTGCCTCTGCTGGAGCTCCACCAGAAAGGAATTGCTTGCAGACAGTAATAAGACAGGAGTCAATGTCACAAATATGTCTTTTAATGCGTGAACCTATTATTAACATCTGAGTAAACAAACTTGCTTGCTAGCTTTATAGCTGAGGAGCTGTTTCCCCTTTCAATAATTCTGTATTGAATGAAATTCTGTCGAAGACAAAAAAATACCGGAGGGGGTGTCACCTTTTGATGTGGCCAGAACTAAAGAACAGGAAAGATGGGCAACTCTGAGGTGAGACAGTGGGAGTCATTAGTAATACTCCATCATATTTATTGTCAAATGTAGAGGAGCTGCAGTGAAATAAAAAATCTGTGAGGGTTTCTTTTCTTCATGATTACACTCTAAATAAAGTAGTGCAGTGTGGCATCTTCTCCTGTATCCCTGCCTTAAATTAACACTGTGAAAGATCTGTGATCTGTGTTTTTTTTGCATACATTTATGTGTGTATGTGAGGATCAGCAGGAAAGATAAAAAGAGGCACTATCATAAGACCCCACAAGTTGAGAGTTTAAGCATGTTAAGAAAAAAACGCAACACCCACCGACTCACCCATTCTCTTCATCCTCGTTCTCCCTCTCCATCCCGTTCTTTCTCTCTAGATGCCATTTGTCCACCTTGGTACTCTGATGCCCTTCCGGAGAACAGAGTATCAGCTTTCTTCCCCAGCGGCCCCCAGCTCCCTCCACCATGCATTTTTAATGGACACACTCGTGCAGCGGACAAATGATTTTTATTTTTGACAGGGGAGGGCTGGCTCCAGTTACATAGGGATGGGGAGTGAGAGAACGTGCACGTACCCAAGTGCACACGGTGAAGAATGCACATACACACACACACACACACACACAATGGACATGAAAGTCCAGAAAGAAAGAAAGCGAGAAAGTCAAGAATGAACCAGTTATCCTCTAAGTGCATCTTTCTAAAAAATTCATATAGACAGTCTTATTAGACTATGTATTCATTTCTCAAGTGCTTAACAGAACTTGTACACACACATAGAGCACACACACACGTCCTACACTTACCATAAGTGGTTGATTAATTCACCACTTGGATTATGATGGGCTGAAGTCCAGGATGATGAAAGAGGCAAGAAGCCCACCAAGGCCTTCATTAAACCAGGATTAGAGCCAGTCTAAACCCATTAACTCTGGCTTAAAACCACTTTAATTCCAATCAAATCAGAATTAAAATTCACACTGTGAGACTATGTCCACCCCGGACAACGCGACAGCAGCCTGCTGTGTGTTAAACTGTCTCACCATGTGTGTGTGTGTGTGTGTGTGTGTGTGTGTGTGTGTGTGGTAACTTTACATTATAATCCCTCCTGTAGTGGCTTTGCCCCTGGACGGTGTAATCCGTTCACTGAGGATGAGAGATACTCCTGAGTACTCTTAATAGAAACGATAGTATTACCAATAAAGGGATATTGCCTTTAGTGGCAGGGAGGAGGGGAAGAGGGATGAGTTAGGGTTCAAGCTAAGTACATACAGATATAAGGCAACAGGGTAAAATTAAAGGAATAATGAAAAAATGTGGAAAACATGCTTTTTGACTTCCTTACTGAGAGTTAGATGAGAAGATTGATACCATAGTTTTCTTGCCAATATGAGGCTGCAGTCACCAGCCACTTCGCTTAATTTTGTACTGGCACTCATGGCAAGAAAGCCAATTAGTGTATTTCCCAAAATGACAAAGATATAGAGTTTATAATATGAACCAAATTAGGTAGATATGCTGTGATTTGAGTAAGATTTTAGTGAAAAGAAAATTAAATTTTTCATGAAATTGTCAGATTTCAGTGTAAAAAATATGTATTCTGTATGTATTTCATACTCTAACATGGCTTCATGTCTTTTATTAAGAGTTTGATTGATTTTATTGTGAGTTTTTGCAAATCAACAATGTTTAATTCTATCAAAAAAACAACAATTTTCTGTCTGCTTATTCCTGTAACTAATGCCTTCTTTAAAGGAGAAGAAAACACAAGTTAAGTTAATGTAATTTGTTACTTTCCACCTCTAAATCAAGGAAATGATGGCGAGAGAGAAAACCTCAGGCAGGTTAGCTGAAGCTGTAGCTGAAAGAGCATTCCCAGGTGTGACCACAGCATTCCCTCCATACACTTTTACAAACCACTATGTGTGCGTGTGTATGTGTGTGTGTGTGTGTGTGTGTGCATGTGTATTTGCGCGCGTGTGTGTGTATGTGTGTGTGTTTGTGTGTGTGTGTTTGGGGGGAGGGGGACGTCTGAGACTTGTAGCTCATAGCCCAACTGGACCTGAACTTCAGTCCTCCAGCCAATAACAACAACTTCTAACTCAAGCACACACACACACACACACACACACACACACACACACACACACACACACATACACACACACACACACACACACACACACATACACACAGACACAGTCCTGGTTAAACACATTTGCACCCTGAAAGGTGGCAAGTGAGGATAAAGTGATTTTTATTTTTATTTTTTAGGATTTTTAAAATATTTGATGAAAAAGTCATTCAATACAGCAACAAAGTTGGTGTCCTTTAAACAACTTTGTCAGTCTTTATTGCTGGAAAGTGAATGTGTGTTTTGAGTGTGTTGCAGTGAACTTGTGTGAGGCCTTAAAGCTTATCTGCCGGTGTGTTAGGACATTAGCTCGGTTTCACTTTTTTCCCCGTTCCTTAATCCTCCTTCTCCCTCGTTATGAGCTCGCCTTTGGAGCCGACAATGAAAGACACTTGGCTTGATATCAGTTGAATGTGTGTACGTGCATGTGTGTGTCTGTGTCTTTGTGTGTGTGTGTGTGTGTGTGATCGACTGTATTCTGTATTTTTATGCCTAAATATTGAGTATGTACTTGTGGATCTGAATGAGCCAGTGTGTTTAATTATGCGAACAAGTATGTGTTTGTGTGTGTGTGTGTGTGTGTGTGTGTGTGTGTGTGTGTGTGTGTGTGTGTGTGTGTGTGTAATGCGAACCTCTTTGTGACACAGCAGTTGGCAGATAGAGGGGACTAAGTTACCCAAGCTCCCTTGGGGCATCCACATTGTGGAGGGCTGTCTGGGGCACCACAGTGGTATGTATAGGTGAGTGTCTGTCTGTGTGTGTGTGTGTGTGTGTGTGTGTATACGTCCCCTGGCAAGGAAACATAATGGTTCAGAGATGACAGGAAAGGAGGATGACAGCCTACGACAGAAAAAGAAGTGGAAATTGGGGACATGAAAGAGTGAGATGATGAGAATGGAAGAATAGCTGGAGAGTAAGAACAGAAACATAATGTGTCAACAATAAAACAGGAACACATCAGAGAATGGTGTTGAAATAAAAGCAGACTTGTAGACCTGAGAGACAGTGTCCTACTAGTACAGCACCAACACTAATAAGAGACATCAAAGTGAATTCAGAACAGGAAAAGTAGTTTCAAACTCCATATTATTATCCTTCTTTCCCCCCGAGATAATTTCACCAGATAAGGGTGCCCCCTCATCTACAATATTGTTTTTTTAAGACTTGATAAATAAATGACTTGATAAAATGTTTGCCTTGCTGCATATGAGCCTAACTTTTAATGTACATTTAACCAATGTCATGCAAGAATTGATTTCTTTGTAAGAATGTCTGAAAACTGAAACTTAAACATGTGATTTAAAGCACATGCTTGTAGAAAAGTAAACAGTAAAAAAATGATTTTGAGACAGCAGACAGACAATCTGGTGAACATAGTGGAGCATTTAGCATTTAAAGAGAAAGATATTTTCTCCAGGAATTGGTGGAGACCAAAACAGAGCTGAAAGTAAATTGGACTTATATTTGTCAACTAGCCAGACACAAGACTGTGAATGAATACTAATGTTGCTCCGTGTCTGCTGGATGCAGCTGTTTATGTTTAGAGCTTTATGGGTCAAGTATTAGGTTTTCGGCTGCCCCTAATTCCCCCCAAAATGATTAATGTTGCCCTGATCAGATCACTAAAAATACCTCTCTAATACACTAAGCACATCTTTTGATAGTGTATGTTTATAAATGAAAGTAAAGCACATTTTGATGGAAATTCGCCCTTGAGGCAATATTGAGGAAGACTTGATACTGGAGGCAGAACACAGCAGCAGCTGCTGGATGTGACCGAACAGATGGCACAGGTATGATGCTAATTCCCGCACACACACACACACACACACAGATACACACAGGATCCACTTGCCTAATGTGATGCATTAGGTATGCATGTCCTGCCTGTCGGTGTAAGATATGAATGAACAAGGATGAGATTTAATGGCTGTTTTACATACCCATTATCCTACGTTCTCTCCATCCTCTCCTCCAGCCTTTTCTCCCTCCATCTCCCCTCTCATCGCCTGCTCCATTCAACCCGAGCTTGTTGTTTGAATGAGAGGAGCGGACCACCCTGGGGAGAAATGGGGGGATCACATTACCCCCAAAAATGTCGAGGGCCTACAAAAGGGCCATGAGACATCAGGGTGAGGGAGAGAGGGCGGCAGAGAGAGGGAGAAATAGGAGAGCACATGAAAGAGTGCATTAGTGGGGAGGGGGGGTGGGGAGATTGATTGGGATGGAGAGATGAGGGAATAGATAAAGAGAGGTAGAGGTGAGAGAAAGGAGGGGTGGAGCAGGGTGAAACACTTATTCTTTGCTATTATAACTGTTATTATACACTCGAATGCAGCATTGTGTGTACTTACACCTGCCTACTGCATTTAGAGCTCTTGTTCCTCTCTGTTTTTGTCTGACTGACCTCCATCTCTTCCTCTGTCTTTAATGTGTAAATATTTTGTATTTAAATGGTATAGTTAGTATAGTTAGCTGAGATTCAGATGATCATAAAAGTTTAAATCAAAACCACAGGGTTGCCAAACGTATTTGGGTAGAAGAATTAAAGGAAAATGTTTTATTACCCAAATTATTTGTTTTAAACTTCCATCAGAGTTTACAGACCAACTTTGAGTCCAATCCCGTTCCCTAAAAATTATGTTTATATATATTTATATACTGTTAATATATGACCAATAGCAAATACATCGAGTAAAAACATAATGACGAACAAATTGTTTTCATCAACATACTGAGGAAATGTTTCAAAGTTTCAAAATATACTGACCATATCTGCAAAATGCTGACGGGCACTATTTAATTTGCTTTTCCTACATTATCCACACTATAACAAAGCATGAAAAGACATTTTTTATGGCAATGATTATGCACTCATTTGAATGAGCCATCGCTGACTTGAAGCACAAGACATAACATTTGCTTACTTTTAGAATAAACCATGATGTTTCCCTAACCTTAACCAAGGTTATTTAGTAGCCCAAACCCCTGAATCCTGCACTTTGTATGCTTTTAGACTTCTTTATTATTCTGCTCACCATCCACCAACACTTTCTGCTGCTGACTCGTGTATCTTGCTCCCCTTAAACTTCATTTCCGCATTCCATGATCTCTGCACGTATTTTGGTGAGCACGATGTTGTCATAATGGATAGAAATGATGGCTACAACTTTGATAATAAAGTCGAATGTCCCTTTAAGTCAGCACTGGCATGAATGTGACTCACGCGCATTTTTAAATCCTGAAAACCACTAACCACACTGATTTCTATCTAGAGTATCTATTCAAGTTAATGTATACCTGTTGATTCAGCAAGACAGACATATATTATTAATGTGTTAACTATCCTGTATGACTCAGCAACATGACTGTGGATGTGAAATAGTAGCTGAAAGGAGGCAGATAACAGCCGGGGGTATATAAGGTAAAGGCCTTCTTCTCATTATAGTCATAGAGTCAAAAGGTGGTGATTCACACACATAATGTCATAGCATTTTCACACCACTGAATTCACCCCCTTATCTCTCTCAGATGCAGATCCCTTACAATGACTGCAGTGTCTAAATAACGTCCTTCAGGGGGCGCTGTGAGCCAGTGCTCTGGGATTTATCTGCAGTCGAGCCCTTCATATTGCCTTCATTGACATTTAATGATAATTATAACTTGGGTCACACCAGGGGCAGATGCGCACACACACTGGCTCACTAACAACACACACACACACACACACACACACTGCCTGGTTAAAAACATGAAGACATTAGCGGTAACTTGATGCTGAGTGAGTATTGATCTACTCTCAGGGGGCTTAGAGAGTGAGAGAACACTAGACAGCACTTTATCACAGCACTTGACCATGTAGGCTGGCTGGTGCAAGTGTGTGTGTCATGGTGAAAGTGTGTTTGTGTATGTGTGTGTGTGTGTGTGTGTGTGTGTGTCACGGTGAATGTGTGTGTGTGTTAGAGCGAGGAAGAGGAACCTTTAACAAAACATTTTGTCATGTACAGGTATTTTTAGAAAGCAAGAACACGACCAAACTACACATTTCAACCTTCAACTTCATTCAGTGCTAAAAAGCAAACTTCCTCTTCCCTCCTCACCACTTTCCTTCCTTCCTTCCCTCTTTCCTTTCTTCCCTCCTTCCTTCCTTCCTTCCATCCTTCCTTCCTTCCTTCCTTCCCTCAGCATCTCTCCTAATATCCTCCTGTGAGGTCCTGACACATTCAATCTGCATCGATAACATTATACAGACCAGACTAGTAGAGTAGTAATCAGACTTGTGTGGGTGAGTGTGTGTATATATATATATATATGTGTGCATGTGTGCGTGTGTGTGTGTGTGAGTGTGTGTGAAACCAGTAGGGATTTCATGATTATGATTGCTGAGGACACGTGCTGCTCAAATTCTTCAATGATTGCCTCCAAACGCAACAGAAAAGCCAAACAAAACAATAAACCCTTCGAGAGAGAGAGAGACAGAGAGAAATGACAACATCATATACTTGGAATCTGTCTCATGAAGATATCCAGACCACAATAACATGAGCAAAAAGTGACCATAAGGGACGTGAAAACAAGCAGCAGATGGAAAAACAACCACATAAAAGTGCTCATGCTTGTTTCCATGCGTGTGTTCTCGTATCCATACATCACACTATAGCCACCACACTAATTCAGACTATAATTTTGGTGCTCTCATACAGTATATTGAGCTCATTTTTTTATTATATTCCAATAGCATAACAATTTATGCTTGTTTTCACCATTCTGTAACACACCGCTACCCTCTATCCAGTTCTCCATCTTTATTTACGAATCATTCCTCAACACCCCACCACACACACACTCTGTCCTCTCCTCAGAAGCCAAGCCAAGTTGGACTACATAGGGGAGCAGTGTTGTCTGTGTCTAACCTTCAGGCAACAGGCACATATCTCTCTTGTCTGTTGTCCTCTCTTGTGTCTTAACTTGATATGTGCTTACCGTTTTGGCACCAGTTCAGAGCCTTTGATCCAGATTCATTCATTTTCAGCAGCTTTTTGTTTATGAGTAGCACACTCACATAAAGCACCTACACGCAAACACAAAAACATGCACTCATGTACAGTGTATACACACAAATAGCTTTGCTGCAACTTTTTGCACATGAAATTAAAATCATAGATGTTAAATGTGATTGATTCTCTTTGTAATGTTTTGGGACGAAACTAATTTCTCACACGGTTACAAAAACAATGCCCGGCGCTTTAAAATTCCTCAGATTAATGTGTTTATTTCATCTGATTAGTAGAAAAATGGGCCTTTCAGTAAAATAACATCTGACGTATTCTACTCTCTGTCTCTCTCTCTCTCTGGTCAACATCAGATGATTGATCATTCAAAGGGGATTTTGAGAAAAAAAAAAAAAAAGTTGGATACGCTGGTTTGCCGTCATTCCTTTGAGCTAAAGTAATGGGTTATACAGGAAGAATGATGATTTGTAGAGAGAAAGTAAAATATAAAATGGCAAAGACAAGGCTTTTACTCCAAAAAAAAAAATCTGAAATCTGACACATCATTGCTCAGTTAGCAGACTTAAGGATCAATTTTAATTTCATGACTATGAACCCTGTATTTAAAAATGACACATTGTTGCCAAGCAGCTAAATGCCCCTACATTACTGATTACAATTTTACAGGATAAATGTGTGAAAACATCTAAATGTCCAACCAAAACTTTATTAAACTCATGAATGAGTAACCACTTAAGACATGACAGACTTATTAAGTTTGAGATTTATCTTGGGGAATCAGGGAGGAGAAAAAAATATCCCTCAAGATCACATTTTAGCGAATGTTGTGTCAATCAGTGCCTGATCCCCAACCTTCATTAGCCCTGAGAAAACTGGACTCAGAAACACTCATCATGTAAAACACGGAGAGGAATACAAATTGAATGAGAGACACTCCTGTGCCCCTTTCTCCCTCTATTTCCTTTTCCCCCTCAGTATGTTTTCTTCTCTCAATCCTTTTTCTCTTTTAATTTGGCCCCTCTGTTTGTTTTTCTTCATTCTTTCATTAGTTGAAAAAACATAGCAGGCATTCCAGCTGTAATACCACTGAGATTCAGTATCAGTGCGGGGATTCAGACTCGTGTGTCAGCGGCGAGCAGAGAGAGAGAGAGAGATGGCAATACACTAGAGACGTTAGGCATTGCCTCATAATGATTCATCCCTGTGCTATGCGTGCATGTAGGCAGGCGCATCAGCCACACAGGGGCATTATGGGAATACTGGAGATTCCTCATAAAGACATTGAGACCGGCTGAGAGCTGCACTCTTGTTTATTTGCTTGCTTTTAGTTTGCTTACACTTTTTCTTTCTTTCTTTCCACATTCACCAAGACAGTAACCAGGAGTCATGTTACTGCACCCTGGACTCCATGCGTGATTACTGACAGTCAAACTGACATGAGCATGAAAAACAACTTAAAACACATTTGACTGATTGATATACATTTTGGCTGAGATTAAGGAAAAACTTAAGTCACTTTAATTAGTATACGTTTACATTCATATCATACCACATTATGGAATGAAACTTAAAAATGATAAAGAAAAAAACTCCCAACAAAACTTCCAACAGGTACATATATGTGGCCTTGCTACCAACCTGTAAATCATTTCAAACATACAATGAATTATGTTAAACAGATAATCCAACAATTTACAGTTGTACCTCCATAAAGTTGGGGTACGCACAAGAGCTAAATTAAAATATGAAGACTTTTGTTCATAGGTCACAAAATAAGACTTTTTCTTGTTGTCTGACCTCTGCAGTAACGCAGGATGTCTATGTGGGTTGTCTTATTCTCACTGACAAATCAGATGGACAGATTTTTGCATTCCATTTAAAATACGGAAAGACAGTTTCTGTGAAAGTGTGTTTGATGGTGTGTACAAGCGTTTTCCTATCAAGGTCAAAAAATGATAGCACTCCTTGGTCATAATCTAACTGCACTCTGACCTTTTGAGGAAATGAATCCTCAGATACAACTTTCACATAATCACTTGGAGTAAGTTCACGGAGAATGTCAGTGCAAACACACATGTAGATGGCCCAGACCTTTCTAGGATCCAACCTTTGATTCTTGGTTTTAATGGCCACACCAACAGCCCAATAACCTCCGACTTCCACGTCCCAGCTGTGCTTTCCAGACCTAAAGCCTTCAGAGCCGAGCGCTTCCGATCCGCGCAGCCTTTCTGGGTTGTCAGGAAGCGGCTGACACTTGCCATGATATGTTGAAGACGTCATATTTTCTGATATAGTCACAAGTGAGTGGCCAGTGTTGGGATCTAGAGTTACAGGAGCTTCAGAGAAAAAAGGGGAAACTTTAATAAGATACTGATTAAATTACA
Organism: Pempheris klunzingeri; assembly: GCF_042242105.1. Classification (NCBI taxonomy): domain Eukaryota; kingdom Metazoa; phylum Chordata; class Actinopteri; order Acropomatiformes; family Pempheridae; genus Pempheris; species Pempheris klunzingeri. Next base: position 9,773,854 of record NC_092029.1, read on the forward strand.
TGTATATGGGTAGGATTTATGGCAGTACAGTGTCTGGCTTTGGTGATAAGGTTCATCAGTTATATACACACCTGTGGATTAAAATGTAAAAACATGACAAGGCAGAAACACACTGCTTACTGTATTGGACTATACTCTTCATCTTCCTCCAGACTGTGAACAGCAGGTTTCCGATGTGTTTGGCCTCGTCGATCAGAGCTCCTGATAGGGTCTTTGGTTCTGGTAGGTTGCACTGGAATCTGAAGGAATATTAAGCAGCCACAGAATAACAGTGAAATGCTTTAAAAGTTGCCGCATTGGCAATTTTTGTTTGCTTTTTTCAGGGTGCAAAGCAGCAAATTCCTCACATTTTTTTGTATTATGTATTATTCATGGCTGGTATGTGTTCTCTCATATATTTATAATACTGTAAAATGTATCTACACGCATTAGTTACCTTCCCATATAGTGGTTTGATTTGTTAGTTGCAGAGTCCACCATTCCTACTCTGGATTCAATTGGCGTGCACATGCATAATGGCTTCATGGGAAACTAAGAATGAACCCACTGGATGAAATTTGGAATGCAGGAGCCAGAGAATGCACACATTACACATAGTTGGTGTTGCAAAATTAACCCGAGCTGAAACCGTAAGGATTATAGTTTCAACTTCAATGTTCATTTTAACATGAGGAATAAGCAAGTACGTGTATGTTTCAGTTTTCTAATTTGTGGGAGGTTATCTTCCCCACCTTCAATCAAGAGACTTCAAAGCAGCTCCCCTCTCCCCTAAACGTTTTCATGGGATGCATCCAGAACTTTTCCCCACACAGAGGACACAGTAACAGTAACAGTAACAAACTACCATCAGTCCTGCTTCCATAATGTTGCTATCCCTTTCAAATGCTGCTGTGCTTTGATAGATAATGCACAGAAGGCAACTCACCGCTCCATAGTGGATTTGATATTCTGTCAAAGAAACAGGAAAACACATCAATACTTACAATTTTAGTAAGTGATAAATATTTAGATCAGAATATGAATTAACTCAGGAAATATGTGAGTACCAGCATAAATGAGATGTCTTCGGCCTTCATTTCACCCTGTATGGTTTGGATTTTGTCTTTGAGCGAAGAGATCTCTCCAGACAAATTCACAGTCCTGATGTTCATTGCCTCACTCTTGATTGTCGCCTCTTTCCTCACCGCATCGATCCTCGCGGCCTCCTCCGCTCGCAGGAACTGATAAAGCTTCTGAAACTCCTGTCTGATTGTCTTCTCAGTCTTCTGTGCCTGGAGCTGAGGAGACACACCTTTTTAATCAAAACACACCTCACACAGCCAACGCATGCCTCTAGAACCAATGTGTGTGTGTGTGTGTGTGAGACTTACCTTGATGTGACAAGCCATTTTATCACAGGTGAGTTTTTCCCTTTTAAATGACTCCAGTTTGCTTCTCAAGCGCATCAGTTCAAACCTGACTTGAATCTACAAATAAAGGCTCATTCATTAAATCCATAAACAGTGGATTAGTTACACAATGCATTGCCTGCTGAGAAAATGATCAAACCCAAAACCTCTTCCACTTGTTTTTAATATGTGCTCACCCTCTGAGAATCTGCTGCTTCATTGACGGGGACGCAGTTGTGTTTCTTGTGTTTTTTTGCATCCCTGCAAATCACACAGACAAGCTGTTGATCTTCCTGACAGAAGAGCTTGAGCCTCTCATTGTGCAGGCTGCAAATCTCCTTACACCATGAGTTAGCTCTCTGAGTCCTCTCTCTTCTCAAAGTGTCAGACAGGTTCTTCAGCGCCAGATTACGCGGGGGCTGGGCCATTGGAAATATTTCCTTACACATGGGGCACGTCTGGAGTCCACTCTGTCTCCACCACTCCTGAAGACAGCGCTTACAGAAACTGTGACCGCACAACAACACAACGGGGTCCATGAATATGTCACAGCACACAGGGCAGGTGCACTCCGCTTCCGGCGAGGCTGCGTTCGAGGCCATTGTGTTGATTTCTCCTGTGTCTCAGACTCTCAGACTGCCGAATTTACTTTCACTTTCACCGACTGACTCCGATTTGCTTCGCCAGGGCTCAGATTCAGAACTTTTAGGTCCAGCTGGCCTCAATAAATACTCATTATTGCCCAGTTACATAAATACACGCCCTATGTATTAGATTGTCTGTCTTATTTCTCTTTAGAAATAGGCTACAGTAACACGAGCAGCTTCGACACGACCTCCACTAACTTCTTCCTGCTAAAGTTTAGCTTTCGATTCCTGGAGCTCTGTTGTGTCCTGCGCAGTTAATCCACATGAATCACATAAAAAAACCCATCTAATATAGCCAAAGAATGACGAAAGAAATCTCAAATCCAAAAATGGCCTACATTAAGCCAAAAATGTAAACTGTAGTGATCAGAAATAACTATCAGCTGGTGAACAGTAAGGTACAAATCCAATATAAGCATTATTAAAATACAGACGTGTGCTGTGTGCACAGTATCAGATCTGGAGTGCAGGTAAGTGTATGTGGTTCATTCAAAATGGCTTGGTGTTCTTCGCTCAGTGCAGCTCGCTGTCCAGGTGTCCTCCCAGGTATCTGTAATCCGGCACAGTTTCCACATCCTCCCCCTGGATGAAAATAGGTGTAATGTGTGTATTCTGCCTGCTGCTGCCACCATTAACTCCTTCATCTTGCTAGTGTCAATCCACATAAACCTGTACTACCTCAGGCTGCTGTGGACAATGCTGTACCCCATAATAAGGCAACATCAGCATATCGGCTGTGGGCCTGCAGTGTGTCCCTTATAATACTCTTTTCCTTGGACTTCTGTTTTGTTCCAAAGTAAAAACACAAGTGTATGATGCAGATATTTAGTAAGTATCCCAAAGCTAAAGTTTGCATGTTCTCCTTGTACTTGCGTGGGTTTTCTTCAGCTACTCCAGCTTCCTCCCACAATCCAAAGACATGCAGGTTAGTTTAAATGGTGACTCTAAATTGCCCATAGGTGTGAGTGTGAGCGTGAATATCTGTCTGTCTCTTTGTGTCAGCCCTGTGATTGACTGTCCAGGGTGTACCACCCCTCTTGCCTTATTAGGGCCCGAGCACCAAGCGGTGCGAGGACCCTATTGAAACTGCGTGGGGGAAAAATGTGCAAGGGAGGAAACGGGCCAGTACCCAAGAACCAAGAGGTGTACGGACCTCATAGGCCTCGAGCAGGTAGGCCTCGAAAAAATACGTGAAATGAAAAAAACCAGGAGACCAGGGGGCCAAAAACATAGTTGAAATGCAAGGAATTCTTATTATTATTATTATTATTATTCTCCTCCTCCTTTTCCCCAATGAATTGCATTTTGGGGGCCTAAACATGCACGAAAACTCATGAAAGTTTGCAGAAAATTCAGTTGTTTATTGCATTGCCCTGAAAATGCAGGTTTTACTGAAAACGGTCCATGTCACAGCCATAAAGTGCAGACCAGTGGACATAAGAGAGTCTCCTGAACACGTAGATGTAATCTAAGGTCTATCTGGTGAAATGAGCGCAAGAGTAGTGTTTCTCTCTCCCTCCTCTGTCATTTTAACATGGCAGTCAATGAGGCGTTCGGTCGGTGCTCCCGTCGCTCCGAGGCTCGTGGGACGTGCTGCGTGCGTTTCTGTGTGTTGTGAGTCACATGACTGCGTGTCCAAAGACTTAAGCTACATTTTGAGTGATAAACTGTGACTGTGGGTGAAACGGTTCGGCCAAACCAGCGAGTTAAAGACAAAAGTTTCATGTGATTTTTCCGCTCCTCCACACTCTAGCAATGACGTCACCCACTCTAGCGCGGCCACATACACACTCATGTAAAATGAGAAAAAGTTTTAAAATGTTTTAAAAGACGACTGTGATGAAGTGGTGAATGGCACAAAGGAGGTAGAGGTATGTGCTGAAAGAGGGAGAGATGATGAACGTTTTAAAGCTTCAATGGAGTTTCTAGCTAAAAGCATGAAGGAGCTGTGAGGGCTAGAAGTCGGGTGAAGAAATGGGAATGTTGAAAATTTTTCACATTCATTTCTATGAGGAAATAAATAAATCGGACATTTTTAAAGTTTCGGATATGAAAAGCCATAGCAGAGCCACTTCCAGAGCTCTCAGAAACTCCTAAAGGACTCCTGCAACCATTGACATATACACAAGATATCTTGAGATATCTTGTCTTGAGATATTTCTATGTGATGAACAATACTGGAAAAACTATTTTTCAAACAAAAACAAGTTTGTAAGTAACCAGAATGTTGGCTGAGGGTGTCACTGATGACCTCAGAGGCTTCCAGAATGTTGAATCGATATAAATAGAGACGGAACCCAAACTGAGCTGAGGGAGATAGACAGAGAGAGATACACGTTTACCACACATCCGAGACACACCACCGTGGTGTGCCTGCGGGTCTCACCTGGGGAGAGATCATGGAGTTGGAGGACGAAAAACAGGAGTTACTAGCTACACTACCTGTTGATGGCAGCAGCGCTGTCGAAAATATGGATTGGGAGTCCAATGAGGTCTCTCCTGCTCCGATGGATGCAAGAGAGCCTCATGAAAACACCCAGAGGGAGCAGCCACCTCAAAACAACGGGGATGGCCAGCAACCTCAAATCAACGGGGATGGCCAGCCACCTCAAAACCACCGGGGTGGCGGCCGACCTCAAAACCACCGAGGTGGCCAGTCATCTCAGTACTACTGGGATTCCCAGTCATCTCGAAACCACCGGGGTGGCCAGTCATCTCAATACTACTGGGATTCCCGGTCATCTCAAAACCACCGGGGTGGCCAGCCACCTCAAAACCACCAGGGTGGCCAGCCACCTCAAAGCCACCAGGGTGGCCAGCCACCTCAAAGCCACCAGGGTGGCCAGCCACCTCAAAACCACCAGGGTGGCCAGTCATCTCAAAACCACCAGGGTGGCCAGTCATCTCCATACTACTGGGGGAGGAATCCACCTCTGCACCAGCGTCTGCAGAAAGCCCTAACCGACCTTCACTATGAAAGAGGTTTGAGACGTAGGGAGCAGCAAACTTCTTACAATGAGAAGTACATGCGTGAAGAAGCAGAGTGGAAACTGAAGCAGCAGCAGAGCTTGAGGTTCGATCTAGACAAGGAGGTGGTGAGGCTCAAACAGGAAATCAAGAGTCTCTCCTCCACAGCCCTCGCAGCCGAGCCCCTGGACGGGTCTAACAACAACAAAGACGACCTGATCAAAGATCTCACAGATCAAGTCCAAGCTGAAAGGCAGAGAGCTGACCTCCTGAAAAAAGAACTGGAGGAACTCAGGCTTGAGTTTAATGAGAGAGTCACCAAAGTCCTGAGCCTGGAAGAAAGGCTGAAAGGCAAAAGAGACTCTCTGTTGGTCTTCAAACTAAAGACGCATGAACTGCAGAAACAAGTTGATACCTACAAAAACCCAGTGATGCTCCAGGTGTGTGAGCAGATTGGAAAAACCCCCATTTCAAAGGTAAGCAACTTGATCACAACTGACCTCCATGCACCACAGAACACTTTTGTCGCAGAGGAGGTTGCCCTTCCGGAGGAGTCCCAGGTCGCTCCACTGGAGGAGGCCCAAGTCACCGAAGAGGTCGCTCCACTTGAGGAGGCCCAAGTCACCGAGGAGGTCGTCCCACTGGAGGAGACCCAAGTCACCGAAGAGGTCGCCCCAAAGGAGGAGGCCCAAGTCACCGAAGAGGTCGCCCCAAAGGAGGTGGCTTAAGGCTCCCACTGCATTTAGAGGTCAATCCAAAAGTGGGCGCGACCACACAATGACCCCACATTGAACAGGAAGCTGTGGCCGCTGCAAACTGCTGCGCCATGGAAGGTAAGTCGGTCTGTAACTGTGTGGGAGACTCAAGAGACTGCTGCAGCCTGCAAGGTGAGGATCACTTGACAGATGCGGGTAACTGAGGATTGATTCTGATTGGCTGAAAGGCATGGATCTGCTTTCAGTGATCTTCCAGTATAACCAGACACCTGTGACACAGGTATTTGTTTGCAGTTATGAAGCTTAGCGTAAGTGTCTGTGTCTATTACCACCTTCCAACTCAATCAGCTGACTGAGGGGTTTCACTCCTTCAGTCAAATCAATCACATTCTTGCATGGGTCTAATTGCCAAATTAATTTTCTTCGACCTTCTTATTGCGCACTATGTCAATAAATTAATTGTATTATTCTTGAAGCATCACTCCAATTAACTTTCTCCTGACTGAATTATATTAATGTCCCAATATTAAACTGTAAATTTGGTACAAGAGTAATTTGTGTGACTACCACTGGGAACATCCAAAAAAAAAAGTAGATGAGTGCTCACGCAGTACCATGCAATTTTAATATTAAACATTTTTGATAGTTGTGTTGAACTGGACATCCAAACTGAATAAGAGTTGGAGGAAAGAAGAGAAGAATTTCAAAAGCGCCTCTCTGTTAGTGTTAAATGAGTCAAGATAGGGTGTCTTCAAGTTCAGTAGATACAATAATCTTCAGTTTATGAACAAATACATGCTAAAAAAAATCCAGCAGGTATTTTATTGCGAGAAAATTAGGATTTGAAAAGGTATTTCTTTGCAGTACTCTCACATGTTCTTCTCATTCCCTCTCTCTCTCTCTCTCTCTCTCTCTCTCTCTCTCTCTCTCTCTCTTTTCTCCCATGTACACTCATTCAGATTAAAGCACACACACAAGCTGCATTCATCAAATTCACAGCGCTGAAAATCACAAGTGATGTGACCCTTGACCACTGCAGCAATAGCAATCAGAGGCTAACTAGTTTAACATGACAGCAAACACCACCATGTGGCCAGCTGATGTGGCAACTCTTTACCCTCTCTCTCTCTCCCTCTCTCTCTCCTTCTCTTTTTCTCACACAGACTGTAAAGCAGAAAACTTCATTAATCGGTCCCACACTGTTCAAACGGTGTCCTCTCCTGTTTTTGGATTTTGAGCTTTTCCCATGTGACATCTCGATATAGATGAAGCTTAATCCTGTTGTAGGTGTAATTTTCTGTATCCTTCAATGCAGCCTTTTGTTTAAGGATACATTTGTTTTAAAACTCTACTTCAACTTTAAGTGAGTATGTTTTTTAAAAAAAAACAATTTATAAACTGCATTTCTAATCTTTTGCCAGAAACTAGCAAAAAAGTAAGTAAGTAGTTTTTAAAACTCATCCTTGATCATTTTTGGTTCAGTTTGGTTTGATATAGTTTGGTGTCAGTGTGTAAAAACCTCAAGCATCAGTATTGGGGTTGGATATCAAACTGACAGTCTATCTATATCTCTCACAGAGTTCAGTTACATAACTTCACGATAATGTCTCTCCTGCAGTATACAGACTTTTCCAACTTACTTTTCCTGCGCTGGTGCGATTATTAGGGCTCGGGATAATGGGGGTGGATTCATGTGAGACTGTTCCTATACTTAAATATTATGTCCATAACTATAAAACATTCAATCCACATAAAGCCAAGTGTTCTGGATCTGGCCACAGTAGCCTCCCCAGGGCGGCGCAGTAAAACCGCCCCGAGCCGCCATTAGGTGGAGGGAGCTGGAATAAATACTGGACAGAGGCTGGGACCGAATGAGAGCCAGAGCACAGCTGATGGTAAACTAATTTTGTAGGCCCAACGCCCCCCTCCCCTCCAAAAAAAACACACACACACATGCAATAGGTGTTGTGTTCACACACTCAGTGCACACGTCTAAGTGGAACATACATACTGCACTGTATCAAGTGAGGAGTCTCCGAGGATCCTCGACATGGGGCAAAATCTCTCCCTCCCTCACTCTCTCTTCCCGTCTCTTCCCTCAAATGCTCTCACACACACTTGATCAACCTCTCACTGAGTAAGTCATATGCTCCATCATTTGCCTTGAGGGACAAAGGACTGGGAAGGAATTCAGCGAGACACTGTTGCACTCCTCTGCAGACTCTTGGAGAGAAGTGTTGTATTTGTGTGTATTAACAGTGCTCAGCTGCACAGCTTTCCCGTCCGCGAAACAGAAGAAACACTACATGAGTCTAAATCTGGACTTGATATTCAATGTAAACTATTTCAAATGAAGAGAAGAAAACACCAGTCATGTTCTTTACATGATAAATTGCTCCAATTATGTCTGAAGCAGGACTCATGTTAATGCCACCAATCATTTTGTAAAAGCTTTTAAGTGTTATATGTCTTCATTTTAAATTGAAACAGCCTTTCCTGCCACATGAGGGTTAGCAGCACCTGTCTATCTAATGCCATCTGATATTTTATAAGCCTTTTCACTCCCTGAAGAACATGGGAATGAATTGATAGCAGTGATTACAGGAGACCACACACAAAGAAACTTTGAACATGCAGAAAAAGCTTGATTGATTTTTTGTTTCAATTGTCTTTTACTGTATTATGTCTATCTCTTTCTGTCACCAGACACTAATAGAGAGTCAGCAAAAAAAAAAGTTGTAAGTGTAACCAGAGCGGCAGCTCCTCGGCAGGACATTACAGGAATTTACGATGTGTTAAATGTTTCCTTTGTTCCTCCCTGCGGCAGCTCGCTCTGGCAATTAGGGAAGGCAGCAGCCTGCAATGAGCTCATTACCCCCCTCCCACCCACCCTCGCTCTATCACAGTGTCTTCTAACATCATTTTTTTGCTGAATTATTTGTTTGGTACCTACAGCAGGAATTAATATCATATGACTAGCGATTCAGCACCATTTTCACACGTTCATAAAAACTCTTGCATGTGTAAGAAGTATGAAAGCAGCATGCATTTAACTTGACCACCATCTTAATTACCAGAACAGATTAATTTAATATTACTTTTGTTTTTCTTTCAATATTGTGGTTAAATTTGAAACCCAATTGTGGCCCTTTGCCAAAGTCTAAAATGCCAGCAGATATTTTTTCTCTGTACTCGGCCCCTGAAATAAACCCCAAGCACCATTCCATTTGGCAAACCAATTTGGGATGGAGGGTGGGGGCAGGAAAGGGAGAGGTATAGGTTAGCTATAGTAATAATCATAAATCACCTCTGAAATGCTGCCATGTCACATGCCAGACTGCGCCACTAATGACCAGGCCCATCTTTCACCGGGTATTTTTATCTGTGCGCCCTGACACTCGACTTCTGGAAGCGTCCTCTCGTTTTACGTCGTCAGCACCTCGGCCCGGCCTGAGCACAAGTTCCTCACATATCTATAAATACCAGCCAGCTAAATGGCATTTTCTCTCACCCACCCCCCTGCTTGGCAAGAACCAGAAGCTTTGTGACTTGGCAAAGGCAACCGCAGTCCTACGCCACTAAACATCTTGGGGCTTAGCCCCCCTCAACCCTAACGTCACCCTCCAGAGAGCAGCTGGCCAAAAAAATAGATCCATCTGCCACTGCCTTCAAATTCCAAAGTGGTTTCAGTTTAATCAAACAAGTCGAAATTGATTTTCAAGATTTAGTTAAAGGTACCAAACATTAGCATGCCGGTTCAGCTTAAGGCCACCTGTAAGATTCATCTGTGACATTGCAGTTGTAGTTAAAGCATCAACATAGATTAGTGCTCGTTGACTCATGTAAATACACACACCAGCAGCACTCAAACACCTGTACATGATTCCTTTGAGCAGAATGTTCTGCCAAGTTTTTTAAGCTTGCTGACATGTGGCACTGGAGACTGCGGGCCAGTGACAGCTTCCTGCTATTTCGGGCTCTGTCACAGCTTGAGGTTTTAATTTATTCTGCCAGAATGTGTCAATCACTGAGCAGCAGGGTCCAGGCCAGAGTCTACTGCGGAAGGGAGAGGGAGGAAGGCACAGCGGGTTAGACCTTATTGAGAGAGTCAAACAAGACTAAAAACAAACCGATAGCATGAAAACGTTTGCTGTCAGCACCGAAAAGCAAAAAAGTTTAATTTCACTGGGGTGGAAACCAGAGTGGGACGATGTCTTTTTCACTGCACTGGTGACTCCTATTGGTTGGATGAAGGGGAGATGTATAGCATGTTATCTCCCCTCAGTGAAGCTCATTAAAGGCAGGTAAAAAAAACAAACAAACAAAAGGTGACACAATGGGGCTCAAGCAAGAAACATTCATATGAAAAGATTTGTTTGAGTGGCAGGTACAAATAAGTTTAAATAAGCACAGTGTCTACACAGGCTGCATAGTGAAAGCAGCACATTAGCCGAGCAGCAGCTACACAAGATGCATTCAGGTACAGTTCTGTGTGAAGGTCACAATTAATACACAATCACTATTGTTATGTAAATAAATTGGAAGAAAATAGACCTGGTGTCTTATGCTTCGGATTGCAGTTACATGTGTAAAGTGCGTAAAGTAAAACATGATCCATTATGCATCCTGTGTAGACAGCTGCATTGATTAAAATAGTTCCGTCAGGCATGTGTGAGATAGAGAGGAAGCACTTTTCTATGCTAATGATAAAATCAGACCGGGATACTCATGTAAAGACGCCTCCCAGAAAAAGTACAAGAGATGTCGACAGCCCGAACAACCAACCAGCCAACAGAGGAGGTAAGGACCTGTACTCAAAAACGGACAGAGACATTTACATGCATTTACTGTGTTTTCAGATGTGCCATCTGTGCACACAGTCTGTCAAGCACACCCTTAAGGCCATGTTACATTATATTTACATTTATACATTTGTCAAAATGAGACAAATGTTTTCCAATGTATTTTTAAGTTTAATCCTTTAGTGGTCAAAAACCGTAGCTGTGTGTGATATGTTAAAGATGTGCTCCCTATGAAGGTGTGGACATTGATATTTGTTGCAGGAAGATGGACTTCATACTAACTTTCCCAAAACAATTTTATGGAACAATTCCAGATGAGCCTCTAGGGCCATTTTGCCTGATTGTCTTATAGTCTCAGCAACAATCTAATCTAATACTTAAACAGCGGCTGGTGAATGTGGTGTTTATTATTTTCTTTCTTAGTGTCAGGCCACTGTTTGTTTGCCATGCCAGTGCCTGTCCACAGGCCATGCCAAGGGTTTGAATTTGACTCTCCCAGTGCTGTGCCAAAGCACACATACACCAGTTTGTGTGTAGTCATATCTACTATTCACAGCATCATATGACTTTGCAGTTCGTATCTTGTGCAGTTCCGTGTAATAAATGACCAAAAAGCTCAGTTGCAAAGCAGTGTCACTTTGCAGCACGACAAATCAGGGCTCAACTCTCTGCTGTTTCTGTAAAAAGTTTGCACCCCTTCCTAATTTCACTCGGGTTGTCTCCCAGAGTCCAATGGCAGCTGCGTCGTGCAAAGTGATTCTGTGTTTTTGCTGATGAAATGATAGCTTGTCTTTTGTCACCTCCTACCCAGAGCAGCAATCGGAAATCGCTGTGAACGTATGTCATGAAAGCTGATGCAGAACTGTCCTCTGAGATACATTCTATGGCTGCTACATGCTGACTTGTCTCTTGCTTTGCTTTACCTCAAATGATGCAAAAAATTCACACATTTTATTCAGGAAGATATAGCAAATATTTCTTTACTTTTGAAATTTTAGTAGGTTTAGTTTCAGTAATTTCTCTTATTCTTAAGTGCAAATAAAGAAAAAAAATATGTGTGACTTAAGTGTAAATAAAGTAATTTTTCACGAGATGTAGTTGTTTTGTATATTTGTAGACTTCATCAGCATTTAAAGTTGTTAATCGATTCTATTTTTATATCAAAATAAAATACTTGCTTCCAATGTGGTGGGAGGCCAGTGAGGGATGATGTCCTTATCGCTGTACTCCCTCGTCCTCTGCCGGAGAAACATCAGACTGGAACACCAGAGACTACCGTCCATTTCCTATTTCCACCCGATGTAAGTCAACATTGGTCTTTTAATAGCAGGGCCACAATCGATGGTGCCAAGTGATGAACCCAAAGTTGAGTCTTCAGAAGATCCAGTCGCTAATATGAGGGTGACATCATTAAAACTGCATCCATGTTCTCCTGCAGCCTGCAGCTGGGATCATCTACATCCACTCAGTTTAACAGACAAATGGAAAAAGAAAATTAAGGGACAGAGAAATGACAGGATGAAAGGATTGAGGGCAAACACTGCGCCGAGGTAAGAAAATGAATATGACAGCATCCTTTTCTCTCTGCTCCCTCTTTTTCACTTTTGCATTGCCAGTGGCTTTCTCTTTCTTTCTAAATCTGCCAGCTGATGTACCAGCCAATGCCACAAAGAGCAAATCTTTTTTTTTTTTGTTACTGTTTGTGTGTGTGATGCCAGGGAAACTTTGGCTGTTTTCATTCTACATATTATTACCAAGAAGCCTTTTGAATCATATTAACAAATTGCATTTGTGTGCATGCAGATGACAGAAAATCAGGGGAAAGAAAGAAGATGTGTGCGCATGTGTGTGTTTGTGCATGTGTGTGTTTGTGCACGTGTGTGTTTGTGCATGTGTGTGTGTGTGTGTGTGTGTGTGTGTGTCAGCATGATCTCTAAACCAACAATCAGGGATCAGTCAGAGAGGCTGCTGACATCATCACCTCAAATAAATGACAGCATGATAAAACAGTGCTGATCAGAGGCCAGCGGGATCCAGCAGTCACAGAATCCATAAGCCATAACAAACATTCAATTTTTTTCAAATAAACTACACTCTGTGGCCAAATCTGTCTTCTCTTTATGGCCACTGTGGAGCAGTGCCGACTTTAGTCTCACAAGATTTATTCAAGCCATGTTTGTTTCTTTGTTATGTTCACCCAGCGTGTTTTCTGGCTTTTACTGGCGCAATTATTCTCCTTTTTCTGTGCAACCGCGTACAGATTAACCAGCAGCATGTTTACCATGTTTGTCTGTGTGATTTTGTATTTTTGCAATCAATTTCTGCTCTGATGTGTGTATTACTGAATATTCCAGTATGAGTGTTGTTTTCTCTATGTCATCGGCACGTTGTAGGTGGAATAAGTCAGCATGAGCTTTTTCTATCATGTCTTCCCAGATGTAAACAAATGTTTTCAAAGGTTGCTCTATACAAATCTTGGAGCATTTTACCATTTTACATCATATATATTTTTTCTAATCAAAAAAGCTTCAAACTGCAAGTGAAATGCATTTTAATTAATGTATTGTTATATAAACATATAATTTCAATCTCTTTTTGGGTTATGTACCAGTGGTTCTTGCGGATCTATTTTGTTTTGTTCTATATTTCTCATGTTTTTCAAATAACTGCTATAACTGCACTTGATCACAGAATAACCACAGTCTGAACATTTTTTTTTAAAAAAATCAGAACTACAACAAAGAAAATACTCAATTGACAGCTTGTTGTATTGTAATCTATATTGAGCCAACTATCTAATATTCAAAAGCCTACAGTGAATTCATGAGCAGCAGGGAGACACTCTCTGCATCACCAGGAAGCATAAAAAGACAAAAAAAAAAACTGCTTGTTTGAGATGGATTTTTTTCTCCTTCTTATTATTTTCTTGAAAACACTGGCAACAAAATTTCAACAGCTGCATGATTTCTTTTTTCCTCTTTCTGCACTGGGAAGGCTTCTTATGGTCATTAGAAAAAAAAGAAATATTTTAACAAACACATAATAAATTCCTACAAGTCTAATTGGATTTTAATATATATATATGTATATAATAGATAGATAGATATGGGGTGGTCAGTGGGTACATGTTGTTTTTACTCTGATGGGATAAATAAAACTGTGAGCTCGTCATTTGGGCCAAACTATTAATAAGAATGTCATTTTGGTATCCCCCCCCTCCCTCCCCTCTGAACCCCCATTAGTCCTTTGGACACTTGCCCAATAGTATCCGCGTGGCAGCTGGACGCATGCGCAGCAGCACGGTGCTCAATAATGAAGTTGGGTCTGATGCCTCTGAACAGACTGGCGCTCAAACTTGGACGCGGACTGAAAATAATGGTGTTTCCCGCAGGAGTGAGCGGTCCGGCCACCGAAACAGAGGCCCGCAGCTTGGGTTTGAGTTTGTAAATGTGTTTTATCGGGTCTGACGGACTCCTCGGGCTTGTTTGTGGACTCTTTGCTGGTAATGGCCAGCAGTGGCTGAAGTGTTTTGATCAAGTCAGTGACAGCGTGCAAACAGCAGGGAGAGCTGTGCGGCGGCGACCACACTGCATTTGATTATGAGCGCCTGGAAGAAGTGAAGGAAATCTGGGAGCTGATTTCTCTCTGGGACGAAAATAATTCGAGCACAGGTAGGTTCGCTTTATTTCTCCTTTTGCAGACTGTTACAGATCTGTGGTTTTACTTTGCCAGACCTCAGGCCGGTGATAGTTCAGGTGGCTGCAGTCCAGCGCTGATAACTCGATCAGAGCCATTAAAACAGTTATTGACTTTGATTTAGTGTGAGAAAGGTGATGATTTCTTAGATAATAAACGAAGCATATCCTATTCAAATTAAGCGTTATTCAAACTAATCAATAAAGTTTTTTACAATTTTCACAATTAATAATGTCAGTGTCATGAATGTATGTAGTTGCAGGGTAATTACCATCAGTGCGTTTGTTAGTGCAGATGAAGGTATAATGTTTAAGTTGATGTCATGATTCAGTCTGGGATGGAGCCTAAACTTCACTCCATCCAGGGGATCTTGGCACGTTAAAGCCGCTTAATTTTTTTTATTTTATCCCCCCCTTGATTTTCAGGTAAAGACTTTACCTTTTCTAGATTGATACGAACATAATTTATAAGGAAATTAAAGTGGATTTAATCTGCCCCGTCGGTGTAAACCTGGTGTCACATGAAGATCGTCTTATGAGGAGAACATTTCAAATGATGTGATGAAAATAAAATGAGGTTGTCTGCAGTGTGATGATCTTTGAGTGCAGGTCAGTGTGTTTTCCACATCATTTTTATCCAGATTTCATCCCACATGGAGGAGTTTAGCCCCCTGAGTGTCCCCTCGGTGCTCTGCCAGCATCCCTCCGTGTGTCCACGGTTTTCTCCCCATCTCTCCTCTCATCCCACGTGGAGTTTGTGTTTATATTTGATATGTAGGAAATGGGAATCTTATACCACGGCCGGGCTCTCAGGGCTTGAATGGCCCCTGGCTATTGGCCTGCCCCTAACAACATGACAGGTTACGCGCCGACTCAAAATCTGATAGGCCTCCTGCGCTGTAATCCATACAGATTAGATTTCACATTAAGGACTCATACTTAACCAACGCGCATTAATGCGCAAGAGACGGATGGACGGGATTTGGTTTGTGGGGATTTGAGGAAATGATGAAGTCCACTGTACATGGGCGCTGGAAATAATTCATTGTTGTGAATTAACTACCTATAGGCTATTATATGGCCTACAGTACAGCACGTATTATGCAATGAATTTAAATAGTTGGTTTAGAATTATGACAGGGAAAATATTCCTTAGTCTACCTGTTTTACAAAATATATTTTAAATGTTTCTTTAAAAAAGCAATATTTGTTTATAATAGATTATTTTCTTGTACCAGTTGCCTAAAGTCTGTGTAATTGTGTCGTTTTTTCAAATTTGATGCAGGCCTTTGCTTTGTTTATTGCTTTTTTGTCTATTTTATTATATCATTGTTTTTCGGGTTGTTTTTTTTAAATATATATTTTATTTAGTTTTTATAATATGAGAGTGCATTGAAGGAAAAGCCCCGTAGAATTAAATGAGAGGGGCGCAAAATTGTATTCAATCAGAATTTAATTTATCGCTGTGTGCCAAAAATAGCGTCATGCCTCTTGTAGTTTTCTTTAAATTTATTGTTAATCTTTGTGTTTAAATCGTATTAGGTTGTATATAGTTATGATATGATCAGGCCCACATGAGACATTTTTCATTTTATTTATTTTGACAAATATTAAGTGTGGCCCCTTAAACGCAGACGCGTGTCCTCAACTTCCGTAAAACCAAAAGAGACGCTTGGACAGAAAAAATTCCATCACTGGCTTTTAAAAATAAGAGTCATTTTTAAAATCGACCTGTGCGTAAAAACGATTGCTTGGTCAATAAAGTCTGAGTCGAATTGAAGAGGCGACTTTTCTATTACAACCTACGACCGGCAGCAGCCTGCGGTTTGTTCAACACTCTCCTCTCTTCGGCTTTTATAGCGTGAAATTACCGCAGGGTAGCCGAGCAGTCCACTTTCTAATCCTCCGCCGTCTCATATGTGTTTCTCATGTCGCTGTCAATAGCCATAGAGAGAAATATAATTCTCTCTTCTGGGACGCTGAAGGAAATGGCAGCCATTATTGATTCCCTGTGCAGTGTCAGGTAACTACTGGGTGGTTTTAGGGCCATGAGAGTCAGTCATGTGTGTGTGGGATAGAACACATAAGAGGTGGGCAAACCAGTTATTAACAAAGACTAGGAATATTTCAAAAGGTTTAAAAGCATTTATGCATATATATATATAAATATATTTATACACTCCAAAGTATGCTACCTCATATATGAGTGTCAAAATGTAGCCTGTCACATTATTGCACCCAAAGTTACAAATGCCGCTCAATAAAATGATCTTCAATAAAATGTTCTTTATTTTATGTGGGTTTACTGTCCACTACATCCCCGCTTAAAGAAGAATCAATCATGAAGGGGAGAGTGAAATGCAAAGAGCTAGAAGGCTGGTTCTGTCCTCCACAAAGGTGAGAGGGAAGGGGAGTGAGGGAGAGGCAGAGAAAGAAAAGGAGGGGGTGAGGGTGAGAGGGAGGGAGGGAGGGAGGGAGGGAGGTTTAGGCACAAATCAATTCACCTGAGAGACGCATTATTGTCTTCGGTTTCAGGCGAGGAGGAGCTGAACGCTATGAAAAATTAAAAGGATGCCAGTTAGTTTAAAAGATCGAGCCAGAAAACTCCACAGCGCGTACACACACACACACACACACACACACACACACACGCACACACACAGACACACACACACAAACTGAAAACTGAAGCAGCAAGTCTCATATTGCCTTCATTTGATGTTCTTACTTGTTGGGAAACTATGTTTTGGGACATATTTTGGATCAAGGTTTCAAAAATAATAATAAAATGCTGATGAGAGGAGTGAACAGTTCCCCTAACCTTTACAGTATCAATGCACACACACTGTTCACACATACATTCTGATATACACTCTAATTCACTGAGCTGAACACATTGTATGACACAACGCCTTGATGGCACCGTGCAGAAAGGACAGCATTAGCACCTTGCTTTTGATACTCGCTCAAAGTGCAGGTGTGTGTGTGTGTGTGTGTACACAGACACACATAAGTGCATAAAAACCGAAATAATAGTGTTTTTTTGTGTTGCACTCCTTACCACACTTGCTGGGAAACACTGATCTACTGACAAGGAAGGACTTTTGGGTTCACACGTGAGTCCGTATCTTTGCAGCCTACTCTTTTGTTAAACTGTCAAACTTTTCTGACGGCCTTTGCATAACATAGCAGAGAGGAGCCATTTTGTGCCACTCCATTGGTATGATGACGTTGTTTTCCATTCTTTCCACAGGGCTTTTGTTGGTGCGTCACCCTCTGCGTGAAAGTAGCAGAAAAAAAAAAAGAAAGCAGAGAAAAGGGGAGGGAGGGTGGACAAGGACAGAATGTATTTTCTTTGTTCGTGTTTTTCTGATCGCAACATTTAATCTGATTTAAGTTGTAGACAATCACCTCGGACTCTCAGTCGCTGCAGACTCCTGCGCCAACCTGTCTCCTGTCTAGTATTAATAGGGTCACTCACTGTCCTCGTGTGCTAGTCAGCCACTGTGTCTGTGGTCCAGAGCCAGCCAAACTGCCGTATCATTTACACTTCTCCATTTTCATTGTTGATATTTACTTCTGCAATTATCTCTCCACTTCACCCTCGGCTGAAGATGATATGCTGAAGTTAACGCTGCTGCTTCCCTCCTTCAGTCTCCTATTGCTCACACTTAAACACAGTCACACAAGGTCTAGCCGACAGATGCACATATATATATGAAAAGAAAAGAAATCGATATGCCTTTGAGGGGGGGGGGGGTTATCCACAATGTGAGTGTAAGTGATTCACTTCGGCAATTAAACCTCCAAGCAAGTGTTTGAGATAGCAGTGATAGCACAGGTGATGTTTAACCATAACCAGATCTGTGCACGTTAATGTTGAGCTAAAGTTGAGCTTTTCATTTTCTATCCATTGACCCACATTTTATTTTCTCATTTTTGCCCCTCAAGTGTGTGGTGGATCACAGCCTAAGAAGCAATGGAGGCCTCACAGGACCTCAGCGAACAGATGGTGAGTTAAATGCTACTGTATATATATATATATATATATATATATATATATGTGTGTGTGTGTGTGTGTGTGTGTGAGTACGGGTGTGTGTATGTGTGTGGGTGGGTGAGTATGCCTTCTATTGGCCACACAAGTCAAAGGTATGGATGCGGTGGAGATGTGTGTGTGTGTGTGTGCGCTAACATGCAGCAGATGTGGTTCAGTGAGTGTACAGTAACCATATGGCAGCAGTCAGAGTGAATGAGACTTCATTAGAAACAATGCTGGATGGAGATATACATTTAGGAACTCTGTGTGTGGGAGTGTGTGTGTGTGTGTGTGCAGAAGTGCATGTCTGGGGATAGGTGAGCATGTAATACAAGTGAAACCACAGTCAATTAAGTTACTGAGTAATTTAATTGAAAAAGTAGGTCTTTTTTTTATCGTTCCCATATCTTCTAGAACTCAGTTACATACACACACACACACACACACTCACACACACCAAGCCTGAGGGTTTGTTAGTGTCTCAGCATAACAGGTCGTCTCTGCGTCATGTCAGTGCAGCGTCCCAGTTCTGCTTGTTTAAAGATCAGGCCGTATTGTTGGGAAAATGATTTTGGCGGCGAGTGCGGTCCACTCGCATTTCAAAGTCGTTAGTCAGCCACCAGAACAGGTGTAATTTCATCTCCTCCTCCTCCTCCACCTCCTCCTCCTCCTCCTCCATCAAGCCTGGTTCTCTCTCCCTCACTCTCCCTCTGACCTGCCAGCCACGACAGTAATAATAGCGCAAAGTGGGACAGAACACATGAAGTATGTTGTTTTTCCTCCACTTTTTGTGTTGCTCTGTCAGACTCACCCTCGGTTCATGTTACGGGCTGACCCCAGTGGAGTACTGCCACTCACGCATGCAGTACAGTCCATGTACACAACAAAACCACGCAAAGACAAAGAAAGAAAGAAAGCATGAAAGGAAGAAAGGAAGAAAGAAAGAAGCAGAGAGGAGAATCCATCTTGTCTTGCTGCCATCCAAATATCAAATATTGATGTTCATATTCCACAATTACTTCAGCTGCTTTAAATAGGGCAGTGATATCATTTATAATGTGAATTTGAGCTGCGGCTCAAAGGCATTGATTAATTGTTCAGGTTGGAAATGAGACCTCAGAGCAAGGGCACAGATTTTAATCTCACCCCATAGAGATATTAGACCTATAGAGCTGAGATCTGTGACTTCTGCTAATGTTTCGTCTTTACCTTTTTTCCGCCAGAAATAGTTTAAGTTTTTAAAGTAGGTAATTAGTGACTTCAATTCTTGAATTTTGTTGTTGCATATCTAGTATTGAATGAGTTTGTGATGAACCTCAGTGCGTAATGTATATTCAGATTATTATCAGCACCGAGCTGAAATGGATGCACTCTAAAACAACAGCCCGGCAATGAACCCCGTGTGCATTAGGTGATAATGTTCAGGTCTTATTAAAATGTTACGAAAAAGGTGTTTATTCAACTTTTTTGTTAAGTTGTATGGTGATGTTGAATTGTATTATACTGTTTCTAACCTAAGCCCTCATATGGGGAGGACATAGTCATTTAACTGTCATGTAGGGCTGCAACTAACAGTTATTTTCATTATTTATTACTCCTCAATTATTTTCTTGATTAACTGATTAATTGTTCTGTCCAAGAACAGTGAAAAATGCCATGACATTTGTGATAAAGCCCAACGTAACATCTTGAAATGTTTTGTTTTGTCCCACGAACAGTCCAAAACCCAGAGATATTTAGTCTGATGTCATAGAAGATGAAGAAAACCAGAAAACAATCACAACTGAGCAGGAGAAATCAATGAACATTTGGCATTACTGCTTAACGTTTTATCAACATAGACGTGCAAGTACTTTTTCAGTAGCAGTTAATCTATTAATGGACTAATCATTTCAAGCTCTCAAGTCATGCGGCCTATAACGATATTCAAATCCAAGATGATATTCGTATCGTGTAACAATATCAGTGTTGTGCGCTGTAGACATGTCTATTTGTAGTTTTGTGCTTATTGTTTCACTTTTCTTACAACTGAACCTCAAATTCTAAGTAGGAATAACAGCTTTCACAAATTCAGTTTACCCTCAACTGAACAAGAAGGTTTTATATGTAAATTGATTCTATAATTGTAATTAATTTCCTTTGAATGTTTTTCTCTTGTTTAATATTTAAACTGAAAGTGGCTAATTCTTTCCCCGCACTGTTTCATTGAAATAGGCGTGTCTCGGGTGACTAAGAAAACAGTGCAGACCTCACACACAAAGTTTCGGGGAGTTGTCTGTTGTTACCTGATACCCCCACCCCTCCCCTTTACCCTTTAAAGACCCCCCCCCCCCCCCCCCCCCCCGTCCCTTACTTCCTCCACCCCACCCTTTTCCCACCACATCCATCGCGCGTCATCTGGGTTATGGTCAGCCGTCCCCTTTGGCCGCCTGCCTGTCGAGGGCCAGCCTGCCGTCTGGGGTCCTCAGGGAGCGCTGGAAGGAGCCTGAGGCAGGGCCAGCCGTGGTTAGCCCCGTAACGCTACTTTTAGCTTGTTTAAGTGTCTCACTCCACCTGTTGTCACATACTTGTTTAGCTTGGGAGAAAAGGTGATAACAGTTTTTTGGTTATGGTGCTCTGTGAGATGATGATGAAGAGACGACGATGACGCTGTTTGGATACATATGCTTCATTATACATGTCATTAAATTCTAAATATCAATCTGTGTAAGCATTAAGCAGATATTTAGTATAGAAAGACCAGCAGGAGTCCTTGAGTACACACATAAACTCCACACACGGCCCCTCAATGGCTCTCGATCCGACAGAGCCCTGATTGAAGTCTGCAGTCTGCTGGCTAGTGGAGGAAGCAGTGAAGGTGGGAAGAGGTGGGGGTTGTTGACCCCAGGGAGCCTTGCAGGATTTAAATGTATGGCCACCAGAAGAAAAAAAGTGAGAGAGATGAAGGAGGACGAAAAAAGGATGAAAAAAGAGGGGAAAAAAGGTTCTTTTAGCCGTAGCGTTTTCCTCTGGTGCGCTGGGAGAGGCCCAGAGTATGGCAGCTGTCCCAGTCTGTGTGTGTGTGTGTGTGTGTGTGTGTGTGTGTGTTAGACAGAAAGACGGAGAGAGAGAGAGAGAGAGAGACCAACTTAGAGGAGGAAAGGGGTCAGGTTGCACCCCTCTTTCACCCCTACAACCCCATACAGACACATTCACACAAACTTACATGCAGCAGCAGTAGCTAAATGCGAGCACGGCCCAACCCTGATCGCCAAGATTGCATTGGCGTCATCGACAGTCGTTTCAAAATCTGCCCGGCGACAAGCCATGTGGACAGATCACAGGAGTGTGGAGTGTAACAGCTACCCCCTGGCATCCCTCTAGTAGGCTGGCATCCTAGTTGTGGCACCGAGGTGCACTTCAATTTCAGCTTAGTGTACAGTGATTCTTGGGAGATTTATGGTTAGCTGACAGCTGAGTGTTGCTGAGAGAGTCTGCTGTTCAGACTTCTTGTCACCTCCGTCTGAGGGGGCGGAAACTATGTGTGACACTTAATATTTTCATGAAATGAAAGGCATTGTTGTCATTGATAACAATGGCAAAGGAGGTGATGAAGTCGGTGAGAAGGGAAGCAAAATGTGGAGCGCGCAAAAAACTCATCAGGTAGATGTTGATGTTTATGCAGTGAATAGTTTGACTTTTTGGGAAATCTGCTTATTCGCTTTCCCCGCTGAGATTGACAGCCAATCCATACTGACCACTCACAACTTCCATTTTATCAAATGTGAGTCCAGCACTCCAGTATCTTTTTTTGAGGTGCGATCTGCACGGACAGCTATTTGCATCACACAAATCTCTCACTGTTTATGTTTTCTGACCTTATTAGCAGTATCTGTACTGATCACACAACACTGGGAGCGTCTCTAAAAAATCAACGAATCAATAAATATAAGAAAATGCTTAGAGTTAAATTGCCCAGTAGATTTCCACTGTCCAAGTTGATGTGAACAGACCACACTGCTCACGTCTCCCTTTTGATGTGGATTCCCAGTTAGATTAGATGATCAGCATCTGTACAGTGAATATAAAACTTCATCCAGCAGCTGGTTAGCTTAGTTTAGTATGAAGACTGGCAGCTGGGGGAAATGGCTAGCCTCCGCAGCGTACTGATCGTCACTACCCCCAGCCAAGAAATAGTCTGGCATATAAAACAGCCACTTGGAGTTTTGAGACTCTGGCTTTTGTGTGGATTAAATGATTGAGATATAACATGTTAACTCGTTAGCTTTTATGGATGTTTGAAGGTGGATTTGTGTCCTTTGGACAGAGCCAGGCGAGCTGCTTCCAACCTTAATGCTAAGCTAAGCTAAGCAAGTGTTTACTAGACAGACATGACAGTAATATTGATCTGCTCATCTAACATTCAGTAAAAGGTCTAATGAGGATATTTCCCAACATGTTGAACAATTTATTTAATATTTTGGATATTTACAGTGCAGTGTCAAATTAATTGGTAATTGGTACCGTAGATAAAGGATTCTACTTTCATGTGAAAAATGGAAAAAGAACTTATTCGCCCTCTCTGTTTTGCAATAACTTTTATTTAAGACGTTCAAGACAACCAAAACATCTGTCTCGCACCAAAACCTATTCAGTTCTTCCCTTGCTTCAGATAATTTATAACGCATA
This sequence comes from Pempheris klunzingeri, assembly GCF_042242105.1. Classification (NCBI taxonomy): domain Eukaryota; kingdom Metazoa; phylum Chordata; class Actinopteri; order Acropomatiformes; family Pempheridae; genus Pempheris; species Pempheris klunzingeri. The sequence continues at coordinate 9,796,776 of NC_092029.1, forward strand.
TATGAGAGAGTTGAGTGAGAGTCTGGCCGGCAAGAAAAAGCCAGCTAGGTGTGAGGTGAGCAGGTCACAGACGGCCTGTGAGCCAATCACAGTCTGACAGAGTCGAACCCCCCAAACAGACTGGAGAATCCATCTAGAAACCCAGAGCGACCAGCGTGGGCTTTCTAGAGGAGCGCACCAGACAGGAAACCACATGATATGTGTGCTTGAGTGTCTGCTGTGTGTGTCCATATGAGAGAGAGTGAGTGTGTGTGTGTGTGTATGGGTGTGTGTAGGTGTTTCTTTTTCTGTTATACACATATACTTTCTGTGGTGTGGGACGGCTGAGGTCATCTGAGTGGAGACTGTCTCATATTGTGGCCATGCTTGTTTAATGGAAGTCAATCAAGGCGCAGCATGTCACGCCAAGATTCCTCACTTTATTGATTACTCAAAGAGTTTTCAAGGAAAATCGCATCATTGCCAGATGTTACATGTCTCTCTACTGAACATTTTTACAGAATAAAATGTTTGAAAAGAAGTTGATTCTAAAAGAAACAATACCACTAATGGCACTGCATTCAAAGGCTTCCAAACTCTGAAAATTACATTACATGAACAGAAGTCCTCGGTAAAGCACTTAAACCTTTTATTCTTTGTTCCAAATAGCTTTCTTGAATAGAGCCCCTGATAGCACAGCCCATCGTTTGTTCGACCTGGTCCTCTGGCCGAGCACTCATCTGCCATTGGTTACTAAAAAAGGAGCATATTTCCTCATTTTGCTGGGAAGGAAATGAAATTGTAACAATTGTGCTTTGGTTACGGAGGAACCTGCTTGCCTTGCCTGCCGCGAGAACTTCCTCTGCAGCTTTGCTGGGAGATTGTGTTTCTCTCTCTGCAGCGTAGAGCCCCAGAGTTTGTAGAGGGGTCGCCGAGGCCAGATGGGATGTGACCTGGGTCTCTCTCTGACTTTGCATTGCAGGTTAGGTCTGTAACCACCGATTATTTTCATTATCGATGAATCCATAGTTTAACTTTTCAATTACTTGTTTCTTTTGGTTAACATATATACTGTATATTTTGACTTTGATAATAGAAAGCCAAAGATATTCTCAAAAACGTTTTGTCCGAGCGTCAGTTTAAAACCCAAAGATATTCGGTTTTCAATGACTAAAACACTGAAAATGGCAAATCGTCATATTTGAACAAGTTGGGACAAGGAGAAGTGTGGCTTTTATGATTTGTTTTTTTGATAAATGAACAATTGCTTGGGCCCCCAGGTAGCTCACCTTTGCTGCATGTCACACACACCCCTCTATGTATCCAATAAAGGCAAAGATATTGAAAAAGAAAACAAAACAATTGCCAACACATGCTAAATTCTCTGTTGATCCAATTAATTCATTGACACATTTTTATGTACTACTATGGACCTACGTGAGATCTGTCTTGGTTGAAACATTAACCCTTTTTTGAAGTATTGTTAGCACTATTTAGTATTAGCTTAACACTGCAAGCTTTCTAGTATCACGGCAACCATTTCCAATTTTTCATTTTCAGTCCTTGTAGATTTATTCATTTGTTGTGTAGGCAAGCACTTTTGACCATGCTCTGACCTATCCAGCGTCAACGCTCAGGGAGACATATTTTACTCCCCCTGTCCTTGAGTCTTTATGTCTGTCTGTCTGTCTCTCTGTCCCACCTTCTCTTTCTCCGCAGGCCTGCCCGCCTCTTCGTCTCTCCCTGTGTCTTTCTGGCTAGAGTGATGATTCAGGGTCTATTGTGAAGTCAGCAATCCGATACAGAGCCAGCCCGAGAGCAGGGGGGGAGGAAGGTGGACGATAGAGGGAGAGGGGGTGGAGAGAGTCGAGGGGGGATGAGAAACAGACTTGATTATGGGTGTTCTCATAGCCAAGTCCATGCTGTCTGGAGCCTGGGGCGCTTTGGCACCCTTACCTGTCCTCTGCTTTACCTGTTGCTCCCATTCTCTAATTTGGCCTATGGTCTCTATGTCTCTTTGTCTTCCTTTATCTTCATCTTTCTCACACCCCCGAGCTCTTCACTGTCCCTTTTCGGACTCTCTGCCCTTCCTTCTTTTTCGTTTTCACGCTTACGTACATCCTCCTTTCCCTCAATCTGCCTTTCTTCTTTGCAGACATATGGTATTGTAAGTGATTTTATTAGGAAGACGATATGAAGTGTTTCAAGGCCTGGTATGATGGAACAGCTTGTGACTCTTCAGACATTCAACTCCTGTTCGCTCTCGTCGGCGCGGAGGGCAGCAGTAACTCCTAATAATCTGCAGCATATTGAATCTGAGAGCAGATGGCATGTGTGTGTGTGAGAGCTTACCTATCTGTCTGCTGAATGTCTCTCCGTAAGCCTTTTTTTTTTTTGAAGGATATCTACCTTATGTTGTGCCTCTCACATGCACACACACTGTGATGTCATGAGCAGCATTATTTAACAGGCAGCTGGGAGGCCATTCATCATTTAATTAAAAGCGTCTGAAAGGGATCTGAGGCCTAATGAGATTACCTTTAATTATTGATGCTGCTGCTACTGCTGCTGCCACAGACACGCACTCACACACACAGGCTCACACACACACTCTAGTTATGACCACCACTGACACTTAGACTCTCAATTAGTCTCTCAGTCATATCACACAAACACTTATTTCTGCACTTTTTACTTTTCCGATTCTTGGCTGCCATACCTGATCTCTTTTCCTGGCACACACACACATCTCATTGATTTCGCTTCACGAGGGATGTGGAGGTGCTCGGGGGCGTGCGTTGGTGCATTCGGAGGGGGAAGGCTGCGGTATGGGGACCAAGCAGGGGGTGCGGTAGCTGCGGTCGGGCCAGGGATGAAGGAGGGTGAGGGGGGGTGCAGGAGGACGGTGTTGTGTTTCTTCACGTCTCACACAGCGGCAGAGAGGAGCTCTTACTCTTCTTGTCCACTCGCTCTGTTTCGTCGAGTTGAACCCTGTCACAAAACATGGAGTCCAAATATCAGTGGATGCATTTCAAAAACCCCTCTGTCGCGAGTGGCAGAGGGGTTTTAACATCATTTTCTCCCCTTTTATTTTTGCTCAAGTAGCTTTGAGGTTGTTAAAATCATCTTATATTCTTGCCCTAGCTGTTAATTTTCTATGGGTGCAATGCTTTATCATTCTTCTTCTTCTTCTCTGTTTCTAAATCAACCCCACAGGTGTGAGTAAGGACATATCTGTAATATTATATCCATGTATTGATTCATGTATTGAGTCATTTTGTTCAATCATTTATGGCTGTTAATTTCAATTAACTACATAATCATTTCATCTATAAAATATTATAGATAAATGTTATAGAAAGAGTTAATCAACCAGTTATTTCCACTCTGCAGCTGCTCATTCACATTCAGTTCTCTCTGGAATTATCTGTCCCAGTGTCTGACTGTCTGTATGCTGATGCATATTGTACCTTTAGACATTTCATACTGATTTGTGTGTTCTTCATTGTGTTTCTGTACCACTAGTACAGTGATGGCCAGAGTGCGTGTGTGTGTGTGTGTGTGTGTGTGTGTGTGTGTGTGTGTGCGCCTGGTCATCCATGGACTGGTTTAGGTTTCTCCCAGTTGTTTTTTTAATCACTCTCATCAGATTAGCTGAGCAGGGGCAGTCGAGGCCAAACGCTTCACAATTAACAGCGCAGAACCGGCCCACGGACACACACACACACACACACACACACACACACACACATCCATCAGTGACTTTTCATTTGTCTCCATTGAGTAAAGCTGCATTAAATCACGTCTGTGATCCCCTCACTCTCTGAGACAATGAGGAGCCAATTTAAATGGCACATATGAAGACCACCAGGACGTTGAGGAGGATGGAGAGCTGCTGTAGTCACTTTTATCCCCTACTGCTCTTCCTCCCCAAACGTGTGTTCACTACAAGTTGATAAAGTAAAATAATCTTTGGGTTTCTCACTTTTTAAGGTGCACTGACCACCTTTGCAGCTTTGTTTGTTCATAGTTACACAGAGATGAAAACACAAGACATCTTTGAAAATATAGATGACCTATTAAACTCACAATACTGTAAAATTGGAATTTCGTCCAGGAAATGTAGTTATATGGTAGCAGGAGATTTGCAGCTCACGGTTGGCCCCTTGTCGGCAAACCGCTCAGTATTTAGTGGTGTATGGTTGTTCCGTTGTTGGCAAGCCACTACGGATGTGATCGAAACTGGAGGATCTCATAGTAATGACTTAGGAAGGTAAAATGTGTTTACTTGGAGCAAAGGTAAGGCTTTTATTTTCCGTATTTCTTCTGCAAAATATTTAAGTTTCCTGTGTAGCCAAAGCCTGATATAGCCTGTAGTCAATAATGGCCCATCGCTGGAGAATCTGCAAGGCTTTTAATTTGCATTATGTGTCTTGCTCAAAATTATTATAATTATTTATTTTATTATTTTTCAGTTTGTTTGTTCATCATCTGAAAGCAGCACAGCCCGGACGTGTGAGCGCAGAAGCATTTTTCCAAAATGTTGAAACATTAATTTAAAGCTTAAATCTTAACATTATAGCCACAAACAAGGATTATCAAAGGAAGATCTGGTATCCTAGTTTCAGTTTCAGTTTAGTTTATTTGAAAGGGGACAATACAATTTCATAAAACACATGATTACACATGGTTAAAAAAGCCAGAATTAGCCAGAAGGCTAGTTTTCATCTGTAGTCCCCTGGCCATGATGTAAAAAAGCAGTAAAAGGGTTAAAGCGCACACTATATAACTGACCCCATAACTCCTATCTCTCTCTTCAATAGTGTAACCTCGCTGTGCTATGTAGCTTTGAGCGGCCATGCTGCGTGTTATTCTCTAATTTCTCAGATTGTTTGTATTGTCTTGGGGGTTCGGTGTAGAGGCCACCATCTAGTTTTAATTCTATTTTTTTTCCCCCCACCCTGGGCGATTCAAAGACAAAAGTTCAAATACACAAGATACCTAAGGAGCAGAAACTATGTATAAATATACTATCATCTGTGGATCCTCCACATTGTGAGCAACACTATGTCGGGAGCCCTTTGCAAATCCATGTGAGTGTAGGCAGGTTAAGAGTAGTACACGTAGCCAGAGAGAGATGTTTTTGGAGAGTACCTTTTCACGCAAACACCACCTCCTCCTCCTCCTCCTCCACCTCTTGCCTGCTCCACAGACTCACCCCGTTCTTCCATTTCACTCTCTCAGTTCTTTTTTTTTCTTTTATAGCTTCCTACTACACCTGAAAAAGGGGCATTTTTGGAGGCATAAAGAGAGGGATAGTTTTACACCTCCTCAGGCTGGGGGAACTAGGGGTTGTAGGAGGAGTGGTGGAGAGAGGGAGGGAGGGAGGGGAGAGGCTCAGCACAATGTATTTTACATGAAAGGAAGAGGATAGAGTTACCACACCGATAACCACTCATACAAATGGGGAGAGCAGGGGACAGGTAAATGTGTGAGACCGTGTGTGTGTGTGTGTGTGTGAGAGAGAGAGAGAGAGAGAGAGAGAGAGAGAGAGAGAGAGAGAGAGAGAGAGAGAGAGAATGTGAGATAGAGATGGAGGTTGTGTTTGTGTGGTGGGTTACATCCTTCATGAGTGTGTTTTGTGGTCAACACACACTAGCCAATGCCAGAGACAGGGATGCCTGAATGATCACGTTGCACAGGTGTGTGTTCGTGTGTGTGTGTGTGACAGTCTTTTATTTCTTTGGAAAGTCCATACTTAAAAAGCCCAACTTAAGTCTTTCTTATCTGTCTGTTGCTGAACATTTTCTTCGTTTTTTTATTTGTTGATAATATTGAAGGGATAATTTAACTTTTTGGGAAATATGCTTATTCGCATTCTTGCCGGGGGTTAAATGAGACTTTGACGTGCTGGTTGTTGGATTTTATTAACTTTGACTAGAGCCTATGCTAAGACAAGCTAACTCAGTTTAGCTAAGTTAGGCTAAGTTTAGCTTCCTATTTATTGTATAGACATGAAAATGGTATCGATCTAATCATCTAACTTTCCTATTCCTTTAGACTTGAGAGACGTGATGACGTGATAACGTGATAAAAAAAAATGCACCTAATGAATAAAATGATTCAAGCAGAGATAGGGGCCCATGAAAAAGTTTCCCTTCGTGATAAATGGAAAAAAAACACGAAGACAAAAGAGATGAAGAGGAGCAGAGTGTGTGTCTGTCTGTCTTTGTGTCTGTTGAGGGGAAGATAAACCGCTGTTGTTCCACTTCAAGAACAAAGTTATTCTCGAGGGCCTCTTAAAAGGGAGCCAGGCACCTCTGTCAGACACTTTTAAAACACTCCTAAAGTCAACAAAAACCAAAGCCGCGTCCTGTCATTTAGCTGTCTAATATACTGCCGGCTTCCTTGGCCCAGTTCACTGCTCCGATGTGCCCATGCCTCGCTACTGTTTTGTTTTTATCCTTTTTTTCTTTTCTTTTTTGTATTTTATCAAGCGTGTTTTGGGACACCTCCCCTGCTCCCTTCTCCTCTTGCTGTGAAAATATTTCATCGGGGATGTTTTTGGACGACCCCCTCCCGATGGGGTCCTGCCTGGCTAATAATAAAGTGCTTGAGTTGTCAAGCGCTTCGGCAACACCCTAATCTGTTCTGACAGCTAGTCCTCCACATACGCTCTCGAAGGTCCCGCACACGCACACAACAGCATGTCGGCATGCACGTATAACGCACTTTAAACAGACATTTGCGCTGATGTATGCACACACATCCGCAGACAGTCTATCAATCAGGGTGTTTATTGGGGTTGGGGGATAAATGCTGTGGGATAGGGCCACATGCTGTCACCATGGTGACCGAGCTAAAGGTGGCTGGTGCACAGTTGGAGATAGTGGCCCCGTTCCAAATTGGTCTCTCGGCCTGTATACATTCAGCTCTCTTCTCAGCTGTTTTCCTTTGCCTTCTGGATGAACACCCAGGTCCGTATCTTGTTAAAGGGTCAGTTCACGCAAATTAAAGAATTCCACTCAATTATAGTGGTATCAATCCAAGCAGATATTTCTGGTTTTATTTGCCAATTTAGATCTTGGCTGTAAAGCGTATCCCAGTTCCCACAATTCTAGGACTCCACCTTTTAACCATGCATGACACATAACAATTGGACCAAATGGAGTTTAAATCAGTACAGCTCAGCGACATTGCCGCAGCTGTTTAACAGCACAAAAACTACAAAGTTGAATGTGTGATGGTGCTTGAAAACAGTATGATAAACTAAGACCTCCAGACGGTGTGGTGAAAGGAGCGAGGAAGGGAACCAACAAACTTTCGTTACATTACATTGATGTTTGTTTTCCATACAAGATCCCTTTTGTTAGGCAACTGTCTAATAGCCCTACAAATTTTATTTTGCTGTGTGTCAAAAATCAGGGTGGGATGACAAGTAACTTAACTCAGAAAGCTCCCAAAATGCTTGTTTGAAAACAAACACAGTTTTCATAGATAGAAAGTAATTCCAATGAAAGCTGTTCACAGTGAGGTATGTGGATTATCCACAGTAACTGGGAGACTAGGATCATTTTCCTGTCTGTGTCTGACTTGTCTGTATGTGTGTGTGTGTATGTGTGTGCACGTGTGTGTGTGTGTGTGTGTGTGTGTGTGTTCAAGCGTGTGCCTCCTTTGACAACACCTTGACGACTACAGTGAAAGAGTGCCATCTTCAGACCGAGGCAGCTGGAGGAGTCCTCCTAGTTGATACTACACCTCCGCTGACCCCTCCAGCCCAGCTACACTTCACATATGACACACACGTGCAGCCCGTGTGGTTCCAATTAACACAGATTGAGTGTGTGCGTGTGCCCGTGTTCTCAGGTGTACATGTCTCTGTGCAGTGCGGGTGAGATGGGGGAGGGTGTGTGTGGAAGTGTGTTTGGGGGGGGGGGGCAATTGCATGGTGTGAAGTTTATGGTCTGGCCTGTACTTTCTGCAGCACAGCAAGACATTGACATTGCATCCACACCACGTCTCCACTCGTTGTCATAGTTTCGTGAAAGTGATCACGCCAGAGCTACAATCCATAAAATGTACTCCCGCAGAGAGTCATACACTCGCATCGTTTTCATTCTAGGGGCTCGGACTTTTTTTAAACTTCTTTATTATATTTTCATACATGGGCTAGTTCCAGTGTGGAATTAAGTTTATTTGTGTCTATATTAAAAAATAGACAATAGACCTACACAAAAAGAGCCTACATGTGTTACATTTAAAAAAAATTCTTTGGCTTTTAATGTAAGACTGAGTGAGACTGTAATGAGTGACAGTAGAGAGAGAGCGAGAGAGCGAGAGAGAGGAGGGGAGGAGGAAAGGAGAAAAAGAGGGGGAGGAGGCAGAGGAGGTGGGAAACGGGACAAATGAAATGTTCCCCATTACTAGAGTGGAGGAAGACAGGAGCTGTGCGTGGATTGACCTCAGACAGAGCGAGACAGAAAAGTGGAGCCTATATCCAGTTTGCATCTTTTGTCCAGCCGCTACATGTTTGTTCAGATTGAAGGAGAGAGACGCAAAGAGAGAGAGAGAAAAAGAATGCATTTTCTCCTGTAGAGCGAAAACAAGAAAAACGTGACACCTGGAGTACAAAGTGAGGCAGGTAGATAGACAAGTGTGTTGGTGTTGGAAGTGTGTATGTGTGTGTTTATGTGTGAGACCAGCAAGCCTGTGTCTGAAGGGAAGCTAGTGGATCGTACCGCTCTGTAATGCTTTGTGGAAGTATAGGACTGCTAACTGACCTGATTACACCCTGAGGTAAGACTGCATCTCTTACTCCGTATGAGTGACTCTGTGTGTGTGTGTGTGTGTGTGTTTCGTGCTCAAACTAATGCTATAGTTTTTTAATTTTTTTAATTCATCACTCTGTACTGTTTTTGTATTATTAGCATACATGTTCTATTTTTCTGGTCAGGCTTCTGAATGATTTAATGCTGGTGCATATAAAGGAAAGGGGAAATTTGCTATTTAATATTTGAAAAAAACAATCTAGCTGAATGTTTGCAATATTCAGAGCATCAAAAAAATAAGGTTAGTAGGTTATGGTGACAGCACTGTAATTGTTTGAGGATGCCATTAAAATTCAAGATAAGTTCATTTACACTATAACCATACTAACAGTATTTCATAACAGTTTTGGTAAAATGACTGGAATCTATCTTTCCTTCATGGTTTTATTATTTATTAACTGGACAGAGGTTTTTGTTTTGGATTTTATTTCTGAATTGTGATGAAATGCTCTTATATATTCTGCTTGCTTATTTTTTGCAACACATGAGGTTTGGTGTAGGATTGCAGCTCTGTTCTTGAATTTATCAAATAAAAATCGTGCTTGTAAAAATGATTACACAGCCATTAGAATTTTTGTAAAATGGAAATGCTGCGTTTAATGCAAAGGTATTACTTGAAAAACGCTTTTTGATATTGCATGTTTCAATATGTGCCTTATACACAAGCATAAAAATTGTGTAACAGAATTTCTTAAAGCCTTCATATACCGTGTGAGTGTGTGTGTGTGTATACCAAGTATTACTTATGTTGTGGCGATATAAATCTGTTTACACAGTCACTTCGAGGGGACGCATCTTCCTTTTAGGTACAAAATGCAAATAGTCAATCATCAAATCCCGTGATGAAGACTTGGTTTACAGTTAGGTTTAGGGTATGTCTCCAGGAAATTAATCTAAGTCAATGTAATGTCCTCGAAAGTGATGGAAACTCGACTGTGTCTGTGCGCGCGCGTATGTGTGTGCTTGTGTTTGCAACTCTGTGCTTGGTATCAGATGTCCCATTGCAGATGGGTTGGGTTATTACCAGAAACACACAGCGCTATTCTTCTTTCTCTCTCCTTCCCTACCTCCTTTTCTCTTCCTGTGCAGGGCTTTTTGCCAGAAACAATAACACAAACGCTGTTGATGCGCCTTTTAGGTCAAATTTTTGATTCTTGAGTGAGCTCATTAAAAAAAGTACAAGTGGGGAGAAAAAAAAGGAACAAAACAAGAGAACACATCTTTAGAAGTAGGACTGTCTCTGTTTATTTCTGACTCACACCTATTGTTTCTTATTACTGCCTCTTAGGGTCAAATCTGGCCTCATGTTATTATTAAATCCATCAGATGACATATATCATTAATAAGTGACGACACAAACATAGCAGTGTGTAATTCCCTTAGATATATCATTTATATCATTATTAGTGCTAATTACCTGGGGTACCTGTATTTATCCCTCAGGCAGTCCGCGGGCTGAACAGGTTGTGTTCCAAACCGGTCACCAGGCCAACCAGGTCAAAGGTCACCTATTTGAGTTGCTCAGATGACACAAATGGTCCTTCAGGTATCATGGCCACCTACGAGAACACTAAGAGACCCTTCGTTTTGTTATTAGAGGTGAAATTGTGTCTTACTGCAAGATATTGTTGTATGACAGCTTTTCATCAGTAGGGTAGATTTAATGGTATCAGTAGGATCATTAACATTGTGTGCACTGGATATGTCAAGTGTCTACTGTAAAGTTTTAGCAACAGGAAAAAATATGTTGTATTTTAAAAAGAAAAAAAAATAGAAAACAAAACAAAAAATAGTAATATTAAATGTTTGGGACTATATTAAACATGGAAGTTGTGTTTTACAAAGATAAAAGAAGTGAGATTGTGAGAGATGTGAGACTCCGGGAGGTCAGCACTGAGCGAAAGTGTGCAGCGGATAAAGCACAATGATAAAAGCTTTTCGGGATCAAAGCCTGCGTGTGCTTGTGTTTTCACAGATCATGTTGAGACAGAAACAGCCTGGGTCGTGTGTTTCCGTGTGTGTGTGAGAGCGTGTGCACATGCGGGCCGTGTGTACACCAGTGTTCGTATGTAGCCCTGCCTTGTGCGTTATATGTGGATTGTAGTTTCTCACGGCCATGCTGTTGATGCCGTGACTGACAGCCTTGTTAAATTTCAGTAAAGCATGAAACGTGACATGAAAGTGGCTTGTGTGTCTGTGTGTGTCTGTGTGTGTGTGTGCGTGCGTGTGTGTGCGTGGGTAAAGTGATCCACACGAGGGCACCAGCTAACCTTTGAACCCTGTCTTAAACAGCTAAGTGCTGCTTCTTATTCGCTCTCAGCAGGATCCTCTAATCAAAACCATAACACCACAATACACGCAAAAATACACACACTGTCTCACACACACACAGACGTCCTACTTTCCAAATACCTGGAGTTTAGTGTCTGCTTGGCAAAGCACTTTCTCTGTATAGTTACCTGTGATTGCGATAATGTGCAAATGACTTGAATATATGCTGTCTGGGTGAATTTGACCGCACGTGTGTGTGCGTTTGTATGTGCATTTCCATGCGCGGGTGTGTGTTTGGCACCTCGCGCGTACCCTACACCTCGACAGTGTGTTGACACAGTGATTATAGGGCAGCTGGTACACATTGGCCCTCGCTCCGCCCTGCATTTACTGTTCTAATTAGTTCCTGTTCCAAATAAGAGAGAGGAATTTTAATAGAGAACCGCTGCTCTGCCGTTTAGCTCTGCATACCCTCACACACGGCAATGCACATAAAACCAGCCTGTGTGCGCTGCGGTGGAAAAGGCACCGAGGCTGAAGTGTGTTTTCTTAGTCCTTTTTTTTTTTCTATCAATGATGAAGAAAAAGTTCCAGCGCACGGTGATTGACATGGCCAAATGTCTCGGTTACCCCCAAAGTCGAGGCTCGATTTAGTGTCTACGATGACCCGTTTAAGGGTGGAGAGTGAACCCTGTGACCTAACATGACCCCACCGTGACCCTTCAACTCTTTAAGTGTTGGGGAAGGGGCTTGAGCTCCGAATGGGGCAGGGTCAAGGGTGAACAAGGGAAAGTTAATATGTGTCACTTAGTCGCACTTAGTTAGCACTTCTGTCACGCTGGTGGCCACAATCACAGACACTGGCTCTTGATTTATTATGATTTCTACATTTTAGTAGCATTTTAAGAATCAGAAAATTGAAGTCAACTGCTCTCTTTTGCACTTTTCTGTTTACTTTGAGGTCATTTTACATCAGGTTTGAGTTCTGTCTCTCGCTGGCAGAATTTTCTCTGTGTTGTGTGGCAGGAATTTATGTTGTTGCTATTCACAACAGTCCATGATACTAATATAGTTTGCTTTCTTCATAAACACTGGTTTATGAGGCTGGTTTATGGCGCACTAAACGCTGGTCCTTATGAAGTGTATGTGTGTAATGTAATGTGTGTGGTTGCGTGTGTTTAGTTAACATTTCCTCTGGTATGGTTTCTCTGCAGGTGAAGAAATCACACAGTGAATCTCATGTTCCAGACCCTTCAGACGCCAGGTACGCTCACGTGTCTGTTTGTATAATATGACAAACAACATTTAGTTTTTCAGAACTCCGTGTATGTGTGTGTGTGTGTGTGTGTGTGTGTGTCCTAGTTCTCTGGTCATGGTGCACAGAGGTGAGGTTTCACTGCAGTTGCGAGCTGTGATGAGGTCATCAACACTTTCCCAAGACCTCCCAATGCCTGACACACACACACACACACAGAGGAAAGATATACAGATCCAATGGAAGGACAAGCAAAGGGAGCATGCTGTACACAGTCATTTATTCAGAGCTCACTCTGTTGATCGACAGTCAATAAATAATTTGTCATTTTTCAAGTGAAAATCATGCAAAAATGAGGAGATTTGCTGTATTATGTGATTGTAAATTTAATATCTTTGGATTTTGGATTTTTGGTTGGAGAAAACAAGACATTTGAAGACGCCGCCTTATGCTCTGTGAAGTTGTAATGGCCATTTCTGCATTAGCTTTTAAGTATTTATACGCTGAAAGATAAATTGATTACTTGAAACAATAATAGAAAATAAATCAATAATGAAAATAATCCTGAGTTGCTAGCCTAGAGCTATTTATTTCACACCAATGCGTCGTAAATTGCTGCAGCTTATTTTTTCAATGAACGGACATAATGTGAAAACCAGAAAAGAGTTTATGAAACACCAACTCCTGCCATCGCCTCCCGAGAGGAGCGAAACTGAGAGGAGAGAAAAAAAAAAAAAAGGACAAGGAGGGGAGAGACAGAATCATTTCCTGCTGTTGAGAGACAAAAGAAAAGGATGGATGAAGAGTGTGGAAGCACACAAGAGAGAGAGAAAGAGAGTGAAAAGTGAAAAAGCACCATAATCTGTGAAAGTTATTGCCATGTATTGCAGGGATATTCTAGGCTTTTGGTCGAAGTCACGGCTTGGCTCAGTATCTCGTCCACCATAAATCATTGTTGACATTAAAACAGTGATCAGTGTTTTCAGTTCAAAATATACACAAGAGCAGAATGAGTGTTTAGCTGTAAATAGGGGAAAAAAAGACAGTCGATTTAAAGTGTTTCTCACTTTTGCACCCTTAAGCTGTGTCTTTCTCGTGTGCTGAAGGCTATGAGTTTATACCTGTCAGTCTGTCTGTGGGTTGCAGTCATGTGTGGCGCTGCTATCTGCCCATAGCATTGAGATGGCATGCTTCCAGACCACGACACAGATGTACCGTACACACACTCTCATTAGGACACACACACACTCACACACACACAGACAGACTGGTGGAACGGCAGCCCGCATTTGTTTAATTCTCCCTCCATCTCTGCCATTTCTCGCTTTGATGTCTCGCACAAAAGCACGAGTGTGACCGACCTGCGGGCAGCGTGAGACTACACACACACATGCACACAAATGTTCATATGAGTAACTGTCCATGCACACATTGACTCAACATTAACCCATGTCTTTCACCGAAGCACAAATCTGGGTTTGTGGCAGCAGTGATGAAGAGTCATGAGCCCTTGTTTTATGTTGCTTTTCTTACAGAGTGCGTACATGAAAATGTATTAAAAACACTCGCACCTCTGACTGTGGGAAACGGACCCCAAGGAGGGATGTTATTGCCACAGTAACAACAAATGGGGATCCACTATGAATATGCATCTTCACTCTGCTAATGTCTTTATTTACTTCCACTTCCAACCCTCCACACACACATACACATACCCACACACACTCTCACTCTACCAATACCACCTTGTGTGCTGGTTCGTCCCAGTCATGCATGTGGAACACATTGTAAAACTAAAGCATGCTGGCAGGCTGTGGGTTTGTATTGGAGCCCAGAAGTGCACACACACACACACACACACACACACACACACACACACACACACACACACTCTATAAAAGAGCCAGCAGGCCCGCAGACAATGTCTAACGCCTCTGAACACATGCTCATGTAAGCTAACTAGTACGAAGAAGCATGAGGTTTATGACTGTGTGTGTTTGTGTGTGTGTGTGTGGTTCATGTGTGGATATACGGTGTGTCACTAAATATGTTCAGTGAGATCTTAACATAATATATAGAGGGGGGATATTCCCTGCTGTGAGAGCATATTACTGTTGATCTGTTCTTCATTCAAAAATCGCAGTTCATCTCATTTTCTCCCCCTCCACCCCCTCCCTCCTTGTAGGTCTATGGAAATGCAGGACCTAGCCAGTCCTCATAACCGTGTGGGAGGTGGAGATTCGACGGGCTCCAAGCTGGACAAGAACAACCTTGGCAGCCCCTCCATCACCACCAATGGAACAGGAGGTGAGAGGGCAGCACATGTTTTGTGCTACAGTAATGAATGAGCAGTTGTGTCAATGGTAGACAAGTCAGATTTAGTGTTTCAAACATTGTTTTTTCCTTCTTTTTTCTTTTTTTTTGTATGGTCTCATGTTTTTAGACCAATTCTATTTTAGATTTGTATTCAGTCACCAATGAGAATCCTAAACACTGGAAAGTCAAAATGTGCTGAGCAATTACTTAATAAAAACTGTGTTTTTGCATTCCACTTGGAAGAAATTGTTTGACATTTTGGGAAATACACTTATTCACTTTCATAGAGTCAGATAAAAAGACTGATGCCACTTTCATGTCTGTATAATAAATACGCTAAACTAATCTGTCGACTACTGACTGGAGCTTCTCCAGTCAGTAGTCGACGGATCAGTTTAGCTTAAAGACTAGAAACAGCAGAAAGCAGCTATCTTGGCATGTTGATACTTTGTACAGATGAAACGAGATATAGTATATTAATTAGTGAGCTTTAAAATTGGCCGTTGGGTGGATTTGATCACCTTTGGTTATAACCAGACGAGCTGTCTTCCTCTGTGTCCAGTCATTATGCTGAGCTAAGCGATTCCTGGCTGTAGCTTCGTATTTACCGTACTGACGTGAGAGTGGCATCAATTTTCTCATCTGATACTCGACAAGAAAGCAAATAAGCATATTTTCCATAATGTTAAATTATTCCTTTAAGGGCTTTGTAGCTCAATCTGTTTTCATCTGAAATGAAAACCAGTAAAAGAGTGAGTGATCTCTGAAGTTGGGCATCAGACACTGAGAAAACCCACTATTTCAGACAACACCTCGACACATCATACTGGCACCTACTGATGTCTTATTCCTGAACCTAAATAAGAAAATACATTAAGTCTAAACACCTCTACTGTACATACTGGCCATTGTTTGTTTGGGAGAGATGCATTTACATCTACTTGCTCCAACAGAGGTAAAAAGGGCATCATTTTGCGCTGTGCCTTGTAAATCATTTTGTGCAAAAACAGCTGATGAGTTTATCGCAATGAAATCTCTTGCAAAATCAACATGTAGGAAGATTTTGAACATGCAGAGATAAGTACTTTTTAAGGAATTTATAGAGACGGATGGAGACGCGCACATGCAAACGCACGCATACACACACCCCACGCTGGCAGGAGGACTTGAGTAAACCACTGGAGAATGTGTGTAAACACACGGTAAAGCACTTCTGCTCTCCTCCGCTAACCGCGGGGCAAAGTGTGTGTGTGTGTGTGTGTGTGTGTGTGTGTTAAAGTGTATATATGCGAGTGCAAGCCCAAAATCCCACTGGAAACTATTTCCTCTACAAGAGCATTAAAGCATCACCGCTCTCTCTTAGATGTCAACACCAGTGAGCCCTCTCCTCTCTTTTCGTCCCCTTTTCTTTTTCTTTCTTTTCTTTGCCTCAGTCCGTCTATGTTTCACTCTCCTTCTCATCTTTGGCTTTTTTCACCCCTGATCTCCCCCTCTCTCTCGTCGTCTGTCCTCTGCAATAATTTTTGACAGAGCGGCTTGATGTAATAGCGCTGGATGTAAGTGCTTTTGTCGAGGGTGATCCTTTGATCTATTGCTGATTTAGGAGGCAAGGGAAACCACTTTTAATAGTAAATGCAATGGAAAAAGTGAGATACTGCATTTTAGTCAACTTGATGTGTCAACACACACACAGTCACAGAAATAGCCGTGCTCGGAGTGGACTTAACAGCGAATTCAGACCATATTAGAGGACATTAAATCATTTTTGATGAGCTCACAGTTAATGGTTTAAGCAGACAGAGCTGGGACTACATGCTCGCAGCCAAAACAAACTACATACCCAACATTCCCCTCACCTGACATCAGCCAGAGTTTGGGCCTGTGGGTCATCTCCATAGCAACTCATTTGTCTTCATTAGGGTTCGTCCAGTGGGTTGTATTGCTCCCCAAGGGGATTAATGAAGTTTTCATGAATCAAATGGATTTCTCAGATGGTCACTGATGAGTTTTAATCGTGTTCAGAATGAAACGAGAACAGTAACTGAAAAACATCAGTGAGGATGTTATGGTGGTTAACAGGTGTGCCTCTCTGTGAAGAATGGTTTGGGAAATACACTTTTTTGCTGGTTGAGAGTTAGTCGAGAACATTGATACCGCTCTCATATCTCTGTTAAAGGGGCTATAATCAATATTCTTTATATTTACAATGGATCACACGACTTCTTGTATGTGAAAGCCACAGATAATTATCATCCAACTCGGCTGTACAGAGAGTTTTGGCATCTTTCAGCTCATTGTTTTGGTTTTATAGCCTATAACTTTCCTGTTTTGCTTCACTCACATCGATATAGTTTTCAGCATCAGCAGACAGTTGTTTTCAGTGAAGAACCTGTGCACTACCACCAAATTGCAGAGGAACACAAATGGTGACTATCTGCTAATAGTAGTGGAGCATTAAGCTGCTAAAGAGCGTATTTCCCAAAATCTAACTATTTCTTTAAAACTACCTTCTACAATACAAATGTCTACGCTTTAAAATGATCAACACCATGTCCCATATACCTGAGAGTGGTATCTGGTACTCAGTGCGTCGTATCCTCACCACCTTCCCACCTTGCACCCCTTTAGGTGAAAACATGACAGTTCTAAACACGGCTGATTGGCTGTTGGGCTGCAGCAGCCCGCCCCCTGCCCCGGGCTCCAAGGACTATGGTACAGAGGTGCATGTGTGTGAATCCAAGGCCAGAAGCCATAAAATATTTCCTTAAATGCAAAAAGAATGGGTTTCTATAGTTTGGGCTGGTCCTAGATCTGATGTTTTTTTGTGCCAGGTTTGCATTGATTTTCATTTGCTGTGTTCTCTGCTCTTTGGATCCCATTGTGAATTTATCACAGCGTGTGTGGAGTTGTTATACATCTGCAGGGTTCCCACCAGTCAACAAAGATATATAAAACTGGGGAATTTGATGAATTTGCTGGGTAAGTACTTAAAGCTGGAGTGCGGGACTGACATATACATAAACGTCCGTTACATTCAAGCCCTTGTTAGGCGAGGTCACACAATGCCGGTTAAGCCTATGTCCATCAGGTTAGTTTTTACAGTTTTTTACAGTTTGTCCTGAAATTCTCATGCTGGTGCACCGGTAGTGATGTGTTTTACATTTCATAAATATCTGTGAATAGACATACTGAATACTTTCTAAAGTGGTGCATCATTCTGATTAATTACTAAGTAATCCCTCATTACTTTATGAACTATTCTACTTGTTTACTTCATTCCACATTACTTAGTAACTACGTAAGTAGTGATGCCCTATTAGACTAACATACCCTTTTTGTATCCAGTGATTTTTTTTTACTACATTCGTTGTTTAATCACTCACTGCCAGAAGGGGGAGACAAGAGTTCCGCACTTCGGGTTTAACTAACTTAACTAAAAATTCAACACCAAAAAAACCAAGAGAGCATGAAACCTTTAGGTCATGGTGTTTTGACTTGGTTATAGATTATCAGTTATAGTGGGAACCCTGCACACAGCATTTGCTCCCATACTGGAACTGCATGGTAGTTTCCTGCTCTTTTCTCAATAAGGTTTTCTTTGTGTGTGTGTGTGTGTGTGTGTGTGTGTGTGTGTGTGTGAGTGTGTGTTGGAACTTCTTACTGCCCCCACCCTCCCCCCCAACACTGATCTTTTCGTCTTCCTTAAGTGAAAACAGAGCCTATGAACAACAGCGATACAGTCACTACGACAGGCGACACAGCACTGGACACATACGCAGGCTCAGGTAACACACACTCCAGCACACAGAAACGCACACATGTACAATTATCTCATCAAGGAAAAAACTAATTGGCATGTCTCTGTACTAGTCGGCTCTGCATGACTCTTTCCCCAGACAGACACAAACACCATCATCCATTGCAGCTCAGTGGTAGGCCTGCTGAAAGCTTTAATCCCGTGAAGTATTGCCTGTCCTTGGATTGCGTCATCAAAGGCTGGCAGAGGGATGAGAGAGAGCGAGAGACATTTTTACACTCGTCTTTTTTTTAGACTTGCACACGACCCTTTGCTCCTCCACGTTGCAACACACACACACACACCGATACACAAAACCATTAAGCAACGCACAGTGAGGGTTTTGAAGCAGCGGGGTGTTTGTCAGTATTGAGCTCTGACATCTCAATGACCACAAACAGACATTGTGTTTTACAATGAGGCCCGCTGTAAGGGTTTCATAGACTACAGTGCTCTCTGAAGGGGGTGAACTTGGCCACTTTCCATTCAAAATGCTGCAAATTATGTTTACTGAAACAGCATTTCAACTCCGACTGCTGGAGGCCTTGAATTGAGCTTGAATTGTGTGGTTTTTTTTTTTTGTAAAATGTAAAAGGTAACGGAAGATTTGAGCTGACACCATGCATATCCCAGTGTTTCCTTGTTGTTTTTGATTATTGTGCTGTACTGTTTTTAGTAATCACCAGCAGCGGGTATAGCCCTCGTTCAGCCCACCAGTACTCCCCACCTCTCTACCCGTCAAAGTAAGTCTGACTTTTTACACAAGAGTATCTGCTTTTTAAGAGTTCTTATCAGTAGTCTTTCCCCTTCTGCAACACAGATCATTTTAAACTAAATATTACCCATCTACCTGCCAAAATTGGTCATTTTTTCTTCACAATTCAGTCCTTCATTGTTCTGTTCTGCCACCGTTCACCTCACCTGTCATTCCTCTCCCATCCCAGGCCCTACCCTCACATTCTCTCCACACCGGCAGCCCCTCCCATGCCGACATACGCTGGTCAACCCCAGTTCAGCAGCATGCAGCAGTCGACCGTCTACACTGCGTACTCTCAGACAGGACAGGCATACGGACTGTCCACCTATGGTACTGATGAAAACACACACACAAAGACACATACTGGCATCCAGTAGCTGCACTAACTAGCACATTTGAGCTGGGTCTTATTTTGTAATCCACACTGAAAAAAGAATGAGCCTCTATGTGTCAAAGAAGAAAATACATTCGAAATGTACTCTGATCTATGTGTGATACTATTGAATATCAGCACATTGTTGGATGTTTTCTGTGTGATTAAAAATTGACAGATTAACTTTGACTTTTCTGTTTTGATTGGCTGTTGTGATTGGCTCTGAAATTAGCAAGCAAACAAGGCTGTAAAGACGTCATTTAAACTGTAGCGAGGTAGATGACGTCAGTTAAAACCTACTGAGGAAATATAAAAACTGATTTTGTAAAAACTGAAAGAGAGAAATACTTAAAATTAAGTCTTTTCACCCTTACAAGCATGACATAGTGAGATCTTTTGAAGCCAAACCAAAGGGTGACAGAAAATGCAACGCAATGCAAGTAAATCATCAGAAATATTGTTGAAAATATGTAGTTTTATGAAAACAAATTATGATTATGCACCAGTTTATAGAAGTACGTGGTACTTGTATGATATTCTGTGTTCTTTTTTTTCCTTATCGCAGACCTTGGCGTGATGCTGCCGGGCATTAAGACAGAGAGCGGCCTGGCTCAGAGTCAGTCTCCTCTGCAGACGGGCCTCAGCTACAGCCCCGGCTTCACCACACCTCAGCCCGGACAGACTGCATACTCACCTTATCAGATGCCAGGTCAGTTTCGAAACATATACTGTCAAACAGCTCAGTGTTTAATGCTGCACTTATCAGCAGTTTAATAACATAAGCATGCATAGTTTTCCTGTTCAGAATGAGGGAGATATCATCCTGTTATATATTCTTTCTGAAAATGAGTTCATTTCATTTCACTTCAAGTTTAAATGTGTAAAACGTTTCTGTCTCCATTTTTCTTCTCTGTCTAATTTCCTTTCTTCTGTTTGTCCCAAGGTTCCAGTTTCACACCTTCCTCAGGCCTCTATGCCACCAACAACTCAGTGTCCAACCCCGCCAACTACACTGCCACACAGCAGGTACCTCACTGTCTCCATAATGAGTGTGTGTGTGTGTGTGATTGTGTGTGTGCACAGGCTTGTCCTTTAATTCAAACCTGGATCGCTGGCACAGTCCAGCTGAACGTTAGCTTAAGTAATTTTCCCAGGCCAATAAGAAAGCCCATTTCCTAAGGGAGCTCTGGTCAGAGCAGATCAACCACGCTACATGTTTGCTCTGAGTGGGCAAGTGAATGACGTTTTCCTCATTATGGCGGCTCAAACCAAAGATGAGGACTTTGTATGGTGCAGTTGCGATAGTATTTGAGAGCCGAAGTGGTTTTACAGTCCCACTCCCACACAACTTTCCTCATTCAGAGCCACTTGGAGAAATGAAATCTAATTAGACTGTGACCTTGCAACAGGGACAAACTTGGGAAAGAAACAGACTATTAGTCTTTGTGAAAGAGTGTTTTGTTCTGAATATTTCTCTATGTCCATATGATGAATTGTATTGTGGTAGTAAAATGCTTAAAGGGGGATTTCAGTGTCCTGCTATGATAGATGTGGCTGTTTACAGGAAGAAAGTCAAGGCTTGGCTTGTGTGGGTGGATTAAGGGGAATATAGTGTGTGTGTATGAGTTTAACAGAAAAAGAGTGAGCAACAAAGAGACGGAAAGGGAGAGAGAAACTGATTGAAAGCACGTCTGTATGTATACATTATGTGTGAGTATGCATACTTGCATACACACATTGCTGACCGCACGCCAACTGTGCATGTGTGTGCGTGCGTGTGCACATTCATGTGGTGTGCTTCACTTTATAAGGACTTGTAGAGATGGATATAGTGACAGGTTTAGAGCACTGACTCATAAAAGTGCCCATCTCCACTGGGTCAGTAAAAAGCAGCAACACAAGGCTTTAATTGTTTTGGAGATATAAAATACAGAATTCAGGGAATAAAAGATGGGAACACTTGTAAAATCTCTCTCAAAAGTCAGTCTGAACCTTCCTAGAAAAGTAAAACATCTCCATTTTCCTGTTTTTTTTTCCCTCTTTTGGTTATTTCATCCCTGCTCTTTGCACTGTGTCTCACTTTGCGCTCATAAGTCATGTTGTTCCCTGCAGGATTATCCCTCATACACGACGTTTGGCCAAAACCAGTATGCCCAGTATTATGCCGCCTCCACTTACGGGACTTATATGACCTCCAACAGCGTGGATGGCACAGGCTCCACGGCAGCGTACCAGCTGCAAGATCCCACCCCTGCCATTACCGGACAGGCTGCTGAACTTCACCCTGGTTTGTATTAAATAAAGACAGAAATGCACACACACACACACACACACACACACACCAGTCAAACCACCGACACTCTACCACAGTTCTAACTTCATAAATATGCAAACAAATGTCAGGTTTTTCACCGTTCCTTGATACTGGCTCTGTAATCTTGTTTCCACTAGAAAAATACCACAGTTTGGGTAACTGAGTTCAAAACTCTCTTTCAGCAATGATGAAGCACAGGAAGTAACTTCAGACTGTAGCCATAGTTACCTGGCATCACATTCGCTAATTGGCGAATGTTTACACTAGCCTCAGAGACTTTGATTAGAGTGAACTTATGTTAAATATTGCACTTCTGTAGACGAGTCAGAGAAAGACAAAGAAAGAGCTGAAGTGCACCCATACGTACAGAAATATGGCTTGGTATTAAATTTTTTGTTTCTGTTTTTTTTTTTTTTTAACATTTTTCTCTGGTTTATCTTGGCTGTAATTCAGAAAGCCTGATTAAAGGAGCTTATCATTCTTCCTGTCACTGGCACTTTCCCTCTCGCTGCTTCTCTCACTATTTCTCTTTTTTTTCTCCGAATTGCAGTTGGTATCTGTTTTTTTTTTCTTTTTTTCTTCTTCTTTTGTCGCTCACATGCTCTTTGTCTTTGCCTCTCTCTGCCTGTCTCCCTGATTGAGACATAACAATATGAGAGCCGAAGCTTAGAGTCTGGTTCTAGTTACCACACAGCAGTGGAAGCATATGGCATTAGCAGGGTGTGTGTGTGCACAAGGAATGTGTGTGTGCTCATGTATGCTCTGGCAGAATTTTGTATGTACAGTATCTTTGCAAGAAGCATCATATTACCTCACTTTTCTAATTTATTGCACAGCTCCATCTTCCCCCTCCTCTATTAAATCTTGACATTGGATGTTATCATGAATCAGTCAGAACACCAGTGGTATTCTTGTTTAGGTTTCTTGGTAGCGTTTAAGTTGTCTGTTGTGCCAATTACCTTGAATTATTAAACCTGACAAGAGGGCTTATTACTGTACAAAGTCTGAGTTATTGCTTTTCCTGAAGTGGATACAACTCCGGAGCACCTGTGGGATCAGCTCAAACCACGTCATTACTGTTGCTTTAATTCAGCGAATATAGTTTGCGATCTCGTGTGCAGTTTCAGACAGACATTTGATCATTTGTAAATTTTGAATGTTACTAATGTTTAGCCCTGTCTCTGTTTGCATACACTCTCAGCGGACTTTGATACAGTGCAGAGCCCCTCCACGCCCATCAAAGAGCTGGATGACCGAGCCTGCCGGAGTGGGGGGTCCAAGTCCCGGGGCAGGGGCCGCAAGAACAACCCCTCCCCTCCCCCTGATAGTGACCTGGAGGTAAGGGACCAGAAAACATCCACCGACAGTGTACTTACAGTGCTGACTGAATATTCCATTCAAGTCTCAATGGATATGTGGTATTCCCTTTGATCTCCATCCTCTCGGCTCACTGAAGTCTCAAAATACAACAGAGGAGAGGCTGATAGAGAGCAGGACCACCCATGTGACTGTCCGGTTGAGCATGAATGCATATATGAGCATCTCTTATAGTCGTTTTTATTTTTTTGGTTCCCCAGAGGGTGTTTGTGTGGGATCTGGATGAGACAATCATTGTCTTCCATTCTCTGCTTACGGGCTCCTACGCGCAGAAATATGGCAAGGTAAGATCACGGCCCTGCCTTCGCTGGCTGCCCTTTTATTATTTTCCTCTCTGTAGCCATCCTGCACCACGTCTATGTCTATCCATCCATATTCTGTCCATCTGACAGCTGTAACCTAGGACAACCAGCTTTTTAAAAATGACCACAATCATCGGCCTCTAATTAAGCCTTACAAGTATTCCGGCAACAAGTTGCTTTTTCTTTTTTGCCCCGGGCTTTGCCTTACAGACTACATGCAGGCCACCCTGCCCTGTGATTGACGGAGGCTGTTGTGGCCGTGCACAGCTTGTCAGGAAGAGCTGCAGACACCAAGACATATTTCCACCTCATCTTAGTGCTTTTATTGGTAGAAAAAATAAATCTGTCTATAGCGATTGAGTTAATATTCTCCTAAAAGTTGATAATCACAGATTATGCAGTAAAATAAAAAAATATATTCAGTAAATCTACCAATGAAACTAAATGTGTACATTTTAAACAGGGATAGTGCACTGGTAATTCAGCAATTTACATACAATTTGTATAAATGTATACATCAATATTGGACTAGCATTACAAAATCACAATAATCAATAGTCTCACCCACACCCTTACTTTGAGATGACTTGTTTTATTTCTAAACTTTACACAGTCTTTTTATGAAATACAATGCTATGAGCGCACCATTCAAAAGAAGCTTAATTTCCCTCTTTGTATTCCCAACATTACATCAACTACTTCAGGAATGTTTATGGTCAATTTGTGATGATGATGACTGCACACATAAAAAAGAACGAGTGTTTAAATGTACTACATATTAAGAAGCCATTAGTAGTTGTTAGTGGTTATTGGTTTAATCATAATTTTTCATGCTAGTTTTTCACTCGGACTGATGTTTATTCCAATCTTCACTGTGAACTTATTTGGTGGTCTCACCTTCTCACATAACAGCTACTCTGTTAATAGTTCCCTTTATTTTAATAGTTCTTGGCTCTGATCTGGGATCATCCTATGTGGCCAAGGCTGCAGATTTTTATTGGGTGATGTCGTTTCCTGTGGGCACCGGAGTAGCCACCAGCCTGCCCGTACGGGCTTTGCATCCCACTCTTCAGCTTGCAGGCTCCATTCTGATATTCCTGTTTGGCAGTCAAACAAAAGCTGGCATAGCACACACACCATGTGGAGCCAGCCATAGCGCTTTACAGATAGGGTGTGCGGGCACCGATGTACTTCCTAGTTTCTCTGCAGTTGTGGAATTTAATGTTTGGCAATTGGGATTTAATGGGTATGAGAAAGACCCTGGTGAGTTGTAAATTCCTGCATGTGTGTGTGTGTGTGGGGTGGGGGGGGGTGGGGGATGAGAACACATCCAGCCTTGTGGTTAATTCAGCATGGTTTGCATTGTTTTATAGTGCAGAAATACGGAATACCAAAGGATAATATCACAGTTTAAGTGTTGGCTCGAGTAGAGAAAGTTGTGTATTTCTGCAGATTTATAAAGAAATTATAAATAAGATGTTGTCAGTGGATTAAATTAGGTTTCATGTACTCCTCCTGATGAGATGTCATGTTTCGTCATAAAGCACAAGCCAAGTTGTCACCTTCATCTGGATAGGTACATGTGCAAAGAAAAATAAGATACACGTCAGAATATTCGCCTTAAAATGATTGTAAGATCTTTTTTTTTTCCACCTCGTTTGCTGCTGCTGCTGCTCTCAAGAAATATAGTGGCAGCTGTGTCTGTTCACACCTCGCCTAAAATAGTGTTTACACTGCTACATTGCAACCACAAGACCTAAGTACCCTTCTCCTACAGGCTTTGAGGGCATCTGCTCAAACTGATGTTTCACTTTTGAATGAATATACATATACACATCATTTTCACACAGATGCACACTCCACATTTCTCAGGAGTTATAATAACCATGTTCACATCATTGCGAAGAGTTTCCAGCTCTCAAATGATAACAGCGGAGGTGGAGGAGTGGGATTGTTTCAGGCTACCCTTGCCAGGCGTAAGTAATATTAGCAGGCTCTCTGTGATTGATTCAAGTTGTCTGGGAAAAAATTACAAAAAAAGCCAACTCAGCCTTTCTGGAGCTCAAAGCGCGGCCAAATTCAACTGCTTAAAGGGAAGTAACTCATTTCAGCTGTGAGCGTTTCAATACACATTTATGTCTGTAACTCTTCTTTGGCTGGCAGCCAACGTAATCATTACCTTGGAGACAAACCTAAGTGCCTGTTGTCTCTGTGACTGACAGGGACGCTGGAAAAGAAATGCAGTCAAAATTGCTGCTATCACTATTAGCAGCTGTTAAGTTTTGGAGAGCTCTGCACACTTCACATCTTTCGACTTTACGGAGCATTCACTCTCACTCTCACTTTCACTCCCCTTCCTGTTAGCTTACTTCTATTCTGGTCGTCTGACAGCGTCAGCGAATCGCGCGGCAAGCTGTCATCCCTTGCTGACCTATCACAGATGATGGTTTTTGCAGCTGAGCCCCGGGGCTGGCAGGGCAGGCTGTGTTCTCCCCAACACACACACACACACACACACACACACACACACACACAAACCATTCGCATACCACATACACTCCAAGTGACTCGCTTTGAGGTTACCCACTCTATGCAATACACACATGAAGACACACACTCTTCCTCTCAACAACCCCCCAGACACACACACACACACATACACACACACACCAAGCATGAGGAATGTTGATGGGACAGAACAAGTGCAACCTGTCTGTCAGCATCTGCTGCGATGAGTGGAGCATACCAACTCTACAAGTGGGCGCAGGGGGGGGCGGAGTGGGAGGTGTGTAAAACCTGAAATGGTTTTTGGGACAAGAGGAAGTGATGTCACTGGGAGGGAGTAAAGGCAGTCGTTTTACATGAAGCTGATGTGATGTTGATGATGATGGTGATGACGACAACATTGTCTTCCTCCATTAGGACCCTCCGATGGCGGTGACGCTGGGTCTGAGGATGGAGGAGATGATCTTCAACTTGGCTGACACACACTTATTCTTTAACGACCTGGAGGTGAGACACAGACACATCAGCCACACACACAAAAGCACACGTTTTAGATTTTCAAGTACTTCAAGGGGCTCTTGATGCAGTTTTTCTTGCACAGCGATCAAATTTTACACTAAGCACAACATTAAGCACTTAAAAGTTTCATGAGGAGAGAATGTCTTTTAGGTAAATACTGCTACTGCCCTCTAGTGGTGTAAAGTGATGTAACACAACATGCGCCGTTCTAATTTTAGTCAATATAGATGCTTTGTTGTAATTGTTTATTATAAACAGATTTACACATTCATACCCGTCCAACCAGAATATGCTGGAAACTTATTTCTATACAGAGTTAATTTAGATTTTGACTCTTTTTGTCTCAGTACAGTTTAGTGATTGTTAATGTTTCTCATTAATATTTAGTCCCTTTTATTTTTTTCATGCTCCATTTGTGTACAATAAAGGCTCATCATTTTTATAGCATTCTATTTTTCAAAGTTACTTATTTATGTATCTAACCTTATGTGTGTTGTGTGTGTGTGTGTGTGTGTGTGTGTGTGCGTGTACAGGAGTGTGATCAGGTACATATTGATGATGTGTCATCAGACGACAATGGCCAGGACTTAAGGTGAGGAGTCACCCGATAATATAACAATAACACATGACAAATTATAGAATTACAATTTTTTATGATTTTTATGTTAGTACACTGAAAACGTTGTGGATGTTATTGAGTTATTATTTGTTTTTCATGGGCTAATAATTCACAAATTACTATATTTATTTTCTCCTTGGTTTTTAAAGTATTATCATTTAAGGACTGTCATTAATGAATTTTACTAAAACATTGATATGTATAGATTTATATGTAAAAATTGTAACACATTGCATTCTTACAAATTACATACTGACAGTTATGTTTACAGTACTGAATATTAAAGATAACCATTTGATCTTTTTGTTCTACCAGAGCAGATTTTTCAAATAAAACATATCATTATTATTGACAGTACTTACAGTTTTGCAACTGATGGCTTCCATGCAGCTGCAACCAGCGCCAACCTGTGCCTGGCTACGGGTGTCCGCGGCGGGGTCGACTGGATGAGGAAACTGGCCTTCCGCTACCGACGAGTCAAAGAGTTGTATAGCACGTACAAAAACAATGTGGGGGGTAAGCCAATCTGACGGGAGTTTGCTGGACACCAGGGACAGTTAAGGGAGTGACAGACGGGGACGTTTTTGTTTAGCTGAACCTGTAAATTCTCTACCAGGACGGCATGAGTCTGGAATCAGCTTGGAGTTCTGTCTGAAAAGATAAATGTATCAAAAAAATGAGCTTGTTTCATGTTTTCTTTAAACCTCTCAATGTCAGTACATCAAGTTTTAGATATTATACATTAATAGAGAGAAAGATAATATAACAATATTAATATCCAGATAATACCTGGAATTGGAGGCCATTTTCATGTTAGTGTCCGTAACAGTGTTTGCGTACATACAAATACAATAATCGAGTTAATCCTTATAAAAACTATATAGCTATTTCTAGTTTTTTTTATAAATATGGGTTTATCAATAAGAACTCTGCTGTTGCCCAATAATTGTTAACCAATGCCCAATATAATAATCATTTTAATTTGACCACTTTCATGCTGAAATGAAGAATACAGTGTAGTTAGTGTTTCCTCCTGACATTTACTTGTGTCAGAGTGGAAACTACTAACACAGTACTCAGACTGTTGGACATTGAAACTCTCCCCTGTAAATTAAGTTTAACAGCTTTGTACAAATATTAACAAAAGCCATAAAACTATTGAGCATAAATTAATTGTGCGAGGAAGCGAAACCTTCACAGGTTTTACAGTTTATAATGGATTAAGGCCACGTGTAATATTTCACCAGGATGGTCTACATTTGGTCCTACCTTTGTCTTTTCCTTTCCTGCCTTTTTACCCATGTGTGTGTGATGCCTGTCGCTGAGAGGGTTCACTTAAGTCGTGCTGTGTTTCAGGCCTGCTGGGTCCTGCTAAAAGAGACGCCTGGCTGCAGCTCAGGGCAGAGGTGGAGGCTCTGACCGACTCCTGGCTCACCCACGCACTCAAGTCCCTCTCCATCATCAGCTCCAGGTGCCACTTTATCTTTATTCTGTCTTTATTCAATCTAGTCATCTATCTTTTCACCCACCTTTACTACAATATGTTCTGTGTCCCACAGGAGTAACTGTGTAAATGTGTTGGTGACCACAACACAGCTCATACCAGCGCTGGCTAAAGTTCTCTTATATAGTCTGGGATCTGTTTTCCCCATCGAGAACATTTACAGTGCAACAAAAATAGGTAAGACACAAACACTCGAGCTCACGCGAGCCACATGCTCACTCCTTAGATTCTAAACAATGATAAAAGTGATGGAAATACAATCCTATAATATGGAATGGAAGTAAGTAAATAGTTATTGACTATATATTTGACTTATGGTATTTTATTGGTTCAAAGGTTACGTGTACTTTGTTGGTTATCTATTATTTTGTTAAGTCAGATTTTATTTATACAGCTAAAAATTATAATTTGCCTCAGTTGTCTTTATAATCTGTATAGTGTTCATCTCCTCCATATGTTACTGATATCCTGAGTGTTGCTTTAGTTGGGCTCAGGTTTGAGTTATGAGTTGCGTGTTTTATTTCTTACTGTGTGTGTCTGTGCGTGTGTGTGTGTGTGTGTGTGTGTGTCAGAGAGAGAGAGAGAGTCCAATTCATATTAAATCTCTATTTAAGGAACACAGACCAAGCTGGTCAAACACACATTGCAGGGTATGCAGAATAGAAAAGTTAGGTTAAGTTTAAATATTACTATAATAATTGATTACCATGATAGTACTATAATAACCACACTGCTAGCATCATATTACATCTTTCTGTCTTAATCAGCTGCATAGTCTCTTGTATATTGATAAACATTTTTACAAATTAGCTTCACAGCGGGGATGATTCAGATTCTGACTAAAGACTGTGGGCATGTACAGACTGCGCCTGGCTGACAGCTATCTGAGCCTCTCACTGGTGCAGGTGTTAAAACATCCTCATTCTTATTGGTACATGAATTTTGGTGAGCTTAACATAATTCCAGCATGGCTCCACCCAAGACTAATTAGCCAGAAAAGTGTTGAAAACACTTCTCAGACTTCTTCTCCAGCTCACACCGACCCCAGACATCATGCTCACATCACATGATCTTCCCTTGAACCACTTTTGACACTCGTAGGACCTTCCAGCCCACATTCTGAATGGACTCCATTAGCCTGGACTTCAGCCGGTTAACGCCAATGTACCGCAAGTGTGGCCAACAATAAATTATATTCAACCGTACATCAATCAGAGGAGAGGAAACTAAATAAAATTGTATTGGGGGGGGGGTGAGCCAAAACAGTCAGGAAAGAAAACTCAAAGCCAAGTGTGTGTGTGTGTGTGTGTGTGTGCCTGTGTGTTTTTGAGCTTACGTTACACTGAGCTAAACCCCTCGGTGCCTTGATTCAAATGGACGTGGCAATGTGGTAACCATGACAACCGCCTGAGCTTTAACATACAAGCAGGCTGCCTGAGTGTCCAGTGGACTCCTGGATACATTACTCTGAGTGTAATTAGCGGTGTGTAAGCTGCACAGGAAAAAGGCTAAATAAAAGGTCAATGTGGTCACGCTCACAAGCACGTCTGCTCTTCGGGTTGTCGTGGCAACCGCACTGATAATATTTATCTGAATTGAGGTACCTCTCAGGATGCACCATGTGGGTGTCAGGATTAATCAGAGTGAGCGTGAGAGTGTTGTGGGATAACGGCGTGTGTATGTGTGTGTGTGTCCTCTCCTTCCCTTCCACCCTTTGGTGCACGCAGCTCTGCCTCTTCACGTGTTTTATGTCCTTCTAAACAACAAATGAAAAACCTGTGAAAGCCATTTGTTTGTCTCCAGGCAAAGAGAGCTGTTTTGAGCGTATAGTCTCCCGCTTTGGCACTAACATTACATATGTTGTGATTGGAGATGGGAAGGATGAAGAGCATGCGGCCAGCCAGGTAAACAAACAACTTCTGAACTTCGACCCCTCTGACCTTGTGACCCTCCTTCCTCCCCTTGTTTATTTGTTTTTTGCAGGAAAAGAGAGTTGCTTTGAACGCATAATGCAAAGGTTTGGCAGGAAAGTAGTGTATGTTGTAATTGGGGACGGTGTGGAAGAGGAGCAGGCGGCCAAAAAGGTAATGGACCCCAACCCTCACCGTGACCCCACCTACTCGTCACAGTGTGCGCTCTGATTGGACGAAGCCTGCCTTTCTTTGCTGTAGAGGTTTTGTGTTGGTTGATCACTTTTTTCTGTTCTACCTGCTGTTGCTTTTTTTTTTTTTTCTTTATTCATGGAGTGACAGGAGACTTTTGATTGCACCTGTCAGAGTGAAAAGTTGAGATTGAGGCTTGGCTAATGTACATTTTGCACCTACTTTTGAAAGTCAAATACGCCAAATTTGCGAGCTGCAGCTGAATTATTAAAGCGGCATTCATTACTGTGGATCACGTACTCGATTAGTGTCACATTTGACAGTGAAAATGAATGGCTGCCCAAATGTACACAGAGATTAAGCTTTGACCAATCTCATTCGGTAAGAGCGATGATGCTGGTTTTTATCCGAAGGTGTTGGAGTCTTATTTGATACTGTATTTTCTGTGAGAGAAAAGAGATATATCACAACAAACAAGACGAAAAGTAGTGATATACTCATTGCACTAGGACGTATTTCCTGTAATTACAAATCCCATCTCTTCTCCAGCTTTGGGTGTCATTTGTATTGCTGGGTGCTGGGATTGATGAAGGAATAGTTTGACATTATGGGAAATACGCATGTTCGCGTTCTTGCTGAGAGATAAGATTGATACCACTCTCTTATCTGTTGGTTAACAAAAGGCAACAGCCAGCAGGCAGTTAGCTTAGCATGAAGACTGGAAGCAGATGGAAACAGCTGGCCTGGTTCTGTCTTTCTGTCCGGTCGGATTTTGTTTGAAGACCCAAAGATTCAAGAATCCCCACATGAGCAGTCATGTTCCTCATAAAACCAGTTTTTACACTTACAGATTAAACAAATGTGTTTGAGCTTAAAAAGTGTTATGTGGACTCGTATACCTTTGGACAGAGCCCGGCCAGAGGTTTTGCCTATTTCTAGTCTTCATGTAAAGCTAACAGCTGATGGCTGCAGCCTTATAGAACAGGCAGATAGGAGAGCTATAGCAATCATTTGACCTAAATTACGGTCTCTCAGCACGGAAGCAGATGAGCGAATTTCCCAAAATGCTGAACTCTTCCTTTATGCCTTAGGAGTGCATGGATTTTGTTTGCAGTGCTTTTGCAAAAGGAAGCAGCTACAAGCTACTGTAGTGTAGCTTGCATGACTTCAGGTGGTGGTGTCCACTTGTGACACAAGTGCTGTTCATTTTAATGATGTGTGTGTTCACTCTGCAGCACAACATGCCTTTCTGGAGGATATCCAGCCACTCTGACCTGCTGGCACTACACCAAGCACTGGAGTTTGAGTACCTGTAACTATTATAGCAATATGGACTCATGCAATGTTACCATGGACATGGTCAGCCAGGCAGCCCCCTTCTTTTGTAAAACTATTTAAGAACAAACAATACACTGCAACTGTTTGTGATTTTTTTTCTTTGTCTTGTTTTTTTGAACGTCTGGATTTACAAACTCTGAACGGTCTTAAGAAGCAAAGGAGAGGTGAAAGTTAAAGAAACAGAGGGGTAAAGAGATGAGTCATCTACCCGGCTAAGCCCCATGGCTCCGATGCTGGGAAAGGACCGCTGTGAAAACCCTGTCTACTGTCCTTGCAGCTGTAGCAGACTGAAAGCCTGTAAAGGCTGAAGACCTCCTTTGGCCTGGGAGGACGTTTGGTTTGTTCTGGAGCACCCAGGCTACCATCGGGCCTGCTGAGGGTCACCCGGGACAACCTCTCTTCAAAACAATGTGGGTTTCTATGTACAGGCAGCATTGTGTGCAGGGATAAGCTGCTTTTTTTTTTTTTTTTTTTTTTTTTTTAAGTGTTTTCTTCCTGGTGGTATAATAATCACAACACAATGCAGTCTGTGGCAGAAACTTCTGTAAATTATTTACAATAAACTTACAGGGCAGTGGTGGATGTTTTTGTCAAAGAAAGGAAATTTTGGGGTCTTTTTTTCTGTTGGATTTTTGTAATTTGGGAGGGTGGGGGGAATTGAGGATGTGCGTCATGATGTGTTGTGCCTTAATGTGTTTGAATGTCTTTTCTTTATTCAGAAATGTCTATGTATGTAGATATAAAGGAGAAAACCTATCCAAGTGACACATGCATCTTGTCTTCCTTCATGAAATGTATAACTGATCAAACCTCAAATACAGTGCTACATAGAATTCTAAATAGTCTGTTTTTCCTCCTTAATTATGATAGTGATGTGAAATCAGATGTCAATTTTGACCCCTACAAACTTCAGCTCAAGTCACTTCATTGCAATTGTCCTTGCCGACTTACCATCTTCTGTCTCGTACTAATCCTTTGCATGAACCGAATTGCTTCAAATTGAAGTTCTGCTAACAAATAGCTACATACGAGTAGACCGCAAGTTTACAGCCACGGCCTATTAGTGTGATTATTATGACTACTGGTGGTTTAATATCCAAAAATAGGTGAAGGAAACAGTTCACACAATAGCTTGATTTCCACATTTATTAACACCTCATTTCTTGCCTTTGAAGTATTCCTCAATCACATCTTTAGCTTGAGACTCCTTGCCATAGTCCTGTGGACAGAAAAACAGTTGGTTAGCAGGTTCGACGTGTGACAAATCTAAATTAGAGCCCAGCCAATATTACTGGCCAACTTAATTTCACATGTCTGTGTTTGTCAGTGCAGATATGTTTGAGGTAATTTAGAAAGTAAAGTTTGTGGATCCTGTGGAGATTTACATTCACATATGGTTACCAAAACTGATTGCATGCATCTTTGAGGTCTAAGAGCATTTGCTTCCTAAAAACCATAGTATTTTAAAATCAAGCTTTTAGATGGAAAGTTAGCACCACCTGCTGCTCAAAGGAGTACTGTGAGATCTTTGGCAGGAATGTGGACCTAGCCTGTATGCATGTCCATCCTCATACATGAGGCACACATTAACAGGGACCCCACTCACAACAGTTTGACAGTGCTACTAGAGCAGAGTTGTAAAATGGTTCACCTGAATCATGACATAAGCTAAACCAATCTGAATATGGGCTTTGACAGATTGCTCAAATATCTAAAGGACAGCAAGTTTGAGCAACCCTTGACATGAAAAGTTCACTGTATAAACACCCTAAATGTCCTAGAAGTTTGTCTACATTAAGAAAAACATGTAGCACATTGTGTGCCAGAATACAAAATTACTGGTTTTGCTTATTCCCACTTTGAATAAACTGTTAAATGCTGCTTCAAGTATCCAACCCAAAAACACCATGTTATGTACTCATCCAATTAAAATCTGGCAAAAAAAAAAAAAAATACATATTCTAGTTGTACATCTTGCAGATTTTTCCAAAATTCAGCAAACCCATTACCATCTTTGGAAATGAGGAATTAATGGGTGAAATGATTTAAACAAAGGCTGCTCACATCAGAGTTTAAGAGATTAACAACACCAATGGCCTGTCAATCATGTTGCTTCATGTGTTCTAATATGTAGCCATTCTCAGGGACCCCAGACACCACAGGTAGATGACGGGGCTCGTACTGTGGCTGTCATCTAGCCAAACGTTATCAACAACAGCTGCATGGCACAAGGCACAGCACCTGCACTTGACTGGCTGTGATCTGTTTAACACCTTTCCTGTTGTAGAGTATGACTAAGGACATCTGTCCTGCCTCTACTGATTTTATCCACCAATATGGCTCGAATGTAAGCCAAATACTGAAAAAGGCTTCAAAAGAGCATCATTTACCTTGACTACGACACAGCTGCAGCCCACCACCTTGCGGGGTTTGCCTTCACGGTCGATCTTGCACAGACCAACCCACTCGCCGAGCTTCTTGTTGTCATCAACCTGTAAAATAAGACAGTTTTAGCCTGTGTCATACCTACACGTGAGTACTGTTACATACTGATGTAGCGCAAATGTTGGTAACCTCAGAAAAAAACAAACATGCCATGCAAACCACCCTTTTGTTAAATCACTTCACACAATGCAATTACAACATTGCTGATCACTCATGATAAAAGGGAATTGAGATGAAGTAAAAAGCACTTTCAAGTCTCTTAAACAATACTTGTGTGCGGTGAGATAAAACAGTAGCAGTGTGGGTACTCTTGGCTGCATCTCAGACAGAAATTGGGTAACAAGAGGCAGTCTCCTCACAGTATTCAGTAGAGGGAGCCAAATTATCATCAGTGATCCAGCAGTACACGACATGCTACCGTTAATTCCAAGTACGCAACACATATCTGACAAAAATGCCTCACACACCCGACGCTACATCCATGTGGTATGGAGCAGGCTCATTACCTTAATCAGGTTGATCTGATGCTCAGCGCAGAGGGCCTCCACCAGCTTGACGTACATGGGCTCGTCGCAGTTGGCTGCAAGGGCGCAGAGATGGGCCTGACGCCTGTAAGAGAATACAGAGTTAATGTACAGTAAAAGGGTTCTTACACCTTTTATTCAAAATTTGATGGCACATCTCAGACAGAAATTGGGTAACAATGGCATTCTCCTCACAGTATTCAGTAGAGGGAGCCAAGATATCATCAGTGATACACCTAAGGACAAAATGAATGGAGTTATTTTTATACGCACTTGTCCAGGGCCTTGGCAGCCTCACGGATACCACGGGCAAGGCCATCGTGGATGAGTGCGGTCTTGAGCACTTCAGGGAGAGCGGTGTAGACATCCATGACACCTCCAGCAGCAATGCTATCCAAAAAAAAAGACAAGAGGGAAAAAAAAAAAGCTTAACATTTTTCAAAACTGGAAATGAGAAAGAAGCTGATTCCAATAGAGCTTCCAGCGTGTCAGAAAGAGGATCTCACTCATTGTAGAGTGAAGGGGTATCCGACAAAAGAACAAAGTCATCATTCAAGCACCAGAGAGCTCGTTCAAAGAGGGACAGCACACAGTTAGAGTAAAAGTACATGAATCAGGACAGCAGACCCTTTATTATCCTTCAACATTGGAAAATGAGCTTATTATGTTTTAGCTTTCACAATCTGGTCACAATATTGATAATTGCTACAACTAGCATTAGCATTTGGCTAGATAGACTTAAGCTTAGTATCCTAGAGTGTTGTGTGATGCTTCATTTTTGTAATACTTTACAGTGCAATACTAAAAATCAAGCTTTATGTCCCTGATGTATGACTCAATTTAAATGCAAAATACTCTTTAAAGTGAACAATGAGATATGAAATCTAGCAACCAGTCGTGGTTAACGTTTGGCACAAAAATGGCACTTCTACAACAGCAGAGCAAGAAATAACTCTTTGCTAAAGCTGAGTGCTTCTCTACATACGCAGGTATCACATATCCTTTAGCTAGATAGCCGCTTAGCTCATGTAAAATAAGAGGCTGCCTAAGAGCCGCACTACTTTGAGGGAAACTGGTGCCCAGATAAACCATTAACATTATCCCACCAACACTTTTCAGAAGAAGTCGGTTCACCATCAGCACCATTTTGTTTGTTAAATACATTTGTTGTTAACAGCTACAGATAATCAAAATCGAAGTGCTCACCCTTCCTCGGCCATTGTTAGTTTATGATGGATGTGGGCTTAAAAGTTCTGCAATAAAGAACAGACACGAAAGGAGAGTTATTATCCATCGCAAAGAGCTCACTGTGATGAATTTATACATTAAGATGTTTGATTAATCCGGTAGATTGTGCCGGTAGTCGATGAAACGCACCGAAACCTCCACTCTGCCAGCGGGTAAAGAGGACGTCATAAACCCGCGACATTGGTTTAATACTGCGAGGCCCGCTGCACGTAGAGGCGTCCAGCGTGATGCCTGTTGTAATGTCAGCTCCCTCTAATGCTGTTTTTCTCTTTAAGACCATCTTTGTCATTTGATATTAGTCAAAAATACTTTATGTGACACTTGACAAATGAATTCAACGAAATAAATCTTTGTATTCATATACAAAAACCCAAACTGTTCAATATGACAATAAATAGGCTATAGGTCTACTTCCATAGACTGTATATACAGTCTATGCCTACAGTACATCATACATGCAGGCAAATGATTAAATAAAAAAATGCTACTTCTTGCATTTTTCATTATAACAGAAGAAAATGTAGGTTAAAGCGCAACAATTACAACTATCCAGTATACTTATTCAAAAGTGCCTGAATAAACATACTCAGTATTACCTTTTTCAATCTATCGATGTACAGTTCAAGTTATAACTGACAGGCTATGTCAGAAAGTCTATGTACTCTGTTACATTTATATAGATTTAAACTCTTCTCTGCAATAGTGCTTTTTAAAATATTTACTTTGAGTATCCTTGGTATTTTCCTGATGTGGTCGCGCCCCAGGGTGAGCTGTAGGAAGCCACATCACCTTGTACTTGCCTTTCGTAAAAATATGAGATGGCACACCTCATGTCAGTAAGTGCAACTGGCAGACTTCAAAGGACTTTAAGAATTTTTATTTTAATCATACAAACTGTTCACATGTACAACTCCAAAAACTCTCATATGTCTTTCCCTCAAAGGAAGGCTAGACAAGCACTTCTCCCTCACTGTAAGACAAAATTACATTTCTTTGAGCACTGTTCATCAAATATAAATAAATCATCTGTCATAACCAAATCAAATGTAAGAAAACAGAGATATCAATATAGTCTTTCATAGGTTATTTTTGCGTGTGTGCTGCAGTGAACATTGGGGATGAGGTTGAGTTGTCCCACAGCTGGTTTCTCTCTGTTCCTTTCAGAGTTTGAGAAACTCCTCTAATTGCTCCATCTCGACTGCATTGTCAAATGCATTGATGTCCTGAATGAAAGAAAGGGGTGGTGAGGGTGGAGAGGATGGAGAGGATGGAGAGAGACAAAGAGAGGCAAACAATCATTATGAGTTAAGATTTTTTTTAATAAGTCTTAATATATTGTCCACACCAACGCAGCCCCTCTGCACTGTTTTAATACAGGTTTGATTTTAGTATCTGTTAAGAGTCAACAGCCTCACTAGTAACTCTGTCTGTCTGTACTTAAGGAATCAGTATGTGTCCATGTCTAAGATCACAATGATAATGTTTACATATGTTATAATGTCATCACCATATTTGTGCTTACATTTGCTAACTGGCACTAAACTCAAAGCACAGCTGAAACTTATGAAAATGCCATTAGTTTTGAAGATGTTTGGTGATAACATATTGGACGAATTGAAATTTTGACCTAATGTTGATGAGAAGTTATTACAATTCTTCATTCGGGGAAACACGTATGCCTGTATGACGTTCTATGGTACAGTCCATCCTGTCAAGACATTTCTGTTTGAACAAGAAATGTAAACTGCTGGTGGCTCTAGAGAAAAGGTCAGCAACCACTAAAGTCACTAGGACTTCTCCCTTATTATCCCTTATGAATATTTAAGTCAGTCCATCCGACAGTTGTTGAGATATTTCAGTCTGGACCGAAGCGGTGGACAAACTGACCGACCAGCTATCATTGACATCCATATGGAACCACACTGCCAGCGGGGGCAAAAATAAGAATATCTGAGAGCATAAAATGTGACTGTGAAAATTTGTATCCCTCAAGAGTTCTTTTGCAAACAGTAAAGCGTGCAGGAAACAGGAATGCTGAAATGACAAACGCCCTCAGGAGCAATCTGGTGTTGGAGGGTGTGTGCCAGCATACTTCTGCATGTGAAAAGTGTTGCTGTGCGCATGCATTTCTGATATCTGTGTGTGTGTGTGTGTGTGTGTGAGAGCAGACCAGTGGGAGGTAAAATATACTGTAAATATTTATTCAATGCTTGTGTCTACGCCCTAAACTACAAAAGGTTTTTCTTCTTGTGACAAATGTGTAAATGATTTACATTCAGTCATAACTCCATTAGTTTTGAGAAGGTGTTACATGATCAATACACCTTTTTTTTTTTTCTTTTTACTTTTGCAGGTTTTTATGAGACTTACGCCGCAGTAGACGTCTCCATTGCATATTTGAGGGGGAAGAGCAGTTGGGTTCCCTGCCCTTTCCCTCATGAAATCCTTGTCCTCAGACCTCTGACTAATGTCCACAGCCTCAAACGGGATCTTCTTTGATTCCAGGACAGAGAATATTCTGGTCTGATTTTTCTTCATCTGGAGAGGAAAGCAGCGCAAATGGCTTCATTGTCCCAAACGAGCAATTAGTCTGTCAACAGAAATTAAATGTAAATAATGTATACGCTAAGTATGATGTGCTAAATTCGACATGACTTATTATATTTTACTAAATGTTACCAATAAGTTTGTTGTTTGCATTATGCCTTCAAATAGCCAACAAGAATGAAGCAAATAAGAGTGCATACTGTACCTCTAAGGAACCGCTCACGCTGGAAAAATACACTTTGACTGGCATATCTGCTGTTTTAACGATAACACCACAATCCAGACAGACACACACACACACACACACACAAGTTTGTAGAGAAGTGCAAAGAGAAGCGGAGAGACAGAGAACGTTCCAGTGTCCTAAACGCAGGTATGTGGTGCTGGTGTGCTGCAACAGCAGACAAGGTGAGCAGGTTTGGACACGGCCTCCCTGCCTGCATGGGCACACCCACTTATCTGACTGCCATTCCAGTTGTAGCATGCCTGCATCAGTTGTGAATGCACTGACAGTGTGCTGAGCGATTAAGCACATTTTCTCAACTATTTCCATTTTATGCAACTTTATACTACTACTACGATATACTACTTCACATTTCAGAGGGAAATATTGTATTTTTTACTCCACTAGATGGGCCTGTTTTTATATGGAAGATGAAAAACATTAATGATGGCTGAAGTTTGTTTCACAGCTTCGTCACTGTGCGGATTAAAATGAAGATTATTCTTATATCATTACTAAGGATGATTATTTTAAAGATTTACTCAAACTCATTGCTGCATTTGATGGTGTATATTGTGTGTTGAAGTTTAAGAACGTTTGCTCCCCAGTCGGGAGGGTGTAATTATGATGTGTAAACTGGATAAAGAAAACTCAAATGAAAGGTTGAAAGTTTTGTACGAATTACAAATTTATTGATCAGCACTCACACACATCCAAATACAAAGAATCAGGCAATGTAAACGCAATGTAATCAGTATCTTCCTACAGGTCAGTGGACCTCAGCTTTGTGATTGGTAGAATCTCCCGGAAATGCAAAAAATCACTACAAGGATAAGTTTGAAAATAAGTGCTACAAGCACTTTACACAAGCATCATGTATGTTATTCAAAATCACATTTCCAATTTACAGGTTTATTTTCTAAATCTCTTAAAAGCAAAAGCCACGGCATACATTTGAGGAAATGTGAAGTCAGTAGATTCACTTTACTTTAAAATAGTTGTAAAAGCACACTTAAAACAGGTCACTGATGTTCATCTTAAAGAGCAACTGAACGCCAGCTAAAAACAAATCTTGTTTTCCTCAGGGTACACCATGACATCACTGTTGGGTGTGGTTACAGGTGCGGCAGACTTGAAACCTTCAGACAGAGCAGTGAAAGCCTGTTTTTCAGTCTGGCGTATGTTACTCTCAAGCAAAATAACCCACACATATGTCATGCAGACGCTATTCCTTGAGTCATTCTGCTATCACGAGAGAACGAGTGGTTCAAGCTCATAACACACTCTCCCAGCCAGGTCTTCAGGGACCCTCTCAACAGGGTTATCAGAATCAGCATCAACATTCTTGTTTTCCTGGCGGACGTACTCATTCACTTGGGTATTGCGGTCTCTGAGGGAGAAAAATGAGGATGATAATTGCCGTTACTAGCATTTATTCCAAAATGTTTGAAAAATAAAATGTGTATCTTGGCAAATAACAGCAGCTACATTTTGCTTTTACTACCTTCCATCAAGCGCTCCATTGCTTCTGTCTTCCATGTCTTGTTTAAGCGCTCCTCCAAACCTGTTACTAAACTGGACCATGGCTCCTGAAAAGTGAGCATAACATTACCATTACAACAGCACTCATTCTTTTAAACAATCAGCAGAACAGTAGGTTTATATAATTTTTAAACTTGCATTACTAGATTAATTGATTTTTGGCCACTTGGGGGCACCATAACAAGCTGTATCATCTAGAAATGTGATGATATGTTAAACTTGCAAACACTTAATTTGCTATTTGGTGCTGGGCAGGTAATGTGCACTGGGTTTGTTAGAGCTTTTTGATTTTAAAAAAGATGGTACAGTATTCCACAGAGTCAGGTGATAATCATGCGTGGGTTACAAATAGTCTTTTTTTCATTCATTAAACCTCCAATAACTAATATTCTTGGCCACTTGGGGGCAGCGGAAACAAATCAAAATAATACGTGGAGCAGCTTTAAACAATGGCGGCATTGGAGAAATTTTGCAATATAGAAAGTGTGTATGTCTGCCACTTACCAGCACCTCGCCATCTCCGTCTCCAGACCAGGTAACCTACAACCGCCACAAGTAGCAACACCACTAGTCCCACCACAACCCCTGAGACAACTGAAGAGGATGAGGCTGCTGTAAGGATTAAAAGGATTCAGTAGTAGAGTTAGCGAAGGGGAAAACTGACTATAATCACTGTAGAAGTAAACTCATGGGTGCTATGGGTCTTACCAACTACAGTGACTTGGAGTGACTTTGAGGGAGTGGAACAGAAGGACATAGAGGAGATGTTAACACCGTAGACACAGGTATACTCTCCTTGGTGTTTAAAATCTATGTCAGAGAATTCAAAATATGCCAGGTAGAAGATAGTGTGGCCAAACGCTTTCTTCGCATCAATCGTGGTCATGTTGGACTTTGTCAGATAGAAGTAACCTCCAGGATATCTGGAGTGAGTGGAGCAGGTGACAGAGAAGCTGCTGCCTTGGGTGACTGATATTTTGTCAGGACTGTAGACCACCATTGCATGAGGAGATGTCAGGGAAATGCTGGGCGTCTCCAAAGTCACTGCAGAACAGAGATCACAAAACATGTTTGCAATCTCGCACAATCAAATTTCCTACGATTATGTTCAAGTGGACAAACAGCACACACAATTATTGACCTTTGACAGTGAGCTCAGCAGTATTTCCTTGAGGATAATAGATGACTTGATTGGGTAGTTTCTTTTGATATTCACAGAAGTATGACCCCTTTTGACTGAAGTCCACTGCAGGGAAGTTAAAAGTTATAGCTTCGTTTTCGGAGTATCTTTCCATTTTAAATGATCCTTGGGTCATTTTCAGGATGAAAGTCCCTCCCAAATGCTCTGTTAGTACAGTGCAGGTGATTTCAACTCTGTCGCCCCAGTTTACCTCTGTAGAAGGACTAAAAGTGATTTCAGGCTTCTGTAGAGCACCTGAAACAGATAATAAGTTGCCATAAGTTTCATCTAATACCAGGTGAGAAGTTAGACTTAATTCGTAGAGTTAAAATAAGCCAGGCTTGTTACCTAAACAGATAGCACCAGCATCTTCACCATGCCCGCAGTTATTTTCTCCAAAACCGGGATGCGTACAATGTGAGAGAGCAGTTTCTTGGCCTGTACACTCCACATTATCCAGCCATATTGGACCGGCGCCTTTACCAAAGTGGGCACTTGTAGGAGCAGAAACCGCATGACCGCAGCCAAGCTGTCTGCATACCACATCGGCATGGCCCATTTCCCATACATCGTCACACACAGTTCCCCACTCGCCTTTGTAGAAGATCTCCACTCTACCGGAGCATTGACCTGAGCCGCTCACCAACCGAATCTGTGCTGCATATGGAAACAGAAATGAAGTGAGTGCAAATGCAAAGGACAGTGCTTGAGATACGCATTTGATCTAAACCCACTTTTCAACTGCTTTTGTGTGTATTAATACAAATACAATTACATTCTAAAACACAGTTTAAATACATTTCATATTGTGTTTTGAAAGCACTGCTTGACTTTTGTCATGCATGAAACAGAAAACCAACAGTCTGACATTCAATGACACTTACAATAAATGTAACTAGAGCCAGATGCCAGTTATCTTCGATTAGCATAAAGACTGGAAATGGAGAAGCAGCTGGCCCTGCTCTGTCCAAAAGAAACAAAGCCTACCTACTAGCACCTCTAAGGCTCATTATTTTTACTACTATTATGCTAAGCTAGGCTAACCAGCTGTTATTTAGCTTAG
Organism: Pempheris klunzingeri; assembly: GCF_042242105.1. Taxonomy (NCBI): domain Eukaryota; kingdom Metazoa; phylum Chordata; class Actinopteri; order Acropomatiformes; family Pempheridae; genus Pempheris; species Pempheris klunzingeri. Next base: position 9,839,703 of record NC_092029.1, read on the forward strand.
ATAAGTACAATAATGTCCCACCTCCACTGTGTTTATGTGGCATGTGTATACAGAATATAATTGTAAAACAAATGCTGATGTTATTGATGAAAGAATACAATACATTGACCACATCATTTAAAAGGCTTTACCTGCACAGAGAGCACCAGCATCATGGTCATGGCCACACCTTGCACTGCTGAAACCTTTGAGTGAGCACTGCTGAAGATGTGTTATATTGCCAAAACACGAATCGCTTGCCTCCACTACTGATCCACTGCCTTGGCCAAAATGGGCACTGCCGGGAGCGCCCACTGCACGGCCGCATTCCAGCTGCTCACACACCACCTCAGCCTTACTCAGGGTCCAGTCTGTGTCACACACTGTTTGCCACACCTCACCATGACGGACCTCTACTCTACCAGAGCACCCATCATTACCATTAGCCAACCGGACCTCCAAACTGCCTGTGAAGTCAAGTAAACTAAAATGATTATATGGCATCAGACAATTTAAATGAATTCTAATGTAGTTAAATATATTAGAGATACTCAAAGAAAAACACTGGGGAAACACAATTCAGATTTGCAACATAATAACCAACAGTAAGGACATAAGAATATACTATGTGCTAATAAAATATCAGCTGACAAATAATAAAAACAAATTAAAACACATCAGTTGTGAGACGAATTGCCTGATTTAGTTTTATTAATCTATTGATAGCTTTATGAGACAATCTATTTTTGTCACATGGTGGATAGAGGGATTATAGATTTAGTCATTGAGATTGAAAGGTCATTCTTCATCCTTGAAAGGGTTATGCCCTCCCAACACATACAGTACAACCACCACATGACTGAAATTCCATACTTTGGTCATGTGAAAACAACTAAACCATCACCGTGACACTTGTGCACTTCTAGCTGAGCAGGAAGACCAGAAAATGTGGTTGAACGATTCAGAAACAATAAGTATGTGGACCTTGTGAATTTTTCTGTGAAGCTAAGTCGGCATTAAAATCGAAAGCTGTAATATGTAGAAAATTTTATTTTTTTCTAATTTTTCGTATGTTTACCTGTGCAGTCAACTCCAGCAACAGCGGTGGTGTTGCAGATTTTATCTGCATACGATCTTTGTGGGCACTGACTCAATGTTGACTCCATTCCTTTGCATTCTATTTGATCAGTCCAGGTCTGTCCTGTGCCATGGCCGTACTCAGCTATGGTTGTTATCCTATGTGCCGTTCCGCAGTCCAGCTGTCTGCACACCACATTTGCATCAGTCATATCCCATGATTCACCGCACACGGTCCCCCACTGGCCTTTGTCAAAGTACTCCACTCTTCCAGCACAACGACTGATCCCATGGGTCAACTTCACATTGCCTGGAAATGACAATTATTATATGAATGTACAGCACATGCAGTCCAACTTCGGTGCTTTTTTAAAAAAACAATTTGTGTGCTTTGGGACAGTAACCCAACCAGCTGAGGAGCCAACATAGCTGTTTCTTACTTCTATTTGAGATTTTAGTTATGTTATTCCCAGCAAGCTTGGCTCACTAGCCAATGATGCCCAGAATTGGTTCAATCTTCTTTTGAAAAATGGCCCAATATGCACAGTAGCTACCATATTAGACTTTAGACATTAGACTTCATTGTCCCCTTGGGGAAATTATTTTCCACAGCACCCTCTATGTCCACAAACAAAGACACCACAGAACAGAACAAAAACGCACACTAGAGGACCAACAAACAAAAACAGCATCCACATTCAACAAACAAAGTCCGCAGTCAATCTATTATTGTAGCTTATATCTCCTTACACGATAATTGAGGGGAATTGACATTTTAGTTCAACCTTACGGTCTTACCTGAACATTGGACAGCTGCCTCTTCGATGCGGTCCTGGCTGGTCCTGACATACTCTCTCAGTATGCACTGTGTGAGGGAGCTCTCTATGCCATTACAACTGACCTTATACCCTCTCAGTTCGCTGCCTTCACCAAATGATCCTGATGACTCGATGGGATCTCCGCAGTTCGTCTCTCTGCACACCACTGTAGCTTCATTCTTTCCCCAGTTAGCATTATATGCTGGTGACCAGTGGCCATTGTGGTAGAACTCCACCCTGCCTGAGCACTGATCAGTCCCATTGATCAGTCTAATGGTAGCTGGATATCATAGCAAAGACAATCAGCAATTGGGTAGTTGGTGTTTGGATACTGATTGATAAATGTAGTGGAAACAACTGTGAAGCTATAACAACTGTTATAGCTTAATCAGAAAGGTATTAATTGGAATAAATAATGTGCCGCGCTGTTACCTGAGCACACCACGCCAGCATCTTCGCCATGGCCACAGTTATTTTCTCCAAGGGTGGGATGTGGGCAGTGCAAAAGGAACGTCTCATTACCGACACATGCAACATCATCCAGCCAGATGTTTCCTGAGCCTTTGCCAAAGAAGGCACCGGATTTGGCTGTTTGAACCGTTCCACAGTCCATGGATCTGCACACCACCTGAGCATCTCTGATGTCCCACTCATCGTCACACACTGATCCCCACTGGCCTTCGTGCAGGACCTCCACTCTACCAGAGCATCGGTCAGTGCCATTGACAAGCCTTAGTGGTGGATTACCTGAGGACCATGTTAAAAGTACCCACCAGCGTAAGTCAAATTGTTAAATATTAGGGAAGATTTAATGCATGTATGCCAATCTTGTTTTTAATGACCACACATCTAATGATCACCTGTCTCCTGGTTGAACAGTGCAACAATATGTCCCAGTCTCTTGTGTCTCACCTGTGCATGAGAGAGAAACACCTTCACATCTCCCTGTGTGTTCCCGAAGTGCACACTGGGCGATAGAGCTCACGTTTCCAGAGCATCTGCTGGTGTACCCTCTCAGTCCGCTATCACCGTAGTGGAAGCTATCCTGGGATTTTTTTGGAGCTCCACAGCTGAGTTCCTTACAAACCACCGTAGCCTCTTCAGTGCCCCAGTTATTATTACACATTTTCCCCCATTGGCCATTGTGGAAAACCTCCAGTCTGCCTGAGCAGCGGTCAGTCCCATTGAGCAATTTGACTGTCTCTGTAAAGCATGCAGTTAAAAAGAGTGTTTAAAGTGTTCAACAAAAATCTTATTATTTCAGAAATTCTATACAGTATTTTTCTCTCAGGGTGATATAGGTTTTGTTTGTGGTTGAACCTTTTCGAAATCGTTGACATTGCATCAGAGAGTAACCACAAAAAGAGGAACAGCAAATGATGATTGTGACAGGCTAGAGTTTTAGGAATTATACTTAGAACTAAAAGTAAGTAAAAAAAACTTATTAAGAAGATTTCTCAGTAAAACTGCTGATGCAGTAGATAAAACAACAGCAGATATGCACGGGAAAGATGATCAGTATTTTCCAAAAATGGCTATGCATGCATCACATGAGTAAAAGTCATCATTTTCCATGATTGTAGTCAAATCAATTTGGCTCTCAAAGCTGGTGTATCATCAAAAGTTTGATTCTAAGTACTTCAGCAAATGTGGCATTATGTGAGCAATAAACAATACAGTATGTGATACCTGAGCATACAATACCAGCATCTTCATTGTGGTCACAGTCATGTTCTCCAAAACCTCTATGCGGGCAGTCAGCAAGGGACTTCTCATGACCAGTGCACTCAAGATCGTCCAACCAAATCTGACCCTGACTTCTACCAAAGAAAGCCTTGTACTTGACTGTGAGAGCATTGCCGCAGTTCATCTCTTGGCATGCAACAGTTGCTTCTTGCATGCCCCATTTATCATCACAAACTGATCCCCACTGTCCCTCATGGTATAATTCCAATCGGCCGGAGCATCGATTAGTCCCATTTACCAGCCGAATTGGTTTACTGTCTGTCAGGTGGAAAAGACAAAAATAAATGGCATGCTTACATTCAAAAGCCATCAGCAACAGCATATAGTCTAACCATGTAAAGTTAACCACAAAATGACTGCAATGTCATTTGAACACGTGGATGACTTACTTGTACAGACAACAGTGGCATCAGCACAGCTTTCCTTCAATTCGTGAAATCTGCACTGTGAGAGGGAGCTTTCATTTCCGTAACAGGTGGTTTTGACTCCAACCAGGTTACGGGCCAGTCCAAAATATGGCTCTTCAGTTGGCGTGACAGAGCTGCCACAGTTAATCTCTCGACACAACACGCCAGCTTCCTCCCTGCCCCAGTCATTGCTACACACTGATTTCCAATTGCCATCATGGTAGGCTTCCACTCTGCCATTACAGCGGTTGGTTCCGTTGATCACCCTAACATGTTCTGCAAACGATGTGAAACACAAATACGTTCAGAATTTGGGGGAAATGTGAATACAACCACACGGCATGTAGAATAGCTGATGCAAGCTGATGCAAAAAAAATAATAAATTGCTGTCAAACTGTGAGGATGACTCACACAGTTGAAGATACTTACGGGGAAACTAAATGACTTTTTGGGAAATATGTCTCTCTGTTGGACACATTATCTACTGTCTACTATTATTTGTGTCTGACCAGATGCCATGCAACCAATTAACCATGAGTCTGCTCGCTAACTATGAAGTGAAAGCCAGAAGTATCTTAGCATAGCTTAGCATTAAGACTGGCCAGAGGTAGTTTCAGTCTGTCCAGAATTATTTAACTATTTGATGCATTAAAGTGAATTTATGTCCTAATAATTTTAATATACATTACTTAATAAGCAAAAAGAATTAAAAAAAAAACATTGTCAGATGTTATTTATTAACAGTTAAGCAAAAACATGTCCTAGCTGCTTTATCAGGGCTGTGTGGGTGTGGTTTGATCAGATTTGATTGACAGTGCTGGCACCAAAAGCAAACATAAACTCTCAATGAAAATAACAAAAAACATTCTAACTTTGGCAGAAAATGTGTTAACTTAGGATCACATCATTGAAAATAAGCTTAACTCTGTTTTGTACAGTACCAAGGAACTACAAATAAATATCATACTTGACTTTTAATGCAAAACTGTTAGCGGTTGACAGCTAAGTTTTGGTTTATCTCCTGTCTCTAGTTTCTGCCCTTTGCACTTTACACTTGCAGCAGCTGGTCATTTGCTCAACTTTTTTGTTGTGCTCCTGCTGCAACAGCGTTGACGCCGCAGGTAGTAACCAACTTAGAGTAGTACACTGTGAACTGCCAATACAGTCTTACAACACAGTAGCCAATAATATAATCAGGTGCTAGGATAAATGCTGTGCTTGCTTCTTTTCTCCACAGCTGTATTTCTCAATTTCTCTTGGCAGTTCCACATTTCTGGTCTTGATATAAATTGAGGAAGACACTTGCAATGTGGGGTTTTGCGATGCTTGATATTATGAGCAAATTCAATTTAACAACATCCAGCTGCTGATTAGCTTAGCTTAGCAGAAAGACTGGAAACAGGGGGAAACAGCTGGACTGGCTCTGTCCCAGGGTGACAAGATCCATAAAGCAGCACCTCTAAAGCTCACTGAACACATTATACCTTGTTTGCATAAAAGACAACAATTCACCATTTTTATGTCTCACCTGTTTCCAGTCTTCGTGCTAAGCGAAGCTAAGTGCTTCATTATATTTAATGGACAAATATGAGAGTGGTATCAATCTTCTCACCTCTTCTTGAGAAAGTGAGCAAGCCAACTATTCCTTTAATAAAGGTATATTGTGCTATTTGTCATAAGTGGGTTAAATATAGAAAACATAACTGAGATATGTGAATGAACTGAGCCTTACGTGAGCAGATAACCCCAGCATCTTCGCTGTGGCCACAGTTATTGTCCCCGAATGGTCTGTGCTGGCAGTTCAGGATGGAAGACTCAAGACCAGTACACTTCACATCATCCAACCAGATATTCCCCTTCCCCTCTCCAAAAAAGGCACCTCTTTTGGCCTCTAGAACTGTCCCACAGTTTAACTCTCGGCACGCCACTTCAGCGTTAGCAATGCTCCACTGATCATCACACACCGTTCCCCACTCATCTCTGTGGTAGATCTCCACTCTACCAGAGCAACGCGAAGGCCCGACCAGCTTGATTTTATCACATTCTGGAAAAGAAAAATGAAAGTACAATAGAATTAAAGACAATAAAGTAATTTTCATTGGATCAGGCTGTAGAAATGTAAATATCGAAACAATATTCAAGGGTTTTCAGACATGAGACATAATTAGAATTTACTGACCTGTAAGCAGTGATAAACTCAGTAGACCTATCGCAGAAACATAAAGTAAAATTAAAGTAAAGTAAAAAAATTAAGTCAGTCAAAACAAGCCAAATGAGACAGCTTGGATATTTGTCATGAGTATTTAAAACAGTATTGTCAATAAATACACAGCATTTGTTAACGATTCAGGATAATGATAACCATTTAATTTTCATGACAGTCCCAAAATATGTAACCCATAAATGTACAGCATCAAATTGATCAAAGAAAGTTGAAGTTGAGGAAAGAGAAACTTTCAAAAATAAAATCATACTCTTTTATTGCAAACTTTGAGTTTCTGTCATGGTTTTGAGAGTGTGCAACCAAACTATGTGAATATACTGCACTTCCAGGAAGTCCAGGAAAAAAAGGGTGAAGTCAAAAGGGAGAAGTAAAAAAAAAAGAGAGAAACTCACCAAATGACAGAAGAACTAAATGTAGTTTCTCAGCAGAAATGAAGATCATGTTGTGCCTTCAAAGTAGGTCAAATGCTGTCAAGGTACAGTAAAACGAAAGAAGAGGTGTTACTCTTCACTTAAAAAGGATGTTATTTTACAGCCTTGTCTGACTTTAACTATCATTTTAACTTTGGAAACTATCCATTTTTTAAAACCAAAATCTGTGACGGAGTAGCTCTCTTACCTTTTAAATCCAACAAGTCTGGACAGCTATTTCAATAAGCTAAAAATAAAATGTTCAAATGATCATCTCTGAAACATCCAAATGATAGAGGCCCCATGCGCAGATCCAGACATTGTTATGAATAAAAGGGGCTGCCTGGACTTGGACTGCAACCCGATGCATGTTGACATTTTGATCAATCATTAAAGATAGAGGATGACTGGAGATTTCATTTTGTTTTACACAGTATCCATAATACTATCTAAAAAAGACACCATTTTCGACAAGAAAACACACCCTCATGGCAAGCAGTTGTAAATGATAGTAGCACTTATTTGTAGACACAGCAAACGATCTGCTGCAGGAAAATAAAAGGCAAATGCAGATCAAAAGGAAAGCCGTTATGAACACATGTCAGGAGGTGAACATGACTACTGACTCCAAATGCCAAACCTAGTCACCTTTGCCCTCCCACCTCTGGTTGTCAGTCATAACAGCACTTTTAAGTTGAATTTGTCTAAAGCAAAGCAATTTCCCACCCTTTCATATTTTTTTTTATTATTTTCTTATTTATTTATTAATTTGTCTGTCAGAAATTGTCTGTCAGAAAGTCCCCACACAACATATGACTTGGCGTGAGTACAAATCTAAAACAGAATGTGTTAAAGAAAAATGACTAGCTAACAGACTTTTCCTTGAATAAATGATTCTGTAATTTATTTATTTTTTATTAGATTTTAGACCTCCAATTTGAAAATGCTGATGGAAAACAATTCTACATTCAATCCCATTTTAAATATGAGCTTTGCTTTGCAGTACTGAAGTGCACACAATTATCTGCTAGTGGCATTGTTGTTTCAATTGTAACCTTAGTATGGTCAGGTCTGGTTAATATTTTGGCAATTTTATCCTCACAATGTGGCTTCAGAAGACTATATTGTCAATTTTGTAAATGCAATATGGATAAGGATGGATGTGGTTCAGGTCAGAAATACCATCCTTTAAGCTTTTTTTCCTAAAATCATTAAAATATAAAAAAAATTGTCCTACCTTTTAATGGGTTGAAGCAATTTTGCTCATCAGAAGTGAGAGTACTAATGGTTTGAGGCAACAGACCTCAAACCACTGCGATGTTGTTCTTACACAATCTCTTTACTTGGCAGAATCAGTTCTTGTCCCACATCTTGTGGTCAGTATGGCGTGATTAAGGCTGGAAATAGTGAAAACTTCCCCTTATGGTTTGACTTTAGGTAATCTTTGTATTCATTCAATTCCCTTTATGGACATCAAAATATTGCCCGTGTGTTATGCTGTAGCATTATTTTCTGGTGTATGTGTAGTATACAATTTTGTACATATCATATGTATATAGCTGTTATATATATATCAGCTAATATACACTGTTGCCCATAAAGTTGGAATAATTGTTCAATACCCCCAATTTTGTTAAAGCCTGAATACACAGTTTGCAAAGGTTAATTGTGGTTTAAGTTTCACTGTGATATGTTTGGAAGAGTTTGATCAATAAAGTTGAGAAGATATACACTTTATTTATCAAGAATAAATCACATTGTCACAATCATTTCATGAGAAGAGGTAAAAAACATTTTATTCCAACTTTATGGGCAAAAGTGTATATGAATTTTGCAATTCTTGTTTTATTCTATTGTAGGCTGCCTTTTTAACATCAGGCTAAAGACAATAGTAACAATGTCTACTGATAAACAAGCACTGTTCCTGATGGCAAACATAGTGGGTGGATTAAATTGTTTTTATTGTTGTTTTTATTTTTTATTTTCTTCAGTTAGTTTTCCTGACATGTAGTCCTTTAGCTATTTGTCCACAAGAACATATTGTTACACAGAGGATATACGTGATATTGCCTAACTGACTTGTCTATTCAGCATTTCTGAGTTGCTTGTTTGCGCACATGAATTTCTTCCGGTATGAATTGCCTCCAGTAACAGCTGCACATGTCACCATTTCTAAAAATAACCACGTATCAAACTTCCCCTTGATGCTGTAGTCACATTATTTTGTCTGTCATGCTATTTTGTTATTTCATCGTTATAATTCCTGCATACTGTGTGTTTTATATGTATTTTATGTGTGTGTAAGAGAGAGAGATGAATTAAATGTAAACTGTTAATCACAGTAGACAATGTGACTTCTTACAGTAGGAATAAGCGCACAGGTATTTCACTAATAACATGAACGTGGCTGTGTTCTATTTAAGTGCCCCAGTCAAAGTAACACAGTAAAAGTAGTGAAAAGAGACACACTAACCTCAGTTTTCTCAGTCTCAGTTTTCTCTAACAGCAGAACTGAGGATACTGAGGTTTGGACAGCAGGTTAAGCACCTATTGATGTTTGGGTAAATCATTACAGACACAGAAATTTGCATCATTCTCTGATGGGAAATGACATTGCTCATCCGGAGCGAGTGGCCTGACAGAAAGGTTGATCATGTCAAAACCAGGTTATTGATCTAACAGGTCGAGACACTAATGAGAGTTGATTTTTCTCCTTTTTTGTGCATTTGTTTCCCCACTGAAGATCGAGTCTGTGATTGCATTTCCAACAGCACTCCAGCTTGATAGCGAACAGTGTCACGTTGCTGTTACTGATAACAAAATGCACTAAAATTACAAAGAACATAACATGAAACATAATTTCAACTTCTTACCTAGACTTCTCAAGCATTTCTAAATGTCATAACATGGTGGAATGTTAAAGATATAGTTTGACAGATGATAAAATTAAAGATTTTATACAGATATGTGTCAGAACCCTCTGCCGTTTCTGCCTCCACTTGCCCCGTTATGTCTCTTATCATCTGCAACGTCCCTCCTCCGTCCACATTTGCCATTCCTCGGCCATCCACTAGCTGTCGCTGCAGTTTCCAGCTCCCGTGCACCAAATGATTCCACCTCCTGGCTGATCAGCCACCCACCATTAAAGAGGTAGGTAGTCACCTCCTAACCTGTCTTTGCTGCCTTACGTTTCTAGTCGTTTCTCTTCTCTTGACCCGCCGTCTGGTTTTGATTCATGCCTGCTGTTAGATTTTTGTTGATTTCTCACTGTAAGGCTATTTTTTTTTCTCCCCACTCCACCTGTCTCTGGAGTCTGTCCTAGAGTCCATTATTTTTATCCCGTCTTTCTGACCATTAAATGAAGGTGAGTCCAGGAGGTGGTGATGTTTATCCACTTTATTCTTTATTCTGACTCTCTGCATCACAAAGAACAAAATGATGTCCCCCCACCACCACTCTAAAGGGGGTTCAGATTGATCCTCTCAAGATGAAACGTGTAAGTTTTTACATTTCTGATGGCTATTCATACTGACTTCAAATATGCTATAAGAAAAACAAACATTGATAAATTGCTAGTAGTAGGCATAGTATTACTTGAATAACATGCACATAAAAGACGAGGAGTGGCAGACAGAGAGGTGTAACATAAAGTACATTTAGTCAGTTTGCATTCCAACAGCCTTGTTAGTATCCATTCACAAAAAAAAAAAAAAAATCACAACAAACATGATTTGACAATAAATGAAGATACAATTCAGCAAAATAGGAATGTTGCTAGTGTCACCAGTGACAGAAATATGTTGTGATTTCTCCTACGTGACTTGAAACAAGTGAAAATGACATCCTTTCACATGATGGCACAACATTTAGGGAAGAGTGGCTGATGAGGGTGTATCTGTGCATGTGCATATGTGTGTGTGTGTGTGTGCGTCCTTTGTGTGTAAACATAAAGTAATTAGTCAAGCACCCACCCACGATAATTTAATAAGGACTAGAGACAGAGAAAACGCTTACTGATGGTGTTTGGGAGAGAGAACATATAGTACAGACAAGGAGGACAAGAGTTGGCTGCGCTGTGTCAATCTATGTTGTAAAACACACAGAGGGCAGTGTGCTCACATCACCTGTTTACTCGGACATTTGGAAATACATAGAAGGCGAAGCACAGCAGGGGAATTTTCTGTCTGTCATAACAAAGCTTCGCCTCTTGATTGTCTCTGAGCAATAAACTAGCATTTTTTATCTCCTGTGTCCTGTCAGATAAGACTTGGAATAATGATCTGTGAAGTGAACTCCTATAGCTCAACCCTGACTGTAACCATGCTTGGTCTGTAGCAGATCAGCAGATAAAGCTGATCTACAGAGTTCATGTTGTCAACAAATTCCTTGTTGCTCAAAAACTGCAGCGTTGCATTGGGTGATATGTTCTTCCATTACAATGAACCTGGGCACTGTAGTTTATTTCGAATCAAGCCAACATGCACCTTCCTGCTGCTGTAAACACTCACTAGAGCACCAAATGTTATCAACCCAAAGCTAAAAATACTCCTTCAAGTGTATTTACTCCTTTTAGAGTAATATTTGCTAGAAAACTACAGTGCCCTGCTTTTTAAGGAAATTACTTGGCCTTTAGAAAAATGAGGCTATTCATTTGAAACCTGTTTAGGTCCTCAGTAGGACTGAACAGGCACAGAGCTGATACTACAGAGAGGGTAGGGAAGTCAGAATCTACTGAGAGACAGACTAACACATTGTTGGTGTTGGTCTTTAATATTGGATTTGTTGACAAGAGGAAAAAAGACTGAATAATGCCATGCTTGTACTTTAATCAAAGCAGTTTGGCAGTGGAATGAAATAAGAACAAGGTTTGTTTAATGTGATGGCAGTGACTATAAACTTAACAGGAATGCTGGCAATGATGTTGGGTATAATTTTTATCCCTCATATATTTTAGGATCAGTATTCAGTCTCCTCTGCTTTGTGGTAAGGTGCAGGGAAAGCATCCTCACTCATGTGCACGTGCAGGTGCGCGCACACACACACACAAACGCACGCACAGGCCTCAGGTTGTTTCAGATTGCATTAAGTGGTGCCTCTCAGGTCCCCTCACCACAGCCTTCATTAACAGCTGCTGATTGAGACAGATACACACACACTAAGGCATGCACACACAATATAGGTGTGTATTCAGGCGTCTTGTGCTGCACTGCTGCACCTGATCTGTTCTTCCCCGTGCACTGCATTGTACTGTAGATTAGCGTCTAAAGCAACTCGTCTGCTGATGCAAAAGCCACTGCATAGTCTTCTAGTCTGCACAGAATTAATGCTACTGAAAGTGTTTGCTGTCACAGTGAGTTAAACATGAAAAGGAAACACAAATACATCCATCATGGAGCTAATCCCCTTCTTCAGACACTTCTCAGACACTTAAGGGATGGTGGAATGTTGTTTAAAGAGTCTTTACTCTCAGGGGAGGTTGTACAGGGTGAAACCTGTAGGGTAATCCTGATGTTTGGCAACATGCTGGCATCGTAGCAGAGGGACCACAGGAAGTGATGCAGCCTTTGTCCTTAAAAAGGTTCCCTGGATGTCGGTCTAGGCTATGACTCAGAATCCTAGAGATGGGGGGGGGGGGGGGAAGTGTACAGAAGTTGAACAATGATCATCTACATTCTTAGTAGACGTTATATGCATTAGAGCCAGACGTCTCTGCTAAACATGAAACACGAGTGTTTCCAAACTGAGTGCATCTGCAGTATCCTCCTGGTTTATACATAATTGGATCTCTTTTAACTTAGTTATCCAATCAACCTCTAGAAGAGAGACAGAAAAAGGATGTGACTGGGAAAAAATCCAATAAATACTCAAAGTGATGAATGGAAATCAGCTCCTTTTATGTCTCTAAGAGGATCTTTGTTAGACACAGCAGATGAATCTTGATGTGTGTCTAACAAAGTGAGCAAATGATACAAGGCCAATGAATCTAGACGTATTGGATTTAAACTGACTTTTCTTTTTCTTACCAATAAAAAAAAAAAAATGATGTGCATGTGCTACTAATTGTTGTAAATCAAATGTTTCAGAGGCAGCTTGCAGAAATTAGAGCTGCTGATCTGGCCAAGTAGAGAGATGCTTAAACCTTGTTGAATGTGTGATTTATACCACGAGAAAACAGTGTGTTTGTGTGTCGCACAGCCACAAATGACTAAATCCTCTCACTTACTTTGACAGAGGGTTGGGAACTGAGCCCAAGGAATGCAAACACAGTGTTGTTCTCCTTTGACTGGAAGAAGTCTTCATAATCCTGAGGGGAAAGACAAAAAAATGAGGATGCTGAGCGTTATATAATCTCTACAAGTTTGAAAGATGGATATAAACATCCCCCGCCCTCCCCAATACCCTCTCAACTGCTGTTTTTAATATATTTCGATGACCATGACATTGCAGAGTAATGTTGGATTACCTTGGCCAGTGAGAGTGACTGCAGGCAGAGCAGATAATCTGCCCCATTCGTGAAAATGGATTACGACAGGATTACCGAGTAGCGTGCAAACTCTGTTGAGGACATAAACTGGCAAGCACTAAGTGACTGAACTCATCCCCCAGCATGGTTACCTCAACCTTGTACTGACTTACACTGATTGATGACTATTATCACAACCAGTTTGAACATTAACAATGTATATAATAACTCAATCTCATTGTTCTTATTGCAGCTAACAGAACGATATAGATAAGAGGAGTGTGTTTGGATCTCAGCTTGTAAGAGCTTTGTTTACATCTCCTAAGAATGGGGTTGAGGCCTGATTTGTTTCCATTTCTCCCTCATCCCCCACCATCTGATCTACAGTAAGAACGTAGGTGAAGGAGGTGGAGGCCAACAGGCCCCCTCTAAAGATTTGTATGCCACTACGCCTCCATATAGCTCTGTATTTACTAAGCCGAGTGATCCGATCAGGGATTTGATTTTACATCTCTCTCGTAATTAAACCCTACACACATACTACGTTTCACTCAGAAATACATCACTCATTACAGAAGATAAAGACGCTCTCTCCCATCTGTAGATTTCAACTCTCCTGTTGCTGATACATACAATGGGTTTTGGTGAGAATTCGTACCTTTAAAGAGCAGATGTGCATACCTACCTGCCTAATGGACATATGCTCATTATAAACACTAGAAACAAACATCCATCATACCCCACAGTAGTGATCCTCATTGAAGATCTGTGGAGGCAGAGGGTTGCTTTTCTCTGGCTGCTTGTGTCTGGGGATGTTACGGTACATCCAGAGCCTCTGATCCTCCAGCATGGTGATGTCTACTTCCTGGAAGGCGATTCGATTGGCCTCCAGGAAACCCACTACTGCCTGCTGATGCTTCTTTACCTGGAGAGGTTGAGAAAGAAAGAAAGAGCTGCAGCTAAAGTGAACAAAGCATACACTCCTGCAATGACAAATGGTAAGCTGACACTGATCAAACTAGAGCAGCGTTCCTCTCACACACATGTGCACACACACACACACACACACACACACACACATATATGTGGAGTGTAATGTATGTATTCAGTGCATATCGACCCCATTGGTAATGGTGACATTAAGATGGATTATTGATTAGTGGAAGAATCTAGGTTTAAAACTGGAAAGCTACCATTCTTTTCCTATACAGTATGCTATGTATCTGTCACATATAGACAGCTCACTAAATCTAAGAAGAGGCTATAGGCTCAAACTATTGCTACTTCTTATTCTGTCCTAGATTAGGATGTTTCGTGTTTTCTTCCCCGTTTGTGGTCTATGGGACGGATGCAACAGCTCCCTGAAGGATTGTCCTATGTGCTCTGGGACATTCTGTACGTGAGTGAAACTGCATGACAGTGATTACAAATGCTTGGAGAAAAAAAAATTCAAGGATAATTTTAGAGGACAGAAAATTCCCATGGAAGGGAAGGTCATAAAGAGACGTCAGACAGAGAAATGCTGTCGAGGTGTCTTAGACCAGTAACTGCTGAGTGTCATTCTCCTCTCTGTCCCGATGTTCTACACTTTTAAAAGAATAAAAGCAAACATAATTAGAAGGATAATCAATCAACATAATCAAGGCACAATTAGCTAGGATGCAAAAGGGAAGAAAACACTTATTTGACCAAATTTCAGCTTTTTTGTTTCACTTTTTTTTTCACCTTTTTTCATTCCCATCTAGATTGTATTTTTTATTATTTTGTGTATCCTTGAGCATTCATTAACATCACAAAAGGGCTGATGATTCAAAACCAATTGAGGGAAAGACAGTGTGAACAAATATAGGGACTATTTTGTGGCTGAAAGCTACCATTAATTAACCACTACCCTGAAAATGTACTTTACCTTACTCTATGAATCCTGCCTTTAATGGAGATGATGAGAAATAAAGCAAAAAATAATTAAATGATTAAACTGTAATGACATCTGCTCTGTGCTGCTCTCTCTGTGTGTGTGTGTGTGTGTGTGTGTGTGTGTGTGTGTGTGTGTGTGTGTGTGTGTGTGTGCACATGCATGTGTGTGCATTGTTTTAATGACCTTAAGAGACACAATGGGGCTATTGTCTTATCTTAAAGACAGTAAGAGGCTGTTCTAGACACAAACCCAAACTAGACTGAATAATCTGTCTTTAAAACTGTGACTCTATGTGTGGCCATAAAAACAGCTTTATCTGGACTCAAGACAGTAAAAGAATCGCAAGGTTACCGATTGCCTTTATTCAAAGTGAAAATGCCCGTGTGTTCTGGTCAAAGGTTAAAACTCCAGTGTTACCTTCTAGTCTGAGTCTATACTGTATATCGCTGGTCTCCAACATAGTACAAATGACACGACATTCCTCTGAGCTGACAGGCAGGCAGCGTGAGTCTAAATAATGAAAGAGGTGCCCCCAGTGAGGGTGAGTGAGTGTGCATCGGGGGACGGACGAGTTCAGATTGTGCATGCAGAAATAAAAGACATACAAACACTCACATCACAGTAAATGAGTATGTATGTATTGTTTGAGGGCACTTTCTGACATGCAGGGATTAACTGGAGGTTAAGACTAATCCTTTCGTCGTGGAAAGACAGAGACACAGGAAACGATGGGACTTGTGACAGGAAAAAAATAAAAGCCAACAATCTGAAAACTAAAAACTATGCTTTTTACACATACAATCATTTCTTAGATAATGTGAGGATACATAGCAATGACTATTTTCAATTATTAGAAACTACAATTAGCAGGACGTTAGAAATCAACAGCGAGGAAATGTAAAATCTGATGAGACTGAAAACCTGATACATATCCACTAAGGAGTGGGGGATAACCTAATTTGCACGTCATTCATTCTGTGTTAATGATTTCCGCCCCACTAATCTGCTGTGGTTACGCTGTGAACTGCTCATTTTTATGGGGACACCGTTCTGCTTTGATTATTTCTTTTCCCATGTGTCTGTCTCTTTCTGCACCTGTCTGTTTTCCAGTTTTCATCACCATCTTTCACTGTATTATTGTCTTCCTCCAGCTCCATCTCACACTACTACAGTCTCTCTCTTTTTTCCCTTTTTACTCGCACACTTTCATTTCACTTTAAAACCGGCTGAAGGGTCCAGTCCTACTTATCCTCTTTATTCAATCACTTGTAACTCAATTCAAAAGCATTCAGACTGAATTGCATTCACATGAGCGCCACACTCGCATAACTGACCCAAATGGTGGACCTATTCAAGCGTGTATGACTGTGCTTTGAGTGTGTGAGACAGAGAGTGGGTCTGTGTGTTTTGAATGTACAGTATGTGTCATAGGATTAAAAATAACCCCTTTTGTAAACGCTCAAAGATTGCGCTGCCCTCTTCTAGAGATGGAGCATGATAAAGTAAATATATTACTCATTTGTCCCATTACCTAAGGCTCGAAGCATTCACGCAGGAGTGCTGTTTGATGATTTTCGGCTCATACTCAATATCAGCAGGGCCTTCTCACAGGCATGTGCCTGTTGTTTCCCCAACAGGGGATTTCATTGTGGGTTCATCTGCCTACTGTTTGATTAATCCATTAATTGTTAAACCTATTGAATGTCAGACGGTAGACACAAATATTATTGTATACTAAGTATACAATAATATTAAAATGTAAAAATGTACAGAACCTCACATCCGAGATGCTGAAATTTTCTGTTGATCAACTAATCAAGTAATGATTTTAGTGTATGAGCTTCACAGTAAATGGCTACTGACTAAATCAGTCTTATGTATCTGAACTAAGGCCTTCTGCACTGGTTCTCATACCTTAACTCTACCCTTGGGGCTGACAGGAACATCACAGCACAAATAAGAGAAAGGCTACTCCAAAAAAGGACAGAAGCGCACCTCTACCTGCTCCTGATGATGCTTTCAAGGTAAAAGTGAATGCTTGAGAGTAGAGCAATGCAGCTGTCCTTTTTTTTTTTTAAATTAACATTACTCTTGCTGAGTATGTGCTCATATCAGTGTATCCTCTGTCACACAACGTAAGTACTGTTTGTGAATCATTACTTTTATCATTTCTGATATTTGGTCCTCCCCATGAGTGGGGTGCACCACTCATGGCTTGTTTGCACACCAAACACGTACTCAGCCCTATTTACAGGAGGGAGAAGTTTTACAAGAATTTATTTATAAGGCTTCTACACAACGAAGGCCCTGCATGGAAAATGTTTTTTTTTTTCTTTTAAATGCATATTTAAAAAAAAAAAAAAAAACATATGTGGCTGATTTGACACATGCACATAAGAAATCCACCCTGCTAATTAAAAATGTGCATCTAAGTGAGTAAAACCTCATGTCTGAATGATGCTGAGTACTTTCACTGCTTGTCAACAATCCGAAGTCGACGAGTGCAAACAGACGCTCTCACAGTCCAGTTACATAATGCCAATAAACACTATTCGGCGGTTTTGCGCGCTCAAACATTTCCCACACGTCTATGTAACATGTCTGCTTCCCACAGGAGCGACTGTCAACAAGCTGGAAAACATATTCGCAAACACTCACCGCAAGAGACCCCGTTGAGGAGGCGATGTAAACCTTGATGACCATTTTAATCCCAAATTGATGTCAGACGGGCGACAAACAAACTGATTTGGGGGCTGCGAGTCTCGTTTCTCCCCAAAATGACAAGAACAGGCTTTAAACTTCAGGCTGCTTCAGATGAGAGAAGACACGCGTCTCCAGTATTTAAACTGAGCCATGATGATAATAAAACAGCGTGAGTCTCACCGCACACACTCACACACACGCATACACAGCAGACACTATGCAAAACACCAAACTTCCGGTTAAAAGTTTCAAAATAAAAGAAGATCAAACGACGTGATAGCTCTAGGACCCTATATAAGACCACGTAGGACACAAATTATAGAGGGTACATTTGTGGAATTAAAAGAGTGCGAATCAAATCTGAGGTCCGAATAAATATAGTTTAACGTATTCTACGCTTTAATGAAAAAAATCGGATTTTGTTTTCTGCATACTTCTCAGCACAATTAAATATTGTCTAATACAGGTTTGCTTTTAATAAATAGATCCCAAACACGTAATTTTAGTGTCAAACGTTAACTGTTTATTTTGAAAGATTTTGTTTTTACTTGTGTTTGACTCTGGTTATATCCGGTAACTTGACGCAGGTGACCTCCTCAGAGGGTTTCAGGTTAGGCCATGATGACAGGGAAATGTGGTTCTCAGGCTGCTGCCTGTTCTTTTGGTGAGTTTGTGATTTACATGCATGTCTCAGATTTGGATCAGATTTGATGAATTTAGGCGTGACATGGTTTATGGTGTGGGTCCAGACTTAGCTGCTCTAACTTTCATACAAATCTGGCTGTATGTCCAATGACTGTTTATCACTATGTTGTTTGTTGATACAGTTTTAGAACCAGATGAAGATGAACACTTTTCTATTATTATAATACAACATTATTATACATCATTCACTATGCTGTGAATGACACGTGTTTTGACTGACTATGATATCCTGTATATCAGATGGCCAAATAGCAGTGCTAATTAACATAAACATTAATCAAGTAAAACCCATAGTCTAGACTCACAGAACAAGCACTACTCAGTGGATGGGACAGATGTTTTCAAGCCTCCCGTCAGAAAGGATAACTTATTGTTTTAAGGGCAAAATAGCACGTATTTGAGAGCTTAGCTTCTGCAAACAATGCAGTTTCCAAATCATTATTTTCTTAATAGGTCTACTCGTTATATTCTACACAAAGGAAATAATGTACTCCATTTTGCAAAGATTACCATTTGTTAAAAAAGAGGAGAATTTCTGTTCTGTTTTCTTTGCAGCAATGGACAGCTGTTTATATATCATATGAATATGAAAAGCTGTATTTCATGTTGTTGAAAACTCAGTAAAAACATTGTGGAAGAAAACCCCCACACTTTAAACCGTAGACTGTGAGCCACAGTTATTTATAATCACAACACGCACCACAGCGCCCCCTGGTCACAGAGCGGTATTGCAGGGAGGGCTGTGGTTGCCATGGTACGGCGTCAGCGGCAGGACTGCAGCTAACATCGAGGTGTGCGATAAAAAGACGTATCCGAGCGGCCCAGACTGGCAGCATCACTCCGCCTCGCTGTTTCACAGTGGACAATTACTGGACGACGCGTTTTAAAACAATAGTCACGACTCTCTCTGTCCAAAAAGGGCGGACGACTAGGCCTTCTTACATCTAACGTTAGCTAAGTTAGCTAAAGTTCATGCTAGCTTGGTGGTAGTTAGCTAACATTAGCCGATCGATTCGACACCAGAAGCTGTTAGCGTTAATTGCTACAAAGTCAAACGTAAACCAGGCAGAGGAGTAGATGCGGTAAGACGGACAGCTTGGTGTCAGCAAACAACGAGCGGTATCGTTAACCTGACGTTAAAACACACACCTGTTGATGGTAGCTTTTTGTGGCTAGGCTAGCATAACAAGCTATCACCAATAAGTCATGGCTCTGTCACTGCTAGCTTTCCACAACCTCTTCATGCTGCTTGGGACATCTGCTTTTTTTTTGTCCTACGCACGTTTATTTGATAACGTTGTAGTTATATGAGTAAACGGTGCACTCAGATGTGTGGTTGGCGTCAGGTAACGTTACTAGCTAATGTTACATTTTGTTGATTTTTCCTGGGCAGGCAGTTTCAAAACATTGCACCTGTCAACAACAGATGGCCTATTTTAATCCAGTCTGTTCGTGCCATAGAGAGCAGGCTGGGGAAGCTAGTACCACCGCTATAGTGAGCCCCTGTTAACTTCTCTTTGTATATTTGCTTTCACTGCTTAGATTTTCTCAGACGTGGATGATGATTACAGCAGAGAGGTGATGGGGATATAATGTAACCTACTGAATGTGGTGAGTGTTGAATATGTTGATACTACTGTACATCCAGGCATGTTTTCCATAGTCTAATTATTGGTTTGATAGGTTTAAGTAGCAAGTATTGGTAATTCATATAACTGAATCATCACCATAATGAACCTTAAACTGTAAGCCAAATTAGTTTGACTGAGCGGTCTTCATTAATGCATGTTTATTAATATGTATTTCTTGCTGATTATTTGAGAGGAGAAATCGCAATACACAAGAGCCATTTATCTGTAGTTTGTACAGGTTTGTATTCAGGTGTAAGACTTGTCCATCCTCCCTCACCTATTATTATGCTCTTTTCTATTTATGGTGATGCTGCTGTGTGTACTGGTGTTGCCATAGATACTTCATCATCAAGTGATTCTGTTGTTGTCAGAGCGGATGAAAGGGCCAGATGACTGCACGACCTTTACAATACTAAAGAGCGTATTGGCTCCTCAGAATAAGGTTTTAATTCTGTTTTTTGACTTAAAACTTGTTGTCTCACAAATGACAACAAATACAATCTGGAGATGCTGGACTTTTAAAAAATATGTGTTTCTGTTTCAAACATGGGCTCTTGTCCAGATAGACATTTTGGGGGGGGATATGTGGAAAAGTAGGATTTGCCTAGTGTAGACATGTTTTATATACGATACATATACAGTTACTCATAAAATTTTGTTTTGAGAATTATATATGGTACCATATAATATCTGGTAAAATTGCAGGAATACATAATATATATTTGTGTTACATTATATACAACATAATACAACAGAATAAAATTATAATGTATGACCATGCTTATTTTTACTAATTTTTCTCTTTTTCTGTATTAGAACATGCGAGCACATGTGCATATTACTGCACTAGTAATAATCTTGCTTTTTAATAAGTCACCAGGGCAGATGGGGGCAGCCTAGTATTTTGGATGTAGCAGCAGCCGTATGAACAGCGATATAATACATCATTCAGCCTCATGGAAAATTCCACCTCATGTGTTGTCGCTTAGTGACCGAGACACACAATACAGCAAACCTTAGAGAAACCAGTTGGCCTAGCTTCTTATTACTGCTTTGGGTTCATTTTGAGAATTTTCATCTGAATTGTAGAGTACAAATGGTGAAGTCAGTTTATCAGGGGGCTTTTAATGTAATTTTGTTAAATCAGGTAAGGTACAAGTAAGCCTTGGTTTTATTTTTAAATTTGTAGCTTAAACAAAAATTCAGATTTTACTCAAATTTTGACATGTTTCCTTCCCACTTTTTGTGTTTAAATTCAAACCAGTGTTTCTTCTCAAAGGGACAAAATGGAATCTGAAAACATAACTGGCCCGTATGGAGACAACCGGGATGCCGATCAAAGTCGTCAATCACTCCAGAGGACAAAGAAAGATTCCAGAGAATCATCCTTCCAAAAACACGTGAGGAACTACCGGGACAAGACTCAGGATGAGGATGAAAAGGACAGCTGCGTTGAGAGCAGATCAAAAACCCGAACCTGGCATTCAGATCCAGATCGGGACCAGATATCAGATGGAGAGGGACGGAGAAGTAGTAGGTCGTTTTACTCAGAGGACTATGAGAATGAGTCTCCTTCAGAGGGCTCCCTCTCACCATACTCCCAGTCCCGGACTCCATCCCCCACCCGTCAGAGAGGGGTGCGGGTGAAGAGGATTTCTAGTATCCCCCTTTACAAGACAGGTATGTAAAGCAAGAAAAGGAACAAGTATGATCAGATAAATGGCTGAAACGTAACCCTGATTACATTTGCTTTACTGTCCAGGTGAGGGCAGTGTAAGGCAGACTTTAACATGGTGATTTCTGCAGAAGATGATCAAGATTTTTTTTTTTTTAATTTTAGAGAATTTGTCTCACTCTGAACTTTGACTCACAAAATAAATTGTCATGCAAAGTAAATTCATGATGTTGTCATGAGAAGGGTTTGATTTTGATCAGTCTCAACGTTTATATTCACCACTATTGGTCCACTTGTCCATGTGTTTCAGTATTAGTCTGTAAAAGTTCTTACTTCTTACTTACTATCATTACCCTTTAAATTATTTGTACGTAATGTGTGTTTCTCTTTGCAGGTGGTGCAGGGCCCCGGGGTGCATCTCGCCCACACCGTCCAGGTGGCCAACCCCTGACCCTCCAGCATCGCAGGGGAGTGCGCTCACAAAGCAAGGAGTCCACACCACCCAAAGACCTGGACCTGGTCACCAAGAGGATGCTTTCAGCCCGCCTGCTAAAGATCAATGAATTGCGTAATGCACTTGCTGAGCTGCAACAGCGAACTGACGAGCTGCAGAAGGAGAATCGAGTTCTCAGACAGGTAGCTCTAACCCTCTGCTTAAGTTAAATACATGAGGCCAAGAAAAGTCTGGACTAAACAATATCTGATTTTAGTGGCAAATACTGATGTTTTATAGTAAAAAATAATTCTGGCAACAACATAAACCCACAAATCTTTGCAGGAAAATCAATCACATCATCTTTTACCTTAAAATTCTACAACTCAATTTCTTCCTACAACTCAATTTCTTCTCCTCCATGCTGCAGCTTCAGGTGCGTCAAGAGAAAGCCCTGCAGCGCTACGATGACACAGAAAGCGAGATTTCCCAGCTACTGCTGCGCCACGCCAATGAGACCCAAGTGCTGCGTGAACGGCTCCGGCGCACTCAAGAGCGGGAGCGGGCAGCTGAGCGGCGGCTAAAGGACAGCGAGGAACAGCTGCGAAGAAGTCAGACGAGCATCGCACGGTTGAAGAAGCTGGTCGACCGGCAAGAGTTAGGAACCAGAGACGAGCTAAGCCGCAAGCTAGAGGAAGAGAAGACACGGGCCCTCGAGGCAGAACGGAAGATTAAGGTAAATTTACTTTAGATTTCATTAATTTATTAATATGATAATATTAACTTCATCATCAGACTTCCTTTAGTCTTGCAGCATTTGGTGTAATTTGGTATGTGTTTGAAGGATCTGGAGCGCAGCATGGAGCTGAGCAACAGCAGTTTCCAGAGGCAGCTGGCTGCAGAGAAGAAGAAGACAATCAGTGCCCAGGAGGAGATCAGGACTCTGCAGGAGGAGCTAGAACGACTGACTAATAAACTCAAGGTTACTTAAAGATGCCAACTGAAACAACCCACGACATCCATCCACAAACAAGTCTACCTTTATAATTGGGCATAAACATTGTGGTCATTGTATGGCTGATTGTATTTTCTTACCAGGAGAAGGAGAGAGAACTAGATACCAAGAACATCTACGCCAACCGCATGATGAAACCCTCACTAAGAAAAGATACTGATGGTGGGACAAAGCGGAAAGGTAAGGTCTAACCGCTGGTGGCTCCTCGTGATTGTTTTGCCTCCATTACCTTTTTTTATTGATCATGAGGCACTAGTGGTGGTTTGGAATAGGATTAGCAAAATGAATCTAATATATAATCTGCTTTTGTTTCACTCATAGTCCCCAGCAGGAACAGCAGCAAAGCAGTGCAGACTGCAGACAGGTTGTCCAGTCTCGATTTCCCCTCACCTCCCCCTGCCATCACTGATGCCAATGAGTACAGTGAACAGCCCCCTGACGAATACCTGTCACTCAAGGTAGAGTGAGTCCACTTCACTTTACCCCAACATCCACTCTTCATCTTCTGTCACTGTTATTTTCATCATTTGCCTCTAATGGTTCTTTCTCTCAATCAATTTATGTCAATAGGAGGTTGACAGAGTGGACAGACGGGCAGAGACAGAAGATGGACATCAAAAGCCAGATCAGCAGAAGATGAAAGAGAGAGGAAAAGAAAGGGACAAGGAAACCAAGTTGGTGAAGGAGAAAGAGCAGGAGAAAGAGGACAAACAGCAATTTAACCAGGAGCTAAATGTGCTTGAGGAGAAGGCAAAGAGGCCGAGAGATGGTAAGATGAGCAAAGAGTAAACATGTGCACCCCTATCGCATTCAGGAAATTAGTAACAGTGCTTGGCCCTCTTATGTCCACAGGCTGGGAGAAACAACAAGAGGAAGAAGATGGAAAGAGGACAAGTTCCCTGTTAAACCAAGAGGAAGAGAACAAGAGGAAGCGTGGCCATGTCCAGGAAGAGGTGGAGAGGTGGAACCAGGAGGCTCTGGCCAATCAGCAAGCAGTAGCACAGGCACGTCGCAAAAAAGAACAGCTGCTGGCTAAGATGCGTGAAATAGATCGTCACAACCAGGGAACCCCGGACACAATATATGCTGCACCAAGTCCATCTGAGCCCAGTAAGGGCACCAGCGAACATTCTTCTCCTCATCCTCCTGACCAGAGGAACCAAAACTCTTCGATTTTTAACCTCACAGAAGCAGAGGTGTCCGCCAGTTTGCCTGCTGGCGCTGGAAGCAGGGATGGTGGAAAGAGAAGATCGGGCACAGAGGGTGGGGCTGTCACAACAGGACTGGGGAGGAGAGCACTGCGCTCCCAAATCTCCAGTGACGACTTGGCATTCGGCAGCTACGCGCCGTCTTTCGGACATTCAACGTCCCGTGGTTCTTCAGGCTTCCCTCCACCTCCGCCCGTAGACGACGGGGACTCTGCATTAGAAGCCATTGGCATTTTTAGTCTCAGAGGGGTGGAGACAGAGAAAGAAAAGGTAACGGAAAGCGGAGTGGCGAAGGACAGGAAGGCGAGCCTCATGCAGCAGCTGTTCGGTGCCCTGGCAACACCTGCTGGTGACAGCGTGGGCACCTCCAATAAAATGGAGGTCCTCAATAGTCCTCCAACTATCAACGGGGTACGTTCAAGAAGGGAAGGACTGCTCAGCTTCAACTCAGGGTCTTCCACCCCTCCAGCATCCTCCCTTAACACCCTACACATCGCAGATAGCAGGCCTGCCATCCGTGCCATCCCCTCATTCGATGATGACATTGAGGAACTTACTTTATGAAATTCAGACTTGAGATCTGTTTGTCTGTCTGCCAACACAGAAGTGAAAAGAATCTAAAATACTATAAGTCTATATAAATGATGAATCATTTAACTTGTATTACTGTATTTAATGTTTTATCCTGTGGAAAATTTGTAATTTAATTTGACCTTCGATTCAGGTGCGTATGTGTCAACACATGGAAGACAAAGATCACTGTCACAGTGTTGTTGAAACTGGTAACATAAGATTTTTTTGCTGATTAGAAGTGTTGTGTTTAACTCTTGGTTTAACTGGTTGCACTTAAATATGAGGAGGTTTCTCAGGTTGCATTCCAGTATTGAAGACATAGTTTATCTGACTAAAAGGACAGTAGATCCACAACACACAGAATCCCTGCCCCTGACACATTCCTCCTAAAAAGAGATTTTTGCTGCAAATCACATTTTTTTTGGTTTTTCACAATTTAGCACTTTGCCATATTTTTTTAGTCTTAATAGTTTGGAGTTGCTGTTATTGCTGGTTGGTTTGGTATCCTCCATTTCTTTGTGCATCTGTATGTGGACAGATTTTATTCTACACAGTTTGGGCAGGGTCATTTTTGAGTCCGTATCATAAGAGTGTACAACGAAGCAATACAACAGTCACAATATATTTAGACTGACAGTTATATAAACGGGTTATTTTACAACTTTATAGAAATGCTGAGTCTCTGCGGTTTTACAATAACCAATATTACATTGATATTGATTAAATGTTGCATAACAAGGAAAATGCCCCAATGACCCTTTAATGTCAAATCAAATTATTCAAAATAGTTATAAACTCATTGACATTAGTCGTGTCACCTGCACCGGTACAACAGCAGACAATCAGCACTGAAACAAACCACCAGTTTTAAAACAAAATGCTCTATTTTGTCTATATTTATGTTGTGTTGTTATAGATTTATATTCCATGGTGGAAAAAACTAGATTCTCACAGAAACTCTATGGCTATTACCACTCTGCTTTAATATATTTATATACCTTTTCTGATAAAGCTTTTTGTATGTATACTGGCAGAATTTATTCTAGTGACTTTACTGAGGGAAAATAATGTGCAACTAGTGAAAACTTTGTGGTTGATTAGTCTGTGTTCATGTTCTGAATTTTTCACATTGTGTACTTGTTTTCCAGCTTTGGGTTAAAAAAAAAGGTTTATGTGTTGGGTTGGAATGAAAATAAATGACAGTAAGAGTGAAGCTGTTGTTGGTTATTAGTCTGTGGCGCACTAACATTAATATTCATGCGGTGGGAAGTCTGATAGGGATTCCTGGGACGTCTCCAAGCAACCACAACCTGACGCAACCGTCCCGCCCCTCCTCCGGTAGCTCCCTGCTCAAAAACAAGCGGACCGCGGCGGTGCTGCTGGGGGACAATGTGAGAGGGAGCGGGCTGCTGCTGCAGGTCTGCACTCATGCTGGGACGACTGCCGGGGCAGCAGAGGGGGGATTCCTCCAAGGTAAGAGAGCACTTAGGGTGACACAGTGTCCCCCACCGTGAAGCGCGCCATCAGGGTGGCTGGAGGGGGTTAAATACATGTCTGCTCACGTCTAGAAAATGTGGACGCTGTATTGGTGCGTGGCGGAAACTTCAGCCTTTATGTGGCGTCAGATTTATTACAGAAATTATGCCATGAAGAATTCCCTGCCATTTCCTGAAGAAACCAACGAGAACTGCATGGTGGTGCCTTCATGCTGAGAGAAAAAAAAAAAAAACCCAACTGGCTGCATGATCAGAATTGGAAAAATGTGTTAAATTGGCTTTGCGTTCCCACACCCCCACTTTAATGGGACTGGACTAACACTGAAATCAGGTGAAGTCAATGAAATCAGAAACCCAAAGAAAGAACTGTTACATAAATATTTATTATGTATAAGTTCTATTGCTATTACTACGAATAATGGCAATGTTTTGGGTTGATGGAGGAAAAAAATGGTGAGAAAAATATTTTTTATTCTTACTCATGTAATGATCATTTCCTGTATGTATGTGCACGTCATGCAGGACACTCTGCTAAATAATCATATACAGCCAGAAAAGGACACCTGTTGATATGCAGTTTTTTCTGTATGTGTGATGGGTTTAGGCCGTCAATGTGGCATATTTGCCACAAGTAAGTGCCATAAGTTTCTGTTGCCATAACAAAGAAATCCAACATGCCCCAGTAATTGGGAGTTTACCTTCATGGATAGCTTTTGTTTCAGGCCACTCATCTCGAGTTTGTGATCTAGCTGATGATTTCTACAGACGATGCTCATATTCTCATGTGCTACATCGCATATCAGCACATTATCAACCCTCTGGTGTGAAATGTGATACCTTTGAATAGAAATGACGCAGAAGTGTTATGTTATAGACTGGAGAGATGCACTCTTCAAGCTTGATTAGTTACTCTGCAGCCATGCTGTGATGTGTGGACGTGTTTCAGATAAGAGAGCCTGACTTTATAAGCCAGACCAGGTTTTGGCATCTTATAGTCCAGCACCACAAAATAAATTCTGTCGATTTGCTTTTCTTCCCTAGATTTGTCTTTGTTTGTCTTTGGCCCAGGCTGCATTTGATATTCAGAATGTAAAGTTTGGCTCAAGAGAAAGATTTCCTGCTGGTCTATTTAAATGTGGCTTGGTTCACCAAAAATGATCAAGCAGCCAACAAGAGCCTGGTTTTGGCTTTTGGTTATTATGTTTTTAAACCCCTTATTTCTTCATACTGGCAATCACAGCTCGTTATATAATATTTGCGTACACACACTCTTCCTCATCTTTCTAAACCTCTTGGCTCGGCAGTTCCTATTCACAGTTTAACCCGCTTCCTTGCTGTACATGCAGGATCTTTACAAACTGTTTAAAAATGCATGTGGCATGGATTTTCATCCTCCTTTAATGGTCTCCTGTAACAATGTGGTCTCCAGAGACACACTGATTCCCTTAGAAAATAAGGAGGGGATCCATTCACAGGCTTTCATAAGTCAGCGACTCTGCACAGTCAGAGGTCTATTTTACCTCGCAAAAACAGCCAAAGCCTATCATTAGATACAAGGGCAATGACTTCACTGCTGGTCTGCTGTGCCCATTATGGAACAACTGAGCGCTAACCACTTATTGAGCGCTTGAAGACTTTGTAAGAGGACACCGGGCAGAAAGTCTGCCTTTCTGCCACTGTTATGAGTGCAAGTATGAATGCAATATAATTTTAAAAAAGGCTGTGTTAAAGATTTAGTTTGTGACTTCATTTCCTGAGTTTCTGTTTGCCTCCAGACTCACACCAGTGTTTCTAGATTGGTCTGAATAAAAAAGGGATATTTGGATTTGGAAAAATTGGTATGAAAGTTTGACAGGTCACCATAGGAAGAATCCCACTAACTTTAAAAATCTCCTGAATTGTCCTAAATTAGCTCTGCCATGATGTCGCCAAATATAATAATAATAATAATAATGATAATAATGGCACTGGCTATCCCCTGACTTTTCACCTGTAAAGCTAACATTCCCACAAGCCTCAGCTGTGCTCTGTCTTTAGCGCTCACACACTAAACTAAGGCGGTGACCACAGTTAGTGTCATTGTGAGCACGTTTGCATGATTTTAGCATTTCGCTCAAAAATGACAAAATGCACATTGTTGACTAGCATGTTTTTGTTTGCACATATCTAATGAGGAGTACGTCATTAACTAATGAACATAATGACAATAATAATTCAGGATCAGTTAAAGTCATTTTTGAAACGTATGTATTATTCTTGCATATGTTTTTAGTCAAAAATAGAAGGTGCACTGCTGCCAGTCATCTGTCACTTCAGGTCGGTTAAGGCAATAAGCCCCGAGGACAGGCGGTGGAAACTTGCTGATTCATTTGCGGCGCCTGTGTCATTGCTATGGAAACAATTTGTTCCTGTTAAATTGAAATCCTGGAGGTGTGCTCCCTCAGCGTGCAAATCCTTTTTCTTTTTTTTTTTATTTCAAACACGAGAAGCCAAATGCTCAAAATATATCAGTTTACAGAGTGAGAGGGAACGTGGAGAGCGAGTGCACAAACTTCACTCATTACGCTCATCGCTCAGTCTCTCTGGGATTTAATCTATCCAGTCACGTCGCTGAGCCTGTCGTGCCAAAGTTGAGGCACAGCCCTTTTGTCAGATGTCACCTTAGTTTTCTCCCCTTGTCATTTGGAGATGGTTGACAGTGGTATTGTCAGCAAATGTTTCATAACTTGCATCATCTCTTCTCTACAGTTTTGAAGAGCGACGTTTATGACAAAGAGCAGAGAAAGTGGACGCAAGAAGGCCATACACCCACAACTCATTTGTGACAACGAAGAAGGCCACCAATGAAGACCAGCTATCTTCATCTTTTTTCACTGTGACCCATTTTTTAGGGATCTCTTTGTATCTGACAGAATAATGATGGACGCTCCCACAGTTCCTCAGCTTGTGGTGGACGGGGCTTGTGTCCTGGAGGAAGCAGAATGTGTGGAGGACGTGGATTTGCCTACAGACGACCACCTCATGAACTTGAAGGCCTTGACGGAGAAATTAAGACTGGAGACCAGGAGACCTTCTTACCTGGAGTGGAAAGCTCGGCTCGAGGCGGAAAGCTTCGGAGAGTCGGGAAATGGAAAAGGCCTGAACCAAGCGGAGCCCGAAGGGCAAGTGGTCACGCCCAAAGGGACTGTAGTGAACTCTGATGTGGTTCAGTGCAAGTTGCCATCAGGTGTCCTGAAGGGATTTGGGAACATCGACGAAGCTCTCAGTTGGTTGAGGAGAGAACTGGTGAGACATTTTCACGGTGTACTAATGTGTCATCTATCTGTAAAACATGGAGTACTTTGGTATAAGTTTGGCATCTCAAAATATTTCATTTCGTTTAGTATTTGCAGCCCTTGTTCAAAGTTGGTCCTATTTCAAAGATCTCGTTTTGGCACTTAACCCAAATTCAAACACTTTAATTCACATTTTCAAATTGAACAGCTTTATAATTTTACAGTTAAAGGCACGACTGGAAATAACCTCCTCCCAATTAGAAGTTATTGATGGAAACAATGTCCAATAACTGGCCCATTGACACTAGTCATGAGATTGATTAGGACTCTGGGAAAAATGCTTGTCACACATAGTTTCTGCAAGTTCTCAATTACTCTGCACATCCGCTCACCGTTCACAAGCTCGGACTGAGCACGGAAAGAGGCACCGTCAGAGGCGCAACCACATTCACACAGTATGTGGCCACGAAGATTTTGCACGACAGTGGACAAGAGAGATGATTGTGATCTTTTGCACAGGCGTTTGCACACAGACAGTAGGCACCGAGGAGAAAAAAATTGTGAGAGCTTATGACGAGAAGTTGGTTTGCGTATGTTCCGCTGTGAGTTTTCCTTTTAGACTGAAGGACTGAATGCATGGTCCTCCAGGGAATCTAGATCCTGAGAACGACGCGTAGATTGTTGTTCGAATTGTGACAGTTCAGTTACTTCAAATTGTGTTTAAAGGAACTATTGAACATTTTGAGAAACTTTGTTATTGAGGGTTGGGTGAGAGAATACTACTCTAATGTTTGTACAGTAAATAATGGAGCTACAGCCAGGAAACAATTAGCTTAGCTTAGTATAAAGACCGAAAACAGGGAGTAACAGTTACTCTGGCTCTGTCCAAAGGTCACATAATCTGCCTACAAGCACCTCTAAGACTCACTAATTAACACCTCTTGTAAAACCACGACTGAGCAGCTCCATCTGTGAGGTGATGAACTGATGAATCCGGTAATCAGCGGGTTGTTTGAGTGCCACTGTTTCTCTCTTCATCAGACAGACATGCGCTTGCAGGACCAGCATCTGGCCAGGCAGCTCATGCGGCTCCGGAACGACATCAACAAGCTGAAGATAGAGCAGACGTGCCACCTGCATCGCCGGATGCTCAATGACGCCACCTTTGGCCTCGAGGAGCGGGACGAGCTGTCGGACCTGCTGTGCGAATGCCCTGTCACCCCCGGGCTGGGCCTCTCGGCCCCGCTGAGACTCATCGGCGTCACCAAGATGAACATTAACTCTCGCCGTTTCTCACTCTGCTAGTGGCAGTGGGATCACCTCATACATTCTTTTTCATTTAGGGCTAGACGACAATGTTATGAGGAGAAATTCTAGAGGTAAACCCAGTTTTACAGACACTATAATTAAAGACAGAGATATAGGTACGTTGTATTATTTAGACAGTAATTTCAGTGTAATAGGTACATAATTAGACTTTTTGCCACTAAATTATACGTGGCAGCAATATCCTGAAACCTCTTTGTCAGATTTTAGACCTTTAGGCCACCATGACTTGAAACAGCATGCTTGCAGTTTTTAAACTAAAGTAGAGCAAGAAATCTTGTATATTTCCAATCCTGTCTACAAGACAAAAGTTATCAAGCTCAGATTAAATATAGTTTTACTGCATACGGATCTATGTATGATGCATTCAGTGACAGTCAATAATTTGTTTGTATTGTGGATGCAAATCTAAATGTTTTGTGCATTTAAAGAGATGCCTTAATATAAATTGGACACTATACTGTACACAATGCATTTATAAGTTGGTGAGCAGTTAATGATTGTCAAATTGCACAGGTTTGCTTCTTATAGTAAAGATATATTTAGCTCTTGGTTGGAGCTTTGCCCTTTTTATGCCTCAGTTGTTACGTTCCAGACAGAAGGTAACCATCTGAGACGGCATCGTTTGTTTGAAACAAAGACATTGTTTAGGTTCATGGGTAAACATTGACTTAGAACTCATCTGGATCTCTGTGTGTACCAAATGACACGATTATGTGGATCTTGTTATAAGCTTTCTGTTATGTCTGCAGTTGTGATGGGATACATCATTGGAGGTAACCTTTCCTCGCTCATTTTCTCTTGGGTTGTGGGGTTTTGCATTTGAACCATAAGCATATAGAAATCTCAGTTAAGTATAGTCCCAATGCACAAGCCTTGCAACTGGAAAAAGAGGTTCCAGGGTTTGCGATGCTCCTCCTTGTGGCCCAGATATGCTATAATACAATCCCAGCTCTCACGCACCACATCTAACATGTTTGCCACAACTGTGAGCGAGCACATTACCTCCTATAGCAACAATTGAATTGACAAAGTTAACACCAGTGTCTGATCAGACTGTTCCAACATTGTATGATTAGCTTTTTACAGCAGCACAACACACTTATGTATTGTCTCAGCTTGCCGTGTCCCCTGAACAGTGGCACAATGCCACCTGGCAAGAAAGCAACTGCCATGTCAACTTGATCTTGTGTTACTAAGCCTGGAACACACCTTTAAAAACTGGTTTGGTAAAATATGATACCTTAAATGGGGCATTGTTAGTGCTTTTCTCAAATTTACTGGAAATAAAC
The DNA here is from genome assembly GCF_042242105.1 of Pempheris klunzingeri. Classification (NCBI taxonomy): domain Eukaryota; kingdom Metazoa; phylum Chordata; class Actinopteri; order Acropomatiformes; family Pempheridae; genus Pempheris; species Pempheris klunzingeri. Next base: position 9,872,078 of record NC_092029.1, read on the forward strand.
GATCCATGAAGAAGTTGGATGCGTCCGTCAATGTGCTGCCATCACAACACGGTGTTTTCATGTGGTTAGACGTGTCAGTGAAACACGGGATAAGAGGGGAGTCTTTGATCAGCACACTGTGTATTAAAGTGCTCTCTGAACAATGGAAGGATCTGGGAGATTAGGCATATGGAGTAAAGAAGCTTAGATACACTGAGCACAGCAATCTTTTAGCACTTGGGTGCAGAGTACGTCACAGTGGGTCACCAAAACACCTAAAGTTACTCTGAAGTTTTCTGGAGGCGTTCAGGGCCTTTAACTAAATATCTTCTATCTGCTTGTGAAGCTACTGTTGTTTTAGGAGTCCTTGTGATAGCAGACACATTAATATTAACAGATGCATGAAGGAAACTGTCGACATTGTGGGAAATGACCTGCAGAGAGTAAAATCACACCACATATCTGTCCGTTATTTATGAAGCTAGCTTAGCTTAGTGCAGAAGCAGCTAGCTTGACTTGGAAAAGAACCTCTGAGGCTCTAACAGGATTTTCTTTATTTAATCTGTACAAAAAGTGTAGTCTTGCACGTAATCCCCAATACCGGCAAATGTAAACAAGCAAAGTTGAGCTAGGCTCGCTGTTTCCAGTCTTTCTGTTAAGCTACTGCAGAGAGCTGCTGACTGTAGCTTCACATTTAATTAACAGTTATGAGAAACGGTATCGACGCTCCCATCAAACTCTCAACCAGAAAACGTATTGAAACGTATTTCCCCCAAAATGTTGAATTATTCCTTTAAGCTTGGGAGAGTGACACAAATTGGATATCTCATGCCCGTTGGTCAAATGAGCCTCTCTGTCATCTTTGTTCTCACAGCTTTTGTCCTGCAAATAGCTTCATGTGTACAAACCACACAGCTACTTGTGTCAACAGTTGGGAACAGCCTGGGATCCCACAGTGTTGGGCATGTGTGGAGACATGGGGCGTGGGGGCATGAGTTTTTGCATGTGAGCGCCTCCCGTGTCCTCCTCCATCTGCGGGGCCTGAAGTGGCATGTCATGAATGACTTTGCTGAGCCTGAGATTTTTATGCATGAGCTCCAGCTTTATGTGAGCTTATCGCTGCTGAAAGCCACAAGTCCTTTTGACTGAAAGGCTGCCAAAGGGGACGATCACACACTTTTTCGAACAAGCTGATACCGATCAACGGTAGTTTCATTTCTTTTTTTCAGCACTGCCAGCAGATTTTTTTCATTATACTTGAGTAATTGCAACTAAACAAATAATGTGCATTCCAAAAAACTATTCCAGAGAAAATGAAAAACAAAAAGTACTTTGTGCTTGGTTAGAGTCCACTCCTGCCCAACAGCTGTCCCCAGAGTTTGTCATTTCATTAATTTCATGCCTAAACCATCTCATTTGCATGACAAAATGACTTGACAGGCATATAAAATCAGGCACTATTTCTGCTGCTGAAGCATGACGACCAGATACTGTATTTAAAAGCCTCAGTCCTGATGCACAATTAGGCATCCTGTTGCGAGTTTGAATAAGGAGATGGTTTAGAGCGACTTGGATAAATATCATGATATCGTGTCTACCGAGAGCTGTATTTCTGATGTTCATGCCCGGGAATGTAGCTGCCATCCTGTGCCAAGGAATATAACAGATGTAACACCACAGAGATGGCGTCCTCTCCTGCAAACTCAACCGTGAATGGCTGACAGAAACCTCACCAAGGTGAGCGACGGGGTGGGACTGGCGAGGATCCCAGACTGCATCTCACGCCGAGTCTTTGTGCAGGAGTGTCTCTGCACATCTCATCTCATCTCAGCAAAGGTTAACTGTAAGGGTGACACATTTGACACTACGGTCCAAAGAAGAACACAAAAAAAACAGGCAAACAGCAGGATTTTAATTGATGGATTATTCCCCATTTCGTCTCTTTTTTTGGTGACGAGATTTCCTGCTTCCTCATTTGTGACACTTCACAAAGCTGTAACTTAAGACTCCTGTATTTATTATGCTTTACTGGAAATCATTTAACCGGCACTGGTACATTTAATTTTTAATGGTGTGGAAATAACGGCTGAATCAGATCGTTTTCTGTTTTGGTTGGAGAAACAAGGCATGTTGCAGACTCATGAGGCTTAAACCTGCCCACACAATTAAACTCCCCTAGTGTCGAGACACTGATTCAGACTGTGTTGGTTTGTTGGAAAATCGATTTATAAGGTCAGAGGAACACTTGGAACAGCGCCTGGACACATATTATGAATGTCCAGGAGCTAAAAATAACTCATAGCTATATAACCATAGCTTTTTATGTGGGATATTAATTTTCAAAAAAGTCCCTCACTTGCAGATTCCCTTTCTTTTTGGATGAAGCTGTGTGCTGTGTGAAAGATTTGGCAAGTGGGCAAAAGAGTCTTGGATGTGAAATCACTGGTTACTGGTTTCTGTGTATTTGAATTTGCTAAAGTTGCACAAAATGATTTTTTAACCATCAAGGGGCAGCACAAACATCCTGTACACAGGATGAGCAAACAGTTGCCTATTAGCACATCCAGCAGACCAGAACTTGGCCAGAACTCCAGATTAATGCTCAAATCTTTCTCCTTTAAACTGTGTTTTTGGTGTCCACCTTTTCGGGAGGGAAGCAGCTGGCTCTTTAGCTGCTAAATGCTAAAATATGTTCAGCTAGATGCAGCATATCCAGCTGCTGATGTTGTCTGCAGTTTGGTCCTGGGCAGGCAGCGTAAACAGACTTTTTTTTCAATAGCGGCCAGAAAATATGTTCATGCAAATGGTGAGAGTGAACTAAAACTGCAGACGATAAAACCAAAACAATGAACTGAAAGATTCTAAAAAACTGAGGAGTATGGAAAGCCCATCGGTTCAAATACACGCAATGTTAAACTTCTTAACACATTAACAACAAGAAGTCATGAACGGGTTGACGACACATTATCAACATGTAAATACTGACGATTTATCAACATGTTGACATGTTAACATTTGACTGATAATGTTAAGAACACCAGCATTTTGTCTGTGTGTTGATAACGTGTTATAAGGCGCTGTCAAAATGTTGTCAGCAACTTAAAGTAAACTTTATGTGTTACTTTGTGTTAAAATCACGTGTTATCAACATGCTGAAATCGCCAGTTTTTGAGCTGATGGGCTCTCCATAAAGACCTGCAGTCAGAAGATAAATATTAAGTGAGTTCAGCGCTCATCAGAAGTACTCTTTTATATATACAGTATTGGTGTTAGCTGCTTGGAAGTATTATTGTTATTCAGGACACATTCAACCAAAACTTGACCGAATCAATAAGCATAAAGGGGGGCACGTTCAAATGTTTCTACTTAAACATCATTACTGTGAAGTCACTACTATTAAGTCTACGATATGATCAGTTTTTCATCACTGTCTAATATTTGAAGTTGCCAACCCAGTGAAGTTCCAGGCCTGTACATTTAATCCACTTACCACTAAGGCCGAGACCTCAAGCTTTCATTCCTGACTACACAGTTCTTTTCAATGGAACAACTAAACAATCGGCCATCTGATTCTTCTCCACGAGGCACGATCATGTAAGGTGGTGGGAGGCACTACAGGGGCCCCAGTCGATGCTGTAAAGATAATTGGCAAACTCTTTAGAAAACAGCATGGGATCTTTTAATGACTTAATTAACCCGACAGATCTATTTAATAATTACTTGCTTCAAATGAAGCACTGTAACGAGTCATTCTGTTCTCTCGAAAATTGGATTAAGATGAGAATTTACAGGAGGCCAATTAGGATTCTGCCAGGCGCTGTGAGAAGCCAAGCACGGTTCAATTACACTGAGACTGTGTCAAAAACAATCATTTCCCTCTCCTTCTGTACCAAAACAATGAAACAACATTGTCGCAGATGGGTACAACTTACCACAAATATTTTGCTCGTGTGATTAGGGAGAATCTATTTGCTCGGTGAGATCATAGGCTTCTTGATTATCTCATCCTTTTGTTCGAGGCAGACAGTGTCTCAGGCCAAAGTGGATATTTGAAGCCAGGTGTAGTGTTCCAGTCTGTACATGCGCCCCCATACCTCTGCTCCACTCCTACAGCAAACACAAGACAATCCAGACAATGGACAAACATCTTTCGATTGCAGTTTGTTTTGCACTTTTAAACTTATTAAAGGAAAATCGTGTAAAAGCAGGTCTGAAAGAAATGGTTTAAAAGCCTGGTGAGCGGCTTTACAGAATGGAATGTGCTCGGCTCGAACTGTGCTGCCAATTTCTCGTCCCTCAGACTCACAGAACTAATCCCCAACCTTGAGGGCAACATCCAGCGTGATTGCTTTGATGAAACTCAAGCTGAAGTTCCACAGAAGCTTAGGTGCATCCAAGCAAATAGCCAGTCAGAGAAGATCATAATCAGATTACAAATCTCTCACCTCGAGTCATCTTTGGTGTATGAAAGTCAAATTAAATGAGGTGGTCAGTCTCACTTTAAACTGCTCATATAGCTGCAGACAGGTGTTAAGGATAATAACCACGTACTTTCAAACATCATAACATAATTTTACAACAAAACACTGTAAAGTAGCTGTTATTTAATAACCATGATTTGCTCAACAACTGTAGTTACAGTTCATAATTACCCGTCTGCGTGTGACAGACAGTTGGCAGCAGTACTGCAGTGTAAAGGCACAATGACAGATAAATGTATGACATAACAAGATGACCTGCAGGAAAAAAAAATCAAAAATCAAAAATCATAAATTTACATCAGCCATAAGCTAACTGGCTTTGTCAAATACAGTCCCCACTCAATCACTTCAATTGAATGAGAATTTTTGTTTTTACAGCATTTCCTTGGTCAGTTTGAATAAGGCAAAATAATAAAAATGAGTAAACACTGATAACAAATGATAGTGTAAAACAAAGTGGTACACAAATCTTACTGAAAAACAAAATCATATATTTATATATATATATATATATATATATATATATATAGAAAAATGTTACACTCTCACAGCAACACACAAATGTGAAATTAATGAAGAAAACCAAAGTTGTCCTGGTGGATGAAGCTGATTGACCTACTGTAACACAAAAGCACAAACCAGTACAGCCTCAGTCTTAACCTTCTAAAACATATACACAGTCCTCTGATGGATTCTCCAGAGTCTTTGAGGGGTTTCAAAACAGACTGAGATATTCCCAAAGACTCGGGAGATGTTCGCTACATTGCTGACAGCAGTGGCAGATACTGCCAATAAATGAGTACAAAAATCAAAGAAACTTTAGAAGTACAACAGAGGCCATGAAACTCTCTGAAATGCAAAACTAGCCAATTGACAGCGTGTCATCTAGAGGGTGTGCATAAGTGCATTTGTTGACTTCATGTTTTCGTGGTAATGCGTTGAGGTTTTCCTTGAGTGTGTAGGGACTGTGGAACGTCCTCTTGACAATTAGAGGAAAATACAAATAACCAAATCTTAGGTCAGTGCCAAGGACCACCTTCATCTGATCCGTTCAGCTCATGCCTAATATTCGTGTGAGGATTGGCTGCCGTTCTGTGTCTGCTCTCAGGGTGCCACTCCCTCCTGGTCCATACTGCAGCCGAGAGCTTCAATGTCATTGCTGATATCAGTGATCATGCGGTCCCACTCGTCTCCCTCAGAGGCCTCCTGGCCTTCGTCTGAGGCAGCGCTTCCTCCGGCTGCTCCGTTGCCGTTGGTGGTGGAGTCGGAGGCGGAGCTGGCTGTGCGCCGGTAACGCCCGAAGCTGTCTGTAATGATGCCTCGGCCGTCCTTCACACCAATGGTCTCGAGGAAGTTCTCAAAGTGCTGGCTGTCCTTCTCTGGTATGAAGGGGCGCAGGCCTGCAGGGGCAAAGTTAAAATATTTTTACTTTTCGCCATCCTTCATGAAAGAATTTACAACTAGGTGTTGTGTACTTCCATCACAAAAGCAGAAAGCATGCAATAATGCATAATATATATTATATAATATATAATACTGCTAAACAATCATGTTATATAATTAAATAATTTTTTTTGTGAACAATACGACATCACCATAGCAACATATCATCATGCCTGTTTCGTTTAGGCATCCTGCCATTCGTTTGTTTGTTCTTCCTGTACCATTAGGAACGTTGTGTTTGCGGAATCTGTGTGAACGCAGCATTTATCTCCTTTTCTAATCTAATTTTGTGCTCGAGTTTCTCCAGACCACGTTGAACTCCATAATATGGACCTCTGGCTACACAAGATCATCGTCTCTTAACAGAAAACAGAGTGGTCGTACCAAGAAGAAGGAACTTCCTGCTGTCCCCGTAGAGTTGTCGCAGGTTAATGCAGAACTCGTGGATGGAGGCGCCATTACGGTACTCGTGGAGCAGCGTAGCAAACTGCTGGATCTCTTGTGATGACAGTTTGGTCCGCAGCTAGGAGGGGAGGAGAGAGAAATTGAACAATAAAATGAAAACAAGAATTAAGAAAGCTTGAAAAAGTGTCTCAGAACAAAGAAAGAGGGTGAAATTGTCATACTGTGGTCATGTAGTCCTGCAGAAGCTCTGCAGCTGTGGTGCTGAGCTCTCCTTCGCTCGCGGTCTTCGTCTGAGGAGATGCTGGGGTGGAAGCAGATGGAGAGATTTCGTCTGCCTCCATAGAGCCCTGGAAAGGACTGAGAGAAGTATGCACCCCTTGTAAGCGACATGCAAAAGTAAACCACTTTCAGAGATATGTCAAAAGTCTGTCTTGGGCACTGTGTCCAAAATGGAGACCATTCACCAGAGTAGGACTCTTCAGCTGTGCACTTACAATGTGCTGGCTTCGGCTTCAAAGGCCTCCTTAACATCCACTTTGCTTGAAGAGTCATCTGCAAAGTAGTAGCAGAAGGTCTGACTTAAGCTTTCACACTTCAGTAACTTGAGAAGAGGGAAATCTCCAAAGACACTAACGAAACAGTATTTCACTATATCACACCAAATCAAATTTCAAAAAAATTCTTTTCTTTTACCGCTGTATAGAGAAAGGTGTCTGGTAGGTGTAGTTGCTCCATCAAAAATGGCTCTGTCCAGGAAGTCGATGGTTGACTCTGTGTAAACTATCTGAAAGACTTGGCTGAGCAAAAGACACAGCTCCTCTGCTGCCGCCTAAAAGACGAGAAAAGTTAGCGATTAAAAGGTGCACTCTTGTGTAGAAACTTGTGTATCGTTATTCTCTAAAAAAGTTTTTGGCATGATGAGACTGACAAGTGCAGCACCATCAGCTGAATTTTTGTTCACTTAGTTAGTTAGTTATTCACCACTTGTGGAATTACCAGTAGGAACACGCACGTACATACAACTGCAGACTGTTGTTAGCCCTAGCTTCATTGTTACCATAAATTTCAAAAATTATAAGTCACTGCTGGCAATTAGAAATCAATGTCATTTTACAAACAAAACAGTATTTTTTCTGCAGTTGACTCAGGTTACATCCTGACACTTAAAGGGGCCCTGATGATTTAAATTCACATTTATAGCAGTTTCAGTAATTCGATTTGCTGTGCATTCGATTTGATTTTTTTCATCTTTGTTAATGAGCTGAATTTAAAAAAATTTACTTTGCAGAATTCCATTTTCCAGGTACGGAGATGAAAAATAATACCTTATTATCAACAGCCAGCACAAGCAGACAGCACACCTCCACAAGCACAGCTCCACTCTCTGATAAGGAGCTCAGGGTCTGAGACTTGTTGAGATCAGGACACGAGCTGGGACAAGGAGAGCCTCCGGACTCCTGGGCTGAAAAACAGAGAGAAACACACAGTCATATTTAATTATTCCATTGTTAAATTGTTGCAGACTTACTTACTTTGGGCATTTTATTAAATATATTAAATATTTTCTTCATTATTGTGCCACAATATTTGAGTCATTGAGTCAACTTTTTCGCAGGATGATGTCAGTTAAGCGCTTGTTTTAAATTGGATTTAACATAATCAGACCCCAATTATTCCCTGCTAATGAAATTGTCTTTGGGAAAGGCCATGAGGACAAAGAACCAGAGGGCAACACTGACTACAACTTTAATAGGTGTGCTGCAACAGGACTGCAGGTAACTCCTGTCTGGAAGATATATATGACGCTCCTGCTAGAACGACATCTTGAGCCACATCTTTATGTGTCCTTAAGCATCTGTAGACTCACATCTTACAAGACTAATTTTATGACTTAATTTTAACATCACAACACTTACAGGACCATTTAATGTTTTTTTGTTTACCTGTTTTGATCACCACAAGGTGCAAAGAATCGTCCCTGATGTAGGAGACAGCAGCGATATCATGGATGGGCACTCTCAGGATGATGTCTTCTCCATCTCGCCATACAAGCTTTATGTTGTATGCCGACAAGCTCACCACTGCATCCTGCTCTAATGTCAGCTGGCCTGCCAGCTGATGGGACTTCTGAGGATCACAGACACATACAATTGTGGGTTATTATCCTTATTGTGAAGGAAATTACAAATACCATATCTGACAACTTTAATATTCCAGTTCACCATAAATAAGATCCAATTGATGGATCAGGTCGAATCCTCTTACTCGGATACTTACCCTTGCAGTGTCAATGAGCTGCAGCACTTCTGTGCGACTTGATGGGTTCAAGTATCCTGGAACTGATGTCAGCTGCCCCAAATACTGGACAGGACAGAACATGCACAAATGTTTTACTAAGAGTTGTACAAAAATCTACACTTTGTAGCCTACAATCATGTAAATTATCATTAACTCTGAAGTTCATAGTACTACAACATTTGAGTAGGGACTTTATATCTCTGCTAGTCACACTCACTTTGACTTCCTTCTCAATGTAGTCATTAAGCAAGATGTCAGGGTCGATGCGGTGGTCAGGCTGAGAGAGGGAGAAGGTGTGGAGGGCCCTGCGCTCAGTGGCTTTCTCCTGGGCCTTCTTGTCTCTACCCTTCTCTCCTTTCAGGAAGACTCGCTTGAACGGAGACACGATACCAGGCTGGTGAATAAAGACAAAGACAGCAGGGTTGAGAAAGCAGAGGGTTGTTAAGCCATCTTCTGAAATGCAAAGCAAAGAAAAATGCAAATGCAAGAACAGAGACTCTAAATTATAAACCATTGGTATTATCCGTTTCTATGCAACAGTATACCATTAATGATATGTACAATGGTATACTATAATTATTACTATTCATATCCATACACATATGATGCAATTGCAATGGGCTGGCAATGTAGTAAAGCAATTGCAAACGCAGCCACTGTCCCCCCAAAAAACAAGTAGAAACAACATCAAACTTCTGTTGACTGTTCATACACACAGGTCCAGTTCATGCTTATTTTTTGCCATGTAATTTCTGCTGCTCCTGCCTCCCCTTACTGTGCTGCAAGCTGCACGGTGAGACACAGCAGATGGACTCTTTCAGAGAGCAAATGCACAGCCCTCAGTGTTACCCAATATGTGTTGCTCAAATGTCAACAATAACACGCGCAAAAGGAAACTCTGCATTGTGCAATACTGGACGGTTTTGCAGTTGTAAAACACGACAAAGAATGACATCTTAACATCTAAGTTGTGAACATCAACCTCAAAACATCAACGAGCAGCCACCACAGATTGTGTCTTGCATCACAAGAGAAAAACAAATTTTCCTTTTATTCTAAAAAATTTTATTTTAAAGCACCTTCATTATTTTGCTTGCAAATATCATTCTTTAGTTCTTGTATCAGCTGGTAATATGTCAACACTGTAGCACTCAGCTAGCTCAGTTAAAAACTGAGATACATTTTGTCCAAGCTGTTGAGCTCGTGTATAACAAGAAACATTTCAAAAGCATTTTTAAATGCTTACCTCGTTCTCCATGAACACGAGCTATGAGAGTTGCCTATTCAACAGCTAAACACAGCCTGGCCACGGATGCTGTGACGCGCGCACTGTCCAAACTAACCACCTGTTGCCTCCACTCAGACACAGCGACAGCTGCCAACTGGTGACAGACATACAGGACTGAACGCAGCCCTTGTGTATGTGAGGGGTGTGACCCCCCATAGAGGAAGGGAAGTGTCTCTCTCACTCTCTATACTCAGGCACAAGGACAGGAAGAGGACTAGCCACAACTTCCTGTGAAGACACGCGCATTCATGTGTTGAATATTGAAACGTTTAAAAAACAGCAGCAGACTTCTTGTTTTTTCTTCAAAACCGCCTCACAGATGACAGAAGATGATCACTTTTACTCCAGATTTTCATATTTCATTCAACCGGTTAATGATAGCTGCCTTACATATGTCACTTAAGACTAAGCTCTGCAACTGACAGTCCATACAAATCATTGCTAACCCACAGATATACAAGAGCTTATTCTATTATACTAACCACAGATGTTACGTCTGCAGTGCTGCTGACACTGCAGATGAAAACAATGCAGACAATCTCACGTAGCTCTTTAGGGCTTATTTCCTTTTTTCAGCCACCTTATCAAAAGGTCAAAGTAACAACTTTAAGCTACAATCACAATATCAAGCAGGAAGAATAAGTTTGATCTAGATGATGATGCTGTAGTAGTTCTAAGTCCTTGGTAGAGTTGTATTAACTTATCTACAAAGTTGAGCATACATAAAACCTTGGTTTGGAGAAAATCACAAGTTTAATCTGTTAACACACGCACAACAATGGTGAATTCAGCAAAGGGTCAGAGAGATTTATTTGACTCTTTACACTTAATGTGGTCCCTGCCTGATGTGCTGACATTTGATCACAGACTGTAGACTCCATACAACAGCACAACTGATGACCAGTGCATTATTTAATAGTACGCAGCTCGTGAAGAAAAGCGCATTAACATTGTATGGCTTCTCCTTGTGAAATGTGAGACAAAAGCTACCGTAGTTGACCCCGGTGAATGGCCTCTGGATGAACAAGTGCCCTTTTTTGGTGAAAGTCTGTCTACAAAGACACATAAGTGAGGATAATGTATGGCTTCTTTGTCTGTCATGGCCAGGGTGGCAACAATGCAGGTGGACTTCCTCATACTTAAAAACAAAACTTAGTATAAGAGGCGTTACGATGAGACACTCTAGCTTGCATATTGTTTTGATCTAAGTATATTCAGTGTAAACCAACAAGGTGTATGAAAAACAATCCAATCCTACAAGTAATTACCATATCTTGTTGATGACTGACTGAGCTATTCACAGTTGAGTATTTAATATTTAAATTTACATAAAGCATTAGAGTAATTCAAGCCCCCATTGTGATTTGTTCCCCAAACACCTGTGGCCCTTCTGTAAAATGCTACAATCTTTCCCTGCAGCGCTTCTATTACATATTGATGTTCTTCATCCCTGATGTGTTAGTCCTTGTAAGACATTACCACTCCAGGACTCCTTAGGCCTTTCTAAATTACCAAAATAAAAGAAACACTTAATCATGTTATATGAAGTGGTCTGAGCTTTCACTTGAACCTGTGTAATAATATGCATCACTCCATGTAGCGGATATAAAAAGTACCCCCGGGCTAAATGCTGTTCACTATCTCCACCAAGTGGCACAAACATGAACTATATGTGTTTGTGCCGCTGATCCCTAGAAGTCAAAGCTCATCACCTCTGATGAGGACACGAGTCAACAACAGCACACATTTTCAGTTTATACTTGCAATGACTCGGCACCAACATCTAGCAAAAAGAGGCCATTAGCAGTTTCAAGAAGCTGTTCACTTAAAACATTAATTTGTACTGAGATTAAAGGGAAGAAAAATATTGTTTTTCCACTTGAGGATAAAGCTATTAGTTTCCTATGGACATGTCTTTTGTGGCAACTTATTATTAGTGAAAAGCTATTCTGAGTGGCGTTTTAAGTAATGCTCTATCAAACTAAGATCAATAAACAGTGCGGTCGAAAAACATTTCCTTGCCACAACAAACCCTCTTAACACTAGGATATCACTTCATTTCCGTCCAAATTTCCCTTCACATCAAGAGGAGGTGGGATTACATGGGAAGTAACATTAGAGGTTTTGTCACGGAAAAATGATGGAATGAGCAGCACAATCATAGCCAAGATGTTAACCTCGGACACTTCACTTCTCATGAGCAGTGAGCAGCTCAGGCTGCGAGAGCCCGTCAGTGTCATGTCCTGCTGCTGATTTGGTGGGTCCTCCCTTCAGTTTCCTCCTGTACCAAATCAGAGGAACAGAGGGGAAATGTCCCTCGTGTCCGTTCTGAGATACATTGGTAAGAAAAGACATAAGAAATGTCAGCCATGTGTCTCAACATAAAGATCTGTCTCCACATCAAATGGGATCATTAGGTACTATGTGTGTGCTGTATGTGTGAGAAAGGGCAGGATGGTTGCCACAACCGAGGAGTGCTGATTTCCTTTAGCATGACTGACACTGATAACCGCTGCCTTTGACAGCTGGTGTTGAGCACACAGATCGCCCATGACCCACGCCTACACTGAACAACAAGGGCTGTTACTCTGGGAAACCTGGTGAAGCTTTCATTACCTTTTTAGAGGAAACTGACACTGCTGTATACCAGCATCACCCTCACTGTTCAAACAACAAAAAACAACTATACATTAATCTCATTAATACAAAATTGACTGATGATTTATCACAGCGGACTGATATAAAAAGAAATTCTTCTTTATATAAAACAAAAACATATGGGAACTGACGGTAATCCTGATCTGAAACAGTAACGATAAAACGCTTTAAATGTTTACTTGTATCACTTAACTCGCTCTTTTAAAATTCAATCTGTTGCGCCTGAACTTACATTCATTAAATGGTCCTTAAGTTACACATTTTACTAATTTAAACGACAATAAGTCTGTCAGTGTGTTATCCTGAGTGTTTGGCCCCTGTGCGCTGATATTTACTTATGAGATAGTTGGCTGAAGTTAGCCAGCTAACAGCTAAGCTCGCCTGGTATGACTAGCTAGTACGTTAGCATGCTAGCTAGTCAACTTGCAGTACATAGTAACTATGTCAACTGCCCGACTTACCTTTTTCACTTTTTTCACATCATCCTCCATTTCTATGTAAATGTCCTCTTCTTCATATTCTGTTCAGCGTGGAGATCCAGTTGATACAAGACATTACTACTAGTTGAAGCTTTTTACCAGCACTCATCTGACAGTAGTTAGCTTGCTAGCCTAGCTTAGCCTAGCCTAGCCTAGCATTGGTAAATTGATGCCCGAATTTGAGCTGATAGCAAAACGCCATCCTGATTTCTGCCTTATTCAACAAACATTAGAAAAAATGCCGGCGTGCCACCAGTGTGAAAGTGGTATGCGTCAGTGCCGCTGGAGCAACTACACAAATAGTCTGTAAAGAAGACAAACTCGGATAAAACAGGCAAAACTTTTCAATCGTGCCGCCATTTTGGGCGTTGAGCTGTGGTCCAGCATGCTTTGCTTTGCTCAAACCCAAACAGCTGCTGCTGTGTCTGACTGCGATAACACCGACGAGTGATGAGACAAGCCAGCCTGACGGAGCTGTGCTGCGCTGTGGCTGCAGAAAATATCAATTTACTCAACAACAGAGACTCACATCAGACCTGAGCCATATATGCTGGCAAGGACTGACTTTTGCAGGACTGGACTGTTACATATTAGGTAGAAATCTCGACACAACTGCTCCAATTCTCTAAAGGGAAGTCTCAAATCATTTTTTTTGCCACTTAATTATGCACAAAATTCATAAACAGATGATATTTTTACTTGAAATATCAAAGAAAGCACAGGTGGCTCATATATGTTATGTGTTCCAGCTTGCACTGGCACACCTAAATGTAAAGCAGATGTTATTAATGTTACACTTGCATTTTGTAGATAAAACATGCAAGATAACTTTACATTTCTTGCTCTGTAAAGACTTTATCGAGAGATTATTATTAAATGGAAGTTAAAATGGAAGTCCATTTTGTAAGCGGAGTAAGAGACAATTTTCAGTGTCACTCTTATTTCAAGTATCTTGACATGCTGTTTACCAGGACAAGAATGTAGACGGACATCAACATGGCGACAGAGAGAGAGACGGAGGAGACAAGAGGAGAAAGACAGATGCATACAGCGACAGGATGTGAATAGAGTCACTCATTAGGTTGACTGCATGAGTGCCACCAAAAGAAGGGAAAGCCTGTACGTTCGGTAATGGTCGGTCATATATACTTTTGAAATATATTCTGCCTTTATTTTCCTAAATCTGTGAATAAATCAGGCGAAGGTTAATGTGTCTGCTTGTTTGAAATGGTCAGGAAATGTCACTTTGATGACGTCTCAAGAGGATTTCGTCATGTAGTAAACTATGCTTATGTTTCAACATCTATATGTTGATTATTGATCCAATGTGCAAGAGCTGTTACCTCATAATTAGTGTAATGATTGCTGCCATGTTAAAAGCCCCAGTGCAGCCATTCATTATTTGTCTATGTTGATTGTAATCTCTCTCACTTTTTTGTAGTTTTGTTGCTGTTTGGGTCTGACAACTTTAACTTCTGCCATTCTTATTAGGACATCAGTTTTGGGACATTACATGCAATAATTCCCATCATACTTCAACCTGCAGAGGTCCAATCAAAGTAAGTGAAGTGCAGGCATTTACCTCAAGTTCAAGATGTAATAATCACGAGTTAAAAACACTTCCTGGAATGCATTATATCAAGACATACTGACTAAACTGTCTCCATCTTTAGTCCAGAGTGTGTAGGCTCACATCTTACACCTTTGCAGGCCGCATATTGCAGCTGCTTTCATCTGCTGAAATGTGAAAGGTGCACGTGAATACAGTACTGATATATTGCACTTTCAAATACTATATTTATTTTTCTCTTCTGGGATGAACAGTCTGATATATGAATCTACAGTAAGGCTTAACATTACATTTTCAGCATAATATTTCTCTTTTCATCTAAAAACCAAAACATACAAAAAGAACTTTAGCACCATATGTTATTAATAATATTCATATTGTTCCCAAAAATAGGACATCAGTTTTGCTTTTTTAAAGAACGGGGATTCCATGAAACAATTTACTTACATTTTATATTCAACAACAACAAAGAAATCATTCCTTATATGTTCTCAGTCACAACATAGGTTGTATGAGTACACTTTCATAAAGATGCTACAGACTGTAGCGAATTTGCTTTCTCACATTGTGCCAACTCTTGGAATACCCCGGATAAATCATATAGTCTAGGGAGTATCCTGATAGATTTGTGAAATACACCAACAAGCTAACACAATCTAGAAATTGATTGAATATAAACAAAGCAATATTTCCCAACACCTTTGATAACAATTTCAAAAATCAGCAGCAATTAATATGACAACCATAGTCGCTTCATCGGAATATCAAATCCATTTTTAAACAAAATGTTACAGCCAATTCTACAATAACAACAAAAATAGATACACACAGAATAAGGACATATAGATGACAGGAATTTACAACACAGCAATCACGTTCTATATATTTTTTTTTTACCCAAATTCCAATAGCAGAAGTACATTTGTGCTCCTGTGCGCTGAAAAGATGCATTTTGTCACCTGCCAGTTTCATTTGTTCAGAGAAAAGAAAGAAAAAATCCTAGTGCAGATTGAAACATAGTAAAACAGAAACATACCATATGTTGAAACCAGTATAATAAACAATATATGAACAGTAGAGTAACTGTAGTTTTTTGTGCAGATCGGAAAATCAAAATGGCACCATTGAGTGTTGAGTTCTGCTGTAAACTGTGTGGATTTGAGGTGCAAGCTCTGTAGCATTTTGAGACTGTAAGTTTGCAGGGCGTGGGCCCTCTCAGTCAACCGGAAGGCTATGCTTTCAGAGAGCCAGGGAGCGGACTGCAGTCCACAGTGGTAGCACCTTTAAAATGTGTTTATTCAGCACCAGGTTATTAACACAAATCAAATAAGGATCAAAGGTAAGAGAAGAAAATGCACCGTTTTATCATCTGAACATACTGCTCCAGTGGTCAAACAGATGGTCATGACACAAAGGTACAGACTTTAACCAAGTCAAACACTACAATGACCTGCTGCTACACATTAATGCAGAAATCAGAGGGACTGTTGTGCAGTCGAGAGCACTTACATGCTAAATGTTGAGGGTCACCTCACAATGAGTTCTAAACGCATGCTGGAAGGTGGTGGGAAAACCAGGAGATGAAGTTATTCAAAAGTGAATCAGTTATCGGGCCTGTTTCGCCATTCCATTGTAAGAAAATGCGACATAAGTGATTTTTTTTTGCGCATTTCGTCATCATTAACATCTTCCATGTTTTACTCCAACTGCAGGCATTATTGTTTTGGCTAGAGGATGTATTGTTCACACGAGACAAACGACACAGAAACTTTACGTCTTGGCACTACAAATCATTCATCATTGCAAGACAGAAGAAGATGTAAAGGCATAGACAAAAGTACAAAACAATCATTGACCAAATCGTTCGGTATCGTGGCTGGCATCTTTTAAGACTATCCATCAAACAGTCCAAAACTAACACTTTGGAGCTAGATCCAAACTAACTGTAACTTGCTGAATCAACTGGGGCTGCTGTGATTCAGCTTCGTCAAATGTAATAAAGATGAGGAACCCTACGTTCAAGTACGGAAGATGCTGAGTATTGCCTTACTTTTTCTCCTATGTCCTTGACAGAACCAGGAACTGGGTTTCACACAGTACCCATCACTTGCTTCTGTCACACTGCGAAGTTTAGTTGTAGCACTGTAACTAGGAAACAGTACAGTCCTGTAGATGATGATTTGAATAAAACTGTAAGACTAGATAGCGTTGTTGGCTGAGGTGTGAGATGACAATTGAGAACTTGGCTTGATCTGAGTCGGGGAGACAATCAGGGAGAATATTGTTTGGTGTTGTCATCGTCTTGGTGAGTGTGCTGGCACATGAGACAAGTAAAGAAAGACATTGGCATTGTTGTTTGCGGACCTGGCTGCCATGGCTGGATTGAAGCACCCAAAGTAACAAGGCACAACAAGGACTGAGAAGAACAAGCTTGCTGTTCAAACGCTCTTGCTGTGAGTTGTGGCTGTCGAGGGATGTGGAGTTGGGCAGGTAACCTGACAGAGACAGTTCTCTATCGGGGGATGTCTTTGTGACCTTGTTTGTGGTATAAAGTGTGGCAGCCCGAATACTACATTGTACAGTATAGAAGCGGTTTCTACTTGCAGTCTTGTGTAGCTCAGCTCTTGAAACCCGTGTATAATTTAATCAAGAAAGATATAATATATAAAAACAAAAAACCCACTTATTAACCAGCTAATCCTTTTTACTAAATACAGCATGTGGCAAAATGGTGATTGTTCTGTAGAAATACGTAAAATATACTGCATGTCTCATAAAAATCCAGACTTGTACATAGACTCTTTGTAGACTTAATTAAAAATCAATTAGTTTAATTAACTGTCATTACTACTATTCTAATGACACAGTCAAGCAAGCATAAATACTCTGCGTTTTATGACATGAAGCACCACTAGATGAAATGAAGCCCAGTTGCACATAATCTTGTTCATGATGCTATATAATACCTTTGTCCCACACACACACACACACACACACACACACACACACGCACACACGCACATGAATGAATCACAGTGTATTTGCACCTGATTTGGACATGTGTCCACGTCTGGAAAAGGTCAGCAGTGTTGATAAAAGGATGCACCGTATGCCAGGCAGCCAACTACCACAAAAAACTGCCCCTTCTTCCCAGCAATAAGTATGAGTAATCATTTCCAAGAAAACAAAATGTGCAAATTATAATTTAGTGGTACAATCCCAGCCGAGGAGTGGTCCAGGATGCAATATGTTCAGGAAAAAATGGAGACCCTTGAGGACATGCCTGGGGATGAGAACTGCATTGAGACACCCCTGAGTCAGCTGGTTCAGTGGTCTTGTTTGTTGGTCCTGAGGAACCCCTGTATTGGCTGTTTTGCTTATATTTTTTAAGTTTAACGATACTTATTATTCATTATTCATTCATTAGCTAACTATTAACATGGCTGTTCATTCACAACAACAGAGAGGAACTACTCTGGCTACTATGGTAAACAATGAACAAGTCGTTTGCATACTATCTATACATATGGTGTTGGATGTTTTGCTCCACCTTAGCTGACCCAACAGTTCTCAATTACTCAGGGCTGAACATCGCTTTTAAGCTGAAGGGTGGCAGACCCTGGATGTTGAAGCTCTTGGTTATGGCAGTGTACCTCATTGCATGTTCTCATGTCAGGATCTCCAGTTGTTCAGGCTCAAACCCCGTTGTTCAGTTACCAGAGTGTGTGAGAGTGTTTTACTGGAGCGTACCAAGGCCCAGCACAGCAGAGATGGGGAAGAGGGCAGAGCAGCAACCGAGGATGGAGCCGAACAATCGGCGGGAGAACAGAACTGTGGGAAAGGGCTGAGGAGACACACGTACGAGCATGCGTACACATCACCATGCGAACATCTTTAGATTCCCCCCAATACATAGTGTAGGTCGCACAGTACACACTGAGAGGTAAACACATCTTCACATCTTTCTCACACAAGCATACAAGGAATCATCCACCGAACTCTGGTCAGGCCCTTTATCACGATCTGTCCTCATGTTCTTTTCCAACCCTGGCAAAAACCCCCTCTTACCTTTAGCCTGGACTTACATGGCATCTGCCTTTTACAGTACGATGTTAACAGGCACCTGTGGCCACAGCTAAGCAGAAAGCCAGTGAGCCAGGAGAAAGGAATCTCTGCTTTGTGTAGGGCTCTTGGGCATCCGTTGTTGGGTGCATTTGTACTAATGCCTCGTACTAAAATCATGCCAAACACAGCAAAGTAAAAAACACACATTATATATTCAGATGAATCATTGAGTAAATAGATAAAATTGGAGTATGAGATGCATTCATTTTTTTCTCATGAATTGTTCAGTAGCCCTCTCTGGAAATTTTAGTCAAGCTCCTTTGACTTAGAAGGCATGTTTTTTTTTTTGTATTTGAGCTTATGTTTGTCATGAGTGAATACAGTGGCTGTCCCGTGGGTAGTAGAGAGCTCCCCCAGGATCAGCTGGGAGATGTATATCAGTGTGTAATTGCTGCACAGCAGGCCTATAGATGGCACACAATTTTCAGGGACTCATTCAACTGGTTCAAGGGGGCAGATAAATTGGAGAGACAGTACTGTAATATGCAATTTGGCTTTGTTTCAACTTTGCTAGCAGGTGCCAGAACAGTTGCCCTGTGCACCAATATAAGAGTATAAACTCTTTGAGGGCACACTGATTTTGAGGAGTACACCTTTTAACACTGAACTGCACAATGTTTTTTGTTATGTAAAAAAGTGTGTGTTCTGGCAAAATATAGTTATGTCAGTGACTATAAATGTGGACACAAATATGCACTGAAGTATAATAGCATAGAAATATTTGTCATATTTTTTTTTTCCAAGAACAAGTCTTTGCACCCAATAAGCATCAACCTAAAACATTTGTTAGTTAAGATAACAAAATAGCAAGGTTGTATAAGGGAGTACTTTCTAGGTTTGAGAAGGGAATGGTGGAGGATTCCTTGAAGGCTGTCTTTGCACTTCAAAAAAAGTGCGTGTTCACACACGTTTGTACCCTTCTACCCTTTACTAAACATGTACAATCTTTAAAAAAAGTCTTTGGAATGTTTTTTGCTATCAATTTCTACCCACCAATTTAGAAAATGTTG
The DNA here is from genome assembly GCF_042242105.1 of Pempheris klunzingeri. NCBI lineage: Eukaryota > Metazoa > Chordata > Actinopteri > Acropomatiformes > Pempheridae > Pempheris > Pempheris klunzingeri. The sequence continues at coordinate 9,891,814 of NC_092029.1, forward strand.
TGCTCATCTCAACTACATTCTACATTCCTATCAGAGTGTTTTTTCACCTCAGGTGCTTATCTTAATACTTTGTGCTGTCACAACTGCGGGCAGAAATGATCAAGTAAGGCGTGCTGTTACAGCTTGCCTCCACTGGAGGGCAGTCTGCACTGTAAAAATTGAATGTGTGGGCGGAACTGATTGAAGGTCAGTGTGCTTCTTTTTTTCTTCCATACATGATGCGATTACGATTTAGGATTTTGAACAAAAATAGTACAGCCAGGATGCACTTGAGCCACGTAAGCTTACAGAGGGAAAATCCATTTTGAATTGCCTCTCTTAGACACGTCTTTGATTGTGTCCTCTCTGTAATAGTATCATGATAGAAATTTCAGTGCCTTTTAATTCATGAGCTAAGGACTTGGTAAACATTATCATACATTTCAATAAATTACATAAAGAATGGCAGTAAATGTTGGGATGTGCAAAGACCTGCCCCCTCTGAGACTCTCCATCATTCCCATCAGGCTTTGCGCCAGTCCCATGTCACAGGGACATACAATATGCCCTTCACAAGTATTCACAGGTTGAATCACCAATACAGTATAATGCATTAAACACATTTCATAATGAAACATTCATATGTTATCTACACACTCATACGGAACCCTTCTCTATCAGTGTAGAGGGATTCATATGAGACTTCTGTATATATCACATAAGATACTGTAGGTTCATAATTTTCTCTCTGTACTGTATGTTTTTTTTCCAAAAATAAATCATGACTGTGTGTTTAGACTGTCTTGACAGCTTTTCCGTTGACCAAACACACATATCTCCTGCAGAAAAACTGAAAGATCATAGAGGAGAGAAAGAGAAAGCAGAGTGTCGAATGGAGAGAGATAATATCTGGAGAGGAGGAAGAGCAAAATGAAAGAAAGGAAACCATGTGCACTGTTGTGTGTCAGAGGAGGTGACAGAGCTATGACAGAAGATGCCTTCAGAGGGAGGATTCATACTGCAGGAGTTCGTAAAGAAGCGGACCGTCCCTATACCTGATGCCCACCGCATTAGGGCTAATGTACTGCAGCACATTTATGGTCCTGCGCAGGCGCCGATCCACAAAGTGTGCATCCCAGGCTGGGTAGCGTTTTCTGGGCATGTCTATCTTGATGAGAGGACCCTCAGGCCGGATGGGCCTGCCAGCTGCATCCACAGGCTCTGTGGACCTCACCTGGAAAACAGGAAGGCAGGTGTCCGTGGCTGTTTCATCTGACTCCAGATGCTCCCCTGCCAGACCCCGTGTGGGGGTGGCCTGAGAGCCACGGGGGCCTGGAGTGGGAGCCATGGGCTCGGCCTCGGGGGGTAACGGAAGGCCCCACAGCAGCTCAGCGCAACAGGAGCTGGCCAGCACCCTCAGTCGAGGGCCCATGGGGTGTAGAACCCCGTAATAGAGAACCATACAGGCCACACCTGAGGCAAAGCACAGGAAGACGCCACAGAGGGCAAAAGAGGCATAGGCGTCAGTGGTGGCTGGGTCGCGGTACGCATACCAAAGGGAGCTGAGGATGGCATTCTCTAACAGTACTACTGTGTAATAGGCCACCATTCTATACCGTGTCCGGCCCTCACGTACATTGAACCAACAGAAGACATAGACCACACCCACCACCATGTTGAACAGTACCTCCTCCCACTTGGACATGCAGAAATCGGTGCCGCCATGGATGACCCAGAAAGCCATGGCACACCAATGGAGCACCACAAAAATGCCAAAGTAGATGTGGAAAACAGAGGCAAACAGGGCAAGGGAGAGCACCCGTGAGGAGATGGTAAAGAGGCGCCAGAACAGATGCACCAGGGCACCTCTGTAACTCATGCTCTTCTTGTCATCACGTGAGTCACGCAGGAGTTTGTGGTAAGAGGCTAGCACCCAGGCCAGGGACAGGAGGGAGGACATGGCAGAAACACCTGGGAATATAGACAGACAGAGAGAGAGAGAGTAAAAGCAGAGAAAGACCAAGCATGAAAAGAATGAGAGATACCGGCAGATGCTGTTATATGGTTCTAAAAATGTCAGAACTTGAAAGAAAAATCCAGTTCATTTCAACTATAAAGCCAAACCCAAAGAATTATGGTCAGCTAAAGCAATCCATCACAATTTGAAAGGCACATTATTACTAAGATCATCATAGGTCATTCAGTCAACACAGTCTCCATTTAGTGCACCAATTCAGTTTTCTTAAGACTTGTACAATAGTAGAGACAGCAGATATGTCAGAGCAGTAACCTGCTGCATGAAAAATGATAGAGGATTATCTGCAGAGCAGCAGCGTGGTGCCTCTCAGCAAATGTATTGATGGCATTTCTATAGACACCCAGACAGGGAAGGGTATCACTTGTTATGATTGAATTGCCCTCCTTGGGGAGCTGTATTGCATGAGGAAACTGGAATTGTAAAGGAGCTTTCAATAACAAGAGTAATAAATGCTGGAAATCGGATACAATGGTGGTGAATATTGCACACTGAAAATGAAGCGTAAACTTCACAGGAAATGGATTGTCAGGTGTAAAATCTTGAAGCGTCTCAGCATCATGTGATAAACACAGCAGGACATACAAAAAAAAAAAAAAAAAAATGGAGATGAGAGGTGTCTTTAACTGCACACAAACTAAATCAGGCTCTGGTGTTGCTGCTATAGAACCGTAGGGAACCCCTTACACTGCAGCCACTCAGCCTTGTTGCTCTGGATCATGATGCAGAGCTGCAGCACCAGCTGAGGGGCGCTTTCTAAGAAGGTCTCCAGCAATCGCAGCATGTTGACATCGGCATACTCGTACATCATAGCCCAGTAAAAGCGCCGCTGGTTCTCCTTCTGCCTGTGACTTTGTATGCCGAGATACATGGTGCGGATGTACCTGCAGAGAGAGAAAGGATGAGCCGTAAGACAATCCTAACAATCTGCCATGTATCTAACAGTACATATTTCACTGTATTGATACAAAAGGCACAAAAACATACGTTGGTATCAATGTTACACATTTGCTACCCAAAGAAACACATAAATACCCTGTTCAGCACAGCTGCACATGGCTGAATTTTGACAACACTAGAGGGCACACTTAGCTACACTTTTCATATGGAGCAGAATACATCAGTCTGCATTAATGAGGAATATATCATTGGACTGTGAATTGGTTGAAGGCACTTTTCAGATGTTTACTGATGAATAGATGGATTGACAAGAATGTGTGGATTTCGATTTCCACTTTAACTTTTGTGAGTTCAAACAGCTTGCTCTCAAAGCACGAAGAGGTATTAATAAAACAGAATATACTCTTTTGTCCGTCATTCTACATCCAACTAGACAACACTCAAAAAGTCATAATAAAACCAATCCATTCCTCAGGCACTGAGTAACGTCTTGTATGTCTTCGCAGCTCGACTCCACAGTATGACTGCCTTGTGTAAAGCAGCGATGAGAAAACTGGTACAGTCTGATTAAAAACATTCTGCAATCTGAAGGTGTGGTTATTGAACTTGTTACAGGATGCATATAGTAAGCAAGGCCATCATCATTCTCTTGAGTGCACCACATGACCCATATTGTCAGCTGCTGGACTGGCTATTTTCATGACTAATGGGGTTTCATAATGGTGAAGTGACTCCGGTGAAGCCAGGGAGATGGTAGGTAATGCAGCTGAGAAGTGGCGGCTAATTGAATCAAGCTCGTGTTGCAACCAAAGCTGTACCACTGCTTACTTTTTTTTTTTTTTTTTAAAGGACAAGACACCGAGGGGCACTGTGTACTGCCTAGCAAAAATGTAATATGCTCAGGGCTGTGATATAGCTAATTAAGATCATAATCTCCGGGTATGGATTTGGAAATGGAGCGCTGCAGTTGGAGCCTCCAATTAACGTGCGCAGAAGAGGACAAGTAAACAATGATGAGGAAAACATTTAGTGGACTGAAGCGGTGGGCAGGAACGTCACACCACACGCTTGGAAATGCCTGGTGAAAAACATCAATCCACTCCACAAAAAGACAATCAAGACAAGAAAAAGGAGGAAAGCAGCATTCTGTCTGGCTTTTATCCTCCTCATTCTGTAAACAACTGTAGCTCTACAAACATGTTAACTCAAGTCTGGCTGTAGAGAAAACAATCACTGAAACCAGTATGACAGTTATAGTGGTTTATAGTTATTTTAACAGTGACTTCAGCCAATGCATATTGGGTGGTAGCTGCAGGGCCTATCTGCCTGAGCTGGGCAGATAAAGTGGCCAAATAAATCCAGTACTTGATGTGAAGGCAGTCAACCGAGGACAATAGTGTAGCGAGGACAGAAATAGACTAGACAGTCGCACTCCCCAAAACAAATTGAGAGGCCATAGATCTAAATTCAGTTCCTTAAAGTGAGACAAAAAATCACTGCAGCATAACAAACAAAACCAGAAAATGCTTATGAGTAGTTTTCAACATAATTAGCTTCTGCATTACGGGAAGAGATTACTGTTTAATTTGAAATGAGGTTGGGAACGGTGCACTGTAAAGAATGCATCGCCTCGTACGGTCTGATTGCTTTTGGTTATTGTATTGGCTAAGATTTAAGCATTAACAGGTCCTATTCTCTATACATACAATGCAACTGTAAACAACTCACCAGAGCTTCAGTTAAATATGATAATGGGGACATGACATACATCTGGTGCAAAAAAACAAATAATACAAATGAATTAATGATCTTGACATACACTTTGTTTTCCTGGGATTACAAAATAATTACAACCATGAGACATTATTTTTGGTTTGACACATTTCTCTGATCTCAAGAAAATGAATTCATGGTTGTTACTTTTGCGGAATTCCTATTTAATTCATTGTTTACTGAGATCACATCACAGTCAGACACTTTCCTTGTGATCACTAAGGCCAGGAAATGAAGCCTGCTCTGGTGAGAGATCCCAAAAAAAGATATCTAAATGTGACATTCATTGGGAAATAAAACACCAGGCACAAACCAGGAAAATAAATTAGATTGGTCTTTTTTTCTGCCCACAACAAAGATCCCTCTGCTTCCCTTTTCTGTTTCTCACAAAAGTTGGCAAACCACTACATGGTTTCAGTCTGTCAGTCGGTCCGTCAATTAGCTAACCCGAAAAGAATGCCAGAGATTCCCTAAAGATGGGAATGAAACCAAAGCTACAATATCAGTGTAGAGAGCTGAGAAACTACCCATAGAATTAGGTACATTTTAGCAGCTGTGTTATCCATCCATCATCCATGCTTTACTGTATCCAAACATACACAAAATATCCCCCCAGGATCTCCTCTGTTTCTGTTGTTTACCCACAGAGCCAAAGCTGCTGGTGCAACAACAGAGAGTGGTATGGCTTGGCGAGGAAATGTAGGAGCGCTGGGATGGAGCAGTGGACAGAGAGAACAAGACAGGGGGCAAAATGGACAAAAGTTTTTTGGGATCAATAGCTCTGGGCTGTAAGAGGCACCATTATATCCAGAGGTAAAGGCTGGCATTTCGTGACATTTTCAGTTGGACTGGTAAATGTCAGATGGAGCAAGTCAACCCCTCTCCCTCACTAATGACATGGCACAGAGACCTACACAGGCCCTTTGTCTCCATCCCCCAATTTCCATTAGTCTGTGTGTTCCACTGACACGTCTCACTGGTCTGTGGTGCCTCCGTCAGAAACAGTAATCTTCATGGCCTCTGTAGCCGTCTCCCTTTAAAAAAACAAGAGTCTACAGCCATGCTAGCAGCTCTGTGAAGATGTACTACGGCACATTGGTGTCTTGAGCTGAATGCAGCCGGTAGCGTGCTGTGATGCTCGCAGTGACAATGCACGACGTGCTGATATTGAGCAGGTGTAATGTTTACCATGCACTCCATCTTAGTTTAGCATGTTGGAATACTAATGTTTGTTGGTTAGACCTAAACACAAAGTACAGCTGAGATGAATGGGAATGACATTAGTTTTGTAGGTTTTTGCTGATAAAATGAAGTGTTGGACCAATGGCAGTTCTGACCTGATGGTGGTACAAGAGGAAAAGTTGCTAAAATGTATCCTTGTACATGTATCATGTAATTCCTTGTGCAGTGGTAATAACTATTTTGTTTGGCGTCATTTTGAACCTGCAGCCTACAGTATGTGCAGTGAAGGTAAATAGGACTTCTCACTGTACACATTCACATCCACCCTTTTCCTCTCTGGTAATAAAGTTTGTTAGCTCATATTCTCCTTGGTTTCAGAAAAAAAAGAAAAAAAAAACTTGTACAGTTGAACACTCTAGGTTTCACAGCTGTCAGAAAAATCTGAACTCACTCCATCACGTCTCCAACACACACACACACACACACCCAGTGCATGCCTTCACAAGAATCTCACACACATCCCGCGATTGTGATGCACACTGTTAACACTCCCATTGTGCCTTGTGTGATGTAGTAACACAAATGGTTCTCTAAAAATAAGCACACACACACACACGTGTGTGCACAAGCACGCTTGTCAGTGCTGAAGGTAATAGGGGATTTCCTTTTTATTCCAGACACATTTGTCAGATGAATCTCTCCCTGTCTTCCTCCCCTCGCCTCCCGCCCTCTCTCCACTTAGGCTTTGGTCCATTCCTTGAAGCTTTCCTCCTTCCCTTTTAGCTCCATAGCTCCTCTACAGGGCTCCTCATGAATTATTTGTGGCAGGATCATAGCAATCGCTCATGGCTCGTTAAGCAGCGTACGCATGGCCTAACAGCTCGACGCTGTGCTGGGGTCGTGTTCCAAGCTCAGACGTCTGCCATTGCTGTCGAGACACAGGCAACCATTACCCCCCCCCCCATACACACACACACACACACACACACAATCACAAACACAAGTAATGTTCACAACCACAAGGTTTACTTGTATCTGAAAGTGATAACCTGAAGGACATCTGCGTTTAAGCCCTGCTAGAGTCATGAAACTGTGATTACAAGCTTTGCACGAGAAAACATTTTGAGATCTGAGTATGAGCTGCAGTGAGGGACAGGTGGAATGACACACACACACCATGTGGACAACTTGGCCATGTTGTTCCTTCCTCTCCTCCAAAGTCATTGACCGATGAGTCACCCAACCACCCTTACACTAATCCCTTGAGTGGGTGGTTAGACTGATCACATACACACACACACACACCTAGCCAAGTTTAACAGCATCTGTCTCTGAAGTAATGCTCGTGGGAAGGCTCAGCAGCTCAGACTGCATTCATATCTTGTCATAAGCTGATTCATAAGAAGATCACAAGTACTATTACAGCAGCATGAAGCACAGCTTATGCGTCGTCTGGTAACAGGTGGAATCTGGCAGAACACTAAGCATGGGGGACACATAACATACATAAGGCCTGAGGGTTTATGAAAAAGTGTGTGTGTGTAAGGTGGATGCAATGCCAGCTGCAATGAGTCACACCCTGAGTCACTCCGAGGGGTCGCACTTCGACTCTCAATGAGGTTTAAACCTCCTTTATCAGGGAGATTCAAATTCTCCCTGTTTGGCTCGATATCTTCATTTCTCTGTGTCTTTCTCCCCTTTCATGTCTCTCCCACCTCGCTTCCAAGACAGAATTCAATTTCTGTGTGGGGAAATGTTTCTTCTTTTTCGATGCTGTTGTTTTTTTTTTTTGTCTGAGGAAAGTGATGGAGGGTGTGTGGGTGTGGGTGGGAGTGGGGTAGCAGTTACAGAAGGTACTGCCTATCCGTGGCCTTCTTCCTCTCTACCTGTGCTGAGTGGCTCTGTCTCTTCCTTTTTGGTCCTTTCTTCATCTTTCATCCAGTCACATTATATTAGCAATTCTATCCATCGTGAATGCAACTTAAGAAAGCACCAACCAACATGGCTCTTTATGTTTTCTAAGAATATTGTTTCAAAATGGCCTCCATTTGAAAAAAATATCTTAAAGTTGAGAATTTGCTGCATTTCCTTGTTTTACATTGTAGTTCATATTGGTAGTTTGGATTGTTAATCAAAAACTCCATGCCCACTGCTTTTAAAGTCTGCACCTATACGTTTTTAAGATGCTAGTGTACAACCTATTGAATTGCGTAGAGAGATTTTCCCGTCTCTTGAAGCGCATTACCTCTCTGGGACGGCGGCAGTGAGAACACACAAACGGTTGTCTGTGTATGAAAAGCATGTCTAGTGATTTCTCGAAAGAGAAAGTCGTCTTTTCACTCAGCCATAGAGAGTTCGGCATTACGGGTCAGCGATAAAAAAACTGGCGCAGATTCAGTCTCTTGCTCAAGGACACCTCAGAAGGCCATCGCACAAATCTGCCATCCTTTTGCCCTTTACAGTGAATGAAAGTATCACAGCTCCAGCAGGAGTCTAGCAGTGATGTCAGTGTTGTGTTATTCATCATTCGCCAATTTGTACAGTGCCAAAGAAAACTGTTACAGCAAACAGCTCTACAACTCAGCATCTTAGTTTCTAGAGGACATGAATAGGAAATGAAATTACAACAAAGGTATTGTCCAGAAATGTTAACAGTTATGTATGTCAAGACTCTGGATTTTTGCACTTTCCAGAAACAGTTTGTGGCTCAAGGTGGCTCAATGGGCTTCCCCTTTAAGAGTGTACCACTGATCCTACATCAGATATGTCTTTATCCTCCTTATGGCGGTGAATAGCCCTGGATGAAAGGCTGGCTGAGTCGGGATCTGAGTCCCACAGGCGAGTCAGATGCACTTACATACAAACACACAACGATCTGTGACCAGTGCCTTTGGGCTATTCCTACACCGAGAGCTGCTGGATTGTTGAATGGAGACTAGGCTGACATGATGCAAGCTGAAAGCGATGGGGCGCGGCAAGCCGAGATGAGAGATGCTGTGTCAACTCCGCTCCACCCTGTCACTTCTTAGAGTGTTTACTGGTTAACCACCTCTGACGTTTTGACTAAACATTATCGCTGTAATTATAACACTTCACATGTATATACATCATTTCATGTATCTGTTTGAAGACATGATTTATGATAAACACTTTTCTTAAAGGTCACAAATACCAGTTAGACTCATTGACATCATGATGTGATATTGTTGGCATCTTGCAAACTATACCAGTTTAGTTTATCTGCGTTAAGCTATAACTTTCACAACCATTGCAGTAGCCACTCAAAGTTCTTTTTTATTATCATGGGAACAAAGAATTTATAATGTTACTGAAATAAGTTTGCCTGTATTATTTTCTTTCCTGTAGCACCAGAGTAAAATTGTCAGCAAGCAAAGAGAACTGCTGTTTTGTCAAAAGTTATAAATTCATATCTTTCAGGTAAATATGCAGCTACAGTCGTGATATAGTTAACTTTGCATTGAAACTGGAATCAGGGAGAAATAGCTAGCCTGGCTCTAACCAAAGGGAAACGACTACCGACTAGTATCTCTAAAGTAATAATATATATGAAACATTATAGCCAACACGCGGTTTTGCAATACGTCAATTCGTGCTGTTTCTTGGTTCCTGGTTACCTGGCAACTTAACCGTGACGACAAGACATGAGGCATTCTGCACTTGGGCAAGAAATAATTCAGGCTTTATGCTAAGCTAAGCTAACGGTCTCCTGGCTACGGATCTTTTCATCTAACTCTGCAAAAATGCGAACAAGCATATTCTCTAGAGCATCAAACTATTCTCTGAAAGATTCAGGTGATTCAGATGCTGAGGAAAACTGATATTGTTTCTCGTTTCATGTGGCAGTGTCAAAAAGCTCTCTCCTCCCTTTCTCTGTCTGTGCAGAAAACACTGACCCCCAGCATGTGTGGTAGCTCTTCTCTCTGCTGCTGCACTCTCTCTTTTCCTCTCTGCACAGCCAGTCATTTGTCACCATTAGCAACGGTCCTCAGGTACCCCAACTCATTGCACTGTCATCACGTGACATTGTGCCACCACTAAGACGAGCGCAAATTAGAGAAAAGTGGGTATTAAAAAAAAAGCAATGGGAGGAAAGGGTGTAAGATGATAGTGGGTGAGGCAGGAGGAGAAGAAAGGGAATAGAAAGGATATGAGAAAGTAAACAGGAAGAGAAGTGGACAATGTAAGAGCAAGAAGAGAAGAGACACTAGTGATGTGATCAAGGCCCTTCTGCCTTTAGACGGACAGCAGCCAGAGATTCATGCTGATCAAAGATAATTTGGGGTCATTCTCCAATAATGAACTAAGGAACGATAAGGAGGCACAGATTCTGTATCAGCGGTGAAGAGAAGGGACGCTGCCTCGCCTTTCAGATACAGAATGCTATTGATTACTTCAGCTGGGCAGTAGCAGCTATCAACAGCAATGGGACTGCACTATCCAATATCCAGATGGGTAATCAAATGGAGGCCAAGCTTAATTAAATGATTGATTTGATTCAACAGTTAAAATTAAAACTACATAATGTGGCTCCGACCAGCATTATCAGGTGGAGATTACACAGAAACTGAAAGAATAAACCAAACCTGCAGTCACCTTCACCTGAACTCTAAAACTAAGAGGGAAACGCACTCTTCTATTCAAAACACTCATTTTGTGTTTACAGGAATGTAAATGTTCCTTTGATCAATCTGCTGAACCATGTAAGAGCGTCATAGTTTCCTAAAGCGCAGAGTGATGTCTCCAAATGCCTTGTTTTGTCTGATAATCACTCCAAAACCCAAAGATATTCATTTCAATATCACATAAGTTAAACTAAAGCAGCAAATCTCACAACTGAGAAACCCGAACTTGAAAAATGCCACATTAATTGATAAGCGAGATTCTAAGATTTTTAAGCTGTGCAGTACCCTGCTTCTCACTCACTGCATGCTGGGATGGACTCCACTCTCCATATTCATTCTTTTTGATTTGGGTTTTTTAAGGACATGGTTGGCAAAAGCTTTTTGATTTGCTGTTTGTTTTTTAAAGGTTAAAGTGTCAGTTGCAGTGATATTTTTGAATAACCCTCTCGAACACACGGCACGTTGCAGCTGGTTTCACTGCTTTTTATATCAAATGTGCTGCAGAGGCACACACATATGAAACATGCTGCTGTATGGCTTTATGGCTAAACAATATTTGACAGAATGATCTTAAGTATTAGGATAGATCGTCATTACAGTAATTTGTTACTCTGTGGCCATCTGCTACCGTAAAACACTTTCTTTGGAGAGAAATACCCCGACAGCCAGGGGTGAAATCCTCTTTCTCTCCCCCTTTCCTGCTGTTTGTCTATCACTCTCTGTCTCCCCACCCTCCCGGTACTGTTTTTGTGGCTGCTCCTCAACCAGAGGAAGGGCCAGATTATGTACGGATTAAGAAGAAAAGGCTTGACCCACTTGCTTTTCAAAGAGCACCAAACCAAAAAGGGCCGTGCTGAGGCTGGCTTCCATTCAGCGTCAGCACTCAGTGTTGTGCTGTGCGAGACACTTGAAGCTCATGTTTATTGCTCTTAAGACTATAATTAGCAGAGCTGGCTTATGGCTGTAAAATACTGACTTACCGACTGATTGAAAGTTCTCTGTGTAAATCTCCTTCGTGCCTGTCAGTTTTTGCCACTTCTATCACGTAACCAAAAATACCTGATCACCTCACAGTGTTTTTTTTTTTGCAAGGTTTGATGGGCTTGCATGCAGGTGGCATTATGCATTTTTCAAGGCCTGAAGACAACACAAGAATGGAGGCAAGAGCCAAGTCAGCACAGGAAAAGAAGAGAGAGGGGGGTGGGGGGGTGGGGGTAGAGATAGAGAGGAGAAGCGGTGGAGATAACCGCCAAGAAAGTGGAGAAGAGCAGGCGAGAGGAGGAGAGAATAGAGAGAAGTGACAGTGTGATGTAGTGACAGAGGAAGTGGAAGGAGGCGAGAGGCAGCGAAAGTGGCAAGACAAAGACACAAGGAAAGATACTAGAGGTAGAGAGAACCTGGTGGAACCTGGGGAGTGAGAGGAGAGTGAGAGGAGGGGAGTGAGAGAGAATGAGACCCAGGAGGTAAACTAATCACCGAGCACGCAATGCAATTTTCTGGCTCTGTGCCTCCACTCCACCATACTCCTCCCTCCTTCGCTCTCGCTCCCTTCCTCCCACCATGCAACCCCCCCACCCCACCCTCCCAAGCCCCCCCCCAACCTCCGCACCCCCACACCCCCCCTCGTCTTGGGGGCTCTTTTTACTATTCCGCTCACACACACTGTCTCTTGCTCCTCTATCTATCAGGCTGTACCATTTCAGCGTTCCCCTCTCCTTTTTTGCACTGCCCAGTAATCCCCTCCGGCTCCCAAAAATGGATCGAGCCAGTCTGGCCATCAGTATTCAAAAAAATACACTGTAGATGAAGGGAAAGAGCCTTTTAATGGTGAGGATTTGATGTCTTTTATGTAATTATCATTTAGTGCTGGAGGATGTTTCCTCAGGTGTTCTTCTACCCCATCTTTGTGATGATGTCTGGTTGTGATGAGGTGAATAATGGGAAAATACATCCACAGTCAGCAAGAGGAGAGAAAAAATGATATGAAGCAGGATCTGTCTGTTTGCATCTGTGCATGTGCATACGTGTGCGTTGTGTGCCTTTGCCCTGAGGTGAAGGCATTTAGGAAACGTTTGATATCGCTGCGGTAAAGGTTTGAAAGTGTGTTCAGTCTCTCTCCTGAGAGCGTCGGCGGCGCCTGTCTGCCTCACTGTTTTGCAGTGCCTTGATGATGATGATAGATGTTCGCTCCAGACATGCAAATAAAGGAGGCGGCTCCCCTAGAACTGTGCACATGCTCTCACTCACAAGCACACGCACGGGCACACACGCACACACACACACACGCACGCATATGTATATGTTTGACTATGATCAAGTCATCCATTGATATATTAATCTTCCTCTTTAGGGAATATACCCCCGGGAAAATGCGGAAAGCTCCCACACACAGCAGTCTCAAAACTGCCCTATTTTCACAGGCGCGCTGACTGGAGAGGAAGATTAGTCACATAACGTGCTAATTTGAAAGATAGGAGCCCAGCTCTAAGAGGAAGGTGTGAATGTATGAGAGGAAAGCGTGCTAGCTCATTATTGACATGCAGTATATGTCACCTCATCCATCATAAGTGACACTGCGGTTGCTACTGAGGCTTATAAGGATACACAACTTACACACACACACACACACACACACAGACTCAGAGAAAGGCAAAGGGGCGCACAGACTACAGGATCAATTTCAACAAGCTTATCAAATTTTCAGTCTTACACAACAGTATAAGTGTGCACACTCTCTCCGACTTTCTTCCTCTCTGTCACACACACATAATTAGATAAATGTGATAAAATGTGTTTGCACATACTTTGATTCAAAAAAAAAAGAAAGAAAAAACTGTCACACAGACATATGTGTGTGCACACACACAAAATCACATTTTTACACCAGACTTCACACCATCAGACAGTGTCACTATGGGAAAGCCCGAGTCCCATGCTAACCTGAGGGGATCCAATGACACAAAGCATATGTGCGAGACCCCAACTGCTAGTCACTGACAGGCCTGCTGAGAAAAACCTGTTGTGACAGATCAAAATATCAGCCTGGCAGGCGCAGAGACGGACAGAGAGAGACAGACAGAGAGAGAAAGCACATTAAGTGGCCACCATAACAACTAATCCAGGGATACTTTAGCTATGCGGGGTACTTTAAGGTCACAGACAGGCACTAGTGCAGTGGGGCTGCACAGCAGTCTGAGACAGATATATAAACAGATATAGCTACTGACAATGAGGAAAAAAACAGGAGTCATCATAGCTTCCTTGAGAGACATACACAGACACACAAAGCTGTGTGTTGGAAAAAAAAAAAAAATCTCGCCTGCCCATTCCAGCATTTTCATCCCCGTAAACAGCTTCCTCCCATCACCCATGCACTGGCTAACACAATATGATATAAATCCTCTGAGTTGCCTGGATTCATAGTGTCAGCTTTTCCAGCTCTTAAAAATGCGCACACACAAACATGCAAGCACACACAGCGAAGCAGACACAACACACACATACAGATTCAGCTAGGATGAGAGGAACTCCTGCTCTACCTTTCTGGGATGGGGGATGGTTAGGTGGAAGATAGAGGAAAAAAGAGATGCGGGGGATGGGGCCAGAGCGATCGATCGAAGTATCCTGGGAACCTTTCCTTTCTTCCATGAATCTATGCAAGGAAGATCGGATGCTGACAAGGCAAAGCCCCCCCTCCGGACACCGGATCTAGACTTCTGCCCCCTGTGAGGAGACTTCATCAGTGCGAGGAGTAAATGATTGGCTGCTTGAACGGACGCAAACATCCCTCATGCACTAATACTTGTCGTATCAATAAAAGCAGTCTGTGTATATGATAGCAGCTATATCTCCTTGTGTGTGCCTCAGGGTGAAAAGGAAAAGGGCTCTGATGTGGGATACCTGCTGTGTGTTGGAAAAAAACAGGGGAAAAGAGTGTAGTATGTATGATGTACTGACAACATGACAAGAGGGATGTGTTCTTATCAAAATATTTTTAAGATAGTGGTGTAATCTTTGAGGGATGTCACACAGTACACTGTCTGACAGGTGCAAATCTCGTACATTTAGTGTATAAGACTGTGGCTGAATTTGTCTAAAATTCAACTTCTCTATTATCATACGCACAACAATTACAGTGAAGCGGCCGCTGGCAGATGAATTCTTACTTCTCAAGTACTTGAGGAGGAACCGAAAGTCCTACACACTGTCAGCCCCTCATCTGTGATGTTTGGCACGAAGTCCTTCTTTGACGAAATTCAGTAGTCAAAAATTTTAAAATACATAATGCAACTCTGCTCAAAGTCAGCCTGAGCTCTAAAGGTTTGAGAAGTAGTTTACTTATGTTGGTGTCATGTAGATGCTGCTTTTCACTGCCGTCACTGCTTTCACATGTTTGAATGTACAGATATTAATGAGAGAGCAAAAAGTCTAGCATCAGCAGATGCTTGTTAGACTCTCCATTTGCTGTAAAAAATAATCCCATAGGGGCTGCAACTAGTTATTATTGATTAATCTGTGATTTTATTTTTTTATTAATTGATTAGTCATTTGGTCTGTAATAGGGAAAAAATACCCACTTTCCTAAAGCCCAGAATGATGTCTTCAGGTGTCTTATTTTGCCAAACAATCAGTTTAAGATTATTGTCACTGAAGACAGAGAAGCAGCACATTCTCACAATTTTGAAGCAGGGAGACGATACCCGAGAGGAGTCCACCTCATAACATCCATTCATACCATGATGACACTGTTCAGCATTTTGTAGAATACACATATTCACTCTCTGGATTAGAGTTAGATGACAAGCTTGATAACACACTCATGTCTGTCCATTAAATATGAGGCTACGGTCAGTTAGCTTGAGTTGACTTGAGTTAGAGTCACTGCTCCCGGCCAAGAAACAGTCCACCACACAACCCCCCATAAAACCACAACCTAATGTTTTTACACTTTGGCTTGTATATGGATTAAACAAATAAGATACAGTATAAAGCAATCATTTGTAAGTCTCAGCAGTGCTGTTAGGTGTGTGTGTGTGTATATATATATATATATATATATATATATATATATATATATGTGTGTGTGTGTGTATATGTATATGTATGTGTGTGTATATATTTTTTATTTTATTTTTTTTAATGTTCAGACAAAACCAGGCTAGCTGTTTTTCCTTGCCCCAAGTCTTAATGCTAAGCTGAGCTAATTGCCTCCTAGCTGTAGCTTCATAACTTTATATTTAACCTGTCATGATGTTCTCAGGTTAGGATCAATCAAAACACGCATGCAGTGGCCGTCTTCGCCAGTTACTGTTGTTATCAGTCTGTACAGATGATTTGTATTTTTAGTCGTCTGTTTCCAGGATACCTAGTTAAGAGATAAAGTGCAGAACTGGTGTTTTACCTCCTAAGAGCCACATCTATTTTTAAACTGTGGTCCAGTGAAGTGAAACGCTTAAACAGAGTTAAGTGTTTTGTTGAGCTATTAAATTACAGTAACACTGCTCAACATAGCTTCACTGACTCTAATCATGTGAGAGAGCGAGAACGCTGGTAAACTTAAATGGAGCCATGTTTGTCTCCATCAAGGCTTGTTCCACATGTCATGTGACATGGTGAAACACAGGTTGGCCATTACCACGACAGAGCACTTTAAGTTCACAACAGACACAGAGGGAGAGGTAGGAAGAAAGAAGAGAGGGTCTGTGGTTGTCTGGATGAGAGTTTAAATAGGCTGCGTGAGTATGTGTTTGCCTGTAAATATGGGCTGAGTAAGTGAATGAGAAGAAGCGGTAAGTAATGGTCAGGGTGGAGATGATACATCTAAGATGGAATTGATTTTTGTACTTTAATAGCCCCAAATATATAAATATCATGAAAGCATTATTTGATAAGTTAATATATATTCCTACTGTCAAATGAAGGAGTTGAATTTTTGTAAGTGCTTCTAGTGCCGTTTATATCACTTATTTTTTCAGCTTTATTGCTCAAAAATGTGAAACCTTTTATCTCAGACCCGTTCCCCTTGTGTCTCCTGCTGTGTGGCTCTGTTTGTTTCTGTGTGTGTGGCTCTGTGAAGTGGGTGTGGCTCCCTGATTGCTGTTCAGCCTTCACTGTAACGTCTGGAATAAGAGATAGAAGACAGAACTGCAACCCTACAGATCTTAAAGTGGTTTGTTTCAATCCATGCCAAATGCTATGGAGGGGTTACATTTTAGTACATATAAGCAATGATCGCCTTATAAGCTGATATCTAATATCAGTGATCTTGACGCTTTTGAAATTTCACTGGCACTGGGTTTTGTTATTATTTCTGTTGTAAGAAATATACCCTTCAAGCTGGTGGTCAGTTTTGATAATCTTGATGGTTTCATCGTATGGTATTAAACAACAGTATTTTAATATAAATATAGTTATTTTGTGTTGACTCTACATTAATGCTGCAATCTTACATTTGAATATACATTTTTACAAGCTTAAGTCTCAAGGAAGATAAAAATGATTAACCATGATTAATTGCAGCAAATTTTGTGATTTATTACATATTCTTTTCAATCAGTTGACAACCCTGCATCTTTATTTATTTTCCACTGCAGCAAAAGAAAGAAAATGATACCATATCTATAGTTAGTAAGATAAGATAAGATGCACCTTTATTCATCCCCCAAAGGGGAAATTCACATATACACAACAGCTACATCAGAAATCGAAAATAACAATTTTCATTTACAGTGAAAAGAAAAATGAAATAATAAAAAAAAAATAATATATATATAAAAATTTGTAAAAATACAAATACACAAAATATAATGCAAATATACAAATATGATGCAAATATACAAAATGTACACAAGGTAAATAGTAAATAGTAAAGGTAAGGTAATAGTAAATATACAACATATCAGCATCACCTCACATCTCACACAATGCAATTAACACTATGAAATAATTATTGCATTAATATTACAAATTATATTCAAACGATATATTTTTTATTTTAAAGGTTTTGTATCAACACTAGAATGTTGTGCTTTTCTTTTTCTCTGCCTTTTGAAATGTAAGAGTAGGCCTTTAATTTTACAGTAAAAAATAAACACATACATATGACTGAACAGACTGCACAGTATATTGCTTCAACAGCACAGTATTTTAACAATAATTCAAAGCTTATTTGAATTAAATTGAGTCAAAGAGACAGCGGGAGAGAGAGAGCGAGAGAGCATCAGAGAGAGCCGATGACTCCTGGGAGTTGCTAAGTGATGGTAACTGGACTCCAACATGTTGCAGTCTGGGAAGTCTCCTGATGAATAGGAGGGAGAGAGGGCAGCGGGGGAGGGATGGGAAGGAAGACAGGAGAAAACCTAGCTGTGTAATGTACGGGCGCGGCGCCAAGGCATCCATTTCATTCACAAAACCCCTGAGCATGTCCAACCTTAGGCTGAACAATCTGCTCCTACTCAGCCTGGGGGAAAAAGGACAGGAAGCTTCTCTCACTTCTCCTGACTCACTTTTATCTTCTTACCTCCCTCCTTTCCCCCCCCTGTTTTAAAATGTTACCTTTTTCTGGGGCATCACTTTGGATGTGTCGACAAGACAAGCAATCAGCCAAAATAATGTTGTTTTGGGACTCCCTGACTGAGTTTATTAAAATGATTTCCAAGTGTGAAATCAGTCATCTGGCATGGAACATATTGCATTTAAAAAAAAACTTTTTTGTTTTGTTTTTGTTAATTGTACCTAAAGAGTGGCCATCAGCTAAATACTTTCTGTCTGGGCTGTAATTGACTGAACCCTACTTAAGTTACAGTAGACTCTCCAAAATGAAAAACATGGTTTTAAATTTTCATTAAAAGCATCCCATCCCACATGAGGCAGCTCGACTCACCCTGACCCTGGGGTAATTTGAGTCAGAGGAGCTGCTTCAGCCTGTCTGGTCATCATTTTGAAGAAAAAAAAAACCCCAGCATACACAGAAATGTGCCTGAAAAAGATCATCCGAAACTGTAACTTACATAATTTTGGCTGAGATACTGAAGGCCTTTCTTCTCCTCCCAAACTCAGTGCAGCCCTCTCTCCACCTTACAAAGCACACAGAGAGCCTCAGACATACCAAAACCAGCAAAATGGTGGAAGCAACATGACGGGACTATAGAGGGAATAAAAATGCTCAAGCCACGAGAAAGACTTCAGCGTGATTTTTTTCATCGCACACCAATAAGTTCACAAGTACGTCCCACCTCACGCTGTAAATATGAACAGCTTGCGACAATGTGACATGTTGAAGGTCACACAGACACAGCACATTAGAGCAAACTCTTTCAAATTAGTCTTTAAAGTTTTAAACTTTTCAGCTTTCCCCCACTAGTGTTTCCAAGTGGTATTATAGAGTGCTGCTTGTCTTTTAGGCCAAACCAGAAGTTAGCATTGCTCCAGAGGTCTCTTCCACTGGATCTTGAATTATTGCAGAAAATAAGCTCTGTGGTAAACAAAAGTTTATGGCACTTGAATCATTTGTTTAGCGTGACAATCTTCACAAATGAACACAACTGCTATGATTTTTGAAGCGAAATGTTATTGCCAGAAGTAAAAAGCTAATATTAGGCTATATAGTATAAACAAGCTACACCACACATCACATCACTCCAATGTGACCACAACTAAGCTTTTTCAAACAATTTGAAAAAAAACCCTATAAATTGATAAATCTACCCATTGGAAAATTTGAGTTACAATAGCTTGCAAGAGTGTGAGCATAAACACAACTAGAGGCTGTAAAGGTGGAGTTGTTAGTAGATGAGACTCTGTGTTCGGTGTGTTGGTGCTTAATGTCCCTGAAAACCTCAGTAGTCTCATTTAGCCACTCGTTAGCTCAACAGTGGTGTATTTACTGATGCATTTCATTCATACATTCATTATCCATGCCATTTATCCATAAAGGGTCGTGTGGGGGCTGGAGCCAATCCCAGCTGACACTGGGCGAGAGGCGGGGTACGTCTCTGAACAGGTCACCAGTCAATCACAGGACGGTGTATTTTATGTTGTAGAACAAAACGTAAAAATCTCTTAAGCTTGTTTTAACCACAGACCTTTTTTCAGGCATCTAACAAAAAGCCCATTCAAAACACTCACTGACTTTGAGATGAGGGAACCGAAGATCAGAAGGCAATTTAGTAACTTTCACCACTGCTCATTTTAGAAAGGCCACCGCAAGAGAACATGTTCTTTGTTTCAGATCTCAGGGCTATGGTGAAGGAACAGTAAGACATCCAGTTGTATTAATGAGTGAGCGGGTTGTGTTATTTACCAATTCAGTAGAAAGAAACCCAACTGAATGGTGGTTTGTGCAACGGTTGGCACGCTACCTTTGTGCTGTAAATTGTGCCTTTAGATCGTCCCTGGTGGTAGATGGAATTGCACAGTGAAAGCGAAGCTTTATTGGGAACCAATCTAAACACAAATGGTGTCATTATTCTACAGCCATTAAACTCTGCAATAAGCATTTACGCCATAATGATAAGTTACAGCAAAAAAGTTGTCACTTAAACTAGGGGAGCCACAGTCCGGTGATACTCACAAGAAGCAAACCATAAAAGGAAAGACTCAGTTTATTACAGGATAATGATCCCTCAGTTCAGAGATACCTGTCAGGGTTCCAGCATTTGCAATGACTCATAAGTCTTGTGTGTTTATGTACATGTCTGTGGGTGTGTATGTAGGTGTGCGGTTGCAGAAAACAAATCTAAACAAATTTGTGTCCTAAAATGATCTTACGTGGGCTGGAGTACATGCAAGTGCGGATGAACATGTATGTGTGGATTTTCCATACTAAAAATGCTGCAGATCTTCTCACAGGATAAAAAAGTTGTGGGTGGGTGGACAACCAACAAGGTTTAAAAAAAAAAAAAAAAAAAAAATTAAAAAGGCGCAAAGGACGACAGAAAGAAAAAATCTCATGCAGTGTGATTTTGTGATTCTTAAGCAGCCGTTTGGAGCATGACTTTGGGAGCTGCTGGGGAGCTAGGGAGAGAGGAAGATCAGGAGGAGGAGGAGGAGAGGAAGAGAAAGTAGGACAGAGATGTGTGGGCCTGGCTCTGTAAGGACGGCGGCTCTAATCAGGACTGAGCAGCTGCTATTACTCCAGTGCTCTCTTAGGGAGGGCAGGCAAAACCCTACTCATGCTTTAACATCAAGGAGGGAAATCTAAATCACACAGTCTGCTGTTAGAAGCAGCATATAGCTTTGGAAAAAAATTGATTTTCTCCTGTCGTACTATATTAAGACATTGTGAGAGGGGTAAATGATTTGGTAGAATTGATTTGCAGATTAAAATGATCAAGGTGGAACTAATGAGAAACTTTCTATGAATTTCACTCATTTGGACACTGTCGATTTCACCCAAAAAACAATGACTGATCAGGCTAAACCCCTCTTGACAGGCCTGTGAAGCTTTGGATTTCTCAACATACCAAAGCTGTGTGCATGGGAGTAATTGTGTTACTTGGCATTCATGTTAGGTCTTTTTTTCCTTCCCAAAACCAAATAACATGAACAAAAATGAGGAACGGATTAAAGTGTCGTAATCTGTGTCAACGTAAGCTGCAGTCCTTAGCATGTTCGGTTAATAAGCTTACTACCTACGGTGGGAACAGCGTGACTTCCAAGGCCTCATTAACTAAATGCATCAATTTGAGGGGTTATAAGTTAAGTTTAAAAAAAAGCCCAGTTCACGAGTAGCAGATCCACTGAGGGAGCTAAGCCTTTATGCTATCAGAGTTTAGGTTAGTGTGTTTTCAACCAACTCATTGAGCTATTATCAGCTTAATTAGCTACCCAGGTAGAGCTAATACAATCTGCTTGTGACAAATCAGCAGTCACCAGCTAGAAATGTCTGAAATCAGTGTTTTAATGCACAACAGCAACAAGAGTTTCTACGTACATTACATTTCGCACAGTATATTAAATAAAGATACATCTCTTGATTTAAAAGAATACTTTAAGTTCCAACTAGTATTAAAAACTTATTTATCATCCAAACTTTTTCACATCAGCCTTTACACAGTGCATAAATTGTTTTTTTTTATGGAAGTCACCAAAGCCCCAATCCCTGTAGCAGACCCTGTAGCAACAACACCCAGAGACACCTCACACTGAAATATTAAATAGCAAATGGGAAGCGACAGTCTCTCGAAAAACTCAGCATTTTGTGGGGGAAAAACAAGCTGTCAATATCAGCGCCCTGGCAGCACAAGAAACTTGAAAGAGACAGACAGACAGTGACACAGATGGAGACGCAGAAAGAGAGAGAGAGATAGAGGACGTGCTGACATCTTTGTCTCCCCCACTGTGGGCTAAGGTGCTCGTCTCTGACAAGGGAATGTCGATCTATATCTAAAGTGGACAGCTGAACCAAAAGAGCTACAGAGTGCGGTTACCTGTGTTCTTCCAGGGTGAAAATCCTACTAAACTCTTCTCTCTCTGCTCCTCTAGCCTGCTACACTTTAAGTATTTTGTAGTTGACTATGAAGTTTTGAAGCCATGAAGTTTTTAACAAGACTGCATTGCAAGATTTTCTTCCTACCAAGAGGAGAATACACTTCATCTACCGGATACGTGGAGTGAATCATCACGGCACACTGTGTTGGATATGCCCAGGTGTGATCTACATTCAATCGTGTGTCATCATCACTTGCTATCACAATACAGCCATCTGTTATGTCCCAGACAACTGTTTGTAGGTGTCAGACACTGAAGGAGTTATGTGCTCTAATTTATTCATAATGTTTTTGTTCTGCAAAAATTGTCACAAGAAAATTCTGTAATTAATAAGAGATAACACATAACAGGGAATCTGCACCTGAAAAGCCAGTCAAACTGTCAATATGACGCCACTAACACCTCCACTCGCCTCGCAGGTGCTGAGCCCACATAACAAGATTAAGTGTGATTGATGTGGATGGATGGACAGACATAAATAAGATTTTTAAAGCAAAAACATTTTAAATGTTTTTTACTTGCATGATGCTTAACAACCATTAGTGTCATTTCACTGATGAGGACAGTAACAGCTCGGTCACTCATGGATCATTGCATTAGTCAAGCTGATTCATTCATGTTCACAACTTCTGGCTCATTCACCAGTTGCCTGGCTACCAACTGACTAGTAATGCCTAATCATTCATGTATGCTTACAGCCTGCCTTGCTGTTACTCTGCTGATACGCCAATGCCAAAGCTGTGTGCGAATCTAACTGATCATAAATCATCAAATCCTCAACGAGAGCATCTCTGACTGAACAGCATTATTCAAACAAGAATCAGTTCACTTCAATGAAATTACCACGATCAGGTCATAATTTCAGCGATGCTTTCATGTAGAGTTATGTTTCTGGATAACTTTATTACCAAATCATCTTGACGGTGCTTATGACTTTTAAGAGAACAAAGAGTACCAAAAAGTCTGAAACAAAGAGAAGTAAAAGTAGATTGTTGTAGCTGTAGACTGTTGGAGAAGATGTTAAACTTTGTCTCTTTTTATCTTTGTTACAATCCTAAATTGACTTTGTGGGCAATTCTTTAATAAGGGCTGCCTGTAAGACTGGTTTCCCAGCCAGATAAACCAACAAACATCTCAGAGTCCCAGAACTTAAAGGGAAACTGCTGATTTTCAACTGACTTTTAATCATTAAAAGATGGGTAGTAAATGCAAATGAACGATGTTAAACTTTCCTCGTGTCGCCTGTGGGGAAATAACTCACGCGTCACTTCTGGCTTCAAAATCAAGATAGTGACAACCATAAAAACCAAGATGGCGATTTTGAAAATGCTAAACTTGAGGCTTCAAAACTGCAATCCACAGTCCAGTGAGTGAAGTTGGTGCTCCCTGCTTGTCAACCAGCGCGTAGTGAACATTTACTGGCTCCAGGGCTGTTGTTCAATTAAACAACTGACTTACACACTAAGATTATTATTAGAAATGCTGACTACGAGCTGGAGCGAATGAATGGAAGTCTATGAGAGAAAATGTATACACTACATATACTACTCACATTGTAATGATACAAAGCTGGTTGAAAGGCAGCAAAGAATCCCTTCAATGTAATTGTTTTCTGTCTCAGTGGCCGGTTGATGTGGTGGTTTAATTTATCACAGATTTGTAAATCAGATTTCAGCTTCTATCTTTGTCTTTTTAACATGTTTTCTCTGCTGAGCCGGTTTTACAGCCTGAGTAGATCCTTCAATTGCATACTGTAGACCTGTTTGTCTGTTTCTCTCTGAAATTACATTACAAAAACTAGATAATATTTTTTCAGGGGGTGCAGTTAGTGACAGTGTGGCTCCATGCTAGCTCTGACAGCTGGATAGAGTAGCAGCGGCTAATAACAAACAGACAGGGATTAGTGTGTCTCCTAGTGCGTCCAGCAAACTGCGTGTGGATGGATTTGAGGCCGTCACTGCTTTTTGCACCTAAGACCTAACACCTAAGTGAGCATTCCCATTTGAAAAATCCAGAAATAATCGCCGATCGAGTCGTCCTTAAAGTGTGCTGTGCATCACCAGGAAGCTCTAGCTGCACCTCATTCGAGACACAGAGAGAAACAGACAAAATCACAGAGGCATTATCACTGTCAGAGAATGAAGCAGAAAATATCTGTGGACTTGAAATAACATTTCTTATCAACATTAGATTAGACTACAGCCTGGATGCTTTTTTGTCTGATCCCTAGAAAACATTTGTCCAGGTATGTGGAGGGATATCTTATAGTCCCTGTGACTGCTCATAAGTATTTTTATGAGATTTTTATTATGACATACTTTATATGGTAGACCATGCTAAAGCTAATGTAGTCTAACACAACAGCCCTACAATAAATCCCTCCTTCATGAAGGTGATAATGTTCAGTTTTGTTGGTGTAGAGGTGTAGATTCAACTGTGGTCATTTTCTAGGACGTAGTTTGTGGTGCTGTTGAACTGTACTGTGTTATACTGGTTGGTGTTTCTATTATTCTGCCCACCCCATTTATATCAATGAAGGTAAGCTAAATGACAGAAACATCTCTCTGAATAATGTGATACAGTTCAACCGCACAACAAAGTACGTCCTCCAAAAGGACCATACAGGTCAGTCTGCACCTGACTACAAAACCTGAACATTATAACCTTTGTGAAAAAAGGATTTATTGCAGGGCTGCTGCATTAGATTACATTAGTTTTAGCTGGGTGAACCTATAAAAACTGACAACTGGGTGTACGCTTGTTAGGTTATTGTGAATGTAGCAGCATCCTCGAAAGGAATTTCGTAGCACATCCAGCAGTTCAAGCAAACTGCGCATATTTCAAGTGAGAGATCATGAACTTTAAATTTAAGCAAACTGTATGCATTTGTGTAAAAGTTATACAAACCTACTTGTACTTTAACTTTTATAGAAAAAATGACCGCTTATGACCCCGTAACCATAGCAACAACCACGGCAGACAGATCGAGACACAGACAGACACAGAAAAGGGAGCACTGGCCAGAAGAAAAACCCGAATCAAGTATTAATTGTCAAATTTGCCGCTGATCACATGTTGAAGGTTCATACGTATATAAGCTATTTTTACTTGGATCCAGGCTCATCAGAAAATCAAAAGAAGAAACCGTTCCCATGAACTCATTAAGGAGCACAAATCTAGGCTGTTATGCACAAATGATCTTCACGGTATCTTCTGACCAAACTCTATATCAACTGTGCTCTTCCATCTTCCATCCATCAAGCGTTTGTCAAGCACATTAAACACACACAAACAGTCTGTCTCCAGTCTCTTCTTTTAGCCAATGATATGTAAAAGCAAAAAAATAAAAAATCCTACTCACAGTTTCAAACTTGCCTTGAGCTTTTAAAGTTAAAATGTAGATGCCTGTTGGGATTTAAAACTGAAGTAGCAACCAAAAATGAGGAAAATCAATGTGCTGAACATGTGTAAAAATACAGTTGGTAACCTAACATTAGTTTGCTGGCAAACCTGCAGAGCTGCAATGCCATTTTTCCAGACACCGCTATCAACACTCAAAATAAACCACTTGCAAAGAATAGCAAACTGTCCAAAGGTATTTTTCAAGTTCACATAAGAATGTAGAGACAATGCTTTCCATTGAAGCTACCATGGCAGCTGCTCTTCCCTGCTGAAGCTTTGAGTCAATGTCGAAGTTACGCACCCAAACTTTATCCAGTGGCATCCATCAGCAGTTTAAATGAACACATTCATCAGAAGTCATTACAAAGAGTTCCTTCTTTGAAAATAATTACAAATAAAAAATATGATCTGATTCCTTAGGTCCATTTGATAGTTAACTAATTCAGTTATATATTTCAAAGCTCCCTCCAACTATCTTTATATCTTTTTTATATGTCAGTATAAAATTACGATTCTCAAATCAATTAGAGTCATGAGAGATCTCTGACACTTAAACCAGGTATGATCGTGATGTTTTACCAAAGTCAGCAGAGAGCCAGAAGTGTCACACCTCAGCTGGAATTGGCCCAATGTGATAACCAACTGGGATATGTTGTCACATTCCGACATGGTGTTTAACCAAATTACCACACGGCAAACACAAGGCCAGTTAGTGTTCTAAACTGTACACAATGTGTAGACAGGAGAAGTAACAAGGGGTCAATAGGAGCACAGCTAATTCCTGTAACTTCATTTCATTCTTGGTTTCACATTATATGGATTCCCTCTGTGCCAAGGTTGCAACACATCCCCAAAACTAAACATCTGGGAGTGGGTAATTAGTTGGTGTGCATGCTAATCTGTGTTTGTACCCAGGTCACCTCCCCAATTCGCTTCAGACCACATCAAACGGCTGCATCTCGAGTCTGTGACACACTTCCATCAAAGGCAGCACACAAGAGAGAGAAATGTCCTCAGAAAGGCTCAATATGTTACGGTTGGGTTGCGTTCCTAAAGCAGACTGGGGTATAAGCAGCACTATAAAGCGCACACACACACACACACACACACACACACACTGCTGTGCTGTAAATGGAAGTCTGAAAGAAACCCACAAGCAATGTTCAGTAAATATACACAAAAACAAGACTGTGCACAAAGGAAGTGACACATACAGTACATCAAGTACAGTCTGAGGCTAAATATATATAAGCAGCTAAAAATATAGTTTTTCTAATGGAGAATTCACCCTATACATCAGCTATATGACAGAACACTCAGCCCAAAGATGTCTGTGCAACTTCAGAGGATTTTATTTTCTTGGCTTTTCCTATTTTTCCTGTATTGTGCGCAGTGTCTGTCTATGTCAGAGTGCGGGCCAAGGCAGAGTTGACTTCAAACACTCTTGTCCCATCAAACAACACATCACAGGCCTGCCATCTCTACCTTTGAAGCACCCTGGATGGAGCATGCTCAGTGGCACCCAGTCAATAAGTCGTTAGTGGGGGCTTTAATGGCAGTTGCTCACCTTGTGAGGCTGTGCACTGACCTAGAGTCAGACCAGGGAAGAGTTGCATACCACCCTGCACACAGCTTCATCTCACAGATCCAAAGGACACACAGGAATGAGAAATGTTGAAGAATATATTGCTTCTATATTGTCTTCTGTGTCTGTTTTCTTAAGCTATGGATTATTTCATCACTGAACATAACAAAAGCAAAAAATGTCATAAAGGTTGCTAGTGATGATTAATTCTTCTGTAAGTCCCTTTCGATACAATACAGAATTCTTGAAAAATCAGACAAATAAGAAAATTAAAAAATTTAATTAATTAAATTCTACACTGAACGGATTAAACAAACAAGATAATAATGTATTAGTTGGTTAGTTTAAGAGGTCCTGTGAGGCATATTTTCTAAGCTTTAGACAAAGCTAGACCAGCTGTTTCCCTCTTTTCTCATACTGCAATGATAAGCTAACTGTCTGCAGGCTGTAGCCTCATATTTACTATACAGACATGAAAGTGCTATCAAAATTTAAGTCTGGGAGGTCTAGCACTCTCCCCCAGAGTAGGTCAAGCTATTAAAATCTTTGAAAAGACTAACATCATATCCACAGAAGCATTCATGTGAAAAGCATCGACACATCCTTTACCAGCATGGTTATATTATCTAACCTTGCGATACTAGATGTGCCCCTGTGAAGTCCTCACTATCTTACAAGTGCAATTCAAGGCTAGAAATGGAACAAATAAATAAAGAAATACCTCATACTACAACCAAGACAGGAATAGCTTTAAACGGGTCAAGTCACACTGTGTAGACATTGTAAAAAGATGTGACGGCAAGATTTAAAAGTGAAAACTCACAGCAAAATCAGCAAGCATTCATGAGGCCTGGAGACTGAGATCAAAACCTCTTTGCATAGTGCATGGGCAGAGACGCGTTAGAAAGTCTCTTTCATGGCTCCTGTCGTTGTGACCCACTCATCTGATTTTTACCTTAAATTACTTTCCTTTCCACTTTCCACTCTCGGTCCTCTTACCCAGTTTTCTTTGTTTTTACACTCTATGTTTTTCCCTTTCCCCCCTTTATTTCTCATCTTTACTCTCTCAGTCTTTTTACCCAATTTAGTCAGGACTCTTTTTATGAAAGACACTGAAAAAAATTCCTGCCAGTGCAACGACAAACTGCTTTGTTGCCCGCCTTTCCTTGATGTTTTCTTAATGTGGAGAAAGTGATGTAACAGCATGAAAATCTTTTTTGTCAGTGTGAAGGAATAAACATAAACAGCACAATTAATTATGAATTAACAAGTAGTAATGTTAATTTTAAATAGCAAAACGTCTTTCACCATTACTCAATGTGCTGCGGCCTTAAGAAATCATGAATATATGTATAAGCGCCCTCTTGTCTCGTACAGTATGTGCTTTTTCCATCTTGTGTAAATATACTTTTGAGCAATTGTGTGTTCAATCCATATAATAGAGTCATTGTGGGGGTGCAGAAGAATGCATATCTTTCATACACTTTCCAGTTTATGTGGACAATAGGACCCTCTCCCACAGTCACTATTAATTAGCTCTTCGAACATAAGAGAATCTGGTGAAGGCAGATCTTCCTTTAATAAATTCATGTTGAATTGGGCAAAAATGGCACACATCTGAGGCTTTTTTTTCTTACAATAATGAGATGCACTGGCTTGTATCCCTTTGGCAGTCAGATAAGATTTTATTGTGTTGACAGCCAATGTGTTTATAGGCAACTCAAACAAATGTTGTTTAGCCAAGAAGCTGATGCTTGAATTACATTTATTACTCTTCATTTGTATCAGTGACCTCTTTTATAGAAATTTCACATTTCCCTGTGTTTCAAATTAACAGATTCATCAAAGAACTCGAATGCTGCAGAAGTCTGGGACTGATGTGACACAGTGCACAGAACAGTTACTGTGGTGGAGATCTGAGGTCAGCAGCACAGCAGAGCGTCTTGCAATTGTGACTAGAATTAATAAACACAATTTCCCCTGATGAAGCTGATGTCTCAGCTTCACTGATCCAGTAAAAGCACTCTGGGTGTTGTTTTCCACTCATGTTTTAAATTTTTTTTTGCCTGTTTAATTTCTGCATGTGTATTGTGTTGTTTCTATGGCTCTCTTACATGTAATGTAATTATATACTGTATTATAATTTTGTCATTTTTCCATCATCTCTTTTTATCACGGTTATGCGGCCCACTGAATGTGCACAGTAGTGTTCATCCCATCATGCCTCTGGCCCAGCTGCACTGGTGCATGGCTCATACTAAAGTAGTGATGTCATTCAGCAAAAAAAAAAAAAAAAAAAGATGACATCCCATGACTTAAAAATATATGATTCGTAGAGTAATGATTGACCATGTTTAGCAAAAGGTGCCCTGTCAGCAGTGTTACAGACGTCTTTTACAATGGTAGTCAATGGGGAAAATACTTTTTGGGCCGCAGCTGATTTTCCGTTGCAATACCGCAAGTGGCCACTGGGAAAAATCTAAGACAACTGAGCAGCTAATGTTCACCAGGTAAAGTTTACCATTTTAGCTTAGCATGTTAGCATGCTAACATTAACTACTTAGCGCTACACATAACTACAGCTGAGACTGATGGGAATTTCATTTGTTTTGTCGGCATTTAGTCAAATCCACATTCTGGCCTGATGATTGCGCCAGATGAAAAATCACGGGAATCACCAAAGTTATTACAAATCATCCTTAGGGAAACATTCATTGCTGTACCAAATTTCATGGCGATCCCTCCAATTGTTGTTGAGATACTTCAGTCTGGACCAACGTTATTACCCTTTATTGGACCAAAGTTTTACTGTCATACTGTAAAAATGTATATCAGAAGTATTACTCTAGTATCAGCATCCACACTGCCTGTTTTACATGTTATATTATTACCAGAAAGTACTGTATCAGTGTAATTAAGGGTAATGCAACTCCATAATAATTTGGTTAAACCAGTGTTAGTCGGCTTTATTCTAAAATAAATCATGTTCTGGTACCCAAGCTTGTGGCTTAAGTCCACCATCATCCCTCTAACCCCGGATCCCTCTGTCCCTTGTCAATAACCTCTGTCTCCACCAGGCTGTGTGTGAGTGAGTGACTGTGGGAGAAACTGTAATTTCCAGGGAGAAGCGGAGAACTGGCTCGGTAAAGGCACAGCCTCGGGCCTTACACACAGCTCCTTTACACAATCCTCAGAGGAGCTGCCTGTAACCAGAACGATACCTGACAGCTCAGACGAGAGAGGGAGGCCATGTAATGGTGGGCGGAGCCAAAAAGTAAGTGCGCAGTCACAAGATATTCACATGTGCCCTCCACGCTAGAGCTCTGGCTGCAGTGTATTCGAGGAAATATAACTAAAATAACACTGAACTGCTGGGATGTGTTATGTAGGTCATTAATACGGCCCGTCATCCTCTGTGCATTGATCCAGAGGAGGCACATCATTAAGAGGCCAAAGTCTCCACTTAAAATGTCAAAAATTACACCAAACCCAGTTTGCATTATGACTCTGTATGAATTTGCTCTCCCTGCCATCCTTCTCATACTTTCACAATTCAGTGGAGCAGTAGGAGGGAATAACTTTAAGTTTCAAGAATTTACATATGGACTTAAAGGGATGCTTTGCAGATTTTCAACTGGCTTTGAATCATTACAATGTGGGTAGAATATGCAAATTAGCTGTGTTTAACTTTCCTCTGTCACCTGCACAGAGAGTTTTGCATTTCACTTCACACGGCAGCCTTTGACAGGGGAGACCAAATTAAACATTGTTCGTTTGTTTCATTTGAGCAGATGAGATGATTTAGACACAAAATGAACACTTCCAAAATATTAATCAACTCACATTTACATGTATAACCAAAGCTACGTTTCTGTGCTATACTCCTTTAATATCACTGCAAACTCCTTTATTTGAAACAAAGAAGATTATTGTATCAAACAGCGGTCATAAAAACGACATGACATTATTGTCCGGAGCAGATATGCCCCCTAAAGCAGAGGACAGGGTGGCTCTGTGGGAGGCGCCTCTCATCACCCTGCAGAATAAGCAGAAAGACAAAACATCTTGTGCTAAACATCAACCAAAGAATCCGCCCACCCTGCCTCTCCAGCAAGTTGAGTGGAGCCCTGCTGGGTGGCACTTTGGAATGACACCATCTGCAGAGGGCTCGAAACGCCCCCACACTTGGACCTCAGCAGGGGGGTTTGTGCTTACAAATGGATGCTATGGTAACTAGATGTGACTCTGTGAGTTCTTGAACATTAATATCCAATGACATCTGCAGATGAAATGGAACTGGAGTGGGATAGTGTGTGTGAGAGAGATGCTGGTCCACACACAGCAGATACAAACACAAACGCTGCTTCACAGTTCGGATTTTGAGGGATTCCCTATCCTCCCACCCGCCTGCTTCTGTTCTTCAGGATTCCTTGCACAAGTGTTCCAGCGAATGGCCATAACAGTGTTTGCTCAACAGTTCACACTGATTCCACACTTTATGCAAAGCTTGCAAAGGGACAAGTGTCTGAGAGTGGAGAGAGGAATAGAGAGTCACTGACAAGGGGGGAAGGCAGAGGTGCAGGTGGGAGACAGTGGGATGAGTCAACACTGAACAGAGCCAGATCACAACACGGAGACAAACACCATCTGGAAGCCAGAGAGTGTTGCCGTCATCGTGAACTTGAGATCTAACACAGAACCTTGTAATCAACACAATGATGCTGGAAGCCGACGTCCAACTGAGAGAGGAAACAATAGCGAAAACGCTGCGACAGCCAGGGCCGAAGTCGAACACTTAATCATGACTAGCAGCTACATTTGAATAGCAGGTCAACAGCTGGCTGGGGGGTGAGGGGGTTGAACATCTGCACACGGAGGGTTTGGAGGGTGTTAAGGGTTCTTTTTCGGGGCCGACTCCTTAGGAACAGAGCCGGGGAAAGCGACAGTGGTAAGGCTCCGTTAGAAAGTCCTCAATTTGCTGCTTTCTTGCAACCTGGCGACTAAGAGCTCTCAGGGGAGCAGTCACTCTCAGCCCACTCGTTGCCATGGAGATTAAATGTCAATCAAGAGATGGCGGGGTCCTCTACATTAGATTTTACACCCACTCTCAGTCTCGCACTTCCCTTACTCATGCTGAAAGGACTACGGCAAATAAACATAAACACACGTAGGAGGAGTTCACTGATCATGTCATGAAAATCAACCAAGCCGAAAGGATTTGATTTTTTTTTTCATTTCACTGAATAAAACATTCAGTGCAGTTGAACTTGAAAATGATGTATTTTCTTTATCCTATATATATGTATATACATACATACATTACATATATCTATACATATTCCTGTTTCCTGTCTTTCTGTTTTTCAATATTTTCCATTTACTACGCTCTCATCCTCCCTCATCTCTCTTTGTTTCTGTGGCAAAAAACAGTGCTGTTGAGTCTCAGTGGGGCTGAACAAAAGTGACCTCGCAATCGACTGCTAATACAACTGTCATCGCCTGCTGGCCGCCAAGGCCCACCAGGGTAGGTCTGGGAAAAGAAGCAGAGGAATGAGAGACAGAGAGAGAAAAGCAAAGATGACTGTATGAGCAGGGACGTGAGAGAAGATGGAAAAAAAAAACCAAAACAAAATAGAGGCCCTGGAGGAGAGAAAGCAGTAAAAAAAAAAAAAAAGTGAAGCGTAAGACTGAGAGTGGAGTGCAAACAGAGGGATGGCAGACAGGCACAGTGAGACAAAACTTATGTCAGTGGGTGAGCAGGAGCAGAGTGGGTTGCAGAGGAAGACTGCTCAGACTACCATGAGTCACCGAGGTCATCCTGTGACAAGGCTGCACACTGTAGCATCACGGTCAGCAGGTCAGACAGGTGGATGGCTGTGAGCAGACAATGTTTTCTACCTCACTGGACACAACAGGGTGCACATAGGTGCTCCTGCCACAGCGCATTGTGAAAAAATATGCACATATTCACCCAGATACATGTATCATTTCATCTTGTCTTAGTCTTCATTAACAATACATCATCAGTGGGACATATTTTCTCATGTAGAATATTATATTTAGCCATGCACATAGCATTGGTTTTATTTGCCAAGGCTTTAAGATATATGTATCTTAAATCTCTTTTTAATGGACAAAATCTTCCTGCTCAAGTGCAGCATTTGCTGTAGTTACTCGTGTGTGAAGCTGTGATGGAGTGATGATGCTTTGGTGGAAGTTCTACTATAGGAAGATCTTTTCCATTTCGCCTTTATTTCTCTTTGAGTGAACTTGCTATTGTCATTTCTTCCCACTCTAATCTTTCCCACACTGTCAAAGTCCCTCACATTCATGTATTTTGACCATATCTGAACAATCTTCCTGCCCGCAAGCCATCATTGTGATCCTGTCACTGAGCGACCCACCTCCCCATCACCACCGCTACCTCCTGGATGGCCACAGAGATACAACTGAGTTTGCTCCATCACCACCAGCGTTTAGATTTCGTGGAATCCTGTCTTATCTCTTAGCAGAAACGTACGTACCTATCTTTGTATCTACTTTTAATGGAGATGCCTCTCATTGAGTCACCAAAGCCTTCCTCTGTTGTTAACCTCAATAAATACTGTCATGCATCTCGACTGATTTCTTGTTCTTTGGTGAAAAATATGGGCAGAGAGAGGGGTTGTGCTTTTGGGTATTAATTTTTCTACGCATGGCTGGAGCTGGGTGTGTTTCAGATGAAAGCAGAGCGCTGCCACTGTACAGCAGCATTGGTGTGACTGGTCAGTGCTGGACTCCACTATAAATCTAGGTCACAGTTTGCAGCAGGGCATTACCTCATTAACAGTTCTCGAAACACTCAGCTCTCTGACTACAGGCCAAAGACAGTAAAGTATGTATGTCAAACTGAAAATTAAGAGAAGGAAACTTCAAAAATCTGTCGCAATTAGCGGTTCTAAAAGGATTTTTTTTTTTTAATATGGTTAATTGGACAAACCGCATTACTGCAGATATGTAAAGACAAGTAGCACTGGTTAATTGTCTGAACTTATTTCATCTTCAATTGTGGAAATTTATGAGAACTGGAGGAAAAGAAGCTTAGTTAAATCAGAAAGACTATCTTACTTGCTTACGCCATTAATTAAGCACTTCCATCTTAATCAGCTGACTGAGGGCATTCAAAACTTTGACCCAAACCGATCACATTTTTGCCAAGACTTCATGCCAAGAGATCATGTTGTTGCTGTCAAACGTGAAAAACTGTTGCTTTCTCTGCTGCTGTCAGCTGTCATTTCAGCACCTCCGCCACATCAGATCCACCCTGATTTTCAGCTGAGCTTGTTGTTCAATAAGTATTGTATTTATACGCAAATTTTGCCCTCTGTACAATCAATAACCTCAAAAGTGCCTTAAAAATGTATGATAATTTGATCATTTTGTGCTTCCTATAATTGGTAGCTGGTTTTAGTCTACGCTGTCTCAAAACCACAGGACATGCTGCGTGCACACATCAGAGTGTGTGAACATGGGTGTTTGTACCACACTTCAAGCACTATGTGACAGCATCAGACCTACGTGGTAAAATGACCGCCGCAACAGCATCTGGCACACTGACAGAGGATGTAGCAGCCACAGACAGTGACTAAGAGGTAGAGCTTGAACCTTCTCACTAAGGTATGCTGTGTTCAAGTCAAGTCGTTTTGAATGCATCTGTTATTGATTAATTCATCTTAGCTTATGGCCTTAATTGTTTTCATGTAGAATATGAACAGGCTTCCAGTCGCGCTGTCTTCTAAGTTAATTTTGTAATAGTAGGTTATTACAAAAATAGTCCATGCACCATAGCTACGTCAGCTCGCTTAAGAATAGAACTGCACGCCTATTTGTTCTTATGGTTATGACTCGTGCACAATAACTTTCCTGTAAATAATTTTCAACCTCTGGTACGATAGTTTAACATTTGGTCATTTGGCACACTGTTCACCACCAGCAGCATCCAGACTAACCCCTATTCAATGGTGACATTGAAGGACTCGTATCTCTTCCACTGTTGTCAGCAGCATCTAATCACAATTTGAAGTCACTCACAAGAAGGCACACAGCATACACATGGATGTACGGTGTCAAAAGACGGCAGGAGCGAATGCAGTGGCAATTCACTCCAGCCTCAACATGAGTCTGTAAAGATTGAGTACAGCCAACTCAGAAGATGCAAGATCACTTTGGGGGGAGATATGTACCGTGTCACAACAATTTTCCTGTAAGTCCTCCAAAATGTCGAAAATCCAGACACTTTATCTCAGCAGCTTTATTTACAGCTCATATACCCTCCACCAACAATTCTATGACAAATTCCAGAGCAATTCCAATGCTTGGAAAATGAAGTGTCAGGTTTTTTTGTTGTAATTCTGATGGGCAGATGCTGTGCAAAGAGCTAATTAAAACTGTACAGGAAGTTTAGCAGCAAGTAATTAATTGCATTATTACTGTACTGTCAGATGATCTATTTAATAATTCGCACTATAGAACAAATGAATTCAGAGAGTCTCTCTCGAAAAGCAGCAGATTGAGCATTTTCACAAGCTCATAATCAACTTCCACTGCAGCACTTCGTCCTCTCTCTGTCTTTGTTTTTCTCTCCTTCAGTCAGACACACACACACACACACACACACACACACAAACACACACACATATATATAAAGCACAGATATTTTTCTTTGCTTTGGTATATCCTCTCTATTGCACACAGATTTAGAAAAAAAAAACCCACCAGCCTTGATGTCAGGTATGTTAATGACTGGTTAGACATTTTGAGAAACCTTAAGCAAATTAATGTTTTGACTCAATTAATTTCACAGTGTCTCTGGCAAGGACAGGTGTAAATGAAACCTGACACATCAAATCATCATCAGGAGGGGAACACACATACACAGCATGAGCATGCAGACACACACAGTCAGCTGAAGTGTTAAAATGACTGTACAGCATTAACAGCATTCTACTTGGTACATAGCCAACATGTAACAGGTATGTGCAATTATGTAGATGGTGTGTCATAAAAAAGAAAAAAGAAAATCTTCCTGCTCACAAGATTCAGTATTATTCAGAGGATTATTAGGTGTAAAGTAATGATGAATAATGTAATGTAATATGCAATATAATGCTATAATTGCAAGTTGCCTTAAACGGTTTAAATGGCACCCAGTTATGATTATAGACTTGGTAAGGAAGCCTTTTTCTAAATGACCAAAATGTCAATTTGAGCTTTTCAACCCAACCTTTTATTTGATGTGTGCTTTGATAAAGTAAAACATAAATGGCCACAGACAAGTCTTTTCTCTATAGGCACAAAAGTTATCATTACAAATCAGAGTTGGGAAATTAACATTTAGCCAAACAATTTCACAACAAGGGCCACAGTTTTAAGGATACTCATCCATTCATCCTGAAAAGGTGTGAAAAAGATAATTCTAAAGATAATTCTTGACCTTGGTAACCACACAGAACTATTAAACTCAAAGTCAAAGGTGAGTCCTGAAAATTGGAAAAGATCATGTGATATGATTTAAAGCTCCAGAAAAGCAGTGGACATATGGAAACTGTTTTGCTAACTTTACTATATATGTGTATATATACACACACACACACACACACATCCCAGTTATTCAAACAGAATAACTGGGTGGCTAATAGACATTTGTATTTGCATTTAAATACATATTTATATTATTATTTTATTATTAGTCTTTTTTTAGTTAAAATTGTAATGGTTTAAGGTCACCTTCAGCAGGTACATGGAAAAACTAGTTCAAACACATCCGTGCTGAGGTGGAGAGAAGGTTATGTAAGCAGCCTGTTAGGACAGAGAGGGACTTCCAGCCAACCGTCCCTTTACAACTGTTCCAATAGGTGCTAGATGATCCTCTGAACTAAAGTCTTGATGTCAAAGTGTCCTTGGCAAGACACTGAACCCAAAGTTGCTCCCAAATTCTGTGCCGTCGATGTGTGAATGATTAGACACTGTTCCTGATGAGCACCTTGTATATTCATCAGTATACGAATTTGTGTGTCAGCAGGGTAAATGTTGACACGTAGCGTAAAACTCTTTGAGTGGTCAGACGACTAGAAAGGGGCTATACAAATGCAGTCCATTTGCCATTTTCCCTCATCACAGTGCAGATTTTACGTCTGGTGTCAGCCTGTGGTGCATGACGGAGCATATTGCTCCATGTTTTGTTACATTCACTTGTCTTCAAAGAGCAGAGATTTGTGCCCAGTGGGGAGGTGAGGGAGAGGAGAGCTCAGCTCGACCATGCCAAAAAAGACAAAGACCGGTCTGGAATCTCTTGTGGCAGCAAGGGAAAAATGCCAGACAGGACAAAAAAAACAACCTTCTTCTCTCTCTTGGACATAAATGGTTTGGGAAAAGCCTCAAAGTTCTACACAGATAACACGATATCAAAAAAGTCTCAAATAAATCAATAAAAAGACACTCAAAGATTTGTCAGTGCTGCTTGATTTTGTACTCCCAAGGACCATTTTCCTTGGTAAAGAAGAACAGAATTCCTGTGCTGCTGTTCATTTGTTTTGTTTTTTTCATTTTTTTTTTTGCATAGCACTCGCATAAATGTTAAGCTTATTTCAAAAGGCTCCATGATTAGACATCCCGCTAATCTTGGCGCGCTCTACATAAAACTCCACAGAGCATAAATCCATTTATTGCAAAATGTGAGGGGAGGCAAACATAGAAAGAGGGGTTGCCGTCAATTTTCAGGTCAAAAATGGCAACCCTTATGATAATGTGAAGTGTGAGGAGGTGTGTTCGCCTGTCTTTACTCACTGAGGTTAGAAACGTGTAAATTAGCCACATCAGAGATGCTGCATGTGTGGGTGAGAGAGAGACCGAGGGAGGGAAAACAGACTGTAAGTAAGTGAGATTGCCCGGGCTGTGTGTCCTTGTCCAAGTATGAGTGGCCTAAGAAATACCATAAATACATTACGGTAAATAGTCTTTACATAATTAAAGATTTGATGATGATTGGCTCCAGTTGTGTTGCTTACATTATCTATAAAAGCTAAATGTATTAAGTGAATAAAATCAACAGCTCTACCTTTGATAGAGATATTTATGGTCTACGTTTTGCTGTTTTTTTTCAAAACCTGTGATCTATATGGAGGCAAGGGAGTCACAGCAGCAGTTTTTAAACTGTTATGTCCCTTAAAGGAATACTGGACTAATCCACTCAGACACGGTGGCTGAAAATATCTCACTGACTCCATTTCATCCTGAAACTACTGCAGACGAAGTGTGAAGTGGAACAATGTTGGACCCAAATTGACAAGTCATATGGTATGTACAGTAAATATGCCTTGCATATCAGAAACCCATATGGTTGTTATGTATATAAGTGTATGTATATTATTGTATCACTAAGGAATCCTTCCTTCAGCTTAGGGATTTGGAAAAATCATCCATGTTTTTATAACATGACGCCTTGTTCACCTGCCTCAACAAATCGTCTTCTGTCCCGACTCCAGCTGGTCCAGATTTGTTAAAGCAACAAGGCTTCGACAAAAACAAGATCTAGATCTCACATTTACTCTAGTTTTAGCTTCTTTCCATTGGCCTCAGCAGTTCTTATGTATGAAAATGAAATAGTAAAATAAAATAATGATGGTCATGCTCGCCTATACAGGAGCTTTTCTGCCCTTGTTACTGTTCCAAGGTCACAAAGTGATCAGTGCGCATCATTACAAAAATGATTTTTGTCTTTAGATTTCTCTAAAATGTCTATTTTTTATTTTGTGGTGACTTATTTCTGCATCTTTTCATATATTGTCATCTCGGTCTCAATTTTTCTCCCTTCCTTTTTTTCTTGCTCTATAAATATAGTTTGCTGGCTTGCTATACATTTCGTCTTTAAATTAATGAGAATCTGAATCTGAAATACTCTAATTAGCAATGTAACACTATGCCTTTCTGCAGAGATGAACTTCACGGCAAAGCATCAGATGTTTTATTCCACACCATACAAGATGTGTCGAGTGTTTCTCAACACTCATCGTAGCATAAGGCAAAAGAACATTCACACCTCCTATGCATGCACTCACACTCACACATTTGCATGCATAAATGCATACATTCACATTTACACGTATATAGTATGAGTGAGAAGCAGGTGGCTTGAGCACACAAGCATACAGACCACAGTGTATTTAAAAAACTCTGCAGGGCCTGAAGCATACAGACCGTTGTTAATATGTAATGCGCTCTGTGGGCAAACAGACTGAGAGTGAGGATGCAGTGAAACCAAAAGAGATAAGAAAGGTATAAGAGTGATGGAGGTGAAAGGGAGGAGAAGTGGGAAATAAAAGGAAGGGGGAGAGCAAATACAAATAGAAACAGAGACAGATAGAGAGTCACGGAGAGGTGCAAGAATCAGAGAAGAGAAAGAAAATAGGTATGAGTTTTGACATCTGAAGCACACTTGGTGTGGACCCATTCCCTGTCTGGCCTGAAGAGGTGCTGATATGTGACATCTAACTGATCACTGTTGGACCCCTGAGCTGATGATCTCTCTATTGTGATGCTCTGAAGAACCCAATTTAGTCCTCCTGGCTCACCACGGTCACCTGAAGAAAGGAAAAAGCGACCCAGCCACAGTCATGGGGAAGAGAGGAAGGACGTACAAAGGACAGTGATGGACTGCTGAGCAGGAGCCCTGAATATGGGCTGTCCTAAATATGATGAGGCCTCGAACATTATGTGGGCCAGATCAGATTTTTCTTGGAGGAAAAGTCACATGTGAAAATCAACACGAATTCAAAGCACAAGGATGCAGGATGCAGGGGATGCATCCCCTTGTTTAGATATAGATATAGGCCTGTAAAAACATGCAAAATAATACAAAACAAAAAAGTAATATCTTTAAGGGACCTGTTCAACTTTTTGGAAATACACTTCTTCCCTTTCCTTGCCTGGAGTTAGATGAGAAGATCAATAACACTCTCTTATCAGACTGTTAAACATGAAGTTGGAGCCAGGATGGTTAGCTTAGTTTAACATAATAGCATAAATACTGAAAACTGGGGGAAACAGCTAGCCTGGCTCTGACCAAGGGTAAAAAACTGTTTAGGGAGGATAGGTGTTGTGTGCGCCGCTATTTCTCAGCCAGTCTTTATGCTAAGAATGAACATCAATGGTGGAACATGCTTCAGATTTACAGCTTTATTGATAAAAACACATATTACTTACGTCAGAAATACACTCATAGGCACTCTAAAGTGAAACATGGTTTGGATTAAGAGCAATGGACCTGACGACCGCTGTCCTCGGCATCTTGCGACCATCTGTGAGACCAATACACTGCAGCGGTTGATGCAACCACCCCAGGAGAAAAGAGAGAGAGCCCCTGAAGAAACAGCAAAAACTAATCCAGCTGCTCCTGGCTAATGCCTGGACACAGGAATTTATGTGGAGTGGAAGTAATGGGGCTCAGACTGGCCAAGCAACCTGAAATCAGAGGCTGTTTTTGCCCACATCTTTATAGAGACATGGCTTCACCTCAACAGCCCCGATGAAGCTAATGTTTAAGTTACTGCACTCGATAGGCAGGCTCATCAGACAGCAGCAGGACACTAGTGGGATGAGGGGAGGCGGACTCTGTGTTCTCACCAACAACGCTTGATGCTTATATGCAGTCAAAGTTGATGGACAATGTTTCCCAGATGTCGAACTTTTAATGTGATATAATCAACTGTCTTGTTGCCGCTGTTTACATTCATCCAGATGCAATTACAAAATGCACTACTGAACTATTTCCTGCGTGTGTATTTGTACGTTTATAAAGAATTGTAGATTTTAATTAACCTTTCTCTGTGTGGCACGAAGGACTTACAACTTCCTCTACAGCGTCCACTCATCTAAATCTCTGCAAGAATGCAAATAAATGTATTTCCCAACATGTCAAAATATTCCTTTAAAAATGACTAAGAATACTATACTATACACACATACGCTGTCACTAATATCTGTTGTGTGTTCGTATCTGATGATCTGTTGACTCTGTTCCTTATGATAAAAGTTTTAATGCTCCTTTGGGAGCAACACGTAACAAGTCTTTGAGTTTGCGTGTTAACAAATCTCTGAAAAACACTACAGCAGTGCATTTCGGTGACTTCTTTCCCAGTCACAGTTTTTGCATGATTGTGTCATCATTTCCCCTCATTCCCATATTAGTTTGGTGACACCTTGCTGAGTGAGCTGAGACAACATGCACGCTCTGCACAACAGCACAGACTTTGTGAAGGGGGGGTGCTCTTTTGACTTTGCATGCAGCATATTGTCATATAGCTCATCTCTCAATGAGTGTAACAGCTCACTAAGCAGGGTATCACCATGCAAATACGAGACTGAAAAGACAACTGCGAAACCCTGCAAGTGTGACACTGTGAGAGTGAGAGAACTGACGGGGCTGTTCAATTATTTATAAGCAGAGATTGTCTGTTTATCAAGCTGACGCCTGGAGCGTCGACCACGATTAGACTCAAACAATGGTGGTCTTCTCCAAGCACTGCTGATGCAGCTTCCAAGACCCAGCCCAGATATGAATAAAACACAGATCAGAGCTGAGAAGAGTGTGAGTGTATGTGGGTGTGTGTGTGTGTGTAGACAGTAGATCAGGATTTTGAGAAATGCGTATATACAGTTAAAAAATGACAATAACAAAAAAGTGCACATATTCAGTCCCACATACAAAAAAAATCAAAAAGTATTTTTGTGTTCTACTGAATACACATCATTAGCCAAAACATAATGTAATTATCAGGACTTCTATCTATATTTCTCATTTTTTCACAAGTTTGAAGTGGCCAGTTGCCCTTGCACTGTGAAGGGTGCAAACAGTCATGTGACTCCTCCGACATACGTGGAGAGGCCAGGCGTTTCTTTTCACGTGACGGCAACGGGTAAAGTTCATGCAGAGTCCCACACTTTCTCCCACGACTCCACACCCTTCTGCTCTGACAAAACGGTAAGGGACAACACTGCAATTACAAGCTGATCCCCCACTGGCTTCCCACCCACAAACTGGAGAGTCTGTTCAATGGAGCACTCCACTGAGCAGCAAACACTGCTACTAATGATCATGTGCATACCCATTTACATTCTTCTTTCAATTGTTTGTTTTCTTTTCCCAGTAAAGCACTTCGTAACTTTGCAAAGAAAATGCTATACAAAGCGGTATTAATGCTATTTCTATCCTTGGTTTAGGTGTCCAACTGCTGAGAAAAATATCTGGGTCTGCCTTCCAAAACTTTTTTCCCTTTGACGTTTTCTTCCACTTCACACTGGGCAGGTTTTGTACAACCATCTTATGTGATCTCCTGGGCTGAATGCAGCTTCCCATAGTTGTATGTAAACATTGTTTAGACTTGACAAAGCTGCACAGCACTGCATCGTGGGTTTTTTGATTCTCAGTGGGATTTGCAGAACCAGAGACACTTTCAAAATACAGGAGTCATTTGATTCAGTGGTGCCATCAAAATCTTATTCAATGCACCTTTAAAGACCCGTCAAATGATGGTTATAACCTCTCCCTCAATGCAGCATTTTGTATTGATTCACTCTATTGTGTGTAGTCTTTCAACAGAGCATAAATAAGTGCCAGTGAAAAGCTGCGAGTCCAAAGAAACGGCATGTAGTGTGAGAGGAGAGCCATTAAGCCACAGGTTGATTCATGAACCGGGGTGTAACACTTTCCTGCAGAAATCAGACGTTTTGTCATAAAAAGGGAGCAGAAGTGAAAAACTAAAGAGACAGCGAAGTGTGGGAGATCTGAAAATGGGCTCTGTGGGGAGTAAAAGATGGGTGGTATGGCAGGATAAGGGAGGCAGGTAGGGAGGGAGGAAGTGTTGAGTTGTAATGGGGCAGGAGCCAGATGCTCCAGTTTCCTTGACAGAAATGGAGGTCAAGTGCAGCTTTGTGCGAAGGCAACACAGGGAGAGAGGCATAGACATAAAGAGAAAGATGGAGGGGAGGGAGGTAGCATGATGACTTTAAGTAGTGGTAAGGGACACAGC
Source organism: Pempheris klunzingeri (assembly GCF_042242105.1). Lineage (NCBI taxonomy): Eukaryota > Metazoa > Chordata > Actinopteri > Acropomatiformes > Pempheridae > Pempheris > Pempheris klunzingeri. Next base: position 9,934,867 of record NC_092029.1, read on the forward strand.
ATTTGAGCTCACAGTGTAGACAGCCCGATCCCTCTAACTGTAGCAAATAAGGAGAGGATAAGACAGCATAGAGGAACACACAGTGTGGTGTCTCCTTCCAAGATGGATGGAGGGGGATAAAAGGGTTTATGAGGAGACTGAAAACATTAATAGGTGTAAGTGATAGGGAGGGATAAAAATAAAAATATATGTTAACTTTGCAGGGAGGACGGATGGTAATGTGGTGGCTGGAGCTTATGAAGAGCACTAATGGGTAAAGAGAGTGCACGGGGAGAACATATGATGATCTCAAATAGTACATCTGGGAGTGCAGGCCTCACCTATTTCAGAAGAAAGGGAAGCATAAATATATATTAGGAATGCAACTATTAGGCTGGGGACTCCACATGAAAAATAACCTTTGTGTGTGAGCATTTCAGCTCCTGCTGGATATCCTCTGGGTCCTGGTAATGATTTTCTGTGTGTGGAATATGCAGCAGACTAATGTGAAAAAGTTTACATCACGCAACATGAACAATGTGTTTGTTGTGAGCGTTGCTGAATGAGCTCAAAGGAAAAAGTTGCAACAGGGCAGATTTTGATTGTTGTTTAGAGTAGAATGGAAATAATAGACAGCTGTGGGGAGAATTGAGAATTGAAGCGATGCAGCCAATATAATTGCCAAACAGAACCAGGCACACTCCACATTGAGCAAACAACAGACTTCAAAGTCAATAAATTCTACATCATCATGAGCCAAGTTCCACAAACGTGCAAGCTACAACTGGAGCAAGCAGAAAAGAAGAGCGTAAACATGTTAACATACACAAAAGCAAATTGAAAAAAAATACTCCTAATCTAGAAAGTATGTGTCATATCTAAAGGATAAGGCTGGATTCAAATAAAAAGACCAAAACCAACACTGCATCTCGCAACACTCTCTGACTGTCTGTGCACTCAGCCCCAAAACTTTTGGTTCCTACTGAAGACTGAAATCTTTAAAAATAGATTCAAATATAAATTAATTTCTTAAAAAAAGGAATTTGATAAAGCAGCTGGGCACTGTAGTTTTTTTTTTTTTTTTTTTTTTTTACAAATATCAGTCAAATAGGAGTAAACAGTGCCTGTATCTGGGTCTATTTTCAGCTGCAGATTAATACACATATAGGGTTGCTGTGAGTACTTCTGTGGGATTTAGTCAAAATAAACACCAGTGCCCATGTTTATCATAATAAACAAACGTGTTACCCAGCGCACTGGTGCGGCTCACTGATGTGTTTTTAATAATTTAATCTCCGTGCTCTGAGGAAACGTGTGCAGGAGATGACTTTTTGTAAAAGCAGAGAGCCGGGGGAGGATGGGAGTAGTTCATTGTCCACTGGTTGCACCACCTCTCTCTGATCTAAGTGCCTAAAGAAACAGGACACGCAGATGTGTAATTCTGCCAAGGTGTGTGTGTGTATGTGTGTTTCTGTGTGTCCGTGAGCAATAGAGAGGCTGCAATAATGTGAGACAGCATATAAGGAGGTACATAAAAAAAAAAGAGCTACTCTCAACTCCCCAGAGGTGTGGTTTGTGTATGTGCGCGTACACATACGTATGCGATCTGCATACAAATCTCTGTCTGGTGACCCATCTGCCGACCGAGCGCTTAATATTCTTTCTTGAGTGCCAGCCTGTCTCTATCTGCTGTCCACTGCTGAGAGGAAGCAAGGATGTAACATCAGGGCCTTCAGGCTTCTACTACAAAATATTGTTTTGCTCAGGAGGCAGGCCTGAGGCGGCTAAATCAAGCATCATCATAGGCTCTTTATCCCCATTCATTCACCCTGCACCAAACTAAAGAGCTCTCTGCAGTAACAGCAGGTGCCTATTGCCTATGGAAATGGGATTACAAACAGCTAATATGTTAGCTACTCATTCATTTAAGATTTCACCCTTTTATGCATAGCTAAGGTCACCATTTTGGTCCGTTAAAACTTGGGGTGTTTCATGATAGACTTTCAGCAGCGCATCTGTCTGTTTATTAAGATGTGAAGCACTTGGATTCAAACAAATATCGCGCACTGAATCAAACATTTTCCAGCAATATTGTCTAATTCAATAGCCCAGCTTGAAATCAAATCCTGATGACACTGAACCAAAACAGCAATTGAATCCCTTTTTCAGATCACTCTCTCCTCCTCCGCTACTTGAAAAACTGAAGCGCATATTTCTGCATCATTTATGGCTTTCTGTCTCTTTACCCCCAGCTGTGATAGGTTCCCAAGACAGCCGGCTTTTCTTGTATTTTGATAGGCTCCTCTGTCACATAATTGGAGGTTTTCTTGGAGCGCTGGCTTTAAAGGTTTGTCCCCTGTTATCAGTGCTAATGAGAAAATGAGTAGCATTACACTGATATGTTCCAGAGCAGCAATGGAAGTTTAATGTGCTGTCTGTAAATAACACACAACAGAGTCAGACGTGTACTTCAGTAAAGATAAGTGTTCTCTGTCTGTGCCTCTGTGCTCTTTTTATCTTTCATTCTCTGTAGAATAAAATGTTTTGGGGTTGGTGGTATTCTGAGATTTGTAATGTGATTCTTAGAAAATGCACATCAAGACACAGTGTTTTATTCACATGCCTTTACGTCTGTAAAAAACAATTGTATTTTTTGAGGAGATTCCCAGACTTACTTATTCTGCCAGCAAGCTGAAAAGCAGCCTAGTAAGACCCTGTCGTCTGTCAGTCCTTCACTCCAAAAATACTCCAGTGCCTCCACTGTGGAGGGAACAAGATGTTCCCATCTTTCGCCATTTTGAACTCTCAGTACATAATTATATGGATTGTAACCACTTTATCCAAGCCTTCATCTTTTCTCTTATTCACCCCCTCAGCTGTTTTTTTTTCCTTGACAGGGCAGCTGCTTGCATTGTATCATCTCCATGTCTCGCTTCACCGCGTGTACAAACCTTTTTTGGCAACTACAAGCAGCCCAGCCAGCCAAGAGAGGCTTTAGTCGACTTCTTCCCAGTCTGTATTAATATTTACCATGCTAGGAAACAGAGGCAGATGTCAACCATGAGGCGATTTCTTCGTGTTGCCCGGTGGTGAGCCCACTCTTGTTCTGGATTAAAGCGTAATCCAAGCATCAGATTTGTGGTGCTGAAACACTGTGTACGAACGCAGGGGGGGGGGGCTTCTTTGGCTGTTGCAGAACTGGAGATTCCTTGATAGTCAAGGAATTCAGTAATAAGAATTAAGATATTTATCAGTACATTTATCATTGTGGTCTCATTTGACCTCTGCACATATGGAAGATATGGAGCCAGAAGTGAACTGCCTTTTGGCACTGAACTGGAATATATTGCATTTCTATGCACGGTCTAACATGCAATAATACAACCCACACACTCATTGTAACATAATGAAAAAACAGGAATTAAGATACATTTTTCTCAGTAAGCCTATTGTAACCCAGCTCCATACTCTATTCATTGTAAAGGGCATAGTTACTCAAATGAGACATACTCAAACTAACAAGAACGTTTTAGCACCGTTAATACAGCTGCCAAATACACTGTCAAGAACTGAGTTTAGTAATGTAAGTCCAAAGTCTGTTAGATATACACAGCAAAAGTGCAAATGCACACTGGATACAATGTTAAATGTAATATCATACAGAATATCAAAACAAGACACATATTTTCTAGATATCATCTTCATTGTGGTTACGATGCTGGGCGACCCAGTGTGTGTATTTGCGACTGTATATGACACCCAGTGAGACTATGAGTATAAATCAATACACACTCTCATGTACACACAACCTGCAGTACTCAGTGTGTTTAATTTGAAGTTATAAATGCCAAGAATATGCACTAAAACTTAAATTTGCCCTTGAGTCTGGATAAGTCTGAAAATCTGTTGCACCTACTAAAACGCACCCGCTTTCCAAGTTATACTACAAGCTAATCAACATCTAAATAGTTCTAGATGTCCAAGCTGAAATTGGGCAACAGTGTTTCAAAGGTTAAATGGTCGGGTCAGATCAATGGTCAGGGGCACTCATGCAATTTAGTATTGCGTTTCCATAAAGTTGGGGGAATCACAAGAGACCACTTAAAAACAGAAGAACAGTCAAAATGAAAGCCCTGATCTTTAGAATCTACTGTAGGTAGGGTCGGGCTCCAAAAATGCAGGATCCTACATTTCCCATAATGCAGTCTAATAATACGTCTCCATTGAGTTTGACTTCTCAAACCAAGATAATATGTTTTTAGAATTTTTAAAAGCCGGCTCCAGACCCACATTTGACATTAAACAGCTGATTTCCAGATGTAGAACCCCCCATGATGAGTAAACTGAGTTTAAAGTGAAATATCACATTGCCCTTTTAGATATGTAATGCTTTAACCACATCGAAATGTTTTATTTGTTATTGTATTTAGAGGTAGGTGTGAAAATCCGGCACATAGCCCCCACATTTTTTTTTAATCCAGAGAAATATAAAGGCTACAGAGGAGATATAAGGTTGAAATGCTCACTGCTCAGTGGTTGGTAACTGCTGCTGGGTCTTGAAATTTTGCTCAGTTTGTGAGAGGCTATTGAATAATATTTTCAGCTCTAACATAAGAAATTAAAAGGGAAGAGGAGTATGATGCCCCACCTAATTCTGCTGGGATTTCCCAACAACAAAGAGAAAACTTTCTACATGAATTTCCTCAAGCAGCAGAGATGGATGCAGTTCTTTTCCTGCCAGACGCTAATTTGGGTTTACACTGATTAAGCTGTCCATCGTACTGCCAGGAGACCTCTGCGTATGTGTGATCCACTGTGTGCCTGAGCGTATGTGAGCAGAATCTCTACAGCTTAAGGGGACACCGTCAGCAGCGTCGGTGATTCACAGGGAGGACGACATGAAAGAGCTGTGGCGAGCCAGTGGCACGGTGGGATTACAGATGGGAGAGGAATCCTCCCTGTTTTTTTTTTTTTACAATTAACAAGGGGATAACTGCAAAGCAAGCATGGCGATTCTGTCATCAGCTTGGTCCTCAGGTGCACGCAGGGAAAGCAGCTAACTGAATGTAGAATTAAAACTAGGCTTAAGTAATGAGACATGATGAAGCAGCGTTTTTGACTCCTGTCAGCACTTTCTCTTGTTTTCTCTCGTTAAAGAAGGCAAAATATTTCACAAACCAACACTGTAGCATATGGTATGTGACTGTGAATAGAGTCCTCATATGATGACAACATATTAGATATGATTAGTTCAGACAGCCAATGAATTGCACCATATCTTAGAGCTAGAACCTAAAAAGCCAAGTACACTACTGTTTTATATATATTCCTACCCCATAATGACGAAAACACATGCTACGTATCGGCAGTTTGGCCTCTCACAGTGACTAATAATCTCCATATCATGTGTAAGCCCTGTGGGTCTTAGGTTGTGAACTCCCACTAAGCTGACAAGAGCAGCTTTTGACCCTCAACCCGTACCAGCAGCCAGGCGGATCATGTCCGAAGGGGGACAGTGGCCTGACAATGATCCCTCGCCCCAGGCTTTGTGCTGTCACAACATACGCACCAGCACATTATGTTTACTTGAGTTACTTATAAGCAAGTTTCAGAGAACTCGTTTAATTTTACTTTAATTTAGTTCAGTTTGGTTGATTTTGGTGTCCATAAAATGACTATAAAAGCATATTCTTGACAAAAAAAAATATATGTCCGTATTTAAACCAACAAAGTCTAAGTCTAAGTATGTTATATACAGAAAAATGCAAAGAAATTATGCATATTAGCTCCCTGGTGTAGAATTGGATGAGAAGATTTATACCACTCTCATGTCTCTGTCTGCTTAATACAAGTCTACAGCCTGCAGCTATCTTAGCTTAGCACAAAGGGGAAACAGCCAGTCTGACTCTGTCAAAGGTTACAAAATCCACCTAGCGGAACCTCCAAAGCTCACTCATCAACATGTTGTGGCCTGATTGTTTAATACATGCTAAATCTGAGGTGCAAAATTGACTAGTCGCCATTTCATGGTTATGTGCCACGGGCTATAGCGGCTGTTGCCAGGCAACCCGTGAAGAGTCCAGGAAGAAACAGTCATATAACCCCACAGACATACATAGCCGCCACTTGACCGTTTTGCACCTCTGCCGCAATATGTCAACGTCGCCTCAAGACTGGCCTGTAAGCACATACAAGTAAATCGGGGAGCTGTGGTTTTTCTGCATTATATTCAAGGGTTTATGTAGAAAGAGTAAAACTAAGTCTTCAAAACATTTTTTTTCATAAGCCCTTGAATATAAAAACAACTCATTGAAGTCAGTTTAGTTCCCCCTGTTTAACTTTATGTGTTTACAGCCGTGCCTGGTCCAATATGGCCACAAAGTTGACGTACCATCCAGCAGCCAGTGTGGCGTCTATGTATAAATGTCTCTGACATATCCCCCTGTAGAACCAATCATATTTCTACACTTGTTTATTAGTGAACTTCACAGGTTCTAGTAGATAGATTTTTTTTTTTTAAAACTTTAGACAGGCTACCTATTTCTCCCTGTTTTCAGAGTTTGTGCTAAGCTAAGCTAAGTTTCCCTGCTGCTGAGCATAGCTTTATATTTTCCATACAGACATAAAAAGCGGTATAACTCTTTTCATGGTAATCTGATTTCCCAAAATGCTGAACTAATCTTATGTCATGTGCTTGCCTGAATATGTGGATCCCAACGTGGACATAAATCTACACAGGGTAATATTTCTATATATCCGCTATATGATGGACATAAAGTACATTATGCATACAAGAACGGTGTGAGACATGACCAAACATCCAGCGTCATGACCGAAGCGCACATTTCCTTCCCACTAACACAGGTGCATCCCGTACAGTGACGCCACAGGACGCTTGTTAAACAGAGGTTAGGCACCATAACCACCAACACAATTACATTGACAGCAGTTCACAGCACTCTCCGTATGTGCTTCCCACAACAAATCTGAGCATCAATTGGACCACACTAGAGTAAATAAACTTGAACCAATATAACTGCAGCTAATCAATATAATAGCCTTCAGGTGCAGCTCAAAATGAGGCTGATGAGGAATGCAGAGTGGATTGTCTCATTCTGGGAAAGCCCATCTTGACAGGGGATGTGCTGGCATGCACTGAATTGAACTTGAAAATGCTCTTTTCAGCCACATGGGGAAGAGATGGGGCTTTTTTTTTTTTTCCAGACTAAATTGTGAGGGGGGGGGGATAGGTGAAACTGGCTGAGAAGGTACCTCATTTAAAGCTTGTGGCAATTTTTCAAAAAGGTCAGTGAGTTTCAGCTACTCTTGTGAGTAATTTAGCCGGTAGCACAAATGTTCTCATGCACTAGACAACAACACAATCGTGGCTTAGAAAAATCCATTTGTCTGATGAGAGGCAAAGGCAGCTGTCAAACGCAAATACCATAACAGAATCAGTGGTCAAGCTCAGTTTTTAGTGCACAAAAACACCACAAACGTCGACTGAAAACCTGAAAGTCGGGATGAAATGATTTGACCCCTTCCACTGAGTGTGCTGTTTTACATTTTTTCAGCCGCTGGCAGAGCAGCCGTCATGCGTTACTTTTTTTTTTTTTTCCATTAAATGCCAGCCACTGCGTCTGTCTGCACCAAAAACAACTCGCTGCTCACAAGCTCCGACTGAACAGCCCAAATGGAGTAGGTGAGCTGCGCGCACCGGTGTCACATTTTACTACTCCTGTAGCCAATACATGTCACAGATTGCGCGCAGAGTCGTTACACCTTGAGTATCCCCACGGTCCATCGACGCATCAGTTTGAGTGGCCAAAACGCGGATTTGGCGACCAAAGATGTCGAGCGTCGCAGAGGAATCGATGACATCATGTCTGTGGGGGGAAGATGTAGTTTTGCGAGCCGTGAAAACAGATGCTCGCCTGGCCTCTAGTTGCAGAGTTGGAGTAGGATATTTGACGCGGGGAGGGAGAGCGGGTGAATCGAGGCGACAGTGTGCACCGTGATGTGAACGGCGCGCCTGACACACACACTCAGACACGCACGCGCACACACACGAACACACACACACACACACACACACACACACACACACACACACACAAACGCAGGCCTGCACGCACAAGCTTTCAGCTACTACCTGTCCATCTTTGAACAAACAGCCCTCTTCCCTCCCCACACAAGCGCAATGGCGCACTGTGATGAAATAATCACAGCGGTGCAATTTCTGTGCAGCTGTAGCAGTTTGTTCTGGACACATTTGGCTGAGAGCGTGGAAATTGTTGCAAAGAGCGTAAAATGTAACTAGATGAGGGCTTCTGAAAAAAATGCAAATACAGGCATGTTGTGACACTAGATGCTGGAGACTTTGAGGCGAGCGTAATGGCATCAACACGGCGCTGATTTTCACCCCAATCATGCACACATCAACACCAGGTTATACCAGGTGACAGTCAAGAGGAGGATGGAGAGCTGGATGGATAGAGTGAGAGGAGCTGGAGGCACCGTGCTGTGAGGGGTTTTAAGTGATCTGTTTGCAGGCAAAACTTTAAGTTTGTCTTACCTCCATACTTGTCCCAACTGAAAGATGTGTATGACAGTCTGCCAGACCCACACAGAGAGGCGGCAGCACCTGTCCCTCTGCAGACTGACTGTAGCTCTCCGACTACTCAGCCCCTCCACGGAGCCCAGTCCGCCCCCTGTGTAATCCTGCACAAACCACCTGAAGCTCAGGATCTGGACCAGGACCGAGGGCACCAGCACGAAGAACAGGGTCAGGCCTGACCACAGGAAGTCCCGCTTGTGGTAATAGTCGATGGCCAGCCACAGATCAGTCCCCACGTCCCAGAAAAAGACCAGCAGTGCCAGGATGATCCACAGGCAGTCCAACCAGAGGCGCTCCTCCTGCGGTGGCCGCGCCGCATCCCTCTCCTTCGCCTTCCCCTTCCCCTTTCCCCGGAGGTAATGCAGGCAGGCGCTCCGGCAGCCCCAGTAGCACGACGAGGTGTTGCAGCAATGGCAGATGTGGAATGAGCTGCCGTTCCGAGTGTCGTCCTCTCCCGTCCCCACCACCTCGTCCAGGTTGTGCAGCTGGGCGAAACCGGTGACGACCCCGCGACCATCGGATTTCGCTGCCATCTTTCCCTCTGATGTTCCCACCTCCTCCGGCTTCCGGGGTTCGTGACGACACTTCCCTGACACCTGTTTTGCACCCCAAATGTTAGAGCCATCTAAAAGCGGGGTGTCAGCGCGTCGCTCACTCGGTCCCCAGGTAGCGCACCGGTGGCGCCACGGACGCAGCACATCTTTCCTTGCTTTCCTTCCACTGCAGATCTTTTCCCACCTGGTCACACCGATCTAATCTACAAGTTCAAACAGTTCAATTTGCAACTCATGCGTCCAACTGTGGTCGACTGCCCTTTTCCTTTTTTTTTTTTTTACCTGGGTATTAATCTCATCCCCGCTGTTCAGTTGTTCCCCCTCTCTGCAGCTCTCCTCCAGCAGCAAGCTGAGTGCCACGAGCAGACCGTCCCTCCACTGTCCCACGCCGACGTAATTCATCCCCGCACCTCGTTCCCCCTCCCCTCATCTCTCTCTCTCTCTCTCTCTCTCTCTCTCTCTCTCTCTCTGTCTCTCTCACGCGCGCGCACACACACACAAAGTCTCTCCCTCTCAACGTGGTTGCCATCTAGTGTTTCGTTTGAAGCCCCCAAAAATATGCAGTAGAGGACAGCGTGATGTAATGCAACATGCCTCATCCACACCAAAGCAAGTCTTTCCTGTTGTTTTGAACATTTGACTCAGTCTCAGTCACACGGTGTGGGGTCACTTGGCGTGGGAGGAACGCAGAACAAAAACAAAAGCTCTCCCACAGACGGAAAAACAAACCATCCCGCAACGACTTTTATTGCTCTGTGAAGACTTTATGGTGACCTCACTGAGCTTTGTAGCATGTGTATCCCCTGGTATAGTGTAGTGCTCCTATATGATGCCATGAGCATCATGTATGTTTAGTATAAACCTACCGATGAAATTAACATCTTATTGTGTGAAAATAGTCATTTCTACCAAAGCCAACATTAGAAGCTATATAACTTCAAATTGTATGAACTATACAAATGTCACCACATAAGAGCAAGCTACACACCCTGTTCTCCGGGGAGAGACAGAATTGATCTATAGGTGAATCTACAGACATCTGGAGTGGTTGCTAAGAGACATGTTGGGTTTTCTCTCCTTTCTGCAGCATTTTTTTTTTTTTTCCCCAGCAGCAGTCAAGGGGTTAAGCATTTGCTGAAAAAGGGCCGCTCTCCCCTCTGGTAGCATGTGAGAGCAAAAAGAGCTGGTGAGTCCGCTGCAGGCTGGAGGCTCCACAGCACTGTGATTAGACCGAGCCCACAGAGCCGCCATGCGGGGTCACATCCAGTGTGGGATTGATTGGATCATGTCCGCCTCCCCTCCCCTCCCCCTCCTCCCTCCTCCCTCCCTCCTACTGCAGGGTCGGAGGGGAGCTGTCCAGTGCTGAACTAGTGCTGAAACACACCGCAACTTTCTGTCTTTGACAAATGTGCTCCTAAACCAAGTGGTGTTTAAACTATAGACAAGAAATCACATCCACAACCATTCTGCTTGCTTGTGGTGATCATCAGATACATGGTGCAGGGTAATGAGTGGCAGTTAGTAGAGTACCTAGACACCAATACAGTACATATCTGTACATACTGGAGAATAGGATTCAAACTATTAAACAAATTATGCAATACTAGTGATTATTTAACCACTGGGCACCTACTGTATTATTACTGGGTGTGTATGACCTGCTGAGCAATAATATGGATGTTTCGGGAGGGTTAATTGCTACTATTCTTGCTTGTGTCATGTGTGGTACGGTTGGGGGCTGTTGTAACACTATGTTATCACTGACCCTGACACCCTCATCATCGTCAGCTCAGTGTTCACATCAAAACAGATTATTTTTCTGTCTGGATAAACTAAGAAAAGTGTTGTTGATGATGTCTTCTATCCATGTATGTATCACACAGCTTGCGGTTTAGGCCTGTGGTTAATTTCTCCCATAGGGGAGAACTAACAGTGCTTTGGATTAACCCTTTAGTTACCCTGTCAGAAGGGGAGAACTGCCACCACATATAGGCCTATTGTACATCTAACTGGGTCTGTAAGCACAGACAACAACATGAGGAACGTTTAAACAATGGAAGGCCAAGCTAAATTATCCTGACTGCACAGTTTGCACAGTTCAGAGGAGAAGGCTGTATTATTTATGCATTTATGTCCAAGGATGAAAGGAGGCTGTGCACAAAAAGGGTGAGCATGCACCTTTATCGGCTTCAGAACTGTCAACATGTGGTTACACGAAAACACACGTGAGCGACTTGTGGGGTGGGTGACTTCTGAGCCACGAGGCCATAAACGTGCGTCCAGTAATGAAGTGTGCTGGTGAGGCAGTATCCATGACAACGTGCTGTCCCCTGGACCTCTGTCCCTGAACGCACACATGCACCCCATAATTATTTCGGCATAATGGCCCAAATATTTCAAAGAAACAATCATGTCTTCCTGTTTATTGGTAAGAAGGTCATTTTTAGATAAAATCTCATTAAATGTATTAAGCGAGGCAGAAGTCATCACCACAATGTCCAGGTTTTTGCTCAGTTTCATAGTCATACTGGACCTTGTTAAATAGGCTACCGAGTAATTAAATAATAGCTAGATTCTTTGTAAGATCCCTAATTCTTACCCCCTTATTCCACACCTTCATGTGTAGGCTATGTACTGGTTTGTGCTGTAATGGTTCACTGCTTGTTAATGGGCTAATCTAAAGCGTTACCCATTTTACCCATTTTGCTTGCTAATTAAACTAAAGTAAATGATCGTGAGTAGAAAATCATGTGAAGTGCAGGCAACCCTGGACTCACGAGACATTTCAGTAGATCGGTGTTTATCTGATGCAATTTAAATCTGCACTGGAAGTGTTTTAGTATGAATCTAAGTAGAAATTCATGAGTTATACTGTGACGATGACTTTTGCATTTACACTCCATCATGTTTTAAGACATATACAAACTCTCTCAAAAAGCGCATTTTCTGTCTCCTCTGTTGCTGTAACAAGTGAATCTCCCCAGTGTGGGATAAATAAAGTCTCTCTTATCTTATCTCTTATCTTATAAGTTGAACACATACAGAGAAACTTTATCCCTGATGTGAAAATAGTAATCCAGTGTCAAACTCTGCACAGTGAAGCTCAAACATCCAAGAGAAGTAAGAGAGTAGAGGGGAACTTTAATATGATCATCACATCTTCCTCTACTGATCCTGTGACCAATGACAAATCCCATTGGAGTAAAATTGTAACACATTACAGAGAGGAAAAGTATGACTAGTTTGCAGGCTTTTCTCTCTTTGGACAGTCAGTGTTAAAGATGCCATTGGACCAGTGAGATGGAACCCAGAGCAACATTAACTCACTTAATAATTTCTGATTGGGTTAATTGGACCAGATTTCTCTGGTTTCACACCAAAACACCTGAATGTTTTCGCTCACTTGTCACAATACACCTTACAATACATAAAAACTCTTTATATGATCAGTTAATGAGGTTTAATGTAGTTCTTTTTAGTCATTATTGAAAACTGGCCCAGGAATGACCATAATGAAAGAACACGTTATGTCACAGAAGGTCTCGCATCATGTAAGATCAGTTTTCTTTTGTTACTTCTTTATGTGTTGAGGATAGTAAGCAGTGGAAGAGAAGAAGTCCTTTGATTTAGAAATGCAGGGAAAGTCACAGTGAAGCTGCATGAAAAGAATCAGGGTGTAGCCTTTCCTCCGGGCCCAAATATGTGGGGAAAAAACTCTCTAAATGTGATTGAATGCACACATCGAGTGAGACTACGGTTGTGTGCAAGGTACCGGCACATCACAAAACCTGTTTCATCTGGGTAGCCTTCATTTTCTCTTCTTCCTCAGGGCTGTTGGGCCTCCACTATGCCTTCTGAGCAGCACACCACATTCAGCTCTAACATTCACAGGAGAGCGTAGACAGTTTAATGCACCAAAGGCCCGACAGCAATAAAAAACAATCAAATCAGAAAGCATCAATTCGAAGCACTTTTTAACTCATTTATGACAAACTGCTATACGGGGCAACAAACTGGCATTAGTCATTGTAAACAAACCCAAAAAACATCACAGGCCAAACATGAGTGTGTGTGTGTGTGTGAGAGAGACAGACAGAGAGAGTGAGTGAGTGAATATTAGAGCAGACTTTAAAAGAACACAAGGCAGTAGCAAGAAAAACTCTGAGGCCTCTAGAGGGAGAAATCAGGATGAAGGCTGGTTAGTGGGGTTGTAGGCTAAAGAAATCAAACAGTGTGTGTGTGTGTGTGTGTGTGTGTGTGTGCGTGCGTGCGTGCGTGCGTGCGTGCGTGTGTGTGCGTGTGTGTGTGATTTCTACCCATGGACGAGAAAACTGCAGAGGGAAGGAGCACCAATTCCTTCTGGCCAGCTGTTACGTAAATCCTGCATCCTGTGAGCGACACGTTCAGGTGGAACAAATCAGTGATGCATTGTGGGCAAGGCTATTTTATGTTTTGTACTTCAGAGTTCGTAATCAATAGAAGTAGCGAAGAAAAGCCAATAATGATGAGCCTAATGACAAGAGTTTTTTTTTTTTTCAATATGTGTGAGCACTCCTGCTGCTGAGGCCTACCAACGTGTTTGAGGTCACCATGTCAGAAGCAGAAAGCAGAAAAGCCACAAAACTGACAAAAAATCTTGATACATTGTATGATTTTAATCAAACTTGTGTTTGACCACATGAATGGGTACAGTGCAAGTGACTAGCATGAGGGCTTTGACTAGCCTGCAAGATCTCGAAGCATATGAAAATTTGATGAAAGCAAATAGGGAGGAATATTGCTCAGGCTTACAAAGTGTACAGCAGCACACATGTGGCATGTGCTATATGTGCTAAATAATGCAAAGAATGTAATTATTGATGAGTCTATCAGGAGCTAACATTTCCTCACAGTTTTTCCCTTTAAGGTGTGAGGTGACGGCTGTGACTGTAGTAGATGTGAAAGTAGTAGATGTGACTCAAAACTCGAGCTATAACTTTAATTTATGCGCAAAAAAGAAGTTTTACCAATACAATGACATTCAAAAAACAATCTGAACAAAAAAATGGAATATTTTGCTCTACTCATTTTATTAGTTTGATGAAATATAGAATTTTAGAAGCAGATGATGGAGCTCGGAGTAAAGAAATCTCACTGTTTCTCGCAGAGCTTACACATCAAATTTCGGTATTAGACCCTGCACCCACGTTTTAGTTATCATTATGTGCCGTGACAGACTGCTCTGATTCACTGTACGTGCCCAAAATAACCAAACAGCATCACAAAGCAGAACAAACACCAAACACACCAACGCCATTCAGAACAGAGGGTTGGATGAGACATTGTCTTGATCACAAATTGAATGAAAAGCTTGAATGAGTAACGGTGCAGGTGTGGGTGCAAACTGTCAGTCCCTAATTTGCTGAAAGAACTCGTCAGTAAATGTCAAAATCTGATCTGTGTGATGCAAGCAGGCCTTCAGCATTCAGTTCACTCAAGACAGATTTAGAAGCTCAGTGATAACTTGATCAGAGCTTGCTATTTGTGGGTTGTAGTTACTCATTCAGGTCTTTCAATGTACTTTTAGATTAAAATTAGTTCTGTGTTTATTCAAGTTTATCCCTCCAGATCCCTCCAAGGCAGAGTGAGCAAAGTGTGTTTCATCAAGTGTTTTGTCTTTAAACATTCAGCTGCTGTCATGAAAGTTAACATTTTATTACTGAACCTTTCACAACAGATGCTAAAGTAAATCATCTCCTCCTGCGTCAACACATTTGTCTAAGCAACCTGTTAAATAAAACATAAAGGTTAGGTTACTTTATTGTATCCCGCGTGAGGCTGTGGACTGAATATTTGCTTTGAAGGCTATTTTTTTTTTTATCAGCACATCTTCTTTTTAAAAAGCCATAGCAAAGCATCTTTTCCACAGAGGAAAGGCAGTTATTTGGTTTGTAAAGCAACGCTGGGTTTCACATTCAATTGAGCCCTGGCGTCTATACATGCGTTCTCTATGATGTGGGCTGGAAAGGCCCAGAGCAAACCATCTATTGTGAAGCCCAGACAGGCTGCAACTGTAGCAAATACTGCACTGATTTGCAATACATCACACACACACACACACACACACACTGACACACACTGACAAGGATGGCTTTAAAACAAACAGCCAGCTATAGATTTTGCCAAACCATCTGTTCTCCTTCTTCTTCTCTCGCCCAAAGTGTTCACCTCTTTAGGGAGTCTCCCATTCAAGGTCGGCGTGTGTTCCTGCGTGTGCTTAAAGACCTCAGTAGGGAGGTCTCCTCGCTACACTGAGAACCAAAGACAAACTCCTCAGGCAACAGCTTTTTCCTACCACACCCCTATTTTTATGGAATAAACTCCCAGATGCTATCAGGGCAACTGCTCTCTTGTGATATTTAAATCTAGATGCAAATTGTATTCATTATATCTATTCTGTGAGTGTGCATGGCTTACTCAAGAAATGACTTGAGTTTATATAACTCTAGGTCTCCTTTAACCCCTTCTACACCAGCCTGACGCTGTCTACTTGGAGCACTGACACTGGACTTGTTTCATTGAACTCATTTGGCTGGAACTGTTTTCTGGACTGTTAAAACTCGTTGTTCATTTTCCTGTAATTGTCATTTTCTCATACGGCTCGCATTCCACCCTCAGCCATCCAGGCAGGGATGGGTCTCCGGAGGTTTCCTTCTTTTTCCCTTATGTTGCTCTTCAATTGCTTATTAGTCTAGTCATACTATATATACACTATAGATGCCAATTTATTTTTTCCTTTTGTTAGACTTTGCACATTCCCTTCACTTCCTTGTCTTCTAATATCCAGCCTGCACATGGATCTAACTTCCCAGAGGAACGCTTTGCTGCTCACAAGTTGTTGTTTTTTGCCTCATCAGAAATAAATCATCGTCTTATTTGGAGATTACTGAATTCTGGCCTGTTTCACGTAACCACAGTAAACCAATTTAAGGGAAATCATCCTGTCCACTTTGAGAATAACAGTAGAAACACAATAAAAGCAAGTGTTGTCTTGCAGCCAGACAACTCTGAGAAGAGACAGAATACAGAGTTGAGCCTTGACTTTGATCACTGAGACAAATTTGTGATATTGTGCAGGCTCATCTGTAAACCAGTTAAAAATTCTTTCTTACTATAATCTCAAGAGCTGATTATTTCAAAGAAGCAAAGATCAGTGCAGTGGGAGAAAATAAAGAGCATTTCATAGCTGCTGTACAGCAGTATGTTTAGTTAGGGTGAGGAGGGAGAATAAGAAGGAGGAACAGGAGGAAGATGAAAAATAGGAAGAGAAGGAAGACAAATGAGGGTCCATCAGCAAAACTGTCCAGATGAAAAATAACTTATCTGTTTATAAACCACACAGCACAATGCCTGAGTAGGGATTAGCATGTTTATTACGTCACCCTGGGCGCAAAGTCACAACCTAAGACACCAAGGGCAAGGGATGTTACCTACCTGCCAGGTAAAACTAGCGTCTAGTCAATCTAGACAGCATAGAGATGTCTGTCATTTATTTTTACAAAGACTGATTGCTGCATAAATGACGAACTGATGTTTCAAGATGCTCTATTTCTATCTCTATTTCAATAGTTTACATGAGGATAGGATTCAAATTGTTTTTAAATGTAAGTTTTTGAGGTACAGGTCTGAAATGTATCACTCTACATTTACTATGGCATCAAAATTTTGCAACCTTTTTTCATGAACATAAGAGATTTATGTAGCAAAAAATTGTTGTGGTAGCTGTTTTTTCTGTGTAGCAAGTTTGGTGTCAATTGATCAAAACATGTGGGAGTAGGAGGACATTCTTTGAGAGTGTGGGAGGTTAGTTTTACATTTTTTGAGAAAAAATAAGTGATGGACTTCATAATTCCTCACAGCTCAAAGCATCTCAATATTTCTCCTGAACTGGGCATATAATTAGGTGAAAGTTACAAAGTGACTTGCAGCTGATCTGTTATGATTTTTCAAGGTGTTGTATACAGCCAGTTGAAGAAGTTTGGTAAAGGACTGGGCCTATGGACAAAGTTTCGTTTACATTCAGGCTTTGGAAGGTAGTAGTAGTTGTAGTAGTAGAAGTAGTGTTAAACTGAGCTCTTTGTCTGCAAGAAATAGGCGAGATCAAGAAGAGATTTTACTCTCAGTTTTTCTTTCCTCTGGGTTACCTGCCTGCTGTTCTTACTGAATTAAGTCCATCTGATTTTGATGCCTGTTTATGGTTAGTCTGACTGACCAATTAAGAGCCTGTAAATCACCTAGTCTGCCTCAAGAGTCCGTTTTTAAGACCTGTTCATCTATCATTAATCTGCTCGTCAGTTAATCTGTGATTTGCTGTGAAAATAACATTTCAAATAACATAATTTCTCATGATCCATAAAGGTTATTTCTTATATCACCATGCAGTTAAATGTCATCACCTGGTGTTCAGTTTTGGTATTGTTAAACGTTTCACACAGCAGGAGACGAATAGAAGCGAATGAGAAACAGAGGGTTGCTCATGCTGGGTCAAAGGGGTTGTAAGGGGTTCATTGGTTGGGATAGTCTGACCCAGCTGCCGGTTCATTCATTTTCTCACTCTTTCATTATCAAACTTTTTGGATGCATCTCTTATGGTCTGAGGTTCACACAGCCCATGGTGGGCAGGCTTTTATGATAATTATATGAAATCTCTACTTATTGTAAACCATGCTTCAAACAGAGTCTGACAATCTCCTTTAATTGAACTTGAGCTCTCCTTTAGTGAGGCCCTTCCATCAGTGTCCCAGCTCAGCAGACAGAGGCGGCGTCTTGTGAGCATGTGCTTATTGAGTAACTGTGGAGATAAAAGAGCCAACAGCAGGAACAAAACAGGAAACTCCTTTGCAGCCAACTTAAGTTAGCATAAACCATTACAAGGACTGTTGATAAAAAACATTTTTATTTTCTGTAGCCTATGGCCTGACATACAGGCCAGGTTTATCAGAGGGTTGAATCAAATTCTTCATTGATATGTGTGTGTGAGATGCATGTATGCACAGGACACAGCTGGATCTCCTACCTACAGTTTGACATACCAAAACACTGCTTCACTGCAAACCTACCACTAAACCCAGCACATGGGTCAAACCAATCCAGCATCAAATTTACCCAGTGCTGGGGTTTAAGTTGGGTTGTGTGTATATCAGAAATGTGAAATGATGTGCCACAGAGGTGATCTGTAGGTGTTCAGTTTATGGCGACACAGAATTACCATCTGTGTGATTTTCATCTCCATCTGTGGAGGGTGAATGCATGAACACGTAATCAGGGAATATATCTTGCACAATCTTTGGTTAGCATGAAAATCTAAATATTCTTTGTTTGCTACTGAGACCTAGAAATATTTGACCATGCAGTGCCTTCTCTATGAGTTTTAACACCAAATGGTTATTTATGTTTTCACACTTGAACCCCAATCAAAGATCTGACCATGTTCCACTATAGATTTAATAGGAATCAAAAGGAAAACCTCACATTGAAATAAAACAAGCCCTCTGAATAAATCTCTCCTTAAGCTGAAGTGAAATGACCAATCCTCTTTGCTTTATATAGCTTTGCATTCATATTTCACTAGAGGCATTTAACTGTATTACTTAACTGTTATGTTCAAGATCATTGGAAATCATAAAGTAATTTATTTTCTGGCCTTGATGAAGAAGAATTAAATAAAAAAATTCGATGCAAATTATCCGGAGCCGAAGTTCTCAAGTCAGCTGTTTCCAGTCGGCTTGTTTTTGTGAACGTACCAGTCTCGACGAACAACAAATTAAACGAGACGGTTATCAGGTAATAGTACGATAAATCATGTTTGCATCAATGAAAAACGTCTATATTAGTTCTGTACATTTACAGTATGCATGATGTGAACATTTTTGACGTAAATATAGAAATGACCGACAATTTATACGCGCTGTCACGCTCAGCTAGCTAGCTAACGTTAGCCACTTCATTTCCTGAACCTTTAGCCAGTTGACAGATCGTTGAAACGTGTGTTTATTTAATGTTTATCGACATCGACTCACACTGTATCTGCCTTTAAAAGCAGCACAGCAGCGGGTGAGTTAATGTGTCTGAACAGTAGTGGAATTAGTTAGCTAATCGGTAGCGTTGTCCAAAAAAAAAAAAAAAACACCACACCCTCATAATTTATTTCCCCTCTATCTCTATCTGATGTCTTCCCCTCAGGCCAGATCATGGAGTTTGCAGAGTTGATAAAGACACCCAGGGTGGACGGAGTCGTCCTACATCGGCCTTTCATGCCCACTGTGGAGGGGACCCTGTGTCTGACCGGCCATCACCTGATTCTGTCCTCCAGGCAGGACAACACAGAGGAGCTATGGCTGCTTCACTCAAACATTGACTCTATAGAGAAGAGGTGAGCCTCTTTTCCTTAAACGGTTTTCAGGCAGATCAGCAGGATTTGTGTGTATTTTATAAAAATAACTTTCCTTAACCAGGGAGGAGTGCAACCAGAGTTGTGTTTGTCTGTGGTTACACCTGCTTATGAGTACAACTCTTGTGAATGCATGCACCAGATCGGAGCATTACGCTGCTGTCCTTTCTGCAATGCTCTTATGCTTGGCCTTTACAGTGTGGAGAGGATTTGAAACTGCTGCGGCAGGAAGTTTGAGTCAGACTGTGGACTTTTACTGCAGTTCTTCCCACGGGTTGAGAATTTATGCTGTGTGGTTGAGGCATAGGGGGGCTGCAAACAGCACTGACGATTAAACACGGGCTGCAACATATTACAAGCAAGCAAACAAACAAACTAATGATTGTACGTGATTTGCACAATTCTGGCAATCACTGGTTAATCGGCGTTTCCTGTTGCATTTTCATACAGAATTTTGGAAAGGAAACAGGGAAGGAAGATGTGGAGCGAGTTTGCTATCAGCAAGTCCACTTGACAATGAAGCTGTTATGTTATATTAGACTTTGTGTATTTATTGTCAAATCAAGTCTGTTTTAATTTAATTAGCCCAAAAACACTCACAATTTGCCTCAAGGGGTTTTACATTCTGTAAACATTTTTTTGTCTCAGTATTTTAGCCATCATAACTATGTAAGAGCAGCCGGCTGGGGATCAAATGCAGTATTCTGTATAGCTAACACGTGTGTGTTTTGCTGAGTGTCATGAGGAGAGCATGCAAATTCCACTTCACACAGGAGTATTCTCGCTGCAAGGCAACAGTGCCATTATTGAACCTTTGAATCTTTTCTTTGTCAACCATTCTGGCAGATTGAAAATAATTTTCAACTCCTCTTTCAGATTCGTGGGGTCTCTGGGAAGCATCATAGTCAAATGCAAAGACCTGAGGGTGATCCAGCTCGACATCCCTGGCATGGATGAATGTCTCAACATTACCAGCTCTATTGAGGTAAAAAGAAATGATTATCTGGAAGGTTGCCCCATTCTCAATGTTGAATGGAATTCTACATGTTATTAATGAATACATATTCTTTACTCCTCCTCTCCAGG
The DNA here is from genome assembly GCF_042242105.1 of Pempheris klunzingeri. NCBI lineage: Eukaryota > Metazoa > Chordata > Actinopteri > Acropomatiformes > Pempheridae > Pempheris > Pempheris klunzingeri. The sequence goes on from NC_092029.1 coordinate 9,955,532, forward strand.
CTCTATCCACACTCGATTCCATCTCGCTGATGTACCCTTTTTTCTACCGGCCCATGTTTGAAGTCATAGAAGATGGCTGGAATTCATTTCTTCCAGAAGATGCCTTTAAAGATTTGGAGTCAATGGTATGGACATGATTAGTCACAAAAACCGTCACACTTAACCTTCTCTCATGCTGAGCACATCTTTTAACCTGTCGCCGTCCCTTTTATCAGACAGATGAGTGGAGACTGAGCGAAGTCAACAAGGACTTCAGTGTGTGTCCGTCATACCCCCCTTTAGTGGCAGTGCCCAAAGATGTTGATGATGACTCGCTGAGGAAAGTGGCGACCTTCCGTCACGGTGGCCGTTTTCCAGTACTTAGCTACTATCACAAGAAGAATGGCATGGTGAGCACTTGGGGAAATGGAGCTCATATGATTCTGTCTCTGTTGCAAAATATTCTTTATGGATTTTAAATGTGTAATGGCTGATTGTATCATAAAATAACACTGTGTGCAGGCATGGTTTAGTTTAATTTTGTGGACTATTTATTCCATTTTTAGGTGATGATGCGAGCCGGGCAGCCTCTCACAGGCACCAACGGGCGACGGTGTAAGGAAGACGAGAAGCTGATCAACGCCACCCTGCGGCCGGGCAAGCGTGGTTACATCATTGACACACGCACTATTAATGTTGCCCAGCAGGCCAAAGCTCGAGGTGGAGGGTTTGAGTCTGAAGCTAACTACCCGCAGTGGAGGAGGATCCACAAGGCAATCGAAAGGTGAGCGGTCAGCGTGGGCTTCAGCAGCTCCATAAATGAATAGTTCATTAATAACTCAACATGTGTTTGTATGACTGAAATTTATTTTCAATATGAAACATTAAGACTTTTCTTTTTGTGGCAAATCTGTAATTTTCAGGTATAACGTCCTCCAGGAGAGCCTGATAAAGCTGGTAGAGGCGTGTAACGACCAGTCGCACAGTATGGACCGCTGGTTAAGCAAACTAGAGGCTTCCAACTGGCAGACTCATGTCAAGGAGATCCTCACCACTGCCTGCCTGGCTGCGCAGTGTATCGACAGGTCAGGGAACAAAGAGTCATTCACCTTTTATACTAATCCTCAACCAGTAAACACTAAGCATCATAAGCAATACCTTCACAAATCTACTCTGTACATACTGAAGGGAGGAAAGCATACTGCTCAGTATTGAATCTGTGATGCTTTAAAACAGTCGCTGGTCGCACTCTGTACAAAACTGTAATCTTGTGTGTTGTCTAAGGGAGGGGGCGTCGGTGCTCGTTCATGGTTCAGAGGGGGTCGACACCACCCTGCAGGTGACCTCCTTGGCTCAGATCATCCTCGATCCGGCCTGCAGGACCATCAGAGGCTTCCAGGGCCTGGTGGAGCGAGAGTGGCTCCAGGTAAGCTTTTCTGACCTTTGAGGCACCAAAATGTTTTTCACCTTTTTGATAAAATGAATGATATGATTTTATAAGCTTGACATTGCTCACACTTTGTGACATATTGTGTGGTAGTTACATGCCGGTCACAGAAGGAGCAAAATAAGCACTAATTCAGTTACATAAGTATTTTATTATCAACATGGATATTTGAATTTCTCTGACACCTCTCACCTGTTTGACCATTTATCCCAGGCGGGTCACCAGTTCCAGCAGCGCTGTGCTCAGTCGGCCTACTCCAACAGCAAGCCGCGCCAAGAGGCTCCCGTCTTCTTGCTCTTCTTGGACTGTGTGTGGCAGATCCTTCGCCAGTTTCCTTGCTCGTTTGAGTTCAGTGAGAGCTTCCTGGTGCTGCTCTTTGAACACGCCTATGCTTCTCAGTTTGGAACCTTCTTGGGCAGCAGTACAGCTGAGAGGTTGGTCTATTGTAGTCGGTCTAGCAACTTATGTGAGCCATGTGGTTCTTGATTTTGTTGTGCATCAGTCTGTAATACACAAATGTCATCTACACCTACATAATCTAATGCAATTAAAATATCCATACAGTGCAGTGTTTTAATATACACATCACGTCCATTTGTCCATTGTTACAAGCCCACCTGGACAAACTGTGGGCAACCATCGTACTTACTGGTTAACTTCTCACCCCTTCCATAGAGCCAAAATGTGTCTGCCTGAGAAGACTGTGTCCCTTTGGTCGTGGGTAAACCGGCCCCAAGAACTGGAGCGTCTGACCAACCCGCTCTACGAGGCCAACGGTCTCGTGATCTGGCCATCCGTGGCCCCTCAGAGTCTGCTGCTGTGGGAAGGTAAGAAACACACACAGAAGACGAGATGATACAGCAGGTGGCCTGAAGGTTCTGTGCATCGGAGGGAAGGTAATGTCAGTTCATTGCATGTGTGTTACCCTGCAATAAACGACTGTCTCTCGACGCTAAATGCAATTTTATAAAGCAACCATGTTGGGGGTGTGTAAACATGGTTTGTATTACATTGAAAAAAGACCGAACAGAAGCGAACTAAACTGATCTTTGGACCAACAATTTTGAATATTTAAAACAATTATCCTATGATATCACATTCAATTAATAGATGAGCAGAAGTTGGAGGTGAAAATACCCACAAAAATTTAAGAAAATCTTGCATCAACAAATACAGCGAGCTTAAAGAAGCTTAAAAACAGGTTCGGGGTAAACTAAGTGGAGCTTTTGCTTGACTGGCTGGAACAGATGTCAGAGGGAGGTTACAGTTGCCATGCGCACCAAAGCACACTATATGCACACCATAAATTTATTTCTCACTGTCATACTAAGAACACTGTCCACATTTAATTTCCAGGTCACACAGTCTAAACTTTTGCCACTTTTGGTTGGAAAAGTTCATCCTTTTAGGAATTTGTAAGTTATCGTATGCTTTCAATGTACTTACACACACTGCATGATTTCTCGGTTTAGATGGTAAATATGTGCCAAAGCAGACTGGGAGTAGGCTGATATGCTTGTCTCACAGTAGGACTGCATGCTGTGTATTCACAGACACATTAGTTTTCATGATATTGTGTGTGACTCATTTTGGTTTATGCTTGGAATGAAGACCGGCCTGAAACTGAGTCTAAATAGTTCAAACCCATTACTAATGCCCAAAAGCAATGGGTGTAGAACCTGCTGCTTTAGCCACATGTATGCTGGTGTAACACAGGTGGACGTTGCCTCATCTGTGATCACATGTTCATGCTCATATTCTCGCCACAAGGGGGCGTCATTGATCTCGCCATCGTTGAACTGAGTGACCCTGTGAGCTGCTAGTCAATAGTGTAACCTACATATTTGGTTCTCATTCACTTTTGGTCGTGACCTTTTGACACAACTTGACGTGAAGTTGGACGTTGGAAGCACAGGAGACGCCTCCCTCTGTGAGAATAAACATTTAGTAAATAATAAACAGTAGCAATGCACAGTTTAACTACAACTTAAGCAATGTTGTACCATACAAACATAACAAGCTGAAATAAAATAATGAGCATATGAATGATAAGATTTAGCTTTTAATCTTAAATATTGTGTAAAAAAAAAAAAAAAGCCCTTAAGCATTTTCTGACCTCTCTCAGTGGTGAACATCCTCCTCTGTTAACCTGTCTTATAAACTTTATCACACAAAGAGTTTAACTCTGCATGTGGTCATTTAACTCACATGACTTTTTACCCCTCATTAGGCTTTCACCACCTTTGCATTTTCCACATAGCTCAGATTGCTTCTCAGGCATCTCGATGATGCGTTTGCCTCGCATTTTTGTCTTATTATAGGTTGCACAGAAGGTATCCTCAGTGCCACCTGAGACACTAACGGTTTACTACTAGTTATCAGTTAGCAGTCATATGCATGCTAATCTTAGTCCTGCGGCACACTTTTATAGCCGTCTGTAGCAGCGATCTCACACAGTTCACTTGTGAATCCAAGGCTTTTATTGCAGCATGAAAATATGAATGAGAATAGCGTAATGTCTTGATAACTGACGCGGCAATAAACTGTAATTAATCTCTTTATGTAAACAGAGAAAGAAGAGGCTGTGTTGCTTTAGCTGTAAAGTTGATGTCTGGACCATTTTAAATAATTATGCCACCTCATTACTTTGAGTTCAGTGTTATATTTCAAAGCACCCAATGGCGCTACACAAAATGAGCAGTGATACAGTTGAAGGTTAAGGAAATCTGCGTGGGTAAAGTGAATGCACGCCGCTCTTTTCTCTCTCAGCAACGGCGTGAGACTGAGATCGTATCAGGCTGCTGCCTTTTGTGAGCAGACGACCATTCACTAAAGATTTTGCATTGTTTTCTTGTCATTTCAAGGTCGTTGTAAATCAAAGATTACGTCAAATCAATTAGATTCCACCTTACGTTTCCACTGCTGGAAATACATTCTTCAACTTTGAATGAATTCTCAGATATGAAATGAGTTTATTAGATATAAGATATTAAAGTTCAGCATTACAAATGACTAGATTCCAAGGAGCTTGGTATGGCATGTGCTATGCTTTCCCCACCACAAACTTAATAACTGCGATATTCCTCTTTAAATGACAAGACTTTCAACAATTGTGGCCCAGGGACATTTTACAAAATGCCCCAGGGGAATCTGTGCTTGAACGTGCTGAGTCTCACATCAGCACAAAGCAAACCACATTCATAAAGAAAAAGTGGGGGGAGGGGGTCCAGACAGATGAGGAGTCACTGGGTTCATACGATCCTGCGTGAGGGGCCCCCTTCCTGCCTAAAGTGTTAGAGCCACTCCCTCATGCTATATGAATTGGAATGTAGGAGAACTACTGAAGCACGTGAAATGCAACAGACTGCTTATGCAACTCTTTCATAGAGAGCGCCACACACTCCCGGCTAACCTAAAAGACCCCATGGAGGCCCATATCTGCGGCTCTTGATGATGACACTAACAGGGGCTGATGGTGTGCTTCAGATCTTTGCAGAACAATGGGAATCTTGCACTGCAGTTTTTTTTTGTTTGTTTTTTTTTCTTACTGTGTAATCCAGAGAGAAAGATGCTTGAATCCTGTCAGTAGTGTCAGTGTCATATAAGGATAAACTCACACATTATCCTCACACACAGCTCCTACTAACCTGAAATTGAAAACTAAACAAAGAATGTAAATCCACCTTTTCTAATTCATTTACAGTGGAGACAAAATAACTGAGATCTCAATTAGGAGCGCCATAAGTGACATTTTAGCCATAAGGATGCACAGTAAAGCCCCGTCATGCCACATTTTCGGTCAATATGACCGACGCGTCACTTCTTTATTATGTTGTACATTCCAGTCATACTGCACATCTCTGTAGTCGCACATGTGATTCCTGTATATCACACCAGCAAGTACATCTGTCAACCCCTCCCGCACCCATCGTCATGGAGTAGGAGAGGAAGGTTTTGCAATTGGTTTTTCAACACTGTTTGATGTCTACTACACATTAAATTCAGCCACAAGAACCATTTCTACTCACATTTTTGCGAATAACAATGTCTTATGTCATGTTTTATTATTGCATAACCTTGAATGCCCCCCTTCTTCATGATAGAAATGTCTCGGATGCAGTTTTTTAGCATCTCTATTAAGATACCAAACTTGGTGCAGATGCTCACAGTTCACACATGATGTATCTTAGTGACTTTGGTAACAAAGAGGTTGACTTTTGCTGTTCACAGAGAAGTATCTCTTCAACTATTGGATGGATTGCCATGACATTTTGTACAGGCATTAATGTTCCCCTTAGGCTGAATTCTAATGACTCTGGTTATTTCCTAAACATTTTTCAGTGACCAAATTCCTGTACAAACCTAAAGAATTTTTTCTCAGCCCCAACTGCACCTAGTGTTCAGTGCTAATGCCATAATGCTAAACTGCGATGGTGAACATGGTTACACCTGCTGACCATTACCATGTTAGTATGGTGATTGTGCTAACAGAGCTGCAAGCAGGGCTGTACACTCTTTGTTAGAACATAATAGGAAAAGAGACACCATGTCCTTGTAAGAGGTTTTGTCCTTTTATAGATCACTTACAGTTCTTCTGCCCCCCTTATATTACAGGAGTGTTTCTCCGCTGGAACCGCTCCTCCAAGTGTTTGGACGAGGCCTACGAGGAAATGGTTCATATAATTGAATACAACAAGGAGCTTCAGAACAAAGTTAACACCCTGCGCAGGCAGCTGGCCCAACTAGAAACTGAAGATCCTCTGCTGCAGACACCATAGAGAGAGAGAGGGAGTGCTGCGAAAGGAAGCGAGCTGGAAGAGAGAGGTAGAAAATGTGAAGATATAACAAATACAAAAACAGATCAATGTCTTTATTTTAGGCTTCCGTTAAGTTAAAATTCTTTTCAGAGGTTTGAGAACAATCCGAACAATTACACTTTCTTGAACTTCTTGAACTATTGTTACGTTTTGGTTTCCTGCACAGATACAGAAATTAAATGGAAAATTTCAGATTCAAAAATTCTCTTCAAAATCAACCTCTCTTCAACTTAGCATGCATGCAGTTATCATTCACCCAGTTTACGTGACTGAATGGACTGAACGAGTGCCCTGACGCCTGACATTTTTCGATAATGTTGTGTCATTCAAACCGAGCAGAGGTGAAAGGGAGAGATTCAGAGACCAAAAACAACAACACGGCCATTTCTCAGAGTGCTGCTGAAAGCCAAACACTCATCGTCTCACAGTCCAGCGAGTTGACTAATCAATTAGTCGATCATGAGAAAAATAATTGCCGACTGTTTAGATAACTGAACCATTTCAGTGGTCATGTTTTTCTGCTTTTCTTCGTCATAAATCATGTTTGATGTAGAGTTTTGGCACAGTTGGTCAGCCAAAACAAGCCATTTGAAATAATTTCTCTTCATAATTTTTTGACATTTGATGGACGAATAATTAAATAATCAAAAAAATAATTGTCAGATCAAATGATATGTATCCATACTCTAATAATAGGGTGAACACAGAACCGTGTGTACAGAAAAAACGTTCAGTTTTGGAAATATCCCACATGTCACATACACTAAAAATGTCTAAAAGCATTCCTATGAATATTTGGGCTTCGAGCTTGTTATTGATCCTTTGGGTGCTCATTTACTACAGCGTGCAGATTTTCACGAAACATCCTGCTGAATGTAAATGCCACTGAAGCTCTGCAGAGTAACTATGGCAACATATAGGGTGCTATAAGGTAGCATGTGACTTTGCTGCACATTGAGATGATATAATAAGCGTGGGCAGGGTCAGCACTTACTGTACTGTACAATGAGAGGGGAGGCTTGTTTAATAGGGATCTGACCAAAATATCCTGATTCTTACATCATTACTTGACATTTCAGTGAGCATAGCCAGAGGTATTGAAAGTTATTTAACACAACTTTATAAAATATTAATGTCCGTCAGCTTGCCTGGTTATATTTTTTCCTGTCTCATTATGCATAATGGTGAAGAAGACATGCCATGTTGGTCATATGATTTTTAAAAAAGACTTTACAGAACTGATCACATGCGAAAATATTATATTGATGTGAGATGTTGCTTTAAAGACCAATTTATATTTTGTTAATTAAAGTTATATAATTGTCGTGTATTTTAAGTGCGTCATTAAACAAAATACATATCTGCTGTTTTGTAGTTTAAGATCCAGAACTGATGCACTTTGTGTAAAAGGCATATACAATATCAGAAACACGTTTAATGCGGGATTTTAACTTTTGTAATTTGTCGTTACTTCTCACCAGCTGTTGCCATATTAGACAATACACATGAAAAAGATGCCAGTATATCTAAATAATAAAGTAATGGTAAATTCAAACTGTTAGTCTTGTGCAGATGACAGAGTGTCTTACGGGAACATTCACTTCAGTGTCAGTGCATCCAAAGTGATCATTTTCTCACCAACCCAGGGAAAAATCACAGCACGTCCACGAGCAGGAAAAGACACACAGAAACATGTTTCTTCTAAACTTGTAATTGCACTCATCAAAGAAGCAGTTAAACACGTTAAAAGCAACATGACCTGAATTCTGTTTGCGAACTGACACTGAAGCTCATCTTTCAGTGCTGTCCGTGGGCGAAGGTAGCTTTCATTAGCATAATACTATTAAGTAAGATTTGCGCTGCACTTTAAAGACAAAATAATGCCAGTTTGGGGTTAGATTTAAGTCCTCAGTGTTCAACTTTGGCCGATTTTTGTTTGTTTTTCCAGTAAGAAATTGATTTTTCTCTGCTTGTTTCCATGGCATCTTCTTACATTTAATCTCTTTTGCTTCAAGAATGATGTAATAATCACACTAAGCTGAAGTGATTCCAGCCACAACATTACACTGCTTTATAAAGGGAATGTAGCTCATGGCTGCACTACATACATTTTTTTCTTTGCCAAAAAAGACACCTTACATACTTTTATTTAGTGTGTGCATGAATGGAACAGTGAGTTCAATCAAGGTAAGAGTGTCATTTACAATTGTACAAATTTTCTATGCTTGCATTGTGCATAATATTATCCTGAAATGATTGTTGCTTAGTCAGTCAAGACAACTGTAAAATATTGTCGGCACTGTGGACAAATAATGCTTTTGGCTTTGTGCAATGCCTTACTGCAAAATCAGAACAAGCAATTTCAGTTGTTTTATCACTGCTGATCAGATGTCTGTAAAATTATATTATTGTTCAAAAGATTCAATGTTTTTTTTTAAGTTTTCAAGCCATTAAAAATTATAGCGCAAAGGATGTTTGTCTTTGTGGTTCTGTGTAACACCAAATCACCATTTTTTCAGTCTTTGCTTCTGTGTATTTGATAATATTCATAGTTTGAAACTTTAAAGCTTTGCTAACTGGTATTTAATATAGACAATGAATGGGATGACTGTGTCAGGTGAAAGGTGTCACTCGTAGTGATGATCCCACAGAGGAACATCCCCTGACTCTACTTCCCCTCAGCTCTGCGGGGTGTTTTGGTTTTACAGGTCCACTGTATTGAGGCCCGCTGCTCTTATCAACCCACTTTCTTGTCACAGCATGCAGGTGATTTTATGAAAACGTTGTAAAAACCCACACTACTCACTGGCAAATGACAAAATTAGCGATTAGCTGGTGGAAAACGTGTAGAATTCAGCAGCTAAAGAGCAAGATGTGCCAAAAAGTTCACTTTAACATGATGTGAATGTTGTTGTTCTGCTTCCACTGATAGCTCATAAAAATCAATTACATCTTGGCTTGATTCTCATTCTTCAAGTCAATAAATATTCCAGTTGTTTTACATAAAATATCTCTGTAATGTCCGCTTCATCGCCAGGGCTCTGGTCACGTCTGTCACTGCCCAGTGACGAAGGACCATATTTCCACGATGACGTGATGACGTGACATCGAATTTCATTTTCCCCATAACCCTGCCCCCATATGGCTCGCCCAAGGATAAGTAAACAGCACCCCCGCCACCTCACAAAATATGTTGCCATCACTGTGACGAAAGTGATCATCTGATGAGATGCCTGGGGAATAAATAGCCAGGGATCAGCTGCTTCATGGAGGCATGTGATGGCAGCCAGTGTTTACAGTGCCACCGCCCAGCCATCACTCACCTCTCCTTATTAATGTAGCCTTGTGTTTGTCACTGCCCTGATTTCATGGCTTTACTTAACACACATGATACCCTGACAGCCTCTTGGAACAATAAAGGACTCAGTGTCTAATCCTGAAAGAAAAACTAAACCAAAAACTATCATCTCACAATCATCAGGTATCATTTTCTCATCATGTTCCCTGGGAATGAGCAGGACTCGGGTTGTTCATCCAAAAAATGCAAAATATATCTGTGATTTCTGGAAATAGATCAGATTTAAGTTTTGCTTCAAGATACCCTGGTTTTGTTTTGAGCAAAAGTGTGTTAGTTTACAGATTAACTTGTTTTTGAACAAGTCATTTCCTTTGGGGTGATGACAGGCGCGGGGGTGTGCACCAACCCACCACTCACAATTCAGCACAATTTACTCGGCCCTCCCCTATCTACTGCAAACAAACCTCAAAGTCAAACAGAGGGTGCATACATACTCAGCTCTTTCTCGATAAACATGAATGGATTCTGTCACATTCAAATCAAAGAGGCTGTGGAGTTTCACCACTCTCTTCCTCTGGCGGGTCACAAGTGACGGTTTTGGCTTTGAGTGCTTTTTTAAATAATATAATTAGTTAATCATTAAAAGTTATTGATTGCAAGGATGCATCAGGTTCATCCTTTGTTTTCCTTCATACTCATCGACTTATCTCAGTATTTGTATTGGCCTTTTGCATCTCCAATGCAGACACGTGAGCTTATTTGCTCCTATGTTTTGTCAGTGTGTCAGCATGTTTGGCCAAATGTTCGAAAGCACACAGAACTTTATTTCAAATTAAAAACTCAAACATGTCCAAAGATGTATGTCAGGCTTTTGTTGTGGCATTTATAAACTGATGTGTATATGAAGTGTGTGTACATATATACATATATATATATATATATATATATATATATATGGATGAAATGGAGCTGCCAAAAGTCATGGGTTTGGATGGATTTACATCATAATATGAAACAACTATTTGTCAGTTAAATGATAAGTCAATCAACAGACAGTTAATCAGCTGCAGTTTTAATAATTGATTGATTGCATCAGTGTTTGTAAAGCAGGTTCTCATCACCATGTAGTAAACTGAATATTTTGGGGGGTTTAGTTTTGACAAAATAAGCAAAAATAGGTACATTTAGAAATTGTGACGTGCTCTTTCTTTTTTTTTTTACTATTTTCTGACATTTTATATGATGATCATCGAAAATCGATATAGGCAGATTAATTGTCAGTGAAAATGAAAAACACTCCGTGTGTGATATAATGTGCTATAATGCAGTTTCTTTGCATGAGGAACCCCTAAAACAAACCTCCCTCATCTCCACCATTTTTGTCTCCCCTGCACCATAAAGCTACAAGCACTGATTAAACTGCTCCCAGTACCAGACTGAAGAGGTTCCGTTTTTGGAGACAGCGCTTAAAGCCGATGGCCTCAGACTGGAGGCAGTGAGCGGACGCAGTAATGGGATTTGCAGCCACGCCGGGCAGCGGGGCAGCGGGGTGTCGGTGACGCGCCATGGGAGTGGTCTGGAAGGGAGGACCGCACCTCCGAGGCTCCACCAATCCGAGAGAAAGCCGGCTTCCCCTGAAACCGGACGGCCGCTGATATATAGCTTGAAGACGCAGCTGATGCAACACTGGACGGAGATAACACAGACATCGCGTCAGAGCGCCGTAGGCAAGGAGGAAGCAGCATCTCGGTCTCATACAGCAAATCGCACAGGAGTTTTGGCTGCTCATAATCTTTTAGATTCACCGGTGAGTAAACTGCTGCGTAATTATTTCCTGTAACCTGCTATTCCGCTCAGATGTAGACGCGGAAACGCATTTTTAAAGAAACTCACATGATCAAAATGTGCAATCCCGTATTTAGTTGGCCGCCTCCACGTGCTTCCTCTAATGATGCGCTCCTTTTGTTTTTAGTACAAACTGCTTCACTGGTGTTTCTGTGCTCGCGTGGAGCAGCCGTGACCCTCGCCTTTTATGACCCCTTTGTAATTAGATGAGCTGCCAGTGTGACCGAGAGCTCAGGCCAACACGAGCGTCACCCCGGCGCACTGGCCTGGTTTTATTCGTCTGGGTGTCTGCCTGCGCCTCTCGGATCTCCGATTTTATTAGTATTTTTAAATCTTAAATTGCATACTGGTTGTTCTCACTCATTCCTAACAATGACAGCCCCCTTAGACCGCTCACTGCCACAGAAATAGCGGCCACACTCCGTGGAAACCAGCAACGTCTCCACGATGGAGCTCCGTAACTGACATCCACCATGACGCGACGCATCACGTCCTAAAGAGGGGGGGCAGCGGCTCTGAGCAGCCCCCCCTGTTACACAACAGGCTTACATGATGTGTACGTTAAACCACGTTGGCAAAGCGGTGGACTGCACTTGTTTTGAGGAGTGCGAAAGGTCAAGTAGGAAGGAACAGATAAACCTTTTAACGCAAAATAGTTCACAAACACGAGGTTTTAATGTTGGTGCCACTTTACAATCTCGCTTTATTATAATACCAGTCTTCTATATTACATCATATATGATTTTACCCCGAATGAAAATTTCTGCATAAGATGTTAAAGACAAAAAATAACCACGAAGTGATTCCAAAAAAAACACGCTCCAACAATATTAACATATCTTGTCTGTCGATCTGATCTTGGCACTGTTTTCGTCTGTTACTGGACGCCCTCTCTTCCTGATTGGCTCTCGTTGAAGGCAGGGCAGTATAAATGCTCTCAAGTTACTCTCCTCTTCCTTTTTTTGGGGGGAGAGCTCTCAGTATTCTCGGTAAGTACTTTTCCAAAGTGATGAAAGGACGAAGAAACTCTCCAACTTTCTGCTTTTCTTCGGGTTCTTCCCTGCTGCGCTTTGAACGCCTTTAGAACACGAGCTGCAGTCTTTGTCCTACATGTTCAGGAGTCGTGTGCATTTCTGAAAATTTAAGTGATTGTTGAAATGTATCTACAGTAATGTACCATTTGGGTTTTTGTAAAAGTTACCAGTAGATAAAATGTTTGGCGTCGCTGTGCGCTCAAGTGCTCCGTTGCGCGTCTTTGGAAACAACAGCCTATCATTTGCATCTGAGTGAAGCCTACGTGTCTTCCCTGCTGGCACATTAACTCGTATCTCAGGCCGGTTTTTATTGTTCTGTATTGTTGCAAGTTTCTCCGTTTTGCCGCACATGAATTTAAAAGGGTTGCAAATGAAATCGTCTCCCTCGCTGCCAGTTTTGTCGTCCAGTTCTCTGCGGGTCTTCTGGCGCCTGAGGTTTGGAGAGGAGCCCAAAACTCTTGACACAGAACTTCATATCCTGGCCAAAATGTACTGAAAGAGGCCACCACATGATGGCAGTCACATAGATTAAAATGTCTTAAACAGAATGTCTGGCTGTTAAGTTTTCAATGGATTCACATGAAACAAGGAGAACTTTCTTGCTCCTGACTCACTGAATTTCTCTGACTCCTGAGGAATTTGGCAGTCCAGATGTGAACACATAACTTCTTCTTCTGCAGGTACCAGCATGCCTGTCATCAGAAGCCTCAGCAAGGTGGCCAAGCAGGCCCTGCTCAGCACCCCGGGGTGCGGCTGCCAGCCCATAACAGTGGCTGTGCGCAACATCAGCTTCTCCCCCCGGCAGGTGACATCTGACGCCAGCTTCCACTCCGTGTCCTTCTCAGAAACAGACCACCCCAAGGTGCTCATTACAGGTATGTAGCGTTGTGGGTTTTTGGTGCTACCTGCCAAACACAGTAGAGCACAATCCTTTTTGAAACAAGAGATCCAGCAGTGTTTTTATCATGCGTGGCACACATAATGAGGATTATGAAGACGAGCTGTGAGCTGCTACAAAGAGCACTGCGGGGATTCAAGACCAGATGAATTTCTAACAAGTTTTGCAATGAAAGCAGAAAAGGATGACGGTTAGAAACAAAATGTGGGCGGCAAATGCTGACCTTTTTCTTAAGGCCCACTCTCAGTCTTAGTTACTTCAGTCACCATAGAAACTGCACTGATGATTATTAGCTGCTGGTTTAATGTGTGCAGTGTCCTCTGATGACGCCCCGTGTTTCTGTCTCTCTCCCTCTAACACAGGTGGCCTGGGACAGCTCGGGGTGGGGCTCGCCAAACTCTTGAGGTAAGATTACAAATGTCTAATCTATTGTAATAGTGTGTGAACAGTCTCGGTGCGTTTTCACGTTGTATAACATTTGCTTCCTGCCTCACAGGAAGAGGTTTGGAAAGAACAACGTCATTCTGTCTGATATCAGGAAGCCTCCAAGCAACGTTTTCCACAGTGGTGAGTGCATTCATACAGTGTGCTATGTTAGGATTGAATTCTGCAAAGTGAAATTCATCAGATTCACTCAGCTTTTTTTTACAATTTTCACTATCGCAATAAGTGATTTCAGCCTCAAGGAGCAAGACCTAGATGTCACCAAGATGTGATATCTCTAGTCTGTGTCAGTCTTTGTTTCATCACATCAAAAAGCACAGATATTCCAGTATTTGGCAATAAAGTCTGTTAATGTGTTACAAGCGTAACACTTGGTTTGTCAAATAACAGAACACTATGTTGGCAAAGAGCCTCTCTTTATTGATTTTTATTCATCATTGCTCAAGTGGAAGTCCCATTTTCCTGATAAATGATGCCATTAAATTACTTCAAATCAATATGTGACGCACGGGGACCTTGTCCAGTAATGAGCTGTCCAAAAGCATAATGAATGTTGCAGTAAACAGCTCGTAGCTGTAAACAAACTTGAATGGGCTTTTCAATGTGGAGGACATATGAGGGGGGGAAAAAAATACATGTAACAGGGAAAAACACACGTTAAGAGCTGGTTAATTGCTTCCAAGAAAGTTTATATGTACAATTTTCTCTTTCATTATCAGGTCCCTTCATCTACTCAGACATCCTGGACTACAAGAACCTGCGGGAAATAGTGGTGAACAACCGCATCACCTGGCTGGTCCACTACAGCGCCCTCCTCAGTGCTGTGGGAGAGGCTAACGTGGCCCTGGCTCGCTCTGTAAACATCACCGGTAAGCAAATTAGGGACCAGTTGGGCCTGAAGATTGAGTTGTATAATCATGACAGCAACAGTAACGTTCCCTCGGGCGTAGGAGAGGTGTGGTGTCCTAATAGTATCTGTTTCTCAGGGCTTCACAACATCTTGGACATTGCAGCGGAGCACGGCTTGCGTCTGTTTGTCCCCAGCACCATCGGTGCCTTCGGACCCACTTCTCCCCGCAACCCTACGCCAGATCTCTGTGTACAGAGACCTCGCACCATCTATGGTGTCTCCAAAGTCCACGCTGAGCTGATGGGAGAGGTTAGATCTCAGATTTCTTTTCTTTTGTTTTTTCCAAAACAAGACCCCTCGTGAATCATGTATTCTGGATGTATTAGCAGCTTGACATGTCATTATTCTTCTCCCCCTAAATATATATATATTTTTAAATGTGATGTTATCAATAATTGATTCCTCTGCTCTTCACCAGTACTACCACCACCGCTACGGCCTGGACTTTCGCTGTCTCCGCTACCCAGGAATCATCTCTGCTGACTCCATGCCTGGAGGCGGCACAACAGGTGAGGGAGATTAAATTCAGGCCATATACAAGGTTTCGATTTTAATGGATCATCTATTTCTGTACCGCTCCTGTCGCGTCACAAGTTTGTTATGCAACTGATTTATTCCAGAGAGTTGTCCTGGCTTGTATTTTTAGGCCAGCTGATCACTCGATGTACCATCTCCATATTTTCACTTGTCTGAACAGCCACCACCCCAAAACGTGTTGTTGTTGTTGTCAGTTTTTTTTTTTTTTTATAACTGCAGTATCTATAAATGGTATTTTTAATTCAAATATTTCAGCACCTTTGCACTTTTTGTTATAGTTGATCAAAAGAGGTTATTTCATAACTCAAGTAATCATTATGTATTTTTTGTTTTGTCTCTCCAGACTATGCCGTCCAGATTTTCCATGATGCAATCAAAAGTGGCAAGTTTGAGTGCAACCTGAGACCCGACACGCGGCTGCCCATGATGTACATTGACGACTGCTTGCGCGCCACGCTGGAGGTAATGGAGGCACCAGCTGACACACTGAGCATGAGGACCTACAACATCAACGCCATGAGCTTTACTCCTGAGGAACTGGTCATGGAGCTCCAGAAGCAGATGCCCGAGCTGGAGGTCGCGTATGACGTTGACCATGTACGACAGGCGATTGGTACGTGAACTTTAAGTACAGGACAAGTGCACATTGAATTTACCTTCATTTCCCAAGATTCTATTAAGTGAGTGGCTTTTAAAGACCTCATCATTTGCTATCTGTGACACGCTAACATGTAGCATAACACAAGCACATGTAGAGAAAAGTCAACAAACTGGCTCTGTAATGTCAGTTACACAGCAGTATCTATTTAAAGTTAGCTAACATTAGCCACCCTAAGCTACTGGTCATACCAGACCAAGTAAGGCTGTAGCAGCAAAACCCCTGAGAGTCTTTTATTTCTCATGAATTGTACTTTTCATTGGCTAGAGAAAGATTTAGTTTTTTCCTCTTTTGAAAGTTAATAGTCTCACTTTAATGTAAAGAGGCTATTGGCAAATAAACCTTTGTCGTTAGGTAAATTCTGGGGAACTTTGATAAGGAACTGATGCAGGCTGTGAATCGGTTTAATCATTAACTAGTAAGATTTAGATTTTTTTTTTTTTTTTTTTAATTGTGCTATCTGTTTCTTTCCAGCTGACAGCTGGCCAATGAACTTCGACGACTCCAACGCACGGAAGGACTGGGGCTGGAAGCACGATTATGATCTCCCAGAACTCGTCCAGACGATGCTGAACTTCTTTGGCGCAGAAACGCGCATGGCTCGTGCTAACTGAGGGCGCACAACAGCAGTCCGAGTGTTCTTTGTACATAATGTAAAGACTGACCAAAGAGAATAGAGAAGCATGGCCTGTACATAGTTGTTCTCTCACTTCTCTCTGTAAAATCAGAAGGGCTCTGCTTGCCTGGCACAAGGCTACTCTGTCTCGAATGTAGAGGGTCAGCGCGGGCTGGACAATCCTCCCCGTTCCTGTCCATCTTCCCCTGCTTTGCTCCCTTTACTCTTTTTTTTTCTCCTCAGAGAGTTGGTGAGGAGCAGCCTCAGTCAGTGGAAGGTTTTCAGCAGCATCAGGGGCAACAACTTGGTCTAATTTGGATGAAAAAGAAGATGCATGTTGATGAATTGCGCAAAATTTTGCAATGTTTTCTTGGCAAAAATCAATTTAACAAACTGAGAATGTTGCATTGTGTATTTGTGAGCGTTTCTGCCAGTTTTTCTTTGGAAATCCAAATGGGTCAGGCTTGTGTTTTCTGCTAAAATTTCAAGGATTGTTAAAATTCAGGTATTCAGGGATTAAAGCTCCTGCGACTAAAATCAAGTAACTTTGGATTGAAAGGTGTACAAGCACACAAGTTGTATCCTTTGATGCACTTTAGACACATTTGTTTCTGAAAATTACTGACAAGTAAATGAGCCTAATCACATGCAGGGTCGATTTCTGATACAGTGCATCTGTATTTCGAGGAGTGCAAAGTGATAATTCTTAAGAATTGTTCCTATTATTCCATGTAACATTATTTATTCTGTCTGTTGGTGTCAAACATGTGGGAGCTTTGAGTGAAAGCAATTCTTAACACTCTTGTTTCTGTGTTCCTGTCTACTTTTATATATATTTTTTTTTTTTCAGCAACTCTGGGTAATTATTTTGACACAAAAGGGAAACGTGACACCATATGCCACATTCATGTTCAGCCACATTTGGTGGTTACTGAGTTTCAACATTTTGTAAAAGAAATGCTGGAATTGTTTTGTATGTGAAAGTCTTAGCAGGTTCTGTCTGTTCTTTCAATCACAACAAGCTTTGACAATAAAGCCTTTTTCCACACACACCTGTCCTGCTCTCATTTTCACACCTTCACAAGATTTAATCTTTAACCAAGTTCGATCTAGAATCATTTATATAAACAAACTCCTGGCGATGCGACGTCAGTTCTTACCATCAGGGTGTTGGAGAACAAGCCGTGACAAACTGCACAAAAATGTCCTCGCAGTCAAACTGAACATTTAACTCCTGAGAATATTCACAAAAACGGTTTGAAATGTGTTAAAAGATTTTTTTTTTCTTTTTGGTTTAAACAATAAAGAAGCCAAGCAATCTTATTACGTTGTGAGTTCTGCATGCTGTGGAGCATTAAATGGAAATCACTTCGCAGTGTGACTCAACACGCAGTTTTCAGATTTGCCTCAAATTTGACCTGTATTGATCGGACTTTTGGAATCATCAGCAAAAACAACAAAAAAGTCAGACTGCATTTCTGAACAGGCTGAATCCAGTTTTGCAAAACTGAGAAAATGTGTGTGTGTGTGTGGAGATGCTGTTTCAGTCAAACGTGTGAAGGTTTGAGCTTGTCCTGTTGGCAGCCAGCACCTGTGATATAATCCACAAATAACTTTCCTTGGGCAAACCAAAAGGGGCTCAAAGCATCATGTGACTCAAAGAGGAGTCCAAGAGTTGGCCTAATGTGCATATGGGGAAATTTGAAACGACACATGAAACTGCACAGTTTTAAATGTACCCTCACTGCAATTTCAGGTTGCAGCTTTCTGTCTTGTTCAGTTTTACACTTGGACAGGTGAAAAGTGTGAGCCCTCAAAGTGAAAGTCCTGTTTTGTGAATTGTACTCAGAGTCAGTGTGCAAGTGCAGCCCTCACTGACTGTGTTGGAAGAGTACATATTGAATTACATTGCAGACTGAATACAACATGGACTGACGGTGAAAAACACTAAAATCTTGGAAGTAAATCAAATGTTTTAATGGTGAATGTGGCTAATGTGTGAATATGATTAACAGTATTCACAGTGCACATTTTGGATAATTCAATCTTACCCTCTCCTGCCTTCATATTTCATATTTATTACACCCCAAGTCCCATATTGTGGCAGCAAGTGCAGTAAGACTCAAATCTAAGCATGAACTTTCACTGACCTGTCTTCCCTTGTTCATATTTTCTCCACTGTGTGTCTAACTGATGCAAATATTCAGATGTATTTCCCAGAAATGATTTAGCACACAGCAGTGGGGGTTAATTTTGCAGGCAAACATGTATACTGATGAGACTGTTTAAGTCTTAGTGTAGTCAGATGGCACAAAAAACAAACCCAGATGAGAAAATTTTCCTTGTCAGCACATCAATAAATGCACTAAACCCGATGCTGCTGTTTGTCTCTTCACCGAATGGGATATTAAACTGTGACCCTGAGCAACCCAGCGTCCTTCATTACACGCTTGATTGCCTGTCTTCAATTTCTATGAGTCAGTAACTGCAGCTGTTCCGGGTGACCTTGTTCGGTTTTGTTTCGCAGTCGTTTCGCAGAGAGAAATGAGCACAGAGGGACCACAGAGTGCCTGAGATTCGCTTCATTCAGCTGAATTCAGTGTTAAGTAAGGTGAGGCGCCTTTTCCATTTGGTGTCAATCATGAGCCACTGAAACTGAAGAGCACGCAGGATACAAACACTCCATCAGCTGCCATCACTAATTAACATCTCTCCTCTGTGAATGTGTGTCAACAAAACTGCAGGTGCACTCTCAGGTTGGAATGAAAACGATCATTTTCTCATTACAAATCTCAACAAACCTTCAGAAATTACATGCAGGCTTTTCACACATCCCTGCAACCTCACCAAGTCAGAATGATTTCACGCTGTTCTCACACACCGGATTGGCGCAACAAATAATATCATCTTTGTTTTCCTAAAATTTTGCAACTTGCATAATGGGGGAAGACAAAACAATGTTAACACTTCATGGACATGGACTTAGAGTACATTAATTATACTAAACATGACTACAAAAGTTAATCCTGTTACTTAAACTGCAATTTACACTTGTAGTTTTTTTTTGTTATAAAAGTGGTTCAGTTCACAAAGACAGATGGGACAATTAACACAGAGCCAAATAAGCCACACTATTTGTGTTTAAGTCCTTTTTTAAGTAAGACTTCATGTGTTTTCTGGTCTCTTTCATATGGAGCATTGCAGTTTGTCTACCATCAGGAGCTTGGGAGCAATTTGGAATTGCAAATGAAAATAAATATTTGCACTGGATTTGCAATATTCCAAAATTAGTTTTAGTTCAGTTTTCCTGAGGTTGGGAACAGAGTGTCTTTTTTGTGAATGTAAGAGTAAGTCTTCTGTGGACTAATGCATGGCTGAAAAATCACCTATGTCTTTCAGGATTTACAACACATATACACACATGCGCAAGCAAATGCGATGCACACATGCAGTCCAGTTTCAGAGGTGAAATATTTCCATGTCCAAATTTTCCTTTGGATTTCTGTCGTAGAATTTGGCTGAACATGTGTATCTCAGAGACGAAGCTTTGCACAAAGAGGCACTGGAGGGTGGTGGGGGGAGGTGTTCTCGAACAGAAACAAAGCAGCATGTGAGGTCTGCACTTTCTACTTATTTTTTCTCCCTCCACTAAGGGAAACCTTGGCTGTTATGTAAGACGTCTCCCTGGGTGTGTGCACACACTCACAGGCCCGCCTCCCACCGGCCAATCAGGGAGCTCCCTCTGTCGCCTGGGCCCCAATGTTTTGTCCGTCATCGTGTAATAAGATTCGCACAGTGTGCAGCCGCTGACGTTGGGTCGGGGCAGACGGTGAAGGGTGAGACATGAAGAAGGCCGGGTTTGGAGGGTGGGGGTGGAGGCAGTGGGCCACAAACGCCATAACACTGTGTCCCACAGCTGTTATTCCACATGGAGACCTGTTGCCATGGTAATAGAGCCCAAGACCTCCACCACCACCCTCCTCCCACCCTCTAGCCTCAGGAGAAACATAAAGGCCTACTGTATATCACTCCCTTACATTTACAGGACTTTAGTCTCATTTGTGACAGTGTTTCACCATTACAGACAGACAGATGAGCGATTTGTCAAAACACAAACGTCCTTTTTATTGTGTCACTGGGGTGTAATGCCTTTATATCTTATAATTTTACATTTTTATGCTGCTAAGAACTTATTTTTTTGTTTGTTTAGGATATGCTTTTATAGAGCATGTAACACATATTTCACTGCTCCAGTAGTCTGGAGAAGCTGATGCTGTTACGATTAGAAAGTGAATTTTGATTCAATGATCATTGTCACATTTATGAGCTCTACGGATCAATAATCCATGAGTTATAAATTCGAATTGATGTTTCTGACCTGGTTTGACCTTTACATTGAGAGTTTGAACATTTGACCCGAGCATGCACAAGCATTTTTTAATCATTTTAAATCAGGCTAGAATGGCTATAGCACACAAAGAAGAAGAAGAGGGACGGTGAGGTGAGGTGCAGTGATACCACAGAATATTACGAGCTCTATCGTAAACTTTTGAGGAAGACACTCCGGGTGAGTCAGGATGACAATATTCACTGTCACTGATCCCTTTCAGGCCTCTGACACTGTTACACAACCTCGCCTTAATCTCATGCTTGTGGTGGTAATTTTAACCACAGATTTGGGGTCAGATTAGAGCTTCACACAACTCTCCCTTGACCATTGTAGAAACAAACTGATGTCTGACTCTGGAACAGCGGATGTGATGATTTTGTTCACTTTAATCCAATGTGTAAAACTGTGATGTTACAGGACGAGACTCTATGGCGTACAAGATTGTTAGTGTTTATTGATCTGTGAGTTCTGTATTCAGTCCATGCTGTCTATGTTTACTCCAGTTGTGTTTTCCAGTTGTAAAAGAGCAGGTTGAGCATTTAAACAAATACGCTTAAGAAAATGTAGGCAAGGATGTATTTACCACATTAGGGGGCTACATTTGTGTTCAAATTCAATATTTTATTTCTGAATTTGTTGATTAGACTCAGATATAGGCAAGATACTATGGGTGAATAACATTTTAACCAATAGAGATAATCATGAAACTCCCCCAACTGATTAGTTACATTAAGACAATTATTTTTTGTATTACAAATTTCCTGAAGTTTTATGTCATTTTATGGTCCACAACAGAAATATGAACACTGGATAAAGGCCTTTAAAATAAAGATAAAAGTCTTTGCAAAGGATATTTTGGATATCTTTTTTAATCACACCATAAATTAACACATTTTTGCCAGGTTTTTGAGAATAAAATGTTATATAGATCAAGGTATGAATGATATATGAACAAACCCATCCGTAAAACTCTTCAGAATATAAATTTAGAAATATAGACGGAAAGTTTGGTGTGTGTAAGTGCTGTTGAAGTAGAGATTTCGTATTTCAGTTTCTGGATCACAATTTTCCCTGTTATGATACCATAAGTAAAACTTTCATTATCAAAGTCTTTACTCACTTTTTACAGTGAGATAAACAGTTAACGGCTCCCTCTCAAGGCAAACAACTCCTGAAGGTGACCTCAGTCAGCCTTTTTTAAATCCTGGGTGTGATCTAGAGCTAAACAACAAACTTCTTCTGGGACTATTTAGCATAAATAAATATCACGTCCATGTCTTGGCCTTGGGCACACAACACTGGCCTCATATCAAGATGAAGGTTTTTTTCCCTCTGATAGGGTTGTTAAATGTTCCCAGAAAGCTTTTATAACATATAAGTAACTCAAGGACACTCAGTCGCAGCCGCCGCTTAAAACTGCAAAGTAACCACCCACGTCTGCCATTGGAAGGATTTTTGACTTTCACAGCACTTAATTGTAATTAACTAATTGAATGAAAACACGCCAGGCTCCACACTATAACCCCCAAATAACAGCTAGTGCTCTACTGTTATTGCTGCTACTGTTACTGTCTTTTATCTGGTAGCTGTTGCTTTCTAGTTATGGCTTGGTTCAACATTTCAGTGACAGCAGTTTCTTTTGTGGTGGCTAAAATCTTCAAGTGCTTTTTGCTCCTGTTTTAGACTGCAATTGAGTTTGTTGGCAGCAGAAGAACTTGTAAAAAACGAGATAATTTAATGTGAATAGCCCATTTGGAGCCATGTTCACATGATGATGCTCATCTACATCTTTGTTCCCATAATTTAAAGCAGCATCTCAGCTCTCTTCATTATATTGAGATGCTCACGATCGCTTGCGGTTCTGCTTTTTCTGCCAGAACAGTAAGCAGCTTTTTACCCAGATCTGTTGAAATGTGACCTTGGACAGCAAAGGTTTGGCACATCACATGCATCAGTAAAAACATTATGACATTGGCTGCAGGTAACAGGACCATGTTATGCCATACTTTGTTTGAGTTGGGCACATCATAGTTTAGTTATGGGTGGAGCTTCAGTAATTACTAAATACCGCAAACATAAACATGAATACCACATACATCATTACTGACAAAAGAATCAACATATATATTAGTAGGATTTAAAAAAAAATGTTTGATCCATTTCTCACGATGATGTATGTGGTATTTGTTTTCATACAAATTGATTGGAAATGATGAATTTCAAATGAATTCAAAAAATATTTTTATGATGATATATTGTATATAATATTATTGTTTACACATGAATAATCCTTCCATCTACTAATAACTAATTTAAGTGTCTGTGTATAAATAAATGATATTTTGCAAACATTTATGGTACTAGCCATATTTTCTTGTGTCTTTCTTGACAGTTTTGGCCTCATTGGACCTGGTGGCCCAGCACATGTAGCATGTTTTCATGCTGTGGCTGTGGCGCTCTCTGTTGGCGAAAATCATCACTTGCTGTGATACAAATAAAAGAACGATCATATTAAAAGTTAAAATAAAACACATTCATCTGTATGGAATATGCCACACAATAGATATATTTTTACCAGGACATCTTTAACAACAAACAACGAGGGTTACACATATTTTATTCAGGCATTTTCTGGGAAGCCTACTCGACTTTCGTCAAGCTGTTTAAGGACCCCAGGATGTCCATGCTTGCTGAGCGTACGTACATTACTTCTACGGTTTTATTTGCTTTTTCCTTGTTTCTTTTTGTGTATTAATAGGTATTTATGATATGTGTGATCGCAAACAACCGCCGCTACCAGCTATTGAGAAAGCTTCTTCCGAAAACATTCAATTTTCCGTATTTGTTAAACTATTCGGGTAGCTAACATTAGCATTAGCTACAGCAGTCTGTGTAAACACGTGCTGTCTATTCTAACTGTAACTGCAGCAACTTGCCATCATTTTAGCTGAATGTGTTGTCCTCAATGGAGAATATTTTGTTGAATTTACATGCTGATTTAAATGAACTTGCTGTAAACGGTGACACATTGGTCTCTCGCCGAATAGTAGAGAGTTGGATAAAAAGAAACTGGCAGCTGTCTGTCACTCTGTTTACATGCACATGACACCTCATGTCCTGTTGTTTTATTGGATTACTGTTATGTAATGATGTCTCTGCTCTCTGTCCAGCCCGGAGGAAACAGAAGTGGTCTGTTGACCCCAGGAACAGCACCTGGAGCAACGATGACTCCAAATTCGGCCAGAAGATGCTGGAGCGAATGGGCTGGTCCAAGGGCAAGGTGAGTGTGCTAAGGAAGGATCTCCACTGTGTCAGGCTGGGGCAGCAGAGGTGGTTTCTTTAGACACTGTCAGTGAATGGATGAGCTGTTGAATATCTGTCACATGTTATGTCCTCTCTTCTCCTGTTTAGGGCCTGGGCAAAACTGAGCAAGGCTCCACTGACCATATCAAAGTCAAAGTTAAAAATAACAACTATGGTCTTGGAACCAGTGCCAACTATGAGGTCAGTACATTTGACATTTAATACAGATTATTAGATTATATTAATTATATTATATATATTTTATATCATTATATATTATATATATATATTATATATTATATATATTAGATTACATTTCTCACAGGATTATTAGTAGATAAGTACGTTTTAATGCTTGGGAACAGTGCATTTTTATGTGATGTGATCGGGTGTTTTTAAACTGCTTGGACAACAACCATTGCAGTCTCAATAATTAAAATTATTTGACTACAGATTTGAAAGACAGTCTTACTATACAAATATTAAGACTGTCCCCTTTAATACATGATTTCAAAGAACTATAGTAATATTAAGTTAGCATGGCAGTCATTTTTCCAAGGACTGACACAATGGTTCAAGTTGATATTAATATTTATAGGTAACAACCTTATCTCATGCAAACATTTGCACTTCTACATGTATTATATCATTTTGGTGCTTTTTGGTTTTATCGAGAGGAATGTCTGATATTTAGCAGACCCTCATTGATATAAACAGGTTACTACGAGTAACACCAGTTACTATAACGCAGTTCAACAGCCCCACAAACTGCTTCCTCCAAAATGACCATAAAGTTAACTTACAGACAGACTGAAAGACAGTTTCAACAAAAACTGAACACAATAATCGTTTTGACAGTGGATATTAATCTTCCATATAACATAATTTGACACTATGATATGATAATGTCAAATAGAAGTGTCACAGTTCTGTTGTGTTGAGATCTGCTGTGTTTGCAGGACAACTGGATCGCCCACCAAGATGACTTCAATGAGCTTCTGGCTCAGCTGAACAACTGCCATGGTCAAAACAGCAGCACTGGTATGTACGAACAGCAAGTGTTACAGTGTGTAACGTGTATATGCTGCAGTGTCTCCAAACGGGTTGTGAATTATTTTGTGGTGGTTAACATCACTGGGTGTTAGTGTGAACAGTGTCACTTACACTTCACAAACCAATGTCTCTTAATTAGGTGGGTAGTAACATAGATTACATTATTCACTAGAGTTGACACTTGCATTCAGTTGTAACTGTCCCAACACTGTGGCAATGTGTCTTACTATGCATGACCACCAAATTACTATGTAGCTTTTTCTGCTTGGTTGGTCCATCCGTTGGACAGTAGAGGGTGCTGCACTGCAACATTTAGCAGAGACAACATCTGGATAGAGTCACTGTCTCACATTAAACGTCTTCATTATCGAAAACAAAGCACATACAGAATACTGTTCTGACCCAGATGGTAAAGATGTGCATTGATAATGAACATGTTGAATTTATAGCTACATGCGGTATTGTTTTTAATAATACTGTCTTATTGTCCGTAGAACCTCCACCGGGGGAGCCAAAAGGATTCAGTTTGGAAGAGAAGTCCAAGACCTCCAGAAAGAGGGTGCATTACATGAAGTTCACTAAAGGTGGGTTTATGTTTTGGCAGAGACCACGGGGATAAACATGGCTCAGGAAGATACTAATTGTGCACACAGTGTTTTCTTTTCTCAGTCTCACCTGGCTTAACTTTTGAAACTGCATCTGTATTATCATGTCAGCCAAACTGCTTCCAATGTTCACCACATAGCAGAAATTGTCCTCCATTTCCTTGCAAAATTGCATAGCAACCTCTGCATTTTTTACAGTCCACACAGACAGCCTCCTTTAACCATGGCTGATCCTTGTGCACTTGGCTCAGACCACAGATGCTGATCAGAGCTCTATCAGCCTGTGCTGGGTCAGTCGGCCCGGTCAGTGCTCGGGGAGGCTATTAATAACTCTTCCCTTTACTTTCATTACTCCTTTACACGTCAGGAAGTCAAGATTTGCTGGTCAAGGCCAGTACACCGATAGGCACGAGGAGGAATTTAGTGTTCAGGACCAGTGGAGACCAAAACGAGTAACCAGTAACCTATATTTTATTGCTGAGTCGCTTTACTTGAGCATGGAGCATAGTTGAGTGATTACAGGCACAATTTCTTAATAAGATTGTCAGGGTGTGTATTACTGTTGGTGTTTTGTGTGCGAGTTAGATGTGCTATTTTTAAAATGTGGCCAATGTGGATTCATACAGGGCTGTATTTTATTACAGTAAATCTGCAAGTTCTCTTGCAAGAAAGTCGTGCAAGCTCATGAAATATTAACATGTGTTAAAGTAATTCGTCTGTAATAGTTTTTGGTATTGGGTTCAGATGTACGTCAAGAGGTCAGCATACATGGGAAAACAAAATATCTCAACTTTTGCCTCACCTGGAAGAGCCTGTTACATTTTACGTCATTCAATAGCAACTTCCTGTTTCCTGTTTGGGGCATCTGGCATGTCCATTTACTAGCCCCCCAAAAACAACTCCTCCCAGGGGCTGCGTGACCCATTAGATGACCCTGCCTGATAAAACGTGGCCTCGGTCTCTCCCTCAGACCCTCTCACCCTGTTTTTGTGATCTTAATTTGGCAGGAGCCAGAAAAAGATCTTGTCCCCAATGGATTAGATGCATCATTCAAGGGACACTTTAGGTGTGTGATGATGACTCCAGTTTTTCTTGTTTTCCTCTGGATGCTCTCCTTTCTAGCCTCACCCTCCATACATACGTTATTAGTCATAGAACTCCATATAAGAGCCAATTTTCCTACTCGTGCAGAGGCACCTTTGGCTCAGTTGGTGTATTGCGAGTCTGCATCGGTTTGCTGCTTTGATTGTGAATGCATCCGTGCCGTTTCCAGATATCACGTCACATTGTTTAAAGGTACCTCACGGCACAATTTACCACATTTGCTTTGGGAATCTGGATTTGTGGCTAACTAATGTGTTTGGAGAATGCTGTTCTTGATTGCACCATAATGTTAACTTTGTGTCTTTCACTAAACTGTGAGCTTATTGAACTGATACACTTCTATTTGGACCCCTCTATCCTTACAGCTGTTCCCCCACCCCAAAGTGCCACAAACAATACCTTGCTCAAGAGTTTTGGCCAGTCACTTTGGCAGCCATGTTATGTTGTTCATCGCTGGACATTAGTGTTTACTGTGCACTCTGGCCTCTTTTATCGCCTTTTGAATTAGGATACACACACAACTAATAAAGTCTGATCCCGCAGGGCTTTAAGTTCTAATCCTTTTGAGGAGATTCCTTCTATTGTCACCGCCAGCTGTTTATCAGTGTCAGGGGAAGCTGAAGAGCAGGTAGCATATGACACTACTCCTGTCAAATGAAGACATTTGCCATCCTTTCAGTGTCTTTATTTTCTCTTACAGAAAGCAGAGAAGGAGATCATTTAGGCGATGAGAATGTTTTCACTGGAAATTCAATCTTAAGCCAATTTGTGACTCTGGCTGCAGCAGAACTGTCAATTCAACTGTCTTTGGTTACACGACACCATTTTAACCCGTTTCTTCTCTTGGATGCCGCAACCGTTGTCATGCAACAGAAGAGATGCAGACACTCTTGACTCTTAATGTAATTAGAAACCTGTTGAGTTCTCCGCCTGCCTTAAGTGGTCTAACAGGCATCCGCTTCCAGTGCACTTTGACTGTCAAACTGTCAATTATGAGATGTTTAAACGTTGAAATTATGTACGGTCCTCTCACAGTGGCAGGCAACAGCCACATCAAGTCTTATTCAAAAACATTTTTTTTTTTGTTTAATTCTTTTAGAATTATCTCCTATTGTCATTGCCATACTGCATCCAGCTTGTGGCCTGGTTTGGCGTGGCCAACCAAAGGGTTACCTGGCAACATGTAAGCGACCACGCCTGCTTGCATGCGACGGCGGCTTCCCTATCTGTGAAGCTGTTGCCAAGATAAGGCTTTGGTAATAGATTTAGCGCTGCTAAGCTTGTTACACGAGAGGTTGAAAAAGTCAGGTACTACTCTAATAGTTCTGGATGTGCAGAGACTGTCTGTGATCAGGCAAAGGTCAACCATTGAATGTACCATGAAATACCTGATTTCATATCCAGTCAGATAAACAAATTGTAATACACTTTAAAATTATAGTATTTTCTTACTAAACTCACATGTTAGTTGTGTTTATTAATTTATTAATGATTGGTTAATTGCCCTTTATATTAAATCTGTGGCTGTGAATCATGGCTGCAAAAAATGTTGTGGCCACAGTAGCATCTGAGAACCTTCCAAACATCTCCCTCTCTGGCTCAGTGCAGGCCTCCTCTGCACTCTCCTGCTTTTTTTTTTTTTTATTGATATCCTGTTCAGGCTGGCTCCCTCACTGCCAGCACTGAGGATTGATGGCCTTTGTTTGTGGGGAAAGGCACCAAAATCTCCGCTGCTTAGGTCCCGGGCCCACAGCATAAACCAGTAACCCAGTTTTAATTGCTTCCTCCATCTATCACCTGTCACGGCAGCAAGGGTGGTTGATGCAGAATTTAACTACAGCCCTCCATCCTTTGCTCTGTCTGGCTGGCTTTATCGCAGTATTTGAGCTTTTAACAACAGATTTTTGCATTTGAGAAATTATGACTTACCACATGAACTACAACATATTGTCAAGTTAAAGAGCTGAGGGCCACTTGGATGGAAGATCTTCATTTGTTTCCCCCCCCCAAAAAATATCACAGCTGCCTCCAGTTTTGTGGTAAACACTCACTTTATTTTACATCTTTAGGTATTTGCGTGTTTCTCCGTAGAGTCTTAGTGATTTGTTGGTCTGGTTGGACTAGTTGTCTGCATTGACAGTTGTTTCCATTTCAACCGTGTCCTTGGAAACCAGCATGTAACACTTTCCACTCCACGTTGCTCATGCTTCATCCTGCTTAACGGCATTTGACCACCTTTTGAACGTTAAAGGGAAAATCAGGGTGAAGCTTCTTTTTATCAGAGCACTGTTATTTGCACTTTCACCTTAAAGCCTGAGGATTTTGACAGGTACTTCCTCATCCAAACAGCAGAAAGGTCAGATTGGGCATAATTTTACGTTTGACCTGAGTTCACTAGACGACAAACACCACAGGCCCCCCTCCTCATTTATTTAAGTTTTCAACGTACTTTCTTGGTTTTACTTCTTAGACCTGCATGTGCAGCGACTTTCAAAGCCAAGAGTAGGGGAGATAGAGGTTTAAAAGCAATAAATAACCAAATGTTATCAGAGCCCCGCTGAAGGAAGAGGATGCAGCTGTACGAACAGGACCCGGGCTTGAGACAGACGACTGTGTGCTTCAGGAGTCTTTGAGGCCCGGCTTGAAAATGGGAATCCGGAGGCGTGGCGTGGCAGACCTTGTCGGAGGTTTATTTTTCTTTGCCGTTTTATCCCAAGAAGCAAACCACGCACACCTCCCCTCTCTTTACTCCAGAGTCCACCTTTTACCCCCAAACATATACAGACACACAAACAGACTCATGCTTTCAACAACAACTTATGTAAAATAGTTGCCCTTAAGATGTCGGCATTTTTGTTTGTATTTGGGAAAAATGAGAGCAATAGAGCCCAAAAAACAAGCAATTTTTAATTTTAAAGTGAGTTTTAATTTATGTGTGTTTTTCCCCTTTTTTTTAGGCAAGGATCTGTCCTCCCGTACCGAAAGTGACCTTAACTGTATCTTTGGGAAGAGAGGAAGATCTGCCAAAGACCAAGAGCAGGTAAGGGACATGAAGATTAGTTACGTTCTCTACAATTACACAAAAACAACCTAAACATAAAAAGTTCCGACACAGATTCAAGTTCATAGTTGAAGGGCTCGACAGCACTGTGGTCTTTCACAGACTATCTGTAGTTATCTAACAAAAATATGGATCATGACTACAATATCTTTAATGATTGATTATATGCACTAATTATTTAGAAAATATTCCTTCTTCAAGGTCTAAATTACTCTTTTTGCAGTGAAACAGTTGTTTTTTTTTAAACTGATTTCTCTCAGCCCACTTCAATGTCAACTGTGCACTGGGGGTGAAGGTAACATACCTCTGGCCAGGTGGCTCAAGCTTATCTGCCTCTGTCTTGTTAATTAAGGATGACCACTGGTCCTGTTGCCTCCATCAGTCGCTGCGGTGTCATCTCATCCTTCTGCTTCTGCAGTGCCTAGCTCCTGAGCAGCCTGTGGCCCCAGATTAGCCATGTCACAGCATGCAGCTTTAACAACGCCAACAGGCCACTGATGGCGGCAAGAGCACCTAAATCCAGTTAAAGGATTTGCACTCTTACCCCCTACTCCTCTCTTCGCACATCGTCTCTTTTCTGCCTCTGTCTTGGAGCGCTCACATCAGGTGATTTATAATGCCATCGGGCATTATTAAAGGCAAACCAAAATTGGGGTGAGGTGCGCAGAAATCTGAAATGATGACGCTTGCAAAAAAAGTTCAGTTTTTGCTCTTGGCATTGGTGGTCGGTCACTTCAAACGTCACTTTGCCATTTGGCGTTATGCTGGCTCTCATGATTTTGAAATGTAGCTTGCAGGTTCAGACGGATGCAAGTTGCATTTCAGGCTCAGTAAATTCCTTTGGCTTACTTATCAAAAACAAAACTTACTTAATAGATGAACTTGGGTTTGGTCTCTTCCACAGTGCTTGAGTTATTATTGCTAGTGGCTGAAATTAAACATGAGCAACTTGCTATGCACTGGGGCTGCAGCTCACAATTATTTTCGTTGATTGTTTTCTCAATGAATCTATTAGTTTTTGGTTTAAAAAATGTGAAAATGAAAAAATCAAAGCCCAAGATGAATTCTTTAATGTCTTGTTTTGTCCACAACCAAAGATATTCAGTTTACCGTCATAGAAGACTAAAGAAACAAGAAAATATTCACATTAAGGAAGCTGGAATCAGACAATTTTGACTTAGTTTTTCTTCAATCAACTTGAATAATTTTTTTTTTAATCGACCAAACCAATTATCAAAATAGTTGGTGATTAATTTAATTGGCAACGGCTCTACCGTTCATCAAAGGTACAGTTGAATTTATTTAGAATTGCATCGCGTTGTCCATGAAATGATTATTATAAGACATGAGAGGCGACACAGAACGGTTAGTTATTTGATTATGAATTGATAGACCTTTTACTAAGCTGGTATTTTTGGTGTCTCAGGTTCTGCTGACCCCATACAGAGCCAGAAGGACAATGACAAATGTAGCTTTTGGACTCCCAGATACAGCAAAGCCTCTTGCTGGCTCCCTCCGTTTATCTCAAGCATTTAGCTTGAAGAAATTGGCATCTTAAAAACCCATAAATTGCACGAGAAAAACCTTCTCTATTCCCATGCAGGTACCGAGCCATAACATCACAATGGCTGCTGCTCCCTTGTTGATTAACATTGGAAATGCGAGCAATACACACCATCATTTTCTCCCTAATCGTTTGGTTATGGGTTGTTATTTTTCAGCCAGGAGGGACACCATTGACCATATCGAAAACACTGAACACAATTACAATGGCTTCCCATGAGGCCTTGTGCTAAAGCCCAACAACATCTGAGGTTACTGGGAAGAGGTAAAGAGGGTGATGGACCAATCAAGCTGTAGGCATTGTGCAGGATCTCCAGTGATTGTATCCGTGACACTGCCAGTGACCCTCGGCGCACCTTGATCTGTGTTTACAGTACTGTTGAAGCACAAAACACACTCTACAACGTACACGCATGCAATAATCTCAATGCCCCAAAGTGTTGTATTCCTAAGCAATGACTATATCAACATGACGAGCCTTGGTTTAGAGTTGCAGTTGATTAGCACGGGTTTCCACAGGCAGCCACCAGTCGCATTA
The DNA here is from genome assembly GCF_042242105.1 of Pempheris klunzingeri. NCBI lineage: Eukaryota > Metazoa > Chordata > Actinopteri > Acropomatiformes > Pempheridae > Pempheris > Pempheris klunzingeri. Next base: position 9,987,632 of record NC_092029.1, read on the forward strand.
TCACATATCTGCATCCTGACAAGGTGATGCCAAGACAACTTGACCAAATCTGGATCGGTTTCTCCAGAACTGCCCTCCTTCCCGCTCATGAATCTTCTTGCACTTCATCCACCACCCACTGCTGTCTCCCCAGCCTCCCCTCCACCAGTCCCCCTCTGCTGGGGTTTTCCTTCCTCCGCAGTGATGTGCTTCCTGCTCGCCTCTTATCGCTGCACACAACGCTCCCCGAAACGCAGACAGGCAGACACACACATTCGCACATACACAGTCGGCTGTCCCACAAGCCTCTGTTCTTCAAAGGATGTGTTGAAAAGACCATGTGTGCACAAGGGACAAATTACTAACCTCTTAATATTAATTTGGTGCATACAGGCAGCCGTCAAGTCTCATCCATTACCATGTTTCACCTGATTTACTGTTTTCAAACTATATTTAGATGTAAACCTCCAATCCTCACAGTAGAGCTGTGTGGCAGGTTAAAATCTTAAAAAAAAAAAAAAAAAAGAATTAAGTTGACTTTGAATTGAAAATTTTAACATATGATGTATTTTATAAAAATGTCTTTAAGTTGAAACTAAAACGAAGCAGGAGTGCTTTTGATGGTCTTCAAACAACCACCGATGCACTTTGAAGCATGAGGGGGGAAAAAAGACAATAACTGTAGTACGGTAGCTGTGTGACATTAAAATGTCAGAATGCCAGGTCAGACTACTCAATGAAAGACAAGCATTTATTGAGAAAAGCTCTTATATCGTATTTGAAAAGTATCGTCACCATTAACTACGATGCTTGTTAATAAACACATAATTAAATGTACACCTGATAAACGTTATACAGGTAGAATTTATTGGAAGCTGTGTTGTGTCGCTATGTACAGGTGTACATAAAGTGAGTTATACTTGTTAAATGCAAACCATTATCATCAAGATTAATGAATGACCATCATTTCACCCATAAGCTCATTCCACCTTACTGTGTAGCCACCTGAAAATGTATGCTTAAAACCATTATTTACTCTCCCTGACCAGTGTGGGTTATCCAGCTGTGGTGAAGCACCTGTCCATCTACATGGCTCCCTGTTATCCATCACCCATCCCACGCTTGCGAGCCCCCTCCATCTCCTGCCTCCTCTTGTGCCCCTCAACACAATTACTCACAGCATGACAAACGACAGGCTCTCTCTGCCGAGATATCAAAAAGCCCCGGCCACTTCTAAATGAAGGCACTTTGGCAGCCCTGTGCTCCCCGTGCTTATCGGCGGGCGAGCAGTGCCCCTGGCCGTCCTGCGTCCCCCTCTCCTTCCCCCTCCTTTTCCACCACCGTGCCCTCCTCAGGGGGTTTAGTTAGGGGAGCCACATGGAGGGCCAGCCCGGCTTGATTTATCTCCCTTGCCCCTCTGCCCGGCCACTCAGGCAGGCCGAAAGAGCCGACGAGGCTCCAACGGGCCTCAGCTCGAAAGCCCGGCATTAGCTGAAATAAACCATTCTGCCGCCCAGTGAAAAATGTCCTCTGATTGGCTAATTAATCAGTCAAAGGGGAGCGACGCGGCTTGTGACTTGAGGGACCCAAGCGGGCGACCGCAGAGGGCCTGCTGATAAATAGACTCCCCGCCGATTCATACATCAACAAAAGTTAGTCATTTTTTAAAGCCGCCAGCTCAGATGAAAGGTGGAAACAAGCCATAGTTTTATTTTTCCACCTATATTTCTTTCTGCATTTCTTTTTTTTGAGGCTTGTGTGTTTTAAAGACAAAAAAAAAACGTTTTTTTTCCTAATTTATATGATATTATGATTGTAAAATATCAATGAATGCCAGTGTCTAAGTACTGGCATTCATACTTTGTCATTGTTATAAGTGTAAAAATTTGATTTCAATATTTCCTTTTTTTTTTCTTCAGTTTTTTAGATGTATGTCCTGTTAATTTAAGACTCTCTAGCCAAAATTACTATCATTTTACTCTACCTTAATGCAATCACTGAATTGAATTTCCAGCTTACCGATTCAGCCTCTTGATCAGGACGGTAAAAAAAGTAATATTCAAGACTACAATGAATCACGTTTTGGAGATATGACGAGTTGACTGTTAGAAACATCAATATTGTAACAATATTGACCCATTCATTAGTTCTGTACTCCTTAAAAATATCATGGAAGAAAAATGGATGCGTGTAATTTGGAACAAGGCTTATTTTGACGTCTGAGCCCTCCAGTCAGACAGTTGGTATGGTGCACCCCGCTCTCGGGTCAGCGTGACCCCTGCGGCCTCTCCCACTCCCACTCCTGCTCAGGCACAAAGGGCCGAGGATCAAGCCTCATCGGGTGGCACCTGTTGCAAGTTTTCCTGCCCACGCGTCTTCCACATGAAGGATCGCACGTCAGCAGGGGCTCCCACGATACCATCATCTTCAGGAATATGGGACAGGGGCAGCGCGGGTTGGGGGCTCGAGCGTTTGGCAGATGCGTCGGCAAGGCGCCAGGGAGCCGATGGGCGGAGTCGAGCTGTGAAAGTTTGCTGACAGCGCAGAAGCAAAATGGCTTTTCGGAACAAGAATTATCAACAACTCCATTATGTGTTTCCTTCGCAAGTTGCTACTGAGGCCTGTGCGCGGTAAAGTTGGTGTTGAATTTTTTAATTGTCAAAATTATCAAGAAATGGATGATTATTGTGGATAAAGGCTTGAAAATTGTCCCATAACATATATCAGTTAAGACAAATCCCTTTATTTTGCCACAGGTTGAATTTTATTACTACAGTGTAAATAATGAACAATTGTTAATAATTGATCATTGTTGCCTTGGAGAGTTTGCGGCTAAGACTGTATATATTCATGCAGTATATATGGCAGCTTTGGTTTATTTCGCTTGTATTCTTCACAGGGTTTATAGTGTGTCCTCAGAGTACATTAAGAGGATTATTTTTCACTGACTGAGTTCCACTTCGTTGTATAATTGGCGTTATAAATAGAAATACTACATCAAAGCAGAGAATTTCTTTTTGGCTCAGTTGTCCATCAACCTCTGCATTGATCTGTTGAAAGGGGAAGCTGGTGTAAACGTGCTTCGTCGCAGTGTGGTTGCCGCACTTTGAATAGGCCGGTGCACTCATGCAGGAGCATGAGTGCTGCGCTTATTGTGAAACCGAGTAGCTCTAATTCATTCTCAGATAACATCTAATTGCCTCATGCAAAAGCTCTCCCTTTCTTGAGCATGGTTGTTGACAGGCCCTTTTGCTTCTACCGCCAAAAATACCAAGACCCGCCAAGTAACCCCCCTCCTACAAAGGCACACACACACCACACATTTACCACCTACCTCCCTGGCAGTTCAGTGGACTGCTCCCTCCTGGCCATGCCAGCTCGCTGACACTTACAGATTAGCGCAGGACAAAAAAGAAAAAGCGGGCGTCCGTCTCTTAGTTACGGGCCTAAACTAGAATACAAGGGGCCAGGGTAATTACCGCCTGGTGAAGCTAACCGCCCAAAGATTTCCAGCCCTCTCGGCTGTTTACAGCCACCGACTACCATTTAATCACTGACTCTTTAATCTAATAAATCACAGCTGGGGAAAATAATCACTGTATCTTCCCTCTCTGGGGTTGGGGTGGGGGCACCCCTATGCTCTTGAGGGGGGCATTGTCGGCAAGCGTTTGCAATGTTGAACAAGCACAGGGCAGTCACGCTGCATACATAATGTTGTCTTCATTTGTTACTTATGATAAACGTTCTTGCACAGGGCACAAAGTGCAATTTTTCAAAAACCATTTTTTTGTGTTTTGTCTTAACTACACACAGAAAGTATGCCTTTAGCAAAAGTATTGCTTTGTGAAAGCTTCTATGTGTGGCATTTAATTTACGTCACTTTACAGTTTCTACCTTTTGTTAGTCTGTGTAGATATTATTTCTGTGGAGGGCAAAGATAAATATTAGTATCACTTCAGAGGCAGTGACATTACTTAAAAATATTGATGTCAACCAAAGGGTTTGCTTATTTACCAGGGAATAAGGTATCCACCTGTTTTTCTGTCCGCCCACATCAGGCTCATGAAGGATGGGCTGCTGGACTTGTGTGCTCATCAGGGAGAGACAGCTGGCTAATCAGGGCTTGATCCATAGACCTTGCGTATCGCCAAATTTATTATTGTGGCAGGACAATGAGGGCACACTCATGCAATTACAGACCCAAACCAATATTGGCTGGAAATTATTGAAAAAAAAACAGCAAGTAATGCAAACAGGCAGTTTTTTAAGAAAATAAATGGGCAACTGCAGCTTTCACAAATGCTAATTAACGTAAGCAAGAAGGTGACTTTATAACTTTTGACTAGCTGATTGTTAAGACATAACTCTTAAAATATGTCGGTTTTAATGACTTTTTTGTAAACTTCTCAACCCTACATTTTAGTCTTGCACAATACAACCACATTGCTTTCTCTGTTATTTTTAAACCCGGTTGTACATTCTGACCCCGTCACTGTTTGGTTTGGAGCTGTTGTGAAATGGCCAATTGAAAAATACAGTCAACAACACCAAACACCTAAATTTTTACCTGGTTGCGGTATTAGCCAGGTTGTAATATGAAATGTTTATGAATGAATTGTTTTATCTGTCACTTGATTAGTGCATAAAAACCTCCCACACAGTTACATTCCCCAGTTTACTGGGAAACTGGCCTTTTAATATATCAATACTTTATTCGACATTTTACAGGACCTCCGTGATCATGATGATGAGTGGATGGATGTGCAATTAGGAATTGATTGATAACGTATTGAATTAATGCCACAACAATTCAACATTCTTAAATCTTTTTTAAGGTCGGTCAGTCAAAAATCTAAGACTGAGTTTCTGGATACTCCTTATTCCTTATTTTCTAACACTTCAAAAACACAACAATGAATGATTGGATTTGATTTGACTCAGAGCAACAAAAAGAATTTGTGCTCACGTTTGACATTTCATGTCGAGCCCATTGGTGCTCACATATTAGCCTTCAGTGTTGTAAATAAAAACATTAGGAATGTCCCGTGTCTGTCCGGATAAGGATCGATCCTGGCATTTAATGGATGGACCGTTTACAGTGTTACGACACATCGCACTCTGACTCTAGCCAGTTGTAAAAGAATTCTCCATTGTGCTCTGTTAAACATTGCTAAATACATTACAATTGATTGAGTGGCATTGCGAACAAATTAACAGCAGCCGGTTTGAGTTAATTAAATCCACACTGACTGAGTGTCAACAAGTGGTGCAAACAGAGTTATTATATTTTTAGGGACATTTTACAGGTTAATATCCTGGTCAGTCCACAACATATTCATACTGTCATGCATCTCTCTACGCATAATATGCAACTCTATCGGCTATCAGGAAAGCCTGAATTGTTGTTCTGATTTACTGTTACGGTAGACCTACTTTTGTGTACTCTTGTATTTAATTAGTTATACTGTGAAGCTGAATAAATTCCAAGAATTATTGAATTGGACTCAGTATTGGCCAAGCCTTTATTTAAAAGGTCTTGGATTGGGAGCAGAAATCTTATTACTTAGGTCATCCCGAAAAGTACTGAGAATGTTGTTTCTACTTCAGGGCTGCTCACACAGAAATAAGTAGACATAAAGTAGCATTGTTTGTTTCGTAAAGGTTTTAGATCAAGTCAGTTGTCAATTAATTGAGTAAAGTTTAAGAAATTTCTCTGCTGATCTTGTTGGGTGAAAAAAGTTTGACATGCACTCTAGTGAACCTTTTCCACCGTCTCTCTGCTGGCTTGATTGACTCTCCTCCTGAATATGCTGGCCTCGGTATCTTGGCACCCTGGCACGTTTTGCCGTTGGCTTTCCATCGGTTACATTAGCACGGAGAGATAGAACTGGAGTGTCTTGAAGGAGGCGGCCTGTTGAATGTCTTCCCACCCTCTTCTTTTCTCTGGGACCCTCTGCGGGCCCTCCCTGTGTTCCTTGCTCAGCCCCAGCCCCCGCCAGGGGAGAGAGCGGAGCAGGAAGGGCCCGATAGCCAGCCAGACCGTTCCTCTGCCGAAGGAGTCTTATCTCAGAACTGCACACAGTGCACTGAGCGCATCCTTTTCCTGGGGTTCTGGGCCCGGGCGGCGGAGGAGGAGGTGGAGGAGGAGGAGAAGACATGGCTGGATATAGGTGTGTTCTCCAACCCTCCACTCCTCGGCCACACTGTGTTGTAGCCTGGGACTGTCTTTTCAATCATTCTCGTCTAGTTCCAGCAATTATGTAAACTGATTTTATAAATTGGTTGTCTCCTGTCTCAAGGTGTATGTGTTAGTTTCATGCAAATCTCTTTTAAAATGCTGCAATTACAGGAAGTCAACATGGCTTTTCAAAATTTTGGTTTAGCATTTGAATAGTAAAACGTTACGTTACATTGCTTTTCTCTTTAAGTATCAGCAGTCCAGTAAATAGAAATCCCTTTGCCATTTATATCTTGTGCCATGAGAAAGTTTGAATTACCTTCACTATGCACTGAATTCTTAGTCTCTTGTTGCCATGGCTTCACCTAACCACTTCAATGAGTAAATCTAGTCCCTGTGGAAATGTAGAAATGGACTGCAAACCACTGCTGAAGAATAAACAACCTGAAGCTATCAATGACAACAACTCAAGTCTCTCTGCAGTTGCTGATAAAAAGTCTTAAGTAATTCTCTTCACTGCGAGCAGGCCACGTGCAGGAAGTGTTGTGACTGCCAGGAATGTAAGTATTACTACAGTAGTCTTCCTTAATGTTGCATAACAAAAACTTTTTCAGATTCTTAAGAAATAAAATGTCACAGGTCTTGAAGAAAATGAAGGTCAGTGCGACAGAAAAGAATCTCAGATTTTTGGTTCATTAAAACTGAACAGAAGCTTGCTAGAATATCGATACTGCAGTGCTTTTGATATTTGATATTATAAACTAGTAAAATGGCTTTTATTATATTTTCTTGACTATTGCATCGTTAAAATATTTCATCTTGAAGCTCGTGTTGGGTTACGTATGCTCTGGTCTGAGGATATATTGTCCCTCGTCTGCTGTATACTATATGATGTGGCAGTCACACAGAGAATGGCGACTGATAATAACAGGCCAGAGAAAATAACACACACACATGGAAATGGGAAAACAAGATCTCAAACACTACAGCAGAGTTGTTTCTTGGTAACACGTTGCCCTCAACACCTGCCAACAAAAATCTCCAGGGCTGCCAGTAATGCTGCCTGGATCTGTAGAGTTATATACATACTGTACGTGTGTGTGTCCAGCTTGTGCTCAGCACAGCACTTTCCCTCCCGTCGGATCAGGGTCTAATGGAGATCCCCAGGCAGCGAGGAAGAACCACATACCAAGTTCCAGCCACCACCACCCCCCCAATGAAAGGAGATGTTTCTCTCTGTCACTCTCTCCTCTTTTTTTTTTTCGCTCATTCACCCTCTTCCTCTCTTGAGAGTAATTTCACAGGCAGTTCTAAAGTGGCCCCCAGCCATCTTCCCAAATCCCAGTTACATGTTGTTTGGCGCTGTCAGCTCTAAGCCCCATCTCCACTCTCCCAAGCAGAGAGGATGCCATTGTGCAGTAACAGGGAGTATAGATTTTCTCTGGGAAGTTGGAAAGTTTTGTTTAATGGCACCTCACCTGAAGGGCCTTATCCCCCCTTGTTAGAAGTTGGGGTTCTTTCTAGTTGAGGTCTTAGGTGGCAGAAAAACTTTGTTGCCCATTTGAGCACCTGCCTTGTCATTTAGCCTCAATCATGTGCCTCATGACTGTGTGAGGCTTCTGAATCCATCCTTTTTTACATGTCGTGCAGTAACTCTTGCAATAATCAAATATGTTAGATTTTTGTCAGAACTTAAATTTTCATTCATAAATTATAGCCCAAAAATAGAACATCTCAACTCGGGTTATATTTGCAGAGAAATCATTTTTTACCATCTCAATCAATATATTAGGCTGCAAAAACAATGGTTGATTCCCTCATGGAAAAATATTGACTATGAAAAGCCTTTTAGTGGGTTAAGACAAATAGCTTGAAGGGTTTTACTGAGGTCCCTGGTGGCTAGTTTAACAGAAATGAAACTTTTGGTATATATGGATGAATATATACAGCAGGGGTATTCGATTAATATTCAAAGAAGTCCATTTAGTGGAAATGTCTTCAAGCAAAGGTGCAGAACATCATAAGATCTAACTTGTGTTAGGTTTCAGGGCTATATACACATGCATATTGCCATTTTATTAGGTACTCCTATCTAAAAGTAATGCCATCAGATATAACAGCCCTGCAATAAGTCCTCCTCCGTGGAGGTTATGATTTTCAGTTTGTGTTGAGACTGTTGTAGAGAGGTGTAGATTCAGCTGTATGGTCGTCTTGGAAGATGTAGTTTATGGTGATGTTGAACTGTACTGTGTTAAACAGAGAGGTGTCTCTACTGTTTTATACTGGCAGGCTAAACAACAGAGTTCAACAGCACCACAAACTACATCACCTCCAAAATGACTATACAGTTGAATCTACACTTCTCTAAAACAGTTTCGACACAACCTGAACTTCACTGATAAATAAAGGTTCTTTTTTCGTTTTAAGTACAATAGGGGGCTGCATTTGAAAATACAACACAGGATTTATCATACTGGGCTCTTAGATCTTTTATTTTCTGTGCCCTCAGTGCGGATGTTAGTGGGTATGTCTCACAGTGGCACTTCACATTGCTGCTTCTAATGATAATGAGTGTCGGAACATATGAGACGTACTGATTTTGAGCTGCCCGTGGGAGACTGAACATGCAAGAGTCTGTCCATTCTTGATTAAAAGCTCTGCTTTTGCCCTCCACTTTTCTGTTTTTAAAGTGCACCTTGTGAAATTACTTTTCTCTCACTCACTTATTTCTCTTTCTGGAATGCACTGATTTGATTGGCTGTGTAGATGATTTATAATGCATGCGTTTGGTCTTAGTTTCTTGGGCCGTTAAATCAGTGCCGTAAAGCCAAGAAAAGCTGCGCCAGCTAAAATGGAAATGCTTCATGAATATTTAGTAATTCCCACTAATTTATCAGTTATAGGATAGGACGGCGTTTGAGTTCAGCCCCTCACTGTGGTCTGCATTAGTTACCTCAGACATCACTCTGCATTTCCATCTATACAGGTCCCTTTAGATCTGTTCCGATCTACATCCGCATTGTTTTACCAGCCCATCGGTTAGCTTGTCTATCTCAATCAGTGTTGGGTCAAAGTAGTGTAATCTTAATGTAAAAGCTTAAAGGTCAAACCGTGAGGTGACTCGGCGCAACACAGTGCTTTCAATTCATCTCTAATCTGTAGGGTTTGAAAAATGCCGTCCACTTCAGCATCTCTGAGGTAACACACAGAGCGGCAGTATTGTTTAGTGTGACTCTCAGGAGGAGCTTCTGCATTCTTCCCGACAAATCATTATGCATTGAGTAGGCCATTAGGAAAATGAAGACAAATGGGTCGCGGGGTGAGGTGACAAATTGTTCATGCTGTAGAGTTAAAAAATCCAGACCGTGTTGTACCTCAGTTGTAAAGTTGGCCCTGTGTAGTAATGAAGCCAAAAGGTTGGAGAGGTGACTTAGTGGCTGGAAAATTCACCATTTGTGTTAAAGGAGAATAGTTTACTTAACCAATTATAAGCATTTCCGAGTATTCTTAATGTGACACAAAAAGTTATATTTAATAACAAAACAGTGCTGAAGTGTCAGCGGGTGAACTGAAAAAAATCTCTCGTTGAATGTCAACACTTTATTTATGAAATAAGGTCTGTTTATAAGCAAACGTACTATTGTTTCACACCAGAATGCTTTACAAGTGAGGAGCTGTTAGAGAGGGATGACAGCTAAGGAGCTGACTGTGCAAGGACACACAGCTGGATGTGTGGAGCCACATAGTGTTGGAGAAAGATGATGATAAATGTCAGATGTGAAGCGGTTGGGTCTGTGATGCTTATTTTAAGGGGATCCTTTAACACCTATTGTTACATCAACATCCTATTTTGGGGTCTTTTCACTCACCAAAATCTGTCTGGTTAATCTCTGCACGATGATTGACGATCACTTAAGCTCCTTGGTCCACCATTGTGTGCTGTCTATTTCTGTGTAGATTCTCTAAATGCTGCATTAAATCCATACTCTGTGTTTTTTGTGTTTTTTCTTTTTTTCGGTCTAGGAGAGCAACAGCAGCGAATCTCAGGATGAGACGGAGGAGAATTTTACTCCTGCTCCCTCTGAACTGGACACAGAGTCCATCACCAAAACCGTGACAAGTACCATGACAATGCAGGAATATTTTGCACAGCGAATGGCTCAGCTGAAGAATGCTCGTGGACAGGCCCAGACTACAGCACCCTCAGCGGACGTCGAGACATCAGGTCCGTCTGAGGAACCCAGTCCATTCCACAACAGCAACGATGACTCAGAAGAGCCCAAAAAGAAAAGGAAGAAGAAGAAGAGCAAAAAGTCAGTAGATGAGCTGGAAGTTGCAGAAGAGAACAGTACCGAGCCGATCGTATTAGAGGGTGATGAGGACCAACAGCAGGAGTGTCCCGGGAAGAAGAAGAAGAAGAAAAAGAGGAAAATGGCCGAAAACGGAGGGACTACAATCGAGAACTGTAGCTCCACCTGTGGCGTGGCGCAGCACTGTGAGGAGCTTCCTCCGTCCAAGAAGAAGAAGAAGCATAAAAAACACAACAAGGACACTGAGGTACCAAATGGTCTCGAGCCAACTGAGGATCAAACTGTAGAGTCTGAAGTTGTTCACAAAAAGAAGAAGAAACACAGAGAGGAGGTGGACGATGTAGTGAAGGAGGAGTGGGAGGTGGTAGAAAGGAAATCCAAAAAGGACAAGAAAAAGAAAAAGAAACATCAAGAATAGGGTGGAATTAACACAACCGGCCTCCAGTTCCTCCAGTCTTTTAGGCTTCAGAGGGACTAAACATGATCACGGAGGCATGTATGGAGTAATTGCCTTAATGAGCAAATCAAATGTCTTGTGTACATACAATCTAATAACCTGTTTATAAAGAACACTTGGCTACAGTGGGGAGAAACTGGAGGTTAGACAGTTGATCACATTAAAAACCTTCAGGCTGCCCAGTGGAGCCACAAACTTGAACCGTTGACCATTGGGATACAGCAGAAGGTAAAACGCCTCGACTTTGAGAAGGAGTTTGACATTTACGTCTTTGTTCTCTTTTTCAGAGTGTCATGAGAAGGTCGATCCCACTCAGCCTTAGAAATGCTGGTAGGCTGATGTGCTTAGACCAGAGCCAGGTTAAGTTGTTCCCCCTGTTTCAGGTCTGTACGCTAAGCTAAGCTAACCAGCTGCTGGCCGTACCCTCATATTTAACACACAGACATGAGAGCGGCGTCAATCTACCCATCTGACTCTGGCCTAATGTCCCTAAAATGTTGAACTGTTCCTTTAATCTACAGTTGCTGTATCCACAGTGTGTAAAATGTATTAATACAGACAGAACTTTTTTAAATTAGACTTTTCCATCAAGTGGCAAGTCTCTTCTATGTCTTCTTGAGTAAAAACGGTGCAGAAAACCCCAAATTGTTACCGCACAATTTTAAAATGGTTATTTTAAGTTTTGCAAACAATATATCCAAATGATTTCCCCCAAAATATCATCATTTGGGTCTCATCATCTTGGCTGCATCGGCATTACTATTTATTAAAGCAACTTTTCACAGTGGATTTATTCTTCACACTGTTCATTAAAGTGGCCCAAAGACAGTTTCTGTCAATTGTGTGAAAACAAAAGAAGCACACAGAAAATCGTTGTCTTTTTGATGTTAAATGACGTGACAGGTGCGAATGAATGCAATTTGATGATGAAATCTGGAAAACTTTTGTCTGATTCGTTCATGAGCTGTAAGAAAACGGACAAACTTTGGTGCTTTAACAGGATCATATCACTTTTTAAATAAATCCAAATAGTCATGCATGCATGTTGATTGGTTGTTATTTTTTTCATAGGTGGAGCAAAATGTAGGTGAATGTAGAAAAGTGTTGAGGAGAAATAGATTTATTGTAACTGAGCACCGTATATCATCTGATCAGCTGTTGGTATAATCTGAAAATATACATAGATTTATACCTTCAGACGTGGCTTTCACAACAGTCACCATTTCCACTTCCCAATGTGTTTCAGGAGGTTACGAAATCTTTTCTTTGACATGACAGAAACTTGTTCAGCATTGAGAGTGTAGTATGAGTCAAAGGAGGAAAGAGGAAACTACAGCTGTGCAGTCTTGCGCGTCAAAACAGCACAGCATTCCTCTGCACTATTTTGGGTTTGGAAGTTTTGAAAAACACAACCTGGATTAGTTCATTCGTCATCCTACGATGGAAACACGGCCTGACTGTCCCTGTAAGCATCTCAGGTGTCTGTGTATTGTATTTCCTCCTATACTGAAGAGTCGTTCTTAGTTTCAGTTCAGTATCAGAAGAAAGAATAAATAAAAGTACAAATTAAGAAGAAAATATACAAGTATATTTAGAAGCTGAACCATTATTTATGCTAAATTAATTACAGGTTCAGGGGAAGCTGCATCATTTTATCAAATTTAAGTGTAATTTTAAGTGCAAACAGAATTTGGCTCTCCAACTGATGTGTTTATCATGTATGTTAAAAAAGCACTTTAACATTTCTCCTTTTGAAAATAATTTCAGTCACAGTATGAATATAATGTATAATTGCTCAACTGCCACCATTTACTTACACATTTACATATAATGCTCACTTTTTTTTTGAAATATTAAATTCTACATTGGCGTGTACAGCTACAATAGGTTATGCATGACAGAGAGAAAAAACTAATAGAAGTGATGAAGGTTTATCCTCATAATGCTCAGCAGTGGACTTTGTTCATAAACTGATTTGGGTGTGAACTTGCTTTAAAAAGTTGCCATAGTGAAATGTCCTGTCATACAGCACAAACAGAGAGACAAACCCTCCTCAACTCTCCAGTAGCCACATGTCTTTTACGCTGAAAGGGTGAACAACAGCAGGCTGATAGAGCTCCCACCCACACAGCGGTTAACACATGCAGCTATTACTCACTTCAGAAACCCCCAGCTCTGAGCTTTCACGTGCTTCACTCCAAATTGCAAATATAATGTAAAACTCTCACATCGCCAGCCTGCTGTCTGACTGTACTGTACTGTACTCACTCCTGCGTCTCCTCCAGCTCACATTTGCTCTGTTTCGCTGACTTTCACTGACTTCACATCAGCGTGACCCACATCAGAACAGCAAGAGCAAGTGCGGCCCTATATATCACCAATGTGCCTGCTCTGCGCACATTCTGTGGCTTCAGGTGCCGTATCCTGTTCCTGTGGGGTGGGGGGGGTTTCACACACAAAGCCAGAGCTGACACTTCAGTCTGATGGGTGGGGAGGCACTCATAACAGCTAGACATCCATGTTGCCTGTGGATTAACTCTTCTGAGTTCTAAGTTCTGGAGTTAAAAAGCAGCATCTGTAGTCAGGTTACTCCCTCCTCTATAAATATAACAAACCAAGATACTGTCTGACCTGTGATCAGTAGCTGTATTTGAGCAGCGTGTGTGTGTGTGTGAGCTACTTCATGGCTGCAGACCAAGAGTATCCTGTCAACAGGAACTCCTGGATTTGATATGCACCCGCCTCTGGCCACAGAAGGAAACTGATTTGTTTGCAGTGTGTGTTCAGTGGTTTTATCTCTCCTCTCACCCACAGATGTGTTAGGAAGTTCCAAAAATTGATCTGTTCCCAAACTGTTAGGAAATAGAACATTTCCCCCCTCTGAGGGAGTGTAATTTTAACAGAGACGTTTGCATTTAGCCGATTAACAGAAATGTATATGAGCAATGTGTTTAAAAAGCCAGTTAATTTGTGTGGAATGCATCTGCATCTTATAAGATGGGACAAAAAAATTGTGTTGTGACGGGCTGGCCGTGCTTTTGGAGTTCATTGGAAATCTGAAAATGCAACCAACCAGTGCAGCTTGCCGTGTAATGGCAGAACAGGTTGGATAAGTTTGTCAGGTGAGGATTTCCTTGTTGAAAAAGAAAGTTGCCAAATCCATTTTCTTCATCACAGCAGCAGCCATATATTAGAAATATTCTTAAAATAAGAAAAAGGGGTTTCTCTCATTGGTTGCATTTTTTCCACTTTAGTCCAATATGAATTTAATGAAATGTAGTCAGGAGAAATAATCCTGACTTTAAGGGGGTTATTTGAACAGAGATGAGAGCATTTGTCAGTGGAATGTGCTGTTTTGTTGTTAGGCTAGTTTAAGTAGTTAGTAGTGTTGAAATGCTGCTCTCTCCCTCTCTTTCCTTTCACGGAGCTCAACTTGCAATCAAGGAGGAGCTGAGAGTCCTCCGGGGCTTCTCCTGGAACCTGCTCCTCAAATATAAAGCGCTCCCCCCATCCACCAGGAAAGACTGAATCATAACTCATAAGGAGGAGCCGCTGCCTGAGCGCATCTGTGGTTTCTCCCCAAACCTGTGGTGACATCTGACTGCAGCCTGTGGTAGCTCTGCTCATCTGCTCAGTGCGCGAAACTCCGCAGGATTTTTTTAAAACGCAGTTGCCGTAGTTCTCCCCAGCATTTTTAATTAGCCCGCAGCAAACTTCGCCACAACTTGCCAAAGACAGAGCGAGAAGCGCGTCTCGAGTTCTGGAGAGGAGAGAGCGCGCAGATGGCAGCTCTCATCAGCGCGTACTCGTCCTGGCCGGAGTCCTTCGAGTGTCCTCCAGGTGACGGGGACGTGCCCGACGGACATGGCCCGCACAGGACCCCCGTGGACAAGGTGCCGGAGCCGCGGATCAGACGGCCCATGAACGCGTTCATGGTTTGGGCCAAAGACGAGCGCAAACGGCTGGCGGTTCAAAACCCAGACCTGCACAACGCCGAGCTCAGCAAAATGTTGGGTGAGATGACAAAAAGTTATTTAAAGCTCTATTTATGTCTAGAAATTATTATTATTATTATTATTATTATTATTATTATTATTATTATTATTATTATTATTGGTACTTTTTAACCGTCCACACACTTCCCATCAGGCCTCAGCTGTTTTACAGAAGTTTTTAAGTTGTTTCCAACATTCAAAGGATAAGTGAATAAAATTTTAATCTATAAAAACTTCTAAAGCGTGTTAAAGTAAATACAACCAAACGTTTTTAAAGTAATAAAATGTAAAATTTAAAAAAGTAAATTAATCGCAGCCCTTAAAGTTTGAAGCGCATCCCCCCAAAAAATCCCCTCAATTCAAAGGTAAATATCAGCGAACCGCACAATTCGTTCGAAGACAGACAGGAAGGGTAGAAATGTATGGTTTCGCGTTGGATTTAGATAACGTGGATTAGTGTTTATGTTAACCTCAAAATCTGGCACTGTCACAAATCGGAAATCATTTTAAAGCCAATTCGAAAACAGTAATTCATGTAAAAAAAAAAAAAAAAGCTTTCATAAATAAAGGTGAAATTGGCTCGTGTTTATCTAAATTCATTACTTGAAGAACAGAACAGAAGAACTTCAGAGGGAGCTGCGGTGAAAGCTTTAATATTAGTCAGATGCTTTTTCTTTAATTAAAAAATAATAATTCACACACCTTAGAAGTAAAGGATGACTCCATGTCTTTTTATGGCGCTGTTTAACGTTTGTTTAATTTTGGAAAGTATGTTGAAATCCCACCATTATTTATTTGAGTTTAATATCTTAATAACCAAATGAAGTTGTATGAGTCTACAACTTTAAAAATGGTCGAGAACATATTTATGGATATTTTACAAGATGTAGGAATTTTTAGTGTGAGAAAATATATTCATTATAATTGTGTGGTTGTAACAGACTTAAAACATGGAATAAAAAAGGTGCAGACGTAAACTATAAACTGATGTTGAACCTTATTCTGGATTTTTATTTAGAATTAAATAAACTTGTGTCTCATCTTCCTGCAGGTAAATCATGGAAGGCCCTGACTCCCCCTCAGAAGAGGCCCTATGTGGAGGAAGCAGAGAGGCTTCGGGTGCAGCACATGCAGGACTACCCCAACTACAAGTATCGCCCTCGCCGGAAGAAACAGCTGAAACGCATCTGCAAGCGGGTGGACCCCGGCTTCCTCCTGAGCGGCCTGGCCCCTGATCAGAACGCCCTGCCCGACCAGCGAGCCCTCTGCCACCCCCTCGACAAAGACGAGGGCAGCCCTAATGGCATCAGCGGCAGGTTTTCCAGCCCCAGCCCTGCTCTGCCCAGCGTCAGAAGCTTCAGAGACCCATCCGGCTCCAGCAGCAGCTTCGACACCTACCCCTACGGTCTGCCCACTCCTCCTGAGATGTCTCCCCTAGATGCCATGGACCACGAGCATGTACCCCCCTCTTATTATTCAACATCTGGTAGCTCCTCCGTCTCCTGCTCCTCCTCAGCCTCTTGTCCAGATGAGCACCACCAGAATCAGACACACATGGGCAGCCCGCCCCCTTACCACACTGACTACACTCAGATCCACTGTGGTGGCACACACATAGGTCACATCCCTCACATGTCCCAAACCGGCGGCGGTGGACTGATCCCAAGTCCTCCACTGGCTTACTACAGTACCTCATCTTTCCCTCAGATTCACCACGGGCTCCACCAGGGCCACCTGGGTCAGCTGTCCCCTCCACCGGAGACACAGGGTCACCTGGAGACTCTGGACCAGCTGAGCCAGGCTGAGCTTCTGGGTGAGGTGGACCGCAACGAGTTTGACCAGTACCTTAACTCCACAGGGACCGGGTTCCATCACGAGCAGGGCAGTAGCATGACTGTTACAGGACACATCCAGGTGGCGTCTGCCGCCGCCACCTCCGCCTCTGCGTGTCCCAGTAGCACCACGGAAACCAGCCTCATTTCCGTGCTTGCGGACGCAACGGCGGCCTACTACAACAACTATGGCATCTCGTAAGCTTGGTTAGAGCACCCATTAAACTTGTGACTGATTAGACACTATAGGGTTTCAATGGGTGAAGACAATTGGGATGATGTTGCACTTTGGTGCTAGTGAGGGGAAGATTTCTGAGCTCTCATCTGTAATTTCAAATCTTGTATTTGCATCTATAAGCAAGATCATCCCACCATGATTAAAACCTGAACTGATTACTGAGCAATATGATTGTCTGGAGCCGAGGAAAGAACAAAGGGCAATTGGAGGAATATGAAGAAAGGGAGATGGACAACTCAGGGATGCAGAAACAAAATACTATAGTATGCCATCTCCAGTTGTCATGAAATTTCTAAACCAGAAGAACAATCGTAAAGACTTGTTGTCCACTTGTAAATGTCACCAGTTACTGTTGCCACTGCAGCATGTACAGATGCTCTTTAGAAGCTAAATTAAAGTCCTTTGATGTTTCGCATAAATGCTAACTGTAATGCTATTATCAACGCTTTTCATTCGAATGTTTGTATTATATGTTCTTGCTCTCATTAGTTTGGGAGTCTTACCTCAGTAGTTGTAATTGAATGAGGTTTTAGTTGGACATTTCTTATGCAATTTAACAAACCGTTGTATAATGAAGAAAAAAGGCGTTTATACTTCTTCTCAAGTACTTAATAATATATAATCATAACCTCTACGATGAAAAATAATAATGGTATCTATAACTGTATGCTGATTTAGGTTTGTGAAAGACAATTATTTAAAATAAAGTCACATTTTTATATAAAATGCAGTTGCTACTTGGATAATGTGCCCACAAACAACAAACCACAACAAAAGAATGACTTTTTATTTTATTATTATTACATAGAAAAACAGGAGATGTTGGTAATAACTGACACACTTAAATGGTATTATGTTCTACTGCATAGTATACATAGTACCTGATTAATCCAATCAGACTGCTGAATAAAACCATTAAAAGAATATAGGACTCCTGCCTTTCTTACACTACGAGCTTTCAAACATGAATGGGGATAAATGGCGTGTGCTCATTGTCCATCTTTGGATTTAGTGTCACATAGTTTTTTCTTTTACTTTGGGCTCTGTCTAGTTGTTATAACGCAAGTGGCCCATTCTGACACCCACTCCCTTGCTTGCTTTTTCCGCCCTCCATCACATCACCCTTCTCCATCCGTCTCCTCTCGCTTTCATTTCATCCCGGTTCAGAGGATTAGTGTAAAACAGGCACAGCCGTCGCCACCCGCCTCCATCTCAACCGTCCTTTGTTTTCCTGGAGTCTTATTCTGGGTGCCATTCTTAGGCACTCTGGACCCCCTTACCACCCCCACCCCCTCACCCCATGTTCTATCTTGCTGATGCAGACCTTTCGTAATCTGTGCAAAATAAATAAAAAAATAAATCCCAGGGCCTCGTTGACTGTTTTACACCCTCCTCATTTTTCTCCCCCCCCCTTCACTCCTCCCCTCACACCCTCTCTGTTCTCTTCAATTTTTCTTTTTCGATAAAAGGAATTCAGGGGGCTTTTGACAAATCCTGGAGTCTGGCTGGTCTTCCTGCATTTTTTGGGAACGGTTGAGTCGTGCTTCTTGTAAAGAGGATGTGGCGGAGGAGCGGTGTTTCCTGACTGATAAGGGAAAAGCCTCTCTCCGTCAGGATGTTTGGGCCTGGCTGGGCCCTGCATTAAAGAGCCAGAGAGAGGGAAGGGAACCCGCTGTTCAGCAAGCGGGAGGAAACACTGCCGTGCTGATTAGCATCTGACCTACCCGTCTTTACTTACCCACCATTTTTCAGGAGAGGCTTTATCGGCCAGGCCTGTCATACCTTGACCACAGACACACCACAAACATCCACATGGTGCACATATGTACCCAAAAATGACCTTTCTCTGTACCCATATTTAACCATGATTGTGTGCTTCTGACACACCTTCCTGTGAATGTGATTAAACTGACCAGAATGACAACATTCATCAAATTCCAGTATTTGCAGCTGGCCGATGTTGTGCTCATTTCTTCGGGGTTAGATCATTACCCTTTGTCCCTGCAGGGGTTCAAAACTCTGCGGAGGGTCCATTTGTGTGCGACCATATTTCGGATGTTGTAGCCGGACGGGTGGTGCCCCAGGCATACAGGGTGAGAAAGTAGTCTTTGGTGCGGTGTCAGCCCCAGAGTTGTCGGGGTCAGCTCTGGGTGCTGCTGCAGACTCCCTTGGCAAAGAAGCCCTGTAATGTCTCAGCAATCATATCCACCACCTCAGGGTAGGACATCGTAACATGGGCAAGGACAAAGACTAAAGCATCAACAAAGCATCATCACTATTGCCAGACTATTACCAGAGGACTGTACTTGAGCATAAATTGCACAATAAAGCAGTGTCTTCATCAGTAAGATCATATTATTCCCATTTCAAATCCAAACAACTCAGAAAACCATTATGGCCTCTATTGAGAATGAGCAGTTCAAATGCAGTTAATGTCACATAAAAAGTAGATCTCATGAGTGTGAACTTCTCACGAGCTAAGAAAAAACGTGTTGTTTTCAGCTTTGTGAGGATGAATTTTTTCAGATGATCCATTATTTAACTGACAAAGTAGAAGAATTGTATCAAACCATGAAGCAAAACCTATCGGGCCTCTGCAGCGATAAAAAAAACAATATTGCATATCTAACCCTTACATTTATAGTAGTTTCCAATGAAAAACTACTAAGCTCTGGCCAGTTCACATCTCCTGTGGATAATAAAACATATCTTTGATTAGCGCACTAGAATCCCCTCAGTGAAATACCCAGAGGAGCTCTACAGGAGTATGTACTGAGAATTGTGGATCCTGTGACTGTGAAGTTTTCGGGAAGTGAGGGCAAAACACTCGACTTGTCAGTTTCAATCCTTTCCTCCCTAGAAGTTGACTCATCGCCATTGTAACCCTTAGAGTTAATCAGAGAGTTGTGCTGAAAACCTGAGACAGCATTGACTGCTGTTTAAGGTGCAATAAATCAACAAAACAGGAAATAAAAAATAATGTGTCAACAAAAATTGGCATGAAATTGTTGTGAGGTGCATAAACTTTGGAATTTATACACACAGGTGCCAGCAGGAATTGTCTGTAAAACCTTGTCTTCTGTGAGAAGGGAGTGCATAATCTCTTTGATTTGACTAATTGATCCTTCACACATTTGTAGGATCACAAAATTTACAATATTTGTGAATATAAGGATATAGGCTGAACAAACAAAGAGCCTCCTCTTGTTATTTCTCTCTGATTGCTGACTGGCTGAGGTCCAGTCTCAGGTCAAGCCCGTGGAATGAGTCTGTCAGGTAGTCTGTTATGTTTCCTATTTCCTCCTCTGCCGTCATGTCACTTCCCTGGGCAAACAAACAACTGGGCAGTTTAACTCTACAGCAACTGTCAAGGTAACAACGTAAGTGTGGACACGGTGCACAGCTTGCACAGCTGTGTAAAGTATTATCCATCTGCTGGGACCGAGGTGAGCAGTGATCACTTTAAATATCATGTCCTCAGGAGGCACGGAGGAGGCTGACTGTCTGGTTGGTCCAGTGTCCATTGTGTAGCCAGAGATGGAGCGTCCAATCGCGTCACATCTGGAGATTGACCATTTGTGCCATATGACGTTCTTCGCGTATTAACTGTAGGTCAAGGGGAAGTGGCTGATTTGAACTACATGACTGAGGCGTATCAATGTCTGAGACTGAGATGCCCTTTAAACCTACATTCTATAGAAACGCTATGTTATGGTGAGTTTGAATTTTGTATTGCTGCTGCATGAACAAAGCAGCTGCATAAATTAGAAGCCATTATTTGCAATTGGAGAAGGCAAAGTTAAGAGATTCTGGGGCAATAATCATGTATTTCCTGTAAAGCCTTGCAAATAGAAAACAACAAAGCCATTATAACATCCTCATCACAGCAAACGCAATGAACTTTACACCAAATTAAACAACTCTGTGTGACGGATAAAGACACACTTACATCAGTAAATACTAAATGTTGTCGGAGTGCATTTCCAGTTGGAGTGTGTTACAGCAGCATAATAACCTGTTTACAATTTGTACTTGGCCCTAAATCTGGCCAAAGGAGGAAAAGAAGGAAAAAACACACACATCTCACAGCAAGGGATTACGGGTGCAGCTATTCTTCATCTCATTGTGGCTCAACAACAGGCAGAGTGTGGGGTGGCAGGCAGGCGTGTACGTCGCCGGACGAAGAATGGACCAGACTCGTCGAGGGACAGGTGCCATGTGGCAGAGGATGTGCGGGGACACAGATGGGGACCCCTGGAAAACTTGGGGGACTGTACGAGCAGCCAAGGGCCTCCCACCCGTACCTGTGCTGTGAATGCTGCAGCTGAACAGGATCCGGCACCTGTTCTAAGCAGATACAGGCGACCAGCAAAAGCACAGAGGGAGGCCAGCACATGGCTGCCAACCCAGGGAAGGAGAAGGCTTGATTTCCATTTACCCATAAGCGCGGCCTGATTACCAAATCGGCACAGGCTTTACTGCAGAATGTACAAAAAGGATTGAGAAATGTGCTGTCTTCCAAAACTATGTGCATTTCAGTAAACTCCCTACTTTAATAAGAGTTGTGTATTAGAATGTTTTACTCAAACTAGAAACAACATTGAAAAGTCCAAACTTCTAAAATACTGGCACAGATGTAATATTTTTAAAACCAGTGATGCAAAATTGCAGTGCATGTCCTATTTTTACGCCCTGGCCCGCATTGGCCTCTCTCTCTTTCTAATAGCATTCCTTGCATTGGTCTGTGTATGCTGCAGCGCTATCTGGCTTGTTTTTGACTGCTGCAGATTCTCCCTGGGGTGGTGTAACTCTTCACCTCAATGTGGAGGAGGATGTTCCTATTGTGCTTCCTAATTGCAATGTGGTTGTTCCATTTAAGAGATAGAACATCCTTATCTGTTCTCTCTGTGATGTTGTATTGTGGGAATAGCTAGAAGAGGTATTACATATTTTGATTCATGTTGTAATTGATTGTAATTGACAATTATAATGTTTTCATTTTCTGACATGTATATTTAATCGAGGCATGCAGTTAAACTGTAAATTATATGGCTAATTCATGCATTGGAGCTTAGAATTCATTTTCTTTTAAGATGCTGCTGTTTTCTCCTTATAAATTCACAGCTGTGAGAAACATCAACTAATACCAAGTCAAAACAGTAAAAGGGTGAGGGCAACACATCTTTGATCTCACTTTTCCATTTTAGTGGGCCCACATGCTGCCATCGTGGCTTGGGCCTCATCATCCTGCACCAACAGAGTTTACTCAGGGTGCATCCTGAAATGCAGACGCACTAATGATTTAGATGAGTGATGTTATAAGTCCAGCAGTATGAGAGAGACCCTTTTAACAACTACTGTGGAGGATAGACAAAGCAAACCAACAGGGCTGCCCAATGACAGCTTGTGAGAAACACTGAGAACCATAAAGTTTGAAATATTTCGACAAATATCATTCATAAAATTAAAGCTGCAAGCAGCGCTGGAGGGCCCTCGCACCTCCGTGCACGTTGTGGCGTGCGGCGGCTCCGTCCTGTTACTGGACGCCGACCATTCCACGCGATAAAACAGGGATTTTACCGAACAGAACATCAGTGCTTCTCTTCTACAGCTGACTCAATCAGTGAGTTTGTTTATGTCATTGTGTTACTTTGATGCTTTTAATGGTTAGTTTGGATCCAAAGAAATATTTATGTAGCACACAACAACACAAACATATTAACCGAATGAGGCAGCAGCAGAGCAGCAGCTTCCTGTGTTCTGTGTGGTAAAATCCCTGTTTCAGTGAATGTAGTCTGGTGTGTGTGCAGAGAGCGATATAACGGCTGTTTGTGGTTAAACCAAAAGGATCCTCCAGGTCTCTCTCTGTAGGGATCCTTTCCATGATGCTGTCACACACTTAGAATAACACTCTGAGCCTGTCAGTGGATCAAACAAGCACTTTTAGTGGACCTACTGTGATCAGGTGCAGTTGGCAGTCGACTGAGGCAAACTGGACCAATTTTTTTTTTTTTTTAAAGTTCCACTTTAATGTCTGACTGAGCTGCAGTGAAACGAGGAAAGCTTCAGTGTGACTGCAGGATTAGTTGGTTCTGTCATGAGGAAACCAACTGGAGGTTCCTGCAGGGAGACTCTGACCCATGTGACGACGTGACACCTCATCGCTTCACACCGTCGCATACTAAGAGCAGAAGATGGGCCGCATGTGTCGTACATCCTGATCACACACCTGAACGCAACACAAGCTGATATGTAACGCTGCAGTAGGAAATATTACATTATAATTCTGGTTGAAATAACCCATTTTGTCACTACAATATTTATTTGAAGGTTTCCTTAAAAAACAAATGTGTCTGAGTGCTGTTCCCTTTGTGTTTAGATTTTTTTGGCCTGTAAATGCACCAGTGATAATATCTAATTATATGAAAACACACTTTGTCCGTGACTCCTCAATTTAAAAGAAGAGCTGGAGCTGGAGGCAGGACGTGGTTAGCCTAGCTTAGCATAAAGAGTGGAAGCAGGGGGAAACAGCCATCCTGGATCTGTCCAGAGTTCAAAAACACACCTGTGAACACCTCTAAAACTCTTAGACGAAAACACGTTGTGTCTGGGTTGAGCTAAATAGCACATTTCTGAAAATGTTGAACTGTTTCTTCATGGTACAATTAGACAATTAAATTAAAATTACGTGTTATTTTATTATATGATACATATTATAATATTATAATATTATTTTTATGTGCAACATTAAATCAAATCAGATCAGCTGATACTCAGTAAACAGTCCTTGATTGTATCCCAGTATGATATGAACAGTAAGACACCAGTCTGAAGAGTTCTGAACGATGCTCTACAGAGGAACACCTACACAGGAAATCAATATTTAATTTCTAATTTAAGTTTTTATTTCAAATAATTTCATATTTTTTGTTTGTTTGTTTTTTGTATGTTGGATAAATCGGAGCACCCGGAGTTTAAACACAGAGGAACAGATCAGATCCTGACAGACGGATCGCTCCCGTCTGCCAGGACATGAAACTGAACCTCCGTGCTGAGTGTCTTGTTTCACGCCTCCTTATTTTTCTGCTTCTTGTTCTTGTACTGGCGGTGGTGTTTCGGTGTTAGAGCTTTCTTGAGGCGCCTCCACAAAGACGGCTGGCCAGTGACTTGGGCCTCCCCCAGTGGGGCGACCTTATCAGTGACTTGGCCCTCCCCCAGTGGGGCGACCTCGTCAGTGACTTGGCCCTCCCCCCATGGGGCGACCTCATCAGGGACCTGGGCCTCTTTAAGTGGGAAAACCTCCTTTTTGACTTGGGCCTCCTCCTTTGGGGCGACCTCTTCGGTGACTTGGGCCTCCTCCTTTGGGGCGACCTCTTCGGTGACTTGGGTCTCCTCCAGTGGGGCGACCTCTTCGGTGACTTGGGCCTCCTCCAGTGGGGCGACCTCCTCTGTGACTTGGGCCTCCTCCTTTGGGGTGACCTCTTCGGTGACTTGGGCCTCCTCCAGTGGGGCGACCTCCTTGGTAACTTGGGCCTCCTCCTTTGGGGCGACCTCTTCGGTGACTTGGGCCTCCTCCAGTGGAGCAACCTGGGACTCCTCCGGAGGGGCAACCTCCTCTGCGACAGAAGTGTTCTGTGGTGCATGGAGGTCAGTTGTGATCAAGTTGTTTACCTTTGAAATGGGTTTTTTTCCAATCTGCTCACACACCTGGAGCATCATTGGGTTTTTGTAGGTATCAACTTGTTTCTGCAGTTCCTGCGTCTTTAGTTTGAAGACCAACAGTTTAAGAGAGTCTCTTTCGCCTTTCAGCCCTTCTACCAGGCTCAGGACTTTGGTGACTCTCTCATGAAACTCAAGCCTGACTTCCTCCAGTTCGTTTTGCAGGAGGTCAGCTCTCTGCCTTTCAGCCTGGACTTGATCTGTGAGATCTTTGATCAGGTCGTCTTTGTTGTTGTTCGACCCGTCCAGGGGCTCGGCTGCGAGGGCTGTGGAGGAGAGACTCTTGATTTCCTGTTTGAGCCTCACCACCTCCTTGTCTAGATCGAACCTCAAGCTCTGCTGCTCCTTCAGTTTCCACTCTGCTTCTCCACGCAGGTACTAAGAAGTTTGCTGCTCCCTACGTCTCAAACCTCTTTCATAGTGAAGGTCGGCTAGGGCTTTCTGCAGAAGCCGGTGCAGAGGTGGATCCCTCCCCCAGTAGTATGGAGTTGACTGGGCATCCCACTGGTTTTGAGGTTGCTGGGCATCCCAGTGGTTTTGAGATGACTGGCCACCCTGGTGGTATTGAGATGGCTGGCCACCCTGGTGGTATTGAGATGACTGGCCACCCCGGTGGTTTTGAGGTGGCTGGCCACCCCGGTGGTTTTGAGATGACTGGCCACCCTGGTGGTTTTGAGATGACCGGGAATCCCAGTAGTATTGAGATGACTGGCCACCCTGGTGGTTTCGAGATGACTGGGAATCCCAGTAGTATTGAGATGACTGGCCACCCCGGTGATTTCGAGATGACCGTGAATCCCAGTAGTACTGAGATGACTGGCCACCCCGGTGGTTTTGAGGTCGGTTGCCACCCCGGTGGTTTTGAGGTGGCTGGCCGTCCCCGTTGATTTGAGGCGGCTGGCCATCCCCGTTGTTTTGAGGTGGCTCCTCCCTCTGGGTGTTTTCATGAGGCTCTCTTGCATCCATCGGAGCAGGAGAGACCTCATTAGACTCCCAATCCATATTTTCGACAGCGCTGCTGCCATCAACAGGTAGTGTAGCTAATAACTCCTGATTTTCCTCCTCCAACTCCATGATCTCTCCCCAGGTGAGACCCGCAGGCAGCATTGCCTCGACTGGACTGCTGTTGGCTTTCATTGATCTTCTTAATGGAACCAATCGCAGTTGTAACGGGTTTTCAATGGTTGTTGAAGTGTTCTTCGAACGGTGGTGTGTCTCGGATGTGTGGTGAACGTGTATCTCTCTCTGTCTATCTCCCTCGGCTCAGTTTGGGTTCCGTCTCTATTTATATCGATTCAACATTCTGGAAGCCTCTGAGGTCATCAGTGACACCCTCAGCCAACATTCTGGTTACTTACAAACTTGTTTTTGTTTGAAAAATAGTTTTTCCAGTATTGTTCATCACATAGAAATATCTCAAGACAAGATATCTCAAGATATCTTGTGTATATCTGTTTATATTGTTGCTGCTGTAACAAGAAAATTTCCCCCTATGGGGGATAAAATAAAGAAGTCTAAGTCTAAGTCTAAGTATATGTCAATGGTTGCAGGAGTCCTTTAGGAGTTTCTGAGAGCTCTGGAAGTGGCTCTGCTATGACTTTTCATATCCGAAACTTTAAAAATGTCCGATTTATTTATTTCCTCATAGAAATGAATGTGAAACATTTTCAACATTCCCATTTCTTCACCCGACTTCTAGCCCTCACAGCTCCTTCATGCTTTTAGCTAGAAACTCCACTGAAGCTTTAAAACGTTCATCATCTCTCCCTCTTTCAGCACATACCTCTACCTCCTTTGTGCCATTCACCACTTCATCACAGTCGTCTTTTAAAACATTTTAAAACTTTT
The DNA here is from genome assembly GCF_042242105.1 of Pempheris klunzingeri. Taxonomy (NCBI): domain Eukaryota; kingdom Metazoa; phylum Chordata; class Actinopteri; order Acropomatiformes; family Pempheridae; genus Pempheris; species Pempheris klunzingeri. The sequence continues at coordinate 10,014,188 of NC_092029.1, forward strand.
TCTCATTTTACATGAGTGTGTATGTGGCCGCGCTAGAGTGGATGACGTCATCGCTAGAGTGTGGAGGAGCGGAAAAATCACATGAAACTTTTGTCTTTAACTCGCTGGTTTGGCCGAACCGTTTCACCCACAGTCACAGTTTATCACTCAAAATGTAGCTTAAGTCTTTGGACACGCAGTCATGTGACTCACAACACACAGAAACGCACGCAGCGCGTCCCACGAGCCTCGGGGCGATGGGAGCACCGACCGAACGCCTCATTGACTGCCATGTTGAAATGACAGAGGAGGGAGAGAGAAACACTACTCTTGCGCTCATTTCACCAGATAGAGACCTTAGATTACATCTACGTGTTCAGGAGACTCTCTTATGTCCACTGGTCTGCACTTTATGGCTGTGACATGGACTGTTTTCAGTAAAACCTGTATTTTCAAGGCAATGCAAAAAAAAAAAAAAAAATCAGGGCATTATGGAATTTTTCACCACGACTGAATTTTCTGCAAACTTTCATGAGTTTTCGTGCATGTTTAGGCCCCCAAAATGCAATTCATTGGGGAAAAGGAGGAGGAGAAGAAGAAGAATAATAAGAAGAAGAATTCCTTGCATTTCAACTATGTTTTCGCCCCCCTGGTTGCTTGCATTTCATATATTTTTGTCATCAAACGGTATAAATTTGGTGAAGATAGGACCTTGTACAGTGGAGTTACAGCACTTTTAATGCTCATGGCGAAGGAAAATGTATTATCGAAATCGCCTGGTCGTCACGGCAACAGCTTTTGACGGAGACTCACGGTATTCGCTCCAGACCAACATCAACGTCTTGAGGCTTCCCTGACAAAATTTCAAGTGGATCTGATCAACTGGCTGGTCTTGAGCCATCATAATGTAAAACATAGCATTTCCTGTCACTACCAGGTGGCGCTGTGACTGTGAATGAATATTGACATCTCAGTCCATTTTTTCCTTTTCAACCATTCCTGCGTGCTTTAGGATGTTTGCTTTGGGTCTTTATCTTGCTGGAGAACACATGATCTTTGACTCAAACCTAGTTTTCTTATACTGGGTTGCACATTTTGTTTTAAAATCACTTGGCAATCCTCTGATTTCATGATTCCCGTGATACGGTGAAGGCCTCCAGTACCAGATGCAGCAAAGCAGCCCCAAAACATTATGGATTCTCCACCACGCTTAACTGTTGGGAGGGTGTTCTTTTCCCTATGAGCTTCATTTCGCCGTCTGTAAACAAATTGTTGGTGTGCATTGCCAAAAAGTTCTATTTTTGTTTCATCTGTCCACAGAACATTTTCCCAGAAGGATTGTGGTTTATCCAGATACTCTTTGGCAAAGATCAGTAGTTCCTTTTTATGTCTTTTTTTCAGCAATGGGGTCTTTCTCGGCCTTCGCCCATAAAGCCCTGCTTGGTTTAGCGTGCAGCATATCATACGTGTTGAAACCATGACCCCAGATTGCTCCAGGTCAGCTTGCAGGTCTTTGGATGTTTTACGTGGTGTTTTTTCACAGTTCGCATCAACCTTCGAAGACTCTCATCGATTTTCCTGTTCCCCCCACGTCCAGGGAGGTTCTTGACAGTTCCATGCTTCGCAAACTTCTTAGTAACATTGCGCACTGTTGAAACAGGGATACCAAGGTCCTTGGAGATGGCCTGGCCTTATACCCTTTAGAGGTCTTGTGTTTGCTAATAATAGCACTTCTGATGTCCTCAGACAGCTCCTTTGTCTTCACCATTGTGAAAGGAACTGGTGGGCACTGACAGTTTAAGACAGGTGATTCTAATTTCTGATTTGTCACAGGTGACAAATGGTTTTTTTTCCCACACTGATATAGAGGGTGCCAATACGATACAATAAGATGTGATGTGGATGGGTAAAGGAGGTCTTTTAGTTTTTGACAGTGTCAGTGACGGTATTATGACTGACTATGTTATTATCACAGTTTGGCGATTCTGCTCTCTCATGTTCATCATCTCTCTCCTCATCTCTCTCCCTCTTTCTGGATAATCCAGGGATATGGGTCACCAATATCATCGTCATCATCTTCATCCTCCTCATTTCTTCTTTGCCTTTTTCTGGATACCCCAGAAAGTGCCTCTCCTTCTGCGGCTAAATCATCGTCATCACTGTCCTCATTTTCATACGAAATGCTGCTGAGATCAATATCATCGTAGCAGCTGTCACTGTCACCGTCTGCGAATTCATCCCACGAGCTGAAACCCATACTACTGTTCTCCTTCTCCTTATACTCCTCTTGAGCGAGGCTGCTGCCAATATCCAACAGTGGGTCTTCTTCAAAATGTTGGTTCATTCCCACCTCAACCCTGACATGTTGAATGACTTCCTGAACATGATGAAGGTGAATGTTATTACCATCGCCAGCACTTCTTCTCCTCTTTGACAATATTATCAATATTAATTTAGAAATATTCATCAGAAGGCAAATGCTGCACGCACAACGCCATCCTCACAGCATCTTTATTTGCTTCACCCCGGGGCCTGAACTGTTAAGAGCAGAGTCATGTAAATGACTAATCACTGATACAAGTTCTTATACACAGGAACAACAAATCTCATTTACCATTGCTTATTCAGGGATAGTACGTCAGTCATGACACACGGCATTTCCGCTGCCTTGATGTTCGCTGTTTACACTGAGAATTTCTGGGTAAGAACGCTTCTCACTGACCTTGGCAATGGGTCACTCTGGCATCATTTCCATGCTCACTCCCATCCCTCCGACCTTACGTTATGGCTGTAATATTCGGGATGTTGTTGATGTCTGAGCTTGGAGGAATCCCTTCCTGCTGGATGCTCAGCCCCATTTCCTTAAAGACTCAACATCAAAAATGAAGCACAGGGAAATGACTCACACAGATGTCCCCAGAGTTCAGACACTTCAACTAAAGTACCATGTTGACAGGTTCAAAACAGGATATGAGCTGGATAGGTCTATGTTTATTACAGATGGCGGTATACTTAAGAGCAGTGATAGCTGAATGCTTTGATAAGCAAATTGAGTTGCTACAGTCACGTATCCACTGTGACCTGGCTACACAAACACTGAAGTCACTCACTATCAACACTAAAAGTCTCAACCTATGATGTGAGTAGTACTCATTTTCAAACACAGAAACTGCCATATTAAAGACTATGACACTGATAAATAGGATGATAATAAACAGGCAATAGTATTTCCACATTTATGCAACTATGAACTGAATCTCCGCCCCAAAAATAGCTACACATCAATGCATCATATGTAGACAAATAAAGTTAAATCGTGCTATTTTCTGGAATCACAACTCTGTAAAGCACAAACTGTGCTCAGACGTGACCCTTTAGTTTATTAAATTCTGCTTCAGCTAAATATTACACAGTTAGCACTTTCATAGGGCAGTTTTCCCAAGGTGTTTGGAACTAAGAATCTATAAAAGCTCATTAATTACAATAGCCCATGACCTTATAGGCTAACCAATGCCATTTATAAACTGACCAATTTCTGCTTAGTAGAGGGATAATAATTCTACAGGCAAGAGCGCCTCTCAAACATATAAATTAAACATTAGCATAAGACATGAAAGGTGCACTATTATTAAATGATCCCACCATGATAAAAAAAAAAACCTGTTTAATCATAACTTATTTTAATTCAATCATTTTCTCAATTGGCTCCAGCTGTGTGCAGTACAGGTGCTATCAATGCAATTAATTAACAAGCACAAGATAGAGAGTTGCAGATTGATAGACTTTTGTACCAACAAATGGCTTAAAATACTTTTTGGAAACAGGAAGCTAGTTTGGTGACAACCTTCATAAGTTCATGGATGGTAAGTGTGCGGAATAACACTTGAAAACTGCTTACTTGGCTGTGGGCTTGATAAAGAAGTTGGAGGAGCCCTCCACTGACTTCATGCAGCTTTGTAGGAGTTAGCATCTAGTGGCCGTGAGAGAAACTGCAGCCTGAGCATTTTACCCGTCATGTGTCAACATGAATCCATGCTAGAGATGGGAACACGTCTTTCTAACTTCGGTCCACAGCTTTTGCTCGCCCTGTGTTGTGTTTAAGAGCTGACTGTTTCCTTTCGTCACGCGGGAATCCCGGTACTTCAGGCTAACGCTAGCTAGACGTTAGCTTCCTTTAGCTACAGTCGTGCTTGGTTATCTTATTAGCCAGCTAAGCTAACTAAGCTAAAGTATTAGTCATAACCTTTTTAAAAAAAAGTCCTTCTGTGTCAATGGTTGAACATTGATTTACCATTGGTCCTATACACATTACTTGTATCATTACGACGTCAACGGGTGTCAGATGTCAGGATGGCCGAGCGGTCTAAGGCGCTGCGTTCAGGTCGCAGTCTCCCCTGGAGGCGTGGGTTCGAATCCCACTTCTGACAGAAAACTTTTTTCTGCACCTTTGAGATGAAATGACCGCTCTGCTAAAATTGTTCTTGACAACTCTCACGTATGTTGTTCTTGTTACTAAAAGAACATTTAACCATTGCAATTGTCTTTAAATAATGTACCAGTGTGTGAGCACAGTACCTCCACCGGTTCATTATTTCAGTGCAAAGGTGCAGTTGTGTTAAAAGAGGACATGGTGGTGTTCATTTAAACAGCTGATTTTCAGACTAATGTGGCATATATGGTCAGACGCATTGATGACTATTATTCACATAATGCAAGATAATTATGGTTAAAATTTGTTCCAGTGTCTTATTAGGTACATTAAGAAAGACGTGGGTATTAAGCTGCCAGTGCCATACAGAAAATTATATTTTTAGTTTATGCTTTTTTTCCAAACTGAAATTCAGAACAACCAGGAACTTGTAGTGTCTGGGATGAGGCAGACTGTTAGTAGTAATGATTACATTTCCTGCCATGGAGAGTTAAGGCCACTGATTAGTTTGATTATGCAGTAGAAGAAGCAGTTTCAGTCTCACTAATAGGATTATCAACAGGCTCGTGTCTTAAGTTGGCAGGTCGTAAAAATAGTGACTTTTGTTCTTAAAATAAAAATGCAGATGGCCATTCATTTCTTACAACTTGCACACAAATGCGCAAAATCCCCAAGTAACAGACACACACACATGCGCACTGACACGCATTGTTGCATTTGCTAATTTACTTTAGAGTCTGAATTTATGGTGGTGAATTTAAATCCATGGAGTAATACTGTGTGTTAACCTCTGATGTGGCATCAACTTAATTACATATATGAAAGTAAAATAGTGAAACATATGCAAATCTGTTACCTCTCTTTCTACAGTTTGCAAGGAAATAAATCAAACAAAATTGCAAATGGACGAATATAACAGGACATTTAAATTAGCATTCTCTAGAGGTTTTCTAAGTACAGCAGGATTTGTCCAGAGCATGGGTTACTGCAGGATTGTGTAAATGTGCTTTGTGTGTAAATGTGTGGTCAAGGCTCCTGCTCTTGGTTATATTTATACTCTCTGTGATCCTCACTGTGACCTCAGTGTAACAGGTAAAGGTTAAAGAGTGAACAGAGGTACCTAAAACCTGACTGGACAGTGGCATTATCAGCACACTGGCACACGGTCTTCATCGAACATGTTCAACTCTAGTGACAAAGACATGAATTAATCTCAGTTTTTTCATTTTTATTCAAGGTGTTTCCTGTTCTTCCACAGGTTGCATTGAACTTCGAAAACGCAGAACATTTGTATCAGAAAAAAACATCACATCACCATTTGAAATCCTACAATCTTGTATAGTACTTGTATGCCATAGTTTTAATGATTGTTTAATATCTCATCATGATTAACCGCTATTACTTTTGATGTACAAGTTTGACTTTTTTACAGGCCTGCAGCCTAAATTAAAGCATCTTATATAACAATGTTAGTATTTGTGACCATCAGTGTACCCTAAGTGAGTGTATTTATCACATCTTATAATCAGCCTTCAATTTGGGCTTAATCCTCCAAGTCTTACCCTTTAACTGGGGCCATTTATCAAGACTTCAACTTCCTGGGTGCAAAGCTTCAGGAGGACAGTGACTAACATAGCAGGAGTCCTGCTGCACAGCAGGTTGCACACTAATTAGCCCTGATATTTTAACTGCAGCCAAGCAGGAAGGGGGTGATGCTAAGCCTGAGCACCAGTGCACGTGTGCAACCTTGACAGATGATGAGCTTCAGGGCGCCCTGCTGTGACTGTGGGTGCTTTCATTATGCCACCGCGCTTCCCACACTGTTGTGGTGTATTTAAGGGATTGGGAGCTCCTCCATGCTGGCGAGGGAGGTGCAAGGAAGCATTGCATAAAGAAAAGCACCATGTGATCCAAGCTGCATCCACATGGTGGAGGCTAGACATCTGACAGCAGGCTGCTAATCATATTTAATTCAATTTAATGCAGACTACAAGTTGGGGGGGGGGGGATTATTTGAGGCTGAGTGGTGTGATTGATCACAGATGAGTAAAAGCCTTTATATGGGAAAAATATTAGTCCCAGCAATCAGACATTTAATTAAAAGATAAATCCTCTTTTCATGACTCATGCCAATTGTAACCTCTTTCATTTGACTGGAAGTGAGGGGAGGCACCTTCCTCACACAGGAAAGCCCACAGTCAGAGGACAAAACTACATTCTCAGCATTTCTTTTGAGTCACTCACTCACTGGCATGACTCAGCGGTGGGGTCTTTCTGCTGTTTTCTCCCCTGAGTCAGGACGCAATAAATCTGCCCACCTCGAGTCAACTCCACCCCACCACGACCCATAAAGCTCCTTAAGACATAAGACAGATGATAGCGTGACACCACTGTGTGAGTGTGTGTGTGTGTGTGTGTGCGTTGGCTGTGTGGGAGTGGGTGCTCCTGTGATGAAGCACTTCTTGAAACTCCTGGCATCACAGGGAGGGATCGGCATGCCGTCTGTGAGCCTCTGATAAGGGTAACCCCTCATGTATTCTGTGGCAGTTCTTTTGTCCTTGAAAAGAGCGAGCTGACCCCTAGTGATATTTAGACAAGGAAAGCACAATCTCTAAAATAGCTTCACACTGCACCTTTCACATGTAACAAGTGCAGGACACACATGTATGATTAGATGTTTTTGGCCTTGTGAGCATTTCACATGCTCTGTCACAGCTGTTAGCCAACCAACCAGCCAGCCAGCTGGGATGAAGGAGGCTAACTAGCTTCTCTTATTAGTATCACAGTGTGCCCTGGAAAATAAATAGGTAAAGGGTGCCATCTTAGCCCATTTATCTTGATATGAACTTGAGACATCTCTTTGTCTTCTGTTGGACATATGTTATATGGTATGTAAATTTGTATCTGCTTTATTTTCATGGTGCAAGATATAAAATGAGATATTTATCCTGATGCATTTTAAACTGTAGACACACCGTGTCAGAGATACACAGTATACTTCCGCATGGCTACAATGGAGTGGAAGCAGTATCAATTTAGTTCTGTCAACTCAGTGACTGACAGTTTTGACAATAAGTGGCAAACTCCCCTCATTCAGATCACAACATGTCCTCTGATAGTTATGGATTTAACTCGCTTTTTCTTGACTTGACACTGTTACTGTCAAAATACAATGGTTATAATGCAGGTGAGTTTTGTAGATGAGTCCAGTGAAGTCCAGTGAAGTTTCTTTTGTCCTCATTCATTCATCCATACTGCATATCCTTAAGGATCGCTGGTTAGCTGACATTTGGCGAGAGGCGGGGTACACCCTGGACGGGTCGCCAGTGAGTCACAGGGCTGACACATAATGACAACCATTTATGCTATAGCAAGACCAGTTAGTATGTAATAAGAAATGTTAGTATTTTGCATGTTTTGATATCTCGCTCAGGTGTATCACTAAAGCAAGAGACAAAACAGCAAAAACTACAGCCATATAACACTGACTGAAGGGACAAAGGGTGGCAAATTAAGGAAGGAACATTATGCCTAGTCATTGAACACTGAGCCTTCAACTGCTTTCGTGTTTAACTCCCTTTATGCAATGGTGAAGTCCAAGTCATGTGTCCAAAGCCTCAGCAGATTTCAGTGCAGTCTCAGAGTGATTAGCAAGGCTTTTCATTCTATCCTTAGCTTCCCATGTATCTGATTAGCAGGTAGGCCTGCTTCTGGAGGGAGGCTTTTGAACTGGTTTCTCGTTTCTCTGCTTGCAATAGCTCTGCTGTTTCTTTGGGAGTTTACATCTTACATGCTGTGGTTTGGAACTACTTTTCCATTCAAGTCTTTTATGATTGTGGAACATGTGAGTATAAATGCCTAGTTCATAGATATATTGTGGCTGGACTGCTTTAGCTTTTGTACATTAAATGGTATTTGCATAGCAATAGAAACATGCACTTATAGCTGAAAACAGTAACACAAGAAACAGCACTGTCAAAAGATACATTTAAGTTAAAATTTAAATCATGTTGGGCAGTAGTTTGTGTAGTAGTTTGATTCAGAAAGGAAGAAAGGATGCAATAATCCATGGTAAACTGGATGAACTCAGGCTGGTCTGTATGCAGGATGTGATTTTTATTTTCCTTGTTTGAGCCCTTTTAGGAGCCTCAGTTGGCAAACATGACACCTTAGGGATAAGTAGCATTATTCTAGGGATCCAAGGCCACACATGTTTCCTGATCATGGTGAATAAAGAAAAATACTTTTTGTATTTGTTGTCCACGGTTAAAACAGGGACTTATTTTGCTTAGCAGAGGCTAGTTTGCAGGATAATTGTCTCTGCCATGTTGAAGAGACATTTCATACATTGAAATAACTACATTCTGCAACTAGAGTAGACAATAGCTGGAGAGTAGTTTTCCTTACATACAACTGCCCTGTATACCCTCTCTGCACTTTTAATATCACATCCTCCTGTGGCACTTGTAATGTTGGCATCCTGCAAAAAAATCACTAAAATCATATTATTACATGGAAATTAGTTATAATTTCTATCGGTGGCCCTGCATTTTTATAATTTATATTTAGTCCTATGCTTTGGCTTGATCCTGAGATCATGAAAAACATGACGGACAATGTCAGCATCCAGTATGACCATACAGGGCTATTTTACTGTATGACACAGATGATATATAGATATTATAACATCATTGACAGAATAATGTATTAAAAACTTCACTATATATATACGTTTTTTCTGTGCTCCATAATCCTGGATTATATATACTTGATGTATAACTATTTCTACTCAGGTTATATTCTAAACAGTGCTTTTGTATGCTATAAATAAAGACACCCTGGATATAATGAAGGTTCAACCTGAAGACTTAAAGGTTGACAACATGGCATAAGAGTGTTTACAGTTGTCAGTTTTCTCAGCCAAAATATTCAGCTGGAGTAAACACATGCTGCTTTACAAGTGCATTTACAACATTGTTAATACAAGAACAAGGACAACCGCCAAACCTGTTCTGTATGTGTGTCAGTCAAGCTTAGCCTATTTCTTAGCCCCCCCAATTTGACTCATTTTTATTTGCATTTCATAGTGGGCTTGCATCCCTTTCCATCAGTAAACAATGAATTGTCTTTACCTCCTAGTATTGTCACAGTAAGAAGTCATTGTGCTTATTGCTGATATTGCTGCTTTTTATGGGTAATCCTTGCGTTATTGGTTGCAGGAAAAGCTGGATAAGAATGTCTTTTCTTCAGTGACAGTGACAATTGCTGAGGTAATGTCCACTTTCACTGCTAGCACAGACTTAAGCTCATTATTTAAAGTCAGTTGGAGGCTTTATTTGTGGTTGTATCCTCATTATCCCTATCTCCATTTACTCTTTGATCTTCTCAGCAGTCTGCACATACAATATATAACAACCATGTCATGTGTATGCCACTAAAAAATGTAGTAGATAATTGCATTGGTGAGGGATTTCAACAGCTGCTAAAGTGTGAACAAATCTATTCTCAGTTTGGATACATTTGTCTGTTTTCTGTCGAACAGTATAATAACATAATATACAGTAAACAAGTCTATAGTGACTATGAAAAAGTGTATGAGAGCATTCAAGTCTCTGAACTAACACCAAGAAAATAATTGTCTACAAGATTAATGTTTACAAAGATTCTCAGTCATCCAGGTGAGTTTAAGATATCAAGAAGTACTAAATCTTGAACTGAGATTCTTAGATCAGTGACGAAACAACTTCAGGAATAAAACAGCAAATCCAGTTGTCTTTGACTTTGTACTTCTGGACACAAGATAAACGGTATTATACTGATTAAAGCACTAAAGGTGTCTCTATGGAAGGATTTTCTTTTTCAGACGGGCCTAATGTCAGCCCTCATCAAACATGTTTAGATACTACTTTAGACTTAAGTACTTTAGAAAAGACATTGAGGAGCTACACTCCAGGAAAAGCTAAAGTAGACATGTACATCCAAGTAAATTCGCTGTCTGCACACAGATTATCCTTGGATAAAAAGTTGCATGTGAAGGAAACAGCTACTGTATTTCTATCATGTTTTTGTTTGCCTTGAACATTTAATCACCTTAAGTCGCATTCTAGCTTGTTCTTCAACCTGTACTGGTTTTTTTTTCACCTCTTATTTTTATTTCTCCTTCAGCCTGGGATGAGTGGGAGCCATGCAGATGTGTGGTGCAACACCTTCCCCTTGGCAGCATAAAAGAATCAAGAAACCCCCCTTGCCTGTGTTGACCTGCCCTCCTCTTCTGCTCACCTGAGACCATCCTTCATCCAGAGCAGAGAGACTACCATCCAAAATGTCCTCCCACAAACGCAACTTCCATTGCTTCAATGCTGTAGGCGGTGAAGGCTCCCATAAGGCTTTTGTCCACACTAGCCGGTTTCCCAGGATCCCCCAGCATGGCATAGTGGCCCATCATGAACCTCTGGAGGAATGCTACCTTTGCTCTGAGTATAGACATGCCCAGACCCTGGACGCATTAGAGACACAGGTCACACCTTTGTGTCACATTCATACACCATATCAGCATCATCATTCGCACCAGTATGCTCTCAGGCCACCGACCAGGCCTGAGGAGCACCCTGTGGCACATTCAAGCCAAGGCCGCCACATTCATCAGCATCACAGGTACAATAAGAGGGTGGTGCTGGTGAAGAACAGCAATCCGTCACTCAGGAAGACCATCGTCCTACACCGCAGGAGTCTACGCAGTTTTGGGCTTTTCTTAGAGGAAGTTTCTGAGTTCATGCAGTACCACATCAGGAAGCTGTACACTCTGGAGGGCCGCAAGGTGAGGTCATAAACACCTGGAACTAGCTGATTATTTAAAGATATGTTTAGTTTTTTCTTGGTATTCTCTAACCTACATAGAGTTTGGGGGCAGAGGAGTTGTTTGAGATTTTATTCTGATGTGTCTTCAAGAAACTGCTGTTTCCAAGAGGACGTTTCTGTACTCAACCTTCCCTTATGTTTAAATGAATTGAAAAAGATGGCCTAATTGGATATTAACAGAAGTACTATGATTTGCATTTCTCTACTTTAATTTGGCTTTCAAAAAGTGTTGGTTTAAAGTGTAGTCACACAGTGCCGTGTAAGAGATTGAAAACAAGAGTGAAAGAGAGGCCTCTAGTGACAGGACTGATTCCCTGCTAAATCAAGTGGAGAGCTTTGTTAACTATCAGCCCCACTGCAAATGACACATGGCAGAGAACCTTTTAATATAGAATTGTAGCTTACTGAGCACAAACAAATGATAATGTGGAATGCTGAATATCAAAAACTTTTAAGTCAGTAGAAAACAGCAGAGTGAAAGGATCACAATACCAATAGTAAGTAAGGTGCAATTCTGAGAGATACAGGAAGTCTTTTTTACCAGCTGCTATAAGGTTTTATAATGGAAAAATCTATCTATCTATCTATCTATTATTACTTATCTTCCTCTGTAAATTACACATTAAAAATTATTTTAGCTGCATCTTTTGTCATGGAAATAAATAAGGACATTGGATAGTTAAAGCCCTCTGAAAGATGCCCCTGTTTTTTTTACAATAAGAGGATGATTTATTCTCACTTTGAAATCCTTTCCCATCTATAAGCAACTATTCCATGCTGTGCCAAAGCATTTCTGAAAATGGAAAATCTACCTTGTGCTCTAAAATTGCACTGAAATACACAGAAACATCCATTATCCGATTTAGGTGGCATCCAAATCCACATAATATGCTGCTTCATTTGGTTTGACTGCTCTGTTTCTTTTGCCAGAATAGTAATTTAATCTAGGAGGAAACACTGCTAACGACTCTAGCGTGTGCATTTAAACAACAAATATGTTCAAACAACATCAGTCTCATTTAGTTTGCTCTTAGTAGTTTGTTATTATCTAAAGTCTAGATTTTTGTGTGTTCATGACGAAATGAAAAAGGGATATTCCCTAATACACACACACACACACACACACACACACACACACACACATTTAGATTGTGGTTATCTCTCCAAACTCCATTAATCTTGGTCAAATCAGAGCTATTTTTGAGAGAGGAAAAACAGGTCAATGTTGAAACTCCACTCTCTCTACTTTGATACCAGAGGTGTCTCAGAAATGTGCCTTCCACAGTGGCAATTAATTATCTTCACCTGGGCTTTGTGTGACCACGAATGAAGCCATTCATCTGCCTTTGCCAACAGTGGATTTAAAATGTAAAACTGCACTTTCATCAAAACTGACTGCTCATGAGCAAAATAACTCTCAATATTTTCTTCTACATGTTTTCTCTTGAGTTTCACAGCAGTCAGTAGTTAACAGAAGCAGCAGTGCTCAATATTAAGAGACATGAAAATGTAAAGGGACACTTGCATAAATGAAATAAATCGAAAACGCAGCATTTTATACAATCTATTTGCTCTACAGACTACCTCACTGCATAAAGAATAAAAATATGCAAGTTAAACATATATATATCAACATATTGTTTTATTGAAGACAGTATTATCTGTGTGTCCTTATTTTGAGGTGTAGAAGGAGTAGCATTATTTTTTAACTATTTATCTCCAAACAGCATCTTTTTAACTTCTTCTTAGGCGGTCTTAGACAACCCAGTGCAAAAGTGGAACTCAATAGAATCAAAATACAGTAGCTACTTTTATTAGGGGCTACATTACATACATTAGGCATGTATGGAGATAAAGGTCAGTACACACTCACCCTGTAGATTAGCATTGAGGCTAATCACCTATAAGACAGAAGGCTGTAATAATGACATCGATGATAATTGGCCTGCATCATGTTCACCATCCACTTTTGTTAAAAACCTTTCAACTCTACCAGACATAAAAAGAAACTTAATGTGTCTCTGGCATTATAGGTTATGGGAGTAGGAGATGCCCTAAAGTAAAATAAACTAATGAAGCTGTGTTATTGAATTACAGCGCTCAGACCACTTCATATGATTGTCTATACCATTTAATGTACTACCTTCACACACTAGGCAAGCTTGAAATACTGCTGAGCAATACCAAGGCTCTTACAAGTAAAAATGAGAGCTCACCACTGCAAGAATGCACTGTCATCTCATGACGTTTCCCTGAGATCATCCTGGATTAGGATCTTTATCTTCTCTTGACTCACTGCTTGATGCACAGCCTTCACTTGCAGGGATTTAGAGTATTCAGCTGCACAAAAGAAGGGACACATAGATCCAATTAAAATATTCTCATCATCTCATATTAAATATTACCCTATGAATGGTTTCTTTTTGCTATAGTCCTGTATGTTTAGTAACAGAAAACTACTAAAAACATGACTACAAAATAATATCAGACTAGCAAAAATTTAAAAACTTGGTTACTGGACACCATATTAAATACATAAAACCTGTACTTGATGCTATTTGAGTAATAAAAGGTTCTCCACCTTAGTGGGTATAATATAGCACCAACACTGCAGTGTTTAAACACAGTTTCAATATGCACTCAGCTGTAGGGTTACAAATACCCACCCAGTGGCACATCCTGTATCATATAGGAGACACGAGGCAACAGTACATATGTGTGACTGAAGAATAGAAAAGAAGCCTTTTTAAGGACACATTTCTGAAATTCTTCTTACAGGTTGTCTGGTGAGTGTGAAAGAAGAACAGATCTCCAGTATAATTAGGAACATTACACGCTGTAAGGTCATAAAACTGCACTAGATACACCTCGTGGTACGTTCTTAAGTGGTCTACATTCAGTTTGCTCACACGCACAGGGCCTAGAAAGGTTGACAAGGACTAATGGCAGAAAGAAAAAAGGATTTATTTTGTCTTTTTAAAAAGTGGTCTAGTAGTGTCTCTGTAAGACAGAGAATGCATCTCATGCTTAAAACATGATGAGAGATTGGGTATGTTTTAAATTCCAGTTTTCCAGTAAGTGTCAGCCAGAAATCTTGTTCCTCGTCTACTTCAAATTACGGCATGTCCATGGCATTTAATCCAAACTTTTTTTTAACATGCTTGTCACCTTTATTTTGGTACATTCAGTAAACAGACTCGCTCTTAACCGATACTTTCTTTACTCCTGTTTCAGATTGACAGTGTTCCGAGTCTTATGCAGTGCCCCAGTGTCCTTGTCTGTGTGGGACGTGAGCCCTCTCATCCCTCCATTGTGGAAAATTTTCGGAAAACATCTGAAGACAAACTTCCGAAGCTGAGTGTGAAGTCACGCTCCAGTGGCTGCAATGAAAGTCACGAGGGTATGACAAACAGTTTGTTGTCACAGACTTAATTTCAGAACTATGTTTTTGAAAATTAATTATTATTTCCACTAATTTTTTTTTTAGAAAATGATCTGCAATATACAGCATAGTATAAATGTATGGTACATAATGTGTAATAGAGATTAATGTCATATTTTTTGTTTTTTGTTTTTTTATTGATGGTAAATGAAGGACTGCCACCAAAGAAAAGGGTCGATCCAAAACTGGAATCTGACAACAGATCTACTAGACACTTGTCATCCGACAAGTCATTACCAGATGGAACTGACTCTCCAGATAATGTAGATTCCTGCTCACACACTGATGGTGAGAGGAGAGAAGATGATATAGAGAAACGGGTCCGTGTTAATAAAGATGGCAGTTTGTCTATGGAAATGAAAGTGCGCTTCCGACTACAAAATGATGAAACACTACATTGGTCGACACAAGTAAGAAAGACAACAGGCAGGTCCTGTGGCAACCTCCAAGGACTTGATAACCCTTATTTTGCACAGATAAGTGATCAAAGCTTTTCAGAATCTGAAAACATCTCTGCTGGTGATCAAGATGAGGCGTACATTACCAAGCACCATCAGAGACATAGAGAGGAGCCTCACTGTCCTCACTGCTGCAGTCACTGCCAGGATTATGACATTAGGAGAAATATCCCAGGGACACATGGAGCAAGTCGCTGCATTCAAACTTCCAGCTCAAGTGCATCCTCACACACAATGGTCTGTAGAAAGACAGTGGTTGAAAGGCAAACTATGTCTAGGTCAAGCGAAGATCATACAGAAAAAGTGGTGGAGAGAGAAACTTGTGTGAAGCAGAGAGTTGAGGCAGCTGAAACTATAGAGTACTGCACTATCAGGAGTGACACTTGCTCACCTAAGTGCGAGTTGCAATCCTCCACACTGGACAACTGTAAGGTGTGTGTTGACAGTTCCCCAAATGATCAGGTTGATGTAAAAACTGCTCAAACATCAGAGCAAGAAGAACAAACAGGATTGGCTTCTGCTGAAATATTAACAGACCATGAGGGCAATCAAGATGATGAGGATGATGACAACCCGCCAAATGCTTCAGGAGCTTCTTCTCAGGAGAGTAATCCTGAAAGGAAAGAGCCGACTGGAAGTGCTGTGCCACATTTATCCCTGAGCCATACAGATAGAGCCTCCAGCGCTTCAGATCACTCAAGCAAGTCAAGAAAATCCAAAAAATCATACACTTGCAATTGCAGAGTGTCTAATGATACAAAAGGACAAATCAAGGCCCAAGGTGAAGAAGAAGGTGAAATTCAAAGAGATCGATCAAGTGCCATGTCTGTCAAATCAAATGCCTCTGGCAGATCAAATAAGTGTGAAGAAACAGAGTTAGAAGTTGTACCGGAAAGATCCAAAAGTGCCATGTCAGTTCATTCAAATGCCTCCAGAAAATCCAGATCTGATGTTTTAGATGTTACAGCTGAAGAAATACAAGCACATGATGACAAAGAAACACAAGAAAGACCATTAAGTAACATGTCTGTTAAATCAGTGAAGTCAGAATTGCAACGTAAATCAGAGAATGCAAATGAAGAACGAGTATTAAGTTCCATGTCATCAAAATCCAAGGCCTCTATTAAATCAAAGGGATCACGAGTGTCTTCTCTCCCAGATGAAGAGCAGGCTGAGGAGGAGACTGAACAAAGGACAACCAGTGCCATGTCAGCTGCATCAAACATCTCTGCAGAATCTAAATTAGGAACATCTGAATCATCTGCAGAGGAGAGCATTCAAATACCAGATGAAGAAAATGAGAATGAAACTGGACAAAGAGCACAAAGTGCAATGTCAGTGAAGTCAAATGTTTCTGTAAAATCTAAAACATCTAGCACTTCTGAAGCTCCATCCAAAGATAATACAGAGGTAAAATCTGAGGGCAGTGCACATTCTACTGTGTCATTAAAGTCACAAAATGCTGATGAATATTTTGAGGAAGAAGGGGAAGCTGAAGGGTCTCATGATAAAGAGAGAGTGCCAAGTGCCATGTCATCCAAGTCAAATACCTCTGCTAGATCTACACATTCAAAAGCATCTAAGCTTCAAGATGAAGAAAATGCCAAGGATGATAGTCAAGGAAGAGCCTCTAGTGCCATGTCAGCAAAATCAGCAAAGTCAAGTAAAGGAGTGTCGTCAAACAAAGATGATAATGAGGAGGGCACAGTGGAAACTGTGGAGAGAGCTCCCAGTACCGTGTCTGTAAAATCCATAAAGTCAAATGCATCTGCAAGGTCTAGAAAATCAGAGAAATATAATGAGTACAATCAATCAGATCTTTCAGCCCAGGAAAAACAGACTGAAAATAAAGAAAGTGAAAGAACACTGAGTGCAATGTCAGCCACATCTATCAAGTCAGATGTATCTGCAACATCTAGAAAGTCAGAACGCTGTGAAAAAATGAATAAAGAAAATGCTGAAGATGTAGATAGACCAATCGAGAGAGCGACAAGTGCTTTGTCAGCTAAGTCTAATGCATCGTCAAGATCTACAGAATCCAAGAGATCTGAACTTCATGCAAGAGAAACTGTTGATGGAAATGCTGAAGAGGACGGTGGAGGGAGACCACAAAGCACACTGTCAGTCAAATCAGCAAAGTCAGTGAAGTCAAATATTTCTGGAAAATCTAGCAAATCTAAATCATCTGATGTTCTGAAAAAAGAAACTGGCAATCTTGAGGCTGTAAATGATGGGGAGCAAACTGAGAAAAGAGCCGAAAGCTGCTATGATGAGATTGAGGAAACATCAAGCTTCTCCTGTGTTTCAGCTGAAGAAAATCCTGTCAATCATGATGAGGCTGAGAGAGAACCTAGTGTCAAGTCAAAATCATCTGCAATATCCAGTAGGTCAAAAGCCTATAAATTGATGTCTGAAAACGATGATGATGATGATGATGATGATGAAGAAATTGCAGAACGAGCAACGAGCGCAATGTCAGCAAAATCTGCAAATTCAAATGCCTCTGCAGTTTCTACAAAATCAAAAGCTTCTCAAGTCCTTCCTAAACATGATAATGACATCTGCAATGAAGGAGACACTAAACAGGAAACCAGCAAAAGATCACCAAGTGCACTGTCAGTGAAATCAGCACAGTCAGGTGTGTCAACAAAATCAACACAATCAAATATTTCTGCTAAATCTAGTAAGTCAAAGCACGGTACTGTTTCAGCTGAAGAAAATACTGAACTTAGAGAAAGAGCTCCAAGCAATATGTCAACTGCCTCTGCTAAATCTGCAAAGTCAAATGCTTCAGCAGTATCTAAGAAATCAAGAGGTTCTGCAATTCCATCTGAAAACTGTGGAGATGCGTCTGAAGAAGTACTTATTGAAGGGGAGACGGAAGATAGATCAGTGAGCTCAATGTCAATACAGTCAGTTCAGTCAAATATTTCTACAAGATCAAATAAGTCAAAATGTTCTGCTCATGTTCCAGCTGAAGGAGGCTGTGAGAGCCCTGATGAAGAAAATGACAGAGAGCAGACTGAAGAAAGAGCAGAAAGCAGCTTGTCAGCCCAATCAGTCCAGTCACATGTGTCTGAAATATCTATTAAGTCTGCAGAGAGAGCACCTAGTGCTTTGTCAGTCAGATCTGCAAAGTCAACTATTTCTGTCAAATCTACTAGCACTTGCATTCCTGATGAAGGAGATGGTGAGGAGGAAACTCAAGAGAGAGCACTCAGTGCCATGTCAGCCAAAACTGCAAAGTCCACTATTTCTGCAAAATCTACTAAGTCAAAAGCTGTAGATGGTCCAGTTGAAGAAAATATATCTGATCAGGAGGAACATGGAGAGAGAGCGCCAAGCAATCTATCAGTAAAATCAAGAAAATCAGCTAAATCAAATGTTTCTACAATATCTAAAAGATCGAAAGTCTCTGAAGTTTGCTTGGAAGACAGTATTGACAATCTTGAGGAAAAAGTTGTTGAAGGGGAGAGTGAAGTGAGAGCAGTGAGTTCAATGTCTGCCAAGTCAGTTCAGTCAAATATTTCTATAAGATCAAATAGGTCAAAATGTTCTGCTCGTGTTCCAGCTGAAGAAAGCTTTGAGAGCCCTGATGAAGAAAATGACAGAGAGCAGACTGAAGAAAGAGCGGAAAGCCGCTTGTCAGCCGAATCAGTCCAGTCACATGTGTCTGAAATATCAATTAAGTCTGCAGAGAGAGCACAGAGTGCCATGTCAGCCAAAACTGCAAAGTCCACTATTTCTGCAAAATCTTCTAAGTCAAAAACACTGAATGGTCCAGCTGAAGAAAATATGTCTGATCAAGAGGAACATGGAGAGAGAGCTCCAAGCAATCTATCAGTAAAATCAAGAAAATCAGCTAAATCAAATGTTTCTACAATATCTAAAAGATCGAAAGTCTCTGAAGTTTGCTTGGAAGACAGTATTGACAATCCTGAGGAAAAAGTTGTTGAAGGAGAGAGTGAAGTGAGAGCAGTGAGTTCAATGTCTGCCAAGTCAGTTCGGTCAAATATTTCTATAAGATCAAATAGGTCAAAATGTTCTGCTCGTGTTCCAGCTGAAGAAAGCTTTGAGAGCCCTGATGAAGAAAATGACAGAGAGCAGACTGAAGAAAGAGCGGAAAGCCGCTTGTCAGCCACATCAGTCCAGTCACATGTGTCTGAAATATCTATTAAGTCAGCAGAGAGAGCACCTAGTGCTTTGTCAGCTAAATCAGTAAAGTCACAGGTTTCTGCAAAATCAAACGCTTCTAAAGTACTTTCTGGCAAAACCACTGACATTCCTGATGAAGGAGATGGTGAAGAGGAAACTCAAGAGAGAGCACTCAGTGCCATGTCAGCCAAAACTGCAAAGTCCACTATTTCTGCCAAATCTACTAAGTCAAAAGCTGTAGATGGTCCAGCTGAAGAAAATATATCTGATCAGGAGGAACATGGAGAGAGAGCTCCAAGCAATCTATCAGTAAAATCAAGAAAATCAGCTAAATCAAATGTTTCTACAATATCTAAAAGATCGAAAGTCTCTGAAGTTTGCTTGGAAGACAGTATTGACAGTCCTGAGGAAAGAGTTGTTGAAGGAGAGAGTGAAGTGAGAGCAGTGAGTTCAATGTCTGCCAAGTCAGTTCGGTCAAATATTTCTATAAGATCAAATAGGTCAAAATGTTCTGCTCGTGTTCCAGCTGAAGAAAGCTTTGAGAGCCCTGATGAAGAAAATGACAGAGAGCAAACTGAAGAAAGAGCGGAAAGCCGCTTGTCAGCCGAATCAGTCCAGTCACATGTGTCTGAAATATCAATTAAGTCTGCAGAGAGAGCACAGAGTGCCATGTCAGCCAAAACTGCAAAGTCCACTATTTCTGCAAAATCTTCTAAGTCAAAAACACTGAATGGTCCAGCTGAAGAAAATATGTCTGATCAAGAGGAACATGGAGAGAGAGCTCCAAGCAATCTATCAGTAAAATCAAGAAAATCAGCTAAATCAAATGTTTCTACAATATCTAAAAGATCGAAAGTCTCTGAAGTTTGCTTGGAAGACAGTATTGACAATCCTGAGGAAAAAGTTGTTGAAGGAGAGAGTGAAGTGAGAGCAGTGAGTTCAATGTCTGCCAAGTCAGTTCGGTCAAATATTTCTATAAGATCAAATAGGTCAAAATGTTCTGCTCGTGTTCCAGCTGAAGAAAGCTTTGAGAGCCCTGATGAAGAAAATGACAGAGAGCAAACTGCAGAAAGAGCGGAAAGCCGCTTGTCAGCCACATCAGTCCAGTCACATGTGTCTGAAATATCTATTAAGTCAGCAGAGAGAGCACCTAGTGCTTTGTCAGCTAAATCAGTAAAGTCACAGGTTTCTGCAAAATCAAATGCTTCTAAAGTACTTTCTGGCAAAACTACTGACATTCCTGATGAAGGAGATGGTGAAGAGGAAACTCAAGAGAGAGCACTCAGTGCCATGTCAGCCAAAACTGCAAAGTCCACTATTTCTGCCAAATCTACTAAGTCAAAAGCTGTAGATGGTCCAGCTGAAGAAAATATATCTGATCAAGAGGAACATGGAGAGAGAGCCCCAAGCAATCTATCAGTAAAATCAAGAAAATCAGCTAAATCAAATGTTTCTACAATATCTAAAAGATCGAAAGTCTCTGAAGTTTGCTTGGAAGACAGTATTGACAATCCTGAGGAAAGAGTTGTTGAAGGAGAGAGTGAAGTGAGAGCAGCGAGTTCAATGTCTGCCAAGTCAGTTCGGTCAAATATTTCTATAAGATCAAATAGGTCAAAATGTTCTGCTCGTGTTCCAGCTGAAGAAAGCTTTGAGAGCCCTGATGAAGAAAATGACAGAGAGCAGACTGAAGAAAGAGCGGAAAGCCGCTTGTCAGCTGAATCAGTCCAGTCACATGTGTCTGAAATATCAATTAAGTCTGCAGAGAGAGCACAGAGTGCCATGTCAGCCAAAACTGCAAAGTCCACTATTTCTGCAAAATCTTCTAAGTCAAAAACACTGAATGGTCCAGCTGAAGAAAATATGTCTGATCAAGAGGAACATGGAGAGAGAGCTCCAAGCAATCTATCAGTAAAATCAAGAAAATCAGCTAAATCAAATGTTTCTACAATATCTAAAAGATCGAAAGTCTCTGAAGTTTGCTTGGAAGACAGTATTGACAATCCTGAGGAAAGAGTTGTTGAAGGAGAGAGTGAAGTGAGAGCAGTGAGTTCAATGTCTGCCAAGTCAGTTCAGTCAAATATTTCTATAAGATCAAATAGGTCAAAATGTTCTGCTCGTGTTCCAGCTGAAGAAAGCTTTGAGAGCCCTGATGAAGAAAATGACAGAGAGCAGACTGAAGAAAGAGCGGAAAGCCGCTTGTCAGCCGAATCAGTCCAGTCACATGTGTCTGAAATATCTATTAAGTCAGCAGAGAGAGCACCTAGTGCTTTGTCAGCTAAATCAGTAAAGTCACAGGTTTCTGCAAAATCAAATGCTTCTAAAGTACTTTCTGGCAAAACCACTGACATTCCTGATGAAGGAGATGGTGAAGAGGAAACTCAAGAGAGAGCACTCAGTGCCATGTCAGCCAAAACTGCAAAGTCCACTATTTCTGCAAAATCTACTAAGTCAAAAATACTGAATGGTCCAGCTGAAGAAAATATGTCTGATCAGGAGGAACATGGAGAGAGAGCTCCAAGCAATATGTCAGCCAGATCAGCAAAGTCAAATATTTCAGCAGTGTCTAAGAAATCAAAAGCTTCTGACATGCCCTCTGAACACAGTACAGAAAT
Organism: Pempheris klunzingeri; assembly: GCF_042242105.1. NCBI lineage: Eukaryota > Metazoa > Chordata > Actinopteri > Acropomatiformes > Pempheridae > Pempheris > Pempheris klunzingeri. The sequence continues at coordinate 10,036,121 of NC_092029.1, forward strand.
TGCTGATGCAGAGAACGAATGGAGAGTGAGCTCAGTGTCAGCTCAGTCAGTCAAGTCAAATATTTCTGCCAGATCAAAAAAGTCTAAATGTTCTGATGGTCCAGCTGAAGAAAGCTTTGACAGCCCCAGTGAAGAAAATGATATAGAACAAACTGAAGAAAGAGCAACAAGCTGCATGTCAGTCAAATCAGCTCAATCTCATGTTTCTGAAAGATCTATTAAATCACAAGCCCCCTGTGTTACTACTGATGATGTGGCTGAACACAAAGAAACTACAAACAGGGCCCCTAGCGCCTTGTCGGCAAAATCAGCAATGTCCCATGCGTCAGATAATTCTGTTAAATCAAATACTGAGCTTTCTTCTGGCAAAACGACTGACATTTGTGATGAAGAGAGTGGTGAAGAAGAAACTCAAGAGAGAGCACTGAGTGTAATGTCAGCCAAATCCACACAGTCAGGCATGTCAGTAAGATCAAGCAAGTCAAAAGTCTCAGATGTTCCAGTTGAAGACTATGTTGCAGCACATGACAAAACTGTAGAGAGAGCAGCCAGTGCTATGTCAGACAGATGTGCAATGTCAGATGCTTCAGCATTATCTCAAAGATCAAAAGATGCATTTTCAGGGGAAGGAAGTGCTCAAGAGGAAAACAAAGAGAGAGCGCCGAGTTGCATGTCTGATAAATCAGTCAAATCAAATGTTACTGTAGAATCTGTGACTGCCAAAGGAATTACAGCAAATGCTGAAGAAACTGTAGAGCAAGAACCAAGTGTAATGTCAAATGCTTCAAGGATCACTGCTTCTCAGGCTTCTGGTGGCAATCCTGGTGAGGAAAATATCAAAGCAGACACTGAGGAGAGATCACCTAGCAAAATGTCAGCCAAATCAAATATTTCGGTTTCATCAAGGAGCACAACAGCATGTGAATTTCCTTCGGAAGAAAACACTGCAAATGATGCAGAAACTGTTCAAAGACCACCAAGCACCCTGTCAGGTAAATCAGCCAGATCTGCCAAATCAACACAGTCAAATATTTCTGCAAAGTCTACGAAGTCAAAAGTCTCCAATAGTCCTGGGGAAAAAAATCATGAGGACACTATTGAGCGAGCACCAAGCAGTACTTCCATCAAATCAACAAAATCAAGAATGTCAAATGTCTCAGCAGTGTCAAAGAAATCCAAAGCTTCTGAGGTTCCTGCTGAGGATGGAGCTAACAATGAAAAAAACACTGAAGAAGACGCTGAGGCGAGAGCAATGAGCTCAATGTCTGTCAAATCAATGAAGTCAAATGTAACATCAATATCTACAAAGTCAAAAGCTTCTCATGGTCCTCAGAATGTAAACAGTGAAGAAGATGGTGGGAATGAAGTTGAAAAGAGAGGGCAAAGTGCCATGTCAAATACATCATTAAAGTCTACAGGAACTTTGAGTCTTTCAAAATCCTCTGACATTTCAGCTGAGGAAAATGAGGCCGATCGTGAGGAAACTGTAGAGAGAACACCAAGTGCCATATCAGATCTATCTTTGAGATCAAGGAAATCAAAAGTTTCTGAGCAGACAACTGAAACACACGGAGAGGAAGATCAAACAGAGAGGACTTCAAGTGTTTTGTCAGTGAAGTCGAGCGTCTCTGCAAGAAGCATGAAGTCCAACGTATCTGGACTTAACCCTACTAAGAGGACTGGATGTGATGAAGAGACTGATGCAAAAGCAAGTAGTGCAATGTCAACTAAATCAGGAAAATCAAATAATTCAATGAAATCAAAGAAATTAACATCTCCTGAAATTCCTTGTCCAGACATTCCTAATGAAGAAAATGCTGAAGATAAATCTGTGAGACCCCCAAGTACCATGTCTGCAAAGTCTGCGAAATCAAAGAAATCAAAAATTTCTGATTGTCCTGCTGATGGAAATACTCATGAAAAAGAGGGGAGAACACATAGTCCTGTGTCAACAAAATCCAATCGATCTGAAATGTTTATGTCTGAAGTCCCAGATGTAACAATTGAGGAAAGTGAAGACCGAGCACCTACAGAATCACCAAAGTCTACAGTTTCAGTACATTCAAAAAAGTCAACAATGTCTGAGGTAAAAGAAAAGAAAAGTGAGGGGCGACCAAAAAGTTCTTTATCAGTCAAGTCAAATTTGTCTAAGAGATCTCAGAAATCCAAAGTAACTGGTATTTCAACAGCTGTTGATGTTACCACTGAGGAGAAGACCAGTGTTTCTCCAATAAATACAGGGGTTGTGAATCCTGAAGACAAAAGTAAACCCACGTCTGATTTGCATGAAGAGAAACATGAACATACAGTTGACAAGAGCAGTTGTCACTCTAAGACAAGGAAGTCAAGTAAGCAAGACACAAGGAATACAACTGCAAAGGTCCTTCCCAAACCAAAGTCGGCTGCAAATCCTGCTGTGTCAGAAACCTGTCAAACTGCACAGCCACAAGAAGGAAATAAACATCATGTGATTTGTCACACAGGTTCCAGTGAAAGTGATTTGTCACAAACTCTGTCCAGTTCAGATATTGTCAAAGACATCTGCGAGACTCCGGCCACTGGAGAGCCCAATGTGTCTAAGAAGATAACAAATGGTCCATTAGAAGCTGCAGACATAGGCAGTGTCACTGATAACAAAAGTGAGAAAAGCAGCAAATGCAGACACAAGAGCACAAATGCTGATGACTTTGAGCTGGTCCCATCTAACCTGCCAAATGCATCCTCTACTGAGGTTGTGCATGAGTGGCTGAAAACAATAATAACAGACCGTGATATGTATGACATGGAGGAATTTAAAGACAACTGTGATGAACAAAAAACTGGTCACACAACAGAGGAATCTAATAGAATGGAGGATAATGAAAACAATGAGGACGCTGCAGCTGAGGATACAGAAAACACAAATGAAGGAGTTGCAATGAACAGTGTTCCTAATAAGGACTGCCAAACTAGCACAGAGACACTAAAAGCAGATGATACCTGTACTCAGAGAGATGATGTTTCAAAAGTATTTAACTCCTCTATACAGGTAATGAAAGTACTTTTAAATCCAAAGCTTGACAGATGCAACAGTTTACCAGAAATTTCTCCAGTGTATGGACGTAAATTAAGTACTTCAGCCAGAGGTCTTCTTGATTGCCTTGTGAAGCTGCAGTTAATAGACCATTATCCTAAAAATGCAAATGAAAAGGATCAAAGATACCAAGAGCTAATGAATATTCTTCAGTCTCTTTGGCTTTGCGATCCTCCAGAAAATGAACTAGTATTTAAGAAGGATGATCACCATTCTGTGGATGATGAATTCAATCATGCCTCATCCTCTGGTGTTGATGTCAACAGTGGCTCCACAGGCTCGGGGAAGAGTAGTGACGGAGCAAATGGTGACGCAGCTCAACCGCATAACAGCACGGATATGTTAAAGAAAGCACAAGAAGACGATGAAGGTGAAGCAGAGGCAGATTGTCAATGGACATGTGAGAGACAAGAAGAAGGAATGTATGAGGAAAAACAAAAGGAAGATGATCAAGCAACAGATGACACTATTAGAAGCAATGAGAATCTGCTAGAATTACCTGAAACACCACCCTCCTCAAACAAGTGTTCAGGAAATGACAGCAATGACCAAAAACTTCCAGAGAAAGTTGACACAGAATGTCAAGAGGACACCAGCTCTGAGAGTCCTTCCCTTGTTCAAAGAGCAAAATTAGACAAAAGGATTTCTCAGGATCCTGATCCTGTTTGGGTCTTAACCTTATTAACCAGAATAGAAAAGCAGTTCATGACACATTATATCAACGCAATGAAAGAGTTCAAAGTCCGATGGAACTTGGATGATAATGAGCAACTTGACATGATGATAAGTGAACTTGAAACTGAGGTCCACAAAAGAATCCAAAGAAGTCTAGACAGAGAACTGAGGAAAATTCAAGGTCGAGCAGGCCTTCCAAGACCTCCTAAAGAATCCATGTCCCGTGCTTCAACAACACAAACGGGAGAGAGAAGACGGAGGCTCAAGATTATGCTCAAACAATCATTTGATCCTCAAGAAGAAAAAAGTGATGATTCAGCAACAGGCACAACTTACAGTGACCAGCGCAGTGAAAATGACGATGAAAACTGTCCTTGTGAAACGTGCAGTGAGAAAGAAATTACATCTAGGCTACCACTCCCTGCAGAAGTTATGAAGACTGCACCTATTATCATGGACTTTGATCTAAAAAGGTTTCTGTTGAAGAAGAACAGTGACCCTAACAATACACAGGCAATCAACTGTACTAGCTCTGAAAGTGATACTAAAAGAAAAGCAGCAGAAACACTTGTAGAAAAAGTTCTTGTAAATGCTGTAAAAGAAGTAGAAGAGGATGAAGAAAGCCTTAACACTGAAGATGACTTTTGCATACAGACAGTTGCAGCAGATGAAAAGAAAGCAGTGTGTCAAGATGCAGGCCAAGATGATATGTCTGAAACCAATGACACAGAAGTAGATACCATTAAAAAATTGTCTGAACAGAATATTGCTGAAGAAACAGCAAAAGCATCTCCTGTTGATAATGAAGAAATAAGCACAACAGACGATGAAAGAGTGGAAAGTGATGCAGACACAGAAGAAAAGTCAGAAGAAGCTGAAGCATCCATGACTGAAAATGAAACATCAGTCGAAGATACAAAGTATTCAGTCACAGTTGAGGATGAAAATGCAGAAGAGACTGATGAGGTCTCGTCAAATGAACACCAATCTGACAAAGAGGAGGGCGTGAAGGTGGGGGCAGTTGAAAAAAGAGAAGAAATTGCTGCCATCAGTAATGATGATTCTGCAGAGAGTATGGAAGCCATTTCAAATAAAGATGAAAATGAATTTACAGAAGAGGAAGCAACAACTACACATGGATTTGGCAAAGACGGGGCAAAAAGGTCATGGTTGGTGATAAAAAAAAGATTGCTACCAACAATGCAGATAATTCTGCAGAGGGGAATGAAGACAGAGCAGCTGATGAAGGCAGGTGAGAACAATGCCACAGCTGAGGAATTCTCAAAGCAACCAGTAGAAGAGGCAGAAACTGAAGATGAGCTCGTCGTTGAAAAGGAGATTGTTGTGACAAGTGAGGATGAGGTGAAGGAAGAGGCTGCTGAAGCCACCACTGCTGAAGATGAGATTGCAGAAGCAGAAGAGGCTGATGTGGCAGCCAGAACTGAAGATGAATCAGACAAGGACGAGGCTGTGGAAGCAGAGATGGTCGAAAGTGAAGAAGATATTCCTGCCACCACTGCAGATAGTTCTGTAGCTGAGAGCGATGGCACAGCCTCACCCGATGAATCATCAAGGGAACTAACTGAGTCAGCAACAACTGAGGATGAGATTTCTGAAGAAAAAAAGATAGCCGTCACAAGTGAGGATGAATCAAACGACGTGGCTGCTGAAGCCTCCACAGCTGAAGATGACAATGCAGCAGAAAATGACATGACTGAACATGAATCTGAGCATGAATCTGACAAAGATGAGGCTGTGGAAGCAGAGGCAGTTGATTCCTCCACAGCAGATGAGTCTGCAGAGGAGAATGAGGACACAGCCACAGCTGATGAATCATCAAAGGAAACAGTTGAAAAGGCAGAAAGTGAAGATGAGATTGCTGAAGAAAAAGCAGCTCCAAGTGAAGATGAATCGAAAGAAGCTGCTGAAGCTGCCATGGCTGGAGATGAAAATGTGGAAGACACAACTGAACATGAATCTGGATGTGAATCTGACAGAGAGGAGGCTGTGGGAGCAGGCACAATTGAAGATGAGGAAGAGACTGCTGCCACCAGTGGTGATGACTCAGAAGACTGTTTAGATGCCACCATGAATGAAGATGAAACTACAGAGTATAATGATGCCACAGGTGAAGAATTATCAAAGGAATCAGCTGAAGAAACAACAGCTGAAGATGAGCTTGTTGAACAAAAGGAGACAGTTGATGATGCAGAGGAGATTGCTGCCATCAGTGAAGATAAACTTAAGGAAGAGGCTGTGGATGACAATGCAGAAGAGACCACTGTGGTAGCCACAAGTGAACATGAATCTGACAACGATGAAGCTGTGGAAGAAGAGACAGGCAATGATGAAGAAACGCTTGCTTCCACAAGTGCAGATGAGTCTGCAGATGTGAACAATGACACAGCTGACGAATCATCTAAGGAAGAATCCAATGAAGCAGCAACTGAAAATGAGATGGTTGTAGAAAAAGACACAAGTGAAGATGAACCAAATGGAGAGAGTGATGAAGATGAAGAAACTGCAGCAGAAGAAACTGCTGTTGAAGCCACAGCTGAAGATGAATCTGACAAAGAAGACGAAGAAGAGAATCCTGTCACCAGTGACATTTCAGCAGAAGATGCCACTACAAATAAAGATGAGACTGCAGAGGAGAATGATACCACAGCTGATGAACTGTCAACAGAACCAGCGGGAGCAGCAAAATCTGAAGATGAAACTGCTACAGAAAAAGAGACGGATGATCTAAGTGAGGATGACACCAGGGAGGAGACAGCTGAAGGAGTCACAACCACAGAAAAAGACAATTCAGATGACGAGGAAATCAGTACAGCTGATAATGAATCAGATGAAGAGGATATGGAAGAAGCCACAGAAGGAGAGGAACTTGTGAAAAAGGATGATGATCTAGAAGCTGATCCTGAATCTGCAAGAGAAGAAAGCTCCAAAGCTGTGACTGAAAATGAATCAGAGGAAGAGAGCAATGAATCAGCCACAAATGAAAGTGAATCGGTAAAAAATGCAACAACAGACGCTAAAGAAACTGCAGAGGAGGATTCTTCAATGGTTACAAACAGTAATGAATCACAAACGAAGCATGAGAGAGAGACTGTAGATGAAAGTGTGGGAGATGAAGGGACTGCCGATGAAAATGAGATATCAAGTGAGACGGAACATGTTGAAATGCTTCAAGAGACAGAATCACATGAAAAAAATGCAGAGAGCAGCGCCACTGAAGATTTTGTGAGAGAAGAAGAAAAAGATGAGGGAGAAGATAATACACTTCATAATGAGGAACTAGGAGATGGTGAAACAACTGGAGAAGAATCGGAAGAGGCTGAAAATAAAAGTACTGGGGAGTCGAGAGCCACAGATGAAGACTACAGAGAGGCTGCAACAGCAGGAGATGGGATTAAAGAACCGGAAACAGGAGAAGAGCCTGAAATGACAGGGAATGAGACTAGTGAAAATGACAGAGGAGGAGAGTCTGGAGAAGAAGGTGTATCTGCAGGAGAGGAGATTGCAGAAGCCCAGACAGGAAGGGAAGAGTCCACAGATAATATGGAAGATGAATCCGCAGAGAATAACAGTCAGCAGCTTACAGAAGGAGAAGATGGAGAGGTTGATGCCAGTGAATCTGAGATAAACAACGACAAAGCATGCGAAGAAAGTGACATGACTGAAGATGGTTTAGCTGAGACACACGATGAAACAGAGGGCCCTGATGATGTGGTGGAGCTGAAGCCAGACAACGATGAGGATGTGGAGGAAACATCAGCAAACAAGGAAGAAAAGAGAGAAAATGAACCAGTGGAAGATGCAGCTGATGGCAATGATGAGCAGACAGGAACAAATGCAACACACTGTGAACGTATTAACATCCCAAATGGAAGTGATGAGATTGATGCCGACAATGTTGAAGAAAAAGAGGAGAAAGAAACTGAAGACTGGAGTGGAAATCAGGGGGATTCAGCTGATGGCGAGGACGAGGCAGAGGAAGATTCAGATGAACCAGAGGAGGAAAACGAGGAGGGAGATTTTGTACCGACCAAGCCAGATAATCAAGAGGCAGCTAAAGAAGCAACTGTGGAAACATTGGTAATCCCACTTGGTACATTAAGGAAAGTAAATGCAGAGTCTGACGATGGCGCCTACGCTGACGTAGAAGATTCTGAGACTGAGATGAGCGGCCACAAAGAACTTGGAAGCCTTGAGTCAAAGAGTTAGAAAAAGATTAAAAAAGATTAACTGTGACTCTGCAAAGGCTGTGGATGATTGACAGAGTGAGATGCAGGAGTAAGACGAGGAATCTACAGTAGAAAATAACAAGGTGACAACTAATAGTATTGGTGCTACAAGTGTTAAACACTCTGAAGTCATTCTTGACATTTTAAGTCATAAACTTGGGACTTCCAGAGGAGATCTAACAAGAACTGTGAAATGGAAAAAGCAAAAAGGTTGACCTAGATTATTCTCTTTTGGTAAACGCACTAAAGAAACACAAGCACTTTGTTCTAGCAATTCTAATGCTAGAAACACACGCACAGCATATCACACATACAGTTGTATGAAAAGGGAATCTTAAAACTTGAATGTATTTACTGTATGTAGGAGGGTAACTTGATAGAATCTGACTGTTACATTAATGACTTGAAAATGTCAAACATGCACATGTACAGTAGTTTTTCTTCAAATTACTTCAGTAATTGATATTGATACCATTTTTGCTGCTGAATCTGATATATCTCTATATGTATTGTATCTAATCAAAACATATTCTTTGAAGACTTTTGGTTCCAAAGTAAAATTTTAAAATACTACAAAAATATGTTCTTTTCTAGTTGATATTGTGTTTTTCTGGAAAGCCAGAAAATGCTGATTATATTCATTTTGAATGTTTAATTTGCTATTGTGCAGACACACTACTGTTGACTGTATGATGATTTACATTAGTGTGAGCATCCTCGTGAGTCTCTCAGGTATCGGCGTTATAGCTTTAATTGATTTCTATATCAGACGAACACGAACATCTCTGGAAAGTAGCAAAAGTCGCGGCAGGGTTTTATGTATCATGTCAGACTCTCCTATTGTTCTGTATATTAGACCACTGAACAGTGTTTATCAATAAGAAAACACAGAATTGTCTGTGGTACAGAGGTTATTACCTCTGCTGAATGTACTGTACTTATTGTCTCTGAAAATAAATGCACTTAAAGTCATTTTGTCATTCTTTTGCAAGCCATACAATTCAAAACACAAATCAAGAAAAAGCAAAATGTTTCTGCCTCTTCTAATTAAAAAAAAGTGTCACTACGCACGTAACTTTGTAAAAAAATATGTGTCATTATGTCTTCATACACAGAGTCATTGAGCACATCTTTACTTACTGCTGATCTACGGTGTTATCCAGAGAGACGTCTACAGGAAAATCAGTGTAGAGATAATTGAAAGTATAATAGACATCCCATTCACAAGTATAGTGAATCTCTACGGAAATATATGGTGAATGAGTGCACGAGTCTGTCTATTGAGACTTCATTCACTCTCCTTCTACTGTGAGCGCCCATTAGACGGAGCTGATGGATGTGCCCCTCTCAGTTTCCATTTGCAGTCTCTTGTGGTCATGTGACATACATAATTGGTGTCACTCTGATTGACTGCATAACACCACAGTGAGGGGAAGGCCGCTCTGCTCAAGCATGCTCATTGAGTCAAGTGTAGGGCATGCAGCCTCTGAAGTCCCTTTTACTGCATCTGCTGCCTGCATGCAACCGCTGCTGTCAAGCACTTTTGCTTATTTCCTGTCACAACAGTGTTGAAGAGGGGAAAAAATCAATAAGGTTGTATTTAGCTTAGCTTGGCACAAACACTGAAAGGGAAACAGTTACTGTCTACCAAAATGAAGCCCCACAAAACCTCAGAATGTCCTTTTTTAAATAATTGATCCTGCGAGCAAGCAAGAAGTTAACATAAATCACCTGGTCAGGAAGGAGTGGAGCAAAGAAAGAGAATTTTTAGCCAGCTCTTCCTGTCAACAAAGTTTTTAATTTATGTTTAGCAGATTTTTTACAGGCCAGTTAACTGTATAATTGAATTTACCTTTCTCATCAACTTATCCCAAGGAGCAGCAGGCAGCTGCAAATGGCTGATTTAGCGACTAGCTGCTGACGAGGAAAGTCGAATATCTGAGAGCTATAAAATCAAGATTTTTATCTCAGGAGTGGGTGGAAAGTGCAGAGCTTAAACAAATTTACCAAATTCACAACATGACGGGGCTTTCTGCAAAAAAACAAAAACAAATAAAGCTTTAGGAACCCTAAAACCCTATTTGATGACTTATTCAGAGGTGGATCAGCAGTTTGCCAACGACAAGGACAAAGTTGTGAGTTGTTCTGCCCAAATAGATGCAACAAAACCAACTGGAAAGCAAAAGAGATGTCAATTACAGCTTGTTTTCACTCAACAAAATTCTGTTTCTCTTCATGTTTTGTTGGTGAAATAGTAAGACAGTAAACAGGATCATGTAAACAGATATTTCAGCAGATAGAAGATGGTGGCTGACCACATTCATGTGAAAATAGGTCTGCTATTAGGAGGAAATGTTCCTCAAGCAGAGAATATCCAATACCAAGACTCACTGAAATCAAAATCTGTTTTAAATCCATAGTGAAAAACCACATCAAATTCTAAATGAAGTACACTGATACTACTCCTCTACTAATAATGCTGCACTAATGTTTGATTTAGTGAGGTGAATTCAATCCTCAAATCTTCTGGAAAAGCAAAGAGTTTTTGAGGAAGCACCTGCTCGCTGGCACAGAGCTATTTCCACAGCAAACACTGGAAGAGTGAGGAACGTCATCCGGAGCACAATAATAAGGGGCTTTCCCGCAGCCATGTTTACCTCAGAGCAACTTGCCTCTGGAACAGCTGCATAGACTTGCTCCTAACTATTTCACTGCAGACCCAAATGCAGATGTGTGTTTTAAACAAAGAGACTGACAGGTACTCATTTAACTGGGGAAAGTGCCATTTTTGGAGCTTAGATGATAAAAAATAAGGGTTCATTTTACTCTTCATGAGTGTTAAGAAACACAAAAACATAAAAGAATAAATAAATATGCAGAATTTAGCGATTTTACTGAGTATGAATGCTGCTGTCTTACTGTACACGCACTAAAATGCCTTTAAAAATGCAGAAAATGCTACAAACAGAGCTACAATACAGTTTCAGCAGTTTTGGTGACTTCTGTCTAATGGAGGAAAAACAGCCAGGAAAGTGAAGCTCTCTCAAAACTCATGGACATCCCAGAGGAACAGCAGACGTGGCTGTTGAATGCATGTGGAAGTTTAATTGTTCCTTGTTTATTGACAATCACTTTGTCTTTTTAAGGCAAATGCAGAAGCGAGACCTTCTCTCACTCCATGTGTGACAGAGGACAGAAATGGTTCCCACACAGACAGGAAGTCAAAGAGGGGCCTCTTGTGAAGTAGAGGGGGATCAAAATTGAGGAAAGTGCTTGCTTGTGTGTTGATACGTGTGTGTGTGTGTGTGTGTGTGTGTGTGTGTGTGTGTGTGTGTGTGTGTGTGTGTGTGAGCGCCTGCTTTGATAAAAACAAATACACTGACTGAGCACATATTGTGCAGCTTCTAGTAAATATTCAATTCATAATCTGTATTTTTGCAAATATGATGAATGAGGGTCAAGTTCTAAATCTAAAACATCCACACAGGCACATGCACAGACATTTTCGGTCACATGCAGTCCACACTCACATTGAGGTGAGAGCGCTCATTGGCAGCATGTATGCTTTTGGCACAGAGGTGGCCAGGACTGCGTTAGTTAAGGAGACCCACGCTCCCTGTCTTTCCCACCGTTGTTCAGGTTATCCTGTGGGTCCACTTATGACCCTTTTGCAGGCAGGATGCAATGTCTGGGGACCCCAACAGAGCTGTACACAAGCATCCGCCAAGCCCTGGGAAGAAAACAAGGGCTGATGGAAAACCAGAAGACGGGAGTATAAAGAGAAACAGCAGTTAGTAACCAGGACGCACTCAATAACACTCACCATGCACCTGCAGCCTGTGTGTATGTGTGTGTGTGTGTGTGTGTGTGTGTGTGTGTGTGTGTGTGTGTGTGTAGTGAAGTGAAGTGAGGTTGTTCCTTCAGAGAACTACAGCACAGCACAGTCCCCACACACAGCACAGGTGGTCCAAACAAAAACCTGTGAAGTGTTGCCCAGAGAGTAATATCCCCACGTTGCGTGTTGTATAAAGCCCCCCATAGGAAACAAACACTTCCGGTGCTGTAAGATTTATTGTTCCCTGCACTTATAGGTTACACCATACTCTGAATGATACCTTCCTTACAAGGTTCTTTGATTCATTCTTAATAACATTTGATAGCAATTTAGCATGTAAACCAGAAACAAAAGGGTCATAATTACTGCTAGATAACTCAAGGACACATTGTTTTGTGTTTATTGTTTCCATCACTGAAGAAGAGGGGTGAATTCCCTCTTCAGTGCATTGTGTGGTGAGAATAGGAAAGACCTGGTTAGCTGTGCTGTATGGTGTGAAAAACCAAAGCATTGTTACACTTTGATAGATTGACCGCACATCACCTCGCAATTTTGTTCCCCCCCCAATGTGACAGACTTTGCATCTGCATTCACATCCGCACACTGGGCTCTGCACCAGATACAGATATACAGGCGTTACACAATGAAAATCCCCAAAGTTCGACACTCCGTACAGGAGGCCAAGATGAGGGGTTATCTGTTAAGGTGAAAAACGTTGTTTTTTTCATGTACTGGTCAATTTTGAGATTTTGGCCAATTTTGCTTCCATAACTTCCTTTAGACTAGTGTAAAGTAAAGTGTTACTAGTGTAAGGTAGTGTATAAATGTCCAAAATACACAATTAAGTGTTTATTTTACTGCACTTTGTCTATTTGTGTCAATAGATGTCTCCTGAATTCATATCTTTCAATGCTGATTTCTCAAAATGAAGTTTTCCTCACACTCTGAGCAAGCATTCTCCACTTCAGTAGCTTTTACATACACCAAACTTTCCATTTTTACTTTTTATCTGTATTCCGAAGGTTTTTACAAAGATGTTTATTCATATATTTAAAAAGAAAAGACACCCAAAATTCCCTCACTAAAAACCTCTGGCTCTGTTAACAAAATGAAATGAGGCTTTTTCAGTGTCCACATTTCTTTGAGAAATGTGTGCAGATTGGCACATATTTAATTAGATAATACTTCATTTGTTGAAACAATTGTTGTAAAACAGAAAAATAATTGTCTTAACGTAGGTTTTTTTTAACTAGGGAGGTTTACTGGTGATCTGATATAATGATATAATGATATAATGGTGATATACATGTATATTTTACCTATTCACCTGTACGCCCTCTAGTGTCCACATTGAGGAACAGCAATGAGCGGACAACCTACACCACAGTAAACCTGGAGCCTGGAGGCACAAATACATGTTACAGTTTCATCTAAACCCAAACAGTGTGTGTAATATACAGTTCTATTTAAGGTAAAAGAAAGGTTGCAAGGAGAGAAGGATAAAGAGGTCTAGGAACTTCCATCTGAAAAGATTGATGTTAAAATAAAAAGTTTGAAAAAGTAGAACAAAATGGGGACAAACATACTTTGCAGATTTGGCAGCATTATATGAATAGCCTGCTCGTTACTTCTTGACATATGAAGCCGCTCGGGAACAAATAAAGTATTCTGAATCTGAATCTGAAGACGATTAAAAGATTGTGCTAACTTTTTAATTTCTTAAACTGTCTCAGTTGCCTGTCTGAGGTCAAAGGTTAAATTTGACCTTTGACCCCGGACAGGCAACTGAGAGACGCATGTCTACTCTTCCCATGAGCCATCTCTGAGCAGATACTGCATCACTATTTCTCAGAGCGTTTGTAGCCTGGTTCAGCAGTCCACCTTGTGGCGAGAGTGTGCACTGCTCAACAGGGTTCGTGTAAATGTGCATCAGAGTTTGCTAAATTGCAAAGGTTTGTAGAGATAAACAACGCAGTGGCTTAAACCACCAGAGGAACTGAGATATATGTCATGGTAACCGTAGTCTCTCTTACACTCAACACTGACCCACAGCTATAATTAACTCTGGTCACACACACGGCACAGTATAACCATATTTCCACTGAATCACATGCAAGCCCATTGGCAATTGAATAAAAAGTTAACAGTTACAATTTAATGACTGTCCTCTAACACATGTTGAAATTGTCTATATTAATTGATAAACAGCGTCTTTGTAATTTGACCAATAAATCTGATACTAGCTGTGATTAGATTGAAAACTAAATCTTGTAAAAAAAATTGTAAATTGAAGTATTGAACAAGTTAAAGGTTCAATTGAAATTAAACTGACTGAAGCTCTATCTGGAGTTGAGGTGATCTTTGTACTATCCTGTTAGATGATTTGCTAGAGAGGCAAGGGAGGGAAGTACTGGTCAAAAATAAGTGGACAAACTGCAACCAATTACAGTAAACTCAACGTAGTCCCCCGGGGGTGGCTTGGTTTTCACTCCGAGAGAGAGTGGAAAAAAAGACAGGGGAGAGAGAGAGAGAAACAAAATGAGCGAGTGAGAGTGACACACTGACAAGCAGTTGGTTTTCAATAAGGAAACTGAGGGCATTTTGCATCTGAAGCTCTTCTGAAGACACAAGCCGGGGACAAGTTCAAGGTATTTATCTGCTGCATGTTGTATCTCACACTACAGACGGCTAAAAGAAGTGCAGGTGCTGTAATATTATGCTGGTAAAATGAACAATGACACCAAAAAGAATAAAATTTAGAATTAAAAAGAATGACTTTGAAAGAATGTTATAATGTTTAAAGTCACACAGTTCATGATAATCATAACAGAACACTTACAACAGTCATTTGAAGACAAAAGCATGTGCTAATATGAAGTTAAATACTCGAGCAGTTACAAACATGACATTATAAATGGAAACAAAATTAGATGTGTGACCAAACCTCTGACACTTTGGTTGAGGACATTGCTACGTACATTACAAGTGTTGCCAACCAACTGTTAGAATTGTTCTTACGTCTTCAAACTATCTTTGGTTCACGTGATGTTCACCGTAACAATCTATTTCTTTCATCATCTATCTACTGTAAAAGTTTTGACATGCATCTTCAGAAGACTGCACACCATAAATGAAAAACAACGAGCTTTCACATCGACACGAACGGAGAAAGTTCACTGTAAATACCTCCATGCTAGTTATTTTCAGCACTTCATTTTTCTGTTTTCAACTCATGACATGATAACACGCATGTGTCTTAAACCGTCCTTGCAAATTCTACCATATAAAGATGAAGTGACATTTTCCGCTTATGACAAGCAATTTGTATTACGGGCACTTGTAACCGAGACATAAAACTGTCCGCTGATGATTTGGGACCTTTTAACGAAGTTTAATTCATTTTTCAGCGCCGGGCATGAACTCACAGACTCACAGGCCCTGCAGTGGGAGGGGGGGAGACTGAAAGCAGCTTCAGTAAAGCTCATCTGCTTCATCAGGTAAGAGCAAAGAAAGGAACATTTTGTAACCATCTGAGGCTCTTAGCAGGAACTTAACATGTGTGGTGTACTGATAAAATAAAAGGCATTGTACTGTTATACTAAGTAAATCCTGTTAGCAGTATAACTGAAGAAGATTTCTATCACACATTTAGGATGGGCTGTGCTTGTAGTGCCCAGAAACATGATGACAATTTCTACAAAGGGAAACACAACGCTCTGGCCTCCCACTCGTCAAATCACATAGTAAGTAAACCACTTTACTTATTTTAACTGAGTACAAAGTGTAGTAATTCACTGTGAATTATAAAATTATTCTAGTTTAAATACATTCAATTATTTACCAGTGTTTCCCTGACTTACAGAAGATTTTGAATATTAAAAAATGTACTTTTTTCTCTGTTCTTAAGGACCGAAGTGGAAGCACCTATTTGGATAACGGTAATCACTGAACATGCCGCATATAACAAACTTTCCACTAAAGACAGGCCGGCTTTAATGCAGTCAACTGCAGAGAGACATTAGCGGCAGTGACAGGACGCTACACTTAGCGATCAAAATCTTGGTTGGATTTCCTCAGTTCTTTTGAGGACGAGATGAGATTATTCACAAAACAGCATCTTTTTCATGTCACAGACAGTGTGGGAACTACAAAAAAACAAACTTGTGACTCTGTGAAGAACAGCTATGGTAATCCCATACTTTGAACTGAGCTGTATGTTTGTGCAATCCTCTTCTACTATAATACATTTCATGTCTTGAGTAGCAGCCAAGACTAACAAAAAAAATGGCTGAAAGACTTTTGTAAAAATCTAAACTGACCACCAATCCATAAAATGAAATTATTACTGCAGTCTTTGGCGGATCACTCCTTTTTGTAATAACTGTCTACTCTGTTTTAGATGACATTGTCTTTGTGGCACAACATGACTTCAAACCCACCAACGACAGTGATCTTCCTTTCAAAAAGGGAGACAAACTCAGAGTTTTACAAGAGTGAGTAGCCTCCCCCTCGTCCCCGGCGTATACGCCATGCATCCAGCAAGTAGTCAAACAAATGTCTTAGCAGTTCTAACCTGAAGGAACACTTATGTTTGTCTGCTTGTAGAAACGGTGAATGGTGGGTGGCTAAATCGTTGGCGACTGGACAGGAGGGCTTCATACCGTGCAATTATGTAGCCAGGGCAGATACACTGGACATAGAAAAGTAAGAACTAAAATCATGTAAATTATCAAACAAATAACAGATACAATTCATTAAATAATGCTTTTATTTAGTTACATTAACTGTGTGTTGTGGTTCTCTTGTCTGCAGATGGTTTTTCAAGGACATAAGTAGGAGAGAGACTGAACGAATGCTTTTAGTCCCTGGAAATAAACCGGGTTCCTTTCTAGTCCGAGAGAGCGAGACCTGTAAAGGTGACAACCATCAGTGTCTTTCTGTCATCATGCCGCAAGTCACAATTTCAGTTGCAATGCATCTCATTCAGAAAATCGTGGAAATGTTTTTCTTTATTCTTAGGGTCCTACTCGCTGTCAGTCAGAGATCACGCACCAGAACAAGGAGATGTTGTAAAACACTACAAGATCCGCTGTCTGGACAAAGGTGGCTACTACATCTCCCCCTCCAACGCGTTCCCATCCCTGCAGGAACTGGTTAAATACTACAGCCGTAAGTAACAAACACATTTTTATAAATTCACAAAACTTTGTTAAAATTGCTTTTAAGTTTCATCATATCAATAGAAGTGGGTCTATGTACAATGTTTCCTAATCCATTTTTTGTTTTTTTTTTTTTATAAAAGATACATCATGCGTTGATTTGGATTCAGGTTCAGTTGACTGCTGTGACTTCTAAGATGTCTTTCACCGACTTTGAATTAACAGGGGAAGTTAGACCCCTGTGAGGCGTTGTGCATTTCCTGTATGAGAGTGATAGTCTTAGACGAGTGATAGTCTTTCCACTCCTATGACTAAACCACAAGATAAGACGGCCAAATCTCTAGAATGGCTGCCAACACGCAGCAACTTATGAGAAACGCTTAAACACGAGCATACAAAAACAAGCTTTCATGATTATTTAGGGAAACAAGGGCTCATCAGACATGCACCGTTTCAGGGGGCAGAAAGAATATTGTTACGTTCGCATGTTATCATGTCTGAGTGCAGGTACAGCAGACGGTTTGTGTCAGCGGCTCTATGCCCCTTGTAAGCCGAAGACACCCCAGCAGCCATGGGCGCAGGACGAATGGGAGATTCCCAGAGAGACCCTGAAAATGTTGAAGAAGCTGGGGGCCGGGCAGTTTGGAGAAGTGTGGATGGGTGAGAGAAAGCTAGCAGTCTGTCCTGTCATTGGAAACATTATCTAAACCAGGACAGTGGGGTACAGGCAGTTATGCACCCTGCTTTAATCCCCACTGCAGGTTACTATAAGAACACACAGAAGGTTGCAATTAAGACCTTAAAGGAGGGAACGATGGAGCCCGAGGCCTTCCTCCAAGAGGCCAACATGATGAAACAGCTGCAGCATGAACGACTGGTGCGCCTCCACGCTGTTGTCACTATGGAGCCCATTCTTATTGTCACCGAGTTCATGGTTAACGGTAAGACAAAGGGGAGGAGGGGAAATTTTTGATGATCAAAATCTCTCCAATGGGGGATGATGAATTGTGCTGCAAATAGGGCTGTATCTAACATATTTCCATCACTGATTAATCTGACAATTATTTTTTGGATTAATTCGGTCTAGAAAATAGAGAAAATATCCGTTACATTATTTGTGAGTCTGAAGAAACATCGTCAGATTGTTGTTTTGTCCAACCAGCGGTCCAAAATCCAACCATATTCAATTTTCAATTCTATAAAACAAGGAAAAGCAGCAACCAGAGAATGTTTTATATATTTTTGCTTGAAAAATTATTTGAACTATGAATTCATTATCAACATACAGATTCATTTTCTGTTAATTGGCCAGTTGATTAATTGACTCATCATGGCAGCAAAAAAGCAATTTGAAAATGTGGGCAAAACATTGTTTTGTTAAAAAAAATGTAAAACTACTCACTTAGAGAGAAACAACAGCGTATGTCAGCAAAACACACAGCGTGGCCACAAAAACACAGTCGCGCAACCACATTTATGATGTTTATGATGTTCAGTTTATAGACTCTCAGACAGCTGATTCAATTCTAAGGTAGTTTTTGTGTCCATAATATGGTGTTATTGTGTTGGATTATATTATGCAGTTTTTACAATAGACTCAAAAATGGCCTAAGAGCTCCATAAACTAAAGGCTTCATACAGTGTACAGTATAGCATTTATTGCAGGTTGTTTCACTGAATTGCATTGCATTGAGCCGCAGTTTTCATTAGTGACTATATCTGCTGAAGCCTTTGTCTTTCTGAGAAGCCAGTTTAATCATAGGAAGTTTCGATGCACCAACAATCTTTGAAACTGTTATCGCTAGATAATAATAATGACCGAGTTCCGTTTCACCTTTTCTCATTTGCAGGATGTCTTCTGGACTTTCTAAAAACAGACGAAGGGAAAAAGCTAAAGCTAAATAAGCTGATAGACATGTCGGCACAGGTGTGAAACATTTCATTCTAACCACACAATTTCAACAAAACAATCTCTGAGAGTGCTCAGAATCGTATCCTGCACGTAAGCCTTTTCTAAACCACAACTCTGTAATGTCATCAAAGATTTTTCTTTGAAAAATTTGTTTAATACATTAACTTGTTTTTTCCACTTTGCATGTGAGTGCTTTTGTAATTCTAGATATTTTTCAATGTTTTTTTTTTCACTGCTACTACTCTTGTTTATGACACATGACATTAGTATTCGGCTCACAGATTTTGGCATCCTCCGTCACAAACAAAAACAGTGGCCTTCTCACTGACCTCGAAGTCTATTTATACTCACTAGCTGTTCTACAGTAAGGCTCTGTTGTAGTGCGCGCCATGATGTGAATTCACGTGGAAACTGTCAGCAATAGCTGTGAGGTTTCTGTGGTGGGACTTTTGCTCGTCTGGCTTGAAAGCCTCACCCTACGTCAATTATTAACATCCGGACAGGAAATCGTGTCATTTTCCACCCACAGTGAGCTCCCCAGCACTCTTTTGCCCCTCCAAAAAAAGCATTTCACTTCCTGAAAGTTGGCACATCCTGTTAAACCCACTCTGCTGCCAATATCACACAACACAAGTATACACACATACTATACTTTAGCTCTACAAGTGCATACACTCAACTAAGTCTACTGTGCACAGTGGCCAGAGGAAACATACGCATACAATATGAGCGCAAAATCTCCATTTATTCAGTGGAATCAGTGTGCTAAAACAGATGTCTTTCATGGGACAAATTCATGAATTAGCAGCCTAATTTTCTGACTTTGCATTTGATCTGATAATTCCCTGAAAAAGCTGCTTCCAATATTCCTCTCTTCCTTCCTACATGGCAGATAGCAGAAGGCATGGCGTACATCGAGAGCAAGAACTACATCCACCGAGACTTGCGTGCAGCCAACATTCTCGTCAGTGACACCCTGCACTGCAAGATAGCAGACTTTGGCTTGGCCAGGATCATCGAGTCAGAATACACAGCCCAAGAAGGTGCAGCATGTGCAGCGTTTCCCCACATTGGACAATAAATGCTTCCAGGGTCATAGCCAGGATTTTAGACTTACTAAGGTCATGAGTTCAAGTGCCTAAAAATAACTCCCTAAATTAAAACTAGACACCAAAAAAAGGTCTCTACCTTTGTTTTTTATCATTCAGATTTTCCATACTGTATTTTGTTGAGTTGGCTGTTTCCGCTATTTTCCGCTTTCCAGGCACAGCAAGATCTAAATTACATTACATAACAATACTTTTATTTTGCAGCCCCTTTCAAAATATATTTAGTAATAGAAGTGCAACCCTCCCAAAGAAAAGTCTAAAAAGAGCTTTGTCACACACAAATTAACTTTTAAGACACAAGACAGCCTGGGGCAGCACATTGAAGTACTCTAATATTGCTTCTGTGGCTTCTCTCCAGATGTACATTATCCCAACTATTATTCTGACAACATGCTGTGGTTCTTCTGCAAGCATCATGCTATATTGTTGTGGCATAGTGGCTTGCAAGCATTTTTGAGAAATTCAATTGAGTAACCATTTTTAGATATAATGATGATGATGGGGATGTCTGTTTTTGGCTAATCCAATGAATACTTTAGAAATCTGACACATGGATGCAAAAATCCTGCAAATCCAATATTTGCCAGCAGGACAAATACAACCAGAGAGATTAAAGAGATTCCAAGCTTGGTATGAATGGTATGGGAAAATCTCAACTGTTATTCAAATCTAGCATCTCAGAGTATATGTTGTCATATCGTCCCACACTAAGAGGAACAAACACACATTCACATGCCCACTGAGCCTCCTGCATGTTGTCTGGAGTCACCATCCAGTAACATCATTTCCTTCTACTTCTTCTCATCCTGTTTCTGACAAATAGGTGCTAAATTTCCCATCAAATGGACGGCTCCAGAGGCCATCAACTTTGGCACCTTCACCATCAAATCAGATGTATGGTCTTTTGGGATCCTCCTCACAGAGATAGTCACCTATGGAAGAGTACCCTACCCAGGTATGAGGAGTAGAAAAATAAATTAATTTAAAAAAAAAAAAGGGAAAATTAAAAGTAAAAATTGTGTTTTAATGTATTGCTTAGAAACCAATGCAAATGTTGTATAAATGTTGTTACTTTGCAGCTGGGTACATTTCACAATGTAATGCCTACACATCCATTCAAGTTTCACACTGCCTGCATTTTCATTTTCCTAATCAGGGATGACCAACCCAGAGGTGATCACGAACCTGGACAGGTCGTATAGGATGCCACGTCCGGACGGCTGCCCCGATGAACTCTTTGACATTATGATGATGTGCTGGAGGCAGAGGCCTGAGGACCGGCCGACTTTTGATTTTCTGCAGAACACTCTCAATGACTTCTTTATCGCCACAGAGGGACAATATGAGATGCAGCCGTGATTGAAGAAAAAGAAACTGTTGATAACCTGAGGATGACCAAAAGTCCTGAAGAGAGATGTTAGACTTGAATGGACCAAACCAAACATCCTCTTTATGACTGATACAAGTGATTTTTTAAAACATTTCAAATGGGCCAATTTTTTTTTACGCCTACCTTCTGAGTGAATGTAAAAGCTATTTATGGCTTTTTCCTGTCTCTAGCAGCTTGTCAGTGTCTGAAAACAGGTTGGAAAGAAGATGTTCAGAACTTCAACACAGTTGAGTTTTATTATGCTGACGGTTCCCGTTCTTGAGGACAGCCATGGAGTTTGAGGAGAGATATTTTAGACTGATACATGAATGAGGAATATGGAAATACGAATACAATGCATGCATGTTGTAAAAAGGCCTTTGGAGGAAGTCGCCACAGGTAAAGTTACATATCAAACATCTGCATGGTACAGAAGTGAGCAGCCTGAGATTATGCATATGCACAATACTTTGCACTTTTTGTCTACTCTTTCTTTCTAAAGAGAATTTATACTTGTGTACGTGATTTTTCTAAATAAAAATATTAATGTTATATATATTTAGACATTTGGGTGATTCTTGTATTTCATTCCAGCTGCCTTGCAAATCTACACGTGCATTTAAAAAAAGTTTTAGTGGCTACAATCACTTTTTATACTTTATTATTTGAAATACTGATAGCACTATTTCTTGTAAAGGGTTAATCATCTCACTGAGGAATTACCCTATCATGCACTTTGTACACTTTTGTAGCAGCGTGACGTTATAAAGATGACGGGGAAACACAAATAAACAGGATTTGCATGCACAGGATGTCCAATACTAAGATAATAATCACGCATAATTACCTAAGCAGTGCAGTCCAAATCAACGAAATCATCAAAAAGGTAGGTGAGTGTTGGATAATGCACCAGTGATGAATGATAATAACCCAAAGGTAACAAAGTAACTGTACGACATAAAACTTCAGCTCAGTAATAGTAGTGCAACAGTACAACAGTAGCTTACAGGAAGCCTTTTAAAGCAACTGACCAAACCAAATTACAGTGGGTTTGATCGTCTAACCAGCCCTGGGGAGCACAGACAGTATCTTCAAGATAAGAGAGTTGAATGGCACTGGCAGACAGGAGTTAAACCACTTCCTGAATGGACAGGAAACAGGAAGTGTGAGTCGGCATTCCTCAAATGCCACTGAGCTATAAGGCTCTGACACGTCAAAAGTAATTACATTTTTGTTTTTTGCTTAAAAACATTCATTTGGTATTAAATTAAATATTTTTTACAGTACATCCGATAAATTGCCTTTGAATTGTGAGATACTTTTTATTTGATATAATATCTACTGCAAATAAATCAGTAATCAACATCACACAAATACACACACAAGATGCACCATCATCACATTGAGTGTTGTTTCCTGTAAGTCTTATTATCACAAGTTAGTTTACTGAGTGACTTCATTTTTATGTACCTCTGGCCAGATTTCCTGTTGTATCATCAAAACAGCCTGTAAGAGCGATGGATTAGTTTTCATATAAATGAGTTCAGGGCTTTCTCTAAAAATACACTGTGCGTAAAGTTTGGAGACTTTCCAACTGATACAACAGTAGGAGAGGCCTGTATCAACGGCATCTGTGATGTCCTTTAGGATGCTTTCATTCTATTAAATGCATCATAGCATCAGATGCCATTTTGGCATTCTGTGTGATGTTAATCTTTACGAATGCAAGCAAAGACAGTTTAATGGCAGTCTGGACAATTTCATGCCTGGGGTGTCTTTGATATTTAAATTAATCAATTATAGATATTAACACTTCCCCATAGTCATGTGGTTTCTATTCCTTTCCTGACAATACAAAAATGACTGGAAACCCCCCCCCCAAAAAAAAACAAACTTAAAGGTTAGCAAAAAAAGTTTGGCATTTAAGATGCATACAACTGAGAGAGCAAAAAGTGGACAGTGTTACTCTTGTCATCCTGCAGAGGTCGGTGTCGCACAGTTTCACTGTGTGCTTTGCTGTAAACTGCAAAAAGTCTGTTGTGTGAGATTAGGATACCGGATGTTTCGATCAAATCAGATTAGAGAACTTTAATTTAATTTAGGGAATTCCTGAGAGGGGAAGTGAGGTGTAAAATTTCCTATATTTAATATTATAATATATATAATATAATTTAATATATTTAAATTCATTTTGCTTTTCTTTTTTTATTAAATTATGTTTTGGGCATTTGTGCCTTTTTATGACAGGAAATGAGGGGAGATAGAAATGGGAAATGAGACTTGCAGCCAGGCTGAATGCAAAACATTTAAGTTAAATGTACTGTAAATGTGCATTAATGAATGCTTTCAGTAAATACTGAACTAGGATGCAAGATTTAACTTGACAGCAGA
This sequence comes from Pempheris klunzingeri, assembly GCF_042242105.1. Lineage (NCBI taxonomy): Eukaryota > Metazoa > Chordata > Actinopteri > Acropomatiformes > Pempheridae > Pempheris > Pempheris klunzingeri. The sequence continues at coordinate 10,059,891 of NC_092029.1, forward strand.
GATCACCGCATCTTCAAAACACAAATCACATCCTCATAATGGCGTCTACTACAAAGCTACTGCTGGATGCCAAAGTTTGCAACTGTGTACAACCTCACACATCTTGTGCTGCACGGTGGTCTGAGTCATTACAGCTGTGGCCTCTAACCACTGGACCGCACTGTCACTCACTGATGCTATCACTGTATTCATTTGGTCTTTATCTGTCTAATTGTCTTTCTTTGTATCTTAAAGCACAAGTGCTCTTTTTTCTGAACAACATATCTGAGAAGCAGATTATCTTTAATTTAAATTTTGGTTCAAAAGGAGAGGAAATGACAGTATTATATTATAAAAATCTTCATTCTTACTGTAGAACAATTGCATTATCCTGCTTCAAGGTTTACACTTGTTACCTTTATCAATTAACGCTTTTGTCTATTCTAATTCTGCTGTTTACCTCTGGCAGCACAAACAAATACAACAGTGATTGAGTATCTACCAGTTTTCCTAAAAATCCACTTGTTGGGCATAAACTGAAATATTATTTCATTCAGTACACAAGAAACTAGATGTAATGGAAGCAGCTGATATTAGTTCGCTGATTTGAAAAGCTACCCCACAGGCGCTGATCATTAATGACATCAGTTCGTCAGCTGATGAACTCAGGGGAACTACCATTTATAAATCTCACGCAGCGGTATGATTGATAAGCCGCCTCACCTTGAGACGAGTCGTGATGTTAACACAAGACGACAAGACATGTGGGGTAAAGGTTGGGAGGCCTAATCACCCTCTCCCCTCATTCTGTTCATCACTGCTGTCTTAGAGGAATAATGACGGGAAACAGTGGCTCGTACACAGATTGATGGCTGATCCCTGCAGAAGGCAACACATCATTAGCATCATGTTAGGATAACCCCGCTCTGTCCTCTGGGATAAGAAAAAAAAAAAAAAGAGCACATCACCACAGATGAAAAGAGATGTGCTTTCATCTTCCCATAATGTTGCTGTTTACAGTGGTGTTCAATTGGGATTATGCTCCTCATAAACACGCTTTCTCTCCTGGGCTTTGATGTCGTGAAATTAATGGAGTCCATCAATCAAGAGTGTTTGGTCCAATAGATACGAGGGCTCTTGAAACACAACACAACATTTTGTAAAATGAGCAACATTAATAAGTAAAGAGAAGGATGTCTGTAAGGGGGATTGTAAAGTTGTGTATAAAACTTGTGTGTTTGACATGGTTCAGTGATTTCATCCATGACTTAAAAAGCCTTGCATACAGTTCATTTATCTGTTCAGAATTTGAGAGACAAAAAGAGTATGCGCTCACTGCAAAAAAATACTTAAATCAATGGGCTAATCTGCCCCTCAAATAATCTGCCCCAGTTTGGCATTTCTCAGCTCTCTGTTTTGGTTTCAAGACCCCCAACTTTCCAGTCACTCTCACTGCCGTCACCAGTGTTGTTTCCAGACCCAATAGGCAGTTATTTTCAGCTGAAAAGCCCTGATTGATCCACTGCACACTACCTGTCTCACACCAAACGGACAAAGTCATAGTGGAACATAGTGGATCTTGTCAGTACTTTATGCTAAAAATAAAACAAAACACGACTGATGAAGGTAATAAAAGAAAGCATTGTTTTTACTTGGCTTATGTTGTATAGATCTGTACAGCAGGCTGCTTATATTCTCTTTTTTTTTTTTAAACCAAAATTAAAGCTTACACAGGGGCCATTTGTGCAAATTTAATTTTCTTTGATGAAGCTAGTATAAAAGAAATCTGCACACAATTTATGGAGGCCTTCTTTGTTTCCTTGGGCCGATTGGGAAGGATTTGGGAAACCATCTGCTAGATTGATATTTTCTTTTGATATATGAGTCTGTGTCAATTCATTTACTGTCGGAAGCCCTAAAGCCATGAGGCAGCAGGAACCCCACCACCCCCTCAAATGAATCTAGCATTTGACCACCATGGTTGGGCTCAATGATGAGTCAAGGGCACCGGTAACTACAGGGAAATTTAATTACATGTGCGCTGGTGCAGTAAAAAGTATTGCTGGCCTACGCAATGTGGGCTGAAATGTGACCATTCAATGTTCTCTTAGACCTTCTGTTTCCACTGTTGAGCATTAAAGAAAGAAATGATGTGATTCATTTCAAAAGAATAGTCTTGCAGGAAGATTGAGACTAATGAATGAATTCTGGAATAAATGCAAGCATCTCTCAGCTAAATGAACTCCATAAGATCACATAAACCTTTTACTGGGCAGTAAAACGATAAGCTATGTAACAGCCACATTTCACACAGCTGCAGAGTTATGTAACACCTGATATCTTGTGTCATGGACATACGAGTCTTTTGTTATCTCACCAATGAGACAGCTCATCATCCCTGATCAGTATGCAGCGCTGCGCTCCTGCCTGTTTTAAGATCCCTGCTGTCACCATCTCCCTTCTCCTGGTGGTTTGTGTACCAAATGTCAACGTAAATATTCATACATGTGGCTTTGACCTTGGGTGGCTCTCTCTCCCACATGCTTTCCTCTATGCGTGTGTGTGTGGTTTTTTTTTTTTACATTCAATGTCAAAAATAGCAAAACCAAGAAGAAAACAATGTAAAAGACGATGTGAGATGTTTTTCCACCATGTGATCTGAATTATAAGACACAAGGAACAAAAGTTCATAGAAATAATTCATTCATATAAAGTGTAACTACACACAATACCTTTATCCCATAATGCCACTTAACAGTGACTGACACCTAACTGCTTCATCTGTGAGCCATAAAACTCTTTGGAGTTTGTGAGGTGCCATCCAGCATACTGTTTCCAGTCCTACACTGTACGTACCTGAGAGTCATGGACAAGACTACAACTATAAACCGTCCATGTCTGCAGTCACTTATTAAATCCCTGCCATTATTACTTATAAAGTTCTTTAAGTGGGCACTGAACACCAAGCAATTAACATTTGGAGTCTTTCCCCTTGCCAGGTGAAGTTATTTTTGGTATTTTTTGACCCTGTCCTCACGAACTATAAAGTTTCCAAGTTAAATGATGACTAAGCAATACAGAGCAAAATGCATGGTAAAAGCTGGGGAGTTGGGAAAGAGGGGGTTCAAAACCCAGAGGCAGTGTGAAGGCCACCCTGTGCCTTCGGCATTTTTACCTGCTTAATTTATTCATTAAAAATAAGCTATTCAACACACCGCCTGCACACAACTATTATGTTAAAGTGTTTGACAATTATTTGAACAGACCACTGACGTGAAGGTGACACATTCCTTTAGATACACAGTGACCACAGGACCAGTCCCAATCATATTTTCATGCACACACACACACACACATACACACATTACTGCAGGATCAGTGTATCCTCTGTCTATAATTAACTGTGACAATATCTCCTTTTATACAACAATCAGTGGTAAAAAAAAAAAAAACATCAAATTTAAGATCAGTTCAAATGAAGACTTTTGGAAGATGACAGGTGGCGTTCATGAACGGGACAGAGCTGTGATGAACGACTGTCTTAGGGGAAAGTTAAGGAGTGTAACTCTGAGACATTATCGCATAAACGTTGCTTCCACACTGAGAGTGACGATCCATACACCCAAAATGAACGACCACCCTCACTCATGTGGTAAACAGCTGAGCAACAGATGCGACTGGCACAGTCAGACCATTGTGGTAAAAACAAAACGACTCAGTCTAAAATTAGAGTGAAGCAGAGCTGTAGAGCATGTTGAAAAGCCATAAGCCAGAGTGCCGCTTGTACAGATCATTTCTGTCCCATTGTGAGCTGCTCATTGGATTCCTTACAGCACATTTTCCAGGGTGATTGAAGCTTTTGTTACCTTTCCAACATCCTCTCAGTCCCTTTTCACTGCTTCTATAAATCATGGCCAATTTTTCTAACTACTTTGATCAATTATGAAATATTTTCTATTTTCCACTCTTATTCATCATCATTTTTTTTTAAATTTTTTAGAAATGTTTGAGCTACTCCAAGCTTAGAACCTGTGTAAACGCATCCTTTCATTCCCTCTTAATTCTACAGCGGCTCTTGTATCTCACTGCCACCTTTACTGACTGCATTTTGATGAAGGTGGACCCTGATGTAACTGCAGAGAAGGTTATCTCACGGATGAAAGATTTACTTTGATCGAGACATGCGCGAAGAAAAAAAAAATCTGAAGCAGAAAGATGCTCCTTCTATTCTTGCTCTTGATGTTCCTCAATGTTTTGATTAGTTTAAAACAATAAGAGCCTTTTTTCTACAGTAACACAGAAGATGTAGTTTACAGTTTTTACAGTTTTATAAAGATTTATTTAAAACATGTCAATCATGCTTTACTACAACAAGTCAGCAGCTTACTATTATGACAGATTTATGTCCTCTAATACTTTTCACTGGACACATAGTAATTTGTGAAAATAGGAAGGAAAGTAATGCTGCCAAGACTTTGCATAAATTGGTAGCGCTACAGATTTTAGTAACTCACTGTGGTATTTCTCTTTAATGTGGGATCCAAGGATAGCTTACAATTTACAGGACCTAAACGAGACTGCAGGATTTTTATTTTTTTTTTAATAGGGGGGGATATAAATCCCCAGAAGAGAAGAGTCAAAAACTCTCTCTTCTCTGAAAACCATCCCAACTTACATGAAAGAATGTTGTTAGAATTATAACTTTGCTCACAAATCACTGCAAAATCATTTTATCCTGATTTAGAGCCTCACCGAGTCTTTATTTGAACAACAGGTTGTTTTGTGATGAAACAAGCCATTACGTAACTCTACATGAAAAGCCTCTGTACTGTAATGTGACTTTTACATCTCATGCTTGTTTCTGTATCACAGCAGCGCTCGGTAAATAAGTGGAACCTGAAAAGAAACAGAAAAGTCAATCTGTTCATTGTAGCCTCATTCTCCCAACTGAACCTCTATCCAATACCGACTTTAAGTCTTTGAAATAGCATAACACAAAGGAACAGTCAGTTAAATGAGTGCTGACCACAATAACCCCTAACTGAAAGGCTCTCACTGAGATAAATGCCACAGAACAGAAATGTCAGCCACAAATAGACAGCTGTCATGGTAACCCCAATATCTAATATCTGGCTTTAATGTCTTTTATCATTTTTTTTTTTTTTTACAAAAGCCTCTCTGTGTGTGTGCTCTGCCTGGTGAGCACATAGAAACCATGGCAACGCCTCAGTGGGGAGGGTAGGGGCGTCTTGACCACTAAACGCTTTTGAGCGGCTCGTTTGACGGACGAAGATGTGAAAATAAAGTTTGGAAAGGAGGCAAACACACTCCTGCTTCAGGAGTTATTGTGAGCTCATGAACACACGCTTTTGATTCATGAGTAGAAGCTGTGCCATAAACAGTCTCCCACATGTTTGATGACTTCTTCCTCCTGTCAGAGTGAAGCCTGCTGTAGCCTGCACGTGCTGGCAGTTACCCTATAGACCAGCAATCTGACGCTTGTCCCGTGAGGCAATGCACTCAGCTTATCACCGTGATTCATCTTTGTGATAACATGGTGTGTCTTGGAGGGAGGGGGGGGCTGCGCGGTGTACGATGGGTGAGAGGCATGTCGACCTGCTGCAGCTGCTGGTGGGGTTGTGCACAGAACACGAGGGGGGTGAATAAAACGTGCCTGTTACATCTCTCTGCAAGTTTAGTGACAGGGTGAAGGAGAGCAGCTGTACAGTAACACAGCAGCGCCTGGTGCGATGGCTTTAGAAAACAATCTCTCCGGGGTCATTGAACACAACATGAAAGCACTCCCCATCATATAGCGGTAGATATTAGCTTGTGGCATTGCTACTGAAATATTAAAGCAGCTGGAGAGGCTACAGCTGGAGTGATGGCTGTGGCCCAGGTGCACCTCTGGGTGACACGTGGGTGATTAATCATGGTAGTCAGTGCTGCGCGTGCACTTGAGCTGAAACGCTAAGTGCTCGAGACCTTGAGGGTCTTATAGGCTACTTGGTGAAAAGGAGGGAGGCAGGGAGGGGGCTACCAGAGAGGACTGCGGGATGACCAAACCCACCTCCACCCCCCCCCCTCACGTTCAGGTCTGAGGCTTTAACAGTGAGCTGCGGAGCGCGAGAGCAGCCTACAAACTTAGGCGCTGTCCACGGTGCTGAATCGCTTCCCGGCGTCCCCTTCGCGCGCCCCTGAGCGTCATCTGTTCCCACGACCAGTTCATACCTGAGCTCCGGGGACGATGGAGGTCCACCACATTTAGTCGGACCACCAGGCTGCGCGAGAACATGGACGGAGGACTTGTGGATTTAAAGCCCGAATGAAGAATCGGCTCGACAAAATGTTTGTGAAGACATCATCTGTTACGTACTTTCACTGGTTATCCATCTACTGACCAGCTCGAGTCCGACTGCAGCCAGCCACGTTTCGTCCACCCACCAAAGGAATTCCAGCATGTTGTAAAAAAAAAAATGAACTGCTCTAATTTAGTTGCCCTTCGTGCATAGGAGACGTGCGTTTTTCACCAGAGAAGAGCGGCCGTACACACCGAGACATGGCTCGTCTGCTTGTTTTGGTCAACTCCGTGGTCCTGTTGCTTTTTGGCAGCGACATGTTCCTGGTGGGAGCGAGTGAGTATAAACCTCTACAACATCAGTTACTGTGCACTTTGCAGCCTCGTAAAATGCGCCATTAGTCACGCAAAGTGAACAAGTCACAGAGTTTAACGAGGCTTTTTTTTTTTTTTTTTGGTGTAATTTTAATCTGTATCCGATGATGCGTTTAATGCCAGCCTCCATTCACACAAACACACCACAGTATTTCCTCATCATCATGTCTACTCACTTACTGTATATTCATCATATCTATCACATTCATCTGGTCACCAGAACAGCATGTTTAAGATGTGCTTCTGATTTTAGAACATGCTTTGTCTCTTGCATGTAAATTCTAATAACTTTACAGTAATCTTAGTAATAACCCTGGAGGTTTTCCCTGCTTGTGCATCTAATAAACACAAACAAAAATTAGCTCCTTTACAGCAAGAAACCTGCCAAAGAGAAAATCTGCACTACAGCCACATCCAGCCTTTTCCTACTGTGTCTGCTCCCCCCCTGTAAAGGCACTTGTTAGACTAAAGAAAGAACATTTTTTTTCTTTGATCATGGCACTACTGAACAATGGGACTTATAAAAGCTCTCATTGGAGGGATTCACTCTTCTAAAATTCTGTGGCACAGAAACACCAGTTGCAGAGCCAACGCTGCCCTCAGTGAGATCAGGCTTCATTGATACCTCCTGTGCTTGAACTGTCTCATTTACAACGGTGCATATATATGCTTGTTATAATTTTTCCACCACAAGAGTCAGACTTTTATGAATCTTTTCTGTATCCTAAATCTTTCTATCTGCCTCTGCATGTGAGTGTCTACAGTATCTCTGTCTCCTCATCTACCTCTATCACTTCCTCCCTCGCCTCTCAAGGGAACTGAGTCCTACATATGATAGCGCCTTGAGAAAATCAGATTGGCACTTTACTGTATCTGTGGGAGTGTGTACTGTTTGCCTGATAGAAAAATTTAGACCTTTGTCATGTTCTGCGCTGACAGGTGAAACGCAAGAGCATCTCTGATCTCAGTGGAGTTCAACTGTCAAGAACGGGAGAAGCTACCATTGAAATAATAATGAACATGACACTCATAAATATAAATTCTGTTGTTGCAATGAACTTCAAAGTAAATGAAAATAGATGTTGAATTCATTACTGCCAATCCTGAATGCTGTGAAACTGTGGGATTCACAGTGGCATGTCATTCTGAGGAAGGTCTAAATTAATGGCATGCCTCTTTGGTTCATGGTCAGGCTGTCCATAAAAATGGAAACTCTACAACAAAGCAGGAAAAGGCAGCATTTCACTGAAGTCTCTCACAGGTGACAAAATTAACTGAATTTGCTTAAATATTTTGGAAGTGATACTAAAATGATGTAATGGTGCATGATGAAGGTGAGCACTCAATAGGGACTGTTTTTTTTTTCCATCTCACCTACTGAAATCTGCTCTCAAAGCTTTTCACTCATCCACTGAGCCTGTTTCTCAACGTGAGTCATGACACAATAAAAAGCACGGGCCTTTAAATTTGGATTGGTAAAATTAATTTGCAAAAACCCAAAGAAATGACATTTGGTCCATATGAACATGTATTTAAATCAGCAGTGAGCTTCCAGTATCTAAATGTAATAGAGAAAAATTCTAGTTTGACGTAATCTTCTTAAGTCAAACAGTATAAACTCACAGAGGGTGTTTGATTTGGTCCAGACTGACAAGAAATTCTCAAACGTGGGTATCCATGTTTACATTTACACAGTGTGAAAACAAGCATGCAAGAAAATGAATCCTGCATGAGGCCTAACCAGAGCTTTGCATACTGAGCAAATATGAATTAGAAAGTATTGGATTGATTTGGATGGCCAGGCTCATATCACTCTTCAAATTGGCAATCTGCTGTTCATAAACTTGGTGTCACATTCTTGACAAATACATGCTGTGTATTACAGCCAAATCCATCAGAGTGAGGGCCAGTGTTTGCTCATCTTGTTATAATTCTATTTCTCATCACATCGCAGACAATTCACAAATACACTGGAAAAAATACAGACTATGGTGTAGAAATGAATGATTTTAGGCAACCCTACATTTTATATCAGTGTTTTGAGTGTCATGCAGTAGCTCACACTTGGTGTCTTGTTTAGACGTCTGTAGAATCAGCAAACACCCACTGTAGCCAATAAGATTAATGCAACAAACTCTGAGCATAAACACCTTGCTCATAAATCTGCTCCTGCACGTCACTGCATGTGAGCCTTTACAGTTTTGGGATAATAAAGTAATGTTAGCTCGTGGCTGGAAATCCTCAGGGATCGGCCAGCGACTACATTAACCTTACACTGGCACCTGGTCCCATCTGGTTCCACTGACGTTTCACAGCCTCTGAGTCTGCAGGAAAGAAGGCAGTGTGTACCTAAAGCAAGAGACAGTATAGGAAATGTATAGGAAGAGACAGAAGACTTAGCCACGCCTGGTTTTCATCTATATCCGTCTAAAAAGCCACTTCATACTGTTGTTGGTGTACTAGATAGATACTGGTGCACTAGAGTAAGACATTTAGTGAATGATTGCATAAAGTCACTGCCACCACGTGGCGTCAAATATGAAAGAAAAGGCAGGATCTCAGAGGGGAATGGAGTTTGGATATGAAACAAGAAAATGGTCTTTAAAGGTAATATGGGGGCAGAGAGTTCTGCGGCTCAGTTAACCAGCACGGTCGACATTTCTTAAGAGCTCCACTAGCAGGCGATTTGCAACACGGGGGCCTGCAAGCAGCTGTGTGACAACCTCCTGCTGTGCAGAGAGGAACATTTAGACTTCCCATGACTGGGTTTGAAACACATCCAGATGAAGCTGTTTCAAGATTGACTGGGCAACACATCAAAATTCAAGGCGCCTGTTATGAGTTATTGCCTTTATTTATTAGTTGTCTGTGAATATATTATCTCTCAAGGGACTATGGTATTAGAAAAGGATTACCTTACAAGCAGCCTTTCAAACTGTTATGAGCTTGGAGGAAACTGAGACTGAAATATGATCGATAATATGGGGAGTCCACAGTCTTGGTAAACCACACTGTTTTGCCTTTCAAATGTGCTTGAAGCAATGTGAATTATGCACCGTTGGGGGTTTTACTGGGTTGTGAGTGAACTGATCGATCATTTGGAACATTTATTGCTGAAAAATGAGCAGTGAGCTCATTCATGTCAGACTTGATATTTTACAAATATGTCAAAATTATGTAAGAGAAGCTTCTGTCGCTATCTGAGTCATGGAGCAAATGTCACTTTGTCACGCATCTAACTCAATGAGTGCACGAGCTTTTAAATTGATTTTACAATTTCTGTTTCGAAAATCATTCAAAAGAATGACCTGGGTTCAAAATAAATTAATCTGATGCTAAGTGGATTATTATTACTACTATTCCTATTAGAATAGGTCACTGACTCTGCTATCACACTTTCTAAAAGAAACGCTTAGAGCTACGATGTCTGCTTGGCATCCAGATACAGTATCTATTCACAAAAAGTGATGCGATTTCAGGGCCTTTAAACAGTAATTTCAGTTGGAGCTCTTTAGGTGCAGAGGTGACAATTCTATTTGCATGAGTGCTATAATTAAGTAACTCATGTCAGGTGAAAAAAGCAAAAACAAAAAGGCAGCTGAATTGCATTTTGCTTTGGCTACACATTAATGCTTTCCTTCTGCATCCAACTAAACACAGAAGTGGCTCCTGGAAATAGTAAAATGGAGATTACATGTCATCTGTAAAATTGTGGCGTTATGGTTTATATTGCAGTAAAAATTCCTGGTAAATCAGACAAGTAAAGGTATCTTCAGTTTAATACTCCACATCTCAGTTTTCTACTTCTGTTTGATCAATGGGTCATGGTTATCCAAGTTGACCTGTGAACAAAACCTGCACAGGTCATCTTATTGAGATGAATCTGAAATCTTATAGTATTATCATAAAAATACATCCAAAATCAAACTCTTCTCTTATACTGTGAATATACAGTTAAAATATAAATACAATATACAATATAAGTAATCAATAAACAAATGACTGTAGGTGTAAATCAGGATATTTCGCGCAACTGTGCTTTGCAAGCAAATATAGAGGCCAAAATGTAAGATGTCACATCCAGAGCTCGCTCTAACAAATTCAGACTGGGCTCTTTTCCACGTAGCTTGTCAGCCATTCAGAGATCCACCTGCACTTTCACTATCTTTCTGTGCGCTCTGGTTAGATGGAGAGAAGCTAATGTGCTGGGATTTGGCTATAGGCTATGATTCATCCTGGCAGTGCGCCCACATCCCAAGAGGGTCGTACCGTTTGTTTTCACTAACACACGGCTCGGCCGCTGTGACCCACTGCTGTTTGATTTCAGATCTTACATAACAGCGTTCTGTGGAGTGAGGCTCACTCAGGGCACGTGGCCGATTGCAAACACTGAAGTATCCACAATGACACTTATTACTGCAGGGGGACATCAAACAAGCTGAGAGGGAAAGATTGGGAAGAGGATTGGACTCCTGAACTTCATATCAATAAAAATATTGATTAGAAAATCACCATCATTCAGAGCCAAGAGTGCTTACATCTTGGAGACATGAAGAACATTTTTCTTATTTACCATAAACTTCCAAAATATCAAATGAATGAATACAAAAGTGTTCTTTATGCCCTACAGTCCAAAAGTCACCTTACCCAGGTACTTTAAATTGCAAATATACTTATCCTGCTCACCCACCCACAATGGAAACATCATATAGAAAGCTGGCACTTATACATTAGTGATGATTCATGACCTGCTTCAGCTGATCCATCACTTGCTCAATCACCAGCAAATGGCCTGCACACAATGCATCATGGTTACTGGCTGCCTTTTTGCCCATGCGTGGCTGTCTGTAACCCCCATTACCTAAAGGACAACGAGCTTCAAGAGAAATGACTGTGTCCTGTTGTAGATAAATGTTGCATCTGATCCTGAAAAGTGTGTGCACCGCACGACTCGTGCTGAGGGCAATCTAGGTTTGACAGCGTTTTCCTGTTAACTAGTCCTTGTTGTTTTTGGCAAAGTGTGTGTCGGGCATGATGAGGTTGCAAGAATCAAAGCTTGGTCAAAGGTTGTTAAATATGGGAGTTTTGTAATGAGACATCAAGAAAATCATTGTTAGATTTTAGCCAATTAGTGTCCCAGCAGTTTACTGGTAATATATGCAATTAGAAGACCATTTGCATCTTTAAATGTTAATGACACAAAATTAACAATCTTTTAGACATTGCCAAGGCACAAGGACACAGGAACCATTATTACAAATATATGTATGACTCAGTCACTCTCAAGGATGATATACACTACTCCTTCCCTCTTAACCTACTGTACATCTATCTTATGAATAAGCTTCTCATCAAATGGGCAAAATGAAACAGACCTAACCTCTTGACCTCTTGATACTAGTAAGTCCGCTTTTCTCCCGGCTCTCTACACAGTTGGAACATTCATTTCCTCTTTCGCTCTCTATCATAGGCAAAGCATTATTCTGGACTCTTGTTCATCTCAGCCGCTCCGTTCCACAAACCAATCTCTGAGTGTGTCATGAGCCGGAGGAACTGAGCGACATGCCCGTTTTTGACCTTGATCCCCCCTCTGTGGTTCATCATGCCACAAGTGCTGAGACGGAGAAGCCGATAGCCTCGTCTGACCCGAGGATCTCCAGATCTGCCTCAATGTCACCTTTTGCACCGAACACAGAGGCCGCCATTGATTGTCTCTGAGATAAAACAGACAGAAGTGCAAGAAGCAAAAAGAGAGAGTGAGAGAGAGAGAGAGAGAGAGACACAGGGAGGGAGGGAGAGATAAAACAGGAGACACGGGGAGATAAGAAGAGAGGGATGTGAGAGGGACTGATATAGAAAACGGCAAATCATTTGAAATAGCTCCCAATTTCGTCATTTCGTCTTTCATCTTTCTCTCTTGAGTGCACTTTTTGGATGAAATATTGTCCTTGCACTGCACATGCTTTTGGCTGTCATCTCAAGACAACTGTGTTATGGGTTATTACGTCCGTGCCCCATGAGTTAATAAAAGCGTTTGAAATACAAATTGACTTACAGCAGTCAATTAATACTCACTTTGTAGTGAACTGCTACAGAAAGCTGGAACTAGAAATCTTACAACGGGTACTCAGAGAGCAGCCCAGATACTGTAGCTACAACTCATATACAGATAAAGCAGACGCTATTCTGACTACTTTTATGTCCAACACCATAACAAACACCACAAGAAACTATTTTTTTCCCCATTATTTTTCACATATCTGACAGGTCAAGACATTTCCACACACTCAAACCTCTCAGCGTTACACCAGTTACTTTCTGTGACAATTCATAAAGTCCATTAGATCCACATTAATGACAAAAGCTCGGAGGATGGCCTCCAGGTCCCTGTTTGCTCAATCCCATCTTACCTATCCATCTAACCCGAACAATTGCTTGGAGACTGTGAAGCAGTAAAGGGCCCCCTATTAGATCTGTCACCCTTTGTTTCTCCTGGCTTTTGCTTCCCAGGCTTTTGTCCCACTTTGCAATCAACGTGTCCACCAGCAACCAGATCATGATAGATGGCTGCAAAGTGACAAGGTGAAGAAATGTAACCCCGTCCAAAGGAGGTGGACATGAAATTGACACCATGGCTTCTTTAAGAAGGTTCTGTCAGGTTGACAGACAAGGAAGTTCACAGATTTATATAGATTTATAATTGATATTCTATAGATTTATAATAAAATGCAATAAAGCAATTTATTTAAACAGCTAGAAACTAAATTAATTAACGTAGGTGTTTACTTTGAGTTTACTAGTTTGTAATTTACAATTGTTTGGTTCTGGGGAATGTTGCAAACACACTTTTCACAAAAATATAGAAAATGACAGAACTACATTTGTTGGACAGTTTTAGTTACTTTTCAGATTAAAAAATGTCATAATCTCCTTGTAAAACCATGTATCTCCAGATGTGGTGATTTTGAATGTTTGGGATAAATGTAAGTGCTCCTTTATGGGAAAACTCTCCTACTTCTTAAATAACTTAGTTTGAAACCCTCCTTCTGAGTCATTGAATGACTTCTTAGATACATGATACATGATTCCCACAGTACAGTGATGCTGCAAGCATGTAATGATTTTATAGACCTTGATGCAGTGCTGCAAATGTGATTACCCAACACACAACCTCAAACATCTATAATTGTTAAATGCAACATACATATGAATGCAGCAGTAATATACTGTTTTTACAGAGTTTAGTTTCACATTGTAAAAATGTGTAAGGGGATGGAATCCTGTTTCTATGAAAGTGTGTGACCTGACCAACGTCCCTGTTCAGACTAGAGTGTTTGTTTAAATGTGACAACGAAGCTAATTAAAGCGACACTGCTGTAGTTGGGTGATACGGGGGTAGACATGGCAAACTAATGGACTGTTGTTCTGAGGAAAGTAGATCAGAAAACAGTGAGGCTGCTACTTGGTGGTGGAAGGAAGAACAGGAATGTACCAGTGAAACTTAACTCACAAATCTTAAGCCACATAACTACAGAAAGATGAACACAGGAAGCCTTTTTTAAGTCTAGTCCATTGACTGATCACATGAGACTCAATGGCTTACCGACAACACATACAGCCTGGTGTCCCATAGTGCAGCTGCACATCCTGATTCATTCACTAACCTGACCACATGAATTTTGAGAGTAAGACTTGGTAATTCACTTTTAATAAAAAATGAGACTTTCCAGGTGCAGTGCAGACACAGGTGGCATGGATAATCTAATATCTACAGTAGAGAAGTGGCTGGATTCACAGACCTCTCTGCTCCCGTTTCCTTTCCTGCAGACCGGCCACCGGCTCCTGTCAACGTGTCCGTCATGCACCTGCGGGCCGACTCGGCAACTGTATCCTGGGAGGTTCCAGAGGGAGATATCATAATTGGCTTCTCTATCTCACAACAAGTAAGTCCTCAACTTTGAATGTTAATCATGTAGATCATGGGTAGGTTAGCAGAACACAAAAAGAAAGAAATTTCATTAGTTTTATTTTTGGATGTAGCCATTTGTGGTTTGGCAGTAAGCCTTCATCATGTTCTGCTAAAATGTTGTTGGCACACAACCCAGCAAGTAGTCAGAATGATGAAGTGCACCTGGAGTCCGTTTTGTATCATGCCCCAGTTCTTGACAACATGTAGGGATGATATTTTTCGGACAATGACATGATAATCTATTCACTGACTGGAGTCCATAGAGGATATTTCATGTGCTCAGCAAATACCTCACTGTGTATAAAGAGTTTGCCTAGCATACGGAGGAAGAAGCAGATATGTACATATCCTGGTTGAACAAAGATGTGTTTTCGTCTAGATGTATATTCTTAGGAACCCCTTAAAGCTTTGCTTGACACACAGAGAGGCTGACTAAATTTTGCCTTCAAGCCTGGAGTTTGAATAAAACTTGGCATGATCGATTTGTCAAGAGAAAACAAGGGTGCCACGGGAATGCACATAACTATGTGAAGCTGCCAAAATGCATATTTTAGGATGAAAAGATTCCAAAGGCCTAAAATAGTAAATCCAATGAATGCTGACACTAAATGAAGGAATGCCATACACTGCTGTAATCATGTTTATGCTTTATGCAACTCAATGCATTATGCAGCCATTTAATTTTGCTATTCACTCAGTGCGAGTGATGGGCTATATAACATGTTTGGCAATTGCCTTGAGTGTATATGGCGGTTTAATCAGTACATTATTCATTGTTTCACGGAGAGTAACAAGCATTTTATTTATATCAGATCTCTCAGACAAGCAGGGCCATAAAAAACACATAAGAAGAAGACATCTGGCCTCAAGCCACTTCAAGTGCAGATGGGCTGGAGAGCACCCTGAGAAGAGAGCTCTGCATGCAGGCAGGACGAATAATTCTCAAAGCTATGGGCCTTGACTGCTCCAATAACGTTCTGAAAGGTCAAAGACAAAGTCTGAGACTTTGACGGCACACTTGCCGTCTAAATTAATCAGAATATTGACTACACAACTTCTCAATTTCCAGTCAAGACTCCATATGGTGAAAATGAAGTGCCAACTGTTAACATAATAAAGTACTCAGCATGTCGTTCTCCAGCACCTTGAATATTTGCTGGTTGGTCACCTCCATCTCACATTGCCCATGGCCCATACACAGATACATGACTGTTATGTTAGCTTTTTTATAATGTTAAAAGGTGATGCATCATTAATGTGATATTACACTGGAAGGATGATATTCACGAAGTCAAGCAAGAAGACTTTTTACAGAAGCGAATGCCTTCCTTAGGGATACATTTGCAGGGCCGGTGTTACTGTGTGGTCACCTTGATCACCTAAACGCCGACTGTATTGATTATTGTATCTAGTCAATAGATCTACCGATCCATTCTGCTCTCTACCTCTCCTCCAATCCCTAGAGGCAGGATGGACACATGCAGCGGTTCATTCGGGAAGTCAACACCACCAGCCGGTCTTGTGTTCTTTGGGATCTGGAGGAGGAGACAGACTACATTATCCAGGTCCAGTCCATTGGCCTCTATGGGGAAAGCCAAGCCAGCAAAAAGGTCCATTTTCGCACCCTCAAGAAGTCAGACCGCTTCCCCTCCAACAGCTCCAATCAAGGTAAGCTGCTCTGAGATACTTGTGGCAAAGTTCAGTTGTAAAAAGGTGTTTTTGTCTGGGTTCAGAGACAATAATGGAGGGATTGAAGAAGTGGTCTCGCATCAATCTGGCCTGGCTCGCTATACATTATCCCACTTATTTCTACTAAAGAAATATATAATTTGACAAAAATTATAGATTTCGAAATAATTTTATTGATTAAAAATTATGAATTGCTTCCACTATCAGAAATGCGTCCATAGCACAGAACAGAAAAACAGACCGTAGCGTGTAACTGACCAATCAGAATCAAGTATTCAACAAAGTGTTGTAAAAAGTAATAATAGAGTTACATGGCATAGAGGTATAAGCTCTACCCGATACCTCTATCACATCTGTTAGTGAGATATATTCAAAGTCAAGTCAACACGATGCTATAAAGTTGGTCAAACTGCGGTATAATTGATAAGGTCACTGCAGCATTTTTTCCAGTGTTTCATCTCACTCTGTTACATAACGTAATGCTTAGCTTTTAATTCTACAGTACATGGTACAGCTACAGGCCTTTTTCCCTAGGCACAGACAGGAGCAACCCATTACAGATGCTTTTCCTGCTGTTGCGCTAAAGCTTCTTCTGGCTGTTGAATGCTTTTAAGCACCCCGACATAGAAAATAAGGTACAGTAAAGGGCTAGTGCTGAGTGCAAGTAACCCGAAGCCTCCTCTCACAGCGTCTCTCTGGGAGGGCTCTATGAGCTTCTTCCAGGTTTATTTTTTCCTAGATACCAATTCATTATTGACAGTCTCTTCAAGCATGACTGCAGGCAAGCTCCTCTGAATTTATGCAACTTTATATCACTCTGGGTGCCTAATCAGGATTCTGACACACACTCTAAAACACTTCGGATTCACTGTCTGAGCTCGGCTCATGGGCTGGAGGAATTATCAAGACCGTGACCAAGAGAGAATAGGCATTCAGTGGCTCTAAATTTCCTACAGGACAGATGAGGAAAGTGTAAAAAAGCCATTTGCTTTCTTTTATAAGCATTCGGGAAGAGTTCAGAAGAAAATCCCTTACTAATTTGCGCTGCATTAGTTCAGCCATGATTATGTGATGAGCCAAATGCATGAACCCAAAAATATTAACTTAAAATGTGGCAGCTTCTGTTTGACATTGGCCTAATATTTCAAACATTTTTCTTCTCTGTTATCTTATGGTCTGGTTGAGGTTGTAAATATAGAAACTGCTGATGCAAGTGAATCATAAATGTTTCTCTTCAGCTGACTCAGGTTTGGTACCATTAGTTAAGCTGGCAAGATGGACAAAATAGACAGAAGCTCATTCAGGCTCAAGTTCAACACAAGAGCCTGTGAACGGTCCATTAAGCTAATACAGGCACTGGCATTACACTGCTCTCCTGTTGCTCTATAGTTAACACTCAGGAAATTATTTTCTATGCTTATTTTGAAGTTAAAAGCACTGGATTTCAGAACTAACCATCTGTATCTGAACAAAATGCTGAGCATGAAAAGACCAGGCCAGTGCCCTACTACTTTTTCCAAGACTTTTGGAAAAGATTCACTCTGCAACGTTAATCAGGATTTGTAGTCCCCAGAGTCATCCAAGTGGGTCAGAAAAACAGCCCATTCAATGGATGAGCTTAATTTGTGGGAGTTTGTTTTTGTAAGTGTAGAGGCAATCAGTGTCGGCTTTCCATAAATCTACTTCCAGCGGCGCTGACTTCTCATGCCCCACTTTCAAAGTGCAATCACATCAAGTTTCTTTATGTAACTCTTGTCCAGTTTATTACTCGCTTTCTCTTTTTATGTTTGGCTCTGTGCCATTGTAAATTTTGACTCTGATTCTGGTGGCAAAGCTATTGTGGATTGAAGTCACACACGCAATGTCCACATCACCACATAGTCATTGCAGTTATTTGATTTTTTTTTTAACCCTAGTTTCAGATAAAGGGTACGATGGCCCCGAGGATCAAAACACAACATTTTACAAAACACAACAACAATTCAGAAATAATGGCATTTCACAAAAAGCATTTCACAAAATTGGCCATTGAGGCTGTAACCCTATCCTTAGAGGCAACACACCCAATCCACTGACAGGCTCAGATTGTTAGTCAAGGTGTCTGACAACATTGTAGAAAGGATCCTCACAAAGATAGACCTGTAAGATAATTTTTGGTTTTGTTTTGTTAACCAGAAACAGCACTTAAAAGAACTCTTTTCAACAGAGTTGAAGCTTTAACATGCAGAAAATGGAAGTTGCTGGCCTACCACTCCCTAAAGCCGTTTCTTGATGTTATTTCTATATTTCTGTCTGTATATTAGAATTGAGGGTCAATGATGGCCATCCTCAAAGTTATCAACATGAGAAACTAGGCTTTATTCCTGCATACTCCTTTGAGACACTTTTAGCCACATTATTCATTTCCACTACCCCTGAGAATGAATTTCCATTGTTAAATTAAAGTTCTGTCCCATAACAAGCTTTTGCCCACTCTGAAAGGATGCTTACAATGTTTCCTTCTAAAATAACAACACGTGTGTTCTTCGTAAACCTTGATGCAATTTAATGCAACATTTTTGTTCAGGATCTTGCTGCTGACCATTGTTCCTTAAAAGGCCTTTTTAATCTAGTTGGCTCCAGCATCACAGAGCCATTTCAGAGATCCTTTGTCACAGTCAAGTGCCTCCTATTGAGCTAAATTGATTTGCGGTATATACCTGGCATTCCTAAGAGCCAGAGCTATGATGCCCATGAATCAATAATGCTTTTATTCTTTTCCATGTTGCAATTCTCTTTCATAATGTGATTACATATTAGTGCATGTGCAACTGAATGTACACCTGGCGAGGCCAGATTCAGAGTCAATTTATTTCATGAAAAAGCATTTCCTGGCAAGATACCCACCATGTGTTCCTGGAGAATTTGAATTTAAATAGGCCACTGTGGATTTCTTTCATGGATCAATATGTTTTTACAAAGTCTATTTCAATTTCATTACTTCCACAGAAAGCTTTTAATCAGAGTGTATATATTTATGTGCTTTGTCTCCTCAAAGAGTGAGATATGTTGTGCTGTGGTTCTCGATTGAAAACTTCAAGAAATTGCTGTATGTTGGCAATTTATCAATTTATTTGTGTTCCATTCCATTTAAGTATGTCTCTGTAGGAACATTTGCAAAGTAAACATATCTTAAAAAACACAAATGGAAATAATTTCACTGAGTTATAATTCCAGTGTAAAGAAGGGATTTTTTAAAATGCAAGGGATTCGAAATGTAAGACTAATTATACTGTGCGTGATTCTCTTTTGCTTATAGTCTGTGATAAAAGTGGCATAATAAAGATGTTGTATTTGTGAGCATGAATAGTGATGACACAGACAAATCTAAAAATCTCCTAATGTGTTATATAAATCACTCCCAAACAAAAGATACGAAGCCGCTAAAAGTGTTACCTGCTCCCACTAAGCTGTCAAACTGTTTCACACAGGAGAGCAAAAAAGAATATTTCAAAGGATGGGTGCCTTGAGCAGTCAAACTAGGTACTGTAGGTGGTCCCCTTAGACACAATTACTGTGTGATACTTCAAAGAGATGCCAAGTTGTCAATGCTGAGTCAGAAGCTAAAACCAAGGCTCCCCCATTAACAGCACTGACACAGGTATGCTGCACACTGTTCTCTCAAAAATATTCTTTTGTCTCTAACTGGTACACAGTCTCACAATTTTTCATCATTAGTTTATGTTTTACACACAGACGAGCAAAATGAAGAACTGAGTCTGAAAATTGAGAAAATGTAAAGAAACCAAACTTGAGGTTTAACGTTTGTCAGCGTGGCTACACCATTGATTCAATGCAGTGTCTTAAATTTAGCAAACAAATGTTCTCAGTGAACTTTAAGTGTAGCTGGACAACTTTTTTGCTTCAAATGTTGATTGCAGTGTAATAGCTATAGAATAGCACCTAGGAATTACGTCAAGAATTGCGCAACCCAATGGCTGTTCATTTGGCATTCTTTGTACTTAATCAGTGAATAACCTGCTTAACTGGAGATTGGCATTTCCAGTTCAAATTGGGATTCTTATGGTTCACCACAGAGACAGTGAAGGTAGATGGGAAACAGAGGAGAGGGTGTATGAAATGCAAAAAAAATTGCCAGCTGGACTCGAACCGGCAACAGTTGCAACCATGCAGTCATATGGCATGTGCTGTTTTAAAGTTTAAAGTTGAACTAATTTAAAATATGTTACAGTGAATTGAAACCTTAACAACACAGTTGCTCATTCTCAAGGAGACGTAATGCAAGAATAACACATTATGCATTGTTGTGACACCAGCACAGCACCCCTGGTGTGTTATTACACGGTTTCCCGACACCGTTCACGGCCACAAGCATCATCGTGGAATTTGGGGTGAGCAGAAGGAAGGTCGACTAATTATCTGAACACCAACTCTTTGGTGCACCGAAGGCACCACAATCTGCTCATTCTCTACTAGCAGAGAATCACACAGCATATCTGAGTTTGCTGCCAACATGAAATATGTACATTGCAGCAGGAGGGCATGTTATACAGGTCATGTGGAAATTCCTTTCACTCACTCTTTGATATGAAGCCTATCGCATCAAATATGCACATACTGTATATCAGCATGCTTTACAGTCTGCTTTTTCAAGTCAAGTAGGGTCATTAGATGAACTAGAAAACTGCAAACAAGAACAACAAGTTCAGTTGCAAAGTCTTGCAGAATACAAAAGCTTCAAAGATTGAATCCATTACTGAAACAGCCACTAATGTGCAGGCGTCATCCCACTTCTACCAGTAGTCTCTCTATGCATAGACATAACTCAAATATCACCAGGGAGGAAAAGTTGAGTTTTGTTATAGTAGCACTCAAAGAGGGAATAGTTTTATATGTATGAATAATAGTTTAGCATTAAGTGGGATGATGTCAGACAGATAGAGAGAATGTCGTAGGAGCATTGGCCTGGGTCCTGACCTGGCATTTAAGAGTAATGTGCAGCCTGAAGTCTAGACCTGACTGTGCACTGGGAAGACGCAGGAGATGGCCCAGCAACAAACCCTTCTTATTCCACCACTATAGCTTAGCAAAATAACATGTTCCATGGAAACAAAATTAAGGAATTTCATACGATAAAACGACCAAAACCTTTAAGAAAACCCACTTTGTTAGTTCGTAACTCTCACCCCGTTACAATGTTTTTGTAGAGTTTGTGTTTTAGAGTCTGTGCCGAGTACAATGTTAGCATGATCGATTGTCAGAACAGCAACCACTGTGAAAATAACAAAAATAAACACATTTTTTATTCAATCCATACAAATAGCCTTCATGTGATTCTTCCTTTTTTCCACATTGAAATTCCATCTAGCCCCCATACAAGGCAGGTATTATGTATTGATAAATTACTGTCAATCACTTTCTTGTGGTCATTTCTAATTTCCACTTGATGTAGTCCTACCCCCACACTCTTTCTACTCACGTGCCCATACACACTACTACCTAGACTAAAAAAAATGTAGCAATATAATTGACCCCGCTCCCTAATAGCTATCATGTTAGAGAGCTGACAGTCTGCCATTTTGGGCCAGTTTCTTGTCAACTTGATTCACTAAAAGAGGCAATTGGGAAGAGTGGCGATCTGGAAGAGTTCCATCCATGTGGGTTAAGAGATAGTTTGGAGAGTGGAAATAGGCCCATACTCAATCCACTTAAAGGAGGATTAATGGAACAAGACTGATACGCCCACCACATTTAGTGACTACCACAGTTTCTGTTAAACAGTCATGTAAACGCAGTGTCCATTTTTGCCAAACCTCACTGGCAGAATGTACGTTGAATTTTTATGTCTAATGTATCTCGTATTTTGTCCATTTCGGATAAACAAAGAGGAAGGGCCATAAGATTCAGTACAATGTCTTCAGTATTTTGTGTTGAGGAGACTGTATTAAGAGTACAACAACTCTCCTGTCTGTCCTCTCTCATAGATGACCCCACTGTGCAGGGCCTGGACAAGTCCCGCCATCTACAAACAGGAGAGATGATCATAATTGTGGTGGTCTTGGTGATGTGGGCAGGTAGGTTTTTATGACTGTGTATGGTTAATAATATCTAAGTCAGAAAAAAAGTACCAAAGAGTAGAAAAAAACACCTATTTTGTCAATCAGCTTCTTACTAGGACCAAAAATATCCTACATAACCATGGTTTTGTTTATTATACATGAGTGACACTCAATATATAACTGAGGATGTGTTTTTCCCTTTTTAACTTGCATATCTATTCATAATATTTAATCTGACAGAGAAATACATTGACACCTAATTTTCAGGGGTTTTAATTACCATAAATTCAGATAAATGTACAGAATTCTGCTTTAATGACAACATATATATATATATATGTGACTAGGTTTAATATTGCTGACTAACAACCATACCCTCCTTCATGGTGACATGTGGCTTTGATCATTTAAAGGTTATTAAAAGGGCAATTGTACAACCATTAAAGTCTAATATCTATAAATCCTATGCCAATCATCAGATGTTATTGAGCAGTTGCTATCTATAGTAAAATGACATTAAAATCCTGCGCAATAAGCTCAAAGATAATTGGACTTTGCCATTGCATCTGCAGAATGTTAACACTTATTGTCTCCATGATGAAGACTAATGGTGCACATCTGACGCAGGTTTCACACTATAGATTATCTTGTAGCTAGATCAATACATTGACACACCAATCACTAAGTCATCCAGCACAGTTCCTACAGGTACAGGATCCCTATTAAGTGGAAGTTATAGTCCAAAAACAAGAAGAAGGAACACACTTGAACTACTCTGAACCTCCCTTCCCCTTTAGGCTTTTTCACGACAGCCACGTCAGACCAACATCACGCTTTTCTGAGCATTCTCTGCATCTGAGCTCTCCATCCATGTATGATCTTCTACTGCTTTGAGGAAGTGTGCTGATTAATGAAGTGTTGAGGCACAATGAGAAGTGGCATATCTGACAGGCAGCCAGGAGCAGGGTTTCCCACCCACGAGCTCCAGAGTGAGACATTAAATAATGCTAATGAGAGAAACCCAACCCTAAGAGAGAAACACGAAGGCTGTGACGAGTGGGAGTAAAGAATGAAAACACCTCATGCGGTGTGTTCATAATGCACTGCTCATTTGCAGCCACTCCAGTCTTATTTAGCTTCTCTTGTTTTGTTAAACATCAAGCACCAGCAAAAGTTCATAATCTAATTTATTCTTTAAATATTTATACTTTTCTGCTCTTGTTAATTTTTTTTCATCTTTTTAATCCTTACCTCGGTTACTTTCTGCTGTCTAAAACACGTTAATATAATTATAAAGTAATTAGATAATTGCTTTCCGATCTCATCTGCTATTTCGTATAAGATTTCAGTGCAGTAAGTGGCTGTAGGCTTAAAATACAGTGAAAACCTTAAAAAACATCACCATCATTTTGCCGGTATTCTGAGGAAAGTGTCACCTCATTTAGTTCGCACATTAAAACATTACAATAAACTGTAATGTAAACCATTTCAGTGCAAACAAATCACGCTTCTCAATTACACATCTGATACTGTAATTACCCATGAAGCACAGCAGTTTAAATGCCTACCATGAATATCTCTCTGCTGCAGAGCCAATGACATGTCGCTGCAATATTGCAGAGCACTTACATGGTGTATGAATATTAATTTGCTTATTAAATGAATTACGTTATGCTTCTCACAGCCTCCCACTTGTCATTACTAGAACTGTGTATCAGTTTCTGAATATTCAATGAGAGCATTCTCATAGAAATTCATAACCTCAGCAAAGCAGCAAAGTTAATTGCGAGCAAACAGTACTTATCCAAACTGGAGGCAGAACTGCATCTGGCAGATTGCAAAATGCAACAAAGCAAACTCCAAGGAGAATTACTGTCTTCCAACCTTTCAGATAAAGGCACAGCCATCGCCCTCTCTTGGGAGCAGAATTCCATTATCCACATGGCCTTTCAACATGCTCAGTTAGAGGAAGTGGTGACATGTCTGTGAGTGACAGTTGCAGTCTCATGACTGAATTCCTATCCTCTTCTGTGTGTCTGTGTGTGTGTGTGTGTTGCACATGTGCCCATTTCTCACCTCCCTGCAGCCGTTATTGCCTTGTTCTGCCGGCAGTATGACATCATCAAGGACAACGACTCCAGCAACAATAAGGAGAAGGCCAAGCCGTCATCGGAGAGGAGCACGCCAGAGCACCACAGTGGAGGACTGCTGAGGAGTAAGGTGAGCAGGACTGCTCTGAATGAATGCAGGCCCACATCACCATCACTTCAGTGGTTTTTTGTGAATGAATTTGGCTCCAGTGCTCCTCAGCATTCTCCTCACAAAACCGTCTTTCAAGCAGCTCAGTGCCATCAGTGCCTCTCTGTACAGACAGCAGTGACGCCATCTGATGCTGTTTTCACAGCAGACATTTTGGCTTCTCCTACTTAGCACAGGTATTGCTAATAAAACATTAATGTGCCAGCTACCTAAAACTGAAGCAGCAAAATGAAATTCAGCCATCATTCATTTTTCTGGTGTGTGAAGAATGTGTACAGTGAGGAAGTGATGTTCTGTTTTTAATGCACCTTGATGCAGAAGCAATTGCCTCCAGTGAATAAAACCATTAATGTAATCTGATTACATTACATTGAAAGAACATGCTCAGCCTCCTCATACTGCCATGGAGTGCCCACCTCTTTGGCATTTGGCACACTTGTTTATGTTGGATATTAACATTATGTCTGTAGTTTTGCACAATATATGAACATCTGAGCTGTACAGGCATAAAACAAAAAGCTAAGTAGCTACGCTACGATTAATGAGGGAGTTATTGTGAGATCATACTTGATCAATTAAATATTGCCCAGTGAAGTAGGTGTATGTAGCATGGCCCTCACACCTATATTTTCACCTGTTTCCTATTATTAAACTGGAAGATATGCATTGACGTTTATTTGATTAGTGAATGCAATTTGCATGTAGACACAAAAAAAGAGGTAATGCTTGTTTCTTATGAAACAAAGATCGATAAATGTTCACTGTTAGTTTACTTTACATTTTACTTTTTAATTCAACATTCTTTGGGAAGATTTAAGTAATTTACTCAGTCTAGACCACGTCTGCATAGTCATTACAGGAAACATACAGTAAACTTAAACTTTATCTTACCCATTAAGTTTAAGGCTTTTCATAGAGCACTTCTTGTAAATCCTCTTGCATATCTGGTGTCTAAGATGCCTTCCCCGGAAAATAATATTCCACTGGGGGTAAAAAAAACATATATCTTGCATTCGATAAAGAACCTAATGGAAACGGTATCTTTCCTACAGATGTAATCAGAAGAAACAGCAAAAACACTTGTTATGTCTGTCATGATAAATATAGTATATGTACATGCTGGAGGTGCTATGATTATACAGAGCTGGATTAAGGTTGAAGTCCATGCCTTAAATGATATGAAATGGAGTTACTGATGGAGGTTTAAGTGTGCAAGAATGGCTTTAAAAAGTAACACGTAGCAGTGGACAGATATATGCAGTCACAGCTCAGTAATGAAGCCATGACTAATCAATAATTGAGGGCGTTTGCGTTGTGTGTGCTGACCTCTGACTAGGATTTACCTTAGCAACATATTGAGTTCTCTTGTTTAAATAAGCTGAGGGGCAATCTTTGTAGGATCTCTCATTGTGTTGGCTTATCTCTCCTTGCAGCCCTCATTAGGTGGCAGCGTGTTGATGTAAGGTTTCTGTCAGAGAAGTTCTGATGAAGACCTCCGAAACTCTCTCCAGTCAACAGAAAGCATTCCTTTAATCGTGATATTTATTTATCTTGTCTGTTGCAGTTTCATCCCTCTGTGCCGTCTATCAACATCATTGAAGTTTGAGAAGAAGGAAGCTGGAGTTAAATCACTCACTCTCTCTTCTACCATCACTGCATTTCCAACCTTTCTCACTGATGAGGAAGATTTGCTGAAAGAATTTATAGTTTCTGTGGGTGGTCATCAGTGAATGGGGTTGGCGAAGGCTGTCTTGCAAAAGACAGACATGCATGCACACAGTATTTGTGGGAAAACACTTAACTGCAGATACAAAATCAGAAATACCGCCCACATAAGCCTACAAACAACCACACACCCCAACACACACACACACACACACCGTACAGGACAGTAGCTGACAGAAACCTCCTACAGGCTG
Organism: Pempheris klunzingeri; assembly: GCF_042242105.1. Classification (NCBI taxonomy): domain Eukaryota; kingdom Metazoa; phylum Chordata; class Actinopteri; order Acropomatiformes; family Pempheridae; genus Pempheris; species Pempheris klunzingeri. The sequence goes on from NC_092029.1 coordinate 10,086,438, forward strand.
ATAGAACAAAAATGAATGTTAACCCATGGTGAAGTTAACATTGATGTCTTTGCCAGGTGCTTGGTATGTTATTGCAATACAGAACACACATCATCTCTGGGAGGCCTGTCCTTATGACTTTAAATACGCAGTGTATTTTTGATATCAGCATGTGCAATTAGATACCACATTCACAGCTCAGTTTTAGGCATCGCATCTCTGAATAAATCAACATGGCCCTACTGAACATAGTGTTATTATATTGTCTAATCACAAAGGTATACTGTCTGACTGCTGCAGGCAGATTGTAAATAAGTATAGAAAGCAGAAATCCATGTATCCACCAAAACTCCATTTTCTTTTTTCTAATTATTAATTATTGAATTGACGTTTTCTGGATAACATTGTATTTTTTCACATTTCATATATAGCAAACATCATGTCTGTACATATTTCATTCATTTACTAAATGAAGTTGCATGCAGGTCATTTGCCTGTAGAATAGCATTTGATGTGCATTATAAGTTAAATGCCAAAAATGGAGAAATAAACATTAATAATAAGCAGTACTGTGATGCTGTTAATGTTTTATTCTATTTTACCTGCTTATAGAAGATGACACTATCTTTCTTCATCCAGTAAATCTTGTACATTTCCTGACAATTGTACTTCCTGAAATGTAAAATAAACCTTCTTTTGAATGTCCCATTACTAAGTTGCAGCTAATGTAGTGGAGTTTCTCTCGCTGAAATGCATAAATCTCTTCTGGTGTGCACAAAGTGCTCATCAACTGTCACAAAGGTGCATTTGGTGCATTAAATGCTGGCCAAGACTTAAAGTATGGTAGAAAACTGCACTTCATGCACAAAACGCTCGCCAAGTCACATCACAAAAAGTGTTTTAAAGCAGGCAGTACTTTCCAAGTGCTACAAATAAATTAGGCAAAGATATGATAATTAAAATACTTGTAAACTCACTGCTTTCATCTTGAGGTACAAAATGCATGTAATACATGGAAAGCGGCACCATAAATGCTGACATGTAGTATTTTGTGCACAATGTTTTGTGGCTCAAACTGTATTTTACGTATGAGACTTTTAAGTGGTTGCATATTTGGAAAAGATGGATTGGTGGACTTTATGTTCCCTAAAAGCATGCATTGATAGCCACAAACAATAAAACCACAATATATTTTTTAGAGACCACCCCCAACGTTCATATTATGGTTTGTATTTCATATTATGAGTTTCCTGAGTTCAGTGTCACGCATGTAAGTAAAACTACAAGCAAAACGTTTTGCAAGGCTCACAGGCTTGAGAGCGGAGAGAAAGCCACTCAATGTGTGTGGGATTGTGACGTGATGTAAGGGATAACAGACAGGGATTTTGAAGAGATCAACTCATGTCTTGTTAAAGCTCGTCAATTCAACCACTGGCTTTCGAGTCAGTGTGACAAGTGAGCATCTTAAATGTTGTTCTGTGAGCATAATTTGAGCAAGAGAAAGCTCAGTGGAAATCCATCAGAGTAGGACTGAAACCGCTGCCACCAAAGATAACACTATATTATATTGACACACCTTAAGCTATTTTGTCCATCTGTTAATGTCACTTAAGAATAAAATTTCTATTAATAGTTAAAAGGTAGTAATCAAATGTTGGAAACTGCAGTTGTCTCACCTCAACATTTATCCACAATCAGCCTGCCACAATGAACCAGAACTTATGAGATAAGACGGTCGGCTGCAGTACTTTACAAGACAAATTCAATAAGCCATTTCACCTGGCCTTTAATCTAGAGTGTCCCTCATCAAAAAAGTAATTACACAGAAGTATCTAAGAATACAGCTCTTCTTAGAATAGAAAGTGATTACAGCGTCCCAGGGATTAATAATTAATATTGTACACCCTCACTCTGTCTCAGTGCAGCGCCGCAGACTTCCTTCCATTAGTTGTTCAGGTGATTTATGGGCTGTTGTTACGGCTGAGATAAGCTTTGGTTAGATTTCAGATGTGATTCAGAGATCCGAGTGTACACTGTATCTATAAATAAACAGCTTTATGAATACAGGGTCTGCAGAGGAGTCTGTGCAGCAATATTAGCAGCCTCCCCTGGTTTCCATCTGTACGTTATGTATTTTTACCCGACTAACGGAGCGGAAATAGACAGTCAAAAGGGCCTGACGTTCAAATAGATGTGAAAATAAGTACGTACATTTTTATATATACAGCACCTTTCAAAAACTAGCATAATGTATACAATGATGCAAGAAGAAAAACAAGAAAAAAAGAGAGAAGAAAGAAGAAAAAAAAATCTCTTCAGCTGAGATTTAAAATACCCATGAGAGACAGCTGATCTGACAACCAGGCGGAGATAGTTCCTCAGCCTGTGACCCAGGACAGCAGACACACAGTCCCCTTGTGCTTTCAGTGTAGAGTAAGGCCCAGAGGACCTGAGGGGCCCAGCAGAGGAGTGAGGGATGAGTAAATCACCGATACAGATCAGACAGAGCCTTATAGGTGAGAATATAGAGAAGGAACCTGAACTGAATCCTACATTTAATTGGCAGCCAGTGAAGTGACATAAGAACCGAGGTGATGTGATATGAAGTGAGTAAGGTCGCTGCAAAGTTTTGGACTAACTATAACCTAGTATCAGCATCTTGGCTTCGGCATGAATAATGTATATCTGAAATGCATTAAAGAGCAACCTATTCCTTGTTATGTTTAATGAGGTCTCTGTGGCATGCTGTCACTAAGATTTGATGAAGTTTAAAACGGCTGCTGCAGCCCTATGGCTGTCATGTGTCCTAAAATCCTATTTTTATAAGCACAGCCATTTATCTTCTTCCTGTTGTACATGAAGTTTGTTTCACAGCACGTTTACATGGCAGATATATCACACCCACAGCAAAACTAGACATTAGACGGTCCTTCATGAGCTAAATAACCTGAAAAGTTATGTCTCTAATTATAATGGGAAATATTCACAGTACTTAAAGGTTACTGCCCTCCATCTGCCACTTTCTCAGTTGCAGTAGTTAAAACCATCGAGTATCTGACCTCCAGAAGCCAGTCTCAATAGATTCTCTATATTAAACAATATAACTATTACCTCCACAATATTGAGTCATTATGGCAATGCGGAGTGCCTTATCAGTGGTTAATTAGCCATTTCAAAACTGTTAAATAGCCAATTAGCAATGAATTACACAGTTATGGATACTACATGAGCTGCTCATTTGCAGACGAAAGGACACAATAGACATTGTTAAAAGACATATTGCTCCAATGTTGGACAAGAATTTCTGAATTAGAATCTACTGAATTACAAACCTTATAAAAAGGTATTTTGTATTGTGAGAATACTTGGGAAAAGGAGAGCAATTTTTCCTGTATTGTTTATTGTATGTTTTTCCTACCTTATCTAACCTAAATGTGATGTCTAGGGCCAGAGGTGGTTTGGGTCACAGAAGCAGCGCTGCTTTTAATTGCAGAGTGTCGTGCCAGAAAAAAAATCTGTAGTCATCCAGTCTATTCTTATACTTATCATTCCATCAGCACCAAATTGCGCCACAATTTGTCTATAAAAGCAGGATTTTATTGGCTGCCGTCAGGATGTGCAGGTTGTCTCAGCTCGCCACGCAAATACAATGCCACAGCAAAACAACAAACGCAGTATAGAAGCAGCTGTGATTGTCACATGAAATAACACCGAGCAGCTTCTTCGGTCTCCTGTGAGTTCTCTTAAAATATCAAAGTGAAGCTTTTCTTTGGTGCTCACTGCAGGCTGATCTCTTTCCTGAAGACAGGCCTGCTGTTGCACACAGTCTTTGTTCAGCCACAGTCAATGGTCTCTGATAGTAGACAAGGAGATCACGTTGAGTTTTCTGGATAGTTGAGTCGTCCAGGAATAGAAACCAAACTTTTTAAGGTCAGAGTGCCGCTGAGGCTCCAGCTCACCGTCTTCCTCCCCACAGACTAATAAAAGTGAATGGGTTGATGAATGTGCAAGAAATAATCTATTCTTAAAGAGGTTACATGAATAGTTAATTAGTCATTTGTATTTACACCCATCCAATCTGCAAAAGTCTGCATACTAAGCTTTTGTATCCCTCAATCAGTGATGTATGAACCCTGACAGTGAAACCACGAGTGATCTTACAGGTAATTTTCAAACGCCTGTGTGTGTGTGTGTGTGTGTGTGTGTGTGTGTGTGTGTGTGTGTGTGTGTTCTCCCCTACAGCTGGTGCTGCACAGCCTGATGATGAGATTAGAGGCACCCTGCCACGATACATCATCCACGTCTTAACAAATTAAAATGATATTTGCATTCCTCTATAAACAGTCATCAGACTAAACAAACATTCACAGAAAGCATTGGTCTCACAGAAACACACACATAGATTTGATTAGACTGGGTTTTTTTCTACCCACAATATATGGGAGAAAAATGCTCCTATCTGAAGCCTTGACACCCTTCTGTGAAGTGTTGCCAGTGCATAAAGATTCAGTCTTCAAGGCGCTTTTTCATAAATGTGATGTATGATTTGTGTGTTGTTTCTTAATTTTAGGTTTGGTCTTTATCTGTAATGATGTGACTTTGTCCTTTGCACACATGTTTTAGAAATACTGTGTTAAAACACACTTCACTTGACTCAGGTCAGTCATAACTGACTTCCTGTGCGCCGTGTTCTTTGTCTAGAGATTAAAGATTAATCAGGTTGGTGGGGTGATAAATCTCTCTAAGCAGTTACAGGTGCAGCTATACAAATATTAATTGTACCTGAAATTAAATTGCTCTGGTTTGGGAATGTATTCCTACCCGCAAGCTGTTGTCAAGGTGCAAATGTTATGCTAGGATAAGATTACTTCATCAATTCTGACATCAAGGATCTTTTTTTTTGTTTTTGATTGAGAAAACAGAGCTGAGAGATTGTTGCCTGCACCTGGCATGCATTATTTAAGCTTTCAATCAGGCTTGAGCAGTGGGCTGAGTGAATAGACGCATCAATGTGATTGTGTCAGTCAGGCAGCCAAACAAGAGAATGTCCTTGTTTTCTATCGACCACAGTGAGCTGGAAAATGTTTGAAGAAAAAAAACAACAAAAAACAGCATGGATTAGATTTTATGTTAAAACTAAAATGTTCAATCGATCAGTAGAAGGACCACCATAAATTAAAAAAAAATAAAAAACTAACTCTCAAATGTTTGATTTCGGTCTGCTTCTCTGCACAGTGAACTGTGACTGTCAGTTTCTTTTTGAACATGATTTGTTGAAATTCATTATTGATGAAATTATAGAGCAAGTCTGGCACTGCTGAAGGCCGAACTGTATCTTTGTATTTAATGTGTGTGACAGAAGCAGCTCTGAGTTTAAGAAAACACAGGCTACAGCAAGTGGGCCTCTATATTCTTTAGTAAAAATTACAGTTGACTGCAATGCAATTTTTGTACAAAGTCTTTTATTATGCATAAATATGTAACAAACCATAACAGCTTCCAAATTCTGTAATTTTTTTCACACAGCTTAGGACAACTGCTTGTGGTTTATACACAAATTGCTATTATCATAATATCACAACACTGTTGGAAACCCACTAATTGCATAGATAGAAAATAAGCACCTTCTTTGAAAAGTAAACCGATACTGTAAACGTCACTGGTTAATTTGGATAACAATAGCTTATCTGAAAAATCTCCTCTTTGCCTTTTGAAAGTCTCATTTTGCTAAGCCTCAAATGTTTTCTGGCTTCAAACCTCCACGGCCTGATTTGTATTCAGTGCACTCCAAGCTCAAACTGGCATGTTATACCTCCAAGTGCGGGTCCCCCCCCCCCTCGCCTAGCAAATTCTCGGCTGAGCCAAAGAACTGCATCCATTCAAGATTTGCTGGGAATGTGGCCACATCAGTGTGCTGTATACAGTATACTGGCTACATGAAACAAAGTTCTCACAAGCCTGTCCAGTCCAGCTGATTAATTTGTGAAATAATATAATTTATACAGGGATTGATCAATTCTAAAGAGGCTGCAAAATCTTATTAGGTTACACAGTTTTTTTTTTGGCTTGAAAATCAATTAAAAAGAGAAAAGACTGGGTGAAGAATGCATCCAAATGTAATATCAGCCCCCTTATAGGCCTCAGCATTGGATAGTAATGCAGCTTGTGGTGAAGCTGTGCAGAAACAAACCCAGAGTTTATCCACGAGTAAATCTGCTCAGAATTATTTGTTGGTTGTCATTATTGAAAGCCAATTCTGAGTCTGACGGTTCCTGGACAACGGCCCATCTCCAAATATCAATCAATAGCTCTGAATCAGCGGATACTGAAGCGTCCACACACAAATCAATGGGTCAGTCACTGGCAGAGCAGAAAAGGTGAGAAAATGTTGTAAAAATCATTTCAACTCATGAGGGAAGATGTCGAAGAGAAAGGTAGGGCGAAATGACAACACAGCTTCTTGACAGTACACTCTGCTGACCTTGAACTTCACAGTCTATACTAAAATGCGAATGCGGATCAATAGATCACGTATAGACATGCTGGAAGGTATTTATGATATCCAAACAGTGTAGAGCTTTCTTTCAGCTATGCAACGGGGTTGGTATTTCAGCCAGTCAGGAACGAAACAATGCAATTAAGTTTCATGGCATAACCTGATAAGTCATCCAATTATTCGGCAGCGGGTGTCATGACAACAACGCAGAGCCCCCTGCTTCCTCCCGCCTCCCACAGTCACAATTATTCCCAGTCATGATGCCGTGAATACAGAGAAGGGCCACTTCAGCCAGACTGGGGCACAATATAATAGCCTCTTGACAGCGAACGTCATCTGAGTGGTGGATAAAAATAATCTGCAGAGTCTGAGCAGAGCAACGGTTTGTCTATAATAACATTTGGGACAAAGGACTCGTTTTGTGGCACGGATCGCAGTTAAGAGGCGATTACTGACATGAGAACAGGAGATTTTTTTTTCGTTACTTTCTAATTGTATACTGCATGTGGGTTACCAATGACTACTTAGAAAAAATAAAGCAATTCCTGCTGTAATAAAAAAAATACATACGATTACATTTGTACAAATTATCTAACCTAATGCAAAACATACAAGCATCTACACCGGGGGTGTCCAAACTTTTTTCACAGAGGGCCACATACAGAAAAACATACAAAGGGCTGGGCCACTCACTAGAAGTGAGCTATATTAGCTAACTTTAATCCACTAGAGGTGATGCACATCGCCTTTGTATTTATTTTTTTACCTGCAACATTTTGTACATTTTTATTTTTATTTTGCTTATTTATTTGTTTGTATTCATGGTGGTGGTCACTTTTACTACCCCCCGCCCCCCAGCAGCAGCATCAGAGAGGGAAGCTTGAAATATTCTGTGCTAGAGCCCTGGTACTCGAATTAACAGCCTTACCTCCCCTTTCTTGCCCCTCGGCGGACACCGTAGAGGCCATTCCTTTGCGCTCACCTGTCCCAGCTGGAGCTCCATCCGTCGTACCTCCACACAGCTCGTCCCATTTAAGTCCCATCATGCCAACTGCATCTGGCACAGCTTCAAAAACATCCTCACCCATCGTGGTGCTCTTTAGACTGCTAACATCAAGCAGCTCCTCCGTAATTCAAAAGTGATCGTCATTAGTTATTAGCTGTGCTCTCATCGTACACCGCGTCTGAAACTTTCCTTTTCCTTAATTCTGCCATTTTGGGTCACCTGTAGCAAATTTCTTCTTCTATTACTCATTTTATAGATGAAGCTGCCTCGTTCAAGACAGTTACTCCACCTAGTGGTGGGACTAAGAAGTACAATACAGTCCAGTGCAAGTTCCATGTTTGGGCCGTGTTCCAATACATTTTTAGAATTTCCTGCGGGCCAATGAAAATTGGAGCACGGGCCGTAGTTTGGACACCCCTTATCTACACATTCACATCTCAACAAGAGTGATAATTATATTTTTTTAAAAAACAACCTGTGTGAAGCCCTGATTCTATTCAGCCTACTTCATTTATAATGATACAATATGCATACATAAATTACACGGCTTTGACATTGAAAAAATACAGCATATGGAAATAGGTTTCTTTGCTCTAATAGCTTGGCATTGCCATACAGTTGTCCTCATAACCTTACATCATTGCTATTCTTTAACAGTAACATCATCTTAATGTACAGTGGCGGCTGAATGACCGAGGAGACGACAGAATGCAAAGTAGCTATTCAAGTAAAAATCAATTGTTACGGGAGTGTCCGACTGTTTCTGCAAGAGAAAAGTTTGCGATTGTGTTGAGCATTGCTGTCGTCGTTGTTATGAGAATCCAGTTGTGTTTGTAAACCACAATCTCCTGCTAAAAATGGACATCCTATTACCTTTGCTAACTAAAAAGCAAGCAAGCGCAAGGGGTCATTATGGTGACTGGTTCATCCACATGTCTTACAATAGTAAGGTTGCCCTGTGGTTTTTAATACCAAATAAGGTTTACAGACCTTAAAAGGGGCACTCCGTTGAATTCACACATCAAGTTTGCTTGTCATGATCAGCACTTCTCAGCCTGTGAAAGCGGTTGTATGTTGTCTGAAAAGGAGCGCTCCAAGTCTGAAAAATAACCCTGACGATTTAAATGACTTGGAGATTTGAAACTTGTCTGAAATAAGTGTGTGCTCACCAGGTAGGTTTGTTTTCTTTTTTAAATAAAAAAGACAGTATTGCATTGCAGCATGGGAAATGTAAGATCCAGTGTTTTGGAGCTTGGTCCTAACTACGGGGTGCAGGTGAGGACATTTTGGCCACTGCTGCTGCAATTTTGATCACTTGATCTTGATTGATTTGATCACTTTTCACAATCTAGATTTTCATAGTAGCAGTAGTTTTTTTAGTCCCCCAACTTTATAAAAGCACAATACAGAGTCACTGGAGTACGCCTTGAATGTCAAACTGTGGTTGTTTTCCAAGTACACTGCTGATGGCCCCTGTGCTCCGGTTCACTGAATGCATTGCTTTGATTGCGGCAACGACACTGAATGAAAACAGCAACTGTAAATGTCTGACGCCGTCGAGCAAAACTAAGCCCAAGCTTGAAGGTTCACTCGTGACCTTCCAAAGCTGTCGGCAACATCTCATGGCCTTCGTCAGCAGATAAAGCTGCTCAGTTATCACAAATTGGAAACTAAATGACATCTTTAGATTTATTTATTTATTTCAATTATTTGCTTGGTATTATTTTTATTACAGTATTTGATGCCACCTCCCACCTGATCCATACGTCCAGCTGTTATATAACAAACTGAACCATCTTCATGAGAACTGGACACATCCATCTCCTAAAGAAGGCCAAGAGATTTGGTTTGAAGTCTTGGATACACAAAGTAAGTAGCTCTTGTGTTTGGAGTTTCTGGCCCAAAAAAACAAGATCAGTATTACTTGTTAGTGATGCAACTGATCCACTGTACCACACCGTAATCGTTACTTCCTTTTGACGTTTGATTCTGGCCTTTTCTTTAGGACACATTTATGTTGCTGTCAATAAAAGGACGACACATGGTTACAGTGTGTCTGCATGTCTAATCACTACATCGCATGCTGTTCAACTGGTTGAATCAGCACAACAAATGATGTACTATTATGTAATAATTCATCCAATATCATGACTGAAGATTTGTACTCTATTTGCTGATGGCAAGGGTAACACTGGACTTCTTCCAGTGGACTGCTCAGACTGGCAGCTGTTACTCCAGAGTTTTCACATTTTTAGAAACAGATAACAGCCTTATTTACACTCATGTCTGGACTCCACAGAACTTGGCAAACTCTTCATCAACATTTATCAGTGGAATCTACGGGTGAGAGTATTTTTACATATTTAGATTGAAAGAAGGAGACTCCATCCTTTTTTATCAATCCTATGAACTTCTGTGGGAACGTCTTTGAGTAAAAATTTGGTGGTCTTGCTTGCCATGCAGTGCTGTGTTGCACACTGTGTGTACCTTCTTTCACCTAGCAGTTTATGGGAATTTGAATTTGTGGCAGGAGATGGCTGTTTACACTGAGTGGAGTGTGTTTTGACTCGCAAGCATTCACCGAAAAAAAACAGTTTATAATATCGGGGTATTCATTCTGACTTCTCTGCTGCAGCCACAGAATACCAAACAGATCCTCTTCGATTCAGGTTGTGCACCAGGAAGCGTGATATGTTTTGCCGTCTGTTCGAATGATGAACACCGTTTTGTGATTTTTTTTCTTTTGTGGTATGATTCCTGTCTAATTTCTGTGGTGCTGTAAGTTGGGCAGGTTTAACTCATTGTTGCAGATAGACTCTCAGTGGAGACCTCCTGGGGACTCAGAGCTGCATTGTCAGGTTCGGAGCGGGACTCGGCCAGTCTAAGACACAAAGAGATGAAGAGAGAAAGTAATATTGCTACAGAGGTCAGAGGCAGTAAATATCTATTCATCAAAACACATTATAGCATATGCTGTGGTTAAAACCTGAGAGAAGAGAAGATAAAATGTCAGCAAAGGCTAATATTGTCTATGATGAGCAGAAAGCCATGGTAACAGCTGAGGGATGAATAACTGTGACTGAAGACAAACTTTGAAACTTTGACTGGAATGTGGCGTTAGCCTTGAGAACCACAAATGAGAACCACTGATTTAGAGTATTTGATTATTTCTGGAAAATCTGGTTTGGAGGAAAAGGTGGTATTCTAAATGTCAGGCCTTGTGCGACATGCAGTATTAAGCATGTAAATATCATGCCTGTCACGTCACTTACCGGTGTCCATATCCTCTACTTCCATGTTGCTGCATGCCAGGTAGAAGACAGGGGAAATTATGACTACGTGACTCAACAGTAAAGGTTAAGATATGTTAAAACAGTCAGGATGTCTTTTAGCTTTTAGAGATTGTTCACAGAAAGGTCACCAGGACTCCAATAAGTGTAGCCGTCCCTGCTCTGCCATGCATAAAGAAAAGAAACACTAAAAGAAACTTAAAATTACAACAACAAAAAAAGAACTCGTCACATTTAGATGAGGTTAAATTATTCAAACACCTCAGTACCAAGCTAGCAGTTAAATATAAGCTGCTTTAACCTCAAAGTCGCCATTCATTTGGAAATCGTAAATACAAATTAAACCATTTAATTAAACCCATTTGAACTGAAATTGATGTCAATAGCTGTTGCCCTGATTGTAAGCGTTGAGCCTCTGCATGAATATCGATGTTCTCACAATTAGATTTTTTACAGAGGCCTAAACCCTGACCTGCGCTGCTACTTAATTAAAAAAATGAATCCACTGAAGTTGGTTTGGCTGCATCAGTTGCAGCTCAACTTAGAGGATTATAAAGCACAGCCAGCGACCCCCAGAGGCCGCGCTGCCACACCAGAGCTTAACATCCTTGTTGACTGCTGTGCTGCTGCAGAGGAGGTCTGCTTTAACACCCCTAAATCCTTTAGCATTTCCTCTAGGATGTCAGATTTAAATGCTTCCCTAAGCATTCCACCTTCTTCCGTTTGACAACCATCCACATTTGAGGTCAGTGCTTCCTCACCCAGCCAGCTTCCACATGGACTCCTCTGTGTCTCTGCCTCTCATTTACCCATTTGCTTTAACCAAAGCGTTTCATGCTCCAACACAACAAACAGATCTATTAGCCGCAGGCAACACAACTTAATGAGCTGCAATCTCTTTAATGTGCGGGGCACCATCCCTGCGCTGCTCTTGTCTCTTTATGGAGGGATAATGCACCACTGCAGGATACATACACACATATCAGCTGGTTATATGAGCAAATGAAAAGCCATGCAGAGGGCACAGGCACCCGTTAGATCATTTGGCCTACCTCCCAGACACTTTGTTGTGCACGGACCGGCATTATAAGAGTTTTGATGGGTTTTGAGTTTGGGTGTGAGTGTGCTGAGAGCATGTCAGAGGGACCAAGCACGTGATGTTAAAGCGGAAAAGTATATCAGCCCCGTCTCTGTGTAAATGTACAGTGATAGACTAGAATAGGGGATATTTCCATCACATGCAGTGGAGGTGGATGGAGCACACACCAATGACCTATCATGTCTCACATTTTACCTGTGAGACTAACATCTTGGTGTCTCGTGCCATGAAATAACAATTTCACAGACTGTCACACTTCCAAAGAAAATATAAACTGTCCCATTGTAATCCTACTTCAGTGACACAGTGCTGACGCCTTGTGGAGTGGCCTTCATGGCTTCAGTCATTGTGCCCGACAGTTCTGTCAGGAGAGCTGGCAATTAAGTTAACAATTAAGGAAGCGACAGTCATGTCTATTGTCTGCAATAGTTCAAGAGTGGCGCAGTGACCTTGCAAGAGTTCGGTCTGCTCACATGATTTTTATAGTCAGTCAGCTTACAAAAGCCTATTCACATGTATGTTTATACTGTGATGTATAATGTATATTCAAATCAAACCAGTCAACTGCTTTTGAAATGCTTGTAATGATCAGTAAAAGGTTAACGCTCTGTGTTTTCAACAAACATCAAAGCTTCTCTACCTCGAGGCTACTGCTGCGGGTATCATTTTGAAGTAGCCAGTACACATCTAATGCAATATTAAAGATGGAATAGGAATTCATTTGGAAAAAGAAAAAGAAACATCAGGAATTTTGCTACATGATTTTGTTCTTCTTTGCAACATTATTTTGTATAATTTAGTTGAATCTAACAAAATTAAATATTTAATCTCTCTTAGTTATTTCTGTCTATTATGTCTTCTAGACTAAAGGTAGTAATATAGTAACAGGTGGACAACTCTCTCTCTACAGACTGTGGAATTTAAACATAAACTGGACAAGATTCAGCAGCGCCTGGTATCCAGTGCTGAATTTTCAACCACAATTAGACAATGACTTACAGACAGAAGAGTTCTCTCTCACTCCACCTACCAGCCCAAACCCATGAAAATATTTTAAGAGCTGGAGTGCCTATTAAAGAAATTAAATTGGCCATTACAAGACTTAAAGCAGGTAGATCCCCTGGCATAGACAGCTCTACCTCTGATGGTGATGAAGGATCAGTTAGAGCAGATCATTAATATCTACTGGGTGTAGAAATGCCTCCCTCATTTGATTAAGTTCTTGGATTTAATAAAAAATGATTCCAACGCAAACACAAAAAAGGATGTGCCAGCTCTCCTCTTCTATTCACCCAACAGTTTATGGAATAAGGTAAATTCATATCTATATCCTTAAGATGGTGCCACTTTGAGAGTGAATTTCACAGCAGTAACTACAGGCAAAATAAAGTCGACATTTCAGCCAAACCCCCATTCACAATATAATCAATTTTTAGCAGCCAATGTTCAAAACCTACAAATACAAAACCAAGTTTTCAACAATAGTGGTGTTAAAAGGTAGAGAATCAGGTTACATCTAACTACTTCAAATTGTATTTAAAACACACAGCAATTACCGTCGTTTCTTATGTTAAGTTAGAATGAAGCAATCCAGGCTGACTTACTGACTGAGTGCATTGGAAACCATCACAAGGTTTGTGAATAGACATTTTACTTTTTCAATAACATCTTTCTAAATCCCTACGAGATAAATGAAATAAAGTTACCACACAATCAATCTGTAACCTTGAGCCACTTGCTTTCATACATCCTTTCTACATCAGGTTATTACCATGGTTGCAGAGTCATCTTATTCATGGAGTTACCTGAGAAAAGGAGATTATTGCATGCGTATGTGTGTGAATTTCAATAAAAATTTGTGTCAGTCAATGTGTCACATGAAGGTCTGAGTCTGAAAGTTTACAGACAGCTGACCATCACCCTCGGTGCAACTGTCATCTAAAATGGCTCGACAGGATTCAAAAGGTGAATTATTTCAGTTTGAATCAACATAAAAATGGTTTCATAAATGTTTTCTGGGGGGATATCTAAGTATTTTGTGCACAGAGAAGAACAACCTCATTTCCTTTTATTAATTAAAGAATATATCCTCAGTAGTCAGCAGACAAGCCATCATATGAAAAGGTTACCTTGAGAACGCATCATCGAGTCCATCCTCCACGTCCTGTCGGGACATAAACAATATGAATCAATACACACTTAAATTACTTCAAATTACAATCCTGCTGCTTCTGTGCTTTCATGCTCCCATGCCTCTCACTGAGTCAGCTGTTTGTCATAACTTATTTTATCAAAGTGACACACATATGAATTAATGAGCTAAACAATCAAATGCTGCACAATGCATATTGCAAAACCTACTTTTTGTTCCAGTCACTGTTACTGTATGACAAGAAAAGCAATATTCGCATAGAGATATTGTGTGATTTATGATATATATAAGGAGGAAGTCTGCAAACACATGGTTTAGAATAAATGTTCGATCTACTTTCCCTGCTCAAGTTTTTAGGCGACCAACTGATCCAACCATTGTGATACTGATAAAGGTGATAAAGGTGATCATAAAACATCATATTAAATTGAACTTGATGCAAGATAAACAAGGACAGATAATAACCTCCAAAGCTAAGTTAACAGTAAGAGAAGATAGTATCAAAGACCAAGTTGGATGAGCTGATGAAATCTGACTCAATGAAAACAAAGTGTCATTGAGAGAAAAATCCCATCAGGGAAAATATGCTACGATGGAACAGATGAATTTGTGTGAGATCAGCCTGTATGGAAGATATCTAATGAATATGGCATCACCTAGTGTTAAGAATTTGTAAGTGAACACTAAGACGGTGACTGGTGAGCCTCTGCAGCGTGAACACTTCAAATTGCACTAAGTACTTGCAACTGCTTCAATTATAACTAAACAATTACTGTTGTATTTAGAGGAGAATCACATTTTAAGTGATAAGAAAACTGCTGATGGAGAATGAGCTCTCCATCAGCCACTAACCACCCCTCCGCAAAAGTTTATCATGCACATCAGGGATAATGTGCAGGGAGCTGATCATTACTGCAAAACAAAGTGAGGTCAGGCGGATGATCGCCGCTCACTGTAGATTATCTCACTTATTACATGGCATCATAGTAAATAAATCAATAATTTGACATAAATATTGATTCATGAAGATAATATGCCATAGTTTATTCGTTTTTTTCACCACTGGACACACTACCCTCCACATACATAGGTTTAGGTATATATATGGGTGAGCCCCTATTCAAACAACTACTTTTTAAATATCTGCCTAATAACATTTGAACATGTTGAAATAAATTACAAGGATCCTTTTCTAAAAAGAATATAACTTGGAACACAAATAGAAAACATCTTTTAGCATCCTCTTTAGTGTATGCCCAGCAACACTTGAATAAATAACAATACTAAATACCAAATATAAAATTGGCACATGAAATCAACAATCCTTCTTCAGAAAAATTGCATGTCTGCTTCCTTTGGGAAGACTGTTGATCTCTCTGGGCTTATGGTGTCACCAGCTGTGGAGAATAAACTCTCAGATGGGGCAGAGGACAAAACAATCTGCTAAGCCTGCCTGCATAGCGCTAATGTCATTATAACATAGGATATTTACCCTCGGTAACAGACATGCTGCTCGGTAGGGAAGCAGGGGCACTCGTGAGTAGAGTGTCAAATACATGGCATTTAAGCCCATGCTGCATAGACAGAGGTTTCAGCATACTGCTGCTGTTTCCACCCTTACTTGAATGATCATTTTACAGACATTACAACTAGCAGCTGCCACGACTCCTTCCTGTGTCAAGCTTCCTGCAGCATAAATAGATGAGTTTTTAACATCTTTTTTTTTGGCAATGTGCAACCGTCTGCAAAACATGCCAACACCAGAAACAGAAATGATTCTAGTGGATCAGACAATTTGGAACCAGTTCTCGATTCCCATCCCTAGAGATAATAGATAATAGATAATTATCTACCTAACCACCTGACCATAAAACTGATTTAATAATATTTTTGCTAAATCAGACCGATCAATAGTTCAAATGCAGATGGTGCGACCTACCCAAGAGTCATGTTTGATTGGTCGCCTTCGAGTAGGGTTACTACGGGGTGATGGCGAGCTGAGTGAAGCAGAGAAGAAGGGCCTCCGGAGCTTCTCCTCCAGCCTGACAGGCTTGTGTTTCTCTGGATCTGAGGGAGACGAGAGGTCGACAGGTGGAAGGAGGTGACAGAGCGGAGAGACGTAAACATGGACAGAGGAGACACACACACACACACACACAGAGGAGGTGAGACAGACAGAAAAGAGAAAAAGGAAGAGGATGGGGCACATCGAGTCAGTTTATTTGTCTTTAACTCTACAGTCATCACTCACAGCTTTCTCTGCAACAGGCAGAATTTCAAACATCTATGCAAAACTTTCATACACCTTTCTGTGTCGAGTCCTGAGCCAAGAGGTCCTTGAGGCTTTCACATCACATTTTCTCTCTGTCCTCAGGCCACTAATGCTGGAAGTGGAGCAAATTTTAATTGAAAGAAGCTGGAAAATGCAGCTTCACTACCAACAAACTGAATGGATGATTAAGTCTCATTCTGCAGACCCTCTGACCCCCTGAGGAGTGGGCGACATTTTGACCTATAAATGTCACGGTTATTGGAAAGTACTTCAAATCTACTGCTCCCCAGAATGACTAATGAGGGGCGAATAATTAGGAGATTTGTCCTCCACGTATGTGAGAAGAGACTGATGGTTAAAATTTGTGTGTGAGAGGGTGTGTCAAACTACAAAATTACAAGTCTAATTGTTGTGTGCACGCGAGAACAGAAAAGGTCATTTTAAAGTCATTACCAACTGACAACAGCAGCATTTATTTAAACATGTTCATTGGAAGCTGTTGGGTGTGTGAGGATTGTGAAACCAGGACCTTGAGTCTGGAGGAATTTGGTCCTGCCATGATGCAAATCTACATCTAATTACTGTCTCATTTCAGTGACTATAGCAGTCATTTTTATAGTACTAATCAGATCATTGTAATCTTGTCAGGGACAGGCTGCTTCTGTCTCTCCTGCCTAACATAATATGTTGAGATTACATATTCTTTATCCTCATTCTCCTCCAATTACAGCTGTAACATCAGCCTCTGTAGCAACAATAAACTACCAATGACTATCAAAGTCTCTAAAAGCTTTTCTAAAGGCTTTTTCTGTCAAATTGTTAAGCATAATCAAAGTTAGAAGAAAAAAAAAAACATCCTCAGTTACTGACAGGTTTCTGAGTGACGCCATCAGTGGGGCTAGTATAGAAAACAAACCTGAAAAAAACGGCATCTTTATGAGGAGATTAACATATGGAGTTGTTTTAGTGCCTTAAATTGCACTAATCACAAGAGTAATGTGTGGAGAATGTCCATTGTCATGGATAATTAGCTGTTGGCCCTGGTGATTTGCTCAGAGCCGTGGATTTTATCTTGTTAAGTATGGTTATTTACAAATTATGGTTTGATCTCAAATCAGAGGCCAAAAAAAAAGTATTGCCAAACACAGCTGTAAATAGTTTCATTGGGTTTTCAAGCCCACTGCTGCATAAGTGCATTTTTTCATTGTTTGTGAACAGGAAACCCATTCATGTGTTAACTTTAAAAAAAAAAACAACTATTAATTAACACACTATTTCCCATTTGTTTAATCTATACAAAAACTGCACACTGTGGACTCTCAGTGTATCCCTGACTTTTTCTTAGCTGGACTAAATAAACTCCTGGCATCTAAAACCCATAGATTCTGTATAATAAGTCGACAAAGCCACTGTGATGTCACCCATTGGTCTGTGGTCTGCCGTTTTGAAGCCTCAAGTTTGGCTTTGCCATCTTGGTCTCATGGTTGCTGCCATCTTAGCCTTTTGGAGCCGGAGGTGACCTTTTGCATGTATAATTCTATTCCACGGATACTTCCTCTGATTGGTTAACATCATGAACATCATGCTGTATTGAAGACTTGAAGCTAGCGATTGAGATCATTAACTCATTAAAGGAGAAGCAGGGTCATTTTCTCATAGACTTCCATACAAACAGACTTCTTTTTTGGAGACAATGGCGTCGCCCCCCCGCCCGCTGGCCATTAGAGAGAATGCAGGTTTAAAACTCCTCACAATTAGCTTCACTTTTCAGACCTGGAAGCTGCATTCACTTCTCTTATACGCTCATTTGCTGGTAGATGGATTTTTTTTCCCTTCACACTAAGCTAAGATAGTCACACTCTGGGTCCAGCTTTATTATTTCAGGCATGAAAGTGGTTTTGGAAGAAAAAGCAAAGAAGGTCAAACTTTTCCCCCAAATGACAAGAATCATTTAATTGGAAATCATGCTAAGAAAGTCAGAGTTCGCTTTAGCCCAGTGCTCTTGTATATACAGTAATTATCGGCGAGGCATTCCTGCTGTGTTCAGTTCAACTGTGCAGCCTTTCACTAATTTAATTAATGTCTCTTGCACTGGTTGTTGAACTCAATTTGATGTGGAAAGACACACTGTGGATGAGGACAAAATTAAATGAGCTTACCTGTTGGGACACACTGAGGGTCGGTTGTCTCTGTCTGCCCGTTGCTTGCTGCACAAGCACAGCAGGTCCTCGCCTTCTTGCTTTTGTCTGTAGACAGAAATTTTTTTTTTTCTCAAAATTAAACCTGAAGGATCCATCTATGTTTGTGTCAGTGTGTCAGTATTTGAATTGTTAGAAACTCAAGTTTCCTGACAATTGCACAATGCAGTGTGTCATTCATATACTGTAGTGTAATGGATATAGTAGAGCCCAGGATGAGCACGTGGAGCACTTTTCTTTAGCCCCTTTGGCTGTTCTTCTCACTTAGATGAGTCAAGGATTGGATAGATAACAGCCTTACCTTCTGGTATTTTTTCTAAATAGTTAAAGGAGAAAACCTTTCACTGATACGTTCCCTTTGTTCAGTGAACTCACCTTCCTGAGCAATCTCCCAAAGATCGAGGGCTACTTTAAAGGCCTGAGCTACCGTTAATGTCACAGCCTGAGCCTGAAGGGACAAGAAAAGGAATAACAATGAACACAATGAATAGCTGGGATTCAATTTAGTGGTCAAGAAAATCGTTTGCATTGACATCTGAATATGTATCCATTTAATCCAACAATTAGATTAATGTAAGATAAAAAAAAAATTAAAAAAAAAGAGATTCTTAACCATTTCCAATTCTAATGTTTTTGATTCCTCAGAGTAGGTTGGATTAACAGTAAACCATACAGACTAGTGAGCTGTGAGGTGGCCTGCCACAAGATGGAGCCACACGCCATGTACATTTATGCTACTTGCTTGCACTCTGCATGTACTCAGACCCGACACATACTGACCTTAAGACCTGCTAAAGCCCAACAGCATGTATTTCATACATCAGGATAAATACAGACATACAAAATCACACGTGTTGCATACTTACAATCTTCTTCTTTTGGCAGAGAAATGCATGGCACTCCAGGGTCTCGTTGAACTGACTCTGAGAGACATATGCAAAGACCTTATCCTGAGTTTTATCTGCTGTGCAGTACGAGATTCTGGAAGACAAGAAAGACAGAAAAAAAAAAAACATTATTCCAATTACCAACACTATCAATAAATCTGATGTTAAGTGCTTTTGAGCGATTGCAGCAGACTGGAGAAAATTTGTGACATGCATGTCTTGAGGCAAACACCCTCTTTAATAATAGGACAGATGTGAAAAACAAAGGACAACATGTGTAGCGCGTTAGCTGCGAGCCTGGACTCTTGATCAAAGTATATGTCAATCTAGCCCATAACTTTGCTTTTGCACTCGACCTTTTTGCATTTGCATAAGCAAACCAATCATCGCAGGATGAGGCTCTGGTTATGAATATTATGCTGATTAAGTCCCACAGCTGGGAATGGTGGAGCAGGAGACAATGAGCAGCAGCGGAATCTGTGAGAGATGCTTGAAGACAGAGCTCTTCAGTACTTTCTATTTTCAGGTAAAGCATGCGTTTTAGACAACTCAAATGCTGATGTAATACTGCTGCTGTGCGGATTTAAGGTTTTCCATGCAAGACTCAGAACATAAACTGACCCTGAAATTAGAAAGTATTATGACAATGAAGTTACGGGGACAATCTCTACAAATCTGGGGTTTTTGTTGAATTCACTGCGTTTAGGTAACTCCTCACAGTTTTGCATTGTTTGTCTCGTGAGAACATTGACCACAACAGAGCGGCATATGAAATGGCAGGAAATCAGATGTCTGAAACAACTTCCGGGACAGTTGCACAATATATTGCAACTTCTGTTGAAATATCTGAATTTCTACTGTCAGTGGGACATGGGAAGTCTTTGGATTACAAAATTAGCTCCAGTGTGACAATATTGCACGTTTAAATTCAATTTAAGCTCATTCTCAACAGTCACGCTGAATCTCTCCTGAATCTAATATCAGATATGTTCGAGAAATCGGAATGTCTGCAAATTCAGAGACAGCCGTGGCAGGCTATTTTCACAAGTTATCTAGAACCAATCTAAACAAAGTCCACCAAGCCATTTTGCCCCTTCACATGTAAGTCACTGAGGCAAAGGACACAAACCCAATGGATTAGTTATGTCAGATTTCATACAGGCTATTAGAAGCTGCATCAATTTTGAGATCTTGAGTCACTCTGTGTGTCTATCGGAGGTTGCTCACTGAACCAGCAGTGTGGATCATATTTGTTGCTTTAAATAGATTTGTAAATGAGCCACAGTGAGTGATGCAAATTATTATTGCAACCTTTATTCTGAGCAGCAAAAGGAAAAGTGGGTGCTTTTATTCTCATTATTCCAGATATAGAACTCTGCTGTACGGGCTGGAGCTATTTTTCTCTGAATAGAACACATCAGATCATTATATCTCAACTGCACTTAGACACTCAGGCTCGTCATCAGTGAGGGAAGACACCATAAGATTGCAGTCAGTGGTGCGCAGATTTCTATATAATCTGTCATTATGGGAGGAGAAAGGGGATCTGCGGCTGATAGCCTCCCATTTGCTGCCACACTTCAAAAGGAGCACTGAAAGTCAACTAATTTATTCGATCAGACAACAAGCTCGATCAAACAACTAGCATGAATTCATCAGCTTTCAGATTTCCCTCTCAGATTGTTTGCTGGCTTTGCACCACTGATGCATGACCCACATTGCAATGCCCAGGACGCCCAAGCTCTGCATTTTCCCCTCCTTTCCCCTGTGCTCTAACTTATATTTGGCCCTTAATTGCAGAAAAAATAGCGGAGAAAGAGTTGAAATAGTTGACCTATTTAAGTTTTGAAAACAATTGTGATGTAACCAAAGTACTGCTCAACATAAACTTAATTACCATCTCATTGAGGTATTATCATATCAACTTTTTCCCTATAATGTTTTGGGCAACCTGAATTTCATTTCTCTCTGGGATTTGTATTGTTCAACCCCTGTAGATTTTAATTTTGCATAAATTTTTTTTTTTTTTTAAACACAAGAAAACATTATTTTAAAAAAGCCATTTGCATTAAAGATGTTTAAAAGCTGCCACTGCTTTTTTTTTTTTGATTTGGCATGGTACTAATTAAAAGGTCCCTCCCTGAGCACTGAGCCTTCAGACATAGCCAATATCTGGTACTCAGCAGAGTCCTCACTCTTATCACATATTGCAGTAAAAACACAGATGTTCTGAGTTTTTAAAATGCATTTCAACAAGAAAATGCTGTTTATTGTTCACAATGTGTTGTTTTTAAGGTTTCCCAGTACACTCAGCTGTTAGCATAAGGAAAATGAGCAGATAGGCACTGCATGGGCACTGACCTGTCAGATTAGCCTAAGCTTGTACAAAACGTAGTACGAAATTTGAAGCAAACACATCCTATGTGTTTTTATCAACAGAAACAATCCCACAAATATGAATGTATCATACAGTATGGGTAACACAAAAAAATTGGTCATTATAATACAGCATCCATGTGACAATAATGTGAATCTCTAAACAAAGACATCTCAGTGGAGTGAATACACATTTAAGATTTCATCTTTTGGGCAAAGACACACAACTGTGATGAATGTGCGCGTGGACAAAGAACTGTGCATGCTGATTTCACTCATAAAGACAACTGGTACAAAGACGCCTTTTAATTACTGCCACCAATGTGCTACTCAATGGATCATATTCACAACATAAGCCTTCAGCTCAAAACAACAACAGGAAAAAAAATAATTGACAGCATCGCAGAGTTTTCACTAAGCTTGAACAACAGAAGCTGAGCTGTCAGTCTACATCATATCTCCAAAGGGGCTCTGTGGACCGCAAGCCTTTGATCTCCTCACTGTAGAAAGCACTGGTGTTTGTGCGGCAGAGAGGGAATATCAATGGAAATATTTAAATATTTACAGTACAAAGCCTGAATAGAACTTTGTACATCAAAGCCTCAAATTCTCCTTTTCCAGTAAATAAACCAGGTATGCTGTTAACACAACAATGAACTATTTTTGTTCAACTTTTTACCCGACATATGTGTAATAATGAAAAACTGCACTTCGCTGTTGCTGCAGGGACACAGTCATCAAAGCATTCTTTTTTTGCAAAATGGTGACAAAAGCAAATTCTCAAACAGAAAATGGCACGTCTTCTTTATTGCACTTTTCAGGAATCCTACAGACATATATCACAAATCTAATGTCACGTCAGAACAACGTGCGTCATTACCAGGTGGAGTGTCAGTTATACTTTGAGCTCTCCTTCTCTGACCTGCGTGTTTTGCTGATTGATATGCCGGTCAGTCTCTGACAGCTCTTGTCAGAATATGAATCAGTAACACCAGTCCACCTGAAAGCTGAACATCTCACAATGTTCTGCTCATTGGTAGACGCAAATAACAGTCTGCAACACTGATTAGACACAGAAACATCAGGGGCAAATGTAAGACAAAGAGACTGTACTAGCTTCCATACTTGGATTTAGACCTGGTTTATACAGTCTTATACCTGAGAGTCTGGCACTTGTCTTCTGATCCAGTAGGCACTGTGTATGACTCAATAAAATAAAATACATAATTTGTTTTGTGTCACACAAATTAACTTATAGTGTATAAACTTGTTTTGATCAAACATTTGCAGATACAAAGTTGATTTGGCATTTTGGGAGCAACTTATTCCCTTAAGTAAGACTTAGATGAAAAGATTCCTCTTAACTATGGAGCTAGTGCCTGGCAAAGGTCAGCTCAGCTTAGCATTAAGAATGGAAGCAGGGAAAACCAGCTAGCCTGGCTCACTCCAAAGTGAAAAAGCTCATAAATTAACATCTTTCAGTCTTTATGCTAAGCTAGGCTAATTGACTGCTGGCTCTGGTATTGAAAATGTTCTCATTATCTCATCTCATCATTACATGTGATCAGATATCGTGTGTGTTCGGCCATCCGCATGTACAGTTACTTAGAATTGTGTTGTGTTTTTCCACAGTGTTTAACCAAATTTCGAAACTTTATTGACTGTTCCAGTGAAATGAACGACAAACGCCTCTACATGTTGGATCTCCATATCAACATTTTTCTGTATACCGTACATCTCTAAGCTTCCATGGCTATCTGTAAAACATTACCAACATTATATATTTTGATATATTATTATATTTAGTAAAAAAAAAAAATACTGCGCTATTTGATTTTGTCAAATTAGCCAATGTTTTCTGTACCTAGAGCAGCGCTACAAGGCAGACTTGCTCATGTTGGAAGATCAAGCTCATGATAATATAATTTGAGTTATCTGATGCTGCAAATTAGATGCACTGTTATGTGCACTGAGTTCTGTCAAGGCTGCTGAATTCAATATCAGGCTGTGGAAACTGGAACTGTGGAAACTTAAGTGCCAGGGATGCAGAATGATACTGCATTGTTTGTGTGTGGGTATGTGTGTGGGAAGGTGTGGGTGGATGGGGTGGGAGGGTCATCACTGTGAGTATCCTATTTCCAATGCGATGCACAATGCCTTCCTGTCTGTTTTCTATCCCCCACTAAGCTTCCCCTGAGGGAAACACGGTAAGTGTGAATACAAAATTAACTCTACAAACACGCATTTACATACACACTGACTGTGGCAGGCGCATATTTTAATGCTCACATGTCCGTTCATGCATGGACACACAATATGTGCACACATACACCTTTCGTATCTAACTTGTCTCCCTTATTTGTTATGCACAGTAAACAGTCTGACTTCATCCATTTTCTTACATCTCCACTTTCTTTCACCCTTCACTTGCTTTCTTGGCCAATAAATGGATTATATGCAACTAAAATAAGACACAAGTAAGGAGGGGCAAGAGAGGAAAGGGGCTGTAAGGAGGTGGGGGTGGGGTCTCATAAAAGGGATAAATCAATCCTCAGTCAACCCAAACTCTGCATGTGGCCTCTCAATCTCTCCTCTATCATTACTGGAGAGTATTGGCAAAGACTTGAAGCATGAGTTTCAAAGTGGGCAATTAGTCGTGGGTATTCCTGTGTTCTGAGCAGTGTTTATGTTAATATGAGTGGAGAAGAAAGATTTCTTTCTAGACAGTAAAATGAACTGGGAAGGAGAGGAGGGGAAGATAAGGAGAGAAGAGAAGGAGATCAAAGACGAGGCTGATTCCCCTGGCCTGCAGTCTGTTACCCCTGATAAGGTGGATCAGAAGGGGATGCAGACCTATGCGCACACACAGGAACACACACACAGTCTTTATCACAGCCTTTTCTGTAATCACAGTCCAGCCGTATGATATTTAGACTGTAATCCTCAACGACACAAGGCCCAGTCTATATTACAGGATGCTATCCAGCGAGGGGAAGCCAGCCAAACAGATCACAATACACACTGACACACACACACACACGAACAATGAAAGGTTAGCTTTCATTGACTCAGAGAGACTCTAGCAGACAGTAACAGACACCCCACAGCGAGCCCCTCCTGCCCTCCCGTTATTGGTTTCCAAGTGGATATATCAAACATGAGACTCACAGCAGCTCTGAGCAGAAAACTGTTTGGCTTAGTCCTGCAAAAGGAGCCCAAACAATGGACAGATGCAAAAGTGACCCAGATAGAGGATCAGATCAGTTTCATCATGTATCCGATGATGCCATTTATTTGTTTTTTTGCGACTTAAACTTAATTTAAGGGATTACCAGCACTGTTAGGCATAGGTGCTGAACCGTTTAATAAAATGAATAAGAAATGCAAAGAGAATCTTCAGAGTCTACAGCCATGCTATCGACTGAGCGAGGCAGCACTTCAGCAGAGGGGTGATTGGAGCTAAACAGTAACATCAGCATTGTAACAAGTTAGCAATGACAATGCTAGTACGCTGTTGTTTAACAGGTCTGTTACCACGGTCAACATGTTTGTTTAGCCTGTTAACATGCTAATAGGTGCAAATCCAATAGTTGTTGAAGACCGAAGAAGTTTGGACTAAAGTGGTAGACAGACTGAAAGACAGACAGACAGTCTGATATTGCCGTCCATATAGCCAGCATGACAAAAATAGCTCTACTGAATTGAAATCTATGTAATGTTTAGTCTAG
The DNA here is from genome assembly GCF_042242105.1 of Pempheris klunzingeri. Lineage (NCBI taxonomy): Eukaryota > Metazoa > Chordata > Actinopteri > Acropomatiformes > Pempheridae > Pempheris > Pempheris klunzingeri. The sequence continues at coordinate 10,111,921 of NC_092029.1, forward strand.
CACAAATGTGCACTCTATTTGTGGTAATAATGTATGGATATTGGGGACTGTATGATTTGTGAACTGTCATGGCTAACTGACCGTGGCCATTTAACTACTCTGCCAGGTTTGTGAGACAGGTTTGTCACTATTTGGTCAGAATGATTGTGAGGTTTTGTTTTTATTTCTTGAATCTATGCAGCCACTTTTATGTCTGTTACTGGTGTCTTGCTGTCTGCTCAGTCATTTATTAAGTACATTCATAAGATAAATACATAAGATAACAGAGACCAATGAGTGTTTTTGCATTTAAGAGAAGATTGACCAGAAGCACAAGTTTTTCCACATCAATATTTGACTTCAGTATTTTTTATTTACCTGTATATGGAGACATTTTCTATGAGGTCTGTAGTCTCTGTGTCTGTCATGATGATGCCTTTTGGGGACACTGTCAATGTTACTTTCCGGAACTTCTTAGCGCTGGCTCTGGCCTATGGATATGAAATATAACAAAAAAAAACACATACACACACACACATGAACAAGAAAATAAGGTAAAGACAATCTTGCCACAGGGATCAACAGAGCAAGCCTGTCACTCTGATGTCGTCCTTGATGAGATGATCTTACTTCTGATTAAACACCAATAACCCTCAAATGCGTCAGTAGCAGCCAAGCGAAACTCAGCACACTGCATGAGTTGTTCCAGAAATGTGGGGAATTTATAAGAAGGTGACAGAACGGGGGGAGGAAAGCTGCAATGTGTGGCCCAGAATGGGTACTCGAGGTCGGGCTGGCAGCCATCGACTCCCCCTGCCGATCTGCTCCATCTGGAGTTTCAGAAAATACGGCCACAGTGCTGAGCTTGCGGTCTGTGAGAGCGCCTGTTGACAATGACAGTGACCTCCTTACCATGCAATTAACTAGCAAATGAGAACAGTTTAGTTTCACACCCAAATGATATCAGGTTAAGAATCAGTGGAGTGACTGTGAAGAAAAGAAAGACGGCAAATGAAAGGAAACTATTTCATTATTTACAGCACATTTCTACATTCACCCTGCATGAGAACTTTCATTTTTGCAGGAAGTGAAATAAACAGTGAAGAGAAACTGAGGATGAAAAGGAGTGGGATCTTTGCTTAAACAAAAACTAGGACTTCTGAAGGACAACAGGAATGGTGCCGTGGCTTGCTGTAGGAGCCTAAATGCCCTGGAGATGGTGACAACGAACAGCACATTCTGTTTAAACCCACAGCACTTACAATGTGGGAAACTGACATTATAATAGGGAGAGGAAGGCTGCTATGGCAGACTGTGGCAGCTCATTCATGTAGGAAGTGCTAACAACCACATTTTCTTCTGTCATGTTATTCATGTCGTGCCACGAGGCAAAAACCAATCTGTCAGTTTGAGATACGCCAAGTTCAGCTTTTCTCTATACGTTTGGTCCCTCTGCCTTGTCTTATCATGCGTGACTGAAGCATGTAGCAAATGGAAAAGTCACAAGTGTATTCATTAATCCCATTCAGGTTGATTGGTTTCCAAGGGAACAGACATAGACAACTGAGTTGCTTTTTCTGTCCTGTTGTAAATCAATTGAATCTTAATCCTGCCATTAGGTTCGGTTCAGTCCCTAATTGAGAAGTGGGAGGTTTATGATTAGGCTGCCTGTGCCAGGCTTTTCTCTCTGCAGAGAAAACCCTTCCAAAAAGATTAGACATTCATATTGTTGGCAGCGTTCAGTGAAAAGGTGTGCATGTATGAAAAGAAAACTAAAGGAGAAACATGCACATAATGTCTAAGTTTGTGTGCATAAAAATATGCTAATAATATTTGTATGTCTACAAACTGACTGGTTTAAATGTAACAGTCTATTCGCAGTTTTCACATCAGTCCCTCGAAAACAGACAAGATTCTGAATTGATGATGAAAACCGTGCTCAGAAATCTCCTGTGTGGCTCACTGCTGTGAAGTAAACAGCATATCACCAATTTGTCTGCTGCACATGTGCAACCCTTGGTAATCCTGGATTAGCAGATGTGTCTCCATGCAGCCACGCTGACCTTGATATAAACATGAACCAACTATAAGTACATGTCAACAAAATTACAAAGTTGAAGGTGAATGACACCAATACTCAGTTTAGAAGTAACTTTGATGGGAAGTTTAATATTTTACAGAATATTTGAATCTAAACTTTTTTTTTCCTAAAATCGAACTTGTCCTGCATGCTACCTTGAAAGATCACACTGATCCATGAATACTGAATTGGATGATTATGAATTTGAATATATGATGTCCTCTATGTCCAAAATTCAGTCTCCTTTTCATTGTCTACAATGGAACCCCAAGTTTTATCACAATGTAGACATGGTGCAACAATTTACCAACTTATCACAAATGACCACTCTGACAAATTATTCATTCTCAGTCAGAATAACATGGATCAAATCTAAATTTGACAAGCATTCATGTCATTCATTCAGAGAATGTGCACTGCAGTTTAAGGCTGTACTTTCACAATTCCCCAAGAGAATATCTATAAAAAGCATTGCTGTAATTGAAATCCTCACAATGTCACTCTTGAATATTCACATTGCTATTGAAGGCACAGATGTTTTCTACAGAATTTTAGAAAGCACTGCATTCAGAACTCACAAGGAAATAGTACTTGTCATTGATCATAAAATGTCAGAGTCAATGTAACTTTCATTAGAAGGTTGTATGAGTAAGAAAGGGACCTGTGACTCACCGTGGCAACAATTCGGCGAATGGCAGCAGAGGCCATGTCCTCTCCTTTGGGCTGGCCAACCAGAGTCATACCCAGGTACTTCACATTGAACACCATTCCCTCCAGCAGAGTCTCCTTTGTGTCTGTCCAGTTCTCTGGCAGCTCTGGTTGGACAAGGACATTGGAAATCACTAAAATGGACTGACATACAAGAATTTAATTACAAGAATTTAATAGTAAAATGTGCTTCATTAAACAAGAGCACCGCAATCTTTTCTAATACTGAAGGATAGGGGCTCACAAATGAGAAACATGTCACATAACCCACTTAAATAGGCGTGTCCAATTAAAAGTACTTTTGAAAGGGGGATTCACTTGTGAGGAAAGATCTCCTTGAAAGGAATGTGTCACAACTCCCAGAGTTAAAAAGACAGTCAGAATTAGATTTCAAGTCAGTGTCTTGATTGCACAGTTTGTGGAGCAGACTGTTTACAATACTCAGCACAGACAGCATGTGAGTTGGCAGAGTAACATCACAGCTGAGCAGACAGCACTATGGATATGCAGTCAGACTTCGCACAAATTGTGATATAATGATCACACAGAATTTTTAATGCGAAATTATTTTTTGTTGCAGCACTTAAAATGTCTGTCTGAGCTCTGCAATATGCTTTTTTTTTATTGTATCTTATGTTACAGCAAAAGTTTAAAATTGCGTGCGTTTGAAGATATACGATAATAAGAGAGTACATTACATTATCTTCTGAATCTGAATACATCTTACACCCTATTTAACTGAAATCTGTTATCTCTTCCTGTGTAAGAAACTAAGGTCTCTTTCATAGAAATCTGTATGCATCTCAGAAAAATATGAGCACAGGCACCACAAACCCAGTATCAAAGTCTTGCCGTTGCTGTGATTTCCAACAGGTAGCACCAAACTGTCCTCTAGTTGACTACTGTAGGCAGGGAGGGGCACTGTGCTCATGCAGAGAACTTAAAATATCTCTCAACAACACCTGGACACCCTGCAGTGGCGCATCGGGAGAGGAATGGCTTACTAAACTACGCAACAGACCACATTCAGTGATAAACTTAATGGGGCGATAACAGAAACATGATCCATTAATCTACAGCGTTGCAAATCATTCTTTTAACACCAAAGTCAATGTGATAAAGATCATGCAATGCATGCATAATCAACTGATAGAAAGACATAAAGACATAGACTGAAAATTCCTATGCCGTGCCATCCTTTGTTTCCCTTTTCCTTACAGGGATATTTCTGCTCACACACACTGGAATGAGCCTGACAAAGAGTATGAACAAGAAGAGCATGTAGAGAGAGAAGAAAGAGAAAGAGACACACACCATCACTTTCCAGCACTCTACTGGGTTATATTGGCTCTAGACTCTCCACATGGGCTGAGCCATCTGTCACTGGCAGGCCCCATGCAGCTGTGAAGGCGAACAGCAGAGAACACCATCCCCTTACAGCGCTTCCAACAACTCTGAATTATTAACTAATCTCCAATCATACTATGGGGGCTGCTTCAGAACCAGAGAGCACATTTGATGTTATCATATGTGATTGCTTAGGTACATGGTGGACAGCGTGGTTTGTTGCTTTTGACTGTACTGGATGAGAGGTATGAGATGATTCAGAGTCTTATTTTGTCTCACATGGAAGGTGTGCCTTTAATACTTAAGGCACCTCATTGTCCTGAGCCAGCAGGTTCACTGCCATTTAAAATGGTTCTTTAATGCGCTATTGATCCATGAGGGAGAAATTCATCCTCTCTCTTTCCGCCTCTCCACAGAGGATCAGAGGTCAGGTTCAGCTACAGAACAGCACAAAGGGATTTCAGTCGTTTCCCCATGAAGACTCCAAAAGCACCCAAGGCATAATAAAATATAGGACACAATATCTGAAAAAGACATTTCACTGAGACGAGTTTTTAAAAGGATTTTCATCACAAACAAAAATGTTTAAAAACATAATTCCATTTACTTGCACTGTAAAGCAAAATTCTCCACAGTGGATGTTTCAACAATTTTGGCAAATAAGACCAAAGCTATCTGCATGGGTCCACACCACTAATGAGAGATGGGTGTATTAATCCTTGACAACTAAAGGTGTTTAAACCATGGTTTTAACCAGTTCCAATGCGCCTAAACACTGTGGAAATTTCAGTTTTGACAGATAGACAGCTAAAAAGCAATTGACCGTTCACTAAACTAACTAATAGCCACAGACCAGTTTTAGTTTTTCCAAAACCAACAATATAAGAGCAAAAGCCTAATGGCTTAACCAGTGCATATCTGGTTAATATAAGTTAAAACAGCCCAGCTAATAAAGTTACCATCTGTACCTCTAGGGCCAAAAGTTGAGACATCTTACTGCTTTATATTTTGGGATTATGGGTTACATTTTGGGTTACAAGTTTGAAAATAGAGCATCCTCCTCCCACCTTTTTAACTGGGACATCTAGTTTTAGCCTCAGCCTTTAAGAGTTATATCTACGTAGCCACCGTGTGCATATATTATTTATTAATATGAAGTAATTACTTTAAAACAATTTTGCAAACAATGCAGCTGATGATGGAGTTTTCAATCAAATCATGAAAGTAGCATCACTTCGCTGGCTAGCTGCAGCTGATAAAATCTGCAAGCGGCAGTCATGTCAGGTGCCAAAATCAATGGTTATTACTTAGAAATGAGAGGACTGCTTTTGTTTACTTCTGTGTGAAATCTGAAAATCAGCTGGATATGCGCCATGCCAGAATGGAAAGTTTGACAGGCAAATCAACAGTAACAAAAGGATAGTGGGTTTTAGAGAAGGATCAATTCAAAACAATTAAATATGTGTCACCTTAATCAATTCCAATACCAATCCCTTAGTATAGTTTGGGCCATCCCAAGCAGCAATACAGCAACTCCTGGCCAAAAGATTTATTGCCTGGTTGTTTTCTTTAAGCGTTACAAAGCTGACGTGCCACAGTCCATACTGTGTCTTCACCAGGCTACACACATGAATTATTAAAGAGCTTCATGTTGATGCTGCAGGGTTTCCAATATATTATCCCCCTAAAAGAGGAGTGCTTAAATTTTTAATAAATCCTGTGTGAGTCTACAGGGGGACTGGCACCGATAAGAGTGACAGGAACAAGCGCAGGAAGGCTAATTGGATTTTAACATGTTGAGGAAAACACTGGGGAAGACTAAAAATTTGAGCTTTTATTTTTTATATATCATACGCTGTACATTTGTCATCGGTCTTGGTGTGACTGTGTGTCAAGGTGATCTAATTTAGAAGAGTGCGGAACAAGATTACGGAGGGCGAGGTCGCGGTGGTACACTGATGACGTTTGCGTCTTTATTAAACTGATGCCTGGCAACACTTTCACACCCAGGCTGTTGCAGAAAGTGCACCGATTCCATTATGCTCACACAAAAGATTCACAGTTGGAACACACACACTAAAGGAATCAATGCATTACAACAAAGGCACAGAGCGATTTAATGACATTTTGCTACTCTGGGCCTCCAGTCACACCAGTTATAATACCATCGCCCTGAGATGTTGAGCACTGTAAAATACTCTCTGTTGAATGAACTGACAAGTGTAGCATTTCACAGTAGCCGAGTTGACTGCTGTAGTATAATAGGTACCATGTGCTCTGCATGCCTTCAGCTATACATGCAGTGAGCTCCAGCTGTCTCTCTGCGCTCCACCCTCAGTAAATTAATTTGCACTGAGAAGTCAAAATCGTACCCAGGTGAATTCTGCTCTGGCTGAACACCTACGCTGACGGTTAATTAATAACACAAACAGCAGCGCACAGATATGCACACAGGCACAATATAGCAGAAAAACACACATGATTTCCCCAAGATACCATCATCCGAATTCAGTGCAAAAACTGTTGGAGTAAGTGTAGTAAGTGTTTGCTCCAGGGTCAAAATAACAAAAGCATTCTCCTTTTTCAACTTCCCTGCAGGTCAGTAAGTAGGCCATTTTTTTTCCGAGGAGGTTTCACACACCATGTTGGTTTAAAGCCAATGGAATAAGAACATCATTAGATGAGTGAGGAAAGATTCAGCTTGCTTTTTAGACCCAAATGACACCCCCCATCCTCCACATTCCTCTTGATATAATCTCTTTGCCACTGTTTTACTCATCCGATGGAACTTTGAATCTAGGACACCACCTTGACAGGGAAAATAGGCCGCACATTCAGGGAAGCTGGTGGGCTGGGATGGTGTGTGTGTGTGTGTGTGTGTGTGTGTGTGGGAGGGGGGGTATAACTGGTTTCCTGATTCTGCCTTGAGGGGAGTGTAAAGCCAAGGCCTCCCTTTCAAGCTTTCACTCTTGTGTTTTCTTAATTCTATCCCTCCTCTAACCTCTCTCAAATACTGTATCTTCACTTCCTCTGGCTCAGACTGAACCCATAAATTAATTTATAAAAGAAATCCCCCTCCTCACATATGTCAAAGAGACCAGCTTGTTGGAGGGGCTTGGGGATATTAGATACCTCTCAATCAGAGCTGCGGTACAAGCTCCTCCTCAAACACTGACAGCATCAACAACAACAAAGATGGAGTCATGGGATCAAACAGCCCATGTTGCTAAGCAACCACAGATTCACTAACAGCCCAGCAGCAGCATGGAGGTGGTACCTGCAAATTACATTACTGAACACCTTGGCTGGGCATCAAAAGAAGTGTACAAATCACATGAAGTGCTCAGATAACAGTGGAATTACCCCGCGCTCTGAACTGGAGCAGTTAAAAAAACTCCCACCTCTGGAACAGAATATTACACATTCAATGGGTCCAAATACAAAATTTCACACTGACATAAAGCTGACATAACAGGACAAAGAACCAGCAGCCTTTAAAGCTTGTGTTTCATTTTCACTGACATGAAAAATATCTCTCGAGTAAAATAATTCAGGCTTCAAGAATCGCCTATTTGCCCTGGAGGTCCTTGAATCAGTGCTGGCGTTGATCTTTTAACTTAAGCCCTTTTTCACCAAAACCCTAATTAATTGCTTTCACTTCAAAAACCCTATCTGCTGTTGATCATAATGATGATGTGAGTTATCAAGGATATGCATGGCTGAGCAAATAGAGCTACTGCAAAGTGGGTAGAGCTTCTTTAGGAAAGTCTGGGAATATGAAGGAAGACGTGACGTTGTCCAGTGACTGACATTGCGTCTCTTTGTAATCTTACGGCAGAAACTGAGAAATAAGACGATGGCTTTAACGGAGTTATCAAACATGACCTTGCAGAAATAGAGTAGAGTTGGGCACAGAACAGCACCGGGCTTTGAAGCTAATTTGATATAGCGGCTAAATTCTGGAACTGGGTCCAAAAAGACATTTTCCAATAGACTTACATTGTGAAATACCCATCTGTAAATCAGCAGATAACTGCCTATGCCAGGTGTAAACCCTTATAAATCATGTTGTAGAGGCTGCAAGTGATTAACGACTGCTGCAGTTTGACATCACAGAGCTGACAGGATTCAACAAGCCTTACCTAAAAGTTTGGTCTTATTTTGAGGAGCATCTGCAGATGAATACCATACCAGATACGTTATTATCCACTGAAGTTACACACAATACAACATGAATAAATCCTCGCTTCAATTACCTTTGCAGTCATCTCGACTGTAAGATGACTTGTGTTAAAGTCTGTTCCCCCATCAGATAGTGTTTCCCATAGTGGTGCCCTTCACTTCAGCTTCCCAGTACGAACACTCAAATAGCCCTAACTGAAATCATTAAGTCCTTAAAATTGTAAAATTCACAAAAAGCTGAATCCAGAGTTATTTTCTATGGCATCATGAGCCTGAGACCAATCTGTGGGGAGGCGGGCTTAAGAATATGCTGGTGTGTTTTGCTCTATGGGCCCCACAGATGTGGAAGATTTTATATCCAGAAGTCAAACTTCTTTAAAATGCATGCACCACCGAGCAATATCACCACCTCATGAGAATGTGCAGGGCACTGGCTCCACTGCTGTATCCATATATTTAACCAAATTACAAGGGCAAATAAGCATTATCTCAGTATGTAATGTCCAGACAAGAGACTGGTATTCATTCAACACTCAGCAAAAAGCATACGTTTCCCAAAATGACAAGCTTCATTGATATGCAGAGGTAAAACATATGTAGGAATTTATAGCAATAATAAAAAATTGAGACCTGTGTCGTTTTATAGTGTCGTATTAATCTGTTAAGTGTGCCAAAGTGTGATTAAGTTCTTAAAAATGACACAATCACAACTTTAAAGACTTTCCTATAATGCCCTGAATGCTAATTACCTTTGTCTGCAGTTATTATGCAAAACAAAGGCCTCGACCCCCTCCAATCTGGAACTGTCCTCCAAAGGCTCTGTGAATCATTAATTAGAAAGGATCAAACCAACGTTTTCACATACAGCAGCAAAACAGCCTTATCTTCTCTGCTCTAAAAGCCATGTTTTGTCCTCAGAAGTGTCCAGAGAATGAAATGGGATTAGCACTGGGGTTATATTGTGGGCAGCCATTATTACATGCTTTGAATTAAAAGTCAACACAGACGTTTGCGTTTTGTTCCTGAATGACTTCCTGTAATCTATTTATAGCTGACATCCCACTGTGAAAGTTGTGCTAATATTTGTTCCACATACAGTGACAGTTGGCTGGTAGGATGCTGTGCCAGGATTGAGCCAGATAAGCACACTATGTTTTTTTTTTTTTAAAGTAGCATTTCCAGGATGCAGAATTCATAGTGTATAGTGGTACTTTGTCAGAGCCGCACTGCTGTGTGTTTGCCTGTGCTTGTTGTCCCTGCTTCTCCAGCTGCCCCCTACTCACCTGAGTCAGCTATTAGGCCTGAAGTATAATGAGCTGCTCTTTCCCCTTTTTCCCTGTTTTAATCCAATTATTACTCCCCTTATCCCGTGGACCTGCTTGGGGATGTTACACATCTAGAAAATGATCAATTTCTTTATTTAAAATAGAGAAAAATAGTGCTCATTTGTACCGTCTGTTTGATTCAAATGATATTTGATGCAGTAATAATTTATTTATTCCTTTTCAAAAACAAAGTTACAAAGAGCTTTGCGTGGATAAACAGGATCAAAACATCTCAGGAATTGAGGCAAATCAGTTCAAACACTTAACACAAAAAAAAAGAATAAAATACTCAGTCAAAATAAGAACAATTATAATACTGAGACAGATAAGGCACGTTAGAGATGAAACGGCGGTGGCAGCATTAATATTAGGCTTTTTTAAAAAGACAATTTTTAAGACGTGATTTTGAAGATGTCACTGACTTTGCGAGCCTCAGATTTTCAGTCAATGAACTCCACAGCTGAGGGGTGCAAAAGCCCTTTCTGGTTAAATAGCACAGCAAACAAATGATTGGCTGAGGCTTCACCACGTCGTCAGAGTGGTTAAAAAAGGCCTGCTCAAATGTATTTATAGTGCGTCACCCCGTGTCATGTAGCCATTAGTAGTTTTTAGCTTCATGTCAGCGGCTCCCATTGAAAATCACTTGTTTTGCGTGACTTTCTCTGTCATAGTGTGAACACAATATCAGAGGGAAAAGCATAAGCTGCACTGGGGCAGGTGGGAGGGCATACAAAGTATTTCTGACAAGGAGCCCACAGACTGCAGCCTGTCTTCTTAGGACAGCCATTATTGGCCTAAACATTTGTTTTAGTCATCTACATTTAACCACATTTTAACCATACAGTAGAGGTAGCAGATAAGAAAAAGTTCATATAAATAATTTTTGGAGCAGTCGGATGAATCATTTTGGAAGGGCAAAGACAAACAAACTATCTGTTTTGCTGTTTAGATATGAGGACATACTGACCTGTCCTCTGTTAAAAGCTTGTGATAGACCATGTAAACACTCATTTATCTGCTGTGTGCTAATTAAATAAATAAATAATTAAACAGCACAGTGAGAGGACAGACTGTTATACAGACCGTTTTCAGTCTCCTGACAGTTATAGTTCATCACTGACTAGAGGCCATTAAATATGGAGGTGACTTGCACGGTAAATGTCTCCTGAAAGTGCCTTGTATCATTTTTATTGAGTGGCTCAGCAGCCACCGACTGTCTGCGCCTGACATGTAGACTGCAGCTGACTGTTAAATGAATACTTTTCAGATTTCCTTAAAAGAAAGACTAGGGTCAATTTTTTTTCATCCAACAGTTATCACTTTAACATTATGAGCGGTTTCTAAACAGGCATTTTAGCGGCCACGTAGGAGAAAATCAAAGCTGTAAAGTGTAAAGAATGAGAAGAACAAGGGCTCCATCAACACCTAGATCATCAGTACGAGTAAAGTTCACTCAGAGAAAGAAAATTATGCCAAAATAATATAACCGCATCAACAGCGCAGACACTTCCATACTGAAGGAAATCTTTCCTCGCGGCTATTTATTCATAAAGCATAATCGCTCAGCACCGTGGAAGGATTGTTTTCATTAGCAATTCAAACAGGGCATGATTTTCTCTTTGCTGATACAGATCTTTTCCCCCTGGAGTGTGCTGGCTTCCTTTTCAACATCTTCATCAACCATAAATAGCTCCCTCAACAGAGATCTACTCATGAAATAACAGGTTTATATTCAATATTTTGTTTTCTATTCAAGGGTAGAGCTGTGACTCATAATAGAAAAGAAAAACCAGAATCCCTGATTTCCCAGTCCCCATCTCTCCTAAGCTGAGTGTTGGGAAAACAACACTTGGCTTGAGTAATCATTAGCTTTCCCTTCCATTATCTCACCCTGGCAAAACAAGTCACCTTCAAGAGCTGCTGATCTCATTTGAGACAGTGTATCTCCGTGGCCCTTTAATAGATGAGGGCTTCCCACAGGAATCCCCTCTAATGCAGTACAACACTTTAAACCCTTCCAGCTGAGTGATGGATGCTAGTCTGAGACTGCCGGATACCTCTGCTTCTCAGGTCTCATGTCTCTGGGGTATCAGGGGCTATTAAAGGGGTAATCAATGTGATTGCTTAAGCTGTGCTCTACAGTTTGGAAATGACTCAAACTAAATCATAATTATTTCCTTGGTGTATTTTCCCCTTGACTTAGTATAAATATGTAAGGTAAACAATCCTGAGCTGGATCTGGCTCCAGATGGTTGCACATAGTGTACATGTAGGGGCGTACAGTAGGGTTTCAGAGGTGAAATGGGCACGACGACTTCAGAGGGTTTCCAAACAAAGACAAAAAAGTGAAAGCTATTTCCTGTATTTGTATGCATTTCTATCAATCTAGCAAAATTACACATCATGAAATTGATTACTATTCCTCATTTGCATTTTAGCAGCTGGACAGTAAGAGGATTCACGGTATGATCTTATCCACCTAATGTAATAGATGTGATTATTTTATGACAAATGATGAAACCCCAAAATCTAAATCAATCATTACAGTTAAAGAGCAGCAATGTTCATTTTCCAGCAGCTTTTAAAAAAATGATTCATCATCATCTGGCTTCATAATTAATGTCAGGATGATCAGAGGAAACAGTTAACAGCTAATTCACTAATCTGAGCTAGTTCGAATCAACAGCTCATCTGGATTCACTTGACAGCCACATCAAGATAACTTGTCTCATGAGAAAACCTCTACTGGGGCTTTTGTGCTTTGTTTTTAACATAATGGCACCCTTACTGTGTTTCTGTACAGCGCTGAGCTACAGAAGTTTTCCATTTTCACTTTGATGCTAAAGTTATTGTTAGGAGTGGGTTCCTCAGCTCTTGGCGCTGAGCTCAGATGGGGACACGATGTGTCAGAAATGGTGAGGGGAGTTTGAATTTTTCAGAGGAACAGAACACGGAGATGGGATTTAGCTCTCCAGTGAAGGAGCAGGTTCAGCAGATATGAATACACACACACACACACACACACACACACACACACACACACGCGTGCAGAGACATCTGCAGTACTTAATCTCTCTCTCTCACACTCACACACACTTACACACACACACACACAAATAGAATAACTGAAAACATGCTAAAAAAGACTCTTACACTGGAGTGACAGTGCATCAGTTTATCCCGCTTCACAGAGAGCTGCCATCAAATAGAAAGGAGACTTGGATGCTTGGACTTTACTGTTCACACTTAACAGGAAGCTGCATTGCGTATATGTGTGTGTGTGTCTATGTGAATCTGTTATTGCAGCAGCTTGAACAGGCTACTCTCCCAAGATAGGGTGTCTCCCTGTTTCCCTGTGTTGCATAATTCACTTTACTTTAGGCCAGGGAACCTTATTGGCGCTAAAAACAGTCCAGAGAGACTGCATAGAACAGCATAATAATGAGCTGTACATAAGACACTAAAACTGTGATTTGATTATATATGGTAATGTTTCTGGAGGGGAAACAGGAAGCCAGGCATCCCTTCAGTCTGTGTTAGACTGTAGAAGTGAAAGAAGCCCTTATGGCTGTCAATGCTAAACTGGCTAACAGTGATAAAATGTAAGCTTAGATAACCTAAAAGACTTTAATAGAACATATGAGTTACCAAATGTAACCACTTACAACACATACTCTATATATATATATAATATATATATATACACACACACACACACACATACATATTTTTTTTTTTTTGTATATATTTTTTTTCATTTATTTATTTATTTTATTTTTTTCTGTGGGCCATGAGAAAATACTATTGGCTAAAACAACCCTCATGAGTCTCACAAAGAAAAATCAATATAGAATATGATGTGGAGCAGTTTTTAATAACATGAGGCAGAGGCTTTAAAAATCGATATTTACGAAGTGCAACAGTGAAGAAAATATACTCACTGCTTCAAATGTAGCAGGCACAAGACAGCATGTGAACGATAACATCACCATCATGTGAAATTGAGTTACCGAAGGATAATTTCCTGCTTTTCAATGTAGAATTTAGCTGTTGTTCCTAGAGGGAAATTTTAAGTAACATCTGTAGTAACCTTCATAACAAAATGATATATTTTTTAAAAGATTCAACCAAACCACCTGACCCACACACAAACACACACAGCTTGTTAGATTCTTCACACATCCTTATTCCAGTGTCTCCACATGAACTCATTTGTTTTAACCAAAGGTCTTCCTCGTTGTTTAAGGATAACAGAGGACACTTTAGAGGAAGAATTAAGGTGAATCCTCCTTGCCACATTGGGGATTTTAAGGCATTAATACTAAAATGATAGCTGTGGAATAAAGGGCAGATGGGCTCCTGCTAAGCTTTGACTAAACCCAGACCTATGACAGAAAAAGAATGAGGCATTATTACGTTTCAAAACACCCATAGCAACCGCAGGATTAAAAACACAAGACGACAAGTGTGTCAAGAGGATCATTTAGTGTAGTGAAGCACCCAGTGTGAGGTTTAACAGCATTGTTTTCACCTGCCAAAACAAAGCCCAAATAAGTGCTCTGGAGTTTCATTTAGCCTGCTCCTAACATGTTCAGCATGGCAATATCCTAAATCCATTTCACTGTGTCTGCTCTTCACTGAGGAAGCAGCCCAGAACAGCAGCTTTGTAAAATAAACTGGATTCAAAAGAGGATGATGGAAAAAGCAAACATTTGTTAAAATTGCAAATCTGTTTGGTAATAAAAAGAGCACAATAATGTTCAATTCTAATGTCAAAAGACGCAAAAATAGGATATTGTGAAAAAAGACTCACTCACTGAATGTGCATAAAGCTCCACAGATATTAAAAACTTAGTGGAGAAGGAAGCACGCAAATATAAAGTCTGTGCAGAGCTGTCAGTGAGGTAGCTGTGCTTTTGACAATAATCCAACTAATCAGACTGTTGGGGGGATTTAGCTCATGTAGTTCTCCGCTGGCCAGAATGGACTCAAAAGGTTGTGAACTCACTCAAAATCCTCTCTACTGTTATGTATTTGCATTTGAACATCATGTTCACAGTCATTTTCTTTTCAAATTCTTTCGTTTACTGGCTTTTAAACATATACAAAATAAAGTGAATAAATAGCCTAGTAAAGGTATTTGACAAAGTCGGGTATAAAGATATGCTTGCATTCATATAGCGCCTCAAGTCGAATTTGACGTCACCTCACCATTATCCACACAGATCTTTAGCTTTCATGCTTCTGAGTCAATTTGCTACAAGTTTTCTTGATAAATCACCATGTTTGTAATATACACTCTTCTAGTTCTATACAGTAGGTTCTCTGTCTGGTATGTTAAGTGGAGTCCTAATTTTTCTTTATACAGTTCAGGTGTGGATATCTGGGCAAACTATTAATCTCGCTTGAGATTTTGATTTGAAAGGTCTAGTCGTTTCTTATGGAGGATACTTTATGCTACAAAAGGATATTTGACCCCTAATATATGCTTTCAGTGTCCCAGGTACTAAAAGATACATTTTTGAAGGGGAAAATATTAAATGTATTTAAGGCACATTCACCAATAATACAGTATGTCAACATGTCAGTGTTGCTCCTCTGGTCTACAAAGGACTACGCAGAACCAAATCCTGGTCATAACTATGCGCTTTTTCAGTTGTGAACTAAAAGGACCTGAGGAATACACGATGGGTTCAAATACCTTAAATCATCAATGCGATGCATCACAACACTTGGCAGCTGCTGATCTTTGAAATAAGCAATCCATTAGACAGGTTACTTTCCTAAAGGCACATCCCGTGAAAATCATTAGCAGCACTCTATCATCTAATCTATCCTCTGCCTGCGACTGGTGACTGTGATGAGTGTGTGAGCATGAATTATGCAGAGTATAGGTGAGACATCTGCTCAGTAAAATCATCATCTGATACACTGAAGCTCAACTAAGGGCAAATATTGGCTTACATTGTCTTAGAAATGGCTGTGAATATTATATATAGATCCTGGTGCGTGCAAGATGGTGCAAGTGTTTCTTCTTTAAGCTTTACTGGAAATGCTGAACTGCCAGATCATAAAAACAACAGTAATCTCAGCTATTTTCCATTTGAATTATTCAATTTATGCTTTCATAAGGACATTGTGCCATCAATTGAATGGATTTAAATATAAACATTTTACTTTTACAAAGATTATCCTGTGTTGGCAGACCTCTACTACAACTAATATAGGAAAGACTTAAATAATAAAATAAAATATAAAATATTCTGCAAAGCCACCTGAAATTAAAACACTTCTTGGTAGAATGGTGCTTGGTACATTATTTGTATGTGTAACTGTAAACAGGGCATTGCTGTAAAAGGTCATTTACAGCATGCAAATGCAACCTTTCCTGTTGACGTCATGTTAAATAAATAGAGAGCCTAATCACAGAAAGAACAGCATTCAGGCAATGCAAAGGTAAAGCAAACCAGTTCCACTGAAAGAGAAGGAAGTCCCTGTAATTTGCTACACAACAATCCCAGCATTCATCCCTGTCTTTCCCAATGTATTGCAGATATTCCCTCTATTATCCTATATATTCCCATCATTCCCTCTGCTCTTCCTCCTCCTCACTGATACGTCCCTGACTCACGGGTTCCTGAGTCTTAACGAGCCATTGAGAGATACTGTAATTGCTCCTCGAGGGTCAGCGCTAACTGACACCACTGCCTCCTACATGTCATTCAGTCGAGCCCCCGTCAGCTTTAATAGAACTGCAGGCTGGATTCACTGCCAGGATTCCCAGCCAGTCGAACCTAATGACTGTGGAGTCCACTAATTTCACATCAAACTCTTCTCTGGACTAGAAAAGCACAGCAATGCCACCTGCATATTCCTCAAAGCAATAAACCTCGAGAATCGAACAGCAGCAACCTTCAGTGTGTATTCAAGAGCTATATGAAGTTAGTCATTTTCAATTTTTTCTTTTTTCTAATTTTTCTTTTCTTTGATCACATAGCCGTGCAGCAGAAGCAAGTTCTGATGATATTTAAACCACCAAAATAATTACAAAAAACAATCCTAAACCCCAGGACACAGTCTTACTGGATTCAAATCAGTCCATCTGAAAACTACATGATTTTAAATCGATGTAGACTGTGCAGCATGGATGTCCTTGGTGCCGAGGGCAAATGTGTGCGACTTCTGAGAAACAGAGAGGCTTGTACTGCTTCTGTGTGACGTGATCCAAAGGGATGGCTGGTACTCCAGGCGCACGCTGTGTCCTCTTCCGTCCTGCCAGTGGCTTTGACCTCAACAGATGACTACGGACGGCCACGCAGGGGATGGGGGAGTTTGGTACATGGCAGTTTTTTTGTCATCAAAAGAACTAAAGACTGGTTTCATACATGTCCAGAAATAGATCTTTTTATGCAAGTAAGTTGGTGCAAACCATGGGCGCCTGGTTATAGTTAGAAGTTTCATTTCCTATAATACAGAACCTTCCTTACTGACCAATAAAGCTGCTCTCAAAGTGTATGTAAGGCATATTTTTCATAGTTTGCCAAGACAAATTGCAAAGCTGCTTAACTCATCTGGACATACAGTACCAGTCAAAAGTTTGGACACACTTTCTCAGTCAATGGTTTTTCTTTGTTTTCTACATTGTAGATTAATATTGAAGACATCACATTTATGAAGGAAAACATATGGAATTATGTAGTAAACAAAACATTCTATATATAGTAGCCACCTTTTGTTTTGCTGACAGCTTTGCACACTCTTGACATCTCTCAATCAGCTTCATGACGTCATCACCTGGAATGGTTTTCCCAAGAGTCCCAAAGGTGCTGAGCACTTGTTAGCTGCTTTTCCTTCACTCTGCAGACCCATTCCAAACCACCTCAGTTGAGTTTAGGTCGGGTGATTGTGGAGGTCAGGACATCTGACGCAGCACTTCATCGCTCTCCTTCTTGGTTAAATAGCCCTTATATTGCCCGTAAGTGTGTTTTGGGTCACTGTCCTGTTGATGATGATGCTCCCACTAAGCTCACACCAGATGAGATGGCATGTCGCTGCTGAATGCTGTGGTAGCCGTGCTGGTTCAGTGCGCCTTGAATGTTAAATAAATCACCAACAGTGTCAACAGCAAAGCCCCCCCCCACACACACACACCATCACACCTCCTCCTCCATGCTTCACGGTGGGAACCACACATGTAAAAATCATTTGCTCAGCTGTGTCTCACAAAGACAAAGACAAAATCTCAAATTTGGACCCATCAGACCAAAGTACAGATCTCCACTGGTCCAATGTCCATTTCTTATGTTTCTTGCCCCAAGAAATTCTTTTCTTCTTGATGTCCCCCAAGTCTTATTGTAGGGGTGCATCTGCTCTGTCGGCTCCATTTACTTACTTACCATGCAGACTGTGTGTTGAGGTTGTAAAACCACTGAAGAGACTTGGTTGTAATAAATAATTGTCTCAGGCACTAATGGACCTGTCAGACTTGCACACTTTCAGTAGAATACAGTATTTGAAATGCACATTGGAAATACCACAGCTGTGGTGACAGTAGAGGACTTCAGAACTTTACAGACCATTTCTGTTGGATTCATCTTTTGGGGACTATGAATATTTTGGGGAAAAAAAAGACATTATCATACACATAGAGTGAAAATCCAAGATAACTTTTTTGTCCTTTTTCAGACATATGTGCAATTGCTGGTTTCACCTATCTTTTAAAGTAATGGCTTTTGGCCATGAGGACATAGGCGGCAATTACGTAAATGTCAGTTATAGGTTTGTACAGACTTGACAGGATGCTTATGAAAAGAGCCACAATGGTTGTGTAATCTTTGGCACCTTGTGCACGAGAGCGAAAGAGCAGTGACACTGCAGGAAAGTAATGGTATCAAGGAAGAAAAGAGCTTCCTTTTCTCTTTCAGGATTTAACGATGCCTTTAAAATGTTGCAGTTCAAGCCTTAAATAGTGACCATTGTGTGCGTTAAGGACACTCACCCCTCTTCTCACAGTGAATTCCTGAATCACATCAGTTTCAGAATTTATTAGATAACACACTGTGATGCCTATTTCATAAGGTTCCAACAGTGCCCAAGCATAGAGTGACAATAGATTAAGTAGGGATTCATTTACTATCTATTTGGTTACATGATGCGAGTAAAGCATTTAGCTGAGTATTCATAACTTCTTCTGACTGAAAATCAAAGATTTGGGGAAGTGCTGGTCTGATCATTACTGCGTTTGTAGGCTTGGTCCGACCTAGTAAGACCGACGTTATGACTTTTACATGAGGTGAATGTCTGAAAAGGGCTTCTGAGAGGCGTTGGTCATTGACAGAAGTGTTAACTGAGGGGAAAGTTTGACCTTACAGTGGTGTCAGCGGAAAGGTCAAATGGTAACCAAATTAATCATGCAGGTATGTTTAATAAAAGCTTTTCCCGTGTGCTTTTGAGTAACGCTGCCTAACTGAAAGCACCCAAGTTAACGTCCAATGAAATGTATCTGCTGCATCTCACCACAAAGCACTAATGCTTTAACAGTGATAGTTTGGTATATTTAACACACGTCCTGGTGAAAGTTAAGATACTGGTTTACCATTATATAACCAAATCCTTACATTAGGTCTTTGCATAATCTCACCATTAAACAATCTAACAAGGCACAGTTAATATACAGATTTTGTCCACAAATTAATTGTATATTAACTGTAGTTGTATAACAGAGGTGACTATAAGTCCACATTCTGCATGAAACAAATGATTCATTTCTTTTTTGTTTTTTTTTCCAACTTTACTAACACTTAATTTGTGTACATGTGCCAAGCAGCTGCAATGTTGCCTTATTTGCATTCCGACAGCCAGCTTTGACACATTGCCACATGCTGGCATACAGATGCTGTCCTCTCTCCAAATTGCCTGCTAAGTAGCTTCTGGACATCAGCAGTCACCCTGTCTGTCTCTGCTGTTTGTGACTGCTGTGTTCACATTTTTCCAGCCTGATTCCTCTGGTGGCTCTCAGACACAAACTGCTTCTGTCATCAGGCGCTGAAATCCAGCTGGATTCTGCTCTGACAATATCACTCTGCCGTTTCTTCCCTCTATTTCTGAGGCCAATAATGAAAACAGGAGAAAAGCACAATGCAGCAGCTCCTGCCAACAATGTGACACAGACAGTGTCTTTCAATATAACATGTTGATAGTTTGTTTGTCAGCTTTTGTCATCATAAAGTCACCATGGTGATGATGGCGAATATGGCTGCGTTGAGGAAAACTCCCATCCATCAAGGTTTGCTCGAGATTAGAAGTTTTAATCCAGCAGCCATCAACAGCCTAAACCGAGAAAACCTGCCACTTAACGTTGACATCTTGTGCTCACATTCAAAACGTAATGCATCCAAAGCCACCAGAGACACTCATTAAAGCCTTAATCCAATGAGAAAACTTTTAAATCCCACAGATTTACATTCAGTACTCAATAGAACATTTCCAGAGAAGAGCAAAGAAACCAAACACCTTCCTGGCAGTGAAATTAATCAGTCGTGTTTAATGGAAGCTGGCATGGGTGGCTGATTATTCACTAAGCAGGATATCCAGCATGAGGCAAAACTGGCATGCAAGCATTTATGGCAGTGAGCAGCTTGCAGCCGATGTAGCTGCAGGGAGCATTCAAGACAACGCTTCACACATCGGTGAGACAGCAGAGCTGCAGGCAGCAAAGCCGCCCCTCACTCAGCACCCACAACCTCCTGCACTTCACACTCTGGTGACCCAAGAGCACCCGGACACAGTCTGTACAACATTTTCTGTATGATTTGAAAAACGTATGGCAAATTATACGGGATATTCGAGTACCGGTTATGTAGTTGTAGTACATCTATCTATCTATACGCCCTAAAGAGAGTAACTTTTACTCTAATAACTATGCATCATATTGTCTTGAATGTATTTCTGAAAAATACACACTGAAGGATTTTTCTAAGGTGGTGCATTATTATACAGTGAACTATCTCAATGTTGTGCCATAGACATAAAAAGTGACAAACTGAAAATCACTACAGACAAACATCCTAATTACAGTCATTTAAGTTCTCAGTATGGGGTCTGAAATGAAATGATCCCACTTCACTATATTTACTTTGGACGATTTGATTGTACAATTGGCAGATTTAGGTGTTGTGTTTAGTCTTAGGGCTGCAACAAAGTGTTATTTTCATTATCAATTAATCTGTAAATAAATTGATTGATTGATTACTTCAATTAATGATTTACTCTAAGAAATGCCCATCAAGTCCTGAGAGCCTATGGTGATGTCCTCAAATGTCTTTTGTCTTAACAGGATATTCTATTCAAAATTAAGTAGTAGCAAACATTTTGCTTTTTTTTTTTTTTTTTTGCTTAATTAAACAATTAACACGATTAATCGATTATAAGATTTGTACATTTTTTTATGGATCAGCTATTTGATCAATGGACTAATTTTCGGCATCAGTTTGAGTTATCTAGTTTTATTCTATAGACGTTTTGGTTGAGAACACTTGGCAGTGGGACCAGCCATTCCGCTCAGAGGGAAGAAGTAAGTAGAAGTAAAGCAATTACAACTGAACTACAGCTGGTCATTGTGCAGCTTTTTACACTCTCAGTACATCCAGCTCTGCTACATTTGGCACCGAGACAAACAAAAGCTCTCCAGCTCGGAAACACACCAGTCCGTTCACAGCCACAGGCACACACTGTCCCTCTCTCCCTCCCAGACACATTTCACTGCCTCTTCTACAGCCACAAAATCCACACAGCACAGTATCAATGCGTGGATTACAATCCAGACAGTAAAAACACATTGTGCCACTCACTTTCGTGTTTTGAAGTTCCCCATGTGTGCCGCGGAACTCCGGGGCTCTTGATAATCGCTCTGCCGGCGGATTTGAGGGCGTCCATCCCGAGGTGTGTCTGCTCTCCGGCAGGTGGATTCCCCAGACTCCGGACCACAGGGACGGACTGGAAACACACCAGGCTGAGCTCGACGGCGGATGCGCCAAAGAGGACGAGGCGAGGACGAGGCGAGGACAGATCCCTCCGATAAGAGCGCCCACCCCGATCCGCTCCCGCGCGCTCTGCACACACAGACGCGGGTGAGCAGCTGAGGGACAACACGTGCACCCAAAGTTAAGGGCGTGTCCTTGTAACCTTGATAAGACAGCAGACGCCTCTTCCACAGTCTGAAGGAGCCACCGTAAAGACACCTCACCAGTGGTCCTGCAGTGGAGGACTTTTACTCACTAATGACTTTATGGCTAATGAGATTACAATTTGACTTCCTGTCTCATTTGTTTTTCTGGGTTTTATTGATCTGTGTGCCATTTTCTTCTTCTTCTTCTTCTTTTTTTTTTTTTTTTTAAAAAAAGGCTCTAATATGCCGTTAACATCTTTAATATTTTGTTGTTTTAAGTAAATATACAATTAAAATCATAGGCTGATCAAGTTATGGACTATAGGTTAAATCCCACCAGTCCATGTCGTTTTTTCCCACGCTGCTTTTTTATGTGCTAGAAAATAAATTCAGTGAAAAGTAGCTAAGTAGATTTACTGTGTGCTGCATTCTGAGGTACTTCTTCTTTGCTTGAGTTATTTCCATTCTATTCCTCTTTTATGTTTCATTTCCACTAAATTTCCCTAAAACAGGGAAATGTTGTACTTTTGTATCTGATGGCCTCAGTTACTGGTTATATTACAGTTCCCATGTAATTATATAGAATATAATCAACAAATACATTTTGATGTATTATTAGTAGTAAGATTAGACCTGATCACAAGCTACTAGCACTATAAAGTCATTAAAATGAGCCCCGTCTTTACTTGTGAGGAGCACATTAACACATCCAATAAAAATAATTATACAATATACGGTGGAAATGGACCATCTTATGTAATGACAACTTTTACTTTTGGCACTTTAGCTATAGTTTGATACCAAAACTTTTGAACTTTCACTGAAGTAAAATTTCTATTGAATGGCTTTTACTTGTAACACAAGTATTTATACACTACAGTATCGTTACTTTTGCTTAAGTAAAAAAAAATGTCAACGTCTTTTCCACCACTGGTCACAAATGATCCACTAACAACTATAAAATCAACCTTTATTTGAAACAAATGCTTCAAGTTTAAATTTTTTATATGTTGGCGCCCTCTATTGATTGTATTCACTTATTACAGCGTTGGCATGGTAATATCTGGTGCTATCAGTAGTACTACTCATAGAGGCAGAAATTAGTTACTATTTATTTTCACAAAACAAATAAATAACGAGCGTCCTGATGACCAAGGCCTCTAAGACACTGGTTCCCAACATGAGGATCAAGACACTAATAAGGGGTCATGTGATGCATCTGAGGGGTCACATGATTAACAGTAGAGGAAAGCAGAAAAAAGACCATTTTCAACTATATTAACTTATGTTTAGACTTTTTCTAGTGACTTACTGGATCATTTTACTTCAGAAAAAAATATTAGAATAATTCAAAGATTTTTTTTTAACTAGACTTGGAGTCTGTTACAAGAATCACTGGTCCAAGATGATTACCATATCCTGCAACATCCCCACTTCCCTTTCGACTGAGACGTTTCCTGTCTGTTCTTCTACTTTAAAGCTACACAATAAAATGAAAATGCCAAGAAAGCAATTATTCCACATGTGCCATACTAGGAAACAGGGAACTCTCCGTCTCCACTTGAACCTTCACTGAAAAAAAAAATCAATCTGTGAAAGATACAACACATGTATGTGTTTTTGTCCTTCATGGTGAAACCTTTATTTAATTTCTCTCCACAACCCAGCACAGGTTATCATGTCATCATGTCCGAGTTCATCTCTCACAGATATTTCACACTCAGGAAGCTAAGCAGAGCATGTATAGTCATGTATTTCTCATAGATCATCTAGACGGGGTTATTAGAGTTCAGCCTGAGGTGGCATGCTGCTGTTGTAATTTTGGTGCTCTGTGATCATTTAAGAAGGTCTTTAGTTTATATTTAATGCTCTCAGCGGCGCACACTACTGCGACTACACTTACTGCAGTGGGTGTGGGCATATACATGTGTGTGAGTGTGCATGTGTGAGTGTGTGTGTGTGTGTGTCTTTATGTGTTATCCTGGATACACAGCAAGTAGTAGAATCATGCAGCTACTTTTAAATGTAAGACTCCCCAGAAAAAGGCCGTAGTGTTGCCGCCATGTTGTTATCACCAATGCACATCGGTTTCTGCATTAGAATGAGCACTTTTACAAACAGAAGCGATGTCTCCCTCCCTGGCTTAAAAGGAAATAGCCTCCTGAAGGCTAAAATTTGCACTAAAACAATGCAAAAGTGGCATTGCCCCCTGTCTGCTTCCATGGAAGACTGTGGATTTGAGATTAATAGTTATAATTAATGGTATTTATAAGCCCTCCGGTCAATTCAATCACTCCCATAATGTCACAGAGCACCTTTTACTCCTATAGAGAACAACAGCTACAGACTTCCAACAGTTTTTCAGATGCCATTTTCGACTGGACTTCTTTCACAAAGGAGTATTCGAACAGTGAAGCATGCGTTGTCTGTTTAAGGTTGTCCAATTCAGGTGTGACCACTGCATTTTAAAATACTGGAAATATTACTTAAGGTAGAAAAAAAAAAAATCACCCCGTCTTGCAACTTTGCATGGAGAGGCATTTGATATTTATTTGCTGACACAACAGTTGTTAGATTCTTAATCCCCCAAAAAACAAATCATGCTCGTGGGGGTGTCTTTATTTGTAAAAGGGAGTGGGAAGAGGGAGGTGAGGTCACGAAGGCCAGACGAAGAGAGGGCTTCATGAAATAGATTTATAATAGAGGGGGGGTAAGGTAGTCTCTTTCAGATAGGACAACATAGAAAAAAAACAGACTGAACTAGTCAGCTAACATGCTCTCAGTCACTTCTGTTTTAGTTTCACTGGTGGATGCTATCCTGTCTGCTTTACAGTTTATCCCCTCCAATTTTTATGTCATGTTCTCATGCTATTTGTCTCAAACATACACTCACACACTCATGTTTTTCATTTGCTCTCTCTAAACCCGCGTCTTCCTTAGAGGCTGGAGCTAGAAGGCAACTGGTGGGAGGGCCTGTCTTTGAAGCAGGATGTGGCTTTGGCCAACGGTTTTCAGGTCAGTCCAGTGACGTGTCAGCTCATGGATTTGTTTACTTCCATGAGACCCGACTAATCTTCAACCAAGTACAAAGCCTGCATTGGAGGACCTCATACACCGTCTATTTCAAAGACTGGGAAAACTGTCCCTTCATCTCCTCCTGCTTCCCCTCCTGGTTTCTCTCTCCCCTCCTGCTCCTCTCCTTCTCCACCTCCCCCCTCTTGTCTTTCTTCCAGTTCTGAGGCACACAGGTAGTCTTGGGACTGGGACTGCGAGTGACCCAGGGACTCCACAGACAAGCTTCGGCTAGACAGGATGCTACTTAGGCTGGACTGCCTGGCGCCTCTGGGATGGGTCTCAATTTCCACACGCACCTCAATATTGGTTCCGTCCCTGTGGTGACAATAGAAACACATATTGATAGTCAATATAAAGCTGCCAGGTGATCAAAAAATGCCTCGACAATGCCTCAATGAGTCCAAATCTGCTGAAGACGCATGATACATCAACAGCAGAATATGCTTATATCCATTGCAAGTTTCCTGGAAACACTTAAAGAATAAGACTAAGGGTCTACAGCCATAGTGGTCAACACATGAGCAGAAACAGAAAAGTGGAGAGACGGAGGCAACATTTACCTTAAGGGGAGCGCTCGTGTGTCATCGAGCTTGCTGTCAGGCACAATAACCACCTCGCAGTCTGATTTGCTGTCCTGCTGGGTGTATCCAGTGTGTTTTGTGGCTTCATCCAGTTCTTCATAGCTATCTAGCTCTGGGGGCGTGGTGCTTGTACTGGGAAGGACGCCCACTTCCTGTACACTGACTCTGACTTCCTGGACGCTGGTGTCACTGAGCGTTGGGTTATTCTGACCCGTCCAGTGGTCACTGACTACATGAGAGAATAGAAGATCTATAAGAGAAGTTGAAACTTTATCAGATCAGGCCGCGCTTTGGAGCGAAAGTTACAATGCAGAATCCTTCATTTAAGCAGACAACATAGTTATTAAAGAAATAGATCTGAAATTCAGGATATACGCTTATTTGCATTCATACTTTATTATATGAAGCTGGAGTCTGAAGATGATTGGCTTAGGTTAGCATAAAGTCTGGACATGGGGAAACAGCTAGTGTCTAAAGTTTACTGACAGACACGATATCTTTGTTTGAGCTTTACACAAACAGTAACAGTTACTTTCTTGAGTGTCATTGTCACTGCAGGCAACCAGTGGAGACTACAGGAATTTACTGAGGCCACCTGCTGCTCACCAAGAAATAGTTCCCTCACTTAACTCCTCATCAAACTACAGATTTTTATATTGCTGTTTGTGTACAGATAAAACAAATAAGATACAACCTATTAATTACTGAGCTTCAGAGGGGCTGTCAGGGACATTTTTGAGTGATGGATACAGTCAGGCTAGCTGTTTCCCTCTGCTTCCAGTCTTTCTGCTAAGTTAAATTAACTGCCAATCATCTAACTCGTATAAGCGTATTTTCCAAAATGTCAAACTGTTCCTTTAAAGTCTGCACTCACAGCTGGCTAAGTCTTCCAGTTGGATTTTGTGTGTTTCAGGGGGCTCGCTCTGCGGTCGACACCAACCATTCCTACAGAGTGACATGGGGACGACCCCATAGACGTACGTCAGCATTAGCGGCACACCCACACCTGCAGGAAAACAGAGATGCATGAGGAACCAGTTCATAATACATGTCTCATAATCATTTGTCTGGAGTCTGTACTAAAATATCTTTTAGTAACTTACAAATGGTCGTTAAAGTACTCTTGCAGTTTGGTATTGTATCTGAATAATGTTTTGGGGCTTGTGAGAGGCAGACTGACTTCACTGGGGCCTTTAATTCCTAACTTAAGGCTCAATTCTTTGCCTTAACTTTCAATTAGTGTTTATTCTGAGATAAATTCAGGCTGTGCACCTGTTACCATTATCCTTTCATCCTCTCAGTCTCAATGGACCTCTTAACCTCGCGTATTTATAGTCTGTGTTGTCCAATGAGAACAGTAAACTTTCTAATAACACTTTCTGTTCCCACAAGCCTCCAAGCTCTGCGAGTTTTTCTTTCCCTCTCTTTCCCTTTCTACGTGCGGCCTGTCCTCTCCAAACGACTTCTCTGCGGTGGTATGGTTTAGGTCCCATTTGATGACACCTGAAGTTGCCCAACATAGTCCTTATCTGAATCATGGGCCTAAGGACAGAGGTTGTCATACTCTGTATATTGTAAAGCCCCCTGAGGCTAAGTGTGATATATGATTTTGGACTATATAAATAAAATTCGACTTGATGTGACTGAACAGATTTTAAAAAAAATAGTCAAAATCAAAGCAGCAGCGGCCAAAATCTTTTAGTCTTTAAGTCCCTGATATGGCTCCAAAGACACTGGATTCTATACTTCCTGTTTACAGGATACCATCTTTTGTTCGACTCTACATGCCCCATAAATTCTACCATCTTTCATTCTCTACATTCCCAATTTGTAATGAAGTTTTACTGTTAAAATGTTTGATGCATCTTGAGTAATTTTCTCACACTTGACAAACTCTACCACTGAGGACATTAAACAGCTGATTTACCAGACTTCCTGTGACTCGTAAATGCACTTCGATGTCATGGATTTTAAGAATTAAGACATGTTAAATTGGTGGAATGCTCCCTTTATCAGTTTTATCATCATATTATTACTGCAATACCCATAACAAACACAAGAAGGAGCCCCTCCTGCTTCACTGCTGAGTACACAGTACACTTGCTCAAACACACTGATCTAAATTATAAAGCGATTCTTGGCATCTTAATCTCCATATTTATGCATATATATCTTCTTTCAGGGACCTATTTCCTTGCAAGATTTTAATGCCTATTCTCCTTTAATTGGACCAAGCTGATCTAGTATTATTCATCATGTCTTGATCTGTTTTATATCACGTTATGGTATGTGTGTTGCTGTTATTTCATCCCTTTCATCTTATGTGCTTGGTAAATCTTGACTATTTTGATAATATCCAGCACACAAAAGAGATTTTCAATCTCAGTGAGAGTACTTCCTGATTAATTCAAGTTATATGCAAATGTGCATTCATTATGAGGTGGAAGGACATCCATACATTTCAGAGTCTGAAGTAGAAGAAAATAGAGCAGTACATACTGCTCTTCAACTACTCTTCAATTTCTCCCCTCTCTCCTTCATAACCTTCACAAAAGTACTTTCAACAAGCCCCCAAACCCGATGAGCAGCAGCCTCCCTGCGCTGTGTGATTATGCAACCTGTGATTGAGATAGGAATTTGGGAACACAAAGCAGAGTGCCGACCAAACAAAGGGACATCATTAACACAGCGGGAACACTGGGACGCTATTGACTCAGCAACAGGGTGAAACCAGGGCAAGAGGATGAGCCTGCCCGGCTAACAGTTGACAGAAAGCGAGGAGTGAACACGAGAGCTTCTGTGTGTGTGTGTGTGTCTGTGTGAGCCAAAAAGTGGGAAACGATACAACAGGGAGCTGTGACTGAATATGAGAAACTAAATAACAACTGTAGTGCAGCAAGAGCAAAAAAACAGAAGCGATATGATGAAGCATATGGCAGAGAGAAAGTGAAGCCAAGGTGAAATTTTAAACAAAGAGACAGGGATACAAGAGGTGAGAGAGGGATACAGCCGGCCAAGGGCGGGCCCGTCAGTGCGTGGTACAGTGATGGCTGTGACACTGCGGAGGGAAGCTGAGAGGCTGCTGAAGCCTTAAGGATTTCTGTCTCAGCCACGAATGTTACCTACAGCAGGAAATGGCATGAGTCATTAAAATGCTACTTTCATGTCTGTAGGATAAATATGCAGCTTATTAGCTTCGCTTAGGACAACCAAGAAACATTTGGAAACAGGTATCCTGACTCTGTAGAAAGGTAACAAAATCTACCTCCTGGCACCTGTAAAGCTCACTGATTGACACTTTATGTCTTGTTTGAACAAATTAAAAACAAGATAAAATTATTCAGCAAGCTTTAGAGAAGTTACATACATATATATTTAGTGTAGAGATATGAGAGCAACAGCAGTTTTTTTATCTAACGCTAAGTGAGGAGGCAAGTATGTGTATTTTCCAAAATTGACTAATTCTTTAAATTGAGGTTTAAATCATCTTTATCCTCAATTACGTTTTGATCCATATGAATGCTGCCATCAGATTAAAGACATGTTGATAAAACTACAGCTATATTACTCGAGCAAAAGACAATATTTAATTTATCATATGAGGTCTCTTTGGTATCTGAGGATATTGTGCCGACTTTATCTACTTCAATTAAACTCCTTTTATAACTAATTCACCACTAATTTTGCAAAAGCAAGCTCATTTACATTTTAATCATCATGTTGTTGTTTGTTCCTTACCTACAGTGACAGCTGCTATGACCGGCGACACAAACACTGACATCATCACCCCACTTGCCACAGTCAAGTAATGCTTACTTCCTGAGATATTGTTTTTCTTACAGCGACCATGGACCTGGAAGGTAATAAATAAAACATAAATTAGATAATGGAAATTTAATTTGTTCCTTGCCGATGTTTTCATTCTCTGCAACCGCTTATTCCCGTCACTTACTCCCGTCCACTAATACATGGATCCCAGCATGCACGAGGGGAGAGGAAAACAGAGACCTGTACAAGCTATCACAGAGCTCGAACACAAAGACACGCAGACAAAAATATTCACATTTAATGACTATTAAATGTACACTTAAGTTGCCTTTAGGTGTGCTATTAGTTTCCAGTTAACGTGGCCTGCATGATTTCCCCAATGACATGTTTAAAAGCTGATTAACAGGATAATTTTGATAGTACCTGATGAAAGATTCGATTGATTAAGAATAATTCATTCAGATTAATTTGTTCATTATCATCATCATTTAATATTTTGGGTTGTTTGCGGTCTTTGCTGACACGTGTATGAACCAGTTGCTCAAAAAGTATTCAAAAGCATTTCCATCAATTATTTGACAAGACACAGGATTCGCTGATTGTTTTGTACCTTCCGGCCCATGTATATTGGTATGCCCACAATGATGACTGGGATGGCGATGCCCGCTATAAGAGAGATGACCACCGGTGCTCCGAGCAACATGCCCACCTGCCACAGAACCTTGCGGGTCTGAGACCATGGCTTCTTCCCCCAGAATGTACATCCTGAGGGACTGAGACGCACAGGGGACACAACAGGGGACCTCAGACAAGAGTTCAAACTATAATCATGCACAGAGTTCAGAAAATAAACCGAATATAATAGCACATATAGCATTTTTAGCCATGTGAGTGTTGTGGCTCTATGGGTGACAATGTCTTCTGCTTGTCGGTTTGTCCCCCACTTTGGCCCAGACTGAAATATCATAAAAACCACAGACATTCATGGGCCCCTGAGGATGAATCCTACTGACTTCAGTGATTCCCCAGCTTTTTTCCTCTACACTACACTACAATGAGGTTGACATTTTTGATTTTGAGTAAAACATCCTGACAACTATTGGGTGGGCTGAAGTGAAATTGGCTACAGATGTTCAATGTCCCTGGAGGATACATTCTCGTGGCCCCTGAATTTATATACGGTGCCATCATCAGGCCAACATTAATCTGCCCACTACTTTGATTTATGACCAAATAGCTGCTAAACTAATGATATCCCCATCAGCCTCAGCTGTATTCATTTTTATTGCTAATTGGTAAACTAAGAATATAAGCAGGAAGGAGCCCCGGGGAAGACCCAGGACACGCTGGAGGGACTACGTCTCTCGGCTGGTCTGGGAACGCCTCGGGGTCCCACCGGACGAGCTGGAGGAGGTGACTGGGGCCGGGGAAGTCTGGGCGGTTGAAGATGGATGGATGGATGGATGGATGGTAAACTAAGAAGGGGAACCTGGTAAAAATGATATCCTAAACCTGCTTAGAATTAAACTCAAAGCACTACTCTGCCTAACAACAGTCTCACAGAGCAGATAGCATGACCGTAGACTCTTAATCTTTTCTTGTAATGAACACAAATCACATGTGTGTACTCAGATAGACACACTCATAATCATTCGTTGCTATGGCAACAGAGGCATCATCATGCAGGTCATGGCCTTTCATGCAAACCAGCCCTGGCACAAACCATAAAACCATTTTGAATTTTCATTTCTTAAGAGACAAGTGAAATAAATGAGTGCTGACAACGTGACAACATTAACTGTCTGTGTCATTGCTGACATTTCATCATTACACAAACTGAATGATCTCATCTGCATTTCTCATTTTAGTTTTGCCCTCTCTCTCTCAATCACAGTCATTTGCAACTATCTTTCACACGCTCATTTATCTTATATGCGGCTACACGGAAAAGATAGCTATTTAAGCCTGTTTACGAGGAATCAATTTTCTGTCACTTGATATGACTTTAGGTCCTATAAGTGTTGCCTTTAAGTGCTTCTTTAATCTGGTATCAGCCTTTGGTGTTGCGGAAAGCAGCACAACACTGACTAATGCTGTTCACTCTTAATGAGGCAGCAATTAACTTGTAGGAGCGTCAGTGACAATATAAGCAACACAAAATTGTACCTTAGGGCTGTGCTATTTCTCAAAGCATAGTATTACAGCAGCAAATGTCACTTAGGGGTTCTAAAAGCCTGAGTGAGAGGAATTAAGGTGAGATATTAAGGCTCTAAAGTGGCAGTGAGATGCTAAAAGCTTTGCCCTTCTATAGGACAGTTGCTGCAGTTTGTAGCATGAAAGACTTTTAAGGATAAGAGGAGAGAAAAGGAGAGGGGGCAGAGGGGGGTAGGAGGAGAGAAGTTGTAAAATGACGATGCGGCTAAAGTAGATCGGCAAAAACTGTCTTTCTCATCTGATGCACACATTAACACGTGTGCATCTGTCAGGCATCGGGCAGAAATAATCAATACATGAAAAATTCATTCATGTACCTTTCATACGATGTCAGCTGTCAGCAGAAGGTTAAAACTGTTACTTTAAGTTTAGCTAACCAGCTTCCAGCTAGTCTTGTAGCTTGAGTTACATATTCTGCGGAAATATGGAGGCAGATAGTGATTAATTAATGACAAGTCAGCAGTGACTCTCTTCCAGGACCGGAAAAATCAATGGAAGCCCAGATGAACAGTTTACAGCAGTGCAGCCTCTAAACAATAACATATTGTAAGCGCCTTGCTGACTGGGACAGTTTTATCAGGAGCTGGGTATAATGTGCACAGATTTCAGTGCTGTGAGCACAGTGAAGGTAGTTTTTAAGTCTTCATCCTTTAGGAAGAATTGAAGAAACTGTTCAGCATCTTTCATATGCCGAAGCTGGACCCGTGCCACCGAGCATTTTCTCACCTCGTGCTAGTGTGAGACTAGGATCCAGTTCTGCTGCTCTTCCTCTTGTGTTTTTTTCTGCAGTATTTTCACTGCCTGGGCCCCAGGCACCATGATTGTAGAGCTGCTACTATGACTACTTTTATCATCAGTCGTTTTTTTTTTCTTTTTTTAGTTTGGTCTATAAAATATTGAGAAATACCCATCACAAATCTTTCTTTTTGGATAAACAGCCAAAAACCAAAATACATTCATTTTACTATTGAATAAAAATAGCAAATCCTCACATTTAAGAAGCTGGAACCAGTGAATGTTAAGCATTTTTGCTTAATGAATGATGACTGTATTTGGGGCTGATTAATACTCAATCAACTAATTGATTCATTGCTTATCCTCAAGATTACAGAATTACATTGTTTAGTCAGATGTGGACATTTGGTTTGGTATGTTAATGTGTTCATGAGCTGAATGCGAGTACCTGAGGTAGTGCACATCGGTGATCTCCTGCATACACAGCCAGCAGAACTGACAGGCACACACAGTGCAGTTCATACGGTTACAGCTGCCATCGTTGGTCTTCATGATGTAGGCACCACAGCGAGGGCACGCTTTGATCTCCTCTGCATCTTCAACAACAGAGTAAAAAAACTTTAGGGGTCACCACATGTTCTCCAGTATTTATTCAGCACTTGTGTGCTAAATGTGATGGGAATCCAGGAAAAATAACTTGAAAACCCTTCTGATTTCTGCCACAAAAGGTTTGTAGGTAACAGTAGCTGTTAATCTCACCTCCTCCAGGTTCTTCATTGAAGACGTACAGCGTGGAGGCATCGTTGCCGCCTGAGGTGTGGCGGGCTCGCTGACGCCGGGCCTGGTCACACGTCTGGTTGGGGTGCCACAGCTGCCGACAGTGGTAGCAGAACTCCGTGTCACATCCCTCACGGCCACAGCTCAGCTTTGGACACTCTGCACAGCCATAAGCTATCACTGCATAGCTGAGGAGAGAGAGGGAAACTGCAGATAAAATAATGACAGAATGGACATCATTATCGAGTTAATTCATCCCTACAGGGAAATTCTTTGTTGTCAGGGATTCTTAATGAGGGACACCTCAGCTGGCATCATGGAGGTTTAAATCTAGGTGCTCTCGCTGCTCATTGCTCCAACGTGTTGCCCTAACATTGCAGTTTCGTTTAATCATCACAGCTTTGGTTTGCTGACTGGAATATCTATGAAAAGCTGCAGTAAGTCTTTCATTTATTGCTCGATCTCCTTGTATTGTTCAATGAAGCACACTGAATTGTTAAGTGTCGTTTTTGCTAACACACTGAACATTAGTTGACTGTGAGCCTCAGTGAATCACAATTCAAAGAGAGATGCAACTATCTGCGGGACTGGCTTCCAGAGTTCAATACCAGAACCAGAAATGAGTTCATCCTTAGATCTTGAGCGGTCATTACGATGATAACAAGGAGTTTGACGCCGGTGGACCTAATCTCACTCCTCAGAAGGCGGCATTAACATAAATTTTAATATTCAAAAGATCATGTCATTAATGATCAAATACAAGTGAAAGTAAATGTGAGTGATTCACAGAGTCTTTAGGATCCAGGCAGTGCTGCTCTGTTGTGAAGTGCTTGAAAAGCTCCTCTGGGCTATATTCTTGGGCTTCTCCAGCCTTATGTGGTTTTCAGCTTCGTCAGAAAGGTAGATGAATTAGACAGGCTGCAGGCCACACACACACACACACACACACACACACACACACACACACACACACACACATAAGAGGCTAGTTAGACTGCTCCCTGGATCCCACTTTGGTATCAGACTCGATTTAAATTGACTGTATCTGATTCTCAAATCATGCTCTTTTGACTGAACAGCACAGATGGTGTGGACCCTCTCATGCATAACGATGCTTCCAGGTATCAGCGAATATCTTTATCAAAGAAACCAACAATGATTGGATTATTTGGATCTTAAACACCCTTTCACACTTTGTTGTGCAAAGATGTTTAAAGAGGTTCAGAGAGAACATACAGCAATAGCAGCAATGCCACAGGCTGCTGATAGCGCTGCACTTCTATTTCTTGTCCATGTAATAGATTATAGATAGGTCAGAGTTTAATCAAAGTAAAACACATCCTGATACTACGGTCTCTCCCTCATTGAAAAGGCCTGCAGCTATCAGTAGCTATCCAGTAGTTAAACTGAAATTAGAACTTTTTGCATATCAATCAATAAAGTATATTGATTGATTGATTGATTGATATGCAAAAAGTTCTAATTTCAGTTTAACTACTGGAAACACTTCTCTGAAAAGTTCATCCTCAGTGTATGTGCTCTGGATGGTTTAACTCTCCACATCATGCTTGTGTGAACTACAATTTGGACTACGATTGGATTCCAGACTAGTTGTGATGTTCCAAAATCCTTAAACTTACACATATAAGCTTCCCCCTTCAGCAGATCCATGTGCACTTTTCAGTGGAGGGGGATTTTAAAAAGGTACCCTGTGGAGTTTGTGACCACTAGCGGCACTGTGGAGCAATGTTGCATGAGAAGGTCCCTGTTTTGTTGTGCGCAAGAATGCTCATGCATGTGCACTAGAATGTGGTCACCAGACACAAGGATCTGCCAACGGGTTCACAGCTGACTCAGTTGGTGGCAGAAATGTGCCAAGAGCCATAGCAGTGCAATAGGTATGGAAGAGTTTTGGTGGATGTAAATAAAGTCTCAAAATATGTGAAATGTTCGCTAGGCAAATGTTTTATGAGAAAGGAAAAGCATTTAATCCATTTGTTTGGCCTGAAGGATACACAATGCACTTTGGCAGGCAAAACATAACTGTGCTTACAGGAAAACACCACAAGGGACCTTTAATTAGATATTTCAAACGGAGAAAATAGTACAGGCTATGTGTATACTTGACGTATGTTTGACAGAAGTATAAAATATGCTGCATAAAATGTTCTATTTTCATCCAGTTCAATCCGATTGACAAGCTGTGCAGCTAACATCATGTTAGTTGAGAACTCGATGCACATTTAATGTTCAGAAAAACAAACCACATATGCTTGTTTTTGGGGGCATATACAAAAACCCCTTCTCAAATGTCAAAAGTGTAGTGGATAAAAGTGCCGTTAGACATCAACGCAAGCAAAGAAAGATTTCCAGATGAAGTCCTTGTGCTGTTTGTTTGTGCTTAAAAAATCCCTTGTGGCTTGCCACTTGAAACCATCTACAGTAGAATCACATATGCGGTAAAAAAAAAAAAAACATGTGCACGAATAGACGCAAGTGTGTGGACGCACACAGAGCAGCACAGTTTGCTACACTATCTCAGAGCCTGCATAATCTCCAGCTAAGCTTCTGTCACTAAGACCTCGAGGAATGTGTGTATGTTGGGGACATGGGAATACACAAACCGTAACTGTGAATGACCAGTTTACATAATGGATCAACACGTCAAAGGCTGTTTCATGTGGGAGCTATTACTCATTTAAAATTTAAAGCACCACTGACCTCCATTTGTACATATTTTTTCACTGTGTGAAATGCAAAATTGCATTTTTTCCATTGCAGATTTGTTGTAGCTACTTTAGAAATCAGATCTCTTGTTTCTCTGTGTTATATTTAATTCTCCACAGCACCAGACAGATTGGCATATTGATTTTTGCTACACTCATTCATCACAACCAGACTGTGAGCACTGACAGTCAGGGAGACAGACAGTCTACCACTGAGTACTGAACCCTGTTGCATACGTGCTTTTGACCACAAATATTCACCGAACACCCACACATCGTGCACACACACACACACACACACGTTATGATTTCCCATCAGCAGTCCTATCCTGTTACCCATGAACATGAAGATGATACAGCACTGAATCAGTGTCTGCTCATGTTATAAGCAACGTCATGAAAGATGAGCCTTAACTCAGAAAATGTCTTGTGGTTGCAATGCATTGTGGTCTACTGAGGCTACTGTCAATGGAAGAAAAAACACATCTCTGACTCTTCCGCAGTGGATTTCTCCCCGTGTGACGTAGAGAGATATCTTAGATCAATTCTGCAATTAAATCACAGTCACTGGACTGTAAATATTTCTATGAGACATGATATAATCCACATTTCAGCTGGTCAGTTCAGCCATCACTTCAGCCACTTATGAAGTCCCACCTTTAGATAGATTTAAATAGATTCTTGAGGAACTGTAGTCACCAAAAGAAACAGCCTTGCTTCATCACTCACAACCATTCTGTTCTCTTTCAGGATCTGCAAAATATTTTGGTTGCATTAAAATGTTAACAGCCTTGGGCTGCATCTAAAGCTGAAACCTCACTTGCTGTCAGTTCATCTTCTCAAAGTTCAGTCAATCATTCTGACACAGAAACACTGCTCCATTCTTTTGTTTTACAATATAAAGCGAGTGGTGGGATGACAGCATTTTGACAGAACCTGCAATATTGGAACATTGAAATGGGCCCCTTTTTTCAAGGTAATTACAGTACAGTGAATTGCTTCAAGATGTCAATACAAAAGGATTTTTCTACATGTTCAGACAACCTAAAGCTTTTTTCACTCTCTATGTTGTTAGTTAACTATATACAGTATATACAGAATATATGCCAAAAGGGTCCTTGTCATTATTATGCAAACGTTTAAAATGAAATATTTTCTGGTGTAAATATGCATAAAAGTGTTCTGGAAAAAGGTTTTTGATTTTGTGGTGGTCAGATTCTCACCTGCAGTCAGGCGCAGGGCACCAGCGTGTATCTGGATCAGCAGCCAGGAAACGTCTCAACTGGTACTCCTCAAACCGCTCCAGCAGCGCCCGGTCATCCAGGATGGCACGAACATCCAGTGGCGCCAGAGTTTCGGAGCACTGGGGACATGCAATGCCCACCCGGCTCTCTGATATTTCGATGCGCAAGTACTGACGGAGGCAGTCTGAGCATGTCCGGTGGGAACAGGAGCTGAGTCGTGGGAAGTGGCAACGTGGTTGACTGAGCAGGCACAGGGGGCACTCCTCCAGGTGTTCATCTAAAAGCTGCTCCTGGCTGGAGGAGGAGAGGGACAGGACGCCGGTGGAGCCGCTGCTGGCCCCGCCCACGCACTCAGCTGTAGCCCCACCGTCCTCACACGCATCAGCCGCTGCTGGCGGACCTCCTCCTTCTCCTCTTTCTCCTCCAGAAACTCTTGATTCTCCCGCTTCTTCTGCTGTGAGGTTGAGGTCCTGTGGACATTTATAGAGCAGCTGATTTACCAAATCCAGTCATTTGCATGTAAAAAGTTCTCATGCGCAGGGTGTAGCTGAGAGACAGTGAGGATATTCAGCTGCTATTGTATTTTAAGAAATAAAAGCAAAGGGAATATCTTCAAATTTCTAGTCACACTCAGTATAGGTGAGTGCTTATGTACTGTAGGTGGACACTTCTTGTATTTGGTACACTTGGTTTCCAGGCAACATAATTTCTCGATTAATTAAATAAACACTCTAATGGATTTGGGCTATAACAGTATGGGAGAGGGAGGAAGCAAGCAGACGCTAATACATCCAAAGTTAATGATCTACAGCCTCCTCTGCAGGTTCTTCATTTTTTACACAACAGCTTGTGAGACATTTTGGTTTTAGCAACAAAACTAGACATTTAAATACGTCGTCTAATATGAATATGAATACAAATTTACAGCAGCACAGAAAGGTTTTGTGTGATGTGTTTGCATCTTCTGAATTTACACATTCACACATACATTATTATATCCTATATTTCTAAAGTGGGAGTACAATTTTTAATGATAATAGTGCTTAAAATCATCCGTACACTGTCATTTAAACTCTGTTTCAGCAAAATGTAGTTTTTAACGGGTCCTTGGTTTAATGTAGCAGGTTAAACCAGGGGAAAAAATCCTAGTGTAGTGACGAAAAATGATAACAATCATATATAAATACCTGACACATAAGCCAACTTTCATCTAATAGACTTTCTAAGAGTAAAGCGCAAACTGGAACATATAAAGACCAAGATCAAACATTTTATGAAAACTGTAAACTGTTTAATAACGGTACTGGAAGCCTCAGTCTCACCTGCTCTGGATGCTCGCTCGGGGTCAGGGTGATGGCCACCTCCTCTTTGGGCCAGGCCTCCACGGGCCTCTCTGGCCTCGGCTCCGATTTGGGCTTTCTGCTGAAGAAGTTTAGGAAGCTCAGCGGCCCCGTCTGCTGCTTGGGCCTCTTCATGGTCTAAGACTGGAGCGGGAGCAGCAGCTGAGGAGAACAGGCCAACGACCATGAGCGGGATGCAAAAGCGTGTTTGTGTGTGTGAGAGAGAGAGAGTGCGTGTGTTTGAGTTTGTGTGTGTGTGTGTGTGTGTGTGTGTGTGTGGCTGGGTGGGTGAGTGCAGTGAGCTCTCACGGCTCAGAGTCTTGGAGCTGGGCGGCTGCTCTGCTGTATGCGGGAGGAAGAGTGGGAGAGATGGAGAGGTAGACGACAGGGGGGAGGTAATCCCTGCCCGAGGGGAGCATCACTAATTTGGAGCCTTTCCGAGGCCTGGTCATGTGATTAACTTTGTCTCTCTTCGGTCTTCTTCCCCTCCTCCTCTTTCTCCTCCACTTCCACTGCAGTTCCCTCGTTAGTCCTGAACTGACCGACTGTCCTCCGTCACTTCAGACCTCCTCTTCACTGCCAACAGTCCCCTGTACCTGGAAACAGACAACAAAATCATGACCAAATGACACACACAAAGGAATAAGGATGTGCATTCTGCCATTTTGTCAGAAAATATTTTACCTACATGAAAAGTGGAGCTGCTAAATACATCAGAGGCTAGGCAATAATTCAATAGCACTCTTATAATTACTATTAACTGTCAGTGAATGGCATCATGATTATATTGTGTCTTGTGACTCTTTAATCAAAAAGAGTCACAAGATGTTTAACAGGAAAGGTAAACAAGGAACCCCGTTCCTGCTAGACAAAATGATGTCTATTTCTTCTGAGTTGACTCAAATCTTTTCTCTTTTCTTGTTAAGTCATGGGTGACTTTACATATGCAGAACTCAATTCACTCTTTGACATATGCAACTGCTAATGAAGGGCTACAAGTATACATTTCTGTGTTTAAAGAGATTGCAAGCCAAAAGATTTGGGAACCAGCACTCTAAACTCTATCGTCCAGCCCTACATCAATGTCATATCTATAATCTGACAGCATTCAGGGTAACAAAATCATCATAATAACTCTAATAAAATATTAACCATACAATCGGCCACAGCTTGCTGCAATTCATAATTTACAGGCTCATTGTCTTTTCAACTCTCATTTTCCTGTAAAGACTTTTGGTGTAGAAAAACCTCTCTGTGAACTTCATGTACATGAATATAAATGTTACTTTTTCCCTCTGGCTGCAAATTCAGAATCCTGTCACACAGAACAACAACAACAAATGGGACTTTTAGTCAAAAACAAAGATGGCTAAATATGCCATGATGTTTAATTTGTTATATCTTCAGCATTATTAGCAACTATTTATATTTAATAACTACAAAGCTACACCACATATACATATATATATATATATATATATATATTAAAGAGCAGTGACAGAGTATTTAGATTTTATGTATAAACTGTGAGCTCAGTCTTTTACATTTACCCAAAATCCTGAACTAATTTTACAATCTAAACTTTGTCACAAATATAGCAACTTCAAAAACAAGCAATGTCTGACTGAATTTCAAATCAGTCACATATATATGACATAAAAATTCAAGCTGAAAACACAAAGAGGGGTTTGGATCTCTACGACCCAGCCTGCTCGTCATACAGCCTCAGACATGAGCAATAAGGTCACAGCCATGAGACACAAAGAGCAGATGGATGAGAGAGTTGTGACTGGTTCGACAGAAAGGATCGGGGGAGATGGAGGGTGAGGCAGAGGAGAGGCGGTGATAGACAGCACAGACAACTCATTCTGTCTCCATTAGGCAGCAGCGAGCTTTCATAATCAGGCCCAGAGAGCAAAGAGAGCATGAGGTGATTCATGCAACCCCAGACCAATTAAAATAGCTGTCTCCGTATTGGCACTATGTCAAATCAGACCACGGAATACGACATGAAATATGATATGATTATAGATTATTCGTCTATTTAAAGAGCGGTTTCTCTTTCTGTAGTTCTGTAAATAAAGAAAAAGTCAAAAATACAATCTTTTAAAGTAATTTACTTTTTTGTACCAAATCAATTGCAATGGCCAGAGGCAGGTTATGGCTAAAGACACTATATGCTTCATCATTCAGGGATGCACAAAGAACCTGGATTTATGTAACACTGCAGTGCCTTAGCTGCCTTCTTGCA
This sequence comes from Pempheris klunzingeri, assembly GCF_042242105.1. Classification (NCBI taxonomy): domain Eukaryota; kingdom Metazoa; phylum Chordata; class Actinopteri; order Acropomatiformes; family Pempheridae; genus Pempheris; species Pempheris klunzingeri. The sequence goes on from NC_092029.1 coordinate 10,152,419, forward strand.
TGGAGACTGCATTGCATTGGAGTTGCATTTATATTCTAGGCCTGTGGAGAAGTTAAAATCAACATGAATAGCAGGCTCGTCTTGCAGTAGCACATCATTATATACGGTAATTAAAGAGTAAAGAAAAGATATTGTTGCAGTTTGAAAGGCTGGCCCGGTAAACTGATGATTAGTGTTGATATTTTAAATGCAAGATTTCTCTTTCCTCTGTAGCTCTACAGGAAATGTTATTCTGCTGAGATAGAATTTGGCCAATACACCATAAAATAACAAATCTGGTATTAAAATACAAGGCACACTGGAAAGAGCTATTTTTGTCAACAGTTTTCTGAAAGCAATATGTAGAAGGATTTTCTGGGAAATCCCTTCAAAAGGGTATCAACCACATATCTAAATAAGTTACGAGATGAAACATTAAACACAATACAGAGGGTGAAAGAGGTAGTTGGTGTCAATACAAATTAGCTAAGTGGACGACACAATGTGCAAATGAGTCTTAAAAGGCCAGATCACACATCACATCTACACCTATTAGGGATGTTAATAATCAAGCATCAATAAAAGATTTTATCGATTAAAACTGTAAGTTAAACACTTAAAAAATGTTAATGCTGCTTAGGGTTTGTGCAAAGTATACAAGCAATATAAAGCAACTAAAGTAGAGTGTTAATTAATTAATACATGAGTTAAATTAACACATAAGATGGAGGGCATGATCCTACACTTTCCAGAGACAGACCAACGTTTGTGAGTTTGTCCCGAGAGCTTAGAGAAGTTAGGTTTGCCTCCTGAAGTAGTCCACACTATTCATGCTCTGTCCCTCACGTGTTAATTTTACTTGTGTGTTAATTAACACTGTATTTGATATTGTTAGTTTACAAGGTACAACCACTCTGCAACAGTGCATTCAACTGATGAGTGCTAATTAGTCAAAACTTTTAATTATTAACATCCCTAACATTTCTACGAGTGAAACAAAGATTCCAAAACAAATTAAACAAGAAATGAAATGGCACGATAGTTATTTGCAAAGCCAAAACCTTACAGATCAATGCTTTCTATCTGATAACTAGGGGGATGATGAACTGGCTAGATGAGAGGCGTTCGTGAGGTGTTCTGTTTCACACAGGTGGACAACACAGAGGATACAATGACACAGTCGCTGCTCTTTTATTCTGAGAACTTCACTTCAATACCAGAGTTAAGTTATTTGGAGTTAAGCGGTATTTATTAAAAGATGCTCTAGGAATTTTTTGCATTTCCCCTCATTTAATTCTCCAGCAGTACCTCCAAACTCAGACTCATATCTCTTGTGGAACATGTTTCTTAAAAATATTAAAAAAAAACGGGCAGTGAAGGCATTATGTGTAGAGTAAAGACATCCCTAATAAAATTGAACTTTCCAAGTAACAATTTGAAAGGCTTCAGTGCTCCTTCTACAGAATATTTTACTTCATTTTCACCAAACTATGGCTTTTCTGCATCCAATTCCCGAGACCTGTGTTGTACATCAGCTTCCCCAACATCCATATTCCACTGGGACTGACCTTCTCAGCCAAAGCAAAGAAGCCAAAGCACCGTCCCCTGTGATGAACACATCACTGTGCTGCCGTTTATTTGCAGAGATAATTCTCACAGATGAAGATGCCAAATCACACATACTAAAATTTGCACGTGGTGAACATGCCGTCTATGTGCATCCAAATACACACACTCAAACACACACAGGCACATTGTTACATGTACAAACAGACACACATAATTGAGTGTTTTTGAATAACAGCTAAGTGGGCTCCAGACAGGGCTTATCGCTCTACCTTAAAAAGACTGATAACTGAGTAATTAGACAAAACACAATTTGCTGTCTAACAACTTAACAGATAAGTTGTCACTCTGCGGGGAAATTTTCCATCATGCCCAGAACTAAAACTGTTGCTCTGCACAAACCTCACTGCTTTTACACAGCATGATAAAGAGATAAGAAGATATGGAAGCAATACCACTAAGACTAGACGGAGCACTTCTGGCTACAAAGGCAACTTCAACATCTGACTAAATCTTACATTTATCACAGAAAATGTTCTTGCACTCCAGTCGTCCCGTTGAAAATCGTCCAAGCATTGTTATGACAAAGACCATTGACACACACACACACACACACACACACACACACACACACACGTCCATACACACACAAACACACAGCTTTTTATGCACACATGCACGTACATATTGGAATTATGTGGATACAGAAACGGAAAAGGCAGAAGGAGCTTCTCAGTGATGAGATGCCGTTTGTCTACTATGACGAGCCTATGATGACTGTGATGGAAGCACAATGAACCTCACTGTTTGGGCTGACTCAAAGTTAGTGAATACTACTGGATTTTATCACGAGCAAAACATGCAACAACAGGACAGGAGCTCCTGGGACACCCAAAGTGTTCATTTTAACCTCACCACTACTAAAAGGTCTGACATCACACTCAAGTTGTGGACAAAACATTTGTTTAAAGTGCCTTTGTAGCTACCAAATAATGGGAAAATGTGTATAACTTCAATTACCAGTAAGTGTCTGTACAAGGAGATGAACATTACTGCATGAGAGATTCACATACTGTATACAGCATATGTTTCATGTTTTCCCATGATTTACAGGGAAGAAGAGAGGTTGAAGAGCCAATTGCATTCAATGTTTCAAAAGGAATAAACAGGTAAAAGGGTGATTTAATTGCAAACATTGAAACAAACTACTGTATCTAATGCATGACAATGTTTCTATGGAACGATTATGATGAGAAAACGTAATGAGATCTTTCCAAATACATTCAGTGTCCTGCTGTCTTTACTGTCATCCATCAGAGGGCTTAAGGGACAACATGGTTAACACGAAGGATGTACACAGAGTACACTGTCAGTTTACAGCTTAATGGCTTTTCTCTTGAATGAGTGTGTACGTGTGTGTGTATATGGTATGCCGTTAATTGCTCCTGAGGCCAAACACACACTTAAAGGTTTGACCTCCCCTCATTATAGGATGCTGGTGCTCCTTTCATGTTTCATACTTAACTCACTTTCCTAAGAAATGTTGTCCACAGAAAATGTACACAAGAAATGTACAAGCATTCAAATTCTTAACGGACAAAATCTGTCCTAGAACTTTTTGTTTTCTCAACCAGAGCACAAGTAGGTTAATCACTAATTCTGACTGTTGTTTTTACCTTCCATTCATGTGGAAACTCAAACCTAACTAAAGTATTTATCCAGTTTATGCCTCATACTTGTATAGTACTGTATGAGTGAAATGAAATGAATGTGAAATGAATAATAACCAGGTGCTGCATATTTGGAAAACATGTCATCCTTCTGTGGGTTAAGTAGCCACAGCACTGGAGAGGGTAAAAATCAATAATGTTGAATTCAGTCCCATGAGAGAAAAATAACCCACCCTGGGAGATAAATCCTCCGCAGAGTAACTTTACAACATGAAGATGTGTTACAAAACATTCAGGCCATTTCTTCTTAAATTGCCCACCGAATGTATAATGTGGCAATAATTTACAGATAATATTATGGACTGGTTATCATTCACAATTTAATAAGATAAAGGGAAATATAAATCATGCCTGTGTCGACTGTATGAGTGCAGTGGGGAGGAATGGGTCTGCAGGAGGTGGGTGTTCACCGTCGTGCTCATCAAGATGGCTGTTTCAGTTTGACCTTGTGACCTGCTAAAGCGCCTCACAATGAAACCTATTCCATGCAGCACACAAAAACAAAGGCTCCAGCCACACGCCCCAGTCTTAATTCACAGCAGCAAAACCTCATTTTTAATTTATTTCCAACAGGCAAAACAAAACCGATCCCTTGGCAAACAGCCGCACCGGACATCATTACATAATGTGCAAAGGCTTTGGCTGGAGTCTTGTTTTCTTACCCACTGACATGATTCAGCATGCCGATTCACACCAAATTCAATCTGACAACAAAACGCACGCACTGAAAATATAATGCATGTAAAGAGTTTGCACATGAAGGCTTTAAAGGGGCATTCCACCAAATGTACATGTAAGCAACGATGTAACCAATGTTACAAGCAAAGAGGCATGTAGTTCGAGACGCCAGACAGGAAAGGTCAAATGAAATAGCTTGACTCATACTAGGACCAAATAGTCAGGATATCCCTGCCTCTATGCTCCAATTTTGACTATTCTTTTTCTAAATCTGTCTCATTTGAGTCCCCCAACTTTATGGCAGTGCAATACTAAATTGCTGCAGTAGCCCTGTAGGATTCCCATCTAGGATACTGATTTTTCTATCAAAGGTGTACTGTCATTCATTTGTCCACAGGTGAGGACACTCAAATCAAAGACAATGTAAAGAACTACTTCAAGGGGGTGATGACCTATCACTGTGACATTTGACCTGCACAGATGAATGCTTTGTATCAACAGAATACACACACTAAATCACATTTAATGTAATCTTTTTACATTTAAAACAAATGGGAGATAATGACTTTGTGACAAAATGAACAGCAGCCAAATCAATGTGTCTTCATGTCTATAGGTTAAAGCCTATAGTGAGGCACTCTGCCTCTTCATGACAGACAAAAAGACAATGACAGATGGGATTATTACACAACCAGCATCTAACCCGGAGCATTTCCCCTGCTTTGAAATGCAAAACTGAAGACACAAGACACCTTTTTTCATGATTCTTGTCCTCTGGATGAACCATGTCGTCACAACCATATTATCTCCCCGGTTTTGAGGCGTTTTTCGAGGACACTTGTTAGAAAGCTGTTGCTATGCAATCACTGAATGGAGAGGAAGGTGAGCTTTCATTCTGATGCTGAGTTCTGCCTTAGCGGAGGGAAACCTGATGATACACCCTATTAAATATCTGTTCACTGGACACAAGCCCACATCAGCAATGCGGGTTTCAGAGGCATGAGAGTGACCTCAGCCTGCCCACACACACACACACACACACACACACACACACAAACACACTCACACTCCAGTACTCCGCGGCATCCCTGAGCAAAATATTCTGTTTCTGCACCATGTGGAGCTCAACACTGAGTCTCAGTGACCTCTGGCAGTCTGTAGGCTACTTTATGCTGTTGAATAATCATAATATGAGGGATTAGGTTCTACATGAGATCTTATTATAGTAGCCTGTATTGGTGTGGAATTTCACGACAGTGCTGTGCCACAGACTAAAGAAAATAAGTGTTATTTACCCAAATAGCCAAATAAACCATGGGGGCAGGCCTGTAGGCTGTATGTTGCAGGTGCAATTGTAATTTAAAGGTGTTATAAAACGGCCTTGCATATCCTCCACAGATACTGAAAAAACAAACGTCTCCACACTTTTAATTTTTCATCATTTAAAGAGAGGTCTATCCAGGGCATCAGTATGCTATTGCAGGGAGTGGCATGTTTAATAGGCTATGTATTCGCGTTCACCTCCACCTCCACCTCCAGATATCCCACAAACACACGAGAAACGACGAGAATATAGCAGCTCAAATGCGCATTTGAAAGTGTGCAGATAAACACGGAATAATTTCTATTACGTAAACGGTATCTTACCTCTCTGTGCGGCGCCTTCTCTTTGCAGCGTAGAATCAACAACTGGCTCCTCCCCTCCAGGACCAAACAGTAGCACAGAAATCCCCCCCGTCTCCTCCTCCTCCTCCTCCTCCTCCTCTCTCCCTTCCTCCTCCTCCTCCTCCTCACTGCCGCACACAGAACATATCTGACCGTCAAAGCTGCAGAGTGGGTGGGTGTGATGGCGAGGTCCGGTCCGATGCAGGAGAGAGCAGAGGATCCTCCATACAGCAGCAGACTGACGGCTGCGACGTGCGGCGGCCCGGGGGGAGGCACACTGCAGCGACATGAGCCAATGGGATGACGCAGAATCCCAGGATCTCCGATTCATAAATGCCCAATCCCATTAAAAAATGTAAAAAAAAAAAAAAAAAAAAAAGACTGCGGTCCTCACATGTTCTCAACGCCATATGTACACACACACACATGCCATCTCTTTTCATATTTTATCCCAGTTAATTAAAAGTGGCAGAATTTTTGTTGATTATTTGATATTTAAAAGGTGCAAATGTCAGGTTTTGTGCTCACACGAGTGAACAGTTAAAGTGTTTTATTTATTTATCTTTAAATTCTTTATCTATCTACTGAGATAATTCTAACAGTTAATTTGGGGATCTCCGGAAGCACTGTTAGAGGTTGTGAAAAACACTGCACTGTCTATGTTTAAGAAAATACCCACACGTGCAACACACATTAAAGGTAATGAGGCCTATATAAATACCCTGTGGAACATCTTAAGAGGACAACCTGTATATCTTTTAGTATAGGCCTAGTTTAAGTCCCAGTTAAGACTATACTCCTACTGATGCATCCTCCCAATGAAAAGTGAGCTTACAATGCTTTGTATTGTATCTAAAATGTACTGTACAACTGTATAATTTTAAGTATATAATTACCTTACAAGCAAAATATTTCATTTTGCCACGCATTCGTGAATTATGTGCATTCACAGTTAATATAGTTAAGATAATACAAAAAATTGTAATCAAAAATTAAAAGTTATATTTTGATTCCTATGTCAAGGAATCAAAATATGTCCTGTCTATCTGATGACAGTTTCACAGTAGACTGTTTGAAGTGGGCCTGTTGGGGTCGTCAGTGTCCCTTCCAGTAGATGAGTGCATTATATTTTTGTAGTACAGACAAAATTCTCTGTTTATAAATGACAATCACACAGGCCCGAAGATGTAAAAGAACTCAGTCAACATAACCACAATGTGGAAATTTCGGCTACCATATACATAAGAACTACAACTTTTTTTTTTAACCTTTATTTAACCAGGTAGGTCAATTGAGAACCAGTTCTCATTCACATTGATGACCTGACAATGACAATAATTCAGTGAGGTAAAGAAACCGGAAATTATTTTCAGAAAGCAGAAGCACAAACGGAAGCTAAAGTTAGCTTACATTAGCCCGGTTGGTGTAGCAAAAACTACAAACTATACTTTATCAGGCTATACATTTTTATGCAATTATTAGCTATTTTGAATCTGAAATAGGACTGAAGAGGAGGATGCATATGCCATGGCTGAAAGCATCTGTTTTTTTTTGTTGTGTTTTTTTTATTTAACTTCTGTTAACACATTACATATACAAACAATATGGCTTTTGACACCTTTGTGTCATGCAGGGGGTCAAGGTGCATACAGCGGAAATAAAAAAATACAAGAACATAAATAAAGGGCTTTTCCTGTAAATTATTCTTCTTGTATGCAGTTAAAGTTATTTCTTAAGCCCCTAGCATTAAGTTAAATACAAGAAAAAAACAAAGAAGCAATCTGATTGGCCAAAAGAAAGGGGCTCTCTGATTGCCTGAAAGAGAGGGGCTCTCTCATTGATCATTTTAACTCCGTTTTTTTTTTTTTTTTAGAAATTACTCTTCCAAAAACTTTAAACATTCAGCAAGTGTAACTGAGGACCACTTCTCAGGTGCAACATTTACCTCGCTAAAGCTATGAAAAATTAAAGACCTGATGATAAAATGTCTACCTCCAGCTTTTTGTCTGAAGTCTGTGCATCATCACCATCTTCTGTAATGCTGTGTCCCAGTTCTGTCTGCTGTTGTATTGATTTCTGGTATTGATTTGAAGTCACAGCATCACATTACATGGAAGGTTTTTATTAAAAAAAAAAAAATATGAATGCAAAAGATAAGATGCTCTAAAATCCAATACAGAGAGGTGTATTCTATGTCACCTGTGTAGTAATACTTTCTGGTACTGATGTGGATTCACTGCGTCACATTACATAGAAGCTATTGGGAAAAAAAAAAACTTTTCCACGCGTCCAATAACTACTTTCAATGCAGATTCACAAATCCTTGTTAACAATAATGTCTGCTCATGTTTATTTGTGCAATTGAAGAGAAGCTCTGGTGATGTGTCGACATTCATTGTCTTTATTTGCAGTACATGAATGGAAATTGACTACGGCTGCTGTGGGCTTCTGACAAGCCAAAAATAAAAAGGGAAAGTCTTTAAGTACATAAAGCATTGGAGCAAGGAAACACACAACATCAACTATTTTACCTTCACTTTGATTTCCCGCTGTGGAGATTCCTCTCTCTTGTGTCGAGTCCAACTACAAACTGTGTTTTAACAGGCTATGAATGTTTAGGTGACTCGTTTCTCACACTGGGCAATGAGCGGCGCTGCGGCTAAAACAGGAGCATATAGCATTAGCATGTAGCTTGGAGCCACAACACCCTTCTCTCAGGATCTTTTTCAGAACATGGCGGGGGAGCAAATCAGAGACCAGCGAAGTGGAATTAAATCCAGGTGTAACCAACTCCACGGCATCTCTTAATCTAAATGGGCTTGTTTAAATGTGGACGCTGTTACCGTTTCTATGGAACAAGGAAATGTTTTCCTTTAAAGGGGCGTAGTGACATGTTGTATTCTGGATGACGTATTTCCGTTCTGGGCCACATATTCAATGGCATCAAGATGCATCCCGCAACTGTAATACATCCGGTATGCGCCCATCCCTTCAGAATAAAAGCTAAGAATATAAACTACTCAATATTCAAACCTATTAAATAAAAGCTCATAATATCAATAACTGCCAGTAAAACTTAGAAAAAGAGTATTTTCAACCATAGAGGCGAGTGTTTCCATTACTTTGAATTAAATACTACGAAATCTTTATATGTTTTATAAGATGTTTTTATTGAATAAAAAACAAGTATGCAGTATGTTCATCATGTTGAATGTTCAAGATGAAGGCATGGGGAGTTTTTGAAAGATAGTCCGGTTCAAGATTTTCTCAACTCAATGGCCTGTTTGTTAGACCATAGGAGGAGTTCCAGTCCACTCTTTTATTGGGATAGTTTAACTGGTTTTGCCTAACAGAAAGTAAAGGATAACAAAGGATATTAATCTAGATATTAGAATTAATACTTCAATGAAGGCAGTTTAAAAAGCAGTGACAGCAGGTCAGCATCGTCATGTTGTTCCATCTGAAATAATAGAAACATATGTGGGTTAAAACAGAAAACTAAAAGGATGTGCTTTCATTCGTCACAGTGGCTGCAAGGCCCTGTGAGAGCCCGTCTGATCATATGAGCTTTATATGACTGTGTAAGCTGATGATTGTTGGATATCAGGCAAATCAAAAAACAGGCCATGGACCAAGTGAATGTATGTGACCTATTTTATCTTTCACAAACTGAGACCCATGCAGAAATCTTTGCTTTTTACAGCTGCTTTGCTGCTATACCTCGAATATTATGTATATTTGTGATTACTGTATGTTGCAAATGACTTTGTACCACTGAAATATGAAATAATCATTAATGGCACAAACAAATCAAAACCCAGTCCAATTATCTGATACATATTCTAAAATCCCCTCATTATACAGTATATGGCTGAATTCGTATGGTTTTTTTTACACATCTGCGAATAACACTGTAAGCATAATGTAACATTCAATGAGTATCAACTGTGTTATATGTGCAGTATTGAAGTTTGAGTACCATAATCTGAGATGTCGCTTTTATTCTGAAGGATTTAGCCCGGAAGTGTTGTTGTTGTTGCTGCCACTCGAACACAGACGAGTCAGAAAATCAATTAAGTTATGAAAAATACCATTAATTGCCTTTCTTTGTCACCGCAGCTCATGAAGAAATGGCGGATCTCCAGACGTTGTACATTTGAGGGAAAACATTTCACACCTAATGGCGTGTACACCGACGATAGAAACCATCTCTGTCGACAGTATTTACGTTTTTTAGGTAAGTTAGCTTAGTAGCTACTCGGCTAATTTAGCTGTACGTTAACATGTTTAGCCTCGGCTAATGTTCTCTGAAGATGGCACTTGTCAGTCATTACTACGTGCTGGTTAGGAAGCGTTTTGTTTAGCAACTCATTAGGTTGCGGTCCGCCAGTTTTCTCAAAAAATGCTGACATTTCTCGTTTTGCAGCGACAATATTAGCTAGCTGCTTGCTGCGGAAGGATATGTTTCAGTTTAAATTGCTAAGCTAGCTGACTCGGTTGATTGCTCTCTGTCGGGTTGCAGCACCAAAGCTAACGTGTTAGCCTTTTGCTAAACTAGCTTGATACCTAGCGACTTAATAGTGCATTGTGTATGTGTTTGCAGTGTAAATACACCCACTCAGGTCCAGACAATACACCCAAATGACAACTGTGTACTGTAGTGATTGAGCACACAGTGTAATATTCTCTAACTGGCTTCGCTTAGATATAATAGGTTTGCTGAAAATGATAGATGGACTGCAGTAAGACACTTAACACTGCATGAGTGACTGGCTTCATGCGTTCACAGCTTTTATACTTTTATCTAAATACAGGGCTAAGTGGACGTAAAGCAGCTAGAAATCCTACGTATGTTACAGCAAAATGATAGAGGGTAGCTGTTATGTTCTGTGTATGAGCAATAATAATAATTGTTTGGAAGACGATCACTGTTGACTACAGACTTGTCACTGTTCTTCAGCTCGAGTAACTTAATCAAATTGAGTTTCTTCAGTAAGCAGTAAGGTAACTGAAATATGTGATATTCTATTTGTAGGGTGACTTTTGAGCTTAAATTATTTATTGATTAATTGGTTTGTTGGTCAACTATTTATTTATTTTTGTTACTCTTCTATGATTATAGAATATATCTGTATGGGTTTTAAACATGTGGTCAGTCAAAACATCAAACTGACCAAGACCAAACAATTAAGCTATTAATTGCAAAAAATAATCGCACACTGATTTATTTGAATTGTTTCTGTTTTGCATCTATAGACCTACCAAATAATTTCTTCCAGACTACTAAGAATGAGCTGATGGTTGTGGAAGTCTGCAAGAAGACGCTGCAAACAAGAGAGAGGCTGACTGGAAGATGCCAAGAAAAAAACAACAGAATCCACAGCCAGTCAAGTGTAGGTCTTTTTAATGTTGGAAAGCTGATATACAGCTTAGCTTCATGCCAGAAATCCTACCTCCCATCTTTACTTAGACAGTATATATTTTATTTGGCCTGGTCGTGTCCTGTTTCTCTGCTCACATCTGGACACCAGGTGTTGCTGTTTCAGTACTTGAAATGTTTCACATCAATCATTCTGACCCACAGTACTGTAACTAGTCATGCGGTTAAATGTAATGTCACATTCTGCATTAATACAGAGCATATGTGCACAGCACATATGCTGCCGATACCAGGCATGCAAACAAAAGAATGGCTAGATGTCAATGTTACCAGTGTCAGTATTTGATCAACCAGCTTCTTAGAATGACATACATAGCTGAGGAGAGCCCAACATTTTCATTCACTCACCCATTGCCATCTGTTAACCTATAATTAAGAGAAATATCCCACACAGTCTCAATCGGTTATCATTATTGTCATTACTTCAAACACCAAAACGACCAGTAGATGGTAGCATGTAGCCAAAAAGGGCTGCTGAGCATGATGTCCTTGAATTGGCTTGGTTTTCTAAATTGTGACAGCTGTGCGGTAGTTGTTTGGATTCCATCAAGCTCGAGAGACCAAGTGAGAGTTTCAGGCGTCATTAGCTGTTACTGCAGTAAAAGAGCCCCATCTGTCAAGTGTTAGCAGTTAATGTTTTGTTCATAAAATGCTGTTTGTATACTGTAGGGTAGTAAATTAAATTTTCCCACTAGATTATGTCTGTATTTTCACTTTTATAGCCACAGTTAAACAAATTAATATTGTAGTAGAACAGAAATGGTTTTAACCAGGAGAAATGGAGATTAATTACTAATGACGTGGCTAATTGCATTTCCCTACACCCCATGTTTGTATGCCTGACTAATCTAAATATGCATGTATTATTCTGTGTGCTCCTAGTGGCGATAGCACTTTTCCATCATGGATAATATGGCTTGCCAAGATATGCTAAAAGCTTTTGTTCAAAAAAAAAAAAAAGAAGTGTTGATTTGTTTTGTTTACCAATGACAGTGACGTGTTCATGCAAACAGACTTCATCTGATCTTCCAGTATAATGATAGTAGTCATCATCTGTTGTTTACTGGCTCCTTTCTGTGACTGCAGTGGATTCTGAAGATGGTGTAGCCATTGAAGCTCCGGGAAACCTCACCTTAGACACAGACTTCCTTCTGGGACAAGACCTCGAGTTTGGTGATCCTGATCATGACAATAAGATTCTAGGCCTGGAAAAGTTCTCAGGTTTGTAATCCATTGTTTTTATAATTAGGTGTTTGAAGTTACAATCCTTAAGATTTCAGTCCTGCTTGATTTGGCGACACCCGTGGTTACCGTGGTAACAACAAGTGCTTGGCAAGTTACTTTTTTAGAAATGCAACGGAAGAGCTATGGGTGTATCTGTTCATTTGACAAGGAAATCAGACAAAAATATAGGCAACACAAATTGAATTGTCATGCATGGTGTAAAGAGTATTTAAAACAGCATCACTACATCGGGGTTTCTGCGAGTGCTTCACATTAAAGGCCACCACATTTATCTGTCACATTAAATGTGAAGCAGTAAGAAAGCAGTAGGGTAGAATCGGTTTGCAGTAGAAAAACTATAATTAAAGAGGAAATTTTTTATGTATTTTTTGCTGTGAACACATTCACATAGATTCTTGTTGACAAATGATGTTAAGACAGAGGATGTTTACCATAAAACATATTTAGTCAATTCTGCTCCAAATAAGCTAAAAAACTGGATGTGTGTGCTTGGCTTTGAAAGTTTGGTTCAGCCAAATTCTGTCGCCCCACAAACAGTCTGGAAATAGTTGATCATGATTAGCTTGATTAGCTCTGAGTACTAGCTTTATGTTGCTACTCATGCTACACTGTGTGGTGCTCAGTCAGCCTGTGTTCCCTGGTCCTCCACAGAAAATGGTACATAGCCACAAGGCGACGCCTCCTCTTACTGCTCTGTTGCATTCTCTTAATATGCTTGGAGGGAGGGGTCTAGCAAAGTTTGAGTGGGTATTTGCCCTTTAATACAGCTCTGATATAATGTTAGGAGCGTGAGAAATAAACAGTGTTGCCAATATCAGTTAGATAACATTAAAAATAGCTAATAATAAAACGATGGATTACACGCTCCATTGTTTCTTGTGAATCCCATGTCTAAGTAAGGAATTTTAATCCAGTGCAGTAATGGCAGTCTCTGCCACTAATGATTGAAATTACCACGTAGAAAGATAATTACAGAATCTAAACACGTTGAATAGCTATTGCAGAAAAGAAGTTGACCGTAAGTGGGATCCAAACAGGGTCTGATTCCAGAAGGTTTTAAATCTTAAGGATTGTAGCTTTAAATGTGGAGTGTGCTATTGAAGTCTGTTAGCTTGTCAGTCTTTTACACAGAATCTGTCACTTTATTTGTATCTATGGCAAATCTATCAAGTTTTTCTCTTTTAGTATACTAGTATATTTCATACTCTATACATTATATATCTTATCCCATCTATGGCGATAGATTATACAATAAAGGTAATTGGAAGAAGACACAGTCTGGTCATCATAGTACATTTCAGTTCACTCCACAGTTTGAGCTACATTGTCTTGGTGAAATTATGATCGTATCAGCATGTTTTGTATAAGCCCTAGTTTTCACCTCCTATCATTAGCATGAAAACACGGAATGAATCTGTTTTTTTTCCACTAAAGGAAATGAAAGCGGGGGCATCATTTTTAAAGTAGCTGCACTACAAAAGGGACTCGTAGGTTTTTACAGTTTGTTTGTCAGTGATGAAGTGTAGCCCCTCTGTTCAGCAGTAAGAGAATTGGGACTACCGGCTCACATTTCCCAGCATGGCTCTTTGTCAGTGAGACTGATCTGAAAAATGGAAAAATAGAGAAAGGAGCTGAGGCACCGTTATTATATAATGGTCATAAAAATAGGACCATTACCATCAAGGACACCATTATAAGAGGACATTTATTCATCATCATCATCATCATCATCATCATCATCACCAGCACCACAACTACCATCATCATCATCATCATCATCATCATCATCTGCTGCCTCTGCTTCCACTACCCCGCTACCATTATCGTTTCCCCCTTATCATCATCATCATCATCATCATCATCATCATCATCATCTACCCTCATCATCATTATCATCATCAGCAGCAGCAGCAGCTTCACCATTATAGTCATCATCATTATCATTAGGCTCAGTAATCATCCAAGAGGGGGTTGCACGGGGCAGGATAAAAGGGCAGTCTTGACTCTCGCCTTCCTCACATTGTGCCTCGGCGTCTGTGAAGGAAGGTGGTTTTCTAGCTTTCAGGAGCACTGACTAAAACTGAAGAGTTCTGCGTCTTGAAGCTTTTCTGCTTACCCTCTGAGAAAAGTGTCTCTTTTTTTTTTTGTCTTTTTATTGCCTGAAAACCTCAGATGGCATAACAACAGCTAAAACGCAATTGACCTTGCTCATAGCACTGTGAGTATGACACGTTTCTCTGAAACTCACATTTCTCACTGAGAAGAGAGACTGCACTGAAGTTATCTCACTCGGTGTGATGAAAATGGAGGCGCATTGTCTGTCATTCAGTAAGATTTGTTACAAGATGCTGTTGGCATTGGATGCCTTCAGGTGTCTGACTTTTAAGCATAGTTTCATTATAACCCAGTGTGACTTTGATTCATTTGTATGGAGGTCCAGAGTGTCCCAGTAAAACTTGTAAAATGTGGGGTCATCATTATTTCTGGGTGCCCTTTTTAAAACTAAACATTTCATCTGCATGTTCTTTTATTTCACCATGTCACTTTTCGGTGGGTTTGTACTATGCAAATAAGAGTGATGGAGTCACATGTCATTGTAGTGAGTTTAGTATTGAGTCATTTCACAATACATTTCATCAGTTATATATTTTTCTGTATGTTCAAAATGTCTGATTCATTTATTCAAAATTGGTAAATCTGGACTTCCATACATCTGTGCTCAACATCTGTAATAGTTGTAGTTCAATTTGACTGAATACTGTAATGGTATTACTAGATATATTATTAGAGATGTCTCTAATGCTGTTTGTGAGTGTGCTTTTGTGCAACTGGCTGTGTTTGCTGCCTTCTCTCTGTACTTATGTCCTCTGCTGTACTCAGGTCTCTCTTGCAAAAGAAATCTTGATCTCAATGACATTATCTGATGAAATATACAGTATAATGCAGAATAAGATAGAGAGAAGGGACAGTTGCTAATATAAAACTTGTACAGCGATGCAGAAATGTGAGTGTGTCAAAGTCTGTAATGACATTTAGATTGGATTGTGTTTATACTGAAAATGTGCTGTGTTAAGAAAGTTTCCTTTTCTGTTTGTCTTCCCTGTTCAGAAGTAGCTGCTGAGATCGGTTTCTCTGTGTATCCTCTGGGTGATGAGGAGAGCCCTGCTTACAGCCAGCTCAGCATGGAAAGTGAAACGGACAATTCACACAGCACAACTAACAATGGTAGGGAAGACGAGAGCAGGGCAGCCCAGTCTGAGCCCAGTTTCCCTCCATATCTGTCCTGCAGGGGCTGCGGACAGCTCCGTGATGAACCTCTGGGACCTGGCATAGACCTAGTTGGTCCATACTGCCTTAGGTGCTGCAAAGCCTCCAGGGAAGCCAAAAGTACGGACTTCTGTTCAGCGTTTGGAAGCATCAGCGGGATTCGCTCAGGCTCCCATTTGCAGCTTGATAGTGAAGGGGTGGGAAACGGGATGGGTGACAAAGCACTGACAGCTGAGGACAAATTGGCCAAACTGCACTCATGTCACCTCTGTGGTTTCTCCTCGCGTTACGCCAACCATGTGAAGCGTCACATGAAGACACACAACGGGGAGAAACCCTTTAACTGTCCCTTGTGCACTTACGCCTCAGCCCAGCTGGTGAACCTGCAGAGACACTTGCGCATTCACACTGGGGAAAAACCTTACAAATGTGACAGCTGCACTTTTGCCTGCAGTTCCCTTGGCAACCTAAAGAGGCACCAGCGCATGCATGTGCCGTCTGCAGGGGTGGGACAGGACACCCCGCCACGACCTGCCAGTGGCCAAAACAGCCTGAAGAGGCTTGTGACTGGGCAGAGACCCAGTGAGGAAGTACCTGGTGCTTCGGCCAAGGGTATGTATTATTTCCTTTATCAACGATTTCATCATCTTCATAATTACTTTTTACATTTTTTGTATCGAGTTATGATACCCAATCTTCAAATATACTACACCATATTGACAGCTTTGATCAGTCTCTTGGTATGTAATAACTCTCTCAACTCTCTCTCATTTGTGAAGTTTCAGAAGTTGCAAGGCCGACTTCAAACCTGAGTTTGGGAGCCCAGAACAATGACTACCTATCAGCCTTTGATGGCTTAAAGGGTGCATCACCACCACCCATACCAGCCTCTAACCCAGCTCCTGGCCACCAGCCTCCACCCCTGCTGGAGAACACAGGCAGCGGTGGCAGTAGGGTGACCAGAGGGGGCGTAGCAGACGGGGCCACCCTCCCCCCTTCACTCTTCCCTTTCACTTGCCGATTGTGTGGCATCGTCTTGGAGGACGAGGATGGCTCCTCGGCCCAGATTTGCGCCAAGTGCACCCTTGAAATGCTGACTAAAGACTCATCGTCTCCCAACAGCCCCGGAGAGCGTAGCGACAAGGTGTACACCTGCGCTGCCTGCCCTTTCCTCACACACTACCCAAACCACTTGGCACGCCACATGAAAACTCACAGCGGAGAGAAACCATACAAGTGCCCACAGTGCGACTATGCCTCAGCGCACTTCGACAACCTCAAACGTCACCACAGAGTGCACACAGGCGAGAAACCTTACAAGTGCCATTTGTGCGATTACGCCTGCGGGAACCTGGCCAACCTGAAGCGCCACCAGCGGGTGCACTCGGGTGCAAAGCCCTTCCAATGTGCCGTGTGCAGCTACAGCTGCAACCAGAGCATGAACCTGAAGCGGCACATGCTTCGGCACACAGGAGAGAAGCCGTACAAATGTCAGGAGTGCGGCTACACAACGGGCCACTGGGACAATTACAAGAGACATCAGAAAAAACACGGCCTGGCCACGGATGGCTGGGTCAAAGTTCCAATGACTGGGAACGATGAAGACGTGGAAGTGAGGAAAGGGATGGGAGTTGGCGGTCAGACTCACAGAAAAGAAACGGAGGTCGATATGCAGTATATGTCTAGGGAGGCAGGCCAGACAATACACTCATGCTACAAACTTGAGATTGTATAAAATATAACTCAGCAAAATTAAGCTACCAGCAACTTTGTTTTTGTTTTTCAGAGCCTTTATATTGTTTAGTGTGTATTAGTCTTTTAGTGTTTTGTCAGATGTCTTCAGAGGCTGCTAATTGTTTATTTGTAGAATCTCGCACATTTACGAAAAACAATTGTCCAGAATATTTTGATCCTTTTTTTTTTTTTCTTTTTGGATAAAGTAAGGCGGTTGAGTCAGAGTTTGTCTTCTACTCTGTTTGTGTCAAGACTAATGGACTTTGCCATCTGTGAAAGTCCTGTGACTCATTCTGTATGTACACCACACAAGGCTAATTCTATCATTTCCCACTCATATTACAACACATATCTCCTCCTCCATTGTAGGACAGAGAACACTACCAAATACTCCTCAATACATGGAACTCATGCACATCTTTGCCTGAACTGTTGAGCTGCACTGTGTAGTTTATATTAAGTTTTGTTTTTTTTTTAATCAATAAGGGACAGTTGCTATTTTTAATCACATTTTAGCTCAAGCCTTTTTGTGTTTTTTTGTTTGTTTGTTTTATTTTTTAACCAAAAATCAAATGAAACAACTTTAATGTTACTGAAGGGAGGATAGGAAGAA
The DNA here is from genome assembly GCF_042242105.1 of Pempheris klunzingeri. Taxonomy (NCBI): domain Eukaryota; kingdom Metazoa; phylum Chordata; class Actinopteri; order Acropomatiformes; family Pempheridae; genus Pempheris; species Pempheris klunzingeri. The sequence goes on from NC_092029.1 coordinate 10,170,336, forward strand.
AACCTGGACTACACATTGCAGCTTTACGTGAGGGTCCTTATAAGGACCAGTATTGTGCTTTGATGCATTGGGGCACAGTCTCTGGTAATGGCATGCCTTCAGATTTATTTACTAATGTATTTACTACTTACAAAGTGCTATTTAATAGTACTGGAATTGTCTTACCCATGATAAACTATATTGATGAATTAGGTTGTCTTAACCTACCTAAATAATCTCCAGTATCTTGAACTGTATTGTAAATCGTTGCCAGACCCCTCAGGATTATAAAATGTGATTTGGAAGGCTAAAATGTTTCAGAAGATTTAGTTTCTAGTTGAATTGCATGCAGTTACATCGGTGTGTGCTTAAAGAAAAGCACAATTATACACACACAGTTGCATTTGGAGGGTTTAAGATTTAGTTGTGGAGGGAAAAAAGGCTTATGTGATTCAGTGCTAGCCTAAATTATAAAAGGGAATGTTCTTCAAATGATTTATCATTAGTCTTTAAATTTCAATCTTTAAATTTGTTCATTTTGATGGAGACGGTTTTTTCACCTTCCTTTTGATTACTGTTTACTATTAACTGTGAAATTAGCCAATTCTCGTGTTTTTTACTTGAAGAAAAGATGACACTATTAGTAAGCATGTGAGTGTGTAATGGTTGTTTTATTTTTCTAATGTGGCTGTAACACACTGCTAGAAGTGCATACTTTAATATATAGAATCTTTTTTTTTTTTTGAATGTGTGATGTGTCATTTAGTTACAATGGGAAAAATAATAGGGACTGTGATTTAAGTTTACTCTTTTTGAATTACTATTATATGCAAGTGAGATATTTTTCAGGTTGCCAACTTGCCATGACACAATGGAGAATTGAACCCATTGATTAGTACTGACATCCCCCAAGTGTCCATTTTTGTTTTTATGCAGTGTCTCATAAATGCCTTAAGTGAGGATTTTTGAAATAAACACATGAAAATCATTTCATTGAATGTCAGCCAGCAGACTGGATCTCATTTTTTTCCCCTCAAAACTCTTGAGTGGTACTTTCACTTACAGATGGTAAATCCCATCTTTAGACATTCGCTCTAAAGATGGCGATGCCAGTCCGTCAGTTGGTTTGTCCTCCACTTTGGTCCTGACTGAAATATTTGAACATCTACAGGATGGACAGGCCTTTTTCTCAGCAGACATTTTGACTTGTCATAATAGAAAAAGCAAGTTTCTACTAACATTAACAATGGGTCTGTACTATTCAAGTTTCTCAGTAATCTGTGCTTTTTCTACTGTGACATGTCCAAGTTTCTGGCGTGAAAAAGGTCAGTTGAGATTAGTGACATTATGTGGCCCTTTGCTGCAGGTCTTCCCCTCTAATTTATCCACTGTCCAATAACAACTTTAGAAGAAAGTGAGACTGGTGACATTATGAACAGACCTACATAATCCCCAGAGGTTGAATTCTGATGATCCTCGAATGCCACCAAAAGGTAAACATTTGTGATTGTGAGTGAAATATCTTCAACTATTGAATAGATTGCAATACAATTTAGAAAATACATTCATGTCCCCCTCAAGATGAATAATCACATTGGTGACACCTTAGCTTTTTTTCTAGTACCACTATTAGACCAGAATTGTCATTTGTCCATCAACTTTAGTTGATGACCAAAAGCTGCATTTCCTTCAGCCCCAGCTGCACGTTGCATTTAGTGGTAATGTAGGTAGCAAATGTTAGCATGTTAACACACTACCTCAGATGGTGAACGTGGTAAATTAAACATGAGCTCCTCCTCTACAGAAACTTAAAATTACATTTCAAAACTGTTGTCATGTACTGATTCATATCAGTTGGTTGCTCTACATTGAGAGACTCTTGGCATATTACATACATCTGAGAACCAGCGCTGCTGCTGATAAAGAATGATTAGCAATGATAAAAACATGAATGAACTAGACCATAAACTGACAACTGAGAATCACAGGATCACCTCATTTCAGAGTTTATTTTAGCATCATGACAACCTTACCACTAAAATCAAAATGAAAAGTGGCAGATACAATCTTCATGAAATTTAACATTTTCTGTAAAAGTGATGGTGATGACGAACGCACTTTGAAATGTAATTTGGCACCTAAACATTTATTAACAACCAGGACCCTGCAGCTTCCTTGTATTCGATACTGACAGGAGAAAATAAAAATGAATGGTTGTGTCCACATCCCCCTACTGTAAATACAACTGAAGACAGAAGAAGCACAGCGGTGGAAGAACACAACATTTATATTGAGAACATTTTGTTTACAGTTGTGGCTACCAGTGAGAGTAAAGCTGTTGATAGGCTGGCATTGATTTACACTTTGAGGCTTCAAAACACGCTGACAGATGGAAATGGCAATAAAAATGGAATGACATGTTTTATAAAACAGCGGGATATGTTCATTTTGTTGCCTGCTCTGCATGAACTCTGTTCACTCCAGCAATTGTGATCACATTTCACTTCACCAAAGCACCTTTTCATCTAAATTCTCTGAGATGATTGGCACAAAGTACATACAAATTACAGTGAACTGAAGCCCAGAGGAATGCTCCACACAACACCGTCACTCGCCCCAAAAGAACAAGACAAAGAAAATCAGTTGCAAAATTTGTAAACACTTTCCATTTTAACTAAAAGTCCCCTAAACATTATGTAAACAATGATAAATGTTAGTCCATTTAAACTTTTTGTTCTATACAGCTTAGATTACATTTGATCTATTTGATTACAATAAGCTATTGATGATAAAGATATTAGTAAATGTTCAGAATACTTAATTGCATGTACATAATATAAAAAGTGACATTGTCATAATTTTTATGTTTATTTTGTGCAAAATGCTTTAGTAAACTATAATTTGGCATTTATGAGAAACCTTTAAAAAATTGATCTAAAAAAAAAAAAAAAAAAAAAAAATTATTGATGGATCTACAGAGCCCCTCGGAAAAAAACAAAAAAACAATCTCCACACAATGTTTGAAATCATGCTCAAGCTTCCACTCAAACATTCATTTCCGCCTGTAATACTGTGCAAAATGATGGGTTCAGCAAGTGCAAGCAGCTCGGCCAAATCTACCATCTGTCAAGTTCTGCAAGATTCTAGGTAACATCGGCTGACGCTGGCGTTTATTCGAAGTTTCAACCAATGTTTAGTGAAAATGACAACCCATAAGTCAAACAAAGCAAAAGTTAAGGCATCAGACTATTTCTGAAGGCAGTATGAGTGACTGTGCCTCAAACCTACGCTGGAAACACCGCTGGTATCTTGCTAAGATATTTTACTGACTTGGCACATGAGTAGCATGACACACGGGAGGACCACTAACTGTATAAAAGCGTGACGTTTTGGTATATAGCCAAGCCGAACATCGATCATCCACAGAAGTAAGCAGTTGCTCTGAATGGTCTACAGTTTTGAGATCAATTTCAACACATTCGCTGGACTCCGTTTTGAGAACTATCCATGTCCAGTCCTGCTGTATTATCACTAGTGCCAGGTCTAACTAAACATTTGGCTCTCTGGTTGGAGGGAACATGCAGCCACCGGGGGGAGAATCCAGGAACTAGCAGGTTTTCTTTGTGTAGTTTATAATATATTAATTTAATATGTACCTTGAGAATTAAACTGCATTATAGAACTTGACATACACTGTAGATGAAACAGTAATCCATGTGAGTAAAAGAGAAGCAGACAGTTACACACAGAAAGCCTCCCTATTTGAGTACCTGTAGCCTTACATGCTATTTACTGTATGTTGCCACAAGTTTAATACCATAGGGACAAAGTTTCAACTGAATATGACGATTGTAACTGAAATACGAATGACGATGAGCTTTTAGGGTTTATAAGAACGGACACTGTCAAAGATTAAATGAGAGCTTAAGGCAGCGATTTCCCCAGGAAGAAGCTACAATCTTGCAGAATCGGACGCCTGTGTGGTCCGCTCGGCCCAGCTCGGCTCGGCTCGGCTCGGCTCAGCTTGTGATCTTTGTCGTCCCAGTCGTTGACAGTGGAATGATGAGGGGAGGAGGGCGAATCGGCGGTTACAGGTCGTCATCCCCGATTCCCTCGAAAGCGTAGTTGCCATGGAAATCATTGCCACTGATGTCGTTTGCCGAGTTGGAGGCGCTGATCCCCCGGAGGGACACCGAGCTCAGCTTGGTCTAAAATTGAATAATCAATGGTATTGTTAACACACTGGACTGACATTGATTCATCAGGATGCGTTTAAGGTTCTGATCCCATCAGTCATGTGCTGCACTGAATGTCATAATATACTTACTGAGAGTTTGACGATCTGTTCACGGTTCGGGTCAGGGGAGTCCTGTGACCAAAACAACACGCAGAGTCAAATAATCCATAAATCTACAGGGAATCCAAACCAAATTCAAACTTAGAGCACACTGTCTCATTTCTCACCAGTAGAGGGGGAGATTTCACAGCTTGCTGACTGTCTGGCCGGTGGATGGAGCCGTTGTGTCGTTTCCTCAGCATCTAGAGGGTGAGCGAGGCCGGCGGAAGAAGTGAACAATGCAACATATGTAGTATTGAGAAGGAATCCTTTCATTTGTGAGATTTGCTTTTTATTTACATGTGTTGTGATTTCAGTGCAGCAATCAAATTACCACAATCACAAATAAAAACCAAACAGATGTAGAAAATGATGCTGGAATGTGCTTTAACGTGTGTATTTATAATGTAAAATGTCGCATCAAGTGTGGGAGAGCTGAGTTAGCATCCTCGGCTAATCTGAATGTAACCTGAAAACACAGTCAAAATGATGTGGTCATTTTGTTGATGTATATGGATCAACACAGTTATGAAGTATTTGGCTTTTCTCAACACAGACCTTTTTTATACTGCCGCCTGACTTCTTCACCATTAATTCGTCCACCATAGACTGAAGGCAGATGCTCATCATGATAGCCTGCAATCGCATGATGGAAAACAATAAAATCTGGAACACTGAATAGTATCAAGTACAGATTTATTTAGACATTAAAGAGTCCCACTAGAGCAGTTAGAGCAATTTGTTCCTGCAATTCTCATTTACTCAGACAGCAATTTCGTTCTGCACTCAGCCTGACGCTCGTTGCCCCCACGTTGACCCCGTCAGCGACACCTCACCTGCTGACTGGTGATGGTGACCCACTGGAGGCGGTCCTTGCTCATCAGGTACTCGAAGGCCAGCTCCAGTTTGACCTCGCATTTGGATGAGCTGCAGGGATTGGTGGTGCCGTTGGCTATCGGGACTTGCTGCGGAAAGATGCAGAAACAGAACTGTTTTCATTAAGTACTTAATATTTATGTTTATTCTATTGCAGACTTGTTTCCCTCCCACAGTTCTCAAGTATGTTTGTTTAAAGTGCGTGAAAAAGAAACAGATTTCTAAACCAACATCCAACTTGCATTCTTAAGTAGAGGATAAGCTTACGATTCTCCTCCATGACTGGAGGGCCATGTAAGCAAAATCACATTCCCTATCCTGCATCTCTTCTTGTTAGACTGCTGCATCACTACTGACAGGCAGCCAAATCTTAAGAGACACACTGAGAGATTAACACGGGTGCAAAAAAAAAAAAAGGAAAGGAATATGTGCCAATATAGAATTTCAAATGCCTTCAAGAACATGTGAAGCTCAGAGACACAGGCAGCTCCACGGAGACGAGCCCTCATTCCTCCTTAATGGAGCCTGTGCTCTTTACTGAGACTATTTCCTCTGGGTCAGAAACTAGCTGTACCGCGCATGCTAACCACACACTGAGACATAAGGAAGAAATACAGACAAAAAAAAATAAAGGTCTCACACACACATACACACACGGCAACTGTTTATACGCATTCTTCCGGATGCAATCTGAGATTTGACGACGAGGGGGGTTGCAGCGCTGCACCAAATGAGATGTTTTGAGTAGTTTGTTGGAGAGGAAAGGGCTCATTAAAATGACTTTGACCTCTGAGAATGAGCTGAGGAATTAACCACCCTGCTGGACAGCGCGGGGGCTCAGTCTGCAATCAGACGAGCCGAGTCACATTTTAATTTTAGATGTGTTGCCATGTGTCCAGATCTCTGTGCAAATTAACTTTTGGAGAATCATAAGAGCTTAATAGCGGCAGTGCTGCTTGAACACTAATGCGGTGCAAAAAAAATGAACTGTTTTCCACATCTCCATTTAAATGAGGGCTTGCGTATGTAAATGTTCATCTTTCAAAATGCTAGCTGAAATGATGTGGGTAGAGCTGCATGTAATGCTTTTCTCAGCTATTCACAGAAGTGAATGTCGGCTGTCTCTTGTCAAGACGGCTGATTGGGTGGAAGCAGGATAAAACATGCAGATCAAGTGTGTGGTAAATGATGGGAATTTATGCTGACTGTGGGTGAGATTTTTTGTTCTTTAGACAAGGAATTTGTTCTGGGTTTCTTGCCAGCAGTTTCAAATGTACAAAAACAAATACCTTTAATAAGGGAGCAAAATTTAGGATGACTATTTGAAAGATTAATTCTTTATAGGGTTCTCCTGTGATTTAGTATTGAATTTCCATAAAGTTGGGGGACTTATTAGAGCACATGCAGAGAAATCTTGAATATTAGTGTCTAGTATGGGCCAAGCCCCAAAACCAGTTGGTAATACACTCCCCATGGACCAGATGATATCATCAGTTATTTTCTCAGACAGAAGGGAGCTCCTTCACAGAAGATAATATAAGGTAGTTTTCACAGGCTGAGTAGTACTACCCAATATGACTAAACTAATCTTTATGTCTAAAATTTGTTGGGGTTTTTTATATTTATTTGTGTTTTTGTTATTCATTTCATTTTACATATCAGTTTGGCAGGAGCGCTAATTTTGCCTTCCTGTGTGGTCACAAAAATGCCCACCTGACTGCAATCTTTCCAAATGACAGTGAAACGCATTGCTTTGATTAATTACTGTGAATCGAACCTGCGATGAAGAACCGATCCATCACTGTCATCTGTTGACAGATCCTGACAGTGTCTCATGTTTACTGATCAGTTCAGGTCCTAGCTGACAGTCCAAACAGTGGCCTCATGTGTTTACAGCTTTTCTTTCCTTTGCCTGAAAGTCTCTAAGGTTTTGCTTTATAAAGTCTATTCATGTTCTTATGGCGTCAATGGAGCCATTAGCTCTGTATGGATGTAAAGAGCAGACTTTGTCGGTGCGTCCTCGTGCTGTGCCACCAGATTCCCTTCTCGCCAACAGACAATTATCAGTTCAAAGAAAGAATGCTACTCTATGTGCAGGGCTGGTGGATCGATGCAGCGCGATCCTTGTGAGAGCTGTGTGTTTGGGTAATTGGACTGATGAAGATGGATGGTGTGGCGGTCAGCACATTTAGAAAGCAGTAGGAGTAAAAACTAATGCTTGGCAAGACTAAAGACATTTGTTTCTGCTGCAGTGGTGAGAGGAGGTTTGTAAGCAGGCGACTTTGGGAGCACAGGAGCCCTTGTTGGTTTGAGAGGCAAAGCTGCTGCATCTCTACTCTGCCAGCTCCTAATAACATGGAGGGATTCCAATTTGATTATGTCAGAGCTTCGGAGATATAGTCATGCTAGAAGGTGAATTCACTCATCCTCATTCACACACGCATACACACAATCGTACTTACAGAAGACGTGACTCGCCAACACCTCATGCGTGTGACCTTGAAGCTCCCCTCCTTCATCTGTTCGTTGGGCAGCTTGACATGGAAGTTGAGCTCATTGTTGCCGGCACTGACGATGACTTGGCAGCCTTTCTCAGGGAAGTCGGTGATACAAGGGTCAAACTTGATATAGCCATAATATTTCAGAGTCTGACCTAGATGGATGAACTGGGGGGGGGGGGCATAACAAAACAATTTTTAGACGATTAAACTTTAAGAAAAAAAATCTGTATTTCTCTAATCCCTGGAGAAAATCAGTTAGAATTTTCTACTGGATTGGTGTAATTAAAAATTCATATCAGGGGGAAAACTAGGCTACTTGCGTCACAGAATGCACTAGAGGCAGTATTCTCTATGGTCTACAGATTTATCCTTGGACAAAGACATTTCCAAGTATCAGCTGGATTCAAGTGAGACACATGAGAGGCAGAATCCTCTGAAATAGATGCCCTTGCTTACTTCTTTCTTGGAGCCTTTCTCCTGCAGTGATTTAAGCTGCCTCTGCTGGTCTTTGTTGACGAGTATCCAGCCTCGCTCAATGTCAGACACTGTCTGGTGAAGCAAAAACAAGAACTGAAGTTCATCTTTCTGCACAGATGAACAAAGCAAAGCAGGTTTATGTGCTTCCTTTGGTACATTTGGGAGAGATCGCACCCTACGCTTTTCATGTAAACAGTGCAGGTCAGCAAATAATTACACAGGAACATGCACAAACACCATTTAAGTTTCTCTGATTTCCTTTTTTCCCCCCCAAACCTCCTCTCGGCTACACAGAGGCAACACTCAGCAGTTCTACATTGTGTTCAAACTCACAGTCCCAAAAATGCTTAAGACAACAGATTGCAGCAAAGGGAATCCACTCCTAATAGGATCACAGAGGAACACAAAGATACAGTACAGGAGTCAAGGTGCCGACATGGCTGTCAGATAATATAGGGGCCTGGGGGATGGACAAAAGTAGTTGGAAAGCCCAGAAATGTAGCAGTGCTTCATTTAGTTTTCTAGATGCAAGATGTAAACTAACACGATCTCGTCTAAATTGGATTTTCTATTTGCTTCCACACCTTACAGGGAATTGAATTCAAAATGCAAGATCAACTGTTGCAGCTGAAAATAAACTGTCTGGTTTACTTAAGCAATGAAACCTCTTACCTGGGCGTATAGCAAGTTCAGGCCAACCCTGTTGTCCATGACATCACTGTCGTACGCCATGTCCCAGTAGCTGCAGAGGGAAAAGACACAGTCACTCAGCACAAATCTATATCCAAACATAAAACAGAATTAACAGCGGCACTGTTACAATTTCCACTTTGTTTGAATGGTTTAAAGAGACTCAGAAAGCCTGAAACACACTCCATAAAAATGCAATCACATAGTATATCATTTCCTAGGACTGTCTGCATATCACGTAGCACTTCATAGTGAGGCTGTCCTGCATGAAATCAATGCGTGAAAAAGCTCAAACCTCTCATGAGTAAACAGAAAAATGTCTGTAATTGGCTTAATGACAAAATAACTTCTTTAGTTTAAGAATTATTTGAATCCAAATCACCATATTAGGAGATACACTGTTCACTTTGGACGATGACAATAAGGTCCTAAACTGCCTCAAATTGGCCTGTGTACAATACCATTATGTTAGATAGAAAGGTCAGTTGACACACTGTTGAAACTGTGAAACAAGAGTGACTAAATTCCTCCTTTCAATGCCAATGAGCTAGAGCGTAAGGACAGTTGTCCTCCTGAAGAGAATGTGAGGGATATAGCACAATGTTTCTGAGGCAGCACTTCAGCTCTGTATTAGAGGCTATTGGTGATGCTTCTGTGCATAGAGATGTGTGGGTGCTGGAGGGCAGCCTGAGGAATTGAGCGAGATGTTAAAAAAAATGCATAAATTCAGTTTATGGAGAGGGATCAAATCTGGGATACGTTCGTGTTATTAAGGATTCTTCACATCTGTGTGTGTTCATCTCTAAGCCTCTGGATGTGATTTTTTTTTTTTTTTCTATTTAGCTCACATTGATTTCATACAAGAACACTAATTTTTTTTAATCCACTTTTGCTCTTTGGCAAAAAACCTCACTGCGATAATGTCTCGCAACATTTTACTACAGGCATGAAATTTAACACGTCTTAACAGTAACAGTTGTAATTGCATGACACAAGGGGTGTTAGTAGATGGAGGGGTTGTGGAAACAGATGTGAAGCATGCTGCCTGGCCACATCAGCAATTCAAAGCAGGTAACAAGGGAGAAGAAGATTAAGAGACAGTGAAAGGAGGGAGGGGAGGGAAGGGAATAAGAGAATACAAGCAGTGGAATCAAGACGTGCAAGTGAGAGATGAGAGCTTTTATTTAGCTGCTTTAGTTTCTATCAAAAGTGCACTGAAAGTCCCTGTTGAGACGTTTCATCTTTGGATTCTCTTAATGCATATAAAGATTAAAATGTCAATTAGCCACACTTTAGGATTACAAATATTCAAGTGCATATTGCTGCTGACCTACAAAAAACCTCAAAAACCTTATTTATATTTCATGAGTGCTTCGGAGAATTCTGTAACACATTCTGATGCAAAAAGGTCAACATTATATAGATTCAATGTTTTGACTGGACAGGGGCAAAGATTTCCTCCATTTTTCATGCACTTTTAGCCAAAAAGAGCTTTTCAGTTCATTCTGATCCTCCCCTGGATCTCATACACTGGGGGTCTGTTTTTCCTCTACCTCAACTTGTTAGTTCTACATTCATTCTTCCCTCGCTGCACTCCACTCCACAGAGAAACTAGGTCAGGAGGACTAAGACTTTCCTTGAGGCAGAAAGAAAGTAAACATCCTGTGTACCTCAGTCAGCGGGAGGCAGGGTGACGAAAGAATGGACGCATGAGAAGGCAGAAAAATGTTATGTGGAAGAGGGGAGCAGGCATAAACTCCAAGCCTGATGGGGAAGCAACATCAGTATTTTGCGTGCTTAAAATTTGTTTTGGTGGTCCATCCATGAAGATTATTGGTATTTTTCATTTTTTTGTTACACCCAGCTCTTGATGACAGATGCTCATATCACTGCACAAGCAGCCCCGACTACCTTCCCTCTCACAACACTTCATTTTTATCTGTAACTCCAAACTGTTTTCAGAAAAAATAAATGAACCATAAATAGACCAGACCCAGAGGAGTTTATAAAGCCAAAGGAAATACTGTCCAGATACACCAAGTGAGCTCCACTGCTGGAGGGCAGTAAAGTTTAAGGTCTGAGGTAAAGTTTAAGTACACGCTGTTGGTTACTGTTCTATACTGAAGTTTAAAGAACGTTTCTGCTCCATGTAGCTGGGGGTGCTTCATGTGTAAAAACTAAAATTTTAGTTTTAGTCCACCCGCCCTCCTCCCTCCAGTGCCAACCACCAGTAAATTTTCAGCATAATGAGCATTGCACATAATCCAATACAACAGTCCTCAAGAAATACAGCTTCTGTGAATATTTCAGTGTTTAAATTTAGTCAAACAGAGAAGTGGTGGTTTAATTTTATGGGAATGTTTGAGGCTGTTCTTTTCTCTTTAAGCTTCAAGCTAGCTCCGTGTCAAGTCTTCTAACATAACGTCCTATTTATAAAAGAACTGAAAAATTGCACTGTCAGTCTTTTCAATCATCACCAAAGACCAGTTTAAATATGATGAGAGTAAATGATCTCTCTGATTCCAAGGTGCCCATTTTTCAGTGATCCATAACTCTGCAAGTTATAGCATCTTCAGCTATGGCCAAAGAGCAGCAGGAGGCATGTGGTATGGCTGAATACTATGACCTAAATAATCATATTTACATATTTCCTTCATCATCTTGGTTCTCAGTTCTGGTTCCTGTTTGTCCTGTTTAATTACAATATGACCAGTAACAGCTACTGCGGAGTTAGCTCAGGTTGTACAGTAACTGAAATATGCAGTATGAGTAAATTTAGGTTACGAGGGAATTAATAATGTAATCTGATTATTTCTGTTTATTGTCGTGCTCTTTTCTGCAGCAACATCACATTCATGTCCCCGTCTAATCCCTGACTTTTCTGGCGTGACAGTCAAATGCACCCCCTGTCCGGGCATGATAGCTATTGTCTCTGGCAAAATAAATCCTAAAACAAATGACGCAGGTCTCTTTTCCAAATTAACTGGCACTTTGTAAAAGATAGAAAAGCCGGATAAGCAGCCCGTGGTTAGGCTAACTGGTGCTCTGACACATTAAGAGCAAGTGCTTCACTGCAGATAAGGAGGCAAAGGAGCAACACCCAGAATGCAAAATGAAAGTGCCTTACTGGCTGACTGAATTAAATTACACCAAGTACAGCAGATGTAGTTTATGTACTACTTACAAAAACAGAAATATCTGACCTGCTTCTTTACACGATTAGATTAATAACAAAAGAATACTTTCAACAATGAATCATAGGCATAATTACATGTGGAGGACATAATAGAATTCGAAGTCATGACGTGAGCAGGTGGTGGGTACCTTTTCCGTAGGAGTATGTGAAATTCAGAGCTCCGCAAGCTGGTGATGGATACATAAGGCAGCTCAAACTCCTGCAGCTTCCGCACAACTGAGAGAAAAGACACACAAAAACACAGAGAGAGAGAGAGAGTGTGTAAAGAACAGGCGCAGCTCCAGCTCCAAGGACATTTGGATGATGATGGTAACAACAAACAATGAGGAATGGGAGAACTCCATCTGGACAGGTCCCAGCAGGGTAAAACTTTGTGTGTGTGTGTGTGCGTGCGTATGAGTATTCAAATGTGCCAATAGATAATAGGCTCTACGTGTGTGAATGTGTGTGTTTGTCCCTATTCTGCAGCTGTTTCATTGCAACCTGTTCCCCAAGGAGAGTGAAGGAGATCTCAGGTGCTTGCTGCTGATGATGCTGTTGCTGCTGCTGGGTTTTCAGGCATTAATAAATGTGCACAACACTACAAATCCGATGACTGAACAGTGCTTTCGTTTGCCAGTTTGTAAAAATGTGTTTACTCCTTCATGGGTTGAGATGCTGTGTACAGGAAGCAGAGACAAGTGATGGTTACTTTGAAGAAGGAAATCTCTGCAGGAATAAAGAAACAGATACAAACTGAATGCTTAAAATGTTTTGGAACATTCTTGGGCAAAATTATCAGTGGGAAACAGCAAGAAAAAAAAATCTCATAGACCAGCATAGCTATTTCAAACCACATACATATTGGTTCTTCTTGATATGTCTTTGCATATTTTACAGCATATATTGATTTACACACAAACCTCTGGGAAACTTACTGCTTGTCAGAGAGGAATTGAATTGCTCTAGCCATCCTGTTATGTCAATACACCCACCAGTTTTGTTTGATCCGCGTCCTGCTGTGCTGGATTTATTCTAGTAGTCGAGTCATATTTAACACATGGCCCTTTAATACCGATCAGATTTTCAGATTTAAATCGTGCCAGGAATATACAACATGCCTGTAATATTTACAGATTCTTCCAAGTTCACCTGGCACCACTTTCAGCCTGGAATGGATTTGGCATGAGGAATTGGGGGAGCATTTGGCAGATGAAAAACGAGAGAAGAGAACCTTTGAGACTGAGGGGGGATGTGACCCGACAGGGCTGTGATCAAATGGAAAAAAGGAACTGGAAAACTGAAACATCTTGATGTGGAAAGCTTTATGCCTGTGCCACTATGGTATTCCTTGTACAGGGATATTCTGCTATGATTTCCATTCACACCGTTACTGATTAGTATAAAAAGTGAGTACAAAGAAATTTGTCAGCATCTTTTGATTGCTGGTGTGATGAGTTAATACATGATGAAGTGACAAGGCACGCAAGAACATGACACTTTCATGTAAGAACATGATTGAAAATTATTTATCATGGAAGTGACGTAATGACAAATACAAACACTGTCATCGTAAAATACGACAACCTGAGCTGCCTTTATATGCATCGCATTAAGAGTTAACAAATACAGCTAACTGACATGCAGCCTCATAGGACTCACTTTTAAGGCCTTGTTATAATACACACACAGAACATGGGTGAAACTAATTATAACAAAACCACACATTTGGGTAGCCCAACCAATAGGTATGTGCTCCTATTTGCATGTTCAATGTGAATATTAGTGGATAGTCTGCTGAATGTCTGGAAAAATCACTTCACCAATCAGAAAGTTGGCTTGTGAATGCCATTTTGAAGCCAACACAAGTGTCAGATTTGAAAGCTTAGACCTCCACAAACACATTCTCAACCTGAAAACACTGCACACGGCTCGGTGTGCGAGCTAATGCTGCTCTAGACTCTGCACACTACGGTTTTATATAAACCAGCTGACAAACACAGAGAGCCTGGATCTCGGTGAGCTTCTGAGCACCTACTAAATTAATTATGCATTCTAGCCACAGATACAGAAGTCAGATACAGGATACAACTCTCATGAGAGGATGCAGTTCTTCTTTTGTAATTAAACTACAGAATGTCTCTAAACAGTGAGACAGACTGTTACCAGGGTTAACTTCACAGAGAGGAATTTGGAGTTGAAAAAAATTAAATGAAAAGCATGACATTACAATAGATATTCCCCTTTTGGTTAGAAAATGATTCTTCAGAGAAACATAAACATTATAGGTTTTAATTTCAATGCCTAATTTGCCTTGTTTCCCTGACTCAGAGCAATTTGTCCTCTAAGTTCTGTGGGATTTGTGTGCCCTCTGAGAAAAATGCTTGCTTACATAAATGTTTAAATGTACATTATTTCATTAAAGTGCTAAGTATACTGCACATTAAGTTTGTCTTGATAAACAGCAATGGCTATCCGTTTCCAGCTTTGGTGTTGCAAAAGCTGAAATCCTTCAGATGCCTCTAAATAATCAGCTGTAATAAATTATAGATGTCCAGATACATAACGTTGCTTGCTCTCTGCCATTTTTCTTAACCAATAATTAATCACATAAATGGGACATTGCACAAAATACTTTCCATTAGTAGTGACAGGGAAATATTAGATGTTTTCATTTCATCATTCCTTTCATTCCTTCGTCTGGTTCTTTAGGAAAATGGATTGAGACTCACATGTTAACCCTCCGTCCGCACCCTCACGGACGAGGAAGAGACTGAAGTAACCGACAAGGTCATCTTGAAGGTCAAGCTTTGTTGCGACGGCCTAGGGAGAGATGAGAAAGACAGATTCAAATTCAATGAACTCATTCCTTCATCTGACTCTTATGAGAAATGAAAGTGTTAAAAAACAGATGGGATAAAAAAAACAGCTCAGCATGAAGTAAATTGAAAAACCCAGAAGATCAAAAACTGGAAAATAACCACAATCATACTTTAGCATCTCTTTTATGAAGCCTGAAGTGGCAGATTTCAAATGGATGATTTAGCAATTTATGCTGTAGTCTTAAACACAACCAATACTGACTCCTTTAGGTTTAAGATTGTTTAGTAATTTTATTTCCTTTATTGTTCCATTTATTGATTCCATTTATCAAGAGCCTTTAGTTAGCAAAATATAAATATAACTAACCAACTATAAATATATAACTAACTATAAACTACAACATTTTAGAATAATGAAACTCTTTCAAAGACCTGCACAATGCATTATTGTTACATTCTCACACAGAACAAAGGATTTCTATGTGATCTAAATCAGTGTTTGCTGATATGTGTTCAGTGCCACCATGTCTACGTTGTTTGCAGTTAAATTACAGGCATTGAAAAGCAGGTCAAACACAAATGGTACCACTCTGAGTGCAACTGCTGTTTGCTTGAGATCAACACACAAATGCGAAAATCGGATATTCACACACACATACACACGAAACTCTGTTGTGACGGAAAGTAATCTGGTTTGAGACCTGCTGTGGTGAACAGAGGTTAACTGTGGTTGAACTTTTAGAACAGCACTTTAAGAGCGCTCTAATATGCTTGATTTACAGCCAAGAGTGCCAAAGGACAACATGATGAAACATCAGCATGTTTACTGTGACGAGTGGCCTGTGTGTGTTATGGCCAAGAAAAGGAAAGGCAGGAGTGTAGTGGATTCACTAAAACATTTGGTGACAGTATAAAAATATACATGTCGAAATTGGTCAATGTGTCTGTTTTTCATTATATCTCTATATAATAATACATTTTGTTATTTCAACCCAGCTGTTTTGACTTCATCTGTCCAAGGTTTAGTTCACTCTTAGTTCAGGCGTGTGTACTCTTATTTTGTTTTGTGATTTTTGATTAGTTGGATCGAAGCAGCCCTGGCACAAAGTCCTATATAAATGTGACTTGATTTGCTTTACAATATTGTAAGAGGCATCTGTAAAAGCATCCGTGCTTACAGAAGAGGCTACAGCAATATAGCTTGCCTGAGGGAAGTCCCAGGAGTTTGTCAGCACTGTTATGAACGGCAGAGATCAAATGCCTCTAGATAAACAGACACACACACTGCGAGGGTTAATAACCAAGAGTAAAAGACATCAAATCATTCAATACTAACAACAATAAAATACAAACAATACTAACAAACATCTAGCCACTAGGAGAGTTAGTCATCTATCAATCATAAGATTTCCAGCTATAAACAGAATTACAATCCCACTATATGCTAATCATATGTACCTAATCTCAACATCTTTCATAATAAGTGGTGCACCGTCAGTCACTGGACTGAAACATTCAGCCACCCCTAACACCCTAACAATCTTGTTTTCCTTACAAATGTTTCATTTGTGTAACTTTTTATCAACAAATTGAATTGCAAATCTCTACAAGTTGTGTACTTGGTGGAGTACCGGCTGAAAATGGTTTGTTTATGCACTCTTAAGCAGAGCTCACTCAAGCACTTACATCAAGGACATCCTCCGTCTGGTCTGAGGTCAAAATGTTGACGGTAACCTTCTGACCGTTGGAGAGGCAGATGTCTAGAGCGACTTCTTCTGTGGGAATCTGCTGCGTCTCCTGTGGGAAAGTCACAAAACATAAAAGGCTTTCCTTCAGCTTCATGGGTAAGCTGCATGTTTTCATTCCTATAGATCAACAACAAAATCACACCACGTCACATGGGCAGAAATAAAAAATGTAGGCTAGCCAGAGGAGCTAAATTAGCAATGGAGGTAAAAATAAAACATACAAGCTACCCATTCCATACACTTGACACTTTGATCCAGTTTGAGTCTGATCAACTTCTGACACTAAAAATGAATGCAACTGCATGGATTGTAGTCCATTCATCAAATGTAAAAAAAAAAAATGAGGAAGACACTAAAATAAACAGGCTACATGATGAGGACTACTTTTATGTCACAAACAAAAACCTAGCAAAGACAGGTTAGGCAGGAATTGAGGATTAATTTTAAGGCAAGACAAAATCATAAGCACCATGTCAAAAGCAAAAGTGCACCACACAAACCCTTAATATGAAATGTAAATTAACTAGGGATGTTAATAATCAACCGTTTAACCGTTAACCAACAATAAATTCATATCAAAATATCTAAAAACAAACTCAAACTGGTAGAGGCTGAACAGTTATTTAAATGTAGTGGGGCAAGTTTGTGAGGGTGGAAACGGATCTGTTCGCCTCACAGAAAAAGCCCAGCGCACGCTCTGGTTCTCCCGATTCCTCGACTTTTAGTTGCATTCAGGAGGAGGGTTTAGCCATTACTGTGGAGGCTCCACGGCGTACTACTGTCATGATGTCATGATGTCCAAGAATGATAAAGCTGCTGTCGGGGTAACCATGGCAACTGCCATTGCACAGAGACGCGTTCTCCCAGCTGGACGGCTCGATCCTAAACTTTCCACAGACAGACCAGAGTTTGTGGGTTTGTCCCCTGAGCGTCTGGAAAGGTTAGGTTAGTCCGCACTGTTCAGGATGGAGAGCTCCATCTACTACAGCGTCTGACAGAGAAATGATCCTGTGATGAGGAGCACAGATCCACATTGTGCCCTATATCTCATGTGTTAATTTAACTTATATGTTGAGGAACACAAGAGTTAAATTAACACTATGCTGCTTAATATTGTTTGTTCTTTGTATAGCATTCTATAAGCAACATTATTCTTTTTGTTACCTGTTAAATGGTTAATTATCAGTATTAGTATCAAGTATTGCAAATACATTTTCTGTAAATCAATAATTGACTAGGTGTTGCAGATCTAGCAGTCCTGTTCATGTATTCCATTTGCCCTCAGCTCACACAGATATTTAGGAAACTGTGTTCATTAGTTTTGCTGTATTTGCGCCTCTGTTCGTTCCTTAACTGAACAAGGCAGAAAGTGAAACAAAAACCTACAAAAATCAAGAATAATCAGTAGGGAAAATAAACTGAACTGCCAAAACCTATGAATATTTGAAGACTCTAAATCATAGCTTTAGAGCGGATATTACTGGACTGAAAGCCCCAGCCTCTCCTGTCCCAAGGCAGTCTCTCAGCACCTCAGCTAAATCATCTCTGATCTTCCCCGTTCCCTCAGCGGGGGGTCTCTGAGCACATCCCTTCCACTGGAGGTGCAGATGAAATGACAATGCCGGGTGGTAACTCATCTCCTATTCTGCACCTGCTGTCCTCACAGTACATAAGGCGCTGGGGGGAGGGGAGAGAGACGAACACAGACTCTAATGAGAGACGAAGACGGAGGAGGAGAGGCCAAATGGGCGTGACGTGGCTGCAGACAGATGAATCTGTCCATGAAGGTTATCGAATTTACAGCCCTCTTTGCCACGCAGGTCACAGATTGAATGATGACGAATCAACCTCACTACCAAGTCTGAATAAGTTATTGACCTGCCATCCATTTGAAACAGACTTTCCTGTTAAGCAGCAGCAACATGTCATGAGCTTCTATCCTTACAGCATCGTTCAATGCAGCTAATAGAGGCTTGCATTTTTAGTACTGAAGGAAGAGCTTTATGGCACATCTGGCGGGATGAATCATTAGGTGGCTCACTTTTCCTTTTTTATGATATAATGGTTAAAAAACAATACAGCTCTCGCTCACAATGCAACTGTGTTGCTACATTTGGCATAGGCAGCCTTCGGCGTAGGCAGCCCAGTTTCATGCCTTCATTTCACGTTTCTACCTGCATGCCAAACCTAATCCGACACATCTAACCAACTATTTTACCAGAAGAGATGAGACAGCCAAGATAAGAGTGCATGCTGCCACAAACTGCAACAATCAGTAAGAGCTCAGCCACCTCACTCAACCACTCTGCCAAAAGCAAGTGCTAACCAGGCAGAAATTACTGCATCAGCCTTTTGGGTCAAGGAGGACGCCCTGCCTCTAGGCTTGTTGACCATGTTGACGCAACACAACAGAGAACAGCCTAATGCCGGTACAGCACAGTGGATTAAAAAAAGAACACAACAGTGCCAACCTGCTGTGCTTTCCTTAAGAAGCTGTTGAACATCTCACTGGCTCCAAGCAAGGGATCCTGACGCACTGTAAAAAAA
This sequence comes from Pempheris klunzingeri, assembly GCF_042242105.1. Classification (NCBI taxonomy): domain Eukaryota; kingdom Metazoa; phylum Chordata; class Actinopteri; order Acropomatiformes; family Pempheridae; genus Pempheris; species Pempheris klunzingeri. The sequence goes on from NC_092029.1 coordinate 10,189,487, forward strand.
AAAAGAATAGGAGAGAAATTAGAGAAACCAAAACTGGAACATGAGTGCAACATTAGTCACAGCTCACTGTTCAGTGAAATGGGAGGAGCAGCGGACGTGAAGAGGAGATATGTTTGATTTGAATTGATACCTCAGCAATTAGTTAACGGTCTTTAGCTGGATGTTATGCAAACATAAGCTGCCTCAGGCGGAGCTATTTCCCTATTCCTCTGTATTTTCCTCTTATCATGCAATTAAATTTTGTTCTTGTGATATGGGTCCGACCTTTCAAGACATTTGTCAAGGCAATTTAGTGTAAAATGCAAAACTACACTTTATAAAGGGGGGCAGTAAAAAAAAAAATGCATTAACTTGTTATCTGGCATAGGCTCAATTAAATGCAAATGATCACAAACCAGTTTTGTCATAATGTGGTCCCCAGATTTAGTAAATAATAGACAAGATGAGCAACTCTGTTTCTAGTTTTCTATTGAGGCCATTTTCAGTTGCAGAGCAGTGCATTTAATTATCTGCTTGACAACCCTGTATGTCTACAATATGACTGAATGCGTGTGTGTGTATCAGCATGTACACTATTGTCCTTTTACAAATTAGTCTAACCCTTTGAAAAATGTCAAAGTCCTGAGCCATCTGCGTCAGAACAGATTGTGTTTGTGGCTGTTCATTTTCCATAACTATGTAAAAAGCCATGATGTAACCAAGTGAACTTGTAGCCAAGAACACCCTGTGTGCGTATGCTCCCAGACTATGAGCAAATACACACTCGAACAACGCTTCCTTGTTCTGCTGTAACTGCCAGTGCTTGAGAGGATTAAAACAAACCCTCTGCATTGCTGCCAGTTCCACGTATTCATGTGTGTATGCAGAAAGTTCACCCCCGAACGGTTCACAAAATTTGGACAATATGCTGATAACCTCCCAAACTGAGATATGAAACTCCGGTTGGGATTTAAGAAAGCTTTTAAAACTGCCATGAGTCATGTTTACTAAAAAAACAACCAGTCTATCCCCTGGTGTAAATGCCACAAAGTATGAAATATTCTTCATGGCATTCAGTTTTTAAAGTATTTATCCCTTAAGGTGGCACATTATCACTAGAGGATCCAAACTCAGAAAACTTTTAAAAACCCTTCCAGGTCTGAAATCCTGAGTAGGGATTTATATTTTCATCAGGTGTGTCAGCATATCTCTGTCTATTAAGGCTTTGGCTCAGTGTCTCAGCCCACTCTGTGTGAGATCATCACTTCTTTAGTGAGACACGTTTATGCTTTTATATGGCATGAAGAGGCCAGTGCATGGCTGGACACCCCGCAGACTCCAAGCCAACTCATTCTTTTGATTGTTGTGGAGAGGCAAACATTTCAAGGAAATCGTGTCTGTACCGGAAAGTCTTAGTTTGTTCTGTTTTTTTTCCTTCTTTCTCTCACTACTTTAAAACAACAATTGCACAGCAATCCAGAGAAGAATAGCGTCTAATTTAAAACCTGACAAAAACAACCACATTGTAGCTGGAATTTGAATTCAGTCAGAAATGATGTGAAATGCAATACAAGCCATCTGTAAAAAGTCCATTCAGCATGAATAACTTACCAGCCTGCATGTATTTCTCCAGCTGTTCTCGTCTCTGTTCCACCTCAGCAGGAGTCAGTGTGAAGATCTTCTTTGGGGGGAATGCAGGAACCACATTGCTGCCATATTCTTTCTTTATCTGTTGGTACAAAACGCAAGTTGTAATGGTCAGGTTGCAGGAAAGCAGCCTATACAACCTGCTATTTCTTTAATTCTTTTGAGAATTAATGGAATTTGGGAAGAGTAAGGTGACTTGGTGTGTTTTGTTTTTTTATTCGAATTTAGAACATCTGTGAAACCAGATATATAAGTTCATAGGCCTAAAGCAATTAACTTCAGTACAGAGTAGCAGTCTCTTAAATTAAGAGTTGTGGATTCATGCAGTTTGAGATGAATCACAGGTTTATTTTAAGCCCGGTTTCATCGACTAGCTAGTGGAGTTTCCGTGCATAACACACACACACACACACACACACACACACACACACACACACACACACACACACACACACACACACACACACACACACACACACACACACACACACACACACACACACACACACACACACACACACACACACACACACACACACACACACACACACACACACACACACACACACACACACACACACACACATCTGGAACCCTGAATGTCTCGTCATTCCAAGTTTACTTTGTCTTCCAGCTTCTTGACTCATTTCTTCCCATTTTCTATCATCGGGGCTGGTAGCTTTGAACCGTGGAAGTCTTAAACTAAGCCTTCACAGATCTAAAATCACACATTAAACGTGCTTTAATTCTAACCTGTATACTGCAGCGCCGGTTATACAAACACCAGCTCTCTGAGCCACAGACACTAAGCACAGGTTACAGTGGCATCAGTCATCAAAATCTGAAATAAGTCAGAGCTAATACAGCTTCTTTTTAGTAAAATTGTTTTCACTGTAGGCTTGGGGCTTGTTGGCAACATGCCCCTTATCTAGCAGAAGTGTGACCTTGTTACAAATCTTCATAGAAGAGAAAACAAGCGAAACAAATAACATTTAAATTTTCTCAGCAATAACGAGGTAGAGTGTACCCCGCAATCACCAGAGTGTTTTGGGGTCGCGCGTACGCCACAGGAAGCCTTGTGGGGTTGGTTGTTAAAGATTCGAGTGTCTTCCCCACACCCTGTTGCCAGGCAACAGCAACTGTCAGACTGGATAACACAGACTTGAGGACGGAGATAGCAAAGTTTGGCCCTTGCTTGCTTATTTATTAATGTGTGGAATCAGGAGACCGGGCACTTCTATAAGACTGTGGTGTACCTCTTATATCACAAAGAGCTCACAGGTAGTCCGCCAGAAATCCAGCATATACATCCACCTACTACAGACAATGCATCTACCCCTGCAACATAATTTGCTTAAAAAAAATTTGTTAATAATTTTCTTACACAATTTTCCACCACAGCAGTATAGGAAACAAGTAGATGCTGAATACACTAATTGTTAACAGCTCTAGCTGTGTAAAGCATCACTGAAGCAGAGACCAAAAATGCTTAAGACCAGGCAACTCAACACTTTCCAACAACATTGCTTTTTCTTTCTCCACAGTCCTGCCAATTTGCATGCAATAGTTTGAACTCTGGGAGGAATAAAAGCACAAGACCTCAAGCCACCGTGGTCGTGATTCACAGAGATTGGAGGCTGGCGTATCGACCGTACGACACAAAGACGAGAGAAAGGTCACACTGGATGGATGTGGTGGCATTTAAACAGCTTTCAGCGCGCTACACATTGCAGACCGGTCAATTCTGGCCCACTCTAGCACACTGACTGCAATATGTGACAGTATATTGTGATGGTTGAAGACTTACCTGTTCATGGAGGCCAAGCAGCTGACTATAGCGTACCCGACAATGCAGCACACCATTGACGTGGATGTTGTAGGCCTGTGGGAAAGATTGGGGGGGAATTAAAATATGAGGAGGAAGACTGTTCAAAGATCTGACATACTGCAGAGAAACTTATAAGTAGCTTGTATCTATCGATCTGTCTGACAAGCTTGTAGGTGGACATTAAATACTTTTCAATGGATCATCCAAAGCTGACTGCGATATCTTCACATTTCCCAAGGTACCAGGTTATAAATGCACTGTAGAAATAAAACCACAACTGCAGAAAGAAGCAACAATAAACAACATCCTGTGTTTCACTACTGAACCAAAAACAACCTCAACCCCCATTCATCTCACCCATGAGGGTTTTTCCTCATTCTTAGTTTTCATAAGGATGACTAAACAAGGGGAAAACAGAACCCGGTGCCCTCCAATCAAAACAGCCTCTCTTTGCATTATGCAGACGCTAACTAATAGAAAAAGAAAGGATCGCATGTGGAAGGTTTGATTCCTTCTCTGAAACACCCCATGTCTGTTTTGAAAGACAGACATGCATATATCACTGGATACTCCAAAACCACCATTTGGAATCAGCAATCCAAATACTACGTCTGCTTGCCATCATGTTTAGAGCCAGTCTCAGAGAGCAAATCAATTTTTCATGTCAGATGCCTCATCAAGTGTTGGGAATGGTACTAAACCACAAAAACAACAAAGTGATACATCAGTTATGCCCTCAGGAAAGGAACATTTTAAAATTTTGTCCAAATATGGGCTCACTTACACAAGAGCAACATTAAACTGAGAAGGAATTTGTGTTTTTCACAAGATAACACAACTCCGCCAGTTAACCCTGCCACTATAAACACTAAAACTGTTAATTTGATAGAGAGAATGGCCCAAAAACATGACACAGGAACTTTTACGCCACAGAATCTATTGACAATAACTCATAGTCAAAAACTGCTCAGTGTTTGGCCAATTTTGTGGTTAAAAGCAATCCGCAGCTGCTGTCACATCTTTACAAAAATCAATACACAACTTATGAAGATGACTGATCACCTCTATGGTCTCGGCTAACACATGTAACTGAGTTGGATTTTATAAACATACATTTTCAGTTTTTATGGAAAAAAAAACGACTTATGACAATAATACTAACAAAAGCACTTGCTCCTTCCTTTGCTTAGAAATGTCAGTTCCCAGCAGGCTGTGTACAGCTCTGGCTGGGGATGAGAGGAGGTGCGTTCTGTATGCTTCTTGAAGAGAGTTCCCATTTGGGTGTCAAGGCACAAACTGTCCGAGCTTTAATCTCCTTCCCCTTCTGTCTCAATGTATATTTATAACACAGTGGATCATCTGTCAAAACAAAAAAAAAAAAAAAAAAAGACTCTTGACCACACTGTTGCATGCAGTTGCACATACCGTTGCTGACCTACACGGCCAATCAATAAGAAACAAAGTATGCTCAGACCAAAACTTCTGGAGGGAGAGAGGAAAGCTAAAGAATTTGGAGGAAGGCCAACAAATAAACTCAAAGATGTGAATGTAGGCAGTATCCAGGCAGGAAGGAAGAATGAGTATGCAGAATGTCTTGGCTCTGTTTGATAACACACAAAAAAATGTAGGGTAATTTTTTTTTTGTGTGAATTGCAAGCAGTTCAGCTCAGGGACAGTTCAACAGAGTGAATTCTCTTGCATTTAACCACTATGATTGATTGCTCTTTTCTGCCCACAACTCACAATCAAAACTGTATTTAAACACTGTGAATTTTGTTCTCATCCAAATCTTTGTCGGGTCAAAAACAGTTTGGCTTGATGAAGGTCCAACTGGGATCAAAACATTATCCAAATATTTTTGGCCTGATGAAGGCTCAACTGGGAATGAAACATTATCTATTTAAATAGATTCATAGTTTGGGGTCAGTGTGACTTTGAACTCATTTAAAAAAAAAAAAAAGCCCTCTGTATCGGGCAGATACAGGCCTGCTGTTGAGAATGACTTCCACGGTTTGCAAAACTATAAACAGAAAGAGATGCTTGTTCATATTTAAGCCATAACCCCCATCTACAGTAAATGAGTCACTATTACTTAAGAGTAGCACCAAAGTTGAACTCTCTCTTTCCACACCCAGAAACACTCAAAAACATACTGTAAATACCACGTGAACCAGAGAGGAAGACGCATGTCTGCTGGACAAGAGGAAGTGTGAGCTTCAAAAATAAAGCTTTGTCTGCGCTTGCACCGGAATCGCACCATATTTTAAAAACTGCAGCCCTTGTTATTCTAAAAAGCCCTGTGCAGACTCGGCAGTTTCAGTGGCCTACTGGTTCCAAGGTACACAGCCCATCTCTCAGCATTATAATCAAGCAAAGTCCCTTCCTGTGGGCTGGTTACAGGAAGGTCACAATGACAGTCACAGGGCTGCCAGCAAAGAGGTGAAAAACCGTCGCTTTAAAGTTCCCACTGCAGCACAAGCTAAAAATGTGCTCAGCCAGGTGGAAACGAGCCAGAGATGGCACCTGAAATGCTCAATTTAGAAACTTATTGACTTTCAACATCAAAAGTAGATGTATTCAGAGCAATGTTTATGGGAATAAGCTACATTAGATCAAAATCAGATTTGTGCACACACATAATACTGTCTTCACAAATTCTATAAAAAGGTAATCTAAAACTAATTTTGTACTTCTTGAGGCAGCGAGGACTCCAAAAACAGTGACATGTTCAAATATAAATGAGCTAATTTCAAGGTTTTATTTTCCCTCTTTGGAGCACACACAGTCAAGATGGAAAATAGTCATTCGCAGGTGTGTGTGACATTGAGAACAGCTATGATGTCACATGGAGATCAGATGTTGCAGATGTTATTTCAAAGCATCTGGTGAATGTGAGACTTTCTGTGCTCTTTTATTTAAAAAAAAAAAATCTGATACAAAAATTATTTTATTGAAAACTGTAGACTTAATATTATAAAAAGGATCCCAAGATTATTTGTTGTTGTATTGATTGTTTCAAACAGGAAATAACCTTGAACCCAAGCTGTTCCCTAGCAACATAATGACTTGTGTTCATGGATAGGACTTGTGTACAGGCATGGTAACAGACACATTCACACCCGTGCTGTAGTCTAAATTATCAAGCCACACAAGAGGAGGAGAAAATATTCTGAGCTGTCAGTAAGTATTTTAAACGATACTGCCTCTGCCAAACATTTGGCACAATTCATCCTCGTGGTTTATGAAAAAAAAAAAGTGTGAAACGTCCACAAAAAGTTGTTACACACTTCACTACAGCTGTCCTTGTCCAACCTCCATGAATTATCCTCTCTGAGCACTCAGCTAATGTGTCAGGGCAACAGCAACACAAGGTGTAGCACCTTTCAAACGCAACAGCAATTCAAAGTGCTTTGGAAGACGAATAAAACCACATTTAAAAGACAATGGGAAGCAGAATGGAATCGAACAGAGCACACAGTTAGGCTACGCTGTACAAAAACTAAGAAAGATGATGGAGCTGCAGATCATTGCTGCTCTTGATATGTTGTCAGACCTGCTATATTTAACAACGTTGGTTGTATTTCTCCCTAAATAGAGCAAAGGACTGTGATATCGTGGTGGCGAACCTCAAATCTCAATAAGAATTTAAGTGCTGACTCAAACCTTTGAAACAAAAGGGACTCTGTTGTGCCTGAGGTGAGGAATCAGAGATGAGGAATCAAGGATCGGGCCGCACTCAAGTCTCTTCAGGTGGCTTCAGACAGCAAGGGACAACATGACACTTGATGCCGACTTAAGACACACCTCAACAACGCAACACATGTGGCCACATCACAACATCTACAGGCTGAATTTCTAAGCCAAGTGTAATGTTGAATCATGATAAAGACCAGGGGTTACTTTCCTGTTGTTGCTTTCATTAGCTTCACTGAATCACACTCAGTCCTTAGCATGTCTAGGCAGGACGCATTCAAGGTCAAAAACACTTTTACTCAACTTCTCCACAATGTAATTCTCTAAATCTAGTGTATTCACCTATCTAGACTGCATCCTTATGAAACACAGTAATTGCATGTGATGCAAAATTAGCATGTTGTGGTCTAACTCTGGGTGTAGCTGTTTTTATTGCAGTCTGGGGAGCTGTGTGGTGATACATCAGTGCCCAGGCTATCAGACCTTTTTTTTTTTTTTTTTGGAATGACATTAACCAGACCTGTGGCCATCTGAAGCCCGGGTTTAACACAGGCTCAGTGAAAACGGGTAAAACAGCAACACAAATTATCATGCTCACCACATATGTTGATCCATTTTCTCCCGAACGAACCTCCGTTTCGGGAATGGAAAAATGCATTTTTAGCTCCAAACACAGCCTGACGACCGGTCCTTAAACGCCACCACAGCTCACGATGGAGAAGAGGGCACCACAGTTTCCCCACAAAGTCCACTGCAGTGACTGTCGGCGGGCACCACAGAGGAGGAGGGGGCTCTCACACGGTTCATCCACTGGTTTGGAAGTCCGGGGACGGCGGAGGAGACTGCTGACGACTTTATTATCCGGCCAACAACTCATATACCAACTAGCATTCACATAAAACTTCTCCCACGTCAGTGTCAAACTTTTCTCACTGCCGTTCCCGCAGCAGCCATGTTGCAAGTGTTAAGTAATTACACCTCCAGTATTGGCGTTAAAATGTCCTTTCCCACCAGCTTTTAAGTAATTTGCGATGACTTAAAACCACCTACTGTGAGATTTGAGTTTCAACGCCTACAGGTAACTCTGTTCATCAGCGTAACCAGATGAAGTTTCCGGATAAAAGGTGCAGATGGTTCCTGCAAACAACACAGCGTCGCAGAGCCGTTGGCAAACCTTTCGAGATATTAAGGGGAGACAGTTGAACTTGTTGGTGGTTTTGGCTTGTTTTTCCTGTCTCCGACGTTTGCTGAAGAGGAATCTACACGGCGACGGAGGAAAGTCATAGATAAAATGTTGTAGAAACGGCAGAGAAAGCACAGGAACCAGGGCCGTCGAGCCAGTCTGAGCTCAGTCTAACTGGTGGCCCATCAAGAGGCATTGCAACAGTCCTTCTGGGACAAACCATTTCACTCTCAGCCGGGGGTCACAGACGATTCACGAGTTAAATACAATAACACTGCTAGCATAATTTCCATTACATATGTTACAGTTAAGGAAATTACAATGTAGTATAATTTAATAAATCTGCTACATGTATGTTTTCCCTTACATTTTTCATTTCGTAAAATCGTGTAACTTTAAACCCCCCACTTCATTTGGCGCAACCCAAAGTGACAGTGAAATCGCAGTCAAAATTCATAACAGTGAGAGAAAAGATGCGTCCAGATTTGGTGGACAATTTTAGAAATTTGATAAAATAAGACTGTAAATGCTTTAAAATATTTAGACTGGTGGGCTTTATTGCACAAAATATCATTTGAATCGGAAGAAATGCTCGAATGCGTTGAGGGTTTTACATTAAAGTATATTTCTTGCAGTAAAACGTTAAATTAAACCACAGGTTTTTTAATTTGGTGCAAAATGAATTGTTCGCACATGCTGTGAAATTCCCTGCACAACTAAACAAGTCAGATGATTATTGTATGTATCCGTGTGCTGCTGTTTATTCTATTCGCTGCATAACGCAGATAATATGACATTAAATACTTCAAATTGAGTGTATGCGTAATTGCAGCGCAAAATTTAGTTGGTCCTCCAGACGGAGTGTTGGAACTGCTTCCTGTCACATGTCCTATACAGTAGGATCATATGACTCCAGCCGATGAAAATGAAAGCTGGGTGCTGCCAGCGAAAACCTGTAGTGCTTATTTTCATCTTTAATTTGTGCATTTTCGGAAGTTATCAACTGACCGAGCTGCAGGTAAGACCTGGTGTTTGGCAAAGCAACAGCTGTGGTGTTTACCAGAGAGGGTAAATGTCACCTCGTGTCCACATGTAAATGAAAAACAGCTTGTTTTGGTGCAGCAGCTGTCTGTGGCAGCGAAGATGACTGAGAGTCCTGTTGTTTATACGATGTTTTTCACTGGTAATCACTTGTCATCGCAGGTATGTGAGCTCTGCAGCGGTACAGTCCAGAATGGCTCCGCCGTGGGCCGCTTCTGCTCCTCATCCGCGGGTCGGATAGACAGCCGCTGCTGCTTGAGAGGAGACAACACCAGCGACCCTGAACGCATCATCGGGTAGGACTGTGGTGTTGCCTTCAGGGTCAATCAGAAATATAGAAAGTGTATTTACTATCACATTTATAAGTTTTAAGTGGCCTGTGGATAACAAGGTGTGGTGCAAGGTAACAAAATTGTCTACAAAACACTATGGATAAAGAAATAGATAAATAACTAATTAATTAAATGTTAAAAATAAATACGATTTTAGGCATAATAAGTAAATACAAGTACAGTTTTTAGTAATTATTCATTTCAGAATTGATTCATGTATTTTCATGTAATATTATCTGTCTTTATATATCCTTTGCTGTACTTTTTGTAATTTCTGTAATTTTTGTTTATCATGTCTTATTTGTTTATCTTCGTTTATACAATAATTAGGGGGTGTAGCTTAAATAATTTTATTATTTTATATATTAAATCATTTTATTTATTACAATAAATAAAGAACTTATCTCATGTCTGAATACCTTTGGTCTTTTTGGTCTTTTCGGTCTCAATTAGGATCCTCATTCCCTCTCAAAGAAATTTTGAAAGGAGCACTGATAGTAAGACAGATTGTGTTCTGCTTTGTTATGAACTTGTATATAGTCACACCCTCCTACTGTGTATTCTAGGCTGCTAATGCTAATGATGTAGCCTTTGTCCCTGTTAAATACCAATTTCCCCATTGTGGGATAAATAAAGGAATATCTATCTATTACAAGATGAATGAGTCTGCAACTTCTAACATAACATAACGTTCTATTTGTTACATTAATGTTTCCACGTCTTTTCCTTTGTGTCAGGCTGGATCTGTCCAATTGTTCACTGACTCAAGTGGAGGATCTTCAGGGAGCATCATCAGCATTAATGATGTGTGTGCACTTTCATACCTTTGTACACGACATACAGTACAGTGTGCAGATAAAATGGCAGAACACCCCTCATCAGTTACCCTTTGAGGTTATTTTTAAGGCAAAGAAGATGTGTCTTTGATCTTGGTGTTCATAAGACCTTTCTTAGTTAACAAGGGTTTAAGAAAGTTTTTATTTCTAGCAGCAAATAAAAAAATGTACATCTTACTGGCAAGGATCAAAACTCGTCAACTACTCTAATAAGAAACAGACCTAAAGCAAATTAATCTCAGAAAAGTATATCATTAGATCACTTCTGGTCTAAAGAACGTATGACCTTGTCTTTTTCATCCATGTGGAAATATTTGTCTTTCCCCTTCTGAAAGTTTTTAACTTCATGAATTCTTGCTTTGCAGAGACCTCTCACTCAATCCTATTGTCAACATCAGTGACACGGCATTTCAAGGATTTATTGATTTGCACTACATGTGAGTATTCTGTTACTAAAACTGAGCTTAAACTATGACAGCAGCACCACAGGGTGAAGATTTATTTCTTTGTAACTCTCATGTTTGTATATCTATTTTAGGATTTTGCCACAAGACATATTCTGTCCAGGCGGTAACACTTCTTGGGAAAAGGTGGAGATCAAAGTGGGAAACCGTCTTTGTGAAGGCCAGAAAGATATGTGCAACCAGACTGGACAGCTGTGTAAGTTCCCTCTGATGATCTTCCATTGAGACGAATAAAACCACAGTAGCCTTCTTGTAACTCATGGCATCTGTTCTTGTCATTATTGACAATCCTCAGCCATTAACTGCCCAGAGAACTCCCTCTGTGCCCCCTATGGCCCCGGCCTCTTTGAGTGCAACTGTGCCGACAATTATCATGGATATAAGTGTCTTCGTGAGGTCAGTTCTGCACATAATTCACATTGCGGTGCACTTCATGACTAAGTTTAATACTGGCGGACTTGAGTCTTTTCATTATTTAAAGTTATGCACTTATTTTCTTCGCCAATAGGGGCAGTTCCCAGCTGTCCAGGTGTTTGGGCCTCTTGGAGCATCTACAGTTGTGATCTCCCTCCTGCTGTGGGTCACCCAGAGACGTAAGGCCAAGTCACTCTGAGGCTGAGCTGCTTTATCTGCAATGATGCACTGAGCTGAAACTGACTGTTCTGAAAGGGTAAATGCTGACTCACAGTCTGAGGTGACCTCAGGCTTCCTTTTTTTTAAAACATTATTTTATGTCATTTTACAGCTTTTGAGGGGCAGCTTCATTTTATCCAGGGACATTTTTAAGACTGGCATTATCAGTGCAATTTTAGAGAGAAACTTTATTTGAACACACTGTTCATAGTTTTTGGCAATAAGACCACTTTTAACACTTTAATTAGAAAATGTCATTAACTGGCACAAGATATTAGACACAAGAAGAGATTGTGTTGATTTGCTTGCTGTTAACTGTGCCAAAGATGTGCTGAAGTGCGTTTGGCTAATTGTTTACTGAATGCTGAATATGTATTTTACTCAGAGCAAAAACCAAGATCATTAAATTATTCATTTAAAATTTCAAGTTCAACTGAGCCTTTAGAAGTGATATATGAGATGATAGATGATAGAAGATATGATGAGATACTGACTAAAGTATGTTATTTAGTTATCACCTCTTTTTTTTACCACAAGTTTTTACCTCCAAGATGAAACAAACATGTTTACTGTTAAACTGCACTCCCTATATCCTTTGTTCATCAGTCACATGACATAAACAGGAAAATATCTCGATGTGGATGCTTGAGTAGTTTTGATGCTTCTTCCAAATGAGATTCAGTGTTTTAATGAAATACTAAGACAATACATTTAATTGTTTTGCTTGAGTTGCCACTGTGACATCATGTATGTACAAGCACAAGTGGTCCCAGTGTGTTACAATAAATAAACGGCCAAATCAACTGAGTGAATATGAGATTTGACATTAACTAATAAATGACCTCTGTAGAGGAGAAATAAACTGTATCTGTGGATAAAATGTTGCTTTTTCCATGTTTTGTTTTCTCCTTTTTCCTTTAAACATCAACATCTGTGCCAATAAGAAATCTGAAGCACATGAGGATCACTTGTTGACAATGACATAATAAAGAATCTGACTTCCTTTGCCATAAAAATATTTTACTACTTTGTTCATGTCTTTAGTCGTCTCTATCCTGTTCGAGTGTTCAGGTCATTAAAACCTAATGTGAAGAGTTTGTGTGAGCCCTAAAAGTCCTCTAAGATACTGCAGCTGTAATTCTTATTAGGGAACCATTTCTAAGTAGTTTCAGACTGTGGTTGAATGTGGGAATGTGTTGTGAACCCCAGTGGGATTGCTCTGCTCTAAATACTAGCAATTAAATCTTTTGTTGTTAAAAAAAACCAAACAGTTCATAACATGGATCTTCTAACATCTTGCCTATAACCAATATTAGAAAAGGCAGAACTGCCCTCCTCAGTCAATCTGCCCAGGGTCATGAATTTCTCCAATTATCTGATCCTTCCATAAAAACACACATGGACTTTGTTTAAAAAAGCTTATTCCATTTCAGATATATATTTATTGCATGCTAAAAGCACGATATTTTGTGTTGTGCGCAAGCACTGGAGCACACAACTCCTGGATCAGGGCACATAGCAATAGCCTCTAGACGACGTGAGCAGGAGGTCGTTCACTGGTCCACGTTCTTGACTCGCAGCACCACAGGGACCGAGGTGCACGGGATCATCCCCAGGTCTGTGATGACTAGATCCACAAAATCAGGCGGCGTCACGTCGTACACCAGGTTCAGCAGCCCGAGTGACGGCACTTTCTGCCAGTGCTCTAGCTGGGTCCTTCCTTTACGAGTCACAATGAGGTCATCGGGGTCATCTGGAAAGGACGGAGGAAGATAAAGATGACAGAATCAGAGTTTATCTAATGTGAGGAAAGAATTTTAATGAATACATACGTACACTTTAACATTTCTGTCTGGTTTTTTTTCCCGTACCTAGTTCATTGGACACGAAGGAATCTGTCTGCACCCTCTCACAAAACTTGTAAGTCTCACAACACACCAGCACAGGCACGTTAAAGGCTTTGGCCACCAGAGCTATCTGTGACGTCCCCACGCGAGACATGACGTAACCGTTGGCCAGCAGAGCGTGAGCACCAAGGAACACCTTCGATACCTTTGAGGTCAGAGTTCAAGACATTATTATGGCACGTCCACACACACACACACACACACACACATATACACAAATAAACATACAGTAAAAGAAATTTTATGTGCTTTAAAAAACAACAACAACCTTTGGCTGCTCCTTAAGTAAATATTAATGCTTTGCTTGACCTGGTCAGGCTCTACTTTGCAACTGTTTTGTAATTACCTCTGGAAGGATGTAGGAGACAGCCGAGATGAGGACGTAGGTGCAGCTGATGCCCCTCTGGACCAGACGCCGCAGGGCCTCCCGGCCCTCCAGACGAGGCCTGCTGTCCACCACGATCACACGGAACTTCCTGCCCTTCTCAAAGGCCTCGCACAGGATGTGGTTGACCAGTGACGAGCTGAGCAGAGGGAAGCGGAAAGTAGAGATGAAAATGAGAGGTGGTTGTATTAGTAGAGAATGTGTGTGTGGGGGGAGGTTGAGGGAGTTTAAGGGGCGGGACAAGAAATGGGAAGAGAAAGTGATGAGTGGTTGAAGAATTGGATCTTAGATCTGGATACATAAGCGTTGCTTTTATTCTGCATGACAAACAATTACGCAATGCTTAGTAACAGGGAACTGCAGACTCAACAGCTAGAAACTAAAAACGCTCAATTACACACAGAATAAACATGAATTATTTCCTTGCTTGTCAACATTAAGTGGCTTACCATCCATAAACTAGAATGACATCTCCATCACTGATCTTTTCTATGGAGGACTTGGCAATAGCTTTAGCAGCGAGGGTGATCTTCTCATTAATGTAGCATTCGATACAGCTCAGCAGTTTGTCCTTTGCCTAAACAGAGAAAATACATGAATGGGGGGGGGATAACATGTTAAGCTCAAGAGATGTTTATTCATGATAATTTTGACCTATACAAGTGTGCCGCTAACCTCTTCTTCTTTGCATTGACTTGGAATATTGGAGATCTCTTTCTTGATGTATTTGATTGCATTACCCATGCTGGCTGACAGGGGGCGACATTGATTCAAAAAACTGCAAGAAAAACAAGACAAAAAGGAATCAGTTTGTGTTTAACTCCCAAATCTGGCTGCATATTTCTTATATAAAGTGACAAATTAAGAGAATCTGAACTAACACACAACAAACATTAGATCCATTTTTTGTACCTGATATAAGGTTTCAGCTTGTTGACCAAGTCTCTAGAAAGCTCCTCGTTTGGGGGGGTGGTATAGTCCCTTATTACCTGGGGGGGGAAACACGTTGCTTTGAGTTTGTTTACTCTGAATCTACCCGCAATAAGAACTGTGTCAACCTCACACTAGGAAATGCCTTTTCTGAGGAAATGGGGTGGGATTGCTAGCTGCCTGAAAAGCTGATGCTGAGCTGCATTGATGGATGGACAGCCAGGAAATAAGTTGGAAGCTGGACTGTATTGCTTCATATTTAGGAGCTGAACAGCACTGCTGGCTTAACTTTGTATGAAGGAGAAGCTGAAGGAGTATGGAGAACTGTAATAATAGGAAAGGGATAAAGGGTGCAAAATATTGTGTCAGCAATAGAAAGTGTCGAATTGAAAATGATAGTGGAGGGACTTTAATGAGCTGAAGTGTACGGAGAAGGAGTTCGGATGTCATTCAAGTGTCTTAGTTGGAATAAGGGTAAACCATCAGCTGAAGTCTATTTTGAATGCCTTCAGCACACATGAAGCCTGCTGATACTAGGTGAAGATTTTAACTACACTCTGCATGTAATGTCACCCACTCTAACTTTAAACATTTTGCCCAATAATTAGAAAATTCCAGAAAAGCTATAAATACTTTGGAAAGTATGAAAGATTCAAACAAATACAAATGAATGAAGTTTCTACACTGAGTGACGTTGAGGTTGTCAGGTGGCAAAAAACCAAGGAGTACTATTAATAATAAAAAAAAAACCAAGAAGAACATAATTAATTGCTCAGTAAACCCACCAATTATTATTACAGTTTAGATACAACCCATCCTCAGTTTAAACTGAGCATGTGTATCAAGACAAGGTTGTTGATGTGATATTTTCGTACTGGTTCCATTATATGTATTGATTTTATTCAAATAACTTCCTGTGTACATGTGTGCATGACAACATCTAATGGGAAAAAGAATGTGTTGTTTCTGTTGAGCAGGAAGCATTTTGTGAACATGGCTTTGACCAATAAGGCAGTTGTCAAATCACTTGAAAAGCTTGTCTTCTTGTTTAGTTAATGAGTAGTAATGTTCAGTTTCTGTAGTCATGTGCTTGAGGTAACTATTTTTTCAAATAGTAACACTGTAACAACATATAAGTCTATGAGAAGTGTGTCCAATATCTGGTTACATCTCACACTTTTATTGTACTTGATCACCAACAGAATTAAATTAAACTTTGCTTTTTTCGTTGCGGTTGGTCTAAGTACTGGAGAGGGATGACAATGCGTCCCATTGTCATCCCTCTCCAGTACTAAGTGTATAGTATAAAGCACTCAGACTGAATAGCCCGTTGTCTGTGTACTGCACCTGTTTGAAGGCATGCAGCAGGGCGACAGAGCGAGCATTGGAACCTGCCACAATGCCCTGTGAATACTGGAGACCCAGTCGAACAATAGCAGGATGGATCACCGTAGAGGGAATGCTGCAGCACACAAAAACAGTCAATAACAACCAGTGAGATATAAAGTCACTTTAAGGGATTAAGACAAATTATTGCCACTACATCAATCAAACTCTTCTAAGACAATGCAACTGGACGATGTATTGCACTATATGGTATATTGTCACTTTACCCAAGTTGCTGTGTTAGAGGGGCTTTGCGACTGTACTGGTGGAGATGAGAAAACAGGCTGACTTTGTAGCCGTAGTCTGACCGCAGTGGGATCTGAAATGAAACAGATTAGAGTCAACTGCCATCAGTCCCCAAAACTGAAACTAAAACTGAGATCACAAGGTAAACACACAGTCACAACACAACCTATAGACAATTCAATAAATGGCTGCAGGTAAAGTCTTTAAGTAAAATTCAATGGGCGACGAGGAGAAACAAGGTTACTTTAGAGCCAAATTCCTATATTACTATTGAAAGACTCCTCTAAAATAAATATCACCCAGACTTGTTCATGTGTAACTTAATAGGTGTGATTTTGTTACCAAATACTCTCCAGGGGTAAACAGAGTAGCACGGAGTACAACCATAAACCTGCACAGCAAACAGCTCAGTGTTGTAGGTAAACACAAAGAACGAAAAAACAAGTTTCCAACAATCCCATCCCATCGACGTACAGTACCACCTCTCACTCAATGGACCAAACAATACATTTTCATAGAATGTGTGGTGTTGGAGCACAATAACGAGTACAGGTTAGCAAACAAAACAAAATTAGACAAATGTCAATGGCACACATTTAAGGAAGTCAGACCTTGACCTTTGTAGCGGCATTGTACCCTGGTGTCTGAAAGAAATGTTAGGTACAGTCACATGCAGTTCTGACTCATGGCTGTGTGAGGTTACACTGAATCACACTTCATGATAAACACGCTGTCAGTTTTCACCACTGTGTTTTAAAATTGAGTTTGAGGACTGTCCTTGTTGTACATACCTACAAGACAAATTTTAAGTTGACGTTCACTTTTACTGTAAATGACCAAATGTGAGTGACAATGGCATTAATCTTCCTGATCACGTTAATTAGGCTCCTGTAGCTGAGATCATAATATATTTCAAACATTTTTCTTTCAGTGTTCCTCCAAGATGTCAAGATACCTTTGATAGTGTAGGCCACAACATACAAGATTTAGCGTTTTCTCTGACAAATGTAATTCCTTGGCCTCTCTCTAACAAACTGTCAACAGCCTTTGTGATTTCTTACAAGCAGGAGTATTAAAAAGGTGGACCAGTTATCCTATTTACTATATATTAAAAGACATTATATATAATATTGGCAGTAAATGCCCGATTAATAACAACCAAGATCCAGACAATTCCTTATAAGCTTTAGACATTGATCACACAATTTTCATTGATCAATCTGATCAGTTTTTCATTACTTACATTTCCTCATTTCAATGTGTTTACAGGAAATTTAGTACTTGTGCTCAAGATTTAACACACTCACAACACTCGTCATGTGACGGCAAGCTGTCCTGAATCATGCATCATACAAAGCATGCTTTCACGGTTCAAGGTTTTTGGAGACATAAAGTAGCTAACCTGTTGTCTTTCCAATTTCTTTGCCAGTTTCTTTAAAACCTCTGGGTTGTCCACCTGGACATGTTCTGGAAGCCTCTTCACCACTGGAAACACATAAAAAGGGAGACGGTCTTCCACTGTGTAAAATTTCAGACTGTATGATGACTTATGCTGACCCTCAGTCTATTACAGTACCTGGCTGCAGCTCACTAGGCGGTGCTTTAGGTTTGCCCGTGGCGGGCTGCTGTCCCACCTCTCCCTTCTTGCCCTGTTTGGAGGCCCTCTCGGCATCTTGCCGAGCTCTTCTCTCAGCTTTCAACTCTGCTTTACTCTTAGCTGGCTTGTCTGCCAGAGCAGGATTTTCTGAGGCAGGCACAGGAACCGGAGGAGGCACTGCTGAAGGAGCTGGGGGAGACACAGATAGTTAGAGGGGTCAGGGTAAAGATCAATTATAGTCATGGATTACAGTTAGAAAAATCACAGATGTAACTATCTGCTACTAGAAATTAATGACACAAAGACACAAACTAATACAAATGTGCCTAATGTCCATATTGTGCTGTCCACATAAAATGCACCTTTCTGTGTTGTGGGTTGGGTTGGGGGCTGGGAACCTGAGCTGACAGGCTTCTTTTCTTTTTCGCTTTCCTGAGAAGCCTTCTCATCTTTTTTCTCTTTGTTTTTCTTCTGCTGTTTCTTCTCTTTCCTCAGCCGCTGTTTGTCCTCTTTGGTCAGCTCTTTGCCTTCATCCTGTCAAAGAAAAACATTACAATTAAGCCAAACACGTAGCTTTATGTGAGACTGTGACTTATGTCAAGAACATGCTAACCTTTGCTCGTTGAATTTCCTCGGTCTTGACAACTTCATCTGTAAAACACCCAGAGGATGATTATATGAGTACATCAGTTTATGGCACACTTACACAGTAATAACAGGACCAGCCTTTATTGGGGATGCTGTTAGCTGTTAGGCTATGTGACTTCATAGGTTTGCACCATGCTAACGACACCAGTGTCAGAGCTGGTTGTCCACCATCTTCTGCCCAACAAAGAGACAGCTTAAAACAGCCATTTTAAGTTGTTCTTTTAATCTAAAAAGCTCCTCGAAAAGATGATGCAATAACATCATGATGTCTGCCGTTAAACTACTACAGTACAGCGCTATGGTACCGTTGACTTGCTCGCAATGCTAACGTTAGCAGCACTAGCATGAGGAAATTAACTCTGCTACAAGCCAAACTCAAAGTCCACAAAACACGAAATAAAAGCGCAAACGATTCTGTCGCTGCGCCCAAAGCAAAGTCATTAAAATTTCCTGAAAACAGTGATAAAGTCCAGCTGTCACACACTCCCGCACTCACCTGTCTGTCCACTGTCAGCCATGTTTACGATGCTGCTTCACTTCCTCTGCTGCTGCACAAACCACCACCCCGGGAAATGTACATCGCCCCCTTGTGGAGAGACGTGGTGTTGCCACCGCTCTATATTCTATTGATGTTCTGTTAAAAGTAGATAGGATTTAATTAGCTTGTCATCATTTATTTTTCTTACATACCGTTGTTTCTTATAAAACCTTTGTTTGTTTGTCCCAATTTTATAGCAATACCTTGAACTTTTATCCATATCTACAGAGGATCTCTGCATGTTTTTTCTGCATCATTTTATGATATTTTCAGGGTCCATACTAAATATGCCGTCATTAATTCTCTGTTAAGATTACATTTTGAAAATGTGCCTAATGTAACAGCATGCAATATATTGCACCGAACGAGTAACAAATGGAAGCGTAACCTACTTCAAAGACTCTTTTTATGTACATCATTAGGATTGGCTGACATGTTTGCATCTCTCTTAATAATGTGTCAACATGTGGAAGGCTAATGGCGATGGGTGTGAAATAGTAACAGGCAGTTTCTTTATACTGTGACCTCCATACAGTCTTGTTGGTCTTCAGGTGCACATCTTTTGGTTACTATTTTGCACATTGCAGTATTCAATCCATCCATTCATTATCTATACCGCTTATCCTTAAGGGTTGCCAATCCCAGCTGACACTGGGTGAAAGGGGGGGTACACCCTGGACTGTTTGCCTGTCAATCACATGGCCGACACATAAAGATGAACAACCGTTCACGCTCACACACACACACCTACGGGCTGCAGTATTCAATATTCTACCTTATATCATGAACCTTTGCACATTCCCTCGTACAGAAAACAAAACTGTACAGCTCTTTCATTTCATCTCACAATATTTTATATATTGTCAGTTTCTATTATACATTTATACTGCTTAGCTTTATCAGTACTTGCTTTATCTTTCTTTATATTTTCTGTTTCTATACATTTTGCTATATATTGCTATATTTGCTACTTATGTTTATGCTTATTGTTGCAAAAGCACACCAAGGCAAATGTGAAAACCTATTTGGCAATAAACATGATTCTAATTCTGATAGAATTACATTAGATAGATGAAACATTATTATCAAAACTGCAGAACTGCAGAACATAATGATTACTATCATATATTGTAGGTATCAGGGATGCTGTCAATAGTTCTGAATCCTCTGACCAAGACTCAGGGTGTCCAGACTCTGAACTGCTATGTAGTTTGACCTTAGACAAATCTTGTCACCCTGATGTAAAATAAATAAACAGGTGATTAAACAAATAGATAAAGAGGATGAAATATTTGCTTTAGGAGAACAGAAATCTTGAGTGTTATTTATACATGTATGGTGATAAGGAAGCCAAAGTAAATAACATTTTTGTCTTATTTATTTTTGTGTTATGTATTTGAACAGACTGAAGGACATATGACAAAGAATGCAGCTTCTCACAAAATAATCTTCAGGATGGAAAAATCTCTGTTTAATACATGTATGCAATCAGGCCAGTTATATATTTTTAACCATTCTATAATTAATCTGAAAGAAGGAAAAACCTCTGGCTCACCCAGTTTGAAATGGGCTTGTGTAAGAACATCTGACTCTTCTTTGAAATTTTAGACAATTATAAGAAACTTTAATTCACCGCTGTGTGTGGTCAGCAATCTTTTATTTGCTTTTTCAAACATGCGTACAGAAAACACCCAACACCAAACTAATAAAGAAGAGAAATCATCTATCACAATCTTTCTATCTACCACCTCCAAAATATGCAGCATACACCACAACGCCACTGTGTCTTTGATTCCACGCTGGTGTCTGCTGACTGAATTCACGACGCAGTAGCTGGTTGAAGGGGACCAAACCTCACAGAAACACCTGACTTGGTTCCGTTTGACCAGCCACAGCAAGGCGTGTTGCTTCAGCTGCAAGAGCCAGAGCGAGAGAGAGAGAGGGAGAGCAGGGAGAGAGAGGGTAACAGGGGTAGAGGACGTCGAAAAAGGAGGAAATAGTAGAGGAGACAGAGCAGAAATAGAAGGTGGGCATCATCTGCAAGCAGTCAGGCCGTCATGTCCTCTTCAATCTTACCTGATGAAACAGAGAGAGAGAAAAAGAATATCATCAGTGAGTCAGATACAAACATATCCGGCATAGTTACAACATAGAGACAAGTGTCTCCATGTTACCAAGCAGATAGTTCCTATTTAGAGGTTTGGGAACCCTGACAGCCGGTGACATCGCCCTATTTCCTTCCAAACCCAGCCTACAGGAGTGAACCTTCACCCTCAGTGACAGCTCCACATCTCTGCCCTCCCTCCGCTCTTCCTTTTTTGAGAGTCCTGCGGTTGCTATAATGGGTGACAGCTGTGGTCTGTCAATCCTCCTTGACTGTCAGCCGTTGGGGCAGGGCAGGAATTTTTCAAGAAGTCCCTGAGACCCTATCAGCGGCCCTGAGAGTAATGCTAACTGCACACGTGCCTGAGCTGAAGGAGAGGGAACAGGCCTTTCACCTGTTGTCCTGCCACACACACACACACACACACACACACACATACATACACACACGCACGCACAAACATACATGCTCATGAACCCTGACATCCCCCTCCCATCCCATAAAACACACAAAGGCACCCTCAGACAATTGTGCCGAACAAAGTTCCCTCTTTTATAACTGCTAAATAAAGAATAAAATCATTAAGGTCTCCTCTTCCCGGCGTGGTTGGTGCTCAAGTCCCCTCGAAACCACACACTTCCTTACATTCCATAAGTGGTGTATTAATATGGGGATATAAGGAAGCATGTACTCACAAGGGGCAACAACTGGATTCACCGCTGCTCGCACACAAAGCACCCTTTCATAGTCACAGTTGCAGAGTAGCAGGAGCAACCAGCTTAACAATGGTTAACTGTGACAGAGCGAGCTAAAGAGGATGGGGCTGGAGATCATCTGCGCCACAGACTTTAAAAGAAAATTAAAAGTTTGTTTGATTGAGGGGGAAATTTCAAGTTTCATCTGTGCTGAAAATGCAGCTTTAGTCTTCTAATAAAAAGCAGTAGGAGCTTACAAAAGTAAAAGAAAACTATCAACTACATTTTTTCCCCCTGACTTTTAAATATTAAAAGATTTAAGATTAATATTGTTCAAAACCAGCTTGTGTAGCCATTTGATGGCTAATGCCAATGTGATGATGCTGAACTCCTTGGAGCTGAAATAACTCTAGAGGACGAAGCAAACTCTGACTTCCAGCAGACAAAGGTCACAATGTGTGTGTATGCCATGCCAGATCATTTTGATTTAAAAATGCTCTTTATGAAACAGTTTCAAGCGCAGAAATAGTAGTAAAATTAATGTTAAAAGGGTGCACATTTGAAACAAAATTGAGCTTGAATATCTAAATTGTTACTCACCTTCATTGAGCCTTGTTGCGTCTCCTCTTGTGGCTTTTTCTTTTCTATTGTTTGTTTCTTTCACTCTCCCTGTTTATATTGTTGCTGCTGTAACAAGAAAATTTCCCCCTATGGGGGATCAAATAAAGAAGTCTAAGTCTAAGTCTAAGTCTTTTTTCTTGTGGAGAGTAGCTGGAGTTGAGCTGGAGGCCACATTGGGTTCTCCTACACTGTCTAGTGGTGACTTTCCTGCTAAATCTAACCACTGCTAAGTCAACCAGCTCCGAAGCAAATGGCCATTAGAAAGACTAGCCCTTCTTCTTTGATCCGACGGCGATGGCTCCTCTGAGAGACGCATGTCAAATCACCAAATTTCCTGATTCTCTCCTGTATCACACCTCAGGCTTCCCCTCACCTGACAGAGGTGTCAGGCCCTGCAACGGTGTGCTGTGTTCTATCGTAAAACTTACAGAAAACATCTACCAACTGGTTTGACACCTGATTTTACTCACACAGTGCTGCAAATCAAGGAAACTAGAAGAACTAAAAGTCTGCAAAATCTGAATCAAGAAGACTTTTGACTCAACAGGAAACCTCACCACTGTATTCCCTATTCGTCCATTTTCATTAAAAGAAAAGCTACCTACTGAAGAAGACATTTAAAAAGAGGCTCTATGACTAAAAACTCTCTCTGTTACCATAGAAAAGACCTAACTCTCAGACCAGCCTTACTCCTTGTCCCTTAAGCTGTCCTTTCCACACATTTTAAGGCCAAAACTCATCTCAAACTATCCCCCTGCTTCCTGAGAACCATTCCCCAACTTCGTCCTGATCCTCTCCTCTCTTCACCTCAGCTCCCCTACGATCAACCATCCTCCTCCGTATCTGGCCGGTGGATTGTGCCCACGACAGGCCTTGCAGATCGGCCTTTTCTATCCCGCCAGGAGCACCCCCCTCCAAAGCGGCCTCCCACCTGTTGGTGTCCTTTAGAAGCCCGGGCCTCTCCTGCGCCTCCTGTCCGGCCCAATCAGGGCCCTGACAGGGGGGAGCCAGCCTGTGAAATCACACCTCTCAGCTGTTCACACTGGGCTCGAGACACCCTACACCCCTGCCGTTCCTCTGTTCAGCCCCCACCCCACCCTGCCTCTATTTTACACTGAATGTCAATGGCTCCTTTTTGAAGAAAAAAAAAGAAAAAGGGAGAAAGAGAAGGATACAGAGAAACAAGGAAGCAACTGCACAATGGGCGTGTTTTATTGGGTTTGGGGGTACAGTCCGAGCAGCAGTTACAGCCGGCCATGAGTCACAGCTGAAGCCAAGGTTGAGTTTCATCCCAGTCTGGTTTCTGCGCTGTACTTTAGTTTCATTGTATCATTTACAGTGTAGGAAAAAGTGACGGCCGCTGTTTTCAAAGCATTTAGTCGCCACTGACAAAAGTCATTTTTATGTGATGACATGACGGGTTGAGATGTTTACCTTAGCGAGGTGGTCACAAATCAATCTGCTTCACCGTCAACCAAATGTGGTGAATCCTTTGATAACCTGTAATGTAAACCTCTGTTAATGAAGCACAGCCAGTGATATGTGAGGAGTGTGAATAAGTTATATGGGTGTTTTTGTGGCATCATAAAAACAAGTTATAAATTCTCCCGTGGCCACAAGGTGACCATCCTGCCGCCATGACACTTACAAAACAGCACTGAATGTAATATAAGCTGCATGTGTGGGAGGGGAAAATCAAGATAAACTGCTGAAAATGTATAAAAATCTATGGGTTAAAAGAGTGAGCTACTAATCAAAGGGTTGCAACAATTTCTCATCAGCAATAACCAACCATTTAGCCAGTGAGTATCAGATTTCTTTCATCGTATTTGCTGGTATTATTTTCTGAGTAATCCTATAGAATCTGTGGTTCCTTATATGACTGTTTTGAAGCATCTGTGTGACCACACAGTGACCAATACTGTAGAGGCAAACAGGCTTGAGCTCGGGGGTTCATTTTCCTCTGCTGCAAGCACAAGCTGCTCCACTAAGGTCAACACCTGTGTTCTAAAATCAGCACTGGGGTTGGGTGTGATAGGAACCCGGGCCTCATTCACAGAAAGCTCGAGCTCAGAGAGGGGGGCTTATATTGAAACCAAATAGTCTCGCTATTTTCGAGGCACTCGCTGTCCACAAATAGCCACCCAGTTGCATCTTTGTAGCTCCCGTTTTTCTCCACCACAGGATGTTGTCTAAATTCGACAGTTGTTCGATATTTCCCATGGCCCCGAGCCAGGGTGTATCACAAATGCAACATTTCCACTAATGTCAGCTATGCGCCAAGGCCTTGCCAGATATATCTGGGTGCTAGGAATATCAGATAACTTTTGTTGTTGAGTGAATTCTTGGGCCATCACACCGGACACAATGGTTAAGACACAAACCATAATCCTGCTGTTCCTCTTAATGGGACAGCTGATCGCTGTCACATACTGGCTCATAGGCTGAGGGGTTGCCAACCAACAGATCAGCCAAAGTCTCTCATCTAATCATCTGTTTCTCTTTCATCATGTGTCATGCATCATGCGAAAGATCTCGTCTTACTGTGATTTTTTTTTCACCTGTCAACCCCTCTTCTGTTTAATTTATTTGAATTCCCATCATGAGTCTGGTGATCATTTGTTCATCTACTCCCATAAAACATTTACAAAACATGCTTATAAATGTAAGATTTCACTCCCTTACAAGTGCATCTAGAAATTTTAAGAACAATTACGCCAAAATGGGAAGAAGACAGCGCAGGAGCTCAGCGGTTGTGTTGCATGTTATCTACAAATTGGGTCAGTGAGGTTATTTTTAACCTGTGTTCACATACAGGGGCCCCCGTTTGCTAATCACTTTGTTCCCCTCTGTCATACTCATCTACCCCATTGCCAATGTCCCACTGCTTCTGGGGAGGTCACAACACACTTTTCTTGGCAGGAGGAAATAATTTCCCTCGGGACAGCAGGTAGGAGTTAGGCCGACTAACTCCAGAGCAGTTTCTTCAACAGTGGATAGCATGGATTTCTATTGGTATAAATAAACTGGCAGCTGACATCAGACCAGAGCCTGCACACGCACAGTATGGGACAACCTCGCAGATTAACCCCCTGTTCTATGGAGGCAACTCTCTGCAGGAGGTGGAGAGTCAACGTTAAATATCCATTGAAATTTCATTTAAATATCATATCTTTTACAAAGCATTATCCATTTGATGATTTGATGCTTTTTATAAATTGTTCTGTAAAAGTATGACTGAAAACTGCACTTTGAGATGATGTAGAGTGAGGTTATGTCCTAACAAAGATAATAAGACAGCAGCATGTTGCTGACTCATTAAGTGCTCTGACATTAATGCCACTTTCTGTCCTTCCCTGGGCACACCAGTTGCCAGGGCTGAGGTTGACACAGCTGTTGCAGGGAGCCTGGTCCCGTGTGGTGAAGCAATGGAGCAGAAAGGTCAAAGGTTACCGGCATTTAGGCTAAAAGAGAGAACAGGTGATGGAGAGGTGAAGGCAACTCGCTCCCGTGATTCACAGAGGGGACAGAGGGATTTAGACGGATGCTTTGATGTCATTAGATACTAGAATGAAGGACCGCTTAATCTAATGATACAGTGCAGGTCTTCTGATGAAGAAACTCTCTTTAGATGTTTGGTTACAACCGAACACACAGGTCCTCATTGTTTTCACTAAAAAACAATGTGAAAATGCATCCCAACACAAAAAACTCTTAAGATATAGTTGAATAAATTGGTATTTTGGAAGCCTGGTGGTCGGTGAAAACAAATACGAGCAGACTCCGTGTCAAATCTCTTCTGTCAAACCACAATGGCATCAGGGTATTAATGACCAGTGGAGCCCATGTAGTTAAACAAAGGGTGGCCACCCTTGAATACATTTAAGTTTCACTCATATAGATTTCTTAATTAGGCTCTGGTCTGTTACTAAAGACCCAAAAGGTGTCACGACAGGAAACACATCTCTGACTTTTCTCACCAACCAAACAATTAGGACATAAAAGGGTTCTGGGTGTTACATGGGGCCCGTGTCCCCCTTTAAATGACCCTGTTGTAATGGTCAGGTGGCCTCTGAGTGACAGGGTGACAGGTGAGCTGCAATGTGGTGGATCAGTGTACCAGGCCAAACCAGAGTAAGTGGTAATTTTCTGCAAATTAGGCAAACTTCTGCGTATAATCTATGCTGTGGTTGTTACTGCAGAAGCCCTTTTGTAATACCTCATAATAAATTACTTCATTTTTTTTCCACACACAGCCATATGAACATGTTTACAAGCAGTAAAAATAATTTTCAAGGAAGCGATGCAGCAGATGAAAAGTAATATGTGCAACAATCTGCAGTGGTAAACTGAATATCTACATGTCTGACTGTGTAAGATCATATATAAGAATATATATATATATACTGCTTCACTTTACTGGTCTGTAACTGAAAAGAAAATAATTGTAAAAAAAAATCATTCAATTTGGCTCAATGAGAAGTTGTTAATTTTCAGAGGAATTTCCTTTATAGAACTGCTTCATTACAACTCATGTCAACATTTATTCATTTAGTATTGAAACTTGAAATAGTTTGTAATCATCCATTCATACTGGACACAAAGTGATTCTGATGTAAGTGATGATAAAATCCTCATTCTGTGTAAAGATGCATAAAGCGAGCGCTAATCATGTCAATGATGTTTTAAAATGGTTGTTTGCACTCATCTACACACTCATGAGTCTGCCTGCTTTGTCTCTTAGTCAAAGGGATCAATTATTCATGTCAATAACAGAGTTTTACTGAAAAACAGAAGGAGTAGCTGAAGAATTCACTTTGAAAATGTCACAAGAAAGACACCATTTATTGATTTTTTTACCCACTTGTAACACACTGCATTCATGATTGCTTTTCTCTAACTGACATGTTTTAGCTTAAGTTACTAAATGTAATGTTTGAATGTTTCTGAGCCCTCTTTTATGTCACTCATTTAAGGTAAGTTTGTGAAATTTGAATTATTAACATTTTTTTCTCTTAAAGGTTTATATCATACAACTCCAACTTTTCTCCAAGCACAGGAGAATGTTCTCACTTGTGCTATATGCAACATATCTAATGTGGCTCCTGGTGGATGAATGAATACGGAGCAGCCTATGGACACCCAAGTGCCTGTGGGGGTCGTCAGTCAGCTGCCCGACTCCCCACCAAAAGGGAACGACAACTGCAGGAGAGGCAGCAGCAACAGCAGCAGCAGCAGCAGCAGTCAGCAGCAGCGGTGACACCAAGATGAAACAGAGATGGGGTTTATGGTGGGCAGAGAGCGGGGGGGGGTCAGCTGAATCAGCCCAACGGCTGAGGATGTTTGAAGAAAGAGTCAGCGGTGATCAGCGGTAGTATCTGTTCGGTCCAACTTGTCTGCTATCCATCCTGAAACCTGTCGTTCCTGTTAAAACAATACACAGTGCTAGTTTACAGTTTAGACGCTCCTCAATCTACAGAGATACTTAGTAGATGCATTGTTGGAAGAAAAAGAAGGCGTTGACGAAGATAATGCATTATAAGTTCCTAAATGTGTTTTTCTTCAGAAAATTTAATCCATTTAATCCATTGATGTGGGGTAGAAGCAGAAATCTCAGTGACAGATATCTCCATAGCCAAAACTATCTACATGGTTAAATGCTGCCACAACTGTGTCACAAAATTTACTTTTTTCTCAAATGAGAACACCTTTAATATTCTTGGGACGTCTTGGTGGTCCAGGGGGTTTAAGGTGTCGATCACGATCAACAGCGTTCCCAACATGAGCCCATCGGGGGTCCTTTGCTGCATGTTGTTCGCCATCTCTCTCTCTCTCTCCTCGCCCCCTGCCATCTCTCTACTGTTAACTCTGTAATAAAGGATAAAATGCTGAAAAAGAAATAATGAAAAAGCAGAGCAACATTCTTAAAGGGCCCAAAAATAGTTTTAGAAAAGTATTTAATCTACGCAGGCAGTGACAGGTTGTAACTGGCCCCGAACAGATGAGTCCAAACACTTTCTAAGGTGACACATGATGACACATGATTTAATCTAGGCTAGATTACACGTCGTCATTCAGTGTTACCTAAATAGGATTGTGGCTGCAAGACTTTTACTTGTAATGGAGTACTTTTAAAATGTGGTATTGGCACTTTTACTTGAGTAAATCTGAGTACTTCCTCCACAAATGCTAATAATTGCATAATGAATAATAATACAAAACTTAGTAGAGGGTATGAATATGCTTTAGGTACATGGGTTTTATGCTAAAGAATTAGCTCCACTCAGCCCCTCACCCACCCAGCACCTCCTCTCCTCGTCTCCATCCCCCTCATGGGTGGTAACAGCTGTGGTGTCACCCCAAGTCACGTGACATGGGCAGGTGGGAGAAACCTATGTGGGACATCCATTCCCCTTTTCTTCCCTCCTATTCTCTCGCTCTGAATGTCAAACCCCACACGCATGGAGACACACACACACACACACACACACATGGACACACATGCACGCAACCTCCTCTTTGCAAGGGTGTGGTCATTTTGCATCGCAGGAATGTGCTCCGTGTTTGTAACTCATACTGTATGTCTGATCTCCCACATTGATGAAATTCCGCAGACAAAAATCCCCCCCTCTCCTGTCCCTGCTTGTGGCTGTCACATCAGCAACCAGAAAGCATCTACTCATCAGTAGTCCAAAATCTAAAATCTCCAGTTCTATGTTTAAATATAGTGACGTTATGACAGGACATACTGTTTGAGGAGTCCAGTGCCACAATGAGACAGTTTGAGAATATTGCGTCTTCAACTGTTTTGAATTTGATTTAAGAGGATAGAGAAGAAAAATTCAATTTCACTTCTCTTTTATTATGATTCTATATTTACAATGAAAGCATAGTCATTTACTTGTTTATTTAAAAGTCATAAATAAAATAAAGACCCATTTTATCAGTCTTTTTGGCAGATGATGAGGGAATTTCTGCTCTTTCTTATTTGGTATTTGTGAACAGTGACAAAGCAAAGGTGGACAACACTTCAGTGGATTGAAATTCAAGCACTGATGTGGAGGGAGTTCTTTGCTGCAGTGCTGCTGTGCAACACACTGAATCCCATTTGGCTCCAATAGTCCTGCTTTCTAGTGATCTGTTCCCTTTTCTCCTCTTTTTCATTTTCACTGTAAAGAGAGCATGACCTAAAGGAGTTTATGGTACAATACAAGATAATTGTAGGTGTTTCAATCTGGTGTGCCACCAGAATACCTGATCCTGTCAGGAAACATAAAGTTATACGCACAGCATGAGCAGGTTCCTCTAATCAGAGGCTCAAGAGCTGCACTCACATTAATATCACGTCTTCTTGCTAATCTGTCTGTCTAAGAAACACTTTAATGTGATAATCTTTTAGAATCATATTTTATATAATAATATAACAGAGCTTGGAAAGACAAATAATAGTGTGTTAGGAGTTTTTCATTTTCTGTCACTGTCGCAGTAGGAACGTGAAGTGCTGGCTCAGTTTCTGGGGACAGTTTTTCCGAGCGGACTAACCGGTGCCAGGACACACTCAGAGAATACGCGTGTATTAATGTTAAAATTACGTTAAAATGTACAGCATGCAGTGACATAAACTAACTGAAATGTTTTGACATTTTGAACTGAGACTTAAAGTAACACATTGAAGTGTATATTGTAGAAGTGCTGCAGAATGCTTGCGCTGTTTTCTTCAGACGGAACTGTGTTTTAGAAACTAAACACAACACACTGGTGTCTGAAACTAGCGCGGTAGGAAACATTTATGTATACATATGTTTATATTAACTATAAAAATACCTCTCTGTCCAAGGTCTCACCTTTTGTGCTTGTGTTGTTAAGCTGCTCTTGTTTGGCGTTTTTGGTTGTCACGAGAAACAATTAGCCTGAGCTGTGTATCAACAGTTAGCTAGAGTTAGCTTCATTAGCTTCATCATACCGTAGCTGTCAGTGGACTCTGTTGGTGATGAGTTGTGGTTTCTGTGTTTTGTGCAGACGATGTTACTGACAGCTGCCCGTCTGTCCAAAGTGCTGCAGCTCACCCTGGCGGTCATCAAACCAGATGCTGTAGCTCATCCTGTGATGTTGGAGGTGAGTCCGCATCCTTTCAATTATTACATAAATCCACTTCACAATGTGCAATACTTTCTTTTTTTTTTTTAATATCTCCCTATCTTTTTTTTAACTGTAACCGTTTTAACTGTACATATATATCTGATCTCATCTCCCTTAGCCTCTATTAGATTGTCTCAAACGTGTTCAGGTTCACTACTCTATCAGTTTTATCTGTTTTCATCTGTCACAGTTATTCGTCACACTGTGAACAATATTATGCACCCTTCATCCTCCATCCAACAGTTACTGCGATTTTTTTTTTTAATATTTCTTGACTTTTGCATTCCTGTTGTTTCCTTTTCTCTTACTGTGGTTATTGTGACTGCTATACAAAGGCCAAATCTGTGTATGTGAAAACCTGCTTGGATAGAAACTGATTTCTGATTCTGTGAATCTTCCAGAGTGAGCAGGGAGTCGTAGTTCAAGCAGCCCAATGACCTTTCATTTTTATAATTACTGTGTTTACTTATTGAACTTATCAGGGGGCCCACTCTCTGCCTACAGACCTGTGTGCTCTATACATAGTATTGAAAGGAGAAAGATAAATCTTACATTGGCTTTCCCTTCTCAAAATAAATACATGACACAGACATACACGGTCTGCCAATGCTCTCTAAAATCCTTTTATTTCTACAAAATATGAACACACAAATACACTTTCTTTAACTGAATTTCAATAACATTTCTATGAGTAGAGTTTAACTCAGCTGGATTAAAAATAAGTTACGGTTCTATGTGAACTGTTAAGTTATGCCATAACATTTAGACTGTGGAATGAATTGAACTTTCTATTCATTTATTATTTTTACTCACTGTCACATAAAATAATTCCAAATAGTTCACTGACATGGCCCAAGCCTGCTACTCTCACTTTCATTCAAACAGTAAAGCAGAAGCTCCATTTGGTGTCTTGATAGATTCACAAGCCCAGAGGCCTCACAGTCAATGAAAACTGTGCCAAACATGAAATATTCCATTAGTGAGAGGTCCCGTTTCGCAGCCACATAAAGTGGACCAGTTTACGTCTGTTGTCGTCCTAATAAAGAGGAAGAGAATGACCTTTTGTGTCAGAATATTTGGCTGTAATTATCAGCCCTCTGGCAGGTCTAATGCTGGTGGATGATATAATAACATCAAAATGCCTGCCCTCTTCCTTCTGGCTTTGACACGGTTAATTGATTTTGATTTGGATGGATTTTCTTTCAGGCTCTTCACCAGAGAATCCTGGACAACAACTTTGTGATTATTCGTTGCAAAGATCTTATGTGGAGGAGACAGGACTCTGAGAGGTTTTACGCTGAGCATTCAGGTGCGGACACGTCATCTGTGTTCAGATGTGTTTAAATGAACAAAGTTCTCTGTAGTGACTCCATCTGACCGAAGAAGTGATTCAATTCTCCCTGTATTGATAGAGCAACCACACTTTGAGGGAGAAAAACAGCCTCTTGTCTTGAATAGAGTGATTAAAAATGTTCTTTTTCAAGCATTTATGATAATGAGTCAGACAACGAAGAACTGTGTTTAAAATAATGATTGTGTCGATGTTTTCATGTGTTTTATAGTTCTGTTCAACTTGCTTTTGTTTTGCTTCTTAGGGCGATTTTTCTACCAAAGACTTGTTGAGTTCATGTCGAGGTAAGCCTCTTTGAGCGAACACATTTGGATGAATGTTGTTCTCTGTCTGACGTATTTGAAGTGGAATAACACAGACATTTCCATACAACATGATGCACCTGGCGGACACAGAAAAAGCACACCTCTTATTTCAACAGCAAGTTACCAATAAATCATTTTCCGAAACTTCCCAACAGGAGTTATAGTTATTAGCGGTCTGCCATGTTCAGCCCGAACAACAGCCCTGAGGCAATTGTCTGAAAGTCATCATGTCGCCTGTTCAGAATAGCCCCACATACATCCACTGGATTGCAAAAGGTGCTTGTAATCACGTTGTCACTGTCTCCTCACAGCAGTGGATGGGTAGTTGCTACAGCAACCTTTCTCTGTCTTCTGCTGTCAGTGCTAGAAAGCATCCAGTGTTTAAAATCAATTGTCCGCAACAGCCACACAGAGCAGTACACGGTCTTACAATGTCTGTATGCTTACGTACATAATATTTATCTGTGATCCTTTCCCACAGTGGTCCTATGCGAGCGTACGTGTTAGCCAGAGGGGACGCCATCCGTCACTGGAGAGAACTGATGGGACCAACCAAAGTGTTCAGAGCCAGATACACCTCGCCTGCTTCCCTCCGGGCTCAGTTTGGACTCACAGACACACGAAACACAACTCACGGCTCAGGTAGAAATGTTGAATGTTACATATCTACGTATGTGAGGCTCTTTAGTGCGCAGAGTACTGACGAGTGAGTGCTTTTTTTTTGTCACATTTTTAATCTCTCCAGATTCTCCTGAGTCGGCGCAAAGAGAAATCAGTTTCTTCTTCCCTGACTTCTGTGTGGAGGAGTGGATGGAGAAGGAAGAGCCATTGTTCAGATCAGGACAAATGCATTACGACCATCAAAAACAGATCCACACACTTTCAGCGCAAAGCTGACCCCAGAACTGCTGTTACAGACTCTGATCCCAGAGGACCACCGGTCATCGATCGCTCATACAAACATGCCAGAGAAATATAATGTATGCTGTTTTATGATCCCAAAAAAGTGCACGTGTCATGTTCTTTGTCACCACAACTCCTCGAAGTGCCAATATGTCTATCCCATGTCTTTCTCATTAAAATATTTCCTTGAACATGTTTAACATATTCAGATTTTATGAAGAAATCTAAAAATAAGGACCTTAAATGTTTTTGTTGAATTTATTGTCGTTAGAAAACACGATTAACACGGCATTGTACAAAACAACACGATGTAGTAAGACAGGTGTTTACATTGTCATCACAAGCTCCTGTGAATAGTGCAACCATAACGATCAATTTCAGTTTCCTGAGCCAAACAGATTGTAGCACAGCAGCAACTACTTGTGTATTAATGTCAAATAACAGAACTATAAAGTATGTATACTGTGTGAATGTGAAATAATACTGTTAGAATAGCTGTTCACATCTATCCTGAAAAGCAAAATTAGGGTTAAAATGCTTTTTAGATTGTAATTTACTTTTGAGTTTTAAATGTGCCAAGCAATGGTTTCCTCTCAGTGATTTTGAGGCCGGCCGTCTGCTGTGATTTACTATGAACGCATCCCATGTTTTTGCTCTGGTACTGTAAGTACTGTAAAATGTCATGTTTTGTATTTTCTCTGATCAGCCTACAGCGTTACATGTCAGCATTTTGAATGTGTCAAAGTACAGAACAACATTAATGTAACAGGCACCATAGAAGTACATCTTACAGTATTAAGTACAACACGGCCTAATTAAACAGTTTAAAGAAAAGGAGCCATGTTCTCATTATGACAATCTAAATTACACAGTTTCACGCAAGTCTCAAGTCTCATGTCCTCCTTGTGCATTCATCTGCCGAAAGACCTGAAAGGTTTTTCCATCAAAAAACCATCAGTTCACTAATTTCACAGTTATCCTCGTTTTTCTTTGGCCTCTCCCAGCCCCCACTGCGCTCAAGTGTTTTGTGTTGCCACCTGTTTGAGGGTTTCCACAGGTTTCATGACCTCGTAGGTGGTGAGGGACTTCTTTACCTTCCCGTTCTTGTCCACCTGATGGATGCTCTGCGTCACTGTGATGGTCACCTGCTTGGTTGACATCCGATTGTCCTGCCATTTTGTCTGATGATGATGGAGAGCGAAAGATGGTGGCGTTACAAAAATACAATACCAATGTTGTCGGAAAGTTTGTTGAGATTGCAGATTGCTGCATGAAAAAGGGGGGTGCGTAATGATTTTTCCTCATTCATATAGGAATACATCCATAAGCACACTAACTACTATTTTCATTATTGATTAATCTGCACATTATATCCTCATTGATTTGTTTTGTCTTTTAAATGACAAAAATAGTGAAAATGGCCTGAAAATGCTTACTTTTTTACATTTTTGCTTAAAATTACTAAAACAATTGTGTATTAAATTATTTGACTGTTTCTCCTCTAAATGTAACAAACCAGAGGACATTAAAATGAAAACAATGTCTCCCACTGTTGGGTTACGTTATAGCTTTTTGCTGAACAAATGAATATAAAAGAAAGACAAAAGGAATAGAAAGAAAAAGAAAAGGTGCTTTTATATTCTAAACTGACTTTAAAAATATCCAGGGGAGAGTCTTACAATCTCCTCAGTGTGTAGAACACTTCTGCGCTGCACTGTGGTGCCAGATGACGGGAGCACCGCCTCCTTGGGTGGAGAGCCCAGTATTGCAGGGGGGCTGCTGGGCTTCACGTCGTTCAGACTGGCCTCAGACACTGACGAACAGACCTTCAGGTAAGCCTGAGCAGGTGGAGGGAGGCCGTCCTCAAAGAAATCTGGAACTGTAACAAAACCAGACAAAATCAGCTTTGTCACATTAAGCCAAAAAGAACCCCACTGGACTCATACTGAATCACAAATGAACAAGTCTGAAAGTGTGTGGGAGCAAACTGGAAACTATCAACATCTAATTCCAGTTTTATTAGGCCATGTTGTGAGGACAAAGAGGGTTGTCTTTCTGCTGAATGTGACCCACTGACCCTCGAACAAATCAGTCACTGTCTCTAAAATACATAAAACTACCCCTAATGGACTGTACATGCAGTCTCTGTCTGTGTTTACTCTGTTTGTTGTGTGTTTCTGGTAAAGACTGCAGGCGTGTGCATGGGAACAAAACAGCCCAAATTATTGTATCAGGAAAACAAACACTCAGAGGCCTGAAGGAACAAAAGAATAAATCTAATGTCTAAAACATATAATTACATGAGGCTGTAAAACCGATAATAGAGGGAAGCTTATGATATTTATCTTGATTGTATTAGATAAACCCTTTTGGAGATGATCCATATAATCGAAAAACTGGTTGTAATGTGTCATTTTTGGACATACAGTAAATAATAAAAGCTGATTCATTGTTACTGGATCTGTAGAACAAAAACTTCAATATCTTACTCATAACTTTTGTGTCAGTACTGCTGTTAATAATGCATTTGTAATGTACTCTTTGATATTTGGCAGACAGTGGCATGTTCACATGTGCATCAGGTGGAGTATTTTTCTTTTAAAACAGCCACAAAAATGATGTATTCCAGTCAGTGCCAATATAACTATTATCCCACTATTTATAATCTGCACAGTGTAGAAGTGGGTAATTTGTAAATCAACCAGCATTAGTCACAGGTCAGAATACACAGAATCAATGTGGCTGCAGTGTGGAGCACTGAAGTGTGATGATGAATGATGGAAACCACTCTGAATATCGCTGACTGAAGCTGTGCTTGGCGTGCACGTCAAGAGTGGGTTAAGTGTGCTGAATGATGGCGTTTTGCAGATGTTAAGCACATGTAGTGTGAAAGTGGATTTACTGGGACAGAACCAACACAAACAGAAGAGGAAAACATCACCATATCTTACAGATGTACATGCAGGCTACATTATGGTGGAAGCGCCGGTTGATAAGAGCCTCGCGGTTGCCGTCTGCTGATTAATTTGGACAATTCTGGATCTGTTTGATCTCCACAGAGCGAAGCTTAACTGAATTTGTCTCCACAATTACATCAAGGCTCCTCGCCCTGCATTCGCCAGCAGCTGCGTCTGTTGCCATGAGACCCAAGTCCTGTTAGAGCACAGTGGCTTTTGATGTAGCCTATTATCCTCATTCACTGATTCATCTTGCCCCGGCTTCAAAGAATGGGCACCCACAATTCATTGCAACGGATGAATGCAAAGCAACAGAATTAAAGTCAGATTTTGCTGTTTCTAAGGAGACAAAAGGTCTCTAATGTATCCTTATGTCATACATAAACCTAAGCTACAGTATCAGGGTCACCATATACATCTTACTTCTTTATTTCAATTTTCCACAAGCAAAATGGGTTCTTGTTTGAATCAGATGAGCTAAACCTCTAAAAAGTTTTAATGTGAAAAGAGAAACTATGTTACAGCTATAGGTTTTTTTTTGCTACAGGGGAAAGCAGACATGCTAACACAGACTGTACAGGTGCCACACTTGACTTTGATGGTTAGTGTAGGGTGTTATGAAAGGACCACCCATTGATAATCCACTCAGACGACTTTAAGTCCAAACTCAGCTCAGTGTGGATATAAGCAGTTATTACATTTGG
This sequence comes from Pempheris klunzingeri, assembly GCF_042242105.1. Lineage (NCBI taxonomy): Eukaryota > Metazoa > Chordata > Actinopteri > Acropomatiformes > Pempheridae > Pempheris > Pempheris klunzingeri. The sequence continues at coordinate 10,226,539 of NC_092029.1, forward strand.
GTTTAAAATGAAAATACATTCGACTTTTACTGTATCTACAATACAACACATCAGTTAAGATGCAAGTGATGAAAAGAGAGCATTAAGAGGAAAAATATAAGACTGGAATAACCAACCTGCATTCTGCAGTGGCGATCTAATTTATACAACCATACATGTATTATTCATTTGTTCAGCTGCTAAATTACTGCCTGTTCTTGTTAAGAGATCCATTAAGTATTCATTCATCCATTCACTCCACAGCCGTAACTCATTCTTCTTACCGGGGCTGATTGTTTTCTCAGAGCTGAAGCCGGCTTCAGAGCTCTCAGAGGGGATGCTCTGGATGGACGACAGAGGGATGTCGGCGTCCGTGCTGGTCAGCCACGTTGACTCCGTCTCCTTGGTCCAGCTCTCCAGGTATCGAGGCTCCAGGGCATCAGTCCTGCTCCCCCCACAGCCCATAGCTCTGCCTCAGGGCACGCTCACTTCCCCGCTGGACTTTTCCTCAGAACGGATAAAACCAGACACAGATCTAAACCAGGTGAACCAAATCTGTGCTGACCCAGTTTTTCCTCCCCTAGCCAGAAAGATACATGATGAATCAGAAACTTAAGCCTTTTTTTTTAATATAATGCTCTGATATCTTATAGAGGGTAAAGAATTAACTGAGTAAATTACTGGCAGATACATTGATGATACTGCACATGTGAGCAGATCATTTCCCACATGACACCGTCACAAATACTAAATACTTACAGCACAGCACACAGCTGTGGGAGGAACCGCGTGTTCTCATAGGATTAGACTCCAATTACTTCTATCCTTCAAAGAGTTGGATAAGTGGTTCCGCCTGTGAACACTCTAGCTTGTTTACGTTTCTCCATCTGAAGGCAGCATCTTCTGACGGTCGGTCAGGTCGAGGAGACCTTGTTGCACAGGAGCTGGCTGATCATCCAAACCAGCTGGTCACCTACAAGAAGCAAAGAGTGGGAGGGAGAGTGCGGAAGTGATGGAAATGTACTTTTTGTCGCTGTATTTCTATTTTCAACATTTTCAACGACAAAGTCCATTTATTTGAAAGACACTGGCCCACTAGAATTAAAGATTTATTCTGCCACAAAAGACACTCTGTGAGTTACTCTCTCTTGGTGACAGACAACCAGCTCTTCTGTGGTATTAGTCATAGCAGTGAAGGCTACTGTGGTGTGTATTGTTTTGTACTACTGTCATCATATGTGATGTTCTAGTTCCTTGTATTTCATGTGCACTGTCGAGGCTGTGGACACATCTGTATGTCTGTCTAGAGACCTGCTATGAGTTGATTGAACTGCAGATCGATGCATCTCGTAAAACAAGTACAGACCAATCAGATCTAACCTCACCACGGCTTAATCACTGATCAGTACGGGTTATTGAGCCCAGTTCAGCCGAGTTTCCCTTCATTTGGACGCTGGCGAATCTTGAATTTTATTGATGCATGACTGACTGGATTAGATGCCCACGATCAGGCCTCCTATAGATCATTAAATCGTCTGGTTTACTTATTCAACTGTCCTCCCCCGGCTCACATAAAGGCATCCAAATGGACACTGCACAGCCATGAAGCAGCCTGCCGGGTGGAAGCGATGCTAAAAGCGGACTGATATGTGCTCTGACACCGCTGTGACATCGCTGCAGGCCACAGGAGAAAAAACAACAAAACACAACGACAGCGTGAAAGAAATGAACATAAAAACGCGGACGGAGGCGGCAAACACGCAGTTTGACTCGTCTACTGCAGAGAGAACAGTGAAAGGTGATGGAGACTTACTGATGCTGGAGACTCCCTGTTTTGGCGTCGCTCCGCTGCTCCTCCGCGCAGACCTGAGACATGTTGTCAGCAGTGAACCACCTCCAGTCTGTGTCTGTCCGCACCTTCACTCATCTTCCTCACCGCAGCGAAGGAGGACTGACGGGGGGGAGACAGCAAACGTAAATCACTCTTGTCGTGAATGTAACAACTCATCTATGAATTCACATGAGGGGCTATTTCAGCTGTTGCTGCTAAACTTTAGATGAACATAATGCTCCTCTTTGTGGTCACTGACACTGACACATTCAATTTCTGCCTCATAGGCATTCACTTAGTTGTATTTGTGGCCAGATCATCTAAACACTGGGCTTTACTAAACTTTACAGCCTACACAATAGCTGGATCCTCCTTCAGTGCTTTACAAGCTTGGCTATAATAATGTTTGACCCTTTGGGCTTGTGATTGAATTGGGACAGTGTGACAGTGTGACAGCACTGGGAACCTGTAACCTCCTGGCCACATAACCAATGATGTGTTCACTAGTTTGTCCACAAGGGGGCAGTCACGGCCCATTTCTGTGCCTTACAAACTGGGCTGGTGAATGAGAAACAGCCCCCATGTTATTAATTAGAGTGTATCAGTGGGTTAATATTGCAAATGGTTGTTGTTATTCAGAATCAGAATCAGAATCAGAATCAGAATTACTTTAATAATCCCCAGGGGGAAATTGCTTTTTGTTACACACAGCTCCAAAAGAATAAGAATAAACTTCAAACACAAAAGTAATAATAATGATAATAATAATAATAATAATACAAATAATACCACTACTACTAATAATAACATATAACAACATGTACACTCAGAGTGAGATGTATTATATAATACTAATAATACTACTACCACCAACAATTGGTGGTTGTTTTGTTGGTATAGTAATAAATCTGTGCAAAACTTTTGAGACTGACGACAAACCATCACAAGTCAAGACGGAGCGGGACGCACAAGCATAGCAAATGCATCTGCTCACCTATCTGCAGTGCAAACATCAAGGTAATTGTTTAAGCTTTTTGTCAAACAGGCCTTCGTCAGAGCTGGTGTATCTCTAAAGCTGAAATGTGACAAGGTTTGTGCTATTAAATACGGGCTTGTGAAAGAGTAGCTTCAGGTGTGTGTGTAGAAAAGGTACAGTCGCAGGACAATGTGCCCAACTAAAAATGAGGAAGAGGCTATTCAGATACAAAAAGAATCAAGTTATAGGCTGTGCAAAAGGTGAAAAAAATGAGACACAAAGGTGAGCGCTTCAGTCACAGGATCTTATATGTCGATATGACTTTTTCTTCAGCTAAACTTGAAATCAAAACACAAAAGCGAAGATCACTAGTACGTATTAGGACTGGGTCATTTTGTTGAAATCAATATCACTGGAATAAGGACGTTTTCTGGTTTCAGAATCGTAAATCATTCAGTATCATAAAAAGGTAAATGTATACATATAGACAGGTAAAATTAACTGCCTTCCACTGTTACACATCACAGCATTTTCAAATTAAAAAAACTCTCCTTTTGTTAGTCTTTAACTATTATTTGCTTGTAATAATTCAGAAGAGCAGCAAACTCTTTTAAGTATATGTGACATACAGAACAAGTCATCCACAGATAGTCCTTCCTCACCGCAGACATTTTGACTTGTGTTTGACGTCTGCAGTAAAAAAGGCCTATTAAGTAGCGCCTATTAAGCAAGAGGTAATATTCACACGTAAGCAGTTGATACCCAAAACTGCAGTTCATTGATTGCTTGTGAAACTTCTCATTGGGAAGAAAAGTGCACATTCATCAAATGTCTCTGCTTTGGATTTTTGATTTCCACAATGAACTGTAGACAAAATAAACAAGCTCTTCCGGCTTTACTGAAGTGTCAGCATGTGAAAACTGCACTGAAGGAGAGATCTGCTCGTGTGGATGAAGGTCATTTCCTCCTGATGTATCAGCTGCCAATAAAGCACATTACAAAAAACAGAAGAAGAATGGAGCTTAAACTGTAAGATCAATTCACTAATGGGGACACTCGCTTGTTCCTGTCACACAACAGTCTAAGAGGAAACTTTTACAGACAGAATATGGCAGGTAATATACTGATGGCCACTTCCTATGAGTGCATACACAGTACATGGCTTCTTTCACAAGGTCCTTGAAAGTACCGAGAATGGTCGTGACGCACAAAACACTTCAAAGTCCAGGTGAAAAAAAATCTGATTTACAAATTGTAAACTCTGATGAAGGTCTCCTAATGCTATGAGCGGTATCGGTGGACAGTCCGTAATGGAGAGTGATAGGAAAGACTGATTCTCAAACAGGTCAACACTCCTGACACCTTCATCGCTGCTGTGTGCTGCACCACTGAGCCTTCCCCAAAACACACACACACACACACACACACACACACACACACACACACACACACACACACACACACACACACACACACACACACACACACACACACACACACACACACACACACACACACACACACACACACACACACACACACACACACACACACACACACACACACAGATATCGATATGCATGGTCTGACAAGCACTCATGGGAAAAGAAGAAACACAAGCACAGACTCTTATCTATGCAGACTCTGAATTCTGCCTCACTGTGGGGGGGATTATCAAATAGCACTAATTGATGTCCTGCCCTTTAAACACAGACTATTATTTCGTGCAGGTCTGACAGCATCTGAGCTTAATAAAATCCCTGTGACTTCCTCCGCTCGGCCCTCGTCTCTTTTCCCCGTCACCCAGCAAATGAATCTGGCTTTCTGTGGACAGTCTGGTCAATATGAGGCCGGGCAGCTTTGATTTGTATGTCCTGCCCCTCTGTCCTATTGGACTACTGGTCAATAGGCCTGTCTTCCCATTACCGTGGCGATTAATGTGGCACGCTGCCAAACGCTACACTGGAGTGAATCATGGATGAGCTTTCAGTGGTTTCAGCTGCATACAAGGATGCATGCCACTGAGTTATATTGAAGATGTAGTTAACATGGGGTGTAATGCATGCAACAGCCTTCTTTTGAGTGTGAGCAAGTCTGTGACACACTTAGCAGAGCTGATTTTAAGTGTTTTGGTGCCGGTCCAAGTCAGTTTATGTCCAGATACAAGTGTTATATGTCCCTGAATGATGACCATTAAATGACAGCTTTGAAAGTACAAGGATCAAATCCGCTATGTTAAAAGTACTTAACATAGGTGAGCCCAAGGCCTTTAAATTCATAGCTCAAATAATTAAAAGAATAGTTCAACATTTTGGGAAATACAGCAATTTGCTCTCTAGTAACATTCATTGAGAAAATTAATACCACTCTCACAACTATGTTTTAAATATAAGGCCACAGACAGCAGCCAGTTAGCTTAGCTTGGCCAGGCGTAGTGACTGCTTGCCGTTTCCACTGGTTGTCTGGAAACCTTGTGGTGATGACATGACCACGAAGTCAAGAAAGCAAATAAACATATTTCCCAAAATGTTGACCTGTTCCTTTAAGTCTGTGGGGGCAAGTCTGAAGGAATTACAGGTCTAGATGACTTTCATGTCTCTGGATGCCATTAAATGACACAGAATCTGAACATTTTACTCACAAAGCTGTGTTAATAAGCTGAGAGTAATTACTAATAAAAAAGAGCCACTGTGTGTGGCTGTACAATCCACAATCTTTTCTTATTGAGGAAAGTCAAGTCTCATGTCAGACAATTACAAGTGAGATCCTAAGTCCTCATTTTTATAACTTCTAAGTCTAGACTAATTTAATCAGTAGGTAGTTATTCATCTATGTGAAATGTGCCAATTACCTTGACAATCCACACGTGATCATGATGTCTCCTTTCTGTCTCTTTCACCATATAGAGCAGCTCAGTATTCAAGATTTGACCTCCCTGATTTTTAAACAGAAACTTGTTCATTCATGCTGATAAGAAGTGTGTGTGTGTGTGTGTGTGTGTGTGTTAAACCAAACTCTGTGTCCCAGTTGGCCTCAGCATTCATCCCCCACTGCTTCATTTTAAACAGCTGGTCAAGGTTGATAGTGGATAATATGCACTCTCCATTGATCTGCAAAGTTTCGTGTGAGGGAAAACAACTCTTTCCTGGCAAATTCTGTCCGGGCGGCGAGTGAATGAGCCGATGTGCAGGAGCGAAGCAGCCAAATCCAAACTTTCACTGGGATTTCAATGAGACAGCCAGAGAGTCACAGCGCTGGAAAACTAATTAGGATGATTTGGGCTTGGAAAGGGCAAAAGTTGCCTCCAATCACATAGGATGACTGGTTTTCCTATTAATTTCATAAATGTCAGGTGTGATCATTGCAGTTTTGTCATAGTGTCAAACTTTGTCCCAATAGTTAACAAAATGCTATTTTCAACATCAAAAATCACAAAAACAACAATTTTCTACACAGTTGTGCACATTTTGGAAAAAAACAAAACACTCTGTAAATGATACAGAGATATCATCATGTTCACTTGTCCAGATTTCATCAGCAAATTGTTGATATTGGAGCTTCCAGCGGTACAACGAGCTGCTTATCCAGATTGAGCTTTGCCTCTGGAGGTTGTGGTTCAGCGGCATCAATCACATCTCTCGGCCTTTTCCTAGCAGAGACGCGCCTCCTCTCCTCGCACTGGCAGCAGCAATCTCCCCCTATGCAGAGCCGTGCCAGAGATCTCTCAAGAGGTTGTGTTCTTTCAATCCATCATGGTGCGAGCTAACATGACACCTTTTCATTAGCGCAAAGTGCTCCAGAGGAGAGGCACTACTACTGCCCAAAGTAAGCAAGTGGGGCTAACACAATAGTATTTACTAGGCTGAAGTGGTAATGGGATGTGGATGGGTTTATTGCTCTTAAGTTTATTAAACTCTTGGAGAACAAAATGAGCAGTTCAGAAATGTGCAGCCATTGAAGAATTTAGCTTTTTCTATACTCTTGCCTTGTTTTTAATTTTGCAGATATCTGAATCAAATAACCACTAATCTTCTTTCTTGTTCTTGTCTTGTTTTTAGAGCACAAAAAATTATATATTGCATCATATCTTGACGAAACAGCCTTTTATTTCTTCAACTTACATAAAGAGGCTGCAAAATATTCAGACTTTGACCGCCAAGTATGTGTTAAAGGCACTAAAAGTGATGTTTGGCTTAAAAATGATTAATATTGCCACCATAACAAAGTCATTCTCCATGACTGATTTATGTAATTTCCCTGACTGTCATTTACATTATCAGGGGAAGTGCTAAAATCGATCTTCAGCCACTCCTCTGGCCTCAATTGATATTTCCGCCTTTTAAATTCTGGTGAGGACTGGCCCATAAATGCAGCCTTTGCACTTTATGTGCTTCATTCGTTTTATCCTCCTAAACACACAACTCTAATCCTATCAAAGGCAAGGAATATTCCAGAAAGAGCATTAGTGGGGGCTTACGAAGCGAGAGAGCGGAGCATTAGTATGCATGGAATTTCTTGGGACAGACTCTTAGTTTTAGGGAAATTATCTTGGGAAACCCTGATGGAGGTCACGCAAACATCAAACTATGAACTACCATAAAGACTCACGCTGGATGTTGGAGTTGAAGCCAACATTTGGGCCTAAAAGGGTGATGCAATGTGGGGCTCTCTAGAAAAAAGCCAATAAGCTGTAAGCTGGATAATTTTTCCCTGTATGACTTAAAAAAAAAAGTCCATCATTGGAGTCACAAAAGCTCTTAAATGTTCTTCTATATAAGATTTAAAAATTATGAAAACTGTAGGCATTTTATTTTCAAGTACTGGCCGTTCTCTCAGCTGTCTGCCGTCTGTAAAACTTTAAGCACATGATTGTCTACTAAAGAGATGCATTGTTTGTAGTAGTAGACACATAGTTCATGCTCTAATCCGTAAGATGAAAAGGAGATGGAAAATGTCTGCCGAGCTCCTGTTTCAAGTTTAAAATCCTCACAAGCCATGCGGATGTGCAACTGGATAACGTCTGGTTCCATCATGAGTACTGATTTAATAACCACTGGACAGGATTTACATCTTGATGTCATTCAAGCAGCTAAGAGCCAGATGTGGCCTCCCTTATCCAGATTTTTATCCTTTTCTGTCTACATTTTGCATTTCTTGCAATACTTGGAGGAAAACCAGGGCTACTCAAAGGACTTACTCTTAAATGTCACATGGAAATGATCAAACAAATGCCTGTGTTTTGTAAGTCAATACTGTAGTTAATAGGAGATGAAACTTGTCTGATCGGCTGGATGACAACAACTATGAAGTGCTCTATCATTTGCAGTGTTTGAATAACATTATGTATTTCACCTTAAAGATTTTGGTGCCCCCCCTGAGACTCCTGACCTGCTTCTCCTTTAGTGCATAAATAAGCACTTAGAATGAAAACAAAACTTGTATTTTGTCAAGTGGGGATGTGTGTCTCTCTCTGGCTTTTGAGCTGTTGCTGTGGTGAAACTGTGTTATTGGATTTGATATAAAATATGACCAAAAAAAATCGTATAGATTTGAGTTGAATTGAAATTCTTCAGTGAGTTCCTGTTGCAGCACAAACATATTTTGCATTTATATGTTTTAGAAATACTATATATAATATGTTTCACAAGAATATTTTACTGTATATCTTAAGTGAAGGCTAGGTCAGCTTTTCTGTTTTTGTAATTCAAGAGGATAAGTTTCGATTGACCAGAACTGAGGACAGAACTTCTGAGAACTGTTTATTAGTGGGAGGGTGAATCTGAATGAGGAATTTTTTGAAGGCTGCACATCACAAATAATTTGGGGGCTAAAACATAGACTGCCTCAAGTCTTGTCTCAGAATGACACCGAAAAAGTCAAAATCTCCTTAATTGCAGAGGCTCTTGCTGTGGAGAGTAATAATATGCTCAAGAAATGCTATAGCAATAAACCCGTTATATTATGCAATATCAGTTATAAAGGCGCCAGGAACACCAAAATCAATAGGTATGATCCTGCCTTTAGTTATTTGGGCCCAAAGTAGATAACTGGCCAAAGAGTGGCACTAAAATCATGTAATGGCTAAGAAAAGAAGCCCTTTGGGAAATAGAAAATTGTCTATAAAATGTCATGCTTATCCTCTTTTTACTGTTCAGATCACACATGGAAATATGGAAATATGAGCCTGAGCCCAGCACACAATCAATGAGGTTGAATATGACCAAGAATACCAACCATACATTTCTACTAGATATCACACACACAAAGAATGCACACAATTTAGCTGAGGAGGGGAGCTGCAGTGAGGCTGATGGAGTGTCCAAAGTGGAGCATGAATGTGCCGAGTAACCGTCTAGAAAATTCCCAAGTCAAAGTTGCCACACTAGCGACGTGGCTCTAATGTCTCTCTGTCTGCTCCTTCGGTCCAGACTAACATATCTTAAGATCTACATGCACGTCATAAAGATGCCTCACTAGAATAATAAAGTCAATTGCTTTTTCTGTCCACTAGATGGTGCTGACTTTTTTGGTCTGGTGAGGTCAGAGGTCAGCAGAGGTCGCAGATCAGCAGGACGTGAAGGAGAAAACAAAGATGAGAAAGAAATCATGTTTAAACTTATTGTCATTATTTAACAAGGAAGGGGGGAAGGACATGGGTATGACACACGTGATTTGCAAGGAGCTGTATGAAAATAAAATGATTTGGGAAAACTAGGAACATAAGGGCTCAACTCACACTCACACATCCAGAGAGCGTTAACTGGTGATGGCCAAGCAAACCGGTAAAATAGCTACACACAAAAAAAAAAAAAAATCAACCAGCACTGGACACTAGCCATTAGTTTGACCAGACGACCTTCAAATTCTTAGCAAGCTAAGAAAATGACACATTCCATCACCTACTTCATGTGCTAAACACTGCGTCCATACAACGTTATGGAAAACAAAGGCTGTGCTTCACTGGAACTCACAACTGTTTTTTCACATTTCTGAATATGTTTAATGGTAGTAATATAAAGCAAAGTACTTGGTTTTACTGGATGTACAGTAGATCTAATGTGAAACACAAGATAATACACACATACTGAACTGTGTGCGGTGAGTGACTTTTGATTTAATTTTCCAAGTCTGATTAGTTGCACAGTTATTCACAGCATGAGTGACATTTTGACAGAATAATTTCTACCACTGGTGGAGCGTGCCTTTGGAGCGCTTCCTGCTATCAGAACCTAATGAGCCAATGAGATAATTTGGTTAATTAGTCGCTCTGTACCTCCCTCAGGGGAGCAATGAGATATTTATAAAATCAATCGGATCGATCAAAGATCTAATTTAGATTCATTTTTGCTATTTTTATCAGAGAGACGTAAAATAGAGCAGTGGGTCCTCAAACAGCACGAATGAATCTGAATCTGAACTAATTTGATAAATATTCTTAAAGATTTCAAAAATATATGATGAAATTACAGGTATCAAAAAATATAGAACAAATAAAACTAAAAATCAGTTCAGATCATCAGAGTATTCATAAAACATGTATTTTCATGAAACTACACAGATGCAACCACACAACTCCAGGCTGTTCGCTATCTAGTCACTCTAATTAAACTATGGGTGGCGTTGCTAGGTTACAGCGATGATTTGTTGCTGAACCAGGGGACCATCCAGCAACACTTGAGTGTGTCAAATCATCTCAGGTCACTGTTTATTTTAATCCCTGTGCTGATTTTTAGATAATATTTCTCATTAGACAGATTTTTGACACTTTCTGCTTCCTCTCCTGAGATACAACTGCCAACAAACAGCTCCCTCTCTCATACAGAATCGATACATACCAAAATGGATGCACATTAAAGGGGCAGAAATGTGTGTAAAACAATAAAAAGGAGCAGGCGGTGCACCAGATGGGGTTGTTTCATACACTGCTGATTCACTGTAATGGGAACAGGGAACATCCACAGCTTATAGTCTGATGTATGCTCCTCACAACTCAAACCGACAGGACAGGTAAGGGCTACAAGTGAACCGAATTCTGACAATAAAGCCAGGTCATTAGCACAATCTCTTATGGTTAAGGCATTCCCATTTATTATGCTACAAAAGTCTGTTTGTCATTGTCTTGCATTTTTCAACCATTTTATGGTACGAGAAACAAAACCTAGACAGACATTTACCTTTGATGAAACATGTTAAGTGAATGCAGGGAAAGTAAGTGAAATAAGGTTAAAGGCAGGAGGCTGGAGACGTGTTTGTCAGGAAAATACGTGCCTGAGCTGATGTACCCTGTAATCATGACTCTGTCAGAAATGATTTCAAGTGCAGGCAGACGAACAGGTCCTCTGCTCTTATGTCTCTGACTGTACAGTATATCAACACTGCTGAGGTGGACTGTAAAGGTCCAAGAATAAAAAGTGACACTCCACTATGTGTTGCTCAGTGCAGGAAGTGTACATTTTTGATGAAAGGGGACATTGGTGCTGCATATGTGTTAACCATGTGTTAGACACACATGATAAGATTTTGAGTTTTTTATGACGTACATAAATATGTGCATTTAATTTGGTAGATGATGAATCACCATCTGTAAGGGCTACATTTTGAGAATAATCATGTGGTGAAGGCGGCACACACCGTGACACATTTTTACCGTGTCTTATTAAGAGAGGCTTTCCACATTTTTATTCAGCAAAATAGAATCTCCTTCAGTGTTGCTGCCAGCATGTTCTTGTGTGGGAGCGTGGAAACCCTGAGAACAAAGGAATATTCTTGCCTATTCTGGGCACTACTTCGGTCTAAATGAACAACAAAACGTACAAGAAAAGAACCATTTTCTGATGCCAAGGTTTGACGTCAGCCGTCTGGTTGAGCTAACTTTCTCCCTGGCTGTTCACACTCGACATTTATCTGATGTGACATAAGCGTCAACCTTCAGCAGCTATCACCGTGTTATTGAGTGACTTTGTCAGTCATTTTGGCAGCCACTGTTGCTGATTCATGTCTCTCTCTACAGAGCAGTTTGCACCTGCTGACAAAATCAAGTTTCACACATCAGTTCAATGTCAAATACCACTGCCTTGAGTCTTAATTTTAATGATGATCCTAACTGCAGGTGATGATGATAATTGACATGATGCTGACGCATTGTCAGTGGTGATGAACTGCACCCCAAGTGGATGATAATGACATTTTGTTGGCAGAATTATCACTTTTAATCTGATTTTTAGTTAATAATTCAAGAAAAACTGGTATATTTCAGTGTATTTGCCATTTGTGCTCAGCCACACCATCATTTTAAAGACCCTGACAGTGAAACATCAGAAGTGACGAGCCACATGAACATAAAACAAGTCTACAGTCATACTAGCAGCTCTGTGAGGCTGTACAGCAGTGCTTTGAGCTAAATGCTAATGCCACCATGCTGTTAAGGTCCCAACAATTACCATGTTGACAGTCTTAGTTTAGTGTGTTAGCTTGCTCTTCAAGTGTTGAACAATCAAATCAAAATTTTTGGATTAAAAAAAAAATTTGAGGATACAATGTAGAACAAGGACCTTTCAATCTAGGTGAGATATTGGGTATGTCAGTAAAGCAGATATGGAATTTCCCACTGCAGTCTGTTCATACAGATTAGAGAGGCATCTTAAACTTCAATCTGCATCTTTAGTTATACTCAGTCATGGATAGTTAGGAGAAGAGGAGTGAACATTTGTTTTGGTCTGAGATGCTGAGATATCCTATAGAGAATCTTTAAAGATTATTTTTTGTCAGGTTTCACCTTTATTGGACAGAGACAGTAAAGGTAGACATGTAAGAGAAAGTGGGGGAAAGAGAGTGATATGCAGCAAAGGTTGCGATGGCTGCAAGATTGTTTTCATTAGCAGGGTCAGCTGTTTAGGAGTAGGTGTTATAACTCCATCCTAACTTTACATGTTATTTCCTGCTTGCAGTGAATATTTTCACTGTGTGACCTCATCCAGGCCCAATTTGTTAACAATAACTATGTTAATATGAGAGAATAATGTAGATGCATGGGGACCAACACTGACCTGTTGCAGGTCTATTTTAATGCTTTGCTGATGAGACAGGTTGAGTCTGCCCCATGCTGCAGGAAATGATCCCTGAAGCTGACTTGCTCCTCAAAACATCGACATGGTTCGCCAGCTAATTACCAGGGATGCATGACCCAGTTTCCATTTGTCTGGTGAGGTTGTAACCTCTTCTCTGAGGGGTAACAAAGACGAAGAGGAAGAAGGATGAAGACAGTACGGGATGAGAAAGATGGATGATCTGTCAAGGCTGAGGATGGGATTAGTGTGAGCGTGGAACACGGGGGGAGGGAACAGTGAGGATGACCTTCAGACCTCACCCCGACCTCAGCTGTCCATCAAACTTCGACAACCATGGAAATGCTTCATTTAGGGGTCACTGGGTGGCTCGGTGCTCCCTGCTGTTTGTCTCCTGTACAGAAACATGTGTGTCACAATCACATTTCTTGAACATGAATGATACACACTTTACAGAGCTGAAACAATCAGTCAGTCGAATTTTATTTTGGTAACTGAGTAAGTAAATTTAAGTAATTATTCAAGCAAAAATGCCAAAAACTTGTTATAGCTTTTTAACAGGATTTAAAACTGAATATCGTCAGGAGTTTGGGGTGCTGGTCTGATAAAACAAGGCATGATTAATTGCCAAAATATCAGCAGATGAATTATGATAATAACCCTACAACCCTAACACATTCAACTGTGCGCAGTATAGCAATTTGTACATTGAATAACCCTGAAGGCTTTAATTATGTTTCTCAATAGCAATAAATGTTCATGGCTAAAGAAGTAACACGACAGTTTAATTGTCTTTAGGTTTAACACTAATCTATTCATCTACTTCATGTCAGTTCAGATTGACAGTGAACTAAAAGCAACCAAACAACGTCATCAGATCCTGATTTGACGGCTGTTAAACCCTGATTGGTGCACAGATGTACGTGACATCATTTTCTAGCTCTGCCCACTTCAAACCTGTAAAATCTCCAATGTAAAAGGAACTGAGACAGTTCTTACTTTGGCTCCTGTCACTTGTAGTAAGAAGCTGACTGATGAAATGTTTTCAGGGGCTTTGTGTTGATTTTAGCCCATTAACCAGCTATACTGTACAGTGAAGCTTTGCGAGCACTGACGCACTTGGTAGAAGTGCATTAAGTCAAGTATACAGTATACTGAGAGCTGCTGACTTCTGATTAATGAGCTTTGTTTTCTGTTCTGCTTGAACTTAATGTTCTCTCTCTCCTAACAGAATGCAGCAGAGGCAGGGATTCACACAGAGAAAAGGCTGACCTTGTGTTTACCTTTGAAATCTGGGATTTTCTGGTCTTGTTTTGTGTCACCAGACCTGGCACACCGGGAAAACAATTCCCTTGTATCACTCTGTTCCTGAAAATCTCACCAACATAAGATTTAGTCTACAACAGAGATTTCAGCTGGCAGGCTATTCCATCTCCTCCACATTTCTCTTACTAACAAATTAATCACATATCTTGGCACTATTTTTTCAGACCACTTGGTGGCAACAGTGTCTCATCTTGTTAGGGTGGACTTTACTATAAAAAGAATTGAATAGAAGTCACCCACTGAGACAAGACACATCAGCCCACTGTATGTCCTACCAAAAGAATGCATTACTTCTGATGTTATTACTAAAGGTGGCAGAACTATATATATTTGTACATGTGTACATATATATATATATATCTCAGCAGTTCAAGCGAAACACTTGTATTATAGTGTCAAACAGCATAATATGCACACATGATTCACACTCACACATGATTCACACTATGGACAACAGTGATCTGGGCCTTTGAAAAGTGGTATCACAAAAAACACTTCAACTTAACACTTAAGTTGGGGAAAGGTAAACACAAAGCTTAGCCTTTTCTCTGTTCCGTGTCCTTTTCCAGAGAACTGTGTGTAACTACTGAAACTGAGATGTCAGTTTTTGAAATGACTGGTCACATTTAGAACATTTTCTTGTGTGGTTTCCTGTGTTGGTTTTCAAAGTGGTTTTGGAACAAATAAACTCTCTGGTAGTAGTGCTGATTCTACAATAGTTTACAAAAGCTGCTTTGTTGCTTTTTTCCATACGGAAGTGAGTATTACATTGATTTTCTAATGCTTATAAAATGTTATGAATAAATGTTGGGTTTTTATAATTGACTTGATGTAATGTGTTGTGATTAATTAGACTTAGCCAAGTCAGCATGGATGATATTAGACAGTGAAAACTATAAAAAGCTGAATACTTATTGCAACTTTTGCAATGCAACCAGAGGGTGAGAGACTTCCTTTTCAGGAACAAACACTGTCTCTGAACAAATCATTGACCAAAAAGGGGATATGAGCTAATTTTAAGTTTTTTTTCTTTAATCCTTTACTGAACCATTGCATTTTGCACTGAGAACAACATTAAGTTAACGATGAAGCTCATTAGAGCAACAGATTTTGAAGAAGTGACTATATTAACAGCCTGTGGATGCAAAGAGTGCAATCATTTCCTGTTCAAATTAATGTACCTCAAACGTACGTGAACTCAACTCAAATGCTATTTGTTTACACTGTTGACACGTTCCGTGGTCTCAGTCTGAATCCAATGCCATTCAGTCTTCTTTCACTTCTCCTGGTTCGTTTCTATCCATTAGTCACTTTCATCTTTTTTCACTTTCATCCTGTTGATCTTCACATCCCTTGTGGTCGGACATTTAGATTTCCAATTATGCTGCTTTGTCAAAATCCTCAAGAGACACCGAAACGTAGTTTGGTTTGTGTTTAAGCAACCGAGGCCTGACGAGGTGTGATGTGTGTCAGATCAGTCTCAGTCTCGCTCAGTGCCACTCGCCCTTGCATTCACACTCTACTTAGAATATCTCCAAGCTAATTAAATGAAGATACTGTAGACTTTACATAAAGAGACAGATGAAACACTGACATTTAAGGGGTCCAAGACATTCCATTCATAACTCTGGGACTTCAGATCTGTAAATGAATCTGATTTTAGCCATATCATGCGGCAGTACTAAAAAAATTAACTAAAATGTAACTATTAATGACGGTCAACAATGGTTGGCTATGCAGAGGCTAAATGTCATGTGGTAACATCTAGGTAATGCAATAGAAAATACACTGAGAGTTGGATCAGACAATCAATACAACTTTCATGACTGTCTGTTCAATATGAAGCTACAACTGGCAACCTATTAGCTTAGCTTAGTGTAAAAAAAAAACCTGAATAAGAAAAAAAAACACTAACAAGATGTATAGTTAGTGAGTTTAGAGGTGCTGGTAGGCTGATTTTGTTACCCTCAGACACAGTTGAGCCAGGTTGGCTATTTCCCCCTGTTTTCAGTCTTTTTTCTGTGTTAAATCGCAGCTTATGATGGCTTCATACTTACAGTACATGAGAGCAGCATCCATCTTCTCATTTAAATATTCCTTTCAAGTTCTGTAACTGCAGATGGAACTGAGGCTCGCAGCAGGAATAACAAGTACATGTGTTATTCTCTTTAAGACAGTATTCTGTTATAGCTGATCTATTTTTACCTTCGGCCTATTTTACATCTCTTATTAATATTTCTCAATAGATCTGATAAATATTTCTGGCCCACTATTTTTTACTTACTTTTACTTTTAATTAAGTTTTCCCTTTGCTCGATACAAAACCATAATAACACTACTTTCAACAATATCAGATCATCTATTAGATATGACAACATCAGCGCATTATTTACTCCATACACTCCCATGCGGCGAGCTCATAACTAGAACGCAACTACTTTTCAATTGTGTTTTGATTTCAGCACAAGAGCATATTAGAGTGAGAGGATGTGGGAGAGTGGATATGATAAAGGAGCGGGTGACATGAGGTAATTCAGCAATCCTATTAAACAACATCCGGATCTATTGCAATCAGCTCACTTGGCCTCAGTCTCAGCCACCTCATACATATAAACTATCTGGTGAAGATAGTTTCTTGGCATGTATCAACGCATATTCAGGAATATCACTGCACACTCTGGTACTTTGTCAAAAGTTGAGATAGAGCAGCATCTCTGTTCTGAAGTGGCTTTCTGAACCTTTATTTCAACAGTTCTTGCTTCTTGGTAATAGCTTGTGGAGGGGTGAGGTAGACGAGAGTGAAAACAAGAGTGGCTGATTACACAAGACCTTGATGCTCGTTAAAGTTCACTCGTCTAACCACAGATTATAACTGTTTAAAAGCTGTGCGTGTGAATCTGAATTTACGAAGGGAAATACCTCTTGTTTATTCAAACCCTGTTGCCGGAGATTATCTTACTCAGTCAGCTTTATTGATTAAAACTTGAATCTGGGCAGTGGGCACGTTCAGATCATTTTGACTGAGGTGGCAAAGGTGGAGCACAGACTCAAACAAGGACAGCAATGCAGAGTCGCAATGCAACACAATAGAAGATGTTGGCTGGCAGATAGCAATAACTGGAGAAATACTCACATTCTTTACTTTAGCAAAAGGGCCAGTTTCTACTGTGAACTGCTAACAACAAATACACATCTGAAAGGTGTTAAAAGCCCTCAGCTAGACACTTTTCTTATAAGCAGTCACAAGCCCAACCACTGGTTTAAACTCTAATGAGCCACTATATTTTATAAGCCTATCATGTGTGTTTTTATGTTTTACTTGGAACCACAGACGTCAGACAAATGTAGGAGAGATTCTCTTACTTCACTAAGGTAAAGGACAAATACCTCAAAACTGTACTTATGGCCAGTTCCTGGGTATATGTACTTAGTCTCTACCACTTGAAGCTGGGGAACGCCACTTTATTAGGTTAAGAAAGACAACGAGAGAGATAGCAACATATTTTCAATCCATCACTGTCTACAGTAAGTATATTATTTAAATACATTATCTCATTTTTTTATTGTCAGTGTTCTTTCTGGAGACCGACAACAAACATTTTCCAATATTCTATATAATACATGTAAGACAAATATAAGAGTTTGCCAGTTTTGTATGGATTCAGCACTGATCCGATACTAGAAAATACACTTGACAACTACTGCTGATACAAAGTGCACCCATGGGTTTATGTGACACAACTGTGTTTAAATGCTGTGAGTTTTTTCATACACAACTCATCTAATTTGCATGAACTTGAGACAGAAGCTGCAATCGGCAAAGCTCATCTCATCATACTGGGAAAGAGTAACTTACAGCTAATTAGAGAATTATATTAATAAAATAGGGCAGAAATATGAACAGAGAATCGGGCAGATTTGGGACTATTTGGGAGAAAATTTAAAGCATGCTAATTTCTCAAGCGTGTAATAAATGTTTTATTTCTCCTGTTAGTTCGGCCAATACTGTCTCATGTCAGAGACAAGTTTCTATTATGGTTTAATGAGGCTGCTTTAGATGACCGTGAAGATAATTCACTTTAACGCCTCACTACTGTTGATTCTAATAAGGATGAATTATGTCCTAGACTTGTTGCACTGTTTCTTTGTTGTGGATGTGAGCAGAGCAAAACAACTAAGCAGCCTCTCCAGTCAAGACACACAGTAACACACAGTGGTGTTCACCTTCTGACACCAAAACAACCGTGACTACATTCATTCACGTTACATCTCCTCACTCTGCCTACGAAGGGCATTATTACTCACTTCAAAAGGCCAATTAGTAGAGAAAATGTCATTTTGCATTTTAGCCGACTAGTTGATTTAAAACATTTGTATTCTGCACAATATAATGCTCCTAGTTCATTTGATGAAATGTGTGTGCTATAAATGTGATAAAGAGTTTTCCACATAAAACACTGAAATAGTGACAAACCATGAGAGAACATTTTGACTGTGGAAGACAAGCTTTCCACACACGTACATACTATAAAGTGTTGGTCAAAACTTGCATAGATTTAAATGAAGTTTGGTATTTTTCTGTCCTATTATATGACAGTCAGTAGTGAACCTTGAACCCTGGCAAATCTGGGAAGTGCATTCTTGGCTCTGTTTAAGGTCAAACTCTCACATCCTTGACAGTCGGGGGTGGCTGTCTCTCCCTCTGGAGGACAAAGCTCTAAAATGTAACACAGCATTTTAACTTAGGGCAACATAATTACACATTCAGTTAATCAATAGTACCGCTTAGAAAGAGGTTCTTTCAGGGAAAAAAAGAAAGAGCATAGAAATCCCTACATCAATTGGACTCCACTTTGTCATATTTTACTTTTCTCAGCCTTTTTCATACTTCCAGTGCACTGCTTGCCCTACTGGATGTATTATCTTTAAATAGCCTTGACAAAAAAAAACAACAAAAAAACAAATTAGTCATACAGTGGACAGAGGATGTTCATCCTAACCGTGTTATAGATTTCAAGGTCCAAATGGCTCTGCTTCGATTCTATTGCAGGTTAGTGCAGAAGATGTAGGACAAAAGTGAAGAGCAAAACAAAGAGACATTTGCTTTGCTGAACTTTTGAACTTAAACAAGGTAAACAGAATAAAAATGAAGAAAGTGGTGCATTTCACCTGTGCTCGGGGTTTATATTTTATTCCTTTGAGGCCGCTAGTGTCAAAAAACTGCCAAGACAATTCATCCAACTGCCTCTACAACAGTACAACTAAAATGGTATCTTTTTCACATATTGCAATATCCCTGTGAAATTTATAGAATGGCATTTTCCATTTTAGCTACACAGCTGGTGCCTGAGCGGGTCCACATTGGTTCAAGATTTTAAACATAATGAAAATGGGAGTGCCAAGGACTTTTAATACTGATTTATGAAGTTTATCCAGCTGTACCTGCTCATAGATTATGGCTTCAGCTCATGTCATGCTACATTTTTCTGTGTCAGTGTTGTAATATATAATTTTAAATATCTGTCGCCAAGTACCTGCCTGCCTGCCTTCAGCTGTGAATTATGAAGCCATCAAAATCACATGATCCCGACAGTTGAATATTCACTCTCGACCTCAAGCTGCCATACAGACGGATGTGGTTCATACCATGAAGCAGTGGTATTTTAGCTTTAATGTGTGTGTTTACACTATGGGGTGACATCGTGCAGAATAAGGAAATTCCCACAGTGCCCCGAGTGGGAGAGCTACAAGATCTAATACCACAGTCTGCAACGAACAGTCACACAGCAGCATTTTAGCATTCACGTGAGGTTAGACCAACCTTTTCTCTTCTGCCATCATGGGTGGATTACCAAACTGACCCAACAGGCCAGGTCCAGGGGCCCAAGGGCTCAGAGGAGCCACTGGCATGAAGTCACTGTTATTGCACTTATTGTTGCATAGTTAAAAGGGCTTATTTATTCACATCAATAAGTCCACTGAAAGACTGAAGGAATAGCCAAAACATTCACTTTGAAGATGTCATAAGAAAGAAACCATCATGATACATTTTGGGCAAGTTTTTATCCCCTCAGTTGATCTATATGACGTTATTGTACTGAGTACTCCGTGGAATATGGGCCATTAAACTCTGCAATACAACAACATCAGAAGCTCAATCAGAAGGGCCTTGAGGTACATCAAGTGCTCTGTGGGGTTTGGGGCATGTATACCTACCAAGGGGCCCATTGTCTCATAATCCGCCAATTCCTGCCATCACTGTCGAAGTGTCCTTTAATAGACCAGTTAACAGACATTCGCTCTCCTGCTTTGGACTGAATGGCTCACCAGCCGAGGAGTGTAAAACATGCAGATACACCTTCCTCTGTCCCAGAGTAATGAATAAAGCTAATAAAGATAATGCTAATGCTGGGTATGTTTTTAACAGTAAATTTGATAAATGTTGATAAAATGTTTGATAAACTAACATCACAAAGAACTCTTTGGAAATAGTTTTCATTTATCCCCACAATGTTTTTCTTTCAGAAATCTTTTAAAGGTTTTTTAAATGGCTGTGTAGTAAATACACACTGCATAGTAGCTTTTATACTCAGATAAAGATAAACTCACACAGAATAATGTCAAACAAAATCCCCTCATTGCTTCATTTCAAGCATGCCCCTCAATTTCTGACTTTGTTATCAGCTCCTAGCTCCTCGTTGCACAGAAATAGTTGTTTCACTGCTGGGTAGATAAAAACTTATCCCTCTATTATCTTTCTTCATCAGATCCTGATCTGATATGATCCAGGATCATAATTTCATCATAATACTTCAATTTGTGGGTGAGCACTTGGTGGGAGAGTGAGGGCTCTGTAGCCTGTTAGCCACCAGATGAGAGTTCAAGAGGTTAAACCTCCTTCTGAAATCACAATCTATTAAAGCAGTGCAGTATCTGCTAAAAATCTCGTCTTTATCTGCACCACTCTGTATTCCTGAAAATATCTGAAAAATGGTGGGGCCAACTCTCATTCTTCTCATTCTGTTTGAGAAGATAAAGTAAATGTTGAGGAAAGTATTCACACTACTCTGCTCACAGATATGTCATTGACCTTTTCCAAGGAATATAGGCTTTTATCATAGCTCAATTTCCCTTTGGTAAAAAATCCAGAAAGGTCACTGGGGTTTTTAAATTTAGGACAGAGCACTTTAAACATTAGATAGAAAAATCTCTATGATTATGATTCAGTATGAATTACAAAATTAAATCTTTTCCTCATTTTGGAGTATACAGAAATAGCAACTTTACTGCAGAGGACAGTTCCTTCTGCTACTTTCATGAAAAAGACAGATTTTTAAAGAAAAAAAAACTTGTGGAAGCAGAAATATTTGTTTTCTTTTCCTACTCAAACATTTTGTGGTTATCGTTTCCCAAACACGACAGGCCAGAGGACATATTGTGTTCGTGATAGAGAAGGGTCTCATGAGGAGTCTGTAGACTTATGTTTGCTGGCCAAATACACAACCCGCTTTGGGAAAGAGCAGCTTTCAGACCAGAAGACTACTGTCACACTCTGTGCTGAGAAAATGACATAAAATAAACCTCAGAGAAGAAAATGAACTCCAACATGATGCCTGAATATGTTGTAAGACTTCTACGGTAATGGTTATTCTTTAGATAACAGATCATGAAACATGTAATAAGACAAAAAGACTCCTTTTTAAAATGACTTACTGCAAAACAACAGGCTGCTTTCCATGTAATATGTAATAATAATATAATAATACATGATTAATCAACAATACATATGTTGTGAGAACTAAAAGTAGAGTTAATTTGGCAGGTGTAAGTTCATGCATGAGTGAGAAGGAAGAAAAGGCTGAGCGTGAGGTGAAGAGCTCCCTGTCCCTGAAGAGATAGCTTTTCATGCTATAACAGGGAATTATAACTGCAGTTGGGAGGTCACCCCATCTCCAGTGAGCCGGAAGGAAGAAAAGTCTGAGCATAACGGTGGCCAGTTCACTTGGCCTTTAGCAGGAGTGCTGTAGAGACAGGACACAGACTGCGGTGTAGGGTTAAATTTGGTCTTGAAGCTGCTTTGTAGGTCTGGGTAACCTCCTCTGACAGCAGCAAGGTTTCGAAAATGGATATGAGCAGCAACAGAGAGCTTCACTGAAGTGAGAGGATTTAGGATGCAGGATGTTAAGTTGTCCAAATGAAATGATAAAATACTTAGTTTGTAATTGCAGTCCAGTATGACACATAAGAGTTTTTCCTATTTATAGGATGACATTGTTTTTCAATTGTTTTTTGGTGTTACAAATCACTTTTGCAGAAAGCGACACCACGATGGTTGTGATTTGGTTAAGTTTAGGCACAAAAATGACTTGGTTAGGGTCAGAGAAAAGATTATAGTCGTGGTCAATGGAGTGACTTCTTTGTTGGGAGCATAGCTTCCTGGAGTGTCCACCCGTTTTGCTGTCGATCAACAGAGCGAGCCCAGCTGTTTCCCTCTCGTCCAGGTGTTTGTGCTAAGCTTAGCTCACCAGTGACTTTAGACTGATATTTAATAGATAGATGTGACGGCTCATCTAAATCTCCACCGGAAAGCACATTAGTGACTTAATTTTCCCAAAATGTCAATTTATTCTTGTCTGTCTTTTTGTTGAGCCATTGAGTCAAAACCCCAAGGCTTCTCGCTCTGAAGACTCTACATCACAATACTTCCTTCTTCTGTCCCAATAGACAAGAGTCAAAATTCGAACTGATGTTGTTGTTTTTCTTAGGAGGACAGTCTTAAATATATCCTTTTTTAAGTGATCCGCCAAGTTTATGGGGAGCATGCAATATCTTTCTTTTTAAAATCTTAACTGACCTTTACTGCTTGAGAGAAATATGTGACTTACCATATTCATGTTCGGGTCATTACACCTGACAAGAGCTTTATCTGTTAGCCACAAGATATTTCCACCACATTTATACTGTACAGTCTTTGTACTAGATACGTAAAGCGCTGGGCAGGAAGAAAAGGCCATGCTTGGTCTTTAAACCTGGAATGAAAGCACTTGAGTGTGCGTAAATAAATTCAGCTCGTCTGGCTGGCGGCTTGGTGTGGCACAAAAGCCAAGAGCGGCCCTTTCCAGTAATGAACAAAGGTGCGGCAGAAACGAGCTCCTTCGTCGTCGTGCCAAGATGTGTCGGCACATTTGTTGCCGTTATAATGGCACCACTTAAACAAAATGCCGAGTCATTCAGACAGTTGACTATAATAATATCTCATGGAGGCTTCTGAAAGTGAAAATGCTTAATTTGCAAAGTAATAAATGTGAGGTGACAAAAAAAATCATGAAGAATCTCATTCAGTGGTCTGGATTTGATTCAGATACTAATAAATCATGATTCTTAATAGATACTTAAAGCCTGACAAGCCTGCTGTGAAGACAGAGATTGAAATGACAGAGGTCAGGCACACGTGGGAAACTTAAGACTGACAAACATCAGAGACTGAAAATCATTCTTTCCTACTTTGACCAAATTTAGAAGAAAGAAACAGAGAGAGGTTAAAAACTGTGGGAAGTAACTCAGGAAATTAAGTCTAAAACCTCTCAGAGCATCAAACAAATACAGAATGGATTTAGATGAGCAGACAATGAACACTAATGTCCAGCAGTTCCTTTATATATCTAGTATGATGATATTGTGTAGCTATTTACTGCGATTGCTCTTAAAATCCCCCTTTTTTCTCTCTAAGTCTCATTTTTTGACTTTTCCACGCAATCCCTCTGTTTGACCGTTCTGTGGTTTTAGCAGTATCGTCCCTTGAGCCCTGGACTTGTTATAAATGGATGCTCATTGGTGAGGATTTTTCTTTAAGTCTGGTAATTCAAGCTTATTAAAGTCTCCATGTAAATACCAAAATGTAAAAGAAATTTCTCAAAGAATTCCAATGTACCTGTTCATACTCATGCAAGTGGCAATAAACTCTATTCTATTCTAAAAACATAAATATCTGTTTAAATACCGGTCTAAACTCGTACTGTATAACAATCATTAGCCTTTTCTTCGAAATACTTTGATCCCATTATTTTGTATTTTTGTCGCAATAACATGATTGTCAATCAAATTATGGTCAACAAATAATTTCTCAGTACTCCCTGTGACTTGACATTTTAGTCTCTGCACAAATCAGCATTATGAAGACATACTGTAGCTGTTTAACTCAAAAGTCACCCTCTCCGTTACAAACATTTCCCCACAGCAGCAGAATATAATGAAGTCATTTCCTTTAGTTTGAAATGCCACGTGTCAAAATGTCTCAGAATTCCTCACTGCGGTGTGAGCGTCAGGTGACAGTTTAATGAGATCTTTCCCGTTCCATAAACAGCTTTAAATCATTTGTGGGGTCACGCTGATTTTTGCAGGGCATGTATTCTATTTTGTGACACAGTCATGCTTAAATGGTCCCTTGTGGGATTTAAATTATGCTCTCACCTTATCGCCGTCATAGACAGATAAGTGGTTTGATTGCTTGTAATGTTTCTACAACAGTTAATAGCTGGTGAAACAGTAGTTTACTTTCCTAAAAATGGGACTGCATATGCTTAGATTTGGTCAATATTCAAACACACATTGCTGAACATTTACATTAAATGTTGTCTATTATGCACATTTAAAATTGTGAGAGCTGAGAATAATGTTTAGTTACTGATTGAATTGTTCTCTGCCTCCACTTTAAAGGCTTGAAAAAGCTCTGTGTGATCACTCCAGATCCACTGAAGTGTTTTACCGAAAATATGTCTGAATATTAATTCAACCTGCTCTCTAAAGCCCCTTGGGAGTGCTTAATAAATGCAAATGTGAGAGTGAGAGGCTAAAGATTGTCACTTCATTGGTTAACTGTCCCACAATTACAAGGCTCTATAAAAAAAAACTGGGTTCATCCACCTGTGACATGAATGCTCTTATAAAGTTGCCATGTGACCGTGAAATACGGCCCATTTACGTGCAGATCTGAGAGGAGCCATAGCTCTGTGTGGTTCAATTAACCTATGCATGGTGGGGAATAGGCCAGGGGAGATGTGCACAGAGCACAGCGAGATGGAGTTCAATTAACCAGACATGTCTGCACAGGACAGAGCAGTTGCCGTGGTACCCACATAATCCATTACATTAACAGTGATCTATTCTTATCTTCAAAAGAATTGTTATTGTGCAAAAGTGAACATCCGGCTTCCATTGTTTCAAACATAATCAGTCTTTCCATCTCACCACTATGCCAAGTTAAAATAGAAAGACTTCTGGCATGAGCATACTAATCATCTGTCACACAAACAGCAATAAATACTGAACAAAGTGCAAAGCAGCTGCTTATGTGTTCCTGTATGTACAGTGACAACGCAGCGATCTCCAAAGCAGAAACACTCTGAGCACATACAGTAACCCGTGTGAGGCTGAGCAAATGTCAATACGTGTCAATATCAGTGTGATACAGGAATTTTCTGCCAAGCCCTGAATATATACAGGTTTAATGAGGTGTGGTGCACCCAAGCTGCAAAAGTGTCAATCAGTTCCTATGCACATAATATAGGGCTTATTATTACTGTATAAAAGGACAAAAAAACGGCTATTTTTCAAATGGTCAGTGAGTAGATTTTTTAAAATTATTTTTGGCATTTGACAGTAATTTCACAGTTGACAAGAAAGATAACCAAGAACCGTTGGGCGAGGCCAAGAAGGATAACGTGCAACAAAAGGTGCCCAGTTGGAATTGAACCAGAGATGTTGCGAATAACACAACATGCATCTTAAAACCAGTACTCCATGAGGACACCCTCATTTTATGTTATGTAGCTTGCATAAAACATATGCTGAATCTTAATTATTATATTAAGTATCGTTAAAAGGTTAATAAACTGGGCTTGGGAAATGTTTTTTTCAATAAGATTACAATTATTGAATGCTCAGTGTCATTTTATGAATGCGTTATGATAATTAAAGAGCTTACACAAAGTGTCATTTGGAGAATAATATTTGGGCTTAATGTTAGCCAATTCTTTCAGAACAGAAGAGAAAGCACAGCCACCATATGACACTTTCATCCCGTCTTCCTGGCAGAAATGCTTGTGGAGAGCTTCAGGTGCTACACATCTGACAGTACTGTATGATGTGACCTCCTAGTGTTACCTGGAGTGACAAAGTGTAACAGGTCAAATCGCTCGTAGGATGATGAGACATGACTTGTAGCAGGAAATCACCCTTCACAGTACTTCCCTTTGTTTCCTACTTGGTATATTATACTTGTATTATTTTAAAAAGGATAAAAAGGAAAGAGGAGTTCTTAAATATAATCATTTCAACTAAAAAAATCTTTGCTAACTCGTACATTTGGGAACAGCAAACTAATTTCAGTTCCTATACCTGGTTTATTCTGTCTTGACCTTAACCAATTTATGGCTCCTTAAAAAAGAGTCTCTCTGACAGACTACAAAATTACTTTTGGCCAAACTACACTAATAGCAGAGTGTCTGTGTGCTATGGAGCAATCAGAAGGGAAATCAAGGGTACTGGAGCTCATTACGTGTCACCTTAAAATTAGAGGGTGTGTGTGAAGATGAGGGTCAGTCTTTTTCCACAGCTTGTTCTCATTCCCGTTCTCATTCCCAGGGCGTCAAATACCGCCCTACGATCTTATTCTAACCCAAACCATCAAGTTCTCCTGAACCCTACCAAATAGTTTTAGTGTCTATGCTTAATCAAAATGCAACAATTTCAGAATGTTAACCACATGTTTTTTATTGTTATCAGCAATGATGAAGGTCTGGTATTCCTGCAGAAATACTAGACGGTCAGTGGTGTCAGTATTAGACATACTGGGAATGGGGACAGTTGGAATAGTTGCTCTGCATGTCTTGTATCTTGTATTGAGAGTATATATTAAGAGTACCTTGTGCACTGGTATCAGATGCCAAAGGGAGCAACAAAGTGTTGGTATTTGACACCCTTTGAATGAGAGGGTTTCCCATGAAGTTCATAATAAAATCTTCTTTGGGAGACACATATTACGATGAATTTCCACAGTTGGGGTATCTATACTGGAAGCAGTTGTGATCATTCTTCTTGGGAAGACAGTCTTAGTTCAACCCCTACTATGACATCGAATGAAAATGTATCCAATTACAAATTCCACACAGAAAGACCCAAAGTTCAAACTGCAAACCAGCCAGCTGGCAGAGTCGAACCTGCAACCTTCTTGCTGTGAAGCAACAGTGTTAACCAGAACCAGTGTAAAATGAGTATTGGTATAGTACCATCTGTGCTGAATCTGGGAGTAGTTTTTGCTCTGTTAATGTTTGAAAAGGTTGTGTAAATATTTCTCATAATCTACATAATCAGTCAACGTTTTTGAAGCATTGTGTGCATTTCTGCTTCAGATTTTCATAATGACAGAAAGTAATACATTTGCTAGAGAGACCAAACAGACTTCAAACTACCACTGATGAATAATTCATGTAATTCATATCAAAAGATAATCAAAAACTTAATTTAAAGGTGAATAATTTAGAATGGGCCTCCCAACAGGGGCTTCATGCCTGAAATTGAGGTGGAGATAACAATGAGTACACTCAAATCTTTCACATCCGTCCCTGAATCAAGTCAAACATTTATCTCTGGCATTAATATATGAGCTGGAGTATTTTGAAATTAGACTATCTTCATGTGTTTTTCTTATCTTGCCAATGCTAAAATGGTTCCTTATTTCAACAGCTGTCGTGTAATAGTGTGAGCTGAGTTTATGGTGTTGGTAAGTAGGGTTGCAACTTTTCTCTCAGGTATTTTGTGGAGGAATGTTTCCTAGGGCAAAGTTTGTGAGATGTCTAATGTCTTGTGAGTCTTAATCTATACACATGTGCAGGTAGGCTTGGCAAAGATGAAGGTCTCAGAAAGTCTCCATTAGTGTATAGTAGGTCATGCAGTCCATTCTTATTTTCTACAGCCACAAATGTCCAAGAATGGTCAGATAATTACCTTTCATCATTTGAACTGGCAGCTTCATGGTTTGACCATTATACTGAATGCTGCCATCTATCATAGCAGTCATGGGTTTTGGTTCTCAACACTGGATACAATTGTCCACATAGACTCTGCATGACATACCAATGCTCAGTCTGTATCCATAACTGATGTAATGGATTTTCCATATGCCAAATTCGAATATCAAAAAATTAACCATAATATTGAAAATTAGTACCTCTTTTGCTCTTGGTAAAATAACATTATGTATCTTGCCAGAGTACAGCTTGAACTGAAAACTCATCAACATACTGACTCATACTAACTCCTATGATTTTACAAAACGATTTCGTGACACTCAAGTTGTTTTGAGTGGAAAACATGAAACATCAGCAATGTTGTATTGTAGCCAATTCCACAGGCACCATCTCCAATTGACATATTATTTTCAAAATATAATGTTTCAGACATGAATATAAAGAAAACTGAAGAAAGGAGAAACATGGGCCAAAGAGGGTCACGTAGACAAGTTAAGGGTGAGAGAAAATGGATTTTTCTAAGAGAACCTCCATAAATTGAATCTGCTCCTTGTGCTTGCTGATGGACAATTTGAATAACTGTAATGATATGGTAGACAATGCTATTTCACTATGGAAATGAAAGTGAATACTTCAAGGACAGAGCATCTAGCAAGAAAGGAAACAAATAATTGCTTGAGTGGAACTCAGGAGCATTTACCAGTTGTGCCAACCACATTGCTACACTCAAATATACACATTTACCTTGATCATGCATAATGAATTTGTCTATTTTAGTTAAAGACTCAGAAAATGTATTGGGTTGTCTCAATGATTTTCTCATTTCATATATTGTTATAAGTACAGTATGTAGTAATTGCCTACACCCCAGATTTGCAGCAAACTGAAACTGATTGAAACAAAACAAAAGATGGTTAGCCTGCTGAAGGGTTTTCACATACATTTACAGAAAGATGGAGAAGGGGACACATAATTATGTTGAAAAGACATCAAGAAGTGCAAACGAGTCAACCAAAAACATGATAAAGTAAACTGGAGACTGACTAATGGAGCTAACAATAATGCTAGCTAATTAGCTCGCTAGCTACAGCAGCTGATAAAATCTGTCAGCACTAGCTCTTATTTCAGGTGGCAGAATCTGCAGTTGTTGGCTTGAAATGAAAAGCCTGCTAAGGGGTACCTCTGTCTGAAATCAAGTACCCATAGCCTCAAAAATTTTAATTTTGAGTAGTAAGTTATGCGTAAATGTCATTATAAACTGCATACTGTATGTGCCTCTCAATTTTGGAAAAATGATGAGCCTACCTTTCTGTTCGTCTTGTTCTTGTTTAAGATCCCTGAGATGAATTCTGTCATTTGATTTGCACAGATACTGTATGTGGTATATAGGGCAGATGTACTGACATAACTCAATTGAATGATTCCAACAAATATAGCCTGGTCAATGTCAAGGAACATCATTCCAGTTAAGCCTTAGTGGAATATGCGCGGAGTCGTTCAGCTTCATATAGATACATTACAGAGTCTGTTATACACTGCGTCCACCCCTACAACATAAACAACAATGTGTGTTATTGCAACTTTATCACACCCTAATCCCCACTGTGGAGCGAGGGACTCCATTCAGTGCTTCTGCTGATTTTACTGTTTGCCCACAAAGCTTTAACTCTCAGAAACCGGATTTTATTTCTGAGAAAAAGAATGACATCTAATTCCCCTCCATTGCCCAGTGGGGGCAAAGTAAAGCTGCTTTGAAAGGGCACTGATCTAAAGAGCCTCTCTGATAAACATGCTCTGGCTTATTTTCTGGTTCTGATCTATCCATTGGTCACAGTGGGTCTCTCTGAGGGATTGTTTACATTGTTTGAGTTGACTGACCAAACACTCGGCCCTCAAGGTATTGAAGCATGCAGTGCTGGAGATGGAAAAGCAGCCATTTTCTCTTTTTGAATTAGAGCTATAGAAATGCTGACAAATCTCTGCACCACTGAGATTAAATCACGTCAACACTAATGCAGTGGCAGCAGACACAGTAGAAGCTGTACAAGATTTCCTTCCTGATAAGATTATTAGCCAAACTTGGTTAATAACTATAGGCCTATGTGCAGCACTATTTGATTCATGCCCATGTGCCCACTCATTCAATGACTTCAAAGTGAACTATCCTGAGAGACTGTCGTCTAACTTTAGTGGCAAGTTTGCAACAGTCAGTTCTCAGTTTGACTCTTTGTGTTGGATTGTAAGTTGCGGGCAGCGACAGCCAACATCAAAAGGATTTTTATATTTCTTGCAACAGTCAAGTTATTGTAAAAGCAAAACTGAAGAGAACTTAAGAGAGATAGTTGCAATAACTTTGAGAAGATTACTGAACAAGACATTAAGAGTCACCCTGAATTTCTAGCTAAGTTTCCCTTCCACTTAAAATCTTTTAGTTGTTAACAGGATGCACTTACAGAGTTAAAAGTTTCAACTATTGCTTAATATCAGTGTCATATAAATGAACACAATATTTGTTTTCTAAAATTTTTGCTATTTTGATTGGTTGATAGTTATTGCAACTTTGGTTTTACCTAAAAATCAATAGAAATGGTGTCATTAAATTCATTTTTAAGGCAAAATTCATTGGCTGGAACTGTTTTCCTAAATTTGCCTGCAGTTTTACCTGTGCCTTTCTTTGATGGATACAAACATCTTGCCATTTGATAGGCAACGCAGGGCTCTTGGAAAATCAAAAATGTTTCTGTAAAACCTTGTAGGTGATGAAGAACATTGATCATTCCTTAGACATCCTGGCCACAAAATACAAGAACCTTCATCAATAGGCAATGGGGCTTTAAGAGGATGTTTTACCAAACATCTCTTCTCTTCTCTGAAGATTGTAAACTATGCATGTAAATAAGGCATTCCTCCCATCCCTCTTCTCTCAAGACTTAAGCCTCTTACTAAACAACAGTACTGTTATTTTTTTTTTTAAAGTTTGAGGATCATAAATAACATGGATGACGCTTTTGAATTACCACCTTGTTCACACACCAGTTTTGTACTGTCACCTTCTTCTATCCCAAACTGATGAAGCATTTCAGGAAACAGGACTGTTCCCTGTAGATGACCTTTATATATAGATTGTTGTATAGAGAGCAGGTGAAACAAAATAAATTCTATATAATATCTATCCAATAAATTCAATAAATTTGCCACATCCTTAAATCCAGGGTATGCAATGCATTTAGAAGCATTTGTTTTTTTGAAATTCTCATTACATTCAGACAGCAAACAATAAATGAAATAGTCTGACAAAAAGAAAAAAGACTTAAAGGCTAAAACCAATGAGTTCAGTGAAGCACACATTCACCGAGCCAAAGAACAAGAAAGAGCTGTGGTTACCAAATCTGTATACCATGACTGAATGTCGAGCTTGTTAGCACAAAGCACAGCCTCTGAGCCGAGTGAGCAGTAACTCTGAGCTAAAGGTAACGCTATGCTTGCGACGGATACTTTGCTTGTGTTTATATAATTGTGGTATTTGACAGAGTTGTTAATGTGATAGACTGGAAAGCTGAAAGAAGTTGTCAGTCAGTGATTGTGTACAGAACAAACAAAAGACGTGGTAGCAGCAACTGGTCAGTCAGGCTGTACGAATGTTGCAGGGGAGTGGCTTTAGAGGAAAGCCTGAGGCGAGGGGGTTGGATATTTTTGGTTGGTTACTTTCATAATCTCGAGACTCATGCTAGCTTCAAAACAAGGTTACTTTCCAAGAAAGCCTTTAGTCACAAATTCACAAATATTTCTGATGAGATTATTTGGCAGCCAGTCATAGTGCTAGTGTGGTATCGTATGCTTTTAGCTCCTTGGTTGATTTCTAATTCACATTTACTGTATGTCTGGTGAGATTCCAGCAATGTAAGACGCATACAATAAGTTGATTATATATGAATAATGTAAACACCTTTGATCAAGTTGTAAAGCATTCCTGTCATTGCTTAATCCTCCACGCGCCTTTGTTTAAGTGAAACGCACCAAACAGAAGTGAAGATTTTGTCAAAGCAGTAGCTACAACCTTCTGGAACAGAGTGAACAGATTTGCATTGGCAGTTCTGTGTTTGTTGATGCTGGTCTACTCTTATTCAAACAGTCCAACAGTAATGACATCTCAGTATCCATGTATTAGATGGTACTATTCTGCGCACCGCTCTTAACAAGGACACATGTAAGAATATCCAACACCTTACGCAATAGAATGTGACAAACACTGAATTTTTACAGAAATCAAACATGTTTCTCTTTGATAAATGACAGAACAAACGAATTAAAAAAAAAAAAAAAATAGATATTGGAATTTGTATTCACAAGCTGCTCCCTCTGCTTTGATGCCAATAGATGCATTTTACCACTGGGCCTTGCTTTTTATTACAAAAGATAAATTTCACACTGACCATTGTGATTAATATCCAAAAGTTGGCAGATTTTCAACAGCAACAACAACAAAGGAAATGAATTGCACCATAGATGTCTTTATGGCTGTACTGGAGGTACTTTTGTACTGCAGTCTTGTGATAAATTTTAAAAAGTAGCACCAAAATGATGGACTGGTTTCACTCTTCCACTGTAAATTATGGACTTGCTGAGACTAATTCCTCATACAAACCTTCGGACAGAATGTAGAACGATTCCCTGCATGCGCTTGACAACCTGACATGGTAAATATATGACTGGATTGCACTTGGTATTACCTTTGTTCCTGTTTTTCCCCACTCTTGAAAAAGACACCTTAACCTTTCTGTTTAATCAGATAAAGTTCGGCAGTCTGGCATTTTATCCATATTCCACATATTATATGAGACAGACCAGAAGTGTATCTGCTTCTGGCCTCTCTTGTGTACTTTCAAGCACTGGGATCAAGAAAGAAAGACCTGAACTTTAGCAGCTTATTGTTAATCAGATTCATATTCTCTACTTCACATCAACTGCAACAGTACCAAGGATGACTTACAATTGCTCCAAAGTCTGTTGACCTGTAAATATTTTACAGTTTATGAGCCACTCTGAGCCAATGCATTGTTTTAACGGTTCCAATAAAGCATGAATATGACTTTTTCCTTTGGCCAGAGGTTGGCAGATGCACCCAGCTGACAGCCGGGCACTTTGAGATGGCGCTGAAGCCATATCAGCCTCTGAAGTACCATCCACAATCAACCATAACCGACTTCCCTTCACTCAGAACTTCAAAATCAGACTTTGGTGAAGTTAGAGTGGTGTCTGACATTCTTTGACAATGATTATGATTACACAAAAAGGACACATACACCCATGATAGCTGCCAAAATCACTGATACGGTTTGTTATTTTAATTCTTTGAGAAACTGGGAGCTGCTCTGCCCGCAGGACACGATCAAAGCTGGGGGCCTATCAAAGACCAATTAGAGGGTCCAGTGCAAACACTGAGCTCAGATCAAAGACCCGGCTGCATTACATGACAGCTACTGGGATAGAAAGTAACAGGATCCCATTATTAGTGTGAGCGCATCCGCTAATGGGGCTTTGCATAGAGCTATCCATTATTTTTGCAATGATGGTGCTGGTGTCTGTTGAGGTGTTGGGGCCAATCTCTCGGACCAGTGAAGCAAGCAGAAGGCTTTTTGTAACAATACTTTTAAGCTTTGTATTATAATTATTATCATATTATTGGTGAATCACACAAGGTTGGGCTTTGATACTGCAGAGCTGCTTTTGCTATTGCAGTGACACCGCCTGTCTCATCTAATCCAGACACACATTATTTGACGGATGAAGCAAATTTTGTAAAAAGCCTGCAATGTTGCGCATGTGAGTGATGTAAGACCCAAGAGAACAAAATATAAGCAAAAGTGGATTAGAGGCTGTTGTGCTCCACAAAAACCCTTAATATGGGCAATGCAAGGAGCCAGGTGTGCAGGTGAGATTTCACCAAAGTCACACAAAAAGCACAGAATAAGTGTTGCTTGTATGATATGATTTTAAAGTCAGTCTCACAGCATCACTGTCAAATTAGTTTACAATATAGATTTCCCCATTTTTTCTTGCCTTATGAAATATACATTAAATATTACCTTGTGGATATTGAAGCTGTGTTGGGTATATATTGGCAAAATTGCATTGATTTTTTTAATGCATCATCCATATTTCCATTCTGCCCCAAACCATTTGGTCAGAATGAGTGAGAAGTTTTTATACTGACCAATCTGGTTTGCTATGGCAACACCATATGGATTTTTCTAAAGATCGACATAGTGGTATGATCCTCAGCAGATGGTAATTACCAGTATAGCGGCTGCTCTGTGATACAACTCAGTGGTGCTTTCAAATGAACATCTGGCTCCATCATTAAGTTGTGTACACAAGTGAGAGAGAGGACCAACATAAGCTAAAAATCAGCAAAAATGTTAATGCCAAGTCATGTTCTACTTCAGAGGTCTTTGTTGATCATGTCAAAGGCGAAGTCTCTTCCTGGTTAACCAGTTGACCATCACAAAAATGTGATGATGACTCACCTCTAAAAAACTCATTCATCATGTATTCTGTACTCTGGACCAATTAAACTGAAAGCCACCACGTGGAGCTTTAATTGTCCACAAATTCAGTTTATATTTCTCCTAACAATGCATTGTGTGTATCCTTAAAGTCTTACTTTTTACTCTTGTGGATGTTTAAGGTTGTGCTCATTTGAATGAAATGAAACACTGTTGGATAGTTTTATCTACAGCAATGCATTATATTCTGTAAGATCAACATGTGTCCTGTAAGAACCACGTATTCTACGCGTTTGGCTTTGTGACAAGCTAATTCTAGGTTTTAAATAGATACAGCTTAAAAGGTAACACTTTGTGCTTCATATTTGGAGACACATGGTTTTCATTGGACAGGAAGGGGATGAAAAATGATTCATCTGAATGTGAAAAGTATCTAAAGCGGTCAGACGAATGTAGTGCAATAAAAAGTACAATATTTGCCTAAGAGATGTGGATGCATATGATAGCAGAAGATGGGATAAAAACATTATGTTAACCTGATAATTAAATAGTCAAAATAATAATAATAAAAAAAATTGCCCCTTAGATTCAAATTGATACAGAAATCTTTTTCTGTTGGTCACGTCTGTTTTTGCTGGACAGTATCAAATTAATAAAAATTTAAATTCTATTACCATGAAATTGTAACCAGCCTTTCAGAGCAGCCCCTTTTCTAAATGAGTTTAGCTGATATCTGCATAAGCTGCAGCGGTATACTGAGGTATAATTATACTCATTTAGAAGTGACCAAGATCACATTCAGATTACAGAAGTGCGAATTAATTGGGTCTAAATTACTACAAATGCACAGACAGACTGCACAGAATCTGTACTTGTACTAACTCTGTAGTACAACATTTTTTGAGGTATTCAGTACTGAATTTCAACCTGTGACCAAGATATCATTACACTATGTGCCTCTTGTTTAACTATTAAACTTTAGTCCAGATAGTGCACTAAGTTGTTGCATCACAATCTAAACTCACACTGATTGCTGCCTGTGTGAGTGCGACTGTGAGAGTGACACAGCTATGAATAATGGTTCTTTACTGTGTTGGCACAGGTGAGAAGCTCTGTCAGTGCCTGTGACAAGTCCCTCGTCTGAGCACATCAACTGGCATGAAACACATCAGCTACAGTTAACGCACCACCAACAGCCGCTGTCAGGCAGCCGCCAATCAGTGTGCAAGGTCACTAGAATCCATGAAATCTGAACCCTTCCAAGTTTCCCAGACAGATGATAATTAATAATTAGATCCCAGAGGAGGAGATGGGTCCTTCAATCAACCTCCATTATTGTCCAGGGTTTGTGAGGCTTCGGCTATCAACTTGCTGTGACTGATCATGCAAAGAGGCATAATTACTATCAAGGGACTGCTTGTTTTGTTTTGTCCACCTCCTAACCCGAGCATCCAGAAGAGAAGACATATGTCACACTTACAAGTATGAGCTTTCCTACAGTTAGTGTCAGATATTGAAATATAATCGATGCTCAGTGAGCAAGACACTTCATCACTATAATGAACAGTAACCTGCCTGTTTTCAGCAGCATTAGATAAATAAGTAAATACAGGACCTACACATGGCTTTTACGATGCATGGCTCTGCATGGTTCATTTTTTATTTTTACCTTGGCATAACTGCTACTAAAAAATCAATACTTGAAATACGAGAATGAAAGAATGAAATACAATATGAAATTCATAGGTTCAGGAGCTACAGCTGCACAAGTCTTACTTAATAAGAGTCCACCTCCACTTTGAAATGTGTTCTGCTTAATGTTACTTTATTTGGATGTTTGAGCATCACTAGGCAGAATGACGTATGTGCAGAGCTTCAAACTAGACTGCTGTTTTCCAAATCATCTGTTGAAGGAAAAATGGTTCTCTGTACTGACTTTAAATCAGAATGTGATGTTACAAAATCATGAACAAGCATGATTCTTTAACATCACATCTGGTTTAGAAACCAAACCTGGTTCAATATGTAACTTACACAAATTTGATGTGGAAACTTGAAGCCTGCAGCACACATACACAGAGAACGGACTGTTCGGTTAAGTAGAAGACATGTTATGTCCAGAAATTAAAGATTTGAGTATTTTTAAATGTCTTACAACATGTCGTGAGGGGATCTTTTTTGATCTTGGTAACACAACTTTGCCAAGGTACACTTAATTCAAGGTACACTTATTTTCTCCAGCTTTCAATTTCACCTCAAAGTCTTCCTACGTAGATGATGTGTGTTTTTAGTTGTCATGGAGATGGCTCAGTTGTCAGCATGACACCTAGATGGTTAATTTTCATCATGTAGGTTTCACACAGGTTTGTCCTGCCTCTGTTCAAAGAGGAGTCTTTGGTTGGGTATGATTGACAGCTCTGGAAAAAGCTAGTAAGTGGACTTTAACTTTAAGTTGGACTATTTTGTCAACTTAACATATAGTGTGAAACTGTGTCAGTTTTTGCATAAAATGTTATTATACATATTATATATAACATCGTTTGTAGAGACTCCTGTGTTGCACTGCTTTGCTCACTGATGCTGTACAATTAGATAAAAGCAAGAATTTAACCAGGCTTTTCACTTACATATAGTCTCTTAGTGATAACTACATATTTGTTGATAATGAAGATGGATATATGTTCAAGTCTCACCAGCCTTCTTATTTTAGAGTAAAGTTTTTTAAATACAACTTTCCAAGCCAGAAAAGGCACTGACAACAGCACTGCTGCCATCAAGGGAACAATACAGTACATTTAAGCAACAGCTCCTGTGACCCTGTTCCCTAAAAATAGCAACAAAATGGGAATAAGAGTGAATTCCAACTGTAGCCAATCCTTTTGGCACACTTTGATAACCACGGAGGATTGGTGGCTCAGCTGTGCAATAAAAGAGCTGAATTTAGTTAATCTCTTTTTCATTGTACTTCTATCAAGCAACGTCTGAAGCAATCACCTCTCATAAACACACCGTCTCTCAAGAGGTGAAAAGATAAGGTCATGTTTAACCATTCAAAGTCTTTCCTGTTATCATATTACTTTTGAAGCTAATCAAAATTGTGTTTCAGTTTAAAAAGAGACAGAGCTCAGGATCAGGATCTAACTGACTCAACTGTTCATTAGCCAGACATCTCATTATTATCCTATAATCAATAATGTGACTCACATTTTCATGAAATTGGCTTCCCAGACTTGGTAAGGAGTTAAAAACTGGAGACAGGGAGAATATATTTCCACAATGATTTTAATTATCGGAGTTGAGTCAATTCATCAAATAAAACATTTAGGATCTAAATCAATGCTGCTACTGTTGAGATAAGTTGTGTTATGAAGCCTGGATATAGCATAATATTAAATCAATCTAATGAGTACATGTGCATTAAATTGTATATTTTACATGCTGTCTTGGTGAAATATTGCTTGAAACTGTACACAGCAGTAGCAGTATGTTTTATGAGTGTGCACTCCATGATTATTTACACCTCAGCAGGCCTCGCTTTTGCTTTGCAGAACAATTTTCATTAAACAACAGTAAAAGCTATATCATCCTTGGGGTAGCAATCTAATTCAATTCAGGTAATTTACTTCAAATGGTGCTATTACCTCATCCAGGGGATGGATAATATGGCATAATTTGTTTGGGAAATTGGCATCCACTGTCCGCTTAACAGCTCTGTGGCTTTGAAGTGTGAATAGTAATATTTTCTTCTGAGGCTATCAAGAAATAATAAAGACAAAACTGGGAGCTAACACTCGAGGAAACAATGTCTTTGTCCAAGCGGCCTGTCGGGAATTTAATTTAATTTTCACATTCAGGGAACCTGTCAGAAGTAATTTTCACAAATCTGTTGCATTGCACGTTTTCTCTTCTACAAAACATTTCCTAGTTGTGTAAATAAGATCAAGGATAAATTATCACAAAGCGGAATTCTCAGGGAGATTTTGCAAGGCTACTCGGCAATTCCTTGTTACATTGATTTCCCTTGTTGGGATAAACTGCAGTACATAAAAGCTCATTCTGTGATTCCCAGCAGTCATCATACAGCACAGACGCAACAATAACATGATTTATCTTGTTCCACTTTGAACAAATGAATCAGGAGATAAATGAAACATTGTAAAGTCTGCGCCATTAAAGAGTCATTCAGTCGGATGTCATTACTGACCTTCAACACCCGTGTATAGGTTTACAACATTCATCAAGTAGCACAGAGATCAATAGATAGATCACCTTCAGAAACACTAAACTGAGTGACACATGACAAGGTCAAGCTATTTTTACTTATATGTTCTGGAGGACACACAGGATAAGGCAAAAAAGAAATAATAAAGTAGAAAAGAGGACAAATGAAGGTGAGGAAGAAGGCATCAGATTGGGAAGTAAAAAAAAATAAGGTTTAGTTTCCATCTGTCATCCAATCAGGGGCCTCTGTACTGGAGCGCCAGTCTCATTTGCCAGCCGCCAATTCAATCCAAGCATAGCCACTGCATTCAGAGACAGGCAAGCAGGTTGTCACTTTAAATATGTTTATTTATTCTCGCTTCAGGAAGTCGGCTAGAACATGAAGACAGCTGGTTCAAATTGATTCTCCAGGACAAATAAGTTTTCAGACAGAGTGGGAATGTAAGTGTGGTGGCTGCATGCACTGTGCTTTCACTGCTGCTCCAGAAAAAATACATGCCAGGTTTATAAAATAAGGTAACTTTCTGAGGATTTTTCCACCTACCTGTTATAAAAAAACGAATTTTGTACAAAAAACAGCAAGTGGTTCAACCTGACCAATACAGAATATTTGAGTTTTAAAAAAATTGGATATTTTGTCTTTTTTTAACATAAACGTTACTAAAATGTTACTGTTAAGTCAGTCGTTCATTTGAACAGCCCAACGTGTTAAAACGTGTCATCAGGTGGACAATGAGTTGGATGACGACTGGGGAGCTCTGGCTGTAAGCGACATGGATGAAAGTATAACCTTGTGCATTTGTATATACTTCCCACATTACGATGATATGAAACCAGATGGTAATGGAGAAAGTTTCTCTTTAATAAATTTAGCTTTTAAAGAATTATGACAAAATGTACTCTGAATGAGATATTTTACAGTTGGAAAAATAAAGTCATCAGCGTTTGTTATATTTGTGTGCTGTGTTGCAATATTACATTTTCTTACTTTTCTGCAACAACTTCCCTCCTTTATTTTTGTGTCCAAGTTGCCTCAAACAATCTTTGGCATTTCTGTACTGTCTTGTTAACATATGCTGATACCATTAAGTCTGCAATAAGCTAACATTTATCAGCCATAATCCATCATTAAGTGGTTTGTTCAAAAAAGCTGCAAACAGTAATTAATGCAACTTCACTTTGCAGAAGTGCATGAAATGTATCTGTTCACACGCAGATGAAATGCATTTATTGACTTTGAAAATGGATGACCGCGTACTTTAAAATATTTTGCAATTGCAGTATTTTCCATACAGGGTGGTGAAGTCAATGAAGCAAGCAAGCAGTTCACTCACAAACACGGAGAGTCATTTTGAGCACAGAGTGCACCGACTGATGTATACATTTGTTCATACATACACACAGTGGCTTGATTCATTCATATCATCAGATACAAATATGTTGCCTTCCTCCTACTCTGCATGCTGCTTGTGGGTTTGGTCATGTGTAAACAGATAGGGGTGATTTCTGCAAGGCTGATGTTGTAATGCTGAAGGATCCCCTTCAAGGAATTTCATTTGTGAAATAAGCTTCTCAGTAGGGCAGTGTAGTGTAAGCTGACAAGTGGATTTATCAGGTCTTTCACTACCACAACCAGACTGGCACTGTCCATTAATAACATTGATGCTTTGTCATCTTGTCATTGCTGTGGATGTTGGTATTGAACAGCTGTCAGCACAGACAAATGAGAAGTGATTCCTTCTTTGATGTACAGTATTGTTATGCATACCTAATGAGTGGAGTCCTGAGTGGAATTAATAATGGATATCCTTTAATAAATAATGCTACTTCATTATTAGCACCTTACATACACATTGATTAATTTGTTCAAGATTGTGGAGAACATCTATTTACTTTCCCACAAAAGTATGTTCTGATCAGTTCATCCTTGAGTCTAAATGGACTTCTGTGGGGAATTTGAAGAAATTCCCTTAAGGGGTTCCTGAGATTTTGCGTTCATGATAATGGGACTGAAGACCTGAAAACATAATGTCTCTGGTCATGGTTGTGGCCGACACAGAGGCATAAAAATGCACCAACGCATTTTGAGAGCATAGGGTGCAGTTTAGTGATGGTAAAGCTTTCATTTTATGCAAGTATGTTGTGTGTATGAAATTTAAATGAATAACTTGATGTTTGGGGTTCCTGCAAGATAATTGCCCGCTCTGCCAGAGTAGTTTCCAATTTGGGTTAGAGTCATTTGAAAAGACTCAAATAACAGTATACATTTTGTAATTTTATATTTATGCATGCTCAAGTTTGTTTGATTGTTTCATCCAAACATTTAAATACTTCGACAAGCAAAAATAGCAAAATGAGAGAGTGTTTATAATATGAACAAATGAGAACAACCCTTGAGGAACTTCTTCCCCTATTTGACATTGTCGTCTTGGCAGTCCTAATAGACTTCAGGAAAGATTGCCACGTCAAATGACTCAGCATGGTGGCTACTGCTTAAGTAAAGTGTGTGTGTGTGTGTGTGTGTGTGTGTGTGTGTGTGTGTGTGTGTGTGTGTGTGTGTGTGTGTGTGTGTGTGTGTGTGTGTGTGTGTGTGTGTGTGTGTGTGTGTGTGTGTGTGTGTGTGTGTGTGTTTGTTTGAGGGGGGCTTATTAGAGTGGAGAGAATGTGCACCCAAAAAGAGAATGGAAAACCAATAAATCAATAGCAGCTATTGATGCAGAGCCTCGACAAAAGCCTTCCATTTTTATGCAGGTGCACTCAGTCTGTTAAGAAGTTACTGTAGCTAGAGGCAGTTATTGATCGCACTCAGTAATCAGTGATTGGAAATGACAAATTAGAGCCTGTCAGTAACCAACACAGACATACTTCATATGTGACCTTGATGTAATAAGACAGAAGAGAAGGTCCGGATCTATATTGAAGAAGAGGAAGTACTTTTATCTAACTATAAATGAAGAATTCTTTGTCTGTATGTGAATGTGTGTGTGGGTAAGTGTGTGTGTTCTTTGATTTCTTCTAAGTGACTTATAAACTGCATCTAAATTGGAATCAGCCATCTTCTTGGCTCCAGTTGTCCCAAATTTTTTCTGAATCTGGTCCAATCTGTAAAGATTTCTAATGAACACTATTGCTAGTTGGTGTTTGTGCATTTGATGTTACGTATTTACATGTTCCTCTTCCTTTACTAATTTGTCATATGTGTGTGTACTTGTGGGCCTCACTGGTTTCTTTGCCTAGGCCCTCCCAGAGTCTAGGATTGCCAGTGTGTGTTTGTGTTCTTTGGTTTTCTCAACATCTGTTCATTTGATTGATCAACAGTTCTCTATAATGCTGTGAGAGGCAGTTCTGGTAGCGCCGACTGGCCACACACTCCAAAATCACCCGTTCCAAACGGGCACAAACTACAAATATCTATGCCCCCAATTAGCACTGTACTAGTATTAACAACAGGTCAAATGACTATATGTACGTAAAAGGGGTCACATGTATAGAGAGAATATTGGACTTACATATATATATAAACACAACCCCAAATAAATGGAATGTGGGTGGTTTAGTCCAATTAGTCGTGGTATTTACTTTACACGCACAAGTGACATAAAATAACTCATTACAGGTTCACTGTTTGCCTTATATGGATGTTCAGCCCATCTGACCTGTACTCCGGATTTGCAAACAGACTGTTTAAATTGTAGTAATTTCCATCACTGTGACCTCACATTATCTGTAAGCAACGTGAAAGCTTATTTCTTCTGGAACTAGCCTCTAATTTATGCGACAGATATGTTTTTTTTTTTTTTTATTGCAGACATTTAGGCTAAATACTGCCCTTTTCCCCATGTTGATTCAACAGCTGATTACAGTATAGTTTTGTGAGGGTGGACTTCTTTATGCTGCTCATTATTTTCAGCGTGTTAATTTTTCCTGAACCACAACTCTTCGAATAAGTGGCTGATGCTCAGAAGGACTTTCAGTGGAATATTTAATGTGATCCACAGATGTATGGAGGGATGAGCTTCACACTAACAGATGATGACTGGCTGCTGTCAGGGTTACAAGGTTGCTAATATATCTTCATAGAAATGCTCAGACATGCAGGTCACGGGACTACACCACTGGCACCATGTTCGTTGAAGAGCTTGGGCACTCATGCACACAAAGGCAAGACTATGCACACTCACATACAAGACATTTCAAACCTTTATCGCCGTTTAGTCCTGCATTTTTGTTCTGGGACTTTTATCATCATTTTTTGAGGCACAAACACTGGGTCAGCATCTGCCGTGGTCATAACCATTCGTGGCACTTTTCTGAATTGCAGTGACAGCTTGGTCTTAAATCATGGCCCTTGGCAGAAGAATTACAAGTGTTAGTTGGGGGGTCTACAGAGGTGACTCAAGGCTGAGGCCTGACCTTGGGGCTAAGTAGCACTCCTCTGCACATGTCACCCAGGCATTACTGATGTGATGGGTTGTTAGTGTGTTGTGTCTGAAGACAGGTTGTGACACTTATTTTTCAACCTGGAATGCTTTGACCTGTTCCACTCATACACTGGATCTAGGTAAGGTATTTTATGATAGTAGCTTTTGGTTTTTTAAACAATACTATCCACATAAAATGGAAAAAAGGGGCATCAAATTTACAAAAAAATTAAATAAAGTACAGTTTACATCTCTCAGGCATCTTGTTATTAATATGTCTTCATCCCTTGAGGTATTCAAGTTAATGGGGTTGTTTATCTGTTTACACTTGGCATTAGAATTCATTCATATCCTGTAATTGTTCATCTGTTAAGGGAACACAACAGATTAGGAGCTGGCTAGTGTTAGCTGTCGTAGATAATAATACATACCAAAGGCCTGTTTCTAACAGGAAGTGGAGACAACAAATCAAAGGTAAGAAACATGGATGTCTTGATCTACTGCAGATGCCATAAAGGTCAAGGTGGTTTGCATGTTTGTGAATCTAGCTACTGCTCTACAATATTTATCTATGATAGCGACACTGAATCAGGGTACAAACTCATTGATTGTCCTGTAATATATGACTCCTCTGGTTAGGCCATTGATTACTGTCTCAGCAGAAATGTGGGTGCAGGGATAAAATATGTGATCATCAACATATTAATTATACTTCATCCCAAATGGCCCTCCTCCTGTTCAAGCAGTAAGTCATATCACAGCCACAGGACATCACACAATGTCACACTGATCAATTACACCAAGCAGCTGCTTCAGGGGTGATTAATATTAAGCCAAATAAGTGTGATCAAAAGGAATTTTGTTACATTGGAGAAGAAATTTCTTTTTGCAGAATTATTTTTTTGATCACAGTATATGGAAGTGAGAATTTATTTTCTCTAATACTCATTTTCTCCCCAACAACAACTCTTTATTGGAAGTGACACATGGTCTTAAATGGACTTGACAGCACTGCTTAAATGTATGCCATAATTGCATCACAGAAGAATAAACGTCAAAAGTTTTGTTTGGCAAGGTTGAGTGGGTGAA
Organism: Pempheris klunzingeri; assembly: GCF_042242105.1. NCBI lineage: Eukaryota > Metazoa > Chordata > Actinopteri > Acropomatiformes > Pempheridae > Pempheris > Pempheris klunzingeri. Next base: position 10,270,979 of record NC_092029.1, read on the forward strand.
GTATTAAGTCACTATATTTCTCCTTGGTGAATTTCATTCCTCTTGTCAGCATTGCGAACAAAATGACAGCCAAGCATCTCACATACCTACAGCAAACTGCAAAGAGCAGCAATTTTTTAAGCAGCCTTTAGACGGGGCAGTTTTGATGTGGTGTGTTGCTGCGACACCAGTCACCTCACTGGCTGACTGTGATTTCACCCTGATGAACTGCCTGCTGGTCAATATCGACAGCCTCCCACATCCATTTTAAAAAGATGCAATTACATCTAATTGTAATCACAGCTGTCTGCATGTCAGAGGAAAGCAGAGGAAGTAATGAGTGGCTAGTAACTTGAGGTTTTCCAATTTAACAGTGGGCCTCAAAGTTAAAGTGGTGAAGATTACAAACAGGTTGGATGAATTATTCAGATCAAGAGTAATCTTGGCCCCAGGTGAAGAGGATGGGTGGACTGTACATCAATCATGTGTTTTGAAAAATGTATTTAGGCCTAGATTCAAGATGTCAGAAATAGCTGTTGGTCGGTTGTGTTTATGGCAAATAGCCACATATGAAATAGGTGGAGGTGGGAGGGAGGAATAATTGACATGTCACACATGAGATAGTGCCTCATCCTCCTTCTCCTATCTGAAGTTAAGAGATTTATGATGCAGTGATTCACAGACATTTACAGGTTTGCCATCATGCTCATATTTTGCAGGAGATAGCCTCTCTCTCAAGGCTCTGCAGGCCAGAGAGAATAAAAAATATTTGACATTGCTCTGCTCATGTGCCAGCAGAGTGCAAGTTCTATTGTTCCTGAAAAGACACCATGCACCCACAGACAGTGCAAGATATTTTAGAGGGAGCAAACATTCTAATGTACAACTTCAGGTCACCTGGGTAATTAGTTTAGTGTAATTACTGCAAAGACTGCAAATTGATGGGAAAAAAGCAACAATAATTCACACTCTCTCTGTATCGTTTGACCTCTTGGTTTCTCTCACTAGCTATGCTCACAAGGAGGGCATAAAAAGTGTCCTCTGTGATCACAACAGTACAGTGATTTTAATTTGATGAGTATTTTTTGGCAAGTAAATATCTGCTGACATTCTGTCCTTGTTCGAGACGCAAAATAAATCAGTTATTGATAAGCAGTACAAGATGTATGTGTGCAGGCTAGCAGCCTGCGCTCTGTTTAAAGCGAGAAGTCCATTTGATAAAAGCTATTATAACCTTCACGCCCGACAAATATGGCACTCAGAATAATGGCTAAACTCTTCAGTGTTGACTGCGGCCATAAAAATCAATTGGGAAATGTCATTTGGCCATATGACTGGAAAATATGGCCTTTTTAATTGATCTGAATATTGCAAGGGAGAGAGAACAGACATCACAATTTTAAGCTGTGTCTACTTCATACAAATGACTTTGATAATTAATAGCAGATTTGAATGATTACCTCATTCAGCTGAAAGTGAAATTAATGGTAGGTTATGTGTACTATTTGTTAAATAAAGGTAGATAAATAAAGTGTTATCACAACCTCAGTTGTTGCCTCTATGCCTCCATTCTCATCCAGACACAGGATTTCAGGCTCTGGGGCAAACTTGACTTTGCTTTTAGTCCAAGACTGTAAGAAACAGATTTTACTCCACTGTCTGCGTCACTCAGGCTTCAAAACAATGGTGCTGGTGTCACAAATATTGAAATAGTTAACACATTCAAATTTTGTCATGATGGCATGAGATGAACATTTACTGCCAGCATGGCTAAAAATGAAAACTTTAAACTGAACTAGTACAACTACAAGGAAACTGGAATCACAAAAGAATGATCTTGCTGTCAAAGTTATATTGTCTGTCTGTCTGTCTGTCTGCTACATTTGGATAGACTTCTGGTTAATGCTAATTACATTTTATAGAACTTTGTTGGTAGTGATTTCAGGCACAACCATGCTTTATTACCTGCTGTTACTCTAAAAAGTCAATGAGCCCTTCATAGAGGAGACAACCAACCAGTATGTGCTACGTTTTTTACACAGCACAGACCCCAACATGACAAGTATTGTCACTCATGTTAGATCTGGTTTCTTGATTCATCCTTTGCATAATCTTTACATCCAATTACTATAAATTTTACTCAACACATCATCAGCTGTCTTCTGGGGTTAGTTATAACTGTAATTTCCCTCTTCAATGATGCACCAACGACCTTGTATCATGAAAGGACATGTAAGCTGCACAGATGAGGTCCACTAATCAAAGTACAACATGAGCTCAGGGTTGAAAAAGGCTACACATTTCTTTATCAACATGTTATCTTGGACTTCAACAAGGTAGTGGATTTTAAAGTATAGCTGCATTTGAAAAACCCTTTGAGAAGTCAGTCATACATACATACAATGGAAAAACAATCGACTTAAGTATGAAAGTTACTATATGAAGGTGAATTTGCTTAGGAATAAATAAATAAACACTTTGATGTTTGTCCTTGGACGAACTGTCGTTTATTCAGCTTTTTTTCCCCTCTAAAACGTGTTTTGATACAGAATAATAAAATCCTACACTAGGGCGCAGTTGATGAGATTGCGACCCTTGGCCAGTGTCAAACATATTTAATTTATGGTCTGCAATATTACACTATGCCGTGCTGGCAAATACCGATATGATACTGAGAAAACAATTTTCAATTTCAGCTTCTCATTATTATTATTTTTTATTTTATCAGTTTTTTTCTCCAGAGTGTTCCTTATTTACATTTACACTGACTGTGGAAAAGACACGTAACTAATGAGAAACCGTACTTGCCGTTCTCCATCTCTACTGCTTGAGGCCAGGTTTAGATTGGCTAAGTATTACTAGAAAAATACATACTGTGGCTTTCCTTTTCTTTCCTTTTTTTTTTTCACCATATCATTACTTCCTTATCACTGATTGACTTACTGTATGTGTCATATCATTACCTGAGATGCTTAATTTACTATCATATGTCCAAAAAATGAATTCATATCATTATTTTAAATTTTTATAATACATATCACTTATATATTCATATATTCACCATATACTCACTTGGTATATTGACTGGTCTGACCTAATTGTTTTGTGATGCATTTAGGAGGCTGGTCATTTCAATGTTTCATAAGAATTAATTTCATCTTCCTTGTTGCACCTACTGTACAGATTTCTACAGCATACATTAGCTGCAGTCCACAGAATATTTACATTTATTACACCATCACTAATAAACCTAAAAAAGCTGCAGCATACTGCAACGCAAAGACTTTGTATTGATGTTTGTGTATAAGAGACAATATGAATTATGCATTTTATCTAAAGTGAAATTGGATTGCCGTTCATAGCGAGCAATGGGAGCTGGGACGTATTGTCCTCTAATTTCTTCATTGACTCCTCAGCAGCAGAGACGGTTGGTGTTGAGGGTACCACACCTGATCAGTACTCCAGTATAAACAATGGAAAGGAGAAGTGTCCAGGACAGCAAAGTGGATTTTAATGGTGTCAACCCTGCATCAGCGGGAGAGAGGGCACAGTCTGTGCTTGGGTATGTGTGTTTTTGAGGCTCAGAGTTGACTTTGAGTTATGGCGAAAGTCAGCACATAAAGTTCCACCTGTCACGAACTGTGTGTACATGCGTTTCCCCTGCATGTGCCTGAGGTAAACTCAAGTGTTGTCATGCTGTTCAGGAAACAGCTTTCAAGATAGCTGAGAAAATCTTCGATAAAATCTGTGTCGAGAGATCCATTGTGTGCAGAGCCAAATATAGTAAGATCAAAATATGGGGAATATTTACAGGGGCTCTGTAGAGGCAGTTAATCACATATTTGAGCAGGTTTTCTTGTGTTAGAAATGTCGTTAGCCCACTGAAAACAGACATACAGAAACTATCTGTAACAGGTGCAACTACATAAAAATTCTTGTAACAATTCTTGTGAGGCACTTCCTTTCAAACAGACTTTTTAACAGCACTATATCTGTGTAACTGTGCACTGTCCAGGGCTGTCCAGAGTTTCTCCTTCTGCATCAGTATACCTGCAAAGCAGTGGTAGAGCCTCATTGCTGGCAATGTGCAATGACCCCATGTTCTATGGCTCACGAATGTCTTGGCCGTAAGATCAATACGGCTCACATTACTCCACATGCCTCTGTTGGGATTTCACTGGGAGATTACAAAGTGAGAGATTTAATGAATTCACTTCACAAGTGACACAAGTCCTACTGTGTTTGTGCCCATTGTTGAAACCTTCAGTATTTGACAATAGCAGTTATGCTATCAGTTATGAAGCCTAATCACTTTCATACGTGCCACCAAGTTCCAATCTGAGTTACAGTTCGAAACTGAAGACTAATTACTGCGGAGGACTTTAGAGCTCCTCATCTAATCAGCTTGCTATCAACACTGGCTCGTTTCAGACATACCGACAGTTGGACAGACCACACCGATGGGCTCTTCCACTACAGAGAGGTAATACAAAATGGCATCCTCACTCACAGGGCACAGGAGAAATGTGAAATCACCCGTACCACCTGCCCATGGTCTTTGCCACGCTTGCTTTCAAGATAATGAATTTCTGCAGGCAGCCTCATTGAGGGGAGCACCACTTCACCACACTGCACAGCTGCAGCACCTCAACAGCAGAAATATTTCTAAATAGGCTCATTTGGCATAGGTACTGTGACAGGAAAGATCAGTTTGCCACACTGCAAAAGAGTTCAGAGTCATCTTGTCAGAGCAAAATTAAATTAGAAGTAAGGTCAAACATTTTTTCAGGAATATGTTCTGATCAATTATTTAATAGTCACCTTTTATTCTTATTATCTTATATCATCTAAGTTCAATTACAACTGGTGGAAACAGTGCATGTACAGTAAAACACCAGTAAGAGTGGATTGTAAGTGTCGTGGCATCTAGCATGTCTAAAAATACCTTTTTCCCTTGCTGTTGTAAAAATAAATAAAACAAAACCAAAAAACGCAGATGTGATGAGATGCTGAGTATAATCTAGCATGTTTATGCAAATGCCCTACATAATTTGCTATTACACAATGAGGTCACAGAAAAGCGCTACAAAGTGTGCACTAGTGCCTCATTTTGTTAGTCTGGGGGCTGCCTTAGGCCTCCCAATACAGATAAAAACGAGATTTCAGCCTGTTTAGTTATTAAAATTGTAGAACAACAAACACAACCAAGAGACAGAGACCTGTTTAGTTGTTTTTTTTCTCCACACTGTTATTAGGCCCTTTCTGAGTTTAATTCACTTCTCAGCCTTTGAAGAAATTACCTCTCTGGGGCGTTATCTCTATTGATGATGAACACTGGAGGCTATCAAAACTGTCAGTCACGAGCGAGACTTAAGGGCTAAAAACATTATTAGTCATGCCCCCTGTTTCTCCTCACAGTGGAAGTACATCTCTCACTCTGTCACTGCTTTCCATCACCTTAATCTAGGCATAATTAGCACCTAATAGGTCCATTTGTCACATTACAGGAGCATGGAGACCTTTGATAGACTGTGATTTATCTGTTTCAAAATAGCAGTTGTTGGTTCTATGTGGTCTCCATTTACTGGGAGATTTGATAGACCAATGATTCAATTTCCAACTAGAAGATTCATTTCAAAATAATGTTACATACTGTGTATTTCTGCATTTGTTTGGTCATTCATTTGTCACTGGATAGTAATTTTGCAGTGTGTGCTTTTTGGAGGGTTACAGTATGGTATGAACTGTTACAGGCTCTCAACCAAGTGAAAACGGTTGTCTCTACCAAAGTGCTGAAGCGTCCCTTTAATGTAACACAGAGTAAAATAAGCATTAAAACAGCAGGCAGTTCGACAGATGTCAAACGAGCCTCAACAGCTTTACAAGAAGTAGGCTACCCATGTTTTTAACTCTTGTTGTCAACATATGAATTAAACATTTTCTACAATGTTTTTTTTTTACTTCCAATAACACTGCCACTGTATCACAGTGCTTTGCTATTGTTACTTGGAGTTTTTACATTTTTACTTATTATGCATAACCCTGACCAGTGACAAATCAAAGCACACACAGAATGAGTTGTACTTTGAAGGATTACTGTATTTACTGTGCAAATTTCATTCGTGTCTATATAATAATATTTGACACATTTACTGTAAGAACAGCAATTATCTGTGTACAAGAGCTGTAATTAGTTGGTATACGTTAGGCAAGCCTCATAGTTTGTTTTCTTTAAGTTCATTTGTCAAAGTGATTCAGACACCGTCTTGATAGAATCAAGATGTTTTCTTTGATTGATGGTTGATATTTCACTCAAATATTGAACAGGTATCATAAATCTGTGTTTTATGCTGTCATAGGCTTTTTTAAGTGGGGACTGTGAGACTGACAACAGTGCAGTACTGCAGGAGCTCTTATGATTAAAAAAAAAAAGAGTTAATTAAAATAAGTTGTAAAATTGGTGTCAAATGGGGAGTAGAAAATGTATTTGTAGCAAACAATAAATCATCTGGGATTCCTTAATTGACTTTCTGTTTAAGGGACTCAAATGTCGTCTCACTTTCACTTACTGTGATGAGAATGAATTAGGGAATTGAAAAGTGCTGCAGACCACTCCCTGAAAGTCCTCTATAAAGTGTGTGACTAAGAACTGTCAATATGAAGTAGAGGATATTAAAAGTAGCCCCCATGTAAATGTATAAACCCAGAAGAAGTGTATTAAAGGAACATACCAATATGTTAGTGCGTTGTCTCGAAATATCTTTTGTCCAACTAACAAACTAAAACCCAAAGAAAATGAGTTTACTATCATAGGAGACCATAAAAAATTGAGAAGCTGGCACCAGAGACTTATATGATATTTAATTATCAAAATTGTTGCAGACACATTTTCAGTCGGTTCAATAATCACTTAATCAGCTTATCATTTTTATGTTAACAACACATGCTTTTATCATTTGCCTATAATGTAATGTGAGAGTGAATAAACCTGTAGGTTTCATCAGGCTTTAAAAAGAAAAGGCAAACTCTTTTCTTACAAATCATGGTCAGATAAATGAGTTTTAAACTGATTTAATGAGTAATTTTTGTTTTTAAAAATTATTTCCAGCAAGCTTATGGTCCTCTTACCACTACATCATCTCGGTATTTGACATTCTATAAACAAACCCAGTTCATACCCTTCAAACTAATAGGCTTGTGCCCTATTTGCATAATTGGAACGTTTTCTGTGACTCCAACCAAGGGCTCAAAGCAAGGAAAAATATTTGTAAACAGAAATGACACCGAACAAAGTATGGTAACCTTGCCAGGTTTAGCACCAATCAGCCGTGAATTTAAAAAACTTCTGGCAAAAAAAACATACCCATGAGTCATTTACTTATCACGGCTATTTTTACAATGGCGCATTTACGCTGGTTGGTTTCCAGTGTAGAATCCGTGCTATCATATGGCACAGGCACTTTTGTAAAAATCTCACGGTAAATAATTTGTGGACTGCATCTGTGTTGATGGAGACATTTAGATAACTCTCATACACATTAATTGGAACGAGACTATTTTGTTTTTGGTCACGCGTCAGTACTTTAAGCCTAGTAAAGGAACCCTCTGCACCCCTGTAATCAGTGTTGAGCACACGTAAAAAATCGTATCCAAGCAACCAATGATCCAGAAGAACATGAAAACAGGACGGCAAGGAAAGAAAAAACATTTTTTGGGATCGATCATGCAAATTTCCCATAACACACTTAAGATAATTATCTCAGCGATGTGAACAAACCCATGGATTACAAATATTATTTTAAATTTTGATTCTGAGTGGGCAATAAACAGATCCAATCTATTCCCAGGTCCTGTTTTGTTTTTATAATTTTAAATAGTTGGTTGCTTGATGCCTGGCATATATACAAAATGCTTAATGTCGCTTAAACAAAACATAGCTGTTCAATAAACGTATCAAAAGTGCAGACGAGAGATAAATTATAAAAATGCTGTAAAATTGTTACAGCCATTGTAAGATCACTCTTACTATACCAACATTTAACTTTATTGTAACTTATCAGGCATGAACACACCATTGACAGAATGGCTTTAGATCATTTTGTAGAGTTTGAGAAAATGGGGACGGTTTTTAACGAGACCAAATATAGTAAATCAAATTTGATATGCCATTTACCACACTAAAGCCTGCCAATGCCCTCCGTCCCAATAATCACTCTAATAGAGAAGAGGATCCCAGGCACAAAGTGTCCAGCAGGAACCATTAGTGGCTATAATCTGCCAGTGTGAGGAATGTAAACAGAAAGTCCTGACAATAACCAAACCACCGCCTGTTAACTCTTACTAGACCAACAAGCTCTTCTACATCACACAAAAAGAAATACAGAGGCCCGATGATGACACTCCAACTTGTCTCTTATTTTCCACTATCTGTGAAATATGAGCCCAATGTTCTCATAGCGCCCATCTTTCTGGTGCTGAATGAGGATACAGGTAAAAGCACAAAAAAGCTATCAATTGCTGACAACTGACTGTTGTGCAGCTTTGGATCAGTGCCCTGTACTGTAGATACACCGACTTTATTGTCCACCTCAGTGGAAATTTGTCTTTGGCTTCTCCCAGAGGCCAGACAAAGTAAAAATAAGATTAGTAAGATAAATAATACAAGAGAACAAATCTAAAAGAAAATAAATAAATAAATAACAGCAATTTCTGCTGTAGTGAGTGTGAGTTCAATACCTGTATTTCATAGGGTTTATAAGACTTTCTTTTACATGGTGCTGCTGCCCCGTAGGACTCGGCCAGATGGGAGCAGTTCATACTCTGAGTGTAGTGGGTGTATGGTGGCTGTAATTATATGTTTAGCCTACTTGTGTACAGTGCTGTGCAATATATTGCCAAGTTGTTTTTGTGACTTGCCAATCACCAATCAATTTTAGAGAGCTTGTTTTTGTTTGTATTTTAAGTTCTTTTGTTTTGCCCACATTCATATCCAGTTGACTTGGCACCAATCCTTAAGTACAGTGACCTGGCTGAAAGTCTCCTAATGTACTGCACAGGAGGAGGACACCAACAAGTCCCATATCATCAGCATATTACTGCTGTAGACAGTCATTGTGTTGATGGAAAACAGTGGTGGTGTAAGATCACTCTTGTGGTGCCCCAGTATCTGAACCAAGCTCACCTGAGCAGACTAAAAGAGTGTGTAAAAGAAGTAGACGTTGCTTCCCAGTCTGAAAAGTGAAGCCAAAGGTGACGTGCCTAAAAACAACTAAACTAAACAATTGCTTTGGAAGTTTATGCCAAAAACTAGTCAAATTCAAGACCCTCTGCGCTGCTAATCCTATGAATGACAACTTTTCAAATCCATTTTAAAAAGTGTCTCTTTAAGAATTTGCATAGTGTTAAAATCTGAGCTTAAATCAATGAAAAGAACATGAGTAAAGGATTTTGGCTGTTGTTGGTGTCTAGCTGTTTGGTCCACTATACAGTGTATACAGTCACATCCTCCGTCCCTGTGTGATTTCTAAGCAAATTGTAGGGGGTTCAGTGCATGTAATCTCCACCAGTGTTGGGCCGAAAATAAGAGCTAAATCATAGTTCTCTGCAGTCAACATGGAATTTGATATAAAGAGATGGACGACAGTGTTTGACCCTGACTAAAGCCATGCCATCAGCTTGTTTTGTAACTAAGCGCAGTAATGTGAGAGGAGCAAGACAGCATTGTCCTGAACTGAGCCCTTGACCCAGAACAGTATACACACAAATGAGCTGTTGACCATACTGCTTAGGAAATGTGTTGTATAACTGCCATTAGTGAACAAGGGTATTAAGGAGAAGCCCAGTTCAAGGATAATGCAGCGGAGGGGAGTCCTTGAATATGACAAATACATTTGCAGAAAAACTTCTTTTGACACACGTCTTTGTGCAGACAGTTGCAAAGAAAAATATCTAGGCAGTAACACTGAAATTCTACTCTTTGTCCACTTAGATTAGATATTCACTTATACTTTGGTATCTTCCGTGAGATGTTTCACAAAACTAACACGGAATAGACCATCCCTGACAAGGCTAATCAGTAAAGTTTCAGCTACTTTGTTAACTTCTTGCAAGCTCTTGCTTTTCATGTGGCTTTACAATGGTAAATGTGATTACAACTAAGGAATCACACATACCATAAAACATGTTCACTCTCTGAAGATGGTTTCACAGCAAGCCGAGGAGAGGCTGTTATTCTTGGGAAGCAGGTTGACAATGATTCAACAAGACTGTTTCATAGCAAACACCTCTGCTGTGTGATGTTGAGCCACAGCGGAGGCCTCATTTAAAGCAAAACATGAATAACAGATTATTATTTGTTATTTGTATTTGTACTTCAAGTAGTAGGTATAGAAGAACTGCTTATTTACATTTTCCACATGAAGTCAACTTTGAATTAGGTTCTCACTGATGGCCCTGACATATGCAGCTTCACTGCAGCATTAACAAATGAATTCGCACTTCACGTATTAGACAGCTCTACAAGCAACACTGCTGCAGAAATCGAGACATATCAAAACGTGAGACGTGAATGAATGTGATTAAATGTGTAAAGCTGTACTAGCAGCACGTAGAGGCTTCAGTTACTCACAACAGCCAATAAAATAGTCTTACAGGGAACAAACAACATAGTCACATGGAGCTCGAAGGTTCATTCTTGACCTGAGAAACAACAGTTTGACAAAAAAAGTAATAATCTAAAAAATTTTATTAGGAAAAGCTGGCTTAGTACTACAGAAAGGTATTTCTGTACAGATCTTATACAAATTGGCAATGCTTCCTAAAGAAACACAAAAATTGCTGAATAAGATGAGAATCATGTTAATATTTGTTACAATAAAAGCATGAATCCAACATGAGTTGTGATTGACTGCCCTACCACTGAAAATAGATGGATGAAATTAGAGTTTTTGCTTGTATGAACTGTATTTCACACTCCATGATAAAATGACTTTTTTTTAATCTTCCTGCTAATGTTAAGATGTCAATTTACCATACTAAATAAACCAAAAAAAAGAAAGAAAAAAATACTGACTGAATAAAGTCCACTGATACAGAAATGCATGTACAGTTACTTTTAGCAGAGTCAAAACTATTACCGGCTGTGATGGTGTCTCATCATCCGGTAATGGGCTGCAGAGTGATCACTCAGCAGTTCAGGATACACTCACACACAGACACAGACACAGACACACACACACACACAAATGTACTTGCATCATCAGTTTAGTCTCTCTCTTTCCTAGTTTTGTGTGACCAATGTAGCCACAAAACATATTTTAAATGACAAACTTGATGTCTGTTTGTCTCCTGTTTCCTCCTGTTGTCTCCTTCATCTTTGAATTTGGGAGGCAACAACCTGATAAACAGCTAAATCAGCCTCAGTGGGGTTTTCTCCCTAAACAAAGAGCAGGTGGAGGTGTCCGGACACAGCACCACCAGCCCATCTGCTCATGTATACAACAGCACTTAGGATTCTAGCAGGAAGGCTGCACTGGGGATTCACAAGTACGACATGAAAGATGCAGGAGTGACACTGTCCGTAATTATAAACATAATGCAACACACATAAAAGGCAGCATCAAGAAATTGCTTGTGGATATTTGTTTAGTCAGACAAAAGGGGGGTTGCTTTTTTCATCGTCTGAATCAAGCAATATCTATGCTGATTCAGTTCACATTCAACAGTCCAGGAAATAGTCCCTTTCACCTTGAGAGATCAAGCATTTCATTAAAATGCAAGAGATGAATTTTATGCAATACATTTGTGTGATGCTTTATACAGAACATTGTAGACAGGCAATGTCCATGTGTTAACGTGATCTCTGAGCAAATTTAGCTCTTGTCAAATTTCATGAAATACTGTGTCACTAGTGATCGTGCGTGAGTATTCCTGGGTGTGTGCTTGTGTGCAAAGGTGAGAGCAAGGAGCAAGAAGCCAAAACAACAGAAATTCCAGACCCAGCGTATTTTCTGGATATTAGCACTAGGAGTGTTTTACTATAGCATATTTACAGTAAGCAGATCTGCTGAAATCAGAGTTAATGCTTGAACTGTACTAAGTATGTCCGAGTGTGTGGCAAATCATTTAATCCTCTGCCCGCTGCTTGGCTGGTGCAGGATCTTATTTCCTGGGCAATACGAGTGCCGCAGCCTCTTTTTAAACTCAATGTAACGTTGTAAATTAAATTTGGGACTTGAGTGCAGCTTTTCCTGGAAATATTATTCTTCCACATTAGCGCCCACTGAGTTTGTATGTAATGTGTGGAAATCCCATTATTAAGGCAGACTGACGAGAGCCTGAAGGACAGCCTGATTCCCTCAGAGCTATCTTGAGTGCATTTGGCACCGGCGTGATCTGAATGCCAATGGCAGGTGGCGGAGAAAGAGTGTCTGTTTGAAAACCAACATCAAGAAAAGATGAAGGAGCAGTTGAATTGAGTGTGTTATTTACCTTATGCCTGTGTGCTGCGGTGTTGAGAGAATGCAGGTAAAAATCCAAAACGTCTTCCATAACTTTTTTTTTTTTTTTTTTTGCTGAAATGTGAAGCCAAAGCTTATTGAGCTCTGGGGAAGATATAAAATTGCCTCTTTCCACTCTTCTCTATTCAGATAGGTCAGCACCAAAAAACCCTCTGCACCCCTGGAATCCCACAGTTCAATTTGGCACACAAGACTGGGTTGATATTTGTGACCCTGACCCTCACTATTCTCGACATGCCTCTTTTGGCTGCCTGGTATTGATTAAAAGTCCCTGCTTGGAGGAGGACACAGCTGGGGTCTTGATTCTCACTTTCCTCCTACTGACCTCCCTCTATTATCTAGCAGAGAGGCACAGAGGGACAGAGGATGTAGTGGATACAGGTGGGAATCACCTCAGCTGACCTGTTAACACCATTTCCTCTTATCCCTCTTGTTGTGGTTTAAGAAATGTCACCTCTAGATTACAAACTATTACCCTTTTCCAGAGTAAATCAATTAGTTTTAAGTATTTTCTGAAATCGAGTTTTACAGCAGCAAACTGTTGGAAGATTTTTAACAATGATGAACAAAAACATATGCAAGAAAACAAAACAAACAAAACATCTAAAGTTCTTCAGATAAAATAATCTGAGAGGGAAAACTGCTCACAACCTGACGTCACTCAGGCCAGAACTTGGGAGAGGCTGCAAGTAGACATTCCCTCATTTGAAGTGGTCAGACGCCAAAAAGACAAGCCTGCTCTTCAGTGGCTGCTAACAAATGTTTAACGATGCTCTGACTTCCACTTTGTAATAAAGAGTCTTTCAAGTCCAGTTAAAACACATTCTTCATTCCTTTAGTTTACTTTTTTCCCCCAGATGGAATCAAACACATGCAAGCCGCCCTCTCTGATACAGTATGGCACTTCAAATTCTATTCATGTACAATAGACGTATGGAAAAGATCAAACATAATGTAATGGTTAAAAAAAGATCAATGCGTCCAACGTTAATCAGAAAACTTCAGCAAGTGAATCTCCAACTGTGACTTACATGCTATAACAGTCTTAGTTCTTTACTTGCTATATTGAGTAAAATGTTGCCTAAAGGTCTCTTATCGCTTTTCTAACAATATTCTTAACTTCATGGATATTTGCAAAGATAGGGGGAGACAGAAAAAGAAAGGATGATAAAAAAAATAGGGACAAAAATGGGGATTAGTATGTAAGAGACTGCAGGAGACTTAAAAAGCAAGAAAGAAGGGAAAAAATCACTGGAGAAGTAAAAAAAAACACACTTTAAGGAGTGCTGCATGCTGAAGAGTTTTACTTTGCTATTTGAGATTTGCTGTGCTTGACCGTGGCAAATGGGCACCAAGGGTTCTCATATGTTGTTTTCTTCAGAGTTTTTTTCCTCCCCTTCTTTGATTTCTTATTTACTTTAAGGACCGCAGCAAGCTAACTAACTAGAGGCAAGTACTGCTAACACTATCACATCAAACAAGCAAATGGCCCCGTCAAGAAGTCACACAGTAGGACTGTGCATTAAACCTCTGAGCCAAATAAGGTTTTAATAGAAAAAAAAGCTCATCTGTTACTGTTAAACTGGTGGAAGTTCGTGAAACCAGGCCAAACCATTTCATGCCAGCAGTGCAGTATTCTAATGAGTATGATGAAAAGTCAAGCTAAAAAAAAACTTTCTGGCCATCTTCACTTTCTGTTAGCTGATGAACCTTTTTAAATCTTGAAAGGGTAACTAATACTCAGAGCTCTTTGTGTAAACAAAACACATCACTACTACAAACGTGCTTTCCATGTGTGCTTTGTTTCTAATATAGGAAAACGCATTTGTTTAGAATGTAAATACACTACTTCTATGTTTGACAAATGACATAACTTCATTTTTTTTTCATATAATAATTAATGAATGAGCCTAAAATTAAATACTGTACTGAAAGACTGTTTCCATTTAAAAGGCTTAATAAGGCTGAAATCTGATGAACTAATTTCTAATTCATGGCCTTTTTTTAAAAAAAAAAGAAAAGGGGGATCAGAACTTCCAACTATTTCTATATCACAGTATCATTCTCTCCAAGACTGCATCACTTTAGTCTGACAACAGGTAACTAAAACTGAGGCCACAATATGTGACACTAAAAAAAAAAACTCAGTATTAGACCTACTTAAGATTTTACTGACATGAAAATGACGTTATTTTGAAATTAGTAATCTGTAGCATCCAACATCCCATTTACTTTACACATCTCGGTCTAGTGGAGGTGATCAAAGCTTCCTCTAGTTTCTCTCCAGCTGTGTATGCCCCTCCTGCTGGAACAACATACCTCTTCTAAGCCAGATAAATCCATAAAATAACCACAAAAAAAAACTGTGAACAAGGAGTCAACAGTGCGTTATCTCCCTTGAATTCAATGATCGGTGAGTGACACCATTGAAGAGGTCCAAGTTATCTGGATTAACAATTCGCAGTGCACAATCACAATTGCAGTGCTACATTAGTTTCAAATACATGTGTGTGGAAAATCTGAATTTTAGATAATAGTAACACATCATACAGGATGTAAACAACAAACAAATGCTTGTATATGCTATGATTTAAATGTAAAAGCTTAATATATTTCTGTGATGCTGTTATTTCATAATGCAATGCTTGTGTCTATCATTTAATTTACATATAATTTTGTTTTGTAGCTTTTTGGTAAGCGGTGACATAACTGTAAGAGGATGAAGCAACGCTATGATTTCCATTATGTGGCATCTCTTCTGTCCTCCAGGAAGCATACAAACTGACTAATTATGTTTGCCTGATTAAATTTTGGCTTGCCTTCAAACCATTTATCTTATATTCATCCAGGGATGGTTAATTACATTAAACATAAGCTAAGAGAACTGGGATGTAAAAGAGCACTGCCTTTGATACGTGCAGACACTTGTATTTCCGTTGGTGCAAATCAGTGTCAGTCTGATTGATCTGTGTTCACAATATCCTCTGGCTGTCTCATTTCCTGCTGCTTGACTTATAGTATATAATGAGGTCTGGTTGGAGGTCTGTGTTTTCTTTTTCTAGGGTGGTATCTGTCGTGAAACACATAACATAGCCCAGGCAGCACGTGCAGAGCCAAGTGCCCTCTGGCTGCACCAGGGCTGCAACTTAAAACCTCTAAATTTCAAATTAAACACCGTTTAGGGTTTAAGGCCAAGTGAAACATGATGACGATGCAGTGAGTGTACAGTTTGCAGAGGGTGTGACGACGTTTTTGGTATCTTTGCAACCTGTGGTCCTCTTGGAAATTGGGTGAGATTAAGGCGGATCACCATCATACAGGAGCAGTGGGTGCGTTAGGGGCTTGCAACAATCGTAGCCAATCATAGCTCATCTTGTTTCTGTGTGCAATGTGATCATACAGCAACTGAAACCGTAAGTATATAGCAGTTGTTGGTGTTTTGCCAGTCTCATCTGGGGGTGTGGGTTCATATCTGACAGACAGACATCTGACAGACAAACACTATGTACCTTAAAGTGAAATCTAATCTAATCCAATCATAGTTCTTATCAGAGATATCTCCAACCACATGTTGCACTGCAGACACTCAGAAGCTGTGTAAAATCCTAATGCACAAAAGTTTGTTTGCTTGTTTTACAATATCCTGATGCACAAGATTTAATGGAGGCAAGGCAGTGGAAGTATACCATGGTGTAATCTGATTTACTGGTATAATTCATATTGTTTGAGTAAAAGTGTATTTTCTGGCTGTCTAGCTATGTCCACTGAATTGATAAAGTATAATCAGAGTGAAACAGGCAGAAAGTGTGTGACTGTGCGTTTTTTGCGGTCTACAGGACTGTACTGATTCACTTGCTGACCTGGAACATGGTCCATATCACACTGACCACACATTGAAACTATTTTCATGACAAAAATAGCCAGCCACTTAGCCGACTGTATCACTACCAGCTGCCACAACTTCTAGTTACGTACTGTATTTCCTCTCACGCAGAGTGTACATGGCATGTCAGAATGTGCATGGGAGTTGGCTGGCTGTCGGCTGCTTTGTGGTGTGTTCAAGTGCAACTTTATTAGTTTGCCTTTGTTGGTCCTTGTTATTTGGGGTCAGTCTGGTGTGTCAGGGCCCTCAGAAAGAAAATTTGTCACTGTTACAGAATATCCAGCGGCAACAGTCCTAAATTTCAAAGAACATTTCCAGTGACAGATTTATTAATCATTGCACACTATTTGACATGTTATAGATTTAAAAATGTGAACGTTATCACAAATCCCTGCCTGTTACTCCCAAAGCTCCCCAATCTGTGCTGTAAAAGGGAACATGGATAAAGTGGTGGGGCACACTGGTTCGGAGCACAGGCTCCCAGAGTAGATTAGCAGAGTTTATCAGCACCAGCACACCGTGGCACTCATTGCTTGTGCACTGCTGTGGATAAGTGGCTGCAGAGCGCACCGAGTCCTTGGCCTTGGTCAATAAAAGCCCTCAGGGTACACAGGGTGCTGGTCAATTAGAAAACGCTGAAACAGTTTCTTGGTCAATATATTCATGGTCACTTTCCACGATGTATTTTGTAAACACTCCAATAGATTGCTGTGTGAAGTCATATTTTGCTTTTGTTTAAAACTAGATTCATGATAGAAAATATTAATATAGGAGCAGGTGGAACTACATGTCAATAAAACTCTGAGCAACAGACATTGTTGTTATAAACATCGATTAATTGTATTGCAATATACCGAGCAAGACAAAATATACATTTCTGACATATTTTGAAGTAGAGACCATCTTGCAATGTGATCACACCAGCTATGACATCAAAACGGTGTGCATGGTGACATGACATGACATAGCAAGTAAGTTTGGCAAAACAGGTTTACTGTTGCAGAATTATTCAATATGCCAAGAGACTTCCAAAAATCACGGTCTCTAATTTTGGTTATTGGCTATTCTCCAATTCTGGGGAGTGAAAAGCACCAAAACTACAACATATGTAACTTTTTTGAGAGAAGATCGTTGTTTTGTGAGGACAGTGAGATCCTGCCATTAAGGTATATAAGTTACCTGCGTCACAGCAATCTAATGTGACAGCCTGTACTATTGTTTTATAAAATTATGGTGGTTTAGCAACTGTGTGTTATAATATATATCTAGCAAATCCCTTTTAGGTTTTACAGGACACTTAGTTAAAAAAAACATTTCCCCTACCAAAAAATCCTCACTCAGTTATGGAAGACTGAATTTGCTACTTTTTGTAGAATTCAAACAGCTATCTCCACATTTCACATTTTCCACATGTAATAGAAGCTGCTGCATTTAATGTAGCACTCGTCACTCAATGTACACTCAATGTAGCAGCCGTCAAGGATTTTCCTGTTAGTTATGTGACATAGTTTACATTGAGAGTAAAAAACAGCTTCCATATGGTGTCTTCCTATCCTTTGGGACCGAATAGAGCATCTTGGCTCTACATACATGTCCAAACAAGGCTGAGGGCTTCTCATACGGTGATGTTTGACAAAGACCATCTGGCCCACTGCAATATGAGGATCACATGTGTGGCTCAAATGTGTGGCTATATTAGATAAAGAAATATGCAAATAGTAGAAAAAAAGGAAATGATGTAAAAAGGCTGTGGGTGCCGCTCACTAGACCACCACATTGTTGCTCATTTTAAATCCTCTATGTGTGTGTTTTTTACATTTGCCTTTAAATTATGATGTTTTCATTTTCAGGGAAAGGGGTCATTCAGTTTATGTTATGAGAGGGCTTATGAAAATAGTTGTGTTTCATCAAAATAAACTTGAACCATTGCAATATTATGTAAACTAATATGTTCTTTTGGATGTTAAAGGATTTGGTAATTAAGGTACCATTCTTTCTTTATTATGATTTACATGAGGTTGAGTTAAAGTCTCAAGTAATAATTCTAATAATCAGTTACTTCTTCCTGAGTTCTTTGTGACACCAAAATAAATATGATTTCCCCTTGTGGGTCTATACAGCGCTGATGATGCAGGATCACAATGGAAAAAACTGTCAAGTGAATGAGACACCATGAATCAGAGCTGTGAAAGTGATCTGAATGCAAAGTTAGCTGAGGATCAAATGAGCTAACTCATGTTTGATATGATACAAGCTGCATCAATGGGTCTTTTCTGTGGTTGTTCAAGTATCCTCCAAGGTCAAAAGCAACCTAACAAGTAAATATGTCAGCCCTGACATGGCAATGACATGTGTCTTTATCAGATATCTGATTATCCATGACTTGAAATGTGTTTAATCCTCTTCTTAGATAAGTTAAACTGTGCCAGAGCCCTGTCAATGTTGTTATGTCTTGGTTGCTGATTAGAGGTAGATAAAAATCATAGATGTGTTCCGTGCCCTTTTAAAATTCAGCCTCCGGTGAAACATTGTTCTGCGAAAGGTATCATGAATCATTCAGATCATAGGTGATCTGGATTACTGGTTGCCATCAGCGGCTGTCATGGATTTGTACCTCCAAGATTAAGAGGTGAATTTCTTTTTATTTCTCTCGTCAGTGAACCCACCTGCCTGTGGCACAATCCCAGAAACATGTCTCCTCTTTTTTTGTTGCTGTTTCTTACTCTGCATTGAGGTGACAAGAACATCTGTGAAGGCAGGGGGAGAGGTGAAAAAGATTCCATTTATACCTGGTGTTAAATGCACTCTGTGGATGCAGCTTTGTTGAAAAAACCAACATGGTCATTAGATGAGAAGCTGAGCCAACTCTATTTTGTTTTAAATGGGAGGCATTGTCTCTAATGACTCTGGCGACTAAAATCATGGTCATTTTGTCTAACTGTGTTGTGCAGCTGCTGTGAACTGTGACTCCTTCACCATGAAGGTGAAGTGATGCAGCAATGAGTGAGGGGAGAAAAACATCATCCTCAATATGACAAACTTAAGATCAGCAATCACATCACCAAACAACAAGATTGTTGTTGACAATTTTGTAAAACCTCAGAGTATTTTCTAATACCAAAGTTTGTTCTGCACATAGCAACTACGGTATGGTTACAGACAGAGAATCATGGTTATGGCAACGAAACTATGATACAGTTTGGTTACGTTCAAACTATCAAACTACTATAAAACACTTGGTTAAAGATAAGAAAGGATCATGCTACAGTTAATGAACAGACACATAGTGGTTACAGGCCTGTAAAGTGCTATAACCTTATTTTTCCACCTCGCCATATGAAAGGCATATTTATTCATTCCATTAACTTTGACCCTATTCTTGCTTTCCGAGTTTTTCTCATGCTGATTAATTCTGGGTTAAATTTCATCATGCACAGTTTTTGACTGTGGAGCTCTATTTACCACTAAATTAGCAGGGATCACTGTGTTCCAACACAGTCTAACAGGGCAATAATTAATCCCAAAAGCCCCTCAAAGTATGCCTGTTTCAACAAAATAACACTCACACTGTAAGGAGATCTGGAGCTTTAGTGTTTTGCAGTTTGGGAAGAATATATTCAAATAAATATGAAGTACATTGCAGATAGAAACACACACGTTTCCACAAAAATTACCCTTTAATACCAGCTGTAAATGTGATAAAAGCTCCTTGGCCTTGCTTCAACCCAAAGACACTGATTATATGTTGTGTTACTCCAAATAAGAAATCTGGCTCATTCTTTCATAAAAGACAGATTTCTTTGGGAATTCTAATACAAAACTAAGATGTTTTTATTCAATCAGTTGTTAGTATCACCAATTACTTCCATGTACTCTGTGTTTTTATGGAAACATTTCATAAAAGTAAATACAATTAACTACATTACCTAAGCTTCCTAAACTTTGTCAACCTACCAGTAAACTCAACTTTACAATGCATTATTAATCTATCACTACGGTTTGGAAGTGAAAGTGACTGCTGGGAAAATAAGCCTGGTGTTGTATTTTCACATTTTAAATGACCCAAGTGCATATTTCAGACATAGTTTAATGGGACAATTCCTAGAATACATAGGAAATGTATATCCAGTATGGTCTTTTTCCCTCCATACTAAGGCACCCTGGCTTCCTCTGTCCCCCACCAGAGCCCACAAATGTGAAGTAGCTTACGCCCCCTCTTTACCCCTCCTTTTGCCTGCCCCTCTTTCCACTGCAAAGAAAGAAATCATTCAGTTTCAGCCTTTTCTACAAACATCCCCCTCCCCTACTTTCCCCTCCCAACAGCAGACGGGGGCACACAGACGACCACACTCTCCAGCCAAACCCTAATTGTGTGTGCGTGTGTCTGCATTTTTTTTCCCTGACATGAAGGAGGGAACCAAGTAAGTATTTGTTCACTGTGCTTGTGAATGGTAGTCCTGAGCCTTTTGAATTGTTTTGCTTGACTGAAAAAGTGGAGGTGGCAGAATTTAGCTGTGAAAAATTACTGGAGTTGGGTAAGTTTGTTTTTTGGATTTATAAAACTTTAGTTATAGAGTATAATGAGAGTTTGGGGATTTCTCACCTGACACTCTGCCTGTAAAAGTAGAGAAATATAACTTAAACTTACAAACAGCCTACTGTTACATTTTTATGGCATTTCTATGTATGTCCTTATTATATCCAGGTTGGGTGCTTTATTGTTTAATAGAAATGTAGGTAAGAAAAATAGAGATGTGACCTTTTTTCTATGTCAGATGGTATTTGATACATGTGTATGTGCCTGTGTGTGCAAACAAATCTCTACTTACCTCTCAAATTATTATGTTGCAAAGTATGCTCCACCTTACATGATTACCTACGAGGCCTATGGACCTGTGAGGCCCCTGTATGGTGTTCTGGCTTACTGCCAAGGATTTTGTTGTCATAGCAACATTAAAGGGGTTGAGTGTCGCCACGCCAGAGAAACACACCTGTTCAGGCTTTGACAAGCGGGGCCACAGGGCAGAGCTGCACTCAGATTAGCTCTGACCCACAGCTAAGGATGTTCCCAGGGATCAATTTCAAGCTACTCTACAAGGCTGGAAAACAGACCATTCATGGGTAAAAGTAGTATAACACTGCAATTCTGCAAATGGCATAATTCATGAATTCATCCGATTCATTTTAGAACTGAAACAATTAGTCAAACTTTTTCAGGTAAATGTGCTAAACATTCCCCCATTCCAGCATCTGAATTGTGTAGATTTGTTGCTTTTCTGGTCATAAATTGTATATCTTTTAGTTGTGGACAGCTGGTTGAACAGCCAGACATCACCTTGGACATTTTTTGGATACTTTTTTATGACCTTTTTAGTCAATTAATTGATCAAGTAATTGAGAAAGTAATTTGCAGTTTAATCAGTGATGCAAATAATTCTTAGCAGTAGTACTGATTTATTTATTCAATCAAAGTGGGAAAATTACACCACATTTCTTCAATCATTGCATATTTTAATGTTACTGTGCAGCCTACACTTCAGAGGCACCAGTGTGCACATTGATTATAGTAAAAGTTGGACATCCAATTAACAGTAGGAATGGAATAATTCATTTAAATTATTTAGATGAACAACATTAAATCAGTGATCATTGTACTGCTATTGGTACAGTGGTCTGCTTTTCTTTTAAGATTACAAACATGAACTGAAATATCCTCTTGGTGTTCTGAGCTATTGGTGGTGAACTCCTTTTCTTTCTGCAGGCAAGCTTCTGCTATTTTAAGCCAAAGGAAAAGTCAGCCTATAAAAGCCACTTCACAATGACAGATCCTTCACAGTGAAGCCAAAAAAGGTCACAATGGGCCACAGAGAGTCTCACACAAACACTGTTTCAACTAAACCATGAAACGCCAGCGTGGAAATTGTGCAGACATTTTCCAAAGACAAAGGCAACTGCTCCTGCCAATCTGTGATGCAGAGGGGAGCATATGTGCCTATAGTTAGCAGGCCTTTTAGAGACTGCATTAATGCCACTAAAAGTCCTTTGACTTGTGCTTTTTACTGCTGTGATTGCAACTGAACACAGAGACAATAAAGTTATATTTTAAGATGAATTACATTTCCATTTGGCTGTATTCTGTCATTAGGCTGGGGCTGTTGTCACTCCATGCCATAAGGTTTTGATTTAATAAAGTCTGAACAAGTGCAGTAAAAGTTCAGCGTAATAAAAAGTTTTGGACGTGCTGTTCTGCAGCTCTCCAGTTAGGGAGCTCTAAATGTCTTTGAAGATAAAAATGCCATTTAGCATTCACCTTATGACAAGTTTTAAATTCACCTACTAGTTTTTTTTCTGAATTGTGTGGACTCATATCAAAATTACTAACTGTAATGCAATTTGTAATCTGTAACTTTTTCACAGATTTGTAAACCTGAGGATAAACTATGCACTACATGAGAATTGGCTTCAAGGACAAACATTGTAGTTACAGGAAAGCAGCTGATATCTATTCTAGTGCAAAGATGTTTGTAAATGCTCATGAGTAAATAGTATCTGTAATATTCAAACTGTCCAAATAACAAACCTCATTCATTCATTATGACATGTGTCACCTCTGGTAAAACTCATTAAATCTGCTTCATTCCACTGGGTGATATCAGTCTGTTTGCTACAATGCACTCAAAAGAAATGAGCAACTTATTATTCTAACATCATGATGCAAGGCTCCTGGACAGCATCTCTCCTTGTTGTCTGAATTGGTTTGACGGTTTCTGTTCACTACTAGTCTTACAGCTGCTGTAACATATGTGAGGTCACCATTAAAAGTAAACAGAAACAGAGAGAGGGAGGGGAGAGCAGCCAACAGTTGGTTGTTTTATGGGTTTGGACCAGACCACAACTCATCTCAAAATAAACAGACAATTTTCCGGTGTCTGTTCGAGCAAGAATCACTGGGCATTCATTCTGTGTTTCACAATGGACATGGTGTAAGTCGACCAACTTACATTTTCACTGCGGCTATGAGCAGTTGAAATAGTTTAAAGCCTGCTGTAAAGTAAACCAAAGCTGAAACCAAATGTGCTCAGACAGCAGAAAGAGCTCTGCAATGCCTCTACCTCACAGACATAACTCTGGTTTTTAACTATATTTCCAGATGCACGGGAGAGACGCAAGAATGACTAAACACTGTAGCACATGCGTAGAGGAGGGTCAAACACTTTGACAAAGCAAACCTCCTTTGTGACAAAATCCCACCTGATGTTTGAAATTTTGCTAAAGCCACTCCATCGCTGTATTCTCAGAAACTGCAAGGATTTACGAGGTGAATAGATGTTAGACATCCCCGGACAGCCGCTAATTATTAAAAACAGCACTGCAAGGGGCTATGTCAGCTTTCACAGCACTAACGTGACAAAGTCATTCATCTGCTACAGTGAGCCATGGCCCAACCAGAGTGCGAGGCCCGCTCCAGGATATAAACTTAATACTAGCAGTACATGTGTGCAACACTTTTACAGCACTGTTGTTAGAAACGAATAGAAAAAGTATGAAAAAACAATCAAAAGCACAGTTAGGTAAGTAAGTAATTGCTGTAATAACCAAAATCTTCTGAGAAATGGAATTCTTAATGTTGAAATGTACATACGCACTGAATTTTATAATACTTTGAAAACCATCTATCTGACTGTATGTCATTTGAACTACCCACTCTGTTTACATAATTTAAAGCAATTTTAATCAATTTCACTAACTTGATTTGAAGTATTCAAGTATCCATTATTGAAAAAACAAAATTCAAGTATTCAGATTTTCAGATGAAAAATTCTAACGCTAACATCTGAGATACACAGGATACTCTTCTTGGAACATAGCCCAACAGAACAAGATCTAATCGATCTTTGGTAGCCTGGATGCTCACACTTGAATTTCTCATCTTGAATTTTGGTGTTTCACAGACCCAATTTGAGCAATTTGTTTTGAGATGTGAACTTTGATAATTGAACTTGAAAATAAAAGTGATAAAAAATGAAGTTTTTAAAATCAGAATTTGTGAATTCCAAAAATATACTTAAAAATAAAGTATTTTCTAATTTGAAAATAACCTGAAATTCACACATTCAGATCAGTTTTCAAAAGGAAAACCAAACAAAACCAAATTTCAACATTAAGTATGTGACATTAGGTGATTACATTTCTCAAACTGATGTTCAGCTGCTTGCAAAATTTAAAATTATTATGCCATGTACATTCTGTTTCTTGACAAAAGGCAGACTCAACTCGTAAAGCAGCCTGCTTCTGTGACTAAATACCATAAATTTTTTAATGTTACATAAGATGTCAGACAAAGAAATGTTGATAGCTGATACTCTATACATTGGCATGAAGTTATCACTGCTAAAATATGCAGTGTGACATTCAGAATCTCAGATTTCTGATCCACAACTATATTAAAGATTAAACAGAAGCCGTTTTTGTATCACTGAGAGGTCCTGTGTGACAGAAGTAATGACAGCTGGGAAATGCATACAATAAATGTCTAAAGGTCATGAGACAGATTTAAGTCCCCGTTATGCAGTTTAGCCTTTGAGACCACCCCAGCACCTTTCTTCTGGCATAATAATTATTCACAATGTTTGCAGGATTAAAAGCTGTTTAAAACACAGAGATGCAAAAAGTATTGAAAGAAACCTGCAGATTAGACTTTCAGCTTTGTTAATGTACCCAATAAAAAGTTTGTGGTTATTTGGATTCCCAGCTGGATCATATAGAAAGTGTTTGTGATTGAGAGAGAAGGGAGGAGAAGCGATTTACAAAAGGTGATAGTGGGCAAATGATGGTCCACACTGAAAATTCCTTCAATGATCCAAAGCAGAGACACTGACTTTTCTAAAGGTGCTTTTAAACATGATTGAAGTTTTTTCATTGTGTGTTTGTGTGCATCATGACTTTTTTGGTGATTAACACTAGAGACAATGAGTGAATGAGTTCATTTTGAAGGATATAACAATTACACTAATGTCCATAGTTTTACTACAGACTAGCGTGCTGCTTAAATAGATATTACATCAGAAGTGTAACTTGTACTCTGTCTGAGCAAAATCAGGACCTTAGATGTGCGCTTCACTAAAAGCAGTAATTTGGCAGTTTGGGAAACACACCTATTCACTTTTTGCAGAAAGTTAGATGAGAGGATACCACTCTCATACCTTTGACTTAATATGAAGCTACAGCCAGCCGCTGGTTAAGCTTTTCATAGCATTAAGACGGCAGAGGGAAACAGGTAGGTGAATTTGGTTACCTTCTGTCTAACAACACAACACCTCTAAAGCTCCGTAATGAGCACAGTATGTGTTGTTTGTTTCATCCGTACAAAAACACAAGCATGAACACCACATATGGTTTAATGAAGGGGGTTTGTGTTGGACTTTTCAGTGAATACTTAACATCATTGAGCTTTAGAGGTGTTTGCTATGTTTGCATAGAGCCAGGTTAGCTGGTATCATTTTTTTCATCTCACTCGAAGCGAATAAGCGCATTTCCCTGTCAGATAACTCCTCTAAGGTGCCTTTTGCCTGCTGATCAAGTTCACAGAAGTTATTCAGTGTCACTCACCTACTCATCCTTCCAGGTTACCATGTGGCGTTGTTGGATGCCCTTCATCTTGGCCTGGGTATCCATGGCAACCCCAACGCTCTGTCAAAGTGGAGACTGGGGTTCAGGCTTTGACATGTACTCTGCGGTAATGGACAGCAATGACACGTCGCAGGCAGTAGGTGATGAGCCTGTGAGGATGACAAACAACCAAGACTGGATTACGTCACCTTCACTGCAGCATGAGCCTCAGCCGGACAGGTGCACCGTCCACTTCAGCACAAACACCGTTTCAGCTCGAAGGCTGAAGGCCCAGAGAGAAGAGGTCTCCTACCTGCAGGCTATCAACCATGGAAACAAAGCAGTGATGGAGAATTTGGCACAGTTTGTTGGGGCAGAGCTGGGAGATCAGAGCTACGAAGATGTGATTAAGGAAAATATCATTGGCATCCAAGAGGACCAGAAAACTTGCCATGAGGTGGTGGAGAAAGCTGAAGAAGATCTTGAAAAGCAGCTGGAGGGGGAAGTGTTGGGCACCCGCACTGGGATGCAGAAGTGAGTACAATCAATCAGTTTTTCAGTTGTAAAGGGTGAATTATAAAAACAGCTCTTGTTTGCAGGTGTACTGGAGACGCAAGCAAATGAATGGTGATGACGTAGAAATTGGAGATTATGTGTGTGAAGATCTGTGTTCAAATGATGGCAGAGAGAGGCAATCTTTTGCCTTTTATTAGAGCATAAGCGAGTGTGCTCATGACTGTTGTTGCGTCCTGTTGCTCACAATACACGTCAATCAAAAGGAAATGAGAGAACGTATTACTCTCCTGCATTGTGTCTCTGCTTGCAGTCCAGATTGGTTTCAAGGTTTGTGTTTACTACTCTTCCTACAGCTGCTCTAACATATGCAGCAAAAATGCCACTTACTCACCGGTTCCCACCTCTCAAATGTGAGGATTTGCTGCTTTTCTCTGTGACTGAAGAGTTCACCTTGGGCTCTGAGAAACCATGCTAGCCATTTTTATATATATATATATATATATATATATATATATATATATATAAATGCAAAGTGTCCTACAAAGGAGCATTCATGTCAACACACAGATACTATAACTGGTATGGTGCAGCTCTGAATTGACATGTTTTAATGTTTTCCATTTCTTTAGCTTTATATATGATTCTGTCTCCATCTTTACACATTCTTGCTATTATATAACCGGCTTTAACAGGAACCATATGTACTACCCCGCTTATAATGTATTTAATGTCCTCAGCGCCTCTTTCACTTACTCTCTCTCTCCACATCTGCCTGTTTCTTTCTTCCTTTCACTCCACCTGGTGACCTGGATTGTTCGTCTTCCGGAGCAGAATCAGAGAAGAGTCCTTGGCCTTTGAAGCAATGCTCCGCGCTGCAGCAGACATCGCCAACAGGCTGGAGAGCTCATCACAGGCCTTGCATGCTTCATTCACCAAGCAGCTGAGAGACATTGCCAAAATTCACCGCTAAGGAAGTGGTGAAAAGACTCTTTACACTGCTCACATGTTATCCTCCAACTTGTGAATGAGGTCTGGTATCCTGTGTGAGACCAAAAATAAAGGGAATAAACCTTCCTAGAGTTGTATATTTTTATGAATTGGACTATACGTGCTTTAAAGCACTGAGATACAATATGTGTCAAAGTCAACCATTAGGAATCTGTAGGAATCAACACGGTTCAAAGATGACAGACATGTTAACGATAAGGGAACACAGCAGAGAGAAATTGCTGGATGAAAAAAAAATTGTTTTTCCTCTCACTAATGTTATAACCCCCATAATCCATAAAATATTATTTTCCATCCAGACACTATCTGTGGAATTTGGTGAGGTCAAACGCAGCAACAGTATGTGGTGCAGGTTTAAGCCAAGTTGAGTGTTTATGGATCAAACTAGATTGGCCCGCAGAGACCAA
Source organism: Pempheris klunzingeri (assembly GCF_042242105.1). NCBI lineage: Eukaryota > Metazoa > Chordata > Actinopteri > Acropomatiformes > Pempheridae > Pempheris > Pempheris klunzingeri. The sequence continues at coordinate 10,298,899 of NC_092029.1, forward strand.
ACATAATAGCTCTGTTAGTCTTCTCCAGAGGAGGCTACGCATCGGCCATCTGGTTCCAGGGTGAGGATGGAGGCCAGGATACGCTTAGGATGACTGCTGTTTTCCAGTGGAGAATTTCTTTTTGCAACAAATAAAGTAGAAGACTGCAACTGGGACATCATTATTACCTGCTGTTTGGAGGAAACTATGCAACTCCTGTGATTAGGAAGAAATACGCAGAAAACACACTATAAGAGACTAGATAAGGCTCTTAAAACAGAGAAACTGAATCTTGTTTAAAAGACTGCTGCACACAGACTGTAAACCTCCGGACCAGAAAAGGATCCATTGGTCTCAGGGGACTTTAGGTGTTCAAACGTGTGAATCCTGCTTTAGTTGTGTGTCCAGCTCCATTGTGTTATTCTCTCTGTAACCCTGCCAGGACTCCTGAGAGAGAGAGAGCTCTCGTGTTTGTAATCATAAAATATGTAATAATATAAATTTGCACAATGTATAAGATGTGTTTTATCCAGCAAACGGCAACAAACAATCAGCCTTTTCTTCAGAGATTACATGTTTTCTGTATTTGCTACCATACATACGTGTTCTGCTTATATGAATATTTCAGGGGAGCTAAAACTTCACCAAGCATATTAACTCACCTAGTCTGCCCTCTAGCTGTTTCCCTTAGAAATATCCCATGAGCGTTTGATGAGCTGCATGTGCCACTAATTCACACATCCTATATTGTTTTATAAAATAGCCTGTTTTTACTATCTAAGAGCAAACAGCATCTCATTAAAGTCACTGATCTTTTTCATACGTGCCATTTACTACTTTTACAGTGAATGCTGTGCGTGCGTGCGTGCGTGCGTGCGTGCGTGTGTGTGTGTGTGTGTGTGTGTGTGTGTGTGTGACAGAGAGCAGGAGAGAGAAAAGGAGGAGGGACTGCTAAAGGTACCAAATGAAAGAGCCAAGTACTGAGATGTGTGTCCTATCTTCTCACAGTGGATGCTGCGGTTCTGCAGACCTCTTGGACCAAACTGGTCACCCAACAATTCTTGTAATCATGGAAAAGTGCTAATTTAAAAAAAACTAAAATGGACATCCAAGTCTTTGATTAGCTCACCAAGGGCGCGTAAATCCTTGGCACCATGCATAAAAACGCGGCATTCTCTGGATAACATGTACACAGCAACAAACTGGACCATTCAAGAGTGAACGAATCCCTCGAGAACAGCGTTTGAAGTGGTGCTAAAGTCTGCAAATACACCAGAGGTAAGCTACGGTGCTACGGAGCCACTCCCTGATTCAGCACCGGGTGATGGAAAGCTCACCGGCTGAGTGCGCGGACAGGCTGCTGGAGCGCGGAAACAAACAAAAAAAAAAAGGTGCATGAGTCGCTCCGATGCAACCGAAGCGGCGCCTAAGTGAGAAGGACCGACGCGTCCATCGATGCTGAGCTTCGGTGAACTTATTCAGCCCGTGCGTCGTCACGTCCCCGCCCTCACATATAAACGCGGCTGCAGCGACAGTGGAGCTCAAGTTGTCCTGATATGCCTCCCAGCTGCGAAGATGACACATTTTGCTCACACACCACGGTTTCAAGGTAACTTTTTGTCGGTGGACGGAAACACCTCCGTGCTCTGCGGTGAAGTTGGACTTCTCGCCACTTCTCGAGTGCAAAATGGGACGCAACCACCTGTTCTCAGTGAGGACGGCTCTCCTCTGCTCGCTGCTCGTCTGTCAGACAGGTGAGCACTTTTTAAAAATATCTTCTCGTAGCCTCGAAAGAGTACATACACAAGTCTACACTTTACCTCTACAGTGTGCTATCTCTTTCTTCGCACGGTGATGAGTGACAGACTTCGGCTAATTAAAAGAGTGCCGGGCTTAAAAAGTGGCAAATTGTTAGCTTACCTTTCAATCTGAACACCTGCGCACTTCCGCACCTCCCATAATGCTTTTCGCACATTTAGATAAGCAGCGCCTGGAGACAGTCTGCTTCAGGCTACAAAAATGAGCCTTTTCTATTGTTTGACATGTTGCCAACGTGATACAGTGTCTGAGCACTGTGGAGCCCTCTGTCTTTCACTTCCACAGCAGTCTGCGGTCACGTATTTGTAGTTTTTAATGAAGCATATAATGCAAAGTTGATGAAACGACAACGTACAGAGTTTGGTGTCATTTACTATGCAAACGTCCAAATTGCCAAAGAGAAGCAGTGCACTAAACAAAGTCACCAGAACAGTGGGAAAAATATATTCCACACTATGTGCTGCAGCAGCCATATTTTCAGTGCATGTTAATGGTCACAGATTGGCTTTTATCCATTTACGTTTTTGATTAACAAAAGATGCTCATGTCGGTTTCAGGGTTCAACACCTTAAAGCTCAACTGAAATTTTGATTCTCCTCACTTTTCGTTTCAGAAAATATAATCCATTATTATTCTTTATCTATAAAGGACATTTTCAATGTGATGAGGCCTTTTTGTGGGTGTATTTGAGGAAGATGATGGTTAATTTCGGTGCAACGTAAAATCCATCAAATAGATTCAGGAGCTTCTACTCATCACTCAAATGAAAGCAAATACGGTGTGCACACACTCACTTAGAGGTCTAAGATAACATATGTGTTCTCGTAACCTGCATGCAAGAGGGTTTAAAAACACAGATGTGCTGCAGCTTCTACGTCCCCTCCCTCCCTCTTGACACGCTACAGCAATCAGATGTGCAGGTGCTTGATCTCGTGCCAATATAACTTCTCATTACGACACTGGCAGTCCTGCAGGTTTCGTCAACTCAAGCGAAATTGTTGCATGTTGTTTTTTTTATTTAGTGAACTTTTTACTCTAAGTATTTGACAGCCCAATTTCACGAGAGCGCCTCTGGCCTGAGAAGCTGCTGACTCGAACTGGTCAGTGTTTCATGCACCTCGCCAAGGGGCTTGGCCACGCTCCAACATCCACGGCCCAGTGTGCTGGATGTTGGAGGTGTCATCTCATTTCAAGTCTCCTCCGGCAGAAGGCTTTGATCTATGGCACCCAGGAGCCTTTTTTCAAGCCCCACATCTGGTCCTTCCCAGGTGCACGGGCAGATGAACGCGCACTGCCCTGACTGTCAAAGAGAACAGATAAGAAGTCTCTGGTGTCTGCTTGTTTGCCAGAATGGAATTACTTCATGATGGCAGGAGATGAGCCCTAGTGTATTATGGACAAATTAAATCTGAATTCATACTATTTACCTCATCTAACGGCTTTTTTTAAACAAACTATGTTAAAAACAACTGTTTCACCACTACACATGATATCCATAGACCACATTTGCAAGACCGTTGTGTTACACGGACACACGTTTGGCTTTGCATCTGCATATTTGTCCAGCCTTTCTCTGTTAAAGACCCTCAAGCCATTGTAATGGCACAGGCAATAAATCATTAAAGCTGATTTGCATGTATCCCTCAGGTTAGCACTGTGCAACCATTAAGTTCCTCATCTGGTTATTCTCCACTGGGCTGTCCTGCAGTTATGGGTTGAAAATGCTTGTCAATTAGTCATTAGAACTAGAGCTCACCCATGGATGGACAGGTAATGATGTGGCCTTGGCTTAGCAACCATGACTGCTGCCCGGTGCAGGTGGTCCACGGTCTTGTTTTTCTTGGAAGCACACTTCATTGAGTTGCATGATACCCTTAGAGTGTCAAACACAGATCCAGAGGGAGTGGGTATTAATGGCATGTAAACCCAGTCTCAATAGATTTTTTTTGATATTGATTCTTGAGGCTTGGTGTAATCCTTTAAAGCCACATCTTTACATCAATCTCAAAATAGAAGCTGTTATAACATATCTGTCACTAGAACACGGCAGATAAATTAGCCATTATTAGCTTACTGCAGTTATCAGCATTTTCATGTACAGTTTATATTTAACATGTCTATAAGTAATAACAAATTCCAGCACAGTAAAGCCAAAAATGTGTTCAAGGTACTGAAGAAATTTCGATGCCATTACACATGCCAGGGAGACTAAATTGTAATAAAAACATTTAAAGAAAGAGAGTTTAATAAGGCTTATAGCAGTTATACATTTTGCTCAAGAAAAGAGATAAGAAAATAAATATATCAGGCGATAGATATGAGCAACAATAAATCGTGACAGTTGACTCCACAGTTGTTTTTATGTGACAACAGATCCAAACATGTTGCATACAGTTGTGGGTTTGGAACTTTTTATTTGATGTTTTCTGCTTTCTTCACTGCCACAGTCCAGGCCCTTGCCCCACAGAGTGAACTAGACGTAATGCTTAAACAATCAGTGTGCTAGCTTCTGTCAACAGTATCATTAAATTGTTAATAGCTGCTCCTTAGCGGCCCTAAGCACTCGCAGACTTAGCGGGAACTTGCCTCAGAGCCTGTGAGTCCGTGTGTGAGATTGGGATTGGGCTTATTTGTTGACTAGTTGCCAGGAACACTTTCTACACTTCAGTTTTTGCACGGATAAATAAAAAAGCATGATATAACGTTTTAGCTGATTTAGCTATTTAGCTAAGGATTTTGCTTCATCAAATAGAGATGTGTCCACCTATTTCCAGTCTTTATGCTAAGCTAGGCTAACTGGCTGCTGCCTCCAGCTTCATACAGTCTTAACTGTAGCCACAGTACAGGAATGCCAAAGATATGTTTGAGGAACTTTAGAAACATTGATGCCATCACATAGGTTAGAACATAGCTTGTCAACCAAAGTGCATTTTTTGGGGGGTAAATGCATAGTGTCCCACCTAGAACATAACTTATTTTAGTTAATACTGGATATTAATCTGATTTTTAAACTCTGAAACATCAAACACTAGTTTCAAATATCCTGTGTCAATCAGGATAAAGTACGCAAACGTATGCTATCGTCAGCATCTGCTTCAAGTAAAAACTGTCAGTTAATTGTTTTATGCATCAGTTGCAACACAGAGTGACAGACAGCTCGACAATAAACACCCTTCACTAGTGAAAAATTAGCTCACCTCCACTTAACACAAGCAAGTAATGATGTGTGTAATTGGCTCTGACTACACTGATGAAGGAGGAAGCGGTAATCCCCGAGGGATGGGATTCCTGTCTAGTTCCATGCTATTCATTCTGCTGAAAAATAATACAGCGACGCAGCCTGAGCCTGTACACAAATCTGTCTAGACTGCATATTCAAAATCAATTTGATTAAGCCCCACACACGTTATAACACACTTTAGAGACAAAAGCGATGGGCTACAGCTGAAATGGTGCTGCTGTCGAGGGAAGAGAGATGCTTCCCCGGTCTTCACCTGCTCACCTCCAGAGATTTTATCGGACGACCCACACGGGGATCGAAAGATTAGCTAAGATGTGGAAAAGTCAATAAGACTTTACAAAGAATAGTCTTAGATGTTTGCAGTGGGCTTCTGCGCTGAAGCATGACATGTTCGCAACACTCGCTCTCCCTCCCAAAAGCCACAATATCATGCCAGTCTGATTTACTGCTGTTTGTTGAGTAAGGATTAGGGGGGGACACGGATGAGAAAACATGGATATGATCCCAGAGTTCACTGTGTAACTTACTCCTGACCTCTTCCCTAATGCTCACTTTCTATTTAATTGTCCCATTCTCTAGCCTACATATCATGCATTCAATATTAACTGCTGAATAGCAACAGCACAAAGTCACAAGCTACTATTGTCCAAGTGACCTTGATGTGAAAAAGCTGTCAAAAGGACATCTGCATTCAGTTACTGTGGTTTTAACACTATCATTTGGGTTTATGTTAGAGATTGAAAAGCTCCATATTGCAGTTTCAAGAAATACTTAATAGATCTTTAAACTGAGTATTTAATTAAATGAAAATAGGATGAAATGTAGTTTCATTTATAGTGTTGAATGAATGTGACCAATTTCTAAATTCCATTCCTCTCATATTCTATCTGCCCCTTTTTTTTATATATAAATGTTTAACACAAGAAATAATGCATCTACAGTTCTTTGCCACGAGAAGACCCACTCGCACGCTGAGGATGATCTCTTCAAGACGCTGTTTGCTGGTTACAACAAGTGGTCGAGACCCGTGCCGAACATCTCTGACGTGGTCATTGTCAAGTTTGGGCTGTCCATAGCACAGCTCATTGACGTGGTGAGTCGTCACGCTCTGTCCAACTCATGTAGTGCATGAAAATATTAACAGAGGTGATATTTAAACACAATTTCTTTATGGTGACGTTGAAGCTTCAGAACAGGATTGTTTCTGTCCTATGAAAGAAAGTATTTTGTCTGTTTAAGTCTCTACTATTTATACATGTATTTGGTTACATGTGATCAAAATGCTACAAGTTTCAAGGTCAGACTGAATAGAAGTGCAGGAACGTATTCCTAGAGCATCACTTAGTATGATTAATACTCCATTGTCCTATCTGTATTTACCAAAGCTTAAGGCAATGCAACTTTAACCCTTTTCACCCTGTAAGTTTTACACTATATGTGGGGTTTCAGCAGCAAGTTTTGGTGTTTTTATATACAGTAGCAATAACAAACTCAGGAAAACTAGGTTATGCACACTCTCCCCGCCACAGAAAACACTGTTACAGAACACTTCCACCAAGTTATTGAAGTAAAGTTTCTCCAACCTATATTTGGCTCTGCTTTGACAAACCTCCAAGAACTTCTCGTATGTATTCTTCTGGCCTGCACCCAGAGTTGACAACCTCAACTCTTAGTCTCTCTGTCTCTCTGTCTGTCTGCCAGGATGAGAAGAACCAAATGATGACAACCAACGTGTGGCTTAATCAGGTCAGACACATTTGAGTCAGTGTGTATTTATTATTAAGATTTATTTTCTCTTTGTGATAGACTCCACATATACCTTTTTATATCACTCATTTGACAAAGTTTATGAAGAAATGAAGGACTTGTATGACAACTAAGTAAAGGATGATAGTTCCCAAAGAGCATCTCCGTGGCTTGTTTTCTCCCAGGAGTGGAATGACTACAAACTTCGCTGGAGACCATCTGACTACGACAATGTGACGTCAATAAGAGTGCCATCAGAGCTCATATGGGTACCAGACATCGTCCTCTACAACAAGTAAGTGTGATATGACATGACATTTAATTTTAACATTAGGCCTGCAATGTTCATTATTGTTTTAATCCATTAGTCTCTTGATAAATCGATTTTTAAATTGATAATTTTGTTTAGTCTTTCAAATGTCATAAACAATAGTGAACAATAATCAGAATCTAAGCTGACTTCTTGTAATTACTTGTTTTGTCCAACTAACAGCCCAAAATCCAACAGCATTCAGTTTGCTGTCAGAAAGGATAAACAAAACTATCAAATATTCACATCTTGGAAGCTTGAACCAGAAAGAGTTTTTGCTCATTTTTGCTTTAAAAAAGAATTCACAAATGATAAATTGATTAATTTTCTCAATCAGCCAACAGGTTCATCCCAATCTATTCAGCTCTAAACATAAGCATGTTATTTATTTGGTTTCTTTATCATAACATGCTACAGTTGATGCTTGTAACAGAGCTGCAGACAAACTTAAGGCTACGCTCATCATACAAAGATGAATAAGCTCAAATTGATGCCTCTTTAATGGATGGTATATAGTATGATGATGGCACCATCTAGTGGACTCTAGTGGAAACATTCTGCACTGCTGTTGAAATGTCTAATTTCTAGGTCAAATAATGATATACCTTGGAACATTTTTTCCAGTCTGACTTTGTAAGCTATTAAAACATTTCTAATAATTTTGTATGGTTCATTGCTCTTAGTGTCAACCTTCACATCTGTGTTGCTTCAGTGTGCATCTAATATGAGAGAGATTTTAAGAAACCTCTCCCTTCTGCTAAATTCACCTCACGGAGATATAATCGAGGTAGTTGCTGATGGAGTTCTGCTTCATCAAGCCAGGGTAATCTGTAAGTGAAATTAAAAAAGGTGTGAGACCGATGAAATGATAAGGACTCATCACTGCCTTTTCAGCAGAAGCCATTATCACCATTAAAGGGATGAGATTACTGGGGAAGATTATTATTATGACACTTTTTCGCTTGTGTAGTTTCTACACTAAAAAAGATTTTTCTGAACAAAAGGGTGTTCGAACTCCTCACAGTGCAGAATATGATTGTTCATCTGCTAAAGATGAGATCTCACACTGTCTGTTACTATGACTCTTATGACAACTTCTGCTCTTCCAGTGCTGACGGTGAATTCGCTGTGACCCACATGACGAAAGCTCACCTTTTCCACAATGGAAAAATTCGCTGGGTCCCTCCTGCCATTTACAAGAGCTCCTGCAGCATCGACGTCACCTTCTTCCCCTTCGATCAGCAGAACTGTAAGATGAAATTTGGCTCCTGGACGTATGACAAGGCCAAGATCGACCTGGAGCGAATTGAAAACACTGTGGACCTGAACAACTACTGGGAGAGCGGTGAATGGGCCATCATCAACGCCGTGGGAACATACAACACAAAGAAATACGATTGCTGCCATGAGATCTACCCAGACATCACCTACTTCTTCATCATTCGAAGGCTTCCCCTGTTTTACACCATCAACCTCATCATCCCCTGCTTGTTGATCTCCTGCCTCACAGTTTTGGTTTTCTATCTACCCTCAGACTGTGGTGAGAAGATCACCCTGTGCATCTCTGTGCTGCTGTCCCTCACTGTTTTCCTTCTCCTCATCACAGAGATCATACCGTCCACATCCCTCGTTATACCGCTCATCGGCGAGTACCTCCTCTTCACCATGATTTTTGTCACCCTCTCCATTGTCATCACTGTCTTTGTGCTCAACGTGCACCATCGCTCTCCCAGCACTCACAAGATGCCCCGCTGGGTTCACTCCGTGTTCCTGGACCTGATCCCACGCTGGCTGTTCATGCGACGGCCCGCACCAGATGGCCGGCGTCGCAGGCTGTTGCTGCTGCAGCAGGAAGCAGCGGCAGAGCGGCGGCAGGGCCGGATAGGCGGCCACAAATCTGGCAACTATCTCAGCACCTCGGCTAACTGGTTAAGAGACGGGACCTCGTCGGAAGACCCCGACAGAAGCAGTTATGAGGATTTAGAGCTGGGAACACTGACGTCATATTTCTCCTTCCGTCCTCCCTCGCCCAGACCCCCAGGGTCGACTCCTCCGCCACAGCAGAAAAACCCACAGAACAGCCACAACCGACAGGAGGGAGCCACAGGGACAAACAGACAGTTGACGGGCAGCAGAGTCAATCCCACTCAGAGGCCACCTAAAGTTGATAACACAGTATCAGAATCAAAATTACTGCTTTCACCAAGTGTTATACGTGCTCTGGAAGGAGTGCATTACATTGCAGACCATCTGAGGGCTGAGGATGCTGACTTCAGTGTGAGTATCCACGAAATGCCACCGTACCTCCATAAAATACCACATCTACTATTAATCAGAATGGCATTTGCCATTTTCCTGCAGAGGTCCATCATTTACTTCTTCCAATGTGTTGGATTATGCATAAAATTGAATAAAAATGAGCTTTAGTTCAAATATCAAGTCATAGTTTTCGCTCCTGCCCAGTGAAGTCCTGTTCAAGACTGCGAAGTCACATTTGACAAGCTGGAACTGGAGAATATTTGGCATTTTAGCTTGATTAATTCATCAACCATCAAAATTACTGCCAATTTTTTGCAGATGGATTAATCAAGTTATTGTTTTAGTCATTATTTGCAGACACCCAAAATATAATTTATAATTTATTTTGATAGGATGATAAGCAAATTACAGTATGTACATCATAATGAGAATTTCATATTTAACTTTTTCATGACTTGTTTTCTCTCCATCTGTTCTGTGACTTTACACAGGTGAAAGAGGATTGGAAGTATGTCGCCATGGTGATTGACCGCATCTTCCTGTGGATGTTCATTATTGTGTGCCTGCTTGGCACCATTGGCCTCTTCCTACCCCCTTGGCTAGCTGGCATGATCTAGCTTTTGTGAGAAAGTATGAAAAATCCATTAATCACCAATAGTTAGTAAAGTTTGCCATTCAAAATGTAGCTGAACTCTACTTCAAGACTGGGAATGTGATTCAAGCTTGTGTAGCACGCAACCTCATGATGCTATATGAGTCTTTACACACCACCAAACAAATAATTTGCCATTTTTAATCCTTATAATTGTTTTGTTTTTGGGGGAAAAAACAGGGGGGGATTGGGGATTATCCTCCTCCTGTACAGAGGCCATTTTAGGATGCCTCAGACTCACATTGTCAGGCTGAGTTTTAAAGACCTGGTTTAACTTTCATCTGTCTTATCTGTACTTTGCCAGCCTCAGGTGTTTCCTCAGCCTCACCTGGAATATTGCTCGGGTTGTGTTTGACATGAATGCTAACATTAGCACGTTAACATGCCCAGGGTTGGCAGTTGTCAACTTATGTTAACAAACTATTGGCTGTTAACATGCTAATGTGTTTTTTGTCTCTTTAGCATGTTGGGTATCATACGCTTGTTGAAAAGTGTGGTGCCAGTGCCATTGTGGTGGATAAGGTTTTACAGTAATGTGATTACTTTTTTAGTAGCTTGAGGAATTGCAGTTGAAAATGCATTAACCTTTATTACATGACATTAATTTTAACATCGGGAACAGTAATGGCTATTGGTAAACGTGTCGTCTTAGGATTCCTGAAGTATGCCTCCAAACTACTGGACTGGACTCTCAGAGGTCACTGAGGTTAGCTGTTGATGGACAGTAGCTAAATACCTCCAACTGTGGCATGCTGTGCTGGACACTTTTTTTTTTGCAGGTTTTTGTTTCTGGCCATGCTGCCATGATTATTTATTTTTGAATGATCATACTATGTAATAAATACCCTCATGAAAACCTTTAAAAACTGTGGTATTTATTGAGTGGTGTGAAAATGACCTAAAGGCAGCAGCAGGTTATGTAATTCCTTCAGTTGTCCATCTTAAACCCTGCAGATTCACTTTTTGCCCATTTATTAATGTTACTGTATTTGTCTATTTTGTCTATTACCTATACAAAACTTTATGTTCCAAATGTTTCTGCTATACTAGAATATGATAACAAATGTCATAGTAAGAGAAAAAGCACAACATCTAGATTTTAGATACTCAACAGCAACAAGTGGCATGTTCACTGAATAGGCATTAATGAACAGTGGCATACATCATGATATTTATTTTAAATCACTTGATTTACATGGTGGAATTACATTAGAATTAATGCATATTCAAAATTGAGATATGTACTGTATACTGTATAAAACACATCTGAACAATTGAGTGATTGATGAACCTTTTGGCTCTGTCATCTTTACATTTCACTCATTTTACTATTGACAGGTCTGAAAGAGGAAGCCATTTACTTGTCTTTTAATTTGCATGACATTAGTTTCTTTTTCTCTGTGATAAAATCTATTGTACTTGTCATAGGACATATTATATTTACAAGGATAATTAAATTTCTGAGCAGATAATTGAGTCAATAATAAAGTAATCAAATGAAAACGTGTCAATGATGTCTGAAATGATGGCATAATAATATGATGCCAATAGACCATTATCAATTTCAGTATACATACTATCTTGGTAAGCATACACATCCACTTCTTTCCGATATAGTTGTCTATATCCACTGAATTGTGGTGTCATATTTAAACTTAATGCACATTTACAGGTATGATGACTCCAAAGAAGTGCAGCAGCCTTAATGGAAAAACGACTGTGTCCAAATGTTATTTCAGACTGACGGATGTAAAAGAAAAAAAAAAAAAATTCTGATTTAAGATGGCTGTGTAAACACAGTAAGATCCGTTGACTAGGGGGCCACTGGCTTGGCTAAGTTGGCCCTGACTCTGGCTTGGTCCACAGCATCCAACATGTTCTTGCTGTCCATAGCCAGAGTGTGTGCTGCAGCCAACATCTGTTTCTTACACTCCTCCTTCAAAGAGGTGATGGCATTCTGCTGGGCCAGCCACATTTTGCTGATCAGCTCCGCCATGTCGTTGTTCAGCAGCTTCTGCGTGCCCTCAATCTGTGGGGAGGGTAAATAAACATCATGGATGGGCTCTATTGACCTTTTCCATGGATGGCATTTTGGCATGTCATAGTAGGAGAAGCACATGTATAAATAATAACATTAATGGCTGAAGAAATCCATTTAGATTTCCAAATGGCATGGTTTTCTGGGACACCATAATAGAATAGTTAATGTTATTGGAAACACTTGTGCTTTTTATAGTATGAAGTGAAAATGCCTGCTGAGAAAATGGCCAGTAAACACACGTGGAATACAGTAGAATACAAATATACAGGCATCGGCATGTTCATGCTATTTTGTCCATACAGCACATTAATTGTCCCTTGTGTGTATTTTGTTACAGACTTAGTATTTTGCTTGCAAAAAAGGCATCACATTTAAAATTTCTGTATACCCTATTTTAAAAATATGGCTTTGTAGAAACTGCTCTAGCATGCAATATGCTATGCATTTGGGCCAGAGGAGTAAATGCAAAATGGTAATTTCCTCTTTGCTTTGTTTGTGTTTGAAGAGGAGTTCTGTCACTTTTTGTTTCAGGGAACAGCAACAGCAACAGCTTGGGGGGGTAGGGGTCAATGAGGAAAGGGAGTAAAGAGAAGAGAAAACACAACAAACAAGCTGCAGACAATATTATGTACCTCAGTCGTGACAGACTCGTGTAAGGTGGGCAGTATGTCATCAACATTGCGAATCAGATCTCGTAAAGCCATCCCAACAGACTGTGGGCAGAGATTAGTGCAGACAGTTTATCAGCTGTATTTTCTTCCATTACTGTTGATATACATATTCCTTAAATGTAGCTCTAGAGCAGCAACAAACTGTAACATTGAAGTGAAAAACAGAAATGTGTCTCAGTGTACCTTGACAATGGTGATATATTCTTCTGGTTGAAGCTCGGTGATGTCATTCTTGAGTTGGACAACAACTTTGACCAGGTCCATGACTGAGTGATAGACTTTGTCGTCAGAGCGGTCCAGCTCAGCTGTGGGTGCAGCCTAAGTAAGAGGCAATAATGTGGTTTAATAATTACATACTTACATTACACTCCTCACTATTAAGAATCACTAGACACCGTTTTAAATGCACGGTGGCATCAATGTCATTTCAACTAAAGGGTAATTTTACTTTTCTGAGATGACTGAGTTCATTATAAAGTCTTTTCAGCTCAAAACCAAAGCTATTAAAATGAAATGATCTTTTCAGTGGGCTTAATCGATATTACATTGAAAAAATGAACTAATTTAATTACCTGTGCTGTGAGCCGTGGGGGCTTCTCTGGAGGTGCTGCAGGGCAGAAAATGAGACAGAGAAAGAGGGAAACACAGAAGGATTGAGACAGAGATAATAGTATACAGAATGACATGAAACAAAATGTGAATTTGTCAGTTTCTTCTCAGCACTTACCATTTTCTGTGTCTGCTTCAGGGGGCTACAAAAGAATAGACAAAGATCAATCTAATGAGGACTAGAAAATACAGCAATGCTGATTATACAGTCACTGACAAGACGCTACAGACAGAGGTGATCCTGGTTAACAGAAGAACTGACTGCACACAAAACCTGTTCTGTGATATAACTGAGATTTTGCCTAAAAACATAAATACAAAGCTACAAAAGCAAAAGTCTGCGGCAATCCATTAACTCTAATCTAATTAAATCTTTGTAATAATCTTTTCAGTGTATACACTTTCACTAAACGTGCCTTCAGTACTTCATTTGGTGGTTTCCAATTTATTTTAATATTCTTAACCCATTGGATCACATATTCATGATCACTGGAAGAGAGAGACAAAAATGCCCTTTTACGCCTTTTTAGCATTTTTGAATGTAAATGTGTAATTAAAAATAAGAAATGTATCTTAAAATATTAATGTCAGTGTTTGTAGCTATTTTTTCTGTCACTGTGATCACAAACTGTCATCACCGCACTTAAACTGATTTGATTTCCAATTCAAACAAATAAGCTTCTTTTTAGGCTGAAAATATGTTTTCTAGCTCAACTTTAGCTGCACTTGAAACTGCTGCACAATAAGATAGACTAACCAAACTGTCACATGTGGTGTCAGATCATGTGGACACTTGTCCAATGGGAATAAGAAGCCAAAGCAAACAAACTGTGCTCAGAAATGCGAGATAGGTCGCTAAAAGCTATTCATTTGGCAACAATGTGTTTGAAAGTTGATTTCTTTTTATTTCTTTTCTTAAATCTATCACAAAAATCACAGTTTGTACATGCAGACACCTACCACTGAGCTGGCAGTGTCACCTGGTCCCATGGGGTCCTGTAAAAAAACAGGCAGGTTCATTTTATAAAATACGGACATGGACCCCCTCTTTGGAACTGTTACCAGAGGGACATTCAATTTAAGACTAGCAGGACGTCGAGAGTGAACGAGTGGGCTGCTATTGTTTAACGATGCCGTGTTCAGTGTAGCCTCCAGGGCCACACTGAATTCAGAAGTGGGGGGACACAGAGACACAGAGAGGGGGTTGACAAAAGTTAATGATGCTCTGTTTCCCACCAGGAGTCTCTCCTCCTTCTCCAGCCACTTATTATCCTCCATCATCTGCTCTTTCTGGTGCCGGAGAGTGTCCTGCATGTGCCGTCTCTCTCTCTGCCACAGGCGCTGGGCTTCCTCCCTGCTGTTCAGTTCCACTCGGGGAAACTCATTCTCCTAGATTCAGGGAGGTATAATAGGATTATTATAGATTATCAGAGCACAGTCACAAGTCTTTTTTGGTCTCTTTAGGCATTCATTTCTACCTTTCATGTAGTGCTTTAGTAATAAGGGTTCAATAACATTTGAACACGTGACCTCAAATGTAAGAAAATCTTTCTTACCCCCATGCTTCGACGCCGAGGGGACCTGACTGGCAACGCAAGAGTGCTCATGGAGTCGACAGGGGACTGATACTCACAAGGGCTGGCCAGGTCAGGTGAGCTGGCACACAAAGCCTCATTCAGCTGCAAAGATACACACATACGCATCATTTCCACAAAAATCTTTTAGAAGTAAAGTCATCTTGGAGGAAACAGGACATCTTTAAGGGTTGCTTGCGTTCGTTACTGTACCTGAATATGTAGACCGATACTGAGAGTGTTCCCAAACCGTCCTGGTTTCATTCTTGACGGCTACAGTTAACGTTGAAAAGATATATTAAAACATGCACTAATGCATGCATTAAATCTGGATAATGTGTTATTTTGTAGCACATACCAGTGGCTGAATTTGACAGGCGTTCATACCTTGGGAGGCGGCTCGTGTAAGTTGAACTTGGGGTCGAAAAATTTTGTGGAGCGCACTCTGTCCCGCTCTCTCTCCACTTCCTGCTCCTTTTCCATCTTGTGGACATCACTAATGGATTTTAGACAACACTTTATATCAGGTCGGTAATAAAAGAGGTACAAAATCCACCTAATGGGGCTACATACATACTACGGTAAACCCTTTCAAATGAATAGATTGAATTCAGTGCACTGCTGATCTTCAGAATTTTTTCATACATCAAACAGAGGAGAAAATCATTACAGAAAGGCCATTAACTGTAGATCCAGCTTGTAAATGTGTTCTGATTCATCATCCCAGCTAAGCTCCTCTATGTGGGATTTAATTAAAGGGTCCTAATTTCTTTTCATTCTGTGCTTATGGAGCTCTTTTTATATTTGAATATGAAATACCTGATCTTGACCACCAGCTCAGTGAAGCTGGGTCTCTCTCTGGGGTCGTAGGACCAGCAGCGCGTCATGAGTGAGTAGAAGGCAGGAGGGCAGTTCTCTGGCTTGGGCAGCCTGATTCCCTGCTCCAGTTGGTTGATTACATCTCTGTTCTCGAGCCAGAAAAATGGCTGCTGCCCACGGCTCATTATCTCCCACACACAAACAGCTATCAAGCAAAGCAAACACAAAGAAACAAAAGGGCAAATTTAAGCATCAAGGATGAATCCATGTTTGTACATCAGGGACTGTTTTTTTTAGCAGGGGCCAGACAAACCAGCAGCATGGAGGCCTTTTATAGTAACCTTTTTATTTCAAATAGCATTGTGAAGAATCAATGCCTAACTCTTTAATTAACTTCTCCATCAGGTGTAAATGTGTTGAATTTATGTTTGCAGTGTGTTTCCTGGTTCAAAAGCATCCAGAGTGACACAGTTCACTTTTATCTGCGCCTTGAAATCATGAAGTAAAACAGTCCTTTATACAAAGGGAATATGAATAGTGAGGCCAAAAGACAAATCATCCATCATCAAAGGTCAGAATAAGCCAATGTTATAACTTCAGGCCCGACCACTGAGAAAAGTAGAAGTACACATGAAGAACTAGATCTAATGAAATATTTGATGATGATAAATCTACTGGTATCAAATGCAACAGAGTGGACCATCACAGTGTGGCTATGAAGTGGACCACAAGATGGTGCTGATTTAAGAGTGAAAATAGGTAGAGAAACAGGTGATGACAGATGACACTGTAACTTACTATTGAATCATGTCAGTAAAGTGGTTTCTAACTCATCATCCCTCTTATGTCCCTTAGGAAGTCTGTGTGCTTGTGGTGCTTTGGAAACTCTGGACCTTCATGTACCAAGCTCTGGTAGGTCAAGTCATTTTTTCACTATTTCATAAGTGTTTGCAAAAACTGTTGTGCTGTATGTTGGTGTATCACAAGCTCACCAAACATCCAGACGTCACTGGATGTGGTGAAACGTCTGAAGTTGATGGATTCTGGGGCCATCCACTTGATTGGCAACCGAGTAACAGACGCTGCAAAGAAATTGGAGAAATTGGTATTTCGTGGGCAACATAAAAAAGTGCATTTTCAAAATGTAGCAATATATATATTTATGTTCCTTCTGTACTTGTCTGTCTATTTGGATGTATAATATTTTATTTTATTTTTCTGTGTGAAAAGTCAAATCAGCTTTTATCTTCCAAAGTGCCTCTCTTACCTTTGTAGTACTCTTCATCCTCAATGTATCTCGACAGACCAAAGTCTCCGAGCTTGACACAGTCTGGACTAGCGACTAACACGTTCCGAACTGCAATGTCTCTGTGACAAAACACACACAAGTCAGACATCAAATTTAACATGATAACATGATGGAGTCTTTTATTTGCAGTGCAGGATGTCTTAAATGTCTTTAAGCCCTTATTGATTGATCTGAATTTGCCTCTTGATTACTGCAGTGTTGCCGAGATTGCAGCAGAAAATAGGAATGTTTGCATTCTCCACACAGGCAGAAACTAATTCCCTTTGTCTGTGTTTTTTCTTCACAGCAAATTGAATTCACGAGTGGCTGCTTTGCTGCCTGGAAACTGTTGATAACATTCTCCAGAAACAACTGAGTGAAACATGTTTTTCATCTCGCATCAACTTTCTGTAATGTCGTATCTTAGTACAAATAGTTGAAGTTTGAATAAAAAAAGTTCTCTACTGTCACAACATGAATCCACTTTACATTCAGATGCTGTTTAGGCCTTTTGTTGCTCATATGTTTCCAACCGTATCTATCGATACAACTGTCAGCTTGCCTTTTCTCTGTGAATCTTCATCTCTGTGAATTAACACTGTGCAGAAAATCACAAAGAAATCTGATCTGATCTCAGATTTGTCAAATTATTTCAAGAACATGCTGTAACTCTGCAAAATTGGCCCAGAAAATTACAGGTTGGGCCTCTTTTCTTATGACAGTGACAAAGGACCTCATTTATTATATAAAAGAGCTATTACACCTACCCAAGGAAATTATTAGTTTCAACACTGACATGCTGTGCAAACATTATCACTTTATATAAACTCGGCATGAGTAAGCTGGTCACAGTGACTTAGTAGTGCTGTCAAAGCGGCTACAAAAAATTATATTCGTGTCAACGTTTTTTGGGATCAGTTTATTTAACTTCATGGAGAGTAATGAGCTTACAACTTCCATATTCATGAGTCACAGCTATTATGTGATCATTTTTCCAGCCAGGAAAAGACATTTAAATGTGCATATATTCTGTGTTTGCAATTTTTCCTGTGATAAAGACAGCACACACGAAAGAAAACAGCAGTAAAAAATTAAAGGAGTCTCACCTGTGCACCATGTTGACCCCTTCGAGGTAGACGAGAGCTTTGCAGATCTGCAGGCTGAACAGCACCAGGGTTATATTTGTCAGCTTGTTCTGGTTCTGAGTTAGGTAGTTCCCCAGCTGCAGAAACGTCAAAATGTAGGTAAGACAGGAATTCACTGGCAGAGTCTCTGTCACACTTTCTGTCACGCTGAGAAGAATGAATCTGGCTGCAAGCCTGATCAGTCATGACTGTAAGAACTGTGCAGAATTCCAGCATAAAAAAAATTAAAAACCAGTCGTGAAATTAAAATTAGCTCTGACCTCTCCATACTGATAAAGCTCCATGACAATCCACACAGGATCCTCCTCTATGATTCCAATCAGTTTGACAATGTGTGGATGATCGAGGGTCTTCATAATTACTGGCAAATACACAAAATTCACAAATTTTAATGCCATAGTCATCGTTATTGTTACCACCGTTATTTCATTACCTTCTACACATTTTTCCACTGTACCTGCTTCACTCATGAACTTCTCCATCACATCAGGTGAGCAGTCTTTGCAGGTCTTCACTGCCACATTAACCCTGTCGCCATTCTGTTAAATCAACAACCGAAACAACAACATTTTGATGGAAGCCAATGGGAGCATTTATGCAAATACCACATTCTGTACACACTGTGGCCTCGTGACCATAATATAGATTAGAGATGAAAAACAATTAGTCAATTAGTGATTAGTTAATCGGTGGCAACTATGTACATAAAAAATTACTAGTTTAAGTCATTTTTCAAGCAATAACATCAAATATTAATTAAGAATCTTTTATATTTTGTAATAACATATTTGATGCAGTAATATATTTTATGAATCTATATTTCTCCAACAACCTTCCTAACATTATAGTCTATAATTATCTAATAGATAGTTTTGCAGTTTTTTGTTTTTTTTAAATCCTTTTTTGCTGTTAGTAACGATATAATTCGACCAGGAGGACACTTGCATCTTTTTTGTAGACTCCATCGTAGACTTCCCCGAAAAACCCCTCACCAAGGATTCGGCCGAGAACAATGTCGCTTCGGTCGATGCCGTACTTAACAACTACAGAACAAGATCAAAAGTCATGAAAGTTTAAAGGTCAGTTCCCACAGTTATCATTCTGCAAAATACCTCGATACAAACTTCAAACAAACCTGATCTCGGCCTTTCATCCAGAATCTCACAATAGATATCTGACCCTGGAAAAAAAAAAATTTGTACGATAATGATATTTAGGTTTTTAAAATCGGAGATGAAGATGCTATGTATTGTATTATACATGGAGGTTATGTGATTATGAAAACTGTCAGCTCACCCATACTGTGTCTGATTGTGCTGGTGTCTCTGCTGCTCCAGAGAAAAGACTTATGTTATTATTATGGCTCCTCAGAGCGCTGACAGACTGATTCAATAAAACAGCCTCTAATCAGTAACTAACTTTTCATTTCATATTACAACCAAAGAGGGAATGAATGCAACTTGGAGCTGAGAGAGGGCACATATCATTCAAAGTTGTATAACAGCCAAAATCCACTCACCCTGTAGGAATCTCAGGTAGGGAACTTCGTGCATTGGTTTCTAGAATAACAATTAGTAATGATTATCCCAATTAAGTTTAAATCATACATTTTAAAAATCTTTCCAACTGTGCTCTATCCTTAAAAACCAAAATAACCATGCTCTTTATTGGAAGCTTTAATCACAGTGATGTTTGAGAAAGCAATAAGGGCAGCGGCTGAGTCACACACCTTTATTTGGCCTGAAGATAACAGTCTCATCTGTGTCAATTTCCAAGCGGCAGTAGCCATCGATAAGGTCCATCATGTTCTCCGCCATAGGGACTGTGGCCACGTTGATTGATAGACACTATATGTGAGAAGAAGAGAGGACAATGACAGTGTAAGCACAAGTACCAGGTCTAATTTCCTGTGCAAACTCTCTCTCTAGTAAAAATATTTGCTAAATTTTAGCAAAACTGACTCTACACACTGCACAGTAAGTAATGCTGAATAATAGGCGGAAGGCGTTGCTGTGGTACTCACTTGTCTGACTCCCTCTATGTTGAGGTTCATGAGAGCCTTGCCGTTGCTCTGAGGTAAGC
The DNA here is from genome assembly GCF_042242105.1 of Pempheris klunzingeri. NCBI lineage: Eukaryota > Metazoa > Chordata > Actinopteri > Acropomatiformes > Pempheridae > Pempheris > Pempheris klunzingeri. Next base: position 10,319,133 of record NC_092029.1, read on the forward strand.
ATTGTATTTTTTTGATCTGTTTGAAGTCGGCTAGAAAAACAGGCTAAGGCACAAGAAAAAAAGAGGAACACAATAATTGAGATCTCGATGCAACTGATTACATTTGACACACTGATGATATCGCATCCACTGATGGCAAGAGATATGAACTAGTTTTGTTGTCAAATATGTCTAGACTTGAAAAACCCAGCATGAATTAATTCACACAATAAAACTTTCAGAATACAACAAAAGTATTTTTAAAAATAATAGTTTATTAATTTTATTTAATTAGAATAACTTCAAAGAATAGTTGGCATTTTGCAGAATATGCTTCATCGCTTTCTTGCCAAGCGTTGGATGAAAAGACTGACACCACTCATGTCTGTACAATAAATATGCCAACCAGATTACTTAACAAAAATCCTGGAACTAGGCTAGATAGATTGGATATACAAGACAAAACAATGTACTGTGTGATGAGAGGCCTAAAATGGGCAAAGCCCTCTCAAGTGTTACCTAAATCATCATCAATCTCCATCATGCTTACCGCTGAATTCTTCTGTGCGCGCTGCCGAATTCCCCTCCCACCGATGACCAGCTCCACTGACAGGCTCCAACCTTGCTGTTGATGAGTGAGAGCCGTTCAGTGTTTGGAATACTAATGTGGATAACAGCGGACTCACAGTTGGAGCCTCTGATGTTTATAACCATGACTGTCTCACTCACCACTAGTTCACATGGGAAAACCTCTTCATCATAGTTGTTAAAATCTTTGAGGGTCTCGAAAAACTTGACCATGCAGTCGTCCTCCTTGAGTGTTGCATACTGTTGAAACGTTTGCTGGATCAACTTCCGTAGCTGCCTTGACTGAACCACAAACATGGAAATGAAACAGTGGTAATACTAGTGTGATGGTTTTTTTAAATGTACACATCCACCACCCAGTAGTAAATACATTTGTTTAGTCATTAAAAATGAAATCATGGTTTGGATAGTTCACCTTCATGCTGTTAATCAGCTGCTGCGGAAAGAAAAGGTCCAGGCCCACTTCTTTTCTTCATTTGTAAAGCATAATTCAGAAAAAAGTTTAAAACATCATATGTTTAAGCATGTGGTAGTCAGGCTGCTACGAGGCATTTCTAACATTATCCACAGAGGCTTTTAAAAGCCCCACAAAAGTAATGTCATTGACTCGGAGAAACTGTGTTGCCAAAATTACAGTCACAAGAATAAGGGAAGATAAAAACTTACTCTAGCAGTTCAAAGTTGGACTTCTTCTCCAGTCCTTTTGCATTCATGTCTTTATAGAACCTCCTGTAGATAAAGGAGTATAAAGGAAAAATCTCAGCAACTAATAAATTCTATTGAACCAAACGTTCTTCATCTTAAACAATAAATCAATTTACTCTGGATATCATCTATTAAAGACTCCTCAAATCACTCAAACATGAGGGTTACCACATGCTGTGGTAACACAATGTAACTCGGGCCAACTCTATCAAGTCACTGCACTCAATAAAACAAACTCAATTAAATGTTTGGCAAGCGAGAACAAAAGAATGAGAGGAACGCAGTGACTCACCTGATCTCCAAACAGCCGAGCTGCAGCGCCATGCCATCACTGACCTTACTGGCATGAAACTGCATGTAATCACTGCGCACCTGTTGCACAATGTAACGGAGAAATCAGATACACCAACATATATATTACACTATTACATTACATTACACTTCTGAGTTATTATTCAGCTTTTCTGCAGAATCATGTGGTTTCTTTCTCTTTGTCTTACACCACTGAAGATTTTACATTAGTATGTGTAGATTTGAGTTCTCCCACAGAATCTCAAACTTTATCACCACAAAATACCCCGAGGGAAAATACATCGCAATACTGAACACATTGACAGCTGCTTTCTTATGCAGTAAGAAAACAACTCTTCTTATTGTCGAATATCCATCGACATAAAATGAAAACAAGAAGTGACTTATATATCTGCCAAAAAGGTAAGAAAATATACTGTAGCTTGTTACCTGTTGGTAAAAATAGAGTAACGTTGATCTGTCGTCTTTGAATTTTTCCAGGAAGTTGACAGGAACATATCTGATACGAAGGTCATACCTGCATTAAAAGAATATGTACATATCAAATGCCATACTTCAATATCAAATACTGTACATGTCTCTCAACAGATTGCACTCAAACAGTCACTCTACAAGACCAGATACAAATATTGCAGTAAACTGTGTGAACCTCCACTCTGCTTCCACGTGATGGCTCTCGTAGCGCTGCTCCACCTGCCCGACAGTCAGATCAGGGTGCAGCCAGTGAAGCTCTTCTGACTTCAGGTGCTTCAGCAGGAGACCGTAGCATCGCGGGTGTTCGATGTTCGGCCCCAATCGACCGCTGATCAGAATCGAACGAATGATCGCCTGAAGGAGACAGAATTTTTCTTTTTTTTTTTTCTCCATTCATTGAACTTTGTGGATTACACAGAATCAGGGCTCACAAATTAGCCGTAAAAAATGAGGAGAGGAAGACATAATATGTTTAACTTTTATTTTTGCCTGTTGCTGTAAACTGAAAGAGAGAAAAAGATTACTGCTGATAAAGGATTTATTAACTCCTGCATGATGAGGAGGCCAAATAAAACAGATCTTCGAATTTGTAATCTAAACTCCCTCACATGAACTAAGATTTTCCCCCTTAATCACAGCTTTTCAACATGTCCCCTCCCTTAAACCATATTTTTTAGGATTATTCTTCTCACCCTAATTTGCCAGGAGCTGTCACATTTAACCAGCTTGAAGTTCTTGCCCAGGTTGTTGTTGGTGCAGAAGCACACTTTGAGGATCTTGACAGGCCCTCCGTCCCCGGTGAAGTGTGATTCGGGGCTGGACTCTGTGCTATTTTGTCTTGGACTGGGCACCTTCCAGGACAGGGTGTCACCGGACATCACCTCGTACATTGTCAAGGCTGGGTTGGTACCATCATATCCACATCAAGCTTTCGACACAGAAAGAAAAAAGACTTTAATTGAGATTTAAAATGACAAATGAAACAAGGAAGAGGACAGTCTGTGATGTATATCAAGATGCTGGCTTTAAAGGGTGATCCAGGAAATCCAAAAATCTGCATATGGACTGAAGGTCTGTAGTGACACAAGAGTACACACTGTTCTGTGGCTTTCCTCGTCATAGTACAGTCATGCAACACTTCACATTGATGCTGTGATCTTGTGCCATGTGGAGTCTATGACTCACATCACTTCATTCTGAGATCTGCCGATAACATTCCTTCCTCACCGTAATTTCAAGTGAGGGCCTGTGTGATTCATAAGACTTGTATCATTTATATCAACCAGGAAAACTCCTTGAAACTGAGTTAAATTCATTGAATATTTGGTGAAAATGCACTGTGGAAGGGGAAACTACCCGTCAATAGGCTGACAGGGACGGCAAACTGTCAAAACCTGAAACAACAGCTAAATCAATCCGAAACCAAACACAATGATGACTAACTGACCCGTGTAGTAGCTTCTTAGCTCTGGGCCATTATGCAACCTGTATTGATTTGTCCGACAGGCAAGAATTCGAGGTGAAAAAACTCTCCTGTTATAGCAATAATTTGACATTTTGGGAAATACTCTTGTTCACTTTCTTGCCAAGAGTTAGAGAATGATACTATGCTCATATCTGTCTGTATGATGTTAAGCTCCAGCCAGGCCATGGTTGTCTTAGCTTAGCATATAGACTGGAAACAGGAGAAAAGCAGACAAAATCGGCCTACCAGCACCACCAAAGTTAATAACATGTTTGCTTGTACAAAACCAAAGAGTAAAAACATCAATTTGTGTTTTATGCACCAGACTATTTCTTTTCTTTGAGTGCAGTGACTTCCTGGCGTCTCTGGAGTCATTTTTTCGAAGGGTTAAACGAAAGATATAGTTTATTAGCAAGAATGCTTTGTTACCTTAGAGCCAGGCAAGGCTATTTCCAATCTCCAAATGTGGGACTATTCCTTTAAGACATGAATAAGAGCTACATCCCAGCAACAGGGGATTTCACTCCAACCGCTCAGCTTTAAACAAACATGGTGGCGGCCATAAAAATGAAATAAAAGAAACTCTAGCCACAAACACTGCCACAACTGCACAGCTGGAAACTCTCAACTGGAATCTTTTCACTGGGTGAACAAGCTGAAAACCTGCACACACTTTAATTGAACTTTCATGTTACATTTGACATTGAGAAGGGCAGCAACCTACTGATGCATCAAATAAAATCTGGAAAATACATCCAGAGCTGCTCTCGCCTTAGGGAGCCCAACCATAAGTCTGACTCTCCACTCCTCGCGCTAATGTTCTGGCCTGTCAATCAAAACTCTGAGATAAATGTTTCTTTTTAAAAAAACAACCTTGACAACACACCAAGCTATGTGGTAGAAATTGAGGTCAGTTACCCACCTCATAATAGTATCCATCAGAAAAGTGGCCGCTCTAACGTGTTTTCTCATAAACGAAGCACCATGCTGATAGTCGGCTGCGAGGGAGCTGAGCTGTGTTAGTTTCTCTCAGGGCTTTCTGCCGCTGTTGGACGGGATTGTGTTTAGTTAGCCTGAGGCCATGAATTCCCCAGCAGGGCCGTGTGGGTGTGTTTGTGTCAGCATGTATGTGTGTGTGTGTGTGTGTGTGTGCAGTGAGAAGGACAGAAAAGAGAAAGAGAGAGAGAGAGAAGATGAGAGCACAGCGCGGCCAGCATGTTGCACCATCACCTGGGTGTGGGAGGCCTGACAAGAGGGGATTGAGGAGCCAGAGGGTAAAGTTTAAGATTACTTCCAAGAAAATAAAAATGTCTGTGGTTTAAAGTATGTGGGGCTGTAGATACACAAATACATCCTTTGCTTCAGGTGAAAGAACCTATGAGTAAACCTAGTGACACATGTACGTTACAGGTTGCAATAAACGCTCGGGCAACATTGCAAAACTAAAATATTTTGCATGTATCAAGTCTCTCGGAGAAATGAGGAACGACACAAAGAGATGAACGGGGAGTTGTTGAGAAATCACTCGCATGGATAGATAGCGAAGGGCTTTTAGCTGACAATTTGTCAGCTATGTAAAACATCAGAGACCAAAGTGTGGGGGAAAAGGACAGAAAAGGTGTAGTCAGAATGGTGCATGGCACCTTAAAAAGCAGTGGTTGTGGTGGAGCTCAGGACATGTTTTCCTGTCCCTGTGACCTCTAGTCTCTTTCAGGTAACAAGCATGCGAGACCTGATTTTTGTCTAGTTTAACACTTAAATACTAAAACCCCAGACAATGGGACACAGATACCGCAGGACTGGTTCTGGTCAACACAGGGCTGAGAAACAAATCTCAGTTTACCTTTTTCACAGCAGAAATTTTGACTTGAAACAGCAGGAAAAGCACAGCTGAAACGACCAGCATCAACTGTGGCCTTGTTCCAATAAGTGTCACCAGGGAGCCTCTCCAGTGGGCCAGCTTCCACACTACCAAGCCCTGCAACTGGCTCACATAAATGGAAAACAGCCATCGTTAATGTTATTAACCAAACCTGTGCTTAAGAGTCTAATCTGACCCTAATATGTCTGCAGCCCTGAGTATTAAAATCTGTCAGTGACCTAAAATTGGCATCAAATGACATGAAATGAACAATTAATCCGAAATTAGTCAAATGGCATGAAATTTATTGGCGAGCATTCATTTTCCAGGCAAAAATGCCAGATATGTCCTAAATCCATCTTCTTCGCTGTAATAGTTTGCCGTTTTTCTTTTTCTTATGTGATTGAAAACTAAAGATTTTTGGGTTGTGGGCTGAAGGTCGGACAAAACAACACCTCAGACTTCAGGACATTAGGATGGGACATTTTCAGTCTTTTCAAACATACTGTAGACCAACTAATTACTGGTAATCAATTCAATAATTAATTTAATAGTTGCAGCCCTGCAGTGAACCCCTTGTCAGATTTAAAGTCTTGTTCACTTGATTCAGATATTAGTGGATATAAATCGCAATTCAAGTTCAAGGTTAGACTGTAGTTTTTATAGGACTTTTTTTACATTTAATATCTGAGGAGTTTGATTCATTTTCATTTTCATTTTCATTCAGGAGTATGGATGACGCCAATGTTTTTTTGTATCGACATCAAAACTATTAAAATGTTCAAATGCTACCCAGCCAGGGCTCTTCTCTTTTTAATGTGGTCATTTCACTTCCACTAAACTGAACTCATTAAAGTATATTGAGCTTTTCTTATAGTCTTATGGGTCCATAGAATACAAGTTACTTTGTAAGCAGGGCAGTGTTCTCCGGCACACACAAAAAGTGACCAAACACAAGGCGCTGAAAAGGACAGCGTAAAATCACTGACAGCTCTGAGGTCCTTTGTTCTAGTCGTTTTTTAAAAGCTCTCAAAAAGTGACACTTTCTACGCTCACAGTGTTGTTGCCTCTCTCGCACACTGTCATGCTGGCACTTGAGTTGTTATGGTAACAACTGCTCCCTAGGGAGAGTTTTTTTAATTTTTATTTTTTATCAGAGACGGAGAAGTGGAGTGAACTAAACTCCTTCAGCACTCAGCCACAACAAACGCTGCAGCGGGACAATAAACAGGAATATTGAGCACCCACACGTTGGTCTAGATTAGGAGTTATTCCTGCGTATTACTGCAGACATTCCTCTATTTCTGTGTTTTTGTGCCCTGTTAGAAACGTACAGTGCTGTGTGAGCTCTGACTGACAGGGACTGACTCAGGGTGACAGATTGTGACAAATGAGACTGAAATTCCACAGTAACTTTAACAGGGCTGCACTTGAGTGAAAGAGGAGGATACGCAGAGAGGCTAGAAACATTTTGAAATACTCTCACTCTTCTCGTGGGCTGAGCTCTATTCCAAATACATAATTACATGGTAGTTCCTGTACTTTCTGCCAAACTATCTCACTACCAAGGCTGTCCTGATAATTACATCAAGGCCATTCAAAAAGTACCGACTATATATAGACCAATGATATTCCATGTTAGCTTATTGCTCTTATTTCTGTATTGATGTCTACAGCTTCAACGATTAGTCAATTTATCGTTGATCAAAGGAACCACTATTATGTCCACCATTAATCAATCACTGAAATAATTTTTAGGCAAAATGCCAAACACCCCATAGTTCTATAGTAAGGATTTGCTGCTTTGCTCTGCTTTATATCACTATAAACTGAATATCTTTGGACTGTCATACAAAACAAGATATTTAGATTTGTCACACTGGCTTTCTGGAATAGCAAGATGTATGTTTTTCACTGTCTTCTGACATTTTTAAGACCATGTGTTTATGTAAAAAAAAACAAAAACCATGACTATAGGCAGATATATAGTTATTGGATTTTTTAAAATATCCAAAATATCAGAAGCTGCCACTAAAGTCCAGTGTCTGTTTGGCTAAAGTTCCTGTACCAGTTCACTGTTGCACTGTCTCTATAAACACTGGTGCAATGGAGGACATACTGTCTTTGCCAGCATCTGTCATGACATGCACTGCTGTCTGCATGAATATCCATTCCATCAAGAAGTGTCATCAGATTTCTGGCAAACAGGAAAACTGAAAGAAACCATCAAACACTGATGCCACCTGAACGACTGAAGCGGCTCTTTGTCACACTGTGTTTTCTTCTCAAAGGTCATTTGAGAAAAATCAGATGCCGATGCATCAACTGGAAATCTGGGCTTTGTTGACACATCACTGAATTAAAAAAGACGGGTCCGTGCTTTAAATCATAAAAGTGCTGCAGCCACAGTGAAGCTTGTTTTCCTGGTAGGTGCTTGTCAACACAGGCAGGCTTTCAGAAGGGCCTGCTCTCCAAACTCTGCTGTGCTGAGGGTCTGCATATTGCACCGTCATGACCCCAGGCGCTGGAATGTGGCTGGCTGCTGCACCACCTGCACAGACTTGCTCTGACACTGAACAAAGTCCTCTCTCTCTGAGAAAACAGCAGTTTGTAATTCACATCGTGCCATTATTATCAGCTCATTCCCTTTAAAAGACAATCATTCAAGCCTCAAAGCCAAGTTTCACATTTTGCATGATCCCAGTAAAAAAAACACAATCTTTTAAAAAAGGAAACACACATGATGTTTATAACCAGATAAGACAGTTAAATGTGCGCTTTTAAGCTCATGCAATTATTTAAACGCAGGCCTGTCTGTTTGTTGCGTCAACCTCTATAAACGCGAGCCTACAGCATAAACTTGTGTTAGTCGTAATGACTCATTCGGCTGATCTCAGAAATCCCTGCTCTGAAATAAACATCAATGTTTTATAATCTGGAGTTTTACCTGATTCTGATTGACGTCCTCTGAGAATAAAAGCTTGACAGAAGGTGTTATTCCTCAGACAGTCCAAGGCTGGCTGTGAGTCGGACAGGAGACGGCAGGTGGCCACTCCCTCACCTTCCTGCAGCTCTGAGGTGGGTTCACTTCCTCATTTCTTCAATCTCACGGAAAATGGCAGCTCGTGTCATATTTTTACCTGCGAGGTTCGCAAAAATAAAACCAAAATTTTTTGTCGTTGTGACAAACTTGCTGAGATTTGGACTCTTTCAGGAGCGGTTTTTCAAATGTTTTGGTAGATTTTAAAACTTTGCTAGTTGGAAGTTGCAAGTTGTTAAGTTAGAGATGAGGACATTGATGTAGTGAAGGGTTATTTTATTTTTCTATCTTAAAAAAAATACCATCCGTTTTGCACATTTACTTTAAACTGTCTTCAATTTTTACCCAACCTTGCACAATTTCGCACTATTTTCAGTCTCCTTCAATAAATATGAATTGATGTAACGTCGTGTAATTACACCACCTGAACAGCAGATGGCGCCACAAGCTTTAAAAAAAGAAACAGGATTCGTTTACAGAACCAACATTGTTGTAACTATTAACAGTTATATTTGTTATTGAAAGGATCTGTGAAAAATTAAAATGTTTTGTGAGTGTCACAAATAATCACTAGCTTTTTTCCCATGAAACTTTACTGAGAGGACAGAACTTAAAACACTGAGACAGAGACAACAGGATACAATAAGACATCACATGCAGACATTAAGTCAGTATTAAAGAGAGACAATTAAAAGAGAAAATAAAGTTATTCTATAGTGAACTTATATGAAAGTTTTTTTCTCATATAGACACAGTGTTTATGTTCCAGGGTGTCCTGATAGATGCTTCACAGCATCACAAGACACAAGACACAAGACACAAGACAAAAACTTTGATCTATAGTGTGAGACTGTACAATGAAATACTTTAATTTAGTCATCTTAAATTAATCAATAATCCTGACTGAATCCATATTATTGGATTTTTATTGCTGGTTTTATAGGTGATTGAGGTGGAGCTAATTCAACTATTTTATATACTGTTGGGTGTCTCAACCTGTAGCATCATATTTTGCAGTTTGTAAGCAAAGTTTGTAAGAGGGAGTAAAAAGTACAGTATGTCTCTGTATGTCACCGCTATAGACTATAGCATATTTTCAATAAACATGCAGCTTTTATGTTCTCAATAGAATGTAGGAAGAAACATATTTTCAAATAAGGGCCATAAACCTTTTTATGTATATGCAGCTACATATGCACACTGCACTCATTTCTAGATTTGTCAGTGACACGTCTTATTCTCTCAGTCCTCCCTTCCCCACGTTGTAACATCCAGTGCCGCTTTCTGTGCCAGGGGGGTTTGGCATAGCTGTGTGGAGCAGTGACAGCTGTAAGGGAGTTCAAGTCTGGGTCAGAACAAGACCAAACCACACCCACCATTCAGCAGACCAGCGCTGTGTCAAGGGCAAGAATCCACAACAGGTGCCCCCCGAGCTCGGATTTGCATGCATTCATACAGTAGCAGGCACGGGCTCTGCAGTGGTTAGCTTTAGAGGTGGTACAATGGCTTTGCTGTTCGCTGGGCTTCATCCTTGATCATTAACACAGACGTTTTGAGACCCTCCTGCCCTGAAACCCCTAAATTGTCACCACCACACCCCCCTCCTCCTCCACGTGTGCCCTCTGCTGGGTGCCACCTCCCTGTATAGAGCTGCGTAAAGAATTCAGAGACATAAACTCGGGGCACACAGGTGTCTCTGTGGCGAGCTCGTGCAGAATGTCTCTCCTCCAGGGAGTCTGAGGTGTTGAGGGAAAAGTATCAGATACATTATGGCAACAAAGGAGCTAATGATATGATTCACCGCTACTCTGGTCATTCTGTCATTGTGGGTTTATAATGTGATGATGGTGACATGATGAGACTGCACAGTTATGTTTTGCTTTTGTTGACTGTATACCCATATACAGACAGAGACATTATTTTATCTCAGCTTCACTTATACTATACTATATAGCTGCAATGACAAGTAAATAAACTTCAATTTGAACTATAGGTGTAATGCTTTAGCAAGTATTTCTTAAGTGCAGTGATGGACAAAGTACTAGGAACCTAAATAAAGTCACAGTACTACAAGTAGAGGGACAGAAAAAAGTGAAGTTTTAGAAGTTTAGTATTTTCTCTCTTTCACCATGCTTTGACAGCAGTTCTGTCTCCGTCCACCAGAGGACTCATAACACAAATTATCTGATGATGCACAAAATATGGTTTGTCATGTTTGAAAACCTTAGTGAGTGTTTGTATCCTACCAGTGTCACTTTTGCCCACAGCCCCATGAAGGCGTTAGCTACCAAAAAGGCAAATATTGCTATTTCACTCGCCAGAGACGTTTTGGTGTTGACTCACTCTGGTTTGCACCTATTTTTAGAGGCTGCTCTTTTATGAGGGATGAAGTGTTATAAAAAAAAAATTCTGATGACTCCCACTCCTGTCCCAGCGTCCCACCCTAATGGCCAAAGACCCCACCCTGAAAGCTTGCTCTGCAAATGGTTGACATGGTATGCTTTGATCTAATAGGTCTGTTCCCCCCACCTCCTTCCAACTCATTATAGAAATTTTTGCCCCACCTTCTGTCTGCTTAATAATGTCTGGAATATTTATCTTTCCCCTGATGGTCATTAAGTCCACATTCTTCCAGCGGTGACCTCTGAGGCCAATATGTTGTTGACATCACCTCTCTGAGTAATGGTTAGCTATGGCCTGTCCCCGTTTCTCTATTTGTTCACCTTTTGACTTGGTGAACGGACACCTGGAAGACAAAGAGATCGGACACCAGAATGCTGGGGGAGAAACAGGGGAGTTATTTGGTTTGGGTAGCAGGTGTGTAGGTCTCTAGTGTTTATATGTGGGTGTGGGCGTGTGTGTGTTCTTTAAAGCGGTGGTCATTGAATCCCATCTAAACTCAGCGGGAGTCCACAGTGCTCACTGAGGTGTGAAGTGGCCCGGGCCAGGAGTGGATTATAAACCTGGCCTGCATTACAATAGAGGTGAGAAACTGCAGGGGCCCCACATTACAGCTCAGCAAACAAGACAAAATGCACAAGAATATCCCATGCGTATCCTTATAGAGGTATTGTGAATAGAGACCCGCTGTTTGAAATGATATACAATTAAGCCTCCTGGAAGAAAGAGTAAAGGTCACAGTGGGGCGTAAATGGGTCCCGTAGTAAAACAAAAAGACAAAAAAAATCACCAGGTCATTAAAGACAGGTTAGACTGGTAAACAACACAGGTTAGACCACGCTGATAACATCACAAAAAGCTATTTAAATGGTCACACACGCACTTTCAAATGTAAGTGTTAAATGATCTTCCTTTCTTTTTTTAAAATTGTATTTCGTTGATTCTATTGTTAAACAAGCAAAACACTTATTCAAATGGTCTCGGTTGTTTCAAAATTACAAAAGGAAACAGGAAGGTACTGAACATTTTAAGTAAAACAATAAAATTACATAAGCTAAACTTTATTGATGTCATGCAGAGATATTGAGAGCAGTAAGCACAGATAGAAAATAGGTAGTGACACAAGTACCATAATAAATACACTACTATATACACCATGAGTATCCCCAATTCACAAAAGAAGCACGAAGAAACAAAAATGCAAGGTATTGAGACAAAAATAGTCAAATAAAGTGAAGAGACAAAGAGGCTGCAACACAAACACATTGATTGTTTTTTTCTTTTACTTTTACTTGTTAATTTGTTAAGTTGTAAAGTTAGATATAAGACAAAGGACAATCATGCCATAGCAAAATGGAGCCATGTGAGCCAGTGTTGCTACTGGTAATGTAGCTTATAAGAGCAATAAGAAGGAACCAAACTAGTAAAAAGAAAAAATAGGAGAAAAAAAAAGAGCCAAAAGATGCTAAAATGCTGTGTAGAGCTGTGGAGACCTGCAGAGTTTGGGGATCGTTCTCTGTGGGTTCGTCACTACAAGCAACATCTTTCACATCACGCACAGTGATGATTCATGTAAAAATATAGATCATAGCAGCTCCAAGTTAGAAACCGTACAGTAACCACTGCTCCACAAACATGATGATGTGAATGGGGCAGTGATTTTGATGACCAATGACATTTTTGTGGGATGTCTCGCTCTCAAATGAGGTTTAAATTCCAGGTCATACACCTGTTATAAATGCCTGAATATAAAGTTATTTTTGGTGCGGTAACTTAAAACTTTCTGGTTGTACAAAGTCAACGCCCTTTTCAGATCTTTATTTTACTTTCCAGTGATGGCGCTGGATCAGTGGTTTCTCTACGTTTTGTAGTGACTGTAACAGAACATAAATTCTTCACTGTGACAGTATGAATTACAGGCTTTACAAACTAACCAGAGAACCTATTTATTTCCAATTAGACATGAGATGTTAAGATGAGATGACACATTTACCTGTCACCCCAATTCTCCTTTGACACAGTCTTAACGAGGCATTTGTGGGATGTCATCCAGAGCGGGTGTACTGGGGGAGTGTTGGGACATGTACAAAGGGCAGTGATGGCATGGCTGGCATGCTTCGATGGATTTCACGAGCGTCAGCTGCTGAGGGCATCAGATAGTGTAATAACATGACAGAGGTCAGTCCTCATAGCGGTCTACTGAGATACATGAAGAGGACAGCAGCAGTGGCCCACTGGGTGTGTGCATCTGTGCACCGTCATACATTGTAAATAAGGTTTGTGACACATCATATATAAAGTATTTGTATCATTAAGGCCTTATAATATACCATAGAGGATTTTTAGAGGAGAAATACACTTTGAGGGTCATATCATGACTTTGTTAGATAGCCAACAGTAGAACCTAACCCTTCAGCCACCAGGGCACCCCAGAAACGTCAATTTCCATTAGAGAAATGTGTTTATTTGTCTGCCTCTTACTGAATGCTTTGGCAAATCTGATTCATTGAGGAAAAATGAGCAGATAGCGTGCACGAAACACAGTATGGAATATTTAAAAGGAACGTTAAAGAGTTAGTTAGAGGAAATACATTTGCAATACTGAAATTTCTAGTGATAGAAAAACACTGGCAAATTTTCTGATTTCAATATGTAGTTGATCTCTACTGTATTGTGGTGGAGGCAGAGATCTCAGAGATTGAGATCCCAGAGCCAAATCTGTTTAGCTAAATATTCATATGCAGTAAATTTGTCAATCAGCACATCCTGTGAGAGCAGCAAACCTCTGGAGTGTTCTACTTACATCAATGAGGTTTTTATAGATTGACTCTGACTTGTTTGTAGTGTTTCATATTCATTTGGCTGTATTATTTGAGATTGTTAAGCCAAAGCATTAGATACACTGATGTTCCTAAAATTTCACTGTGTGTTGTCTGCTGTTTTATAGAGAGAAACATAATCTGGAACTAACCCTTTAACATTTGGTTTAATGACCTCATAGGGTGACTTCATATTTCATTTACATGGATTAAAGATTCTAAGTAATATGTGCAAATCAGCTTGCAAAGCAGCATGTCTATTAAAGGTGAATCAGATTTTTGTTGCCATAAAACAGTTGCATCGACACTAAATGAGGCAAAAAGCATCCAAGTGTCATTGATGCAGGATGTAATTCTTGTCAGTTTAAAGGCATGAAAGAGGGAGAGCAGACAAACATCCACTCATGCTTCCACTGAAAACACTTCCCTGCACACACTCATACACGCCTGCATGCATACGCACACAAACAAACATCCTGGCGGAGAACAGAGGGGGGAGGGGCAAAGAGAGGATGATGTCACCCCTGTAGACAGCTAAGCTGAGGCTTGAGATAATGGTGACATTTCAGGGAAGGTGATGTCATTCTTCCACTGCTACCTCCCCTCCTCCCTCCCTTTTTCCCTCCTGTCCTCCCCCCTCCCCCTCCCCCTCTCCCTCCCTTCATCCTCTCCTCATCATCAGTGCAGGTGGCTGGCCAGTCTCTTTGAATCACAGCGCAGAAGAATTAGCTTTTGAATAGGCACAGAACATGCAGGCAATGCGAACCCAGCCCCCCGTGCTGTGCTCATAGCTGTGATGTGTGGGACTCTTAATGTGTGTGGGTGTCATGTGTTCGAACGTGGGTGTTACGTGCTTTACAATGTGGGAGTGTGTGTGGATGCGTTTGGACGTGGTTGTGCTTTCTTTTGCGCTTCTTAACTGGCATTTCTTTTTAGGATGGCTACTTGTGCATGAGGTCCAAGTGTTTGTTTGCATCGCTTTACGCGTGTTCCTGTGGCAGCATGTGTATGGCCTGCACGTTTATGCTGCCTGTGTGCATGCATGTGTATGTAGATGAGATTTCTGCCCTCCATCCCAGTTGCCCACTGAGACCAATCAAGCAGAGAGCTGCCAGGCTGCAGGGCTGGTTGGCAGTCCCTCGCTCAGCTCCTCACCCTGAGGATCTGCTCATTTAAGGTTTCCCTGACTTCACACAACCCCATTTCTTTCCAGAAATGTATTATATCTTATATTACAGTCAGTGGTTAAGGCTTAAGTGTTTTTATCCGCTCCAAAGCCCTATGTGGGCTGTAAAAATGTGCTTGCTGTGGGGTAGTTTTTCAAAGAGGATTCAGAAACAAGAAACGTGTGAAAGAGCACATAATACATAATATATACCTTCAACAAAAGCACATGACTTCAATATGGTATAAAAAGGCAACTTCGCTTTCCAGAAAGTTTAATTTTAAGACATACTGGGCATTTGCATATTATGGAGATTCAGTTTAACCTACTTCAGCACACTGGGCTGATTGCCACAGATAGTGTTGCTTCAAAGCCTAAAGGCTGTTGTACCTTTAGTCTCACCACTGAGCTCAAGGCTGCTCACCGGCAGTATTTTTATCCCTGAAAACTCACCGCTAGTGCACTGCACTTTCACTCTGCCAAGTTCTGGTACGCTGTCTTTCTTCCCCTGTCGAGAGGACTCAAAGCAGCGTGTGTGAGCTGTAAACAAGTTCCCACCCCCCACCCACACCGCCACACACACACACACACACACTCACACACTCAGGCTGTATCTGGGCAAAAAGAGCTTTCTGAAACCATAAGCATCTGTCTTATCATATGATTGCTTTTCGTATGTCACACACTTGAATCACGGGGCACAGAAGGCTTCCCTTCACACCTAGAGGAAGTCGACCAGAAACCAGAGCACATGTTACAACTGTAGAAAGAACAACTGTCCACAAATGTGTGCACAATATGAGCAGGAGCAATAACAAGGCTGCATGGCAGCTAAACACTGTGGAAATCTAACACATGGCACACTATTATTCAGTCTTTAAGACAAGCCAACTGTAGCTGTGAAAATTCATAATGTACTAATGATTTCTTTTATTCTTTAGTTATTATTCCTGTATCATATCCTTTCATGTATAGAGTGGACTGCAGTACATTAAACATCAGCAGGTTCATATTGAGTATCTGGGAGACTATTAGCATGCATGCAAAGCCTTAGAAATGCATTAAAAAATGTTTTATGTTACATAACAGTAATACAGTGATATTAGGTTTTAGCCAATGACTGACTATATGTTTAATAAGAAGGCTGCAGGATTAGCTTTCTTGGTTTCAAAGTGTCTTTTATAGATACATGTTTGAGATGTAAACATTATGTGAGATGTCTAAGAGCTAAAGTGTGCTTGTTTAAATCATGTTTGGGAAATCAAACACACCCACACTCACACATACACTATTTTTTTTCATCTTATTGACCTGGTTTTAAGATTTTGCACCGCTGTAGAGAGAGCTGCACCTGTACATAGTGCGAGATAAAAGAAAATTACTGAATGATGACATGTAATGTGATGTTTACATGCTATCAGTCATGTCGACTGATGAAAAGCTCTCTTCAGGGTGCAGATTCATAGCCAAAAATACATGGTGGAAATATTTACTGTGCTCTGAGTGAAAAGGAAAGTGCTTGCATTTTGCAAGTGTTGACAGACTCTGAGTTAAAACCATTCAGCATGAAGTGTTGTGAGTGCGGAAAAGGTTGTGTAGCGTGCAACAGCCTTTTCATATTACTTGAGTAATTCCACCTCCCTGTGTGTCCTCAGGGACCCTTTTTCAATGCTGAAATGCAAAGTTATGTTGATATACATCATTTTCAGTTTGACCACCTCTCCTGATGTGTGAAAATTGCATTGGTGACTAACGGAATGTAGCATCAATTATTGAAACCTTAATATACTGCATATGCTTTTGAGGTATGGCTGGTAAATCATTCATATTTTGGTGGCTTTTGACATACACAGACTTACATTTTATGGCCCTGACCTTGTCTATTACAGACACATACACACGCACACACACATTTGACTTGTGGAGAATATGGAGGAAGTGACAGAGATGTGACATGTGATGGGAAGTTGTTTTAATTTGCCAAAACAACAAACAGGTGCACTTGCACATGAATTACCTCGTAACCCTGTGTGGTAAACATACACTCAGATGTGATGACAGATGGCATTCTCAATCCAAGAACATTCATCTGTGAAACGCTGGTAATCATGATCGGAGGGTCCCCCAGGACGCAGTGCTGTCAGGCTGATGGACTCATTAGACACGCGTTAGTGTCTGTACAGTGGGCTTGTTCCTATCACCCATGGGCTGTTTGTGACACAGTTTCCCAACACTGGATGGATAGTAGTTACGCTAATTAAGATGTGGGGATATTCTCCTGCACCTGAGGTGTCACTGAGCTACCTAAGACTAAAGGCTCTCAGCCCCCCTGTACTTTGTTTTCCCCATAGATAAGGTGCAGCGCAGGTACAGCGCTGCTGGGGGAGACTTTCTAGGTAATCAATTTAATTCTGTGGACGGAAAAAATTAAGCACCTTTCTAATAAGGCATACTTTATTAGGTTTTAACTATTGGCCATCTGGTATAGTTGGAAGACATTTATAACAGATTTAGGAAAAGGAAACTCCCAGTAAGTGGTCAGTCTCCTCCTCCTCCTCCTCCTCTTTTCCTCTACCGGCCTTTAAATTCATCTTTACGGTTTATTAGAAAGTGAGAGATCCATGACCTTTTTAAATGACTTATTAACATTATTTACTGCAGACTTGATGATTTATGAGGAGGTCATTAACAAAGGGTCATTAGTTTTCTTGCCAGTTGTAAATGTTTATACATACACCTAGCCATTTAGGGTTTTTTTTCAAGCTGACAGCCCAAACACTTTTTTTCAAATAGTTTTTAGGCCGTTTGTGCCTTTATTTTAGTGATTGAAAAACAGGGATGACAGATAGTAAGAGGAAAGAGTGGAGGGGTGACATGCAACAAAGGTCCAAATATTTTTTCTTATTGAAGGGTTATTACTGTAAATTGCGTATCGTGTAACAAAAGATATTTTAACATCTTTGACAAAAAGAAAGACAAAATAACACATTCTTCCTCTTGCAACATAAGTTGAAATCATAAACTATGACACATAAACTCCATAAAATCAAAATGTGTTGCTTTGATACTTCAATTTATGTAATCATTAAACACGAAATACAATGTGATAATTTGTGAGCTACAGAGGTCCTGGGAGCTGGAATTTGTTATCTTTGACTAGACCCAGGCTAGCTTCCTCCACCTGTTTCGAGCCTTTATGCTAAACTAAGCTAAGCTAAGCTGGCTGCTGGCAGTCAATATGAGTGATATCAATGTTCTTGTCTAACTCTTGAAAAAGAGGAAAAGTATGTTTCAGAAAATGTCAAACTATTCCTTTAATTGAAGATCCACTTATTTTTAATCTTCAGTTGTAGTTGTATTCCCTGGTAAAATCAAGTAAGTGGACCTTGAGTGTGCCAAACTCATGTTGCTAATTCCAAGAATGAACTTCGGCACTCAGTTGTATTTTAAGTAAGACATTACTGGGTTAGTAGTAGTGGTAATTAAAATAGAATTAGTCTGTTTTAATGAGGTCCTTCACTTTAATGAAAATTAAGTGTAAAACTAACAGGTTTGCACAGCCGTAGTATTATCAGGCTATCATCATTCATTCATAAGTCTCCCACTCAGTGACCTGACTGATTTCAACCGCCAAAGCAAGTGTGGTGATCGTTCCTGAGGTGGATTTCCCCCATCCAGGCTGACAACATGTAAAAGGAATGCTGTGATGCACTGGTTTAGGCTCTTTGCATCTCTGATGCCCATTGTGGGCCATCTGGGCTGTGGCCTTTCCTGTGAACTCCCCCTGATACATGCACACGGGTGATGTTTATGAACTGCAGGTGGCTCCTGAGGGGTCACAGGGGTCCCAGAGGGAGACCACAGAAGAGCTGCTTAGGGGATGACATCACTTAATCCTGACGTGTCGACGCCTCTTTCACCACAGGAGCGGAGGCTGTGTCCTGAAATGTGTGTGTGTATGTATATGTGAGTGGGAGGTGATCCTGATGTCATTGTTTGCCCCGTTGCTGCCCTAAAGCCCTGTCCACCCACCTAAAAGAGGGGCGAAAGTTTTCATAGCTATTTCTGTCCACCCGCGTGCCTCTCCTTTGACTTTCTACTGAGCAAACATTCACTTCCCTTGCTAAATCAGGGTGAGGACTTCAAAGCTCTAAGAAAATATCAGTCTGACAACCTGTAGGGCTTTTCAGGAAAAAAGAAGTCAGTTGTTGTAGATGTTGTGGCAGTTTTTTTATGTCTAGTCTGGTCAGATGAGGTTCACTTCTGGGAAAGTAGCTGCCCTGAAGGATAATCTCTAGGAATAGAAATATTAAACCATCACTAAAAATAACTACCACAAGATCACTTTAAAATTATATTCAAGAAGTGAGATAAATTATGACATTTTTAGTTTTCTAAATGTTTGTTGATGACAGGGTGTTGCTCTGAAATGACTAGGTTAAAGTTCAAATCAACCAAGTGACAAGTAAAAACGTGTTGAACATCATCTTCCAGTTTTTAATGAGGTTTTCACAGCACATGCTGTAATTAACCTCTAAAAGTACACTTCCTCATGTGTGATGGAAAAGCAAAGACGATTACTTGTCATTTACGCTGTTAGGTGATGATGATTTGCCATAGACAGAGATAATAGCGGTGTATGCTTTTGCTTTCATTTGGTCAATATAAGTGAGTAAGAAATGCAATAGAGCTCTTATGAAATCTTAAGTAGGTTGGTTTATCTGTTTTTTGAGCAGATTTGTAGAGAGACTAGATGAGGCCAAGCACTTCTGATCTCATCCCATGCCAGGGGGACAGCCACACAAACAAGGTCAAAGGTCAGATAATGCATGTGACCTCGGGGCTCACAATCCTCCTGCAGCATTTAAAGCACACTTGTGACTTAAGTTGTGGTTGCGGGCGTCATAGTTTAACTGTGACAACGTTTCGATCCTACAACAATCTTCGTCACATCAGGATGTTTGAAAAAACATCTCATATCTATACAACATGCACACCACAACAGGCTGACAAGCTCTATGATAGCAGGTGATGTTAAGTATATAGAAAAAGACAGCAATACAAGAGCCATGACCTCAAAAAGTCACACATATATCTGCTATATAAATGTAAACATATTATCAGATACAGGATCTCATGTTCATTCAGAAGTGATTTGTGATTACTGCAATCATAACCCATTTTACTGTGCTTTAATTCTCTATTAAACTATAACAGATCATGACTATAAAAAAAAGATATGGCACCCAGTAACAGGAGGCATCATCTGGGTCCATGGCTGTATATCCTTCCATGGAGACGACAAGCAAGACTCGGCTTTGTGTAAAAGACACTGTAATTAAGTGATGGTGTCATCCGTAACATAACCCTTTTCATGGGTTGTTTACAAGACTTCTTTTGATCCCACACCAGGCGGTGGTGCTTGTCGGGAGGGGTGGGGCACATGCTTATTCAGAGAGACTCAGCAGACAAACAAAATCATTCAAGGGACAGTATGCAAAATGAGGCGTGAAGGTTGCAGTGCGAATGCTGCTGAAACCAGGCACATTTTTTTCATTGCTTACTATGACATGTTGCATGGACTTGCTTGATGTGGGTAGTGATTTCCAAAAAAACGTTGCTCGTGAGATAAGATGGCTCTTGGCTGTTATTTTTATGACATGCATAAAAGGGTATTTATGACACCCAATTCAATGATACTATGTTCTGTAGCTACACCTCTTAACATATGCATAAAAGCCATTTTGAAGGCATGTTTCTTTATGTACAGTCATGTGCCTTAAAGGAACATACTGTACAATTCATTCATTCATTTAGCATGAATAGAAGGACAGTTCAACAGCTCACACAGGCAAGACACACAAAGCACACATGCATCATGTTGTTTTTTTGTCTAAGTTTAATCTTAATGACAACTTTGAGGCTAACAGAGAAAGTCCCGAAAACGTATTTTTTCATGGCAACCATAAAGGAAATGAGGTCATCTCCTCTGCCAAGTCACTTTACCGGCTACATGACGTCATTGTGGGTTTGGTTACGCTTGGCTCCCCTGTAGTGTGCGTTGGGTAATAATGTCTTTGAGATGTCACTAAGGTCATGGAAAAACTGAAATATGGGGCAGACTCCTAATGTGGTCTAAATTATAATATGATGGCTTTAGAAAGAAAGATATAGAAAGAAAAATATGCTTCATTGATGCTCCTGTAACTACAATATGATTACACTGTTTATTTACAGCTGCACCTCTGTGTTCAATTGAAATAGCTGTAAAATAATCACAGGTACCAGTCCATAACTTCTGGATGTGTGTCATATTGTTCTTGTTATCTTTTGTCTGGGGAAAAAAGTTTAAATTCTCCACACAGTTTTTGCTTCAGAGACAGCTCTACCTATCTCTTGCTCGTTGTAGCACACAAGACACAGTGAGATGTATTTCCAAAGCTGTTCACTCTGTCCTTATTGCACCCAGATCTGTGCTGAATTCCTTCATGGCTAAAAAGCGGAGGCAGTCATGCTGACAGTTGCTTCTCTTCAAAGCCTCTTTAATGGCACGTCAATTCCTGCTTCCCCTGGGATGGTGACTGGGGGGGAAGATGAGGAGACTGACTGTGCCTGCTGGCTATGGAGGACCAGCCAGCTGCAGCTCATATTAACTCCTCCAAAATCCACGGATCCTCTCTCGATCAGGCAGAGACATATTCGCCTTTGTGAACTCCTGAATTTAAGGCATGGCTGTCATGATGCTGTCTGAGTGTGTGAGCACTCCTGGATGATGATCGTTTCATCCGCACAAAAACGCTCTAAGCAGAAGACAATGTCTCCAGCCATTACTACTAGATAGGTGCATTCCTGGTGTATTCTATTATTAACTAGGCAGAGGAGAAATCTCTTACAATTAGAAATATCTGCTGTGGAAACATCGTCATAAATATTTGATGCCATTTCTTGAAAATCCTAAGACAGGTCCTGAACAAAGCTCATTATGTTAACATATTTTATGTTCAAGCTTTGAACACAGGTAGTTTGCTAGTTTGACTTGACATTGATCTTTAGCTTTTATCACTGTGTATACCTCCACTTCATGTCTCATGTCTCAGATACGGCATGGCCTGAGGTGAAGTAACAGCTAGTTTGGTTAAATATTAACCAAACTAGCAATGTGGACCACGTTGTTTCAGAATGTCACAACACTTGGATGGATTGCTGTGAAGTTTGGTAAAGTCATTCAAGCCCCCCTCAGGATATATTGTAATAACTTTGGTAATACCTAAAAGTAAACTTAACTAACTTAAGTGACTTAAACACAAATGTTATATATAAATATCCCACGTGTGTGATTAATTGACATACCATTAGTTTTCCCTCTATGCAAATATAAAACTTTTCAATAGAGCCTGCTATACAGCGCAAGAGACACACACTTTGAACAACAACCCACATTAGTTTTCTGCTATATTAACAGTAAAAAACAGCATAAGTATAACTTTGGTCTGTTTGGATGCTGGTGTGGACCGTACTCTTCGGCACCACTGCCAATACGACATTGTCTGCCATGGCTTGTGCGCTTCAGCAAAAGCTTTTTTCTCTCATTCCCCTGCCGGTGCTTAGCCTCCCAGACGCCGACGCGCCCCTCCAGCCAGCTGAGAGGAAAAGACGTATATCTGATATTTCCCCAAAGACCTAATGCTAATTAGCAATGTGTGCCCGCTAACATCTAAACGGTGAACATGGTGAACAAATGGTAAACATTATATCTGCTAATCATTAGCATGTTAGCACTTTCATAGAGAGCATGCTTGCATGTAGACATTACTGGCACAGCACTGCTGTGCCTACATACGGCCTTCAAATCTTTGTCATAGCAATATTTGGAGAATGATATAGCCATTCCCCCTACACAAACAGTGAATACAGAACGACCCATTAATTCCACTGACTGCAAGCTGCAGGAATGTGCTGGTCGTCAAAAGCAGGTGGTCCTGGTTTTTCAAACGCTCTGCCTGAAATGAAACCACATCTGTTGAAAAGGTGCAAGGGGTATTACGGTACCAATACCATTCTGGCACACAGACTGCTAACATCTGCTGCCCATGTGCTGTATGCAGCAGTGACAGAAAGCTGTGTAAGGCTCAGTCACCCAAAAAGCAAACCCCCTGGGAAAAAGGGGAAAGACGCCAGAGTAAAGACAGTAAAATTAATTTGCAGCTCAGTCATGCATCTTTCTCCTTCTTTTTACAATTGACCATAAAATAGAATTTCGCAGGCATAAAATTTCTCTGTGGTAACTGGATCACTGCTTAACACCGATTGACAAATTTCAGCAAAGCCGCTGCTGAGGGGTACAAAATTGCATTCAGTGTATTCTAAAATTTGAGGTGTGAAGCATGGTGGGTGTTCGTTAAAATGCTTTGCACCACCACTCTAGTGTGCACCGACTGAGCTGCTGGATAATGGCTGCCTAATTAAGACAACCTTAAAATTATTCAAAACATGCCCGAGACTGACTTGGTTACAGTATATCTGCCTTTTCCTCTTAGACATTCTCCAGCTCTTTATTTCCATGAAGACGGTGGAAATCAGAGCCCACGCTGTGTGCCTGCGTGGCTTGCTCAAGTGCCACTGCTTTAATGTGAGGAGCGCTTGCGACTGACGATATGGGCAAAGTCTGTCCTCAGATCTTCAGACGCGCCGGTAGATCAGAGGGCGGCTGTCATACCTCCAGGCAATCTTCAGCAGCACAGTGGAGATCCTTCAGAGCTGCTGACCCCCCTGAGATACACCAGGGCTGCCCAGGAAGCTGCACAAGTGTGAGAGATTTCAAAGAAAGGAGCAGCTGCTCACTTGGTTTTGGTTGCTGTATCTCTAAACCATGTCAGAGAGGTGATGTTGTCAAATTCTTGAGGGTCTTTTATGTCTGCTAATCCAAGACAGGATAATTGATTGAGTTGATAAATGATTTTTGGAAAAGTTGCTATATAGGTCAGCGCTGAATAAATAAACGAGATGCAATTAAAGCTAAGTTCCCAGCATTTTTATGATTTAAAATTCTCTTTCTGTGAGGAGTGTATTCAGCTCTTAATTGTGCCAGAATAGCAACCATGCACTTAATATGTCAAAATGATAAGAACAAGGCTAAACAGTATTTGAAAGATTTATACCCAAACATTATGGACTTCTTTTAACATGAATGAATATTGCATATGTTAATCCCCTCCTTGGCGTTTCCTGCTAAAGTAATTATTTGCATGATAATACTACATCCTGTGGAATAAAAGCTAAGAGGAAGAGTGTGTGTCAGTGTTCAGAGGAAGAGAGGGGATTTTGCCCTATTCACAGACCTGTCTTCCATTTTTTTCTGCTCTCCCTGCCAGTCCTTTTCGGTGACGGTGATGTGCTTAAAATGCTGAACGCACACTGTTTTCATGGAGACAATACCTTTATGCTTTATTTCCTGGAACTATTCCCCTTGGCTGTGAAGCCTGGCTTGGTGTTCTGCTGTATCCAATTAGCTTTAAAAACACAGCACAGGCGATCCTCTACAGGCCAAAATAAAAAAGTTGAATAGGTCATTTCACGGATGAGAAAAGTGTACCGCTCATCTCCCCCAGAAAACTAAGGATATGTAAATCCCTGTAGCTAGGATGGGTGACGTAATACAAAACATAAAATCTTCAAAATCATGACACACATCGGCTTCTGAGAAGTGCCTAGACCGGTGAAAGACGGGGCCATGGATTGAAAGGAAGAATTTATGGTCCCCCACAACACAACTTTGAATTAGGTGAGTCATCGGATGCTCCAGGCCATTTGGAAAGGCCCTCAAGGGTTGTTTTTCTTTAAGTCACCCTCTCAGACATTAATGAGGCCTTGTGAAAAAGAGAAGCTAAGATTGCCAACCTATTTAGAAAGAGGTCTGTGGAGGAAATAAGAGGTTAGTGTTGATCCTATTACAGCAACGTCTGCAAAATATCTTGGGGTGCTGACTGTTCCCATTTCAACTTTGAAGATCAATCTTGATTTACTATATAGGGGTTGCTAGGCTTCCTCTAATCTCAACTGCACACACAATGTAGACTGTGCTTAACTCCCATGGGCTAATGTTCAGCTTGACAAAGAGTATATGGTACAAACTCACATCTAAGAAAAGTACATTTTCCTATGAGAAATCCCCCTGTGATAACTGCTAAATGCAATGTGATCTTTATCTCTTAATTCCTCAGGCTACCAAAGACCCAGGGGACTCCTAATAGCAATTCATTTTGGGAACAAAGTCAGCTTCATATACAACAGAGCATGCTTGCTGACTAATTCAAATGCATAAGCATGCCAACACATTAAAAAATGCAAAAGGGCAGGCTTGTTGACGCTCTTCACTGAGTCAGTGGAAGAAATAGTTCAACATTTTATGAAATATGCTCATTCACTGTCATGCCACGAGTAAGATGAGAAGAATGATACTTCTCACAGGTCTGTCTGTTCAATATGAAGCAACAGTCAGCTGCAGTTTAGCTTAGCTTAGCAGAAAGACTGCAATCAGGGGGAAACAGCTAGCCTGGCTCTGTCCAATTATTAACAAAATCCACCTACGTCTTAAGCTCACAAGTTAACATGCTTTATCTTGTTTGTTTAATCTGCACAAAAACCATAGGGTAAGAACGACACTCTATGGTTATGTGCCAAACAGTTTCTTGGCAGGGAGCAGTGACTACCTTGGGTTGTTTGCACTAACTGGCCCTTACGAAGCCTCGTCCTAACTGCTAAGTTTATCTTTGTTAAGATCAGTCTTTAGAAGGAACGTTATGATGGTTGCACCGACCAAACTTAAGGCTAGCTTTACCTACGCCCATTCTTAGTGATGTGTGTACATGTGCCCACATGACTATTGCCTATCAGTGTAGCTGTTTGTGGTGGAATCATTGTTTTTAATTACAGCTGTAGGGAGGTGAGCACAAAGCGCGAGCCGACGACAATGGCAAGGTGCCAATGACACCCGGCGGATGGCCAGACAGGAGTGGACTTGTTGATGCTGATTAAGTCTCAGACTGTGTTTTGAAACACACGTGTAAAAAAGTTGCAGCTGCTACTTGGGTGACAAGACTGCATTGTAATCTAACACAATGTGCGAGTCTGGTGGCAGCTCCTCAGTGAGTTCAAATAGATCTTTCCTTCAGAACTGAAACCTCCTCGTCATTTTATCATTGTATATGCCCAATGGATTCCCTCTGACCCTAATAACTCTCTACCATACATGCAAACCCACTCGTTGTTAAATCGATATACGAGGCTCGACATTGTTCAGTTGTGTTGTGGAACTATTAGGTCGGGCTTAGAACACCAAGTCATGACCAGCTTAGCTTAAGACCAGACGTAAGCCCTGTTGGTGCAACCGGCCCCTGGAGCCTTGTTGTCCTAGCGAGGTTGCCAGCTAACCAGCAGAGACGCATACAAAACGAGATATGACATATTAATTAGTGAGCTTTAGATGTGCATCATCTTTCTCTTCCTACTCTCAGCAAGAAAACCGATATGCACATTTCCCAAAATTTTGAATTTTAAAAGTCTTGAATTACTCTAAGTTGTCAGTTTGTCAGCTTAAGTAGTCTAAAGCTGTGTTCAGGCAACAAACAGCAAAATTTTGCCTGGCAAAGTCTGTTATTTTCCTCCAGTCTCAAGGCAGTCTTTACTGCTGAGCTGTTGTGTTTGACTGCAGTACTTCTACCTAGGTGTACCAAATGAAACTTTCAACTGAGTGCAGTGCAGTTTTTGACAGTAGTTTTGACACATGCATATCTTGACTTCTGCCTCACATGTTGTGAGTGATACTTCCTTCATGCCATTGCATGAAAAAAACACTTTCTGGTATTGTACCATTGGTAAAGAGTATGAAAACATTATTAGCTCCAAATCACAATTTAAAATGACACATTCAGTGCAGAATAAATAACTAAGTGCAGCATTTATTGTTGAAAGCAAAAATAAATTCTTTAATATAGACTCAGTTTATCTTCCAACCTGAGTAAACTAATTTGTTAGAAAGCTATAAGCAATTTCTGTGTTGGATGGTAATGTTGTTTTTACTAATCATAGCAGTATAATTTTCCTGCCTGAGTGGATTTTTGCCTGCAGTTATGTTAAATTAGGCAGTATGCATGGCATGCTCGATTCGCAGAATTATTTGAGTCTTTCTCTCCCGCAACTCATTAACTATTCAATGTGAACTCCTGATCCTGCAGGGTATTGACATTAATTCCCCACACTACTGGAGCAAGCAGTTTGGAATCTTTAAAAAGATTATGCAAACCTCGCCCTGGCTGTCTTCAAAAGCTAAGTTTTTCAAAACAAACTAACCATTTGCTCGTTTGTGTCATGCAACTTGCCCGAAGAACAGCCCTTTCAAATGCTGCATTATTAAGTGAAAAGCTAATTATGCCTTTCACTGGCCCGTGTCCATTACAAGCAACACAATAACAAGCTCATCAGCAGCGACAACAGGAAGAGCACTTGTGTTGTTTAACAAGTTGTTGACCACAAGCTTTAATCCTGCACTGACATGATGAGGTAGACTTGTTACTAGGATCTTGTTCTGCTCCTGCCTGTCTAAACCAATCCCATTTCAGCAGCACAATCTTTGCCTTGACCTTGGGCAGTGGATTTCCTTGAGGGCAGGGTGGCCACTCTGGAAGTTGAACGAACTGGCTGAGGGTGGAGAAAACAGAGAAGCTAGTGCTGAGGCAGGCAGAGAAATGTATGAATGACTGCAAAGAGGAGAGCATCAAGCCAATCACAACAAAGAGGAAATCTGTGAGCCAATCGCAGAAAGCTTTCCTTCTCTCCCTCCAGCATCTCCCTGACTTCTTCTCCTGACTGTTACCAGGTCACTGTGCCTGCCCGCGCCTCTGAATAATCTGTTTCATTGGGTCAGTGTGCCTCTCACAACGCGCCTGACTGGCTGGTTGAGCATACGCGGTTGCTAGGGAGCTCAGCCAATCAGTGCAAAGCGGAAGTTTCCCCTCGGTTTCTAGGCAGGTTTCACGTGCTGTAGATGTTTTGGCGGGAGAGTGAGAGAGCAGGAGCGGGAGGGGCGGCTGCAGGGTGAAGTGGAGCATGTGATTGTGTGTGCATGTGTGAGAGCGAGCGTGTGTGTGCATGTATGTGCAAGTTGAGTGTGCATGTTTGTGAGCGCGTGTTCATTTTGCCCTGCCTCTTGCTTTCTGATGCAACATCGAACTGTGTCTCCTGGGCTACTAGGGGACCTTGTTATGTGGTTTTTTTCTTCCTGTCCTCGCAGGAAACGAGAACCAATTGCTGTGCTGTTGCCATCGGAGCGGGGAGGTTTGTTTTCCCTCCACTTTCATCCCTGGTACCTCCCCATCGACAGTTACCGTAGAAACAAGAGCAACTCCAACTCTATTTCCATCCATGTCTCCTTCCTTCAATGATTTATCGTTGCTTTCTTTTTTTAATCCACTGCACAGTGCCTACCTACCAACACTTTAGCAGCCAATTAAGTATTCAGAAAATTGTGTGACATCTCTGAAGAGGAGCTGTATAAAAGCAGAGATGAAGAACTGCTGCAGCACACACTGAGGTACATCATGTATGGTAGCACCTGAACTTTTGAGCTTAGTTAGGGCTCAAAACATGTCAAGATTGCAAGGTAACAAGATTAACTGTCTATAGCTTGGCCTCCCCCACCCTAAAAAACAAACTCAGACATATCTCTCGCCAACACGTTATCTCCCCCACCCGCCTTGAACCCCCTCTTAACAGAGGGAAGCAGTTCATCACATGTGACACGGGCTTCCCAAAATCCCATTATTGCCACTTGAGTGCACACTGAGTTACAAGAATTAAACTGGATAGCAGCGAGTGAGTGGACAGACGACCACTGAGCATCCACTTCATTCTCCCTCAAAACATAACAAGTACGGGTGGAGCAACCTAAAAATGACATGCTCACTTATATCTCGAAGTCACAAAGTCTTGAACTCATTTTGAAAGCTAATTCTTCAATTGAAGCCAGACACAAAGAGAGATTGATTTAAAGCTGCAGTAGGCGATACTGTTTCATTACAATTTTGGTTGAAATAACTAATCTTGACCATAGCATGTCACAAACAACGTCTAATTGAAGGGTTCCTTTGTCTAGTGAGAACTCACCGCTTTGTACTTTGGCTATGTTTTAACAGGGCTAGGGCTTCTGTGGCTTGCCAGGTGTTAGCCTCGCTAGGCTAACAACTGTATATGCAAAGTTATCTCTAAAAACTACAGCACCTTGTGAGAAATTTCCAATACCTCCTTTGGCCACAATGGTATATATATATGTGTGTGTTTCTGTGACCAGCCTATTGTAACCCCTTGTTTGTACAGAGCTGCTGTGATTGGCTAATTACATGCTAGCTAACCCTGATTGGTTGTTTGTGTCAGACTGGATCCAGAGTTTTAATACCAACAAGTGAACGCTCAAAGACACACATTTTTGTAGGAAGCCTTCAATGCAATGTTAGTGAGATACAATGGTCAAATTAGTATCTTCAACCAAAATTATAATGAAATAATATTGCTACACTGCAGCTTTAATGATGACGTGACACATAGCAACCAGAATTTGTGTTAAAAGATCATTGTGGTTTATTACAAAATGTTTTTTTAAATTTTTGTTTAGTTTTGGCCGTCATTCTCGTAGGTGTGAAAAATTGTTTTTTGTCAGACATTCATATAGGTTTATAGGTAGTCTGCACAACCCTGAATTATGCCATGCTTTTCTTGCTTTCCACAATATCACATAGCAACTACATTATAGTTGAGGTTATTGAATGATTGTGGTTATGGCAAATTGGCAAGACTATGGTTAGAGTATGGTTGGCATTTATCAACTACAGCACTTGGTGAAAGTTAGAGACATAGAGACAGAGTCAGGGTGCATGAAATTCAAAGTCACTACATGCCTGCCACCACCCTGACCTCCACGCCTTCAAAGGAAGAAAAAATGCAAGTCAAATGATGAATTACAACCCAAATCATAACTAACTGATAACCAAAAGTTGTTTGTTAGCAGCCTGTCTGACTGTCTGGTTGATTTTTGTCCCATCAGAACTTTTTCTTGATACTGTTCAGTTAAGTGATATCATAAGATCATAAGAAACAACTACTTATATTTTAAAAAATGTGGGGTCTGTTCATAAAAAAACATTGATTTTTGTAATTAGTGGCCCAAGGAAATAAAATATATAAAGAATACATTTTTTCATTGCTTTTTTCTTGGTGAGGAACTTAAAGGGTTAAATGAACCCAAAATGATCCTTTACCTATCTTTTACAGTATATATTATATATATATCTACACAAAAGTTGGTGCCCAGTTTTGGAGTCTGGAAGTTTGTTTATGAGCATGTTGTCACTGTATTACTTAGCACAAAATTATGTGTATGTCTATAAAGAGTATTAGTCATGTAATTTATAGGATATTAATCAATTCTGACTGATGACGTGCTGAAGCCTGTTGGAGTGCTGATGTGTCTTCAAGACCAAACAAGTGCGACTGCCTTTGACTCACTTCTCTCAGATAACTTATTTGGACAGGTGTGTTTTATGATACAATCACATCATAAGAAATTATGTAAAGTCAAACTAAATTGCAAGTAATAAAAGGTATAGCCTTGCAGTATCAGACAGTAACACTGTAACGACAACATTATATGGCTCTAAACCGATGCAAGGACACCTGCAAATTGGATCTAGGAATTGTTTTGGATGCTTCACAGATGTCATCAGGCTGCCAGTCTGCTTGACAAATGGTTTGTTTACCACCTGAGCTGCTGCTGCTGCTGCTTGGTAATCATTAAGTGTTCATTTACTTCAACTTGACACCGCTGTTGGAAACATGTGAAGACAAACTGAAAGACACATTGCAGCCAATCCATTTCCATACATCACTTCACCCAAAACACGCAGAGTACTACCTCTGTATCGGGTTACATTAAATTCATGGCATTAAAGTGGTGTCAAAGTACGCATAATCATAAGGAAGTGTTTCCCTCGGGTGGTACTGGGCTTCAAATGTGCTACCTTTGGATGAACCCTGGGAGAGCCACGTTCATTGGCTGAGCCCCAGCTGTACCTGTGGTTAAAATCAAGAGGTGTTGACAGAATAGGAAGGAGGAGGAGGAGGAGGAGCGGGGGGGTGGGCGGACAGAGGTTTCCAATAACCTGTGAAAACTTGGCGTCTCTGTCATGAAATTTCACAATCAATTTATGTGAAAAACAGCCCCCTAAAACAGGGATGTGGGTACATAATTAAATGGCGGGGGGATCAAAACCATGAAATTATGATGCGAGAGTGCATGCAGTACAAGCATAAACACTGATAGAGTTGTTTGGGTGTGGAACGGATTGAAGATTGAAGACAAAGTGTCTGGACGTCAGGAACCATTAGGGAAAAAGCCACAAAGTAAATTGTATCATTATGCAGTGAACTTTGAAAAATTTCAACATCCAGAGCCTTATCACCTCTGCTGGCAGCACGTAGTCAGAAATAACTCACTGTGGATAATTTTTGACTGCCTCACTGGGGAAAACTGCTCGAATAAAAATGGGCTGGGACACATTGTCTGCCACTGCAGCTGACACATTAGAGGTACTGGAAGTTTCAGTTTTAGATGACAAGTTCTGAGTTCAGCGCCAACACAAAGGCTGTTTTTCCTCTTCAAAGTGGTTGAAGTAACGCACTTGAAAGCACAAGACAGCAAATGACTTAAAACAGTGGATGAGATTGCACAATGCATGATGTTTGTGTTTCTGAATCTCTTGCATTGACAGCGCATCATGCTATGTTCTCTGCCAAAACGGGGAAAAAGTACGATTTGCAACACAAATGTGGTTAACAGCTCTTTGTTCAAAAAGACTCCACCAAACCACAGTTTAACTGATGAAAAACTACTGTATACCCCAGAGTCCTCTGGCAATGAGATAACTGACTGTGATGGAAATGCACTATTCTTGGAGCTGTTGTTTGGGAACATTAATTAGTTATTGATAAAGGGAATTCAGGGGGAGAAAAAAGCGATGAAATATGGGCGATTTGATTCTTTATTTTTGCTTCTTTGTTTTTCAAATGCAACACACAGTGGGCTAATTAAATTTTGAAAGGTTCCACCTCTGACAAGTAGCTTTAAATGTCTGAATACCACATCAAACTGTTGCAAAACTGATGTTTTAAAGTTTTTTTCATTCCAGTGGGTTTTTTTTGTTATGATTCAGCTTTGTATACTTCAAAAGATGCTTCAATTATGAGGTATTTATGGTTAATTATTCACATAACAGCCGTGTCCTTCAAATCATAGATATCAAAAAATCAGTTGACAACAGATACATAAGTATAACATTTGCAGCCACATAAAACTTGGGTTCATAGAAATTACTTTGTACATATTTGCTATTGACATCTCCATAACTGTTAATGTTCATTCATCAATGAAATACAAACACCATCTCAGTTTGAATACTGGTAGGGCTACCACTGGGTCAAAAATGGAGTTAAAAGATTGACAATACTGGTATAAGCAACACATCAGTATGTTCCACTTTTACTCTATATCTTTAATGCAACATGCAAAGGGGGTGTAGCTCTTGTCAAGATGTGGAGTTTTAGAGAAAATGAACAGAAAAATGATTCTTTCTTTTTGACTGTTCATTGATTGACATTCACACATTTGCACACGCACACACACACACACACACATAAAGAGAAGCAGAGAGCGAGTGAGCAAAAACAACCACCATCTGACGTCCTCTTCCAAATTTTGGGTGGGGTCCCTTTCGCTGCAGGATTGGAGGGGGGGGGGGCTCGAGTGTGTGGGGGGTTGGGAGGCGTCAAGCAGCAGCTTAAACAAGGCTGAGCAGGGGTTGTTTGCTGGTCTGCCAGTAAACTGTGCATGGGAATTTTGTGACAAGTTGAGAAAAATCACACTTCACACGTTAGCAGCTGTACAATAGAGGAGTGGGACAATGTGAAAACATAACATCCTGTGCAGGCTGACCAACGCTCCATGCAAAAGCATCTGCTTTCATCCAGAAATGGTCTCGTGGGAAAAATCTGACTCACATGATGGATCAAATACTCTCACTCTTCTTGCCTGGTTGTTTTGCACTCAGTAACCCCTTTTTGCAGATTAGGCTTGATTTCACTCTCCTTTTTTTTCTTCATCTTTTGAGTGATGCCATGGGTAGGCATGACCCTCACATCAACCCCCACCCACCCAACCCCCCCTGCAATGGGGGTCACCAGCCACGGCTGATGTTTATTCCACTGTCGCCGTGAATCCATCAGAGGACAACAATGAGTGCCCTCAGGGGCTGAACTGAAAATGGCTTCATGCTTACATCAATACATTGTTGTCAAGCCACTATCAATCCAGGGCATTTGATGCTACTATTTTATGTTATGTTATGTTATGTTATGTTATGTTATGCTATGCTATGCTATGCTATGCTATGCTATGCTATGCTATGCTATGTTATGTTATGCTATGCTATGCTATGCTATGCTATGCTATGCTTCAATGGTGGAACAGGATTCAGAAAAATAAATCAAGAAAAGCATAGAAATAATAAAAACAATGTATTCAAACTTTACATAAATGAACGTGGAGCTGTATTATCTGCAAAATGTGATTAAAGTATTAAAAGTAAAAGCACTCATTGTGCAGAAAGCTTATTATATACAGTATATTACTTTTCTGCATTACTATTACAGATGACATATTAATAAAGCAGTAATAAAATATTTTTCATTTCATTGGCTAATTTCAACTTGAAACAATGAATCTGGTTTTAGGTTTTATATGTAAAAGCATAATCTCTACTGACTATGGCTGCAGAGCTAAAAACTACAAAATCTGCATCTGAATCGCAGGAAATGCAGTAGTTGAATAAATGTACACAGTTATCTTAATAGTAATAGTTCTATATAATAATGTTTGCTGACACATAGACATACAGTACTGAACATCATGCTATAAAATGGCACACTGGCATGCATGTGTTGCCTTGACAGTACACAACTCATCATCACACAGACCCAGTAATTGGGTGGGTTCGATCACTCTATCCGGCAGCAGCTCCCAATCAGCTGAGCGGAGCGCTGAAAGCGGTCACATGTCTTATCTGGGTTTGTGTTTTTCCCCCTCCACGTGTCAAGATACATGAAGCAGAAGGCGGGACCAAAACAAAGCATCTGATTGGTCCGCTGCGTGTCACCAGCTTATGGTCGCGAGGAGGACTGTTCCTTTAAAGGGCCAGGCATAATATTTTTTTTTAATATATTTCTATTTTTTTTTTTCACCTCAACAACAATACAACATGAGCTCAATATCTAATTAAAAATCTGTAGCAGCTTGTGATATGTTTTATCTTAAATGCTGAAGACCCAAATGGATTGATTTGGCAAAAGATGCAGCTGTAAGGTTGTAAATGTACCACAAATTAGAGGTACTTGTGCTTTAGTCGAGCATTTCCATTTTATACTTTATACATTTATGCCACTATAATTCAGAGATAAATACATATTTATTTGACAGTTTTAGTTAGGCTACTAAAAAATAAGATTGTGCATATAAAACGGAGAATATGGGACGCATTGTTTATCCTGTAACATACAGAATACTTAAAATTATCAACTATACCAGAAAAAATGCTTCTCATACATTACACAAGAATTATACTTATAATCGAGTACATTTAGTCCATCACTACTACTTTTACTCAAATAAATCGACAAAATGCTCACTCCAACACTGACCAATTGCTAAAATACAAATGCAATGTTTTTTTTTTAAAGGCGATAACTGTATTTTTCATCCTCTCAGTATTTGCATAACAGTGCATGTAGCTGGCCCTGAGTGCCTTTCACATTATTCAGTAGGGGCGGATCCCAGCAGCCGAGGCGGACCCTTTTTGGCACAGGGAAAAAAAAACAACCCTGTCTGTAGTCAGCAAACATCTATGAGTGGTTGTGATGCAAAGAGGGATACGAGTCGCTCCAGCACCGTCCGTAGGAAACAAGGTAACAGCAAGGCGTCAAGATACCACCGATCACAACGGAAAGCGCATTTTCTGGCGGTGAGTGTGGCTCAAATTCAGGTTTAAAGGGACAGACCGTGCTTTTATTCCGTCTCCTGCTTCGTGGTTCCTGGGAGTTTGTCAACAAAAGTGCGGGCAGCTCGGGCATGTCCGGGCAGGGACGGGCTGAGCGGACTTACCGGAGAGCTGGCATATGGCTTCATATGTGTATTTAGGTCCTGGTCCGCACACCAGTGAAGGTTTTCCTCTCCTGTTTCTGTGACTGGAGCGGCGCTTCACCCACAGCGTCCCGGCTGATGTTGCCCGGTCTGTAGACACCACCATCGGTGTGAAGTCTTTATCTTAGGAGTCAGTACACAATATTCCAGCTAACGAGTGTAACCGAAGGCCACGCGGTTGTCGCACACAGCTTAATGGCATGTTTTGTTTGTCTTTGCGTGCAGTGAGTGAATTTCTAATGGAGATAGTGAGCGAACCTGTCGGCTCTGTTAACGCTGAGATGTTTGTTTTGAGGAGTGAGCGGAGGATACAGGGAGCCATGCGGCCAGCACTGTTCTAATACTGCTCTGAATGTTTTGGAAACCCCACTAGTTTGCTGTCAAAATACGCAAGACTCCGGCTAAAGTTGCATCTACTTTTTCAGCGAGAAAAACACTGTAAAAGAGGAAAACCCTGAGTTTAAATCCGCAACCTCGGCTGTGGTTGTTATTATTTTTGTCAGCACTATATATCAGCAGTCTGTTTCGACACTTTTCTTCACTAGAAGATGTTGCGGATGCCGGTTTGTGGGTTCTGTGAGCACCGTGATGAGCGGTCGGACATCGCGTGTTTACGCGCCGAGCTGCCCGGAGTGTTGAGCTCCTGATGCGGATGAAGATGCAGCACATCCCCGGTGGTCCTCCGGAGCCTACTCACGGAGGATTTAAAGCTGCCTGATGAAATGATCACTTAGCAACTTTTTCTAGGAGTGCAGATACAATAGCTTGCATCCCAGTGGTAACAACAACAGCTTTGCATTCCAGTGTGTCAGCAACAAAAAATATCACAATACAAATACATAACATTATATCTGGACTGGCTATTGTCCTTCTCCGGTGAGAGGTAAAGAAGCGTCCATGGCTTTATTCGAGCCTGTCACTTCCACACTGATGTCCACAGGACATGTATTCCTTCATAGAGGCAGTAGGTGAAATAGCAGCAGAGCTCACCTTGTTTGCACCCCCACCCTGAGCCGTGCATGGAGCAGAGCCCGGTGCACAGATGGTGCAGCAGAGGGAGCCACTTTCTGCTGCAGCTTTGAGCCTCTGACCAGCACTGTGGTGGCTGCCAGGCCTCCCTCCTGCCCTAGGCGGTGTGTGTCTCTGTGTGTGTGTGTGTGTGTGATGTCTTTCAGTGTGTCTCCCTGTCTATGTTTGTTTTTTATGTGTCTGACACTATGGTAATCTTGCCAGTCCTCTCTTGGCTGCCAGTGGAAATTCAAGACGGGGCTCGCATTGCCATCGACACACAGCACAAGTGCACATTTGATTTCAGTGAAACTTGTAAAACAGTTGGACAGAAGCCCTTACTGCTTGCATAGCAGTAATTAATGTTCCACTTAACTGCCTGGAGGAGAAGTTAATGTAGATTAGAGCTGTTGTGAAATTTCTGTAATGCAAAACTAATTAGTGTGGATTGGACTAATTTCACTCTTAAAAGCCCTGAAAACAAGTGGTCAGAGGATGTGTGGGTCAATTTGTTTACCAAAAAACAGAGAGATTCAGAGACACACAGCTGATCAGACAGTGATTTTCCATAGCTGGTCAATGAATACTTTCCTCCTTTGACTCCATATGATGTGACATCATGCAAAGGGACACTTTGACAAAGAGATATACTACTGTCGCCTCCGCGCTCAGTAAACACAATACCAGTATATCCAGTTTCAACTTTTCCCTTTGCCAGTCATCCCAGCCCATTAGTCTCCACTTACACAAGAAAAGAAAAAGACAGGCACCCATGACAAAAAGATGAAACGGTGGTTCAGACTGTGGCATGAGGCCAAGGAGGAAGAGGGTGTGAGTGTTTGCGTTCAGAAGGCACAGCTGAGGATGGAGTGAAACTCGTTATCTCCCTCATGAAACGGCTGCTGCATGCAGCACATGACAGTCTAGCCAGAACTTTGGTTTCACTGAGGTTTCACTCACGCACCACCCACTGATGTGTGCATATGAGTGGGTCTGTCTGTCTGTCTGTCTGTCTGTCTGTGTGTGTGTGTGTGTGTGTGTCGATGGTAGACAGGCAACTGTCCAGTGATTGTGTGGTTGAGAGAAAGAGAGAGAGGGAACGATGAGCACAGGTCTTAGTGTTGAGCTGCAGAATTGTGCAGGAGGAAGCTAATCCCCCTGACTGTGCGCTGCTCTGTGGCACACTGTTCCAGATTAAGGTAGTTCTGAGGGGGGAAAAAAAGCCTTCTCGGTAGATCTTTTGGCACTCAATTACAGTTTGGCACATTATCAGGAACAGCTTGGCAAAATCTGCTGCGGGAGGGGGGTTTGAAATCTGGGATAGCATTTTTAGCTGCCCACTGGGTCCCCCTACACAGGGTGTTTCCATACGTTTGGCTCCTGTTACTACTCATCACTATGTTATAAGAGATAATTTTTGCTTCAGCTGGCATCTTATGTGTTCATTTCCTTTTTTTATATAGAAATTGACATCCATCTGTGCCTCTGAGACTATGTTTGTTTTCAGTATTACCTCACACAACATTAGCCTCTCACTGGGCATTATTATGACTAATGATTTATTTTCGTTTAATGTAGACAAGATGAGATAATCTTCCATCAAACAGAGGGCAAATTTTCCACTGATAACAGGATGATACTTGACACTTTTTCTATGGTCTTGAAACCAATCACACTCATATTAGCTGTGAGCTAAAGCTCATAAAAAACAGTCCAACACGGTCCCTCAAATACATTGAGACACTTGCAAATGCACATTCTTGTCATCTCGTTCTAAAGTTTCCATCTCGTGTCCCCTTCTTCTCTCCAGGGAGTTTACCGCTGAGGCGTCGGATGGATGATGAGGAGGAGGACATGTCACGGCCCATCTCGCATCTCTGGGGAACGCCCTTTAGGGACGTCAAATACGAAGACCGAGCCACACAGATTGTGGCTGGACAGGCCCTCGCTGCTGTCACTGCTGCCGTGCCCACGCCGCAGAGCCACCACAACAACAGCATCGGCACGCTGCCCTGCGGCTTGCACCCTCAGCCTCTCATACCCTTTCATGGTAAGGAGGGATGAGATAATCATGTAAGCCTTCTGAAAGTGAGGTGGGCTTAAGGTTTTAGATAGTGAGTGTACAGGATTGAATGTGCAACCCCAGTCATTAGTCATTCTTTTTATCTCGTAGATTACTCACTGGGGACTGTCGTCAAAGGCCCAAGTGATTAAAACCGTCAATCTGATTTGATAAATGTCAGATAGGATGACAGCTGGAGACTATTGTTTTCTTTTTTCTTGTGCTATTGAGCAAGACAAATTCCATGTTGAATTATTGCTGCAAAACAGACAAGCCTAGAAATTAATTTCCCTTGAAGCTGGGAGATCCCCCTGTCGTATAACACGCATGCTGAGAACATGCCATTCTAAGAAACTGTTTGTTTACCGTGTAGATTAATATGCTATTAACCTAAATCTGATAAGTGATGATCACATTCCAGCCAGTGTCTTGTTTTATTTTTAAATGAGCATTGCTTGAAACAATAAAAAACAGACAACACTTATTTCATACATACATAAAGGCACATACCCACGCTAATATGTCCATCAGTTTTAATCCAATACTGTTTTCCCATTTCTAATTAAATCAGTGTGACATCACCCTAATTGAATTGAATGAATGTTGAAGTAGAATGTTGTTTATTTGTTGACTCAGTGTCAGTGTGTGAGAGGTACATTGTTCTGGGTTTAAAGTCATCAATACATGAACACCACTGACTGTTATTACCTTGACATTCATTGTAATCTAACCAGTAATGGATGTCATGCACTTGGCGCTGTGCCATTTCTTCTCCCAAACACCAGCCAGAGTGCTCAGTTTCTTAGAGGTATTAAGATCCTCTGTGTGGCAGAATAGCAGGGCATTCTGCACTCATGATAACATAAAACAATTGTTTTCCCTATCAGTGGCATGACTGCAGAAGGCAGAAGCACTGAGTGAACTGAATGGCACGGCCCGCAGCAAGGCTGCAGTTCACTGAGGCCGTTGTTGATTTAATAAGTGGGTTGGAGTTTTCCACCTACCGACATTCTCCCTCTTTCTTGTTTGTGGATTCTTCAGTTGTACTTTGAGTGCCTACCTTGTAATTTGTCCACCTGAGAAGATCTGATAAAACCTGTTTGTGTTTCAGAAAGTCATATAGCAGCAGTGTAAAGTAGATTCTGTATATTTGACATAGCTGGTCAGACACAGCTGTGTTTGAGGTTATTAATAGTAATCAAGATAGCTGGGCTTATCTTACGACAGTTTACAGAGTGTTTTCTGAGGTTTTTTGCAGCCTCGTCTAAATTCAAAAAGGAAAACATAAGTGGTTTTACTGAATCGATAACAGCAGTGTCTCTTTTCCTCATATTCATCTTGGCGTTGACACTGACAACAGCCTTTTGGTATTTTAGAGATCCAACAGCAACACAAGTTTAAAGAAGCTTGATGTTTTCCTTTTAGGCAACGCCGGATTACGCTCACATTTCCCCGCTCAGTTTGAGCCCATGGAGGACCGGGGAGAGAGGCAGATTGAAGAGGAGGAGGAAGAGGGAAGTGGGGAGGAAGATGACAGGATGGCCGAGCGGCCAGTGGAGCAGGCGGGGGTGAGCGTCGAGGCGCAGATTGGTCGTAAACTCCGGGAGATCGGAGACAAGTTCCACCAGGATCATGTTGAACTGGTAAGCCTCTCCAGCAAGCGGTGAATTGGGTCCTTAAGTTACTTCCCACTTCAAACAACCTGCTGTAGAGCCTGTATGCGCTCTAAAGCCCAAGGTGTCAAAGTGTAAACGATATCAACACAAGAGGACATACATTTCCTCAAAGAAGAAATGGATATTACTTACCTAAATGCTCTGTTTGCCTGTTGAACATCTTCTTGTGCATATCACTAAGACTTGTCAGCTGCAAGGGACAGCAAGTCTAATGGCCTGCTCGGACTTAAACTATATTTTGCTGACTTGAGACAAAATGTTTGAGTGTTACATGTGAACTGTTTATGCATGTCAGCTTTGACTCAATTAGAGACTCGAATCAAAGCTACCTTTTGCCAATTTGTGGCTCACTCTTAAGAGGAACGAGACCAAACATTTTGCCAGCTGGATTGGCCACAACCCACATTGGATAAAAGTAGCCTGTGCAGTGATTCAACCGCTTTCTTGGCCCCGCTGAGGGAAAAATCCTAAATCATAAATAATCCAAGATTTAGTGACTTCACACAGGACACTAAATATATAAAACTAATGTGTATCCAGTCAGTGTTGCTGGCTGCTTGGAATACATTGTGACATGTGAGACTATCATAGAAACACACTCTCTCCCTGTCAGTGTCTAAATATTGATTCTTAGTTTGGTTCTGGGATCAAGGTTAACATTGTCTTCTTAACTACTGAAACAGCACCTCGGTCTGAGCAGAGGGTTACTGACTATGCTGCCATTACTGTGTCAGTGGCAGTCAATAGAAGCAGGCCATTACAGTGAATAGGAGTATTAAGGATACATTTCCTGGTCTAGAAAGACAGAGGAGGATATTGAATAATTGCCCTCACCTGTTTGATTTCCTTTTCCCCTTGTGTTTGTTACTTGTGGCGTTTCCTGGAAAGTAGACAGAAATGAGTTCTTAATACTGAACATACGACATGAAACAATATAGGCCTCGTGAGGGCTTCAGAGATGATGAAGGGAACTGAGCGTGGAGGTTTTTAAAGATCCTAAGGGAATAGTTAAGCGCACATGCTGTGTTTAGTTTATGATATGTTATTTGTTTATTATATATTAATTGCGCATGTCAAGGGATAAAATCCTAAAAAAAAACACGAGTCACAATCTTACAAGGTGTCTTGACAGCATGTTCGACCTCCAAGCGCCACTCACACTTTTCTTCCTCTCCCATGGCAAGCTTTGGTATCACAGTATGTTTGATAACAGGGCAGGGGGTGACCTGTGTCAGTGTTTGAAAAGCAGGTACTGGACTGACTGAGAGTTCACTGAAGCCACATGACCATGAAGTTTGTTAATAAGTACAAATATCCTGGGAGGGGTATCACATTACTTATCTGCTGCTGTTCCTGTTTTGTCATGGGGGAGAAGAAAGACAAAGACAGAAAAAAAGATGAAAACAGAGAGTGATACGTGGGAAGAGATTTTGACAAAGAGTGTACAAAGATTGAGAAGAACCAGGTGAGACCGATGTGACTGTCACGAACAGGAGTGAGCAGCATGTCTGTGTCTGGGTAGACTTGGCCGGGCTGTTTATACGCGCATCTAAAAATAGAGCCTGACTCATGGCTACCCACAATACCTCAGTTGTCCCGCTGACTGCCTCAGTGTGTGCGTATTTGTGTGTGTTTTGGTCTGTGTGTGTAACTCTGTGACAAAGAGATAAGAGAGCGTTTTCTTTTTTGTCTGCTGTCTGCACTCGAGTTAGTTTTATCCTGCAGGATCTGATACTGCTGTTGCAGGAATATTCCAAAGGGAGAATAATCACAAGTGATCCTTTATGATATCCAATCACCTCTCTGTATTGTCTCTGCTGCTATTGTTAGACTTTTTCACTTGCTTCTCCAAGCAGAAGTTTCAGGTGTGAGCCTATGTGTGGGCTTTTGTTTATATGAAGTACATTGTATTTGTGGTGTGAGTCTCATCTGTGAATTTTGATTTATTTTGTGGCCAATAAAATGCTTATACTTTCAGGGAAATTTCAGGGAATAAAGTTAAACCTTGCCGGCATTATGTGCTTATTTCCAGGTTTCTTAATCGCTTGCATTAACCTGAACTGGGCAAACAAAATACGCACCATTCTCCACTACCCATGCTAATGACAGCAGAAAGATGGGCCTCATGTGGAACAAACCAGTGCACTGTTTAAATAAGCTCTGCAGCGTAGAATTAAGGCAATTAAGGACAATTAGGGTTACATTTAGTGGTGCTGGTTCAGTTGAGTTCAGTCTGCTAGTTCTACATCAAATAGCCTGTGGCAGACTCTGATTGCTAGGCTGGTAGAGATCTTGATGGAGAGAGATCGTAACAAGAATGCTTATGCAACAGGCTGCAATATTAGAGCGCGGCTGTTCAGAAAGCCAGTGGGAGCTGTGCAGGATCAGAGATGAGGAGGGGGAGAGAGGAGATTGCAGGCTGTAGCAGGAACCCCTTCATCTGTCTGTAGTCCATGCGGGCCGCACACCCCGATAGAAGATGACAGAGCTGGGAGAAGGCAGCGCCATAGGAGGGAGCAGTTTTCAGTTTCCTCGTCTTTGTCTTGATAATTATTCAGCTGACTTTGCTGCTACAAGAGAGCTGTGATGAAATAGGCAGCGAGTTGTCTGAAAGCATTTCACTTTGAATCTCTTGTTTAGAAGTCAACAGTGCAACATTTAAGAAGAGGGACTATCTCAGACCTGAGGGAGGAGCAAAGTGTGACATTATCATGAGTGGCAGCTCCTGCGGGTTAAAAATGTCTTGTTTTACACTTGTTAGCCCGGCCATTTTCATCAACTTCTTTCACTTAAGAAAACAGCCAAATCAAGCATCGCTATTGCTATATATTAACGTCTGCCTGGGAAGGAGAGTTCCTCCGAAATCAGAGAGTCAATACACCTACTGTGTACAGTATATTGTGCAGAAGTATCGGGCGGGATGTGCGTGTGACAGACATGTTTGCTAGACACAAACTAACTGTTGTGGAAACAGTCATATGTTTAAGCTCACAGGGTTTACTACAGTTCACGTGGCTTTACCTTAAGAAACCTGAAGAAATCAGAGGCTGCAGAAAAGTCATTGTCATTAATGAAAAGACGATAATCTTACATGCACAGTAGTTGTGATTTAACGTGCCTTCCCTGGTGCTAATAAACTAATGTGTATTTCTTTTTGTCTCCTTGCAGTTTATGAGGCATCAGAGACAAAACCTGCCTGCCTGGATGCGCCTTACGATGGCCCTGTTTGGCTTTCTGTTTCCCAGAGAGGCTCTCTTCCCCCGCCTGAGAGGAGCTCAGAGATGAAGGGACTTCCTGCTGGTCCTTGCCTCAGCCCTTGTTTCTCCCCCTCGGGGGGACAAGGGACCAGACTTTCAGAGATGGCACTGTAAGATGGAACACGGGTTTGGATTTTGTTTTCTAATTGAATATGAAGATGAGATGAAGAAAACACTGGTCGCCGCTGGACGGAGACTGATTACAATTTTTTTTTTTTCAGTTTTTTTCGTCTTTCCAAGAAGGAGCCATTGTGTTTGAAGAGATATTTTCGAAATATTTGTAAGATTACCTATTTTGTACAGTAAACTGCTCTTTTTATTTGGTATTTCAAGTCTTGAAGGACCTCCATCAGTCCAGGGAATGCCTTATTCTTTCCTGCCACAGTACAACTGGTTTGCGTCAAGGAAATCATAAGAAAGAGATCAATTTTAATATTTGGTGTCAAACTGTGGATGTGGACATTTCTGTGCTGAATTACTGACTTAAAACCCTGAGGACTCGAGGCACATTTCTAATTTATTCTTAGAAAAACAAT
Organism: Pempheris klunzingeri; assembly: GCF_042242105.1. NCBI lineage: Eukaryota > Metazoa > Chordata > Actinopteri > Acropomatiformes > Pempheridae > Pempheris > Pempheris klunzingeri. The sequence goes on from NC_092029.1 coordinate 10,362,776, forward strand.
AAGCCCTGTACTTGTTCTTTACTGTTCCACACTGGCTAATTTGAAAATGGTTGTCATGACATTGTGGCGGTGCTTCACACTGGTGTTGCACCATTGATCAGTTTAGATGCGTGTTTTACCAGCTTCCACTGTAGACGTAGGGACATTACATCCACCTGTGGCATTCATCCGCGTCTCCATCTCTGGCACCACTCATATTGTTAAAGTGGCCCAACAACCCACTGTGTAGATTCAGATCCCGTTGATTTAAACACGTGCATACTTGAATTTGGGTGTACTGATGATATTTTAGCCGAGACCTGACATTGTAATAGCGATCACTCTATCAATTGGTGATCATACGTATGTGGGAGTGTGTGCGGTTTACTGTTTCCAAAATCTGCAGTAATTTTGAAACCAAATGAGCACAAAGTCGAGCAAATCTCCTTTGTGGGATTACGATCAGGGAACTGGAGAACAATCAAACACCGGAAAATCTCTGGATAGATGCCATCATTTTCTAGAGTGTTTCAGGATTTCTTTCTGTGGCTGGATTGACAATCGCAACTTAGCCCTTTGCTGCATTGTGGGTCGCCTTTGAGAGAGATTACATTTATCAGCATTTTTAGCGGGGAGCAATATTCAAGCCGGTGGAAGGAAGTAAAGACTTGTGGATCTGTTGCATTTGCAATCAAACTGACACCCATAGCAAAACATTTCCTAAAATATGGCTGTGTTCTCAATGAAATACACCTCTTTACAGATACCTTTGTTACAGAACCATTTTGGGTTACAGAGATGCATTTTTATTTTATTTCACTCCGGGTGAATCTAAATGTCTCGAGCACTGATTCAATCCTGATGTGCTGATACTGCATATATCACCTCAACTTTTCATTCAAGTGCTTTCTTTCACCAAACTGCCAGTGGTACCTTCAGCTTCACTGAGAACTTTGTGAGAACAGCTTCTGTACAGTTCAAAAAACAATCTTTTACTTATCGCAATGACACATTTTTTGGGCATAGGAGAAAGTTTATACATCCTTGCTACTGCTACGTTAGCATTTTGCAACGACACAGCCACTGTTTCTCAATGTAACGTTTATCAAGGAAAAAGTCTTCAAGGACTTTAAATAAGATGTTAAGAATTGGTCATTTGGTGTATTATTTCAGTCTGTTGTAGATTCATAATATGAACTTTTGAAGACACTGATGGGTTTTTTTTTCTCCTTTATGTTTTCTTCAGGGAGTAGTTAATAACCATGTTAATTACCTGATGCTTATCACGAGTTGCGTTTGCTAGAAATCTGCCTTTGAGTGAGGACTCCATGCAGGACTTCATCAGTGCTGTTAGTCTTTGTTTGCTGTACTAGACGACGCTGAACAAGCAAAGCCGTTTCGTTATTACTTTTTACGTTCTTCAAATCGTTTTCACTCAACATCAACATGGAAGTGTGTTACAGACTTTAAGGGTTTCCTCTCTGTGACTACATGAGTAGCTGAACCAAAAGTTTGTTTCCTGCAAACACTGAACGCTGAGCCAATTCAGATATTGTGACGCACTCTGGTCTTCAGTCACAAAGTCACAAACTTCATACCCTCGCTCTTTTTCATCAAAGTTCATGTTTAACTACTCCCTGTCCTTACTGAGAACAAGTTTCATTTTGTTTGGTTTCTTTCAGATAATTTATTCTAATTTATTTTGTGTATATTTGCTCAGTGCTACTGTATAGATGCTATCTCAGTGTGTACAGTCCTTTTCTTCTCGTTGTTGATGTGCATTCAGTTGTGTGTTTGATGCCTGTGTGTGGGGAGGCTGGACTAAAGCCATGTGCCTCGTGCATTCTCACACGAATGGTGTGAGTCTTAACAAATCACGTGAACAACAGACAATCAAATGTACAAAATGTGCCTTGTGAGTAACAGACCTGCCACATCATCATCAACACTTGGCATAATTACCAAAAGTCACTGGTCACAGCTCTTGTTTCATTCGGGCTCTGTGAGATCAACAATAGAGTTGGCACAAACAGTACAGCGTGTTCGTTGTGCCTTGATACAAAAAAAAAATCTGTTTGATTCCTCACATCTGCTCACGAGGCACAGGCTTAACCTTTGACATCTCTCAGCACGAACGGCAAATTTCACCATGCGAAACCTTCTTAATATCAGAAACGACTGTTTGCAATCAATGTGCACTGTAAAAACAACAAGTTTTTTTACCTGTATACTGTATTTTGCGCCTCACTATTTCTACTCCTCTGCTGAACTTCCCCTCTAGATTCCTGCAACTTTTAAAGATCTGTAATATGCTGGATCGGCCTAGCTCGTCTGGGTTTTTGTGCTTTATTATCTACAATCTAGTAGGGCTGCGGGTTGAGGTTTGAAGGGGGAATGAGCCACCATGGTGCCCAGTATTATTTGTATCTGAGATGGGTTGAACAGCCACCTGTCGGTTGGCGTGGTGTTGATCTGAGCCTGTCGTTACCAACCACTGTTGCAACATTGACTCAAGTGAAACATTTTTTATTCATTCAACCTTCAGTGTCTTTAATATCAAATTTCTTCAATCGGTTTTTTGATTATCCAAGAAAGAGTGCATCTTTACTGTCAAGTGCTGTGATTTGGTGTTTTTTATACCTTAGACATGGATTTGACACAGCTATTGTTGCTACCTTTATAAAAAGATTTTCTAGCAAAAATTTTCCATATCTTTTTTGTAAGAAGACAAAGAAAGAGCAACAACAACATGACTTTTTTTGCTTTTCTATGATTGCTTTTTTTCAATGTCGTGGCATTTTTAATTTTGGATCTTGCCAAGTCTGCTGTGTCACTCTCAGTTCAAGGGCTTTTTCAGTATATGTAAATGGAGTAAAAATGCATGTCCAACATTCCTGAAAAAATCTGTATCTTAAGGGTTTGAATGTAATTTAATGGATTGAAAACCACAATATCTCTTTGAATACATGAACTGAACAGTGGAACTTATTTCAGACTCCTTTGCCGTGTGTGCCGGGAGTTTGTATTGTCTTCACATTGCTTTCTTTACGTTCAGAGTGGTCTCAAGGATTTCACATTCATGTGTCCTATGAAGTGAGGCCCAGGCCAGATGTAGCAGTTTTTGTTGAAGCATTGACTGTGTTTTCGTTGGGACTGCTCTGTGTCTACTGCACGGTTTTCAAACAGCGCAGGACGTGGAGTGATGGAGGGAACAGAGGAGGACGGTGGATGTTTGTTCTTTTTCTAGTGCAATATGCTGTACATAAGAGCTTGGCTCTCGAAATCTTACAATTTCTCTTAATTTCTTTTGTTGTTAAATGGGTACATTGCTGTTTTTTTCATTAAAACTTTATGGATAATTGAAAAAATGGTTTGTGCTTCATTTCTTTTACTACACACAAACAGCAAAGCCTAAACAATGATTTATTTTAAAAGCACGCACACAAACACAAACAGATTTCCTCTCTCTTTAACAGCGAGAAAATCACACTGTCTGTACTCCTTTAATCTCGTTACAGTCCAATGTTGTAACTATGAAACACGCTTGTCAGTTTGGTCATTATTCCGTAATAAAATATGCCTGCAGCTGACACTAAGCCTTTTTGGTGCTGGTTCCTATTACTGGTTTTGAATGGTCTTTGACGAGCCTACTCGTTAATTCTAAATCCACATTAATAATGTGAAAATCTTGCTGGGAAATAAGCCGGACTGATTTAAACATCATGTATATGTAAACATCATATCATATCATCATAGTTTCAGAAACCTGGAGTACTCCAATAGAAACAAGTGTAGTGTGGCATGTTAATACCTTATCTGACCATTCTCTGAATTCAAATGACAATATTAATGTGCATGTAAACATACATTACAATGAAGCAGTAGAAATAAACATTTTTACTTCTAAAGTGAATTTCTCACTGTGAGTCCTAAAGTGATTTGAATTATTTAATAGACAAGAGACAAGAGGCTCCGGCTATACAAGCGGCTCTGTGCAGCTGTACAAAGGCACAGCTGTGCTTTCAGCTAACGCATCTCAGTTTAGAGTGTTAAGATGCTAAGAAGCTTAAACAGCTGAGGGTGCGGGAAATTTTGTCACACATTAAAAGTCTAACCTCATTATGCTCCGAGGCGAAAAGTTGATATCAAATTCTGTTAAAAATTCATCCTGATTGGATATGTCTGCCAATTTTTTTGGCGATACAATTGATGGTCTTTGAGACATTTCAGAGAAAATGTCAGCTCCATGATGGTTCCCTGAGGAAAAGTCAGGGAATCTCCAAAGTCAATAGGTAGTAGGTATTTGTCAGGATAAGAGAAAACTTGGTCCTGCTGGTGGTGCAATAGGAAAAGGAGGATCACCTAAGCCATAAGGGTTCATCCTCTGGGGACCAAGGATGTTTCATCTCAAAGTGTCCCGTAGATGTTCAGATATTTCAGTCTGAACAGAAGTGGTGGACTGACAGACATTGCCGCTGACAGTGGTGTTGCTCAAAATCACATGGGATGACTTTAATTTACGTAATCAGTCGTGTGTGTCACCTCTCAGGCTTCTGCTGCCACAATCAGCAACAATCCTGAAAAGTCACAGTCATTGAATAGATACCATCTATGAGACACCAGTTATTTAACCCCTCCAAAAGTCCCTAAAAAGTTAATTTAGAATGAACAATAGAAACATTTCATAAGTCCTGGAGGGAGTGTTGGAGCTCAGCCACCCCCTCATCTTTTTTTTGCATGCTCTTCCCTCTAGTGAGTAAAGGTGCTGCCTTGTATAAACTGTGATTCACTTTTCTGTTACCAGGTCTCGAAAGCGATCCCCCTCAGGCAGCTGCTTTGTGTAGACACTGATGTGGGTTAAAGGAGTGTATACATATGTGTGTGGTGTTGGGGTGTGCAGAACGACATGGCCTCAGGAAAATAGAGGGTTCATGTTTTCAGAGAGGGCCTGACCTGATCTCCGTAAAGATTAACCCATTTAATCCCGAATTTTTCCTAGACATGAAAATATTCAAATAACATGCCATTACTATCCCCTTGAAATAATCAATCATTATTTTTTTTTAAATTCATGGATGAGTAGGTAAAAAAGTTAGTTTTTTGGTCAGTCACAATTGTGACCGGTGGGATAGTGTGTTGTCACTTTATTTATTTATCAATGTTACTTTATTTCCACATAGTATACCATTAGTGTAACATATGTTGAAACATTTGTATTGTAACTTTATTGTAACATTTGAACTTGTACTTTAATGCAATATTCATTGTCACTGTGATATTTTAGTGCAACATTCACAAATAACTGGTAAGGTAAACCTCAGAACAAAGTGCCCAATTTGTTTGTACATCACTATTTTGAACTATGATCACCAAGCCACCACCACTTTTTAGACCTGATTGTGATACTGTATCTTGAAGCTTGTTGGTCATGAAGGTCTACACCTCCCATGTGCACATTGTACTGCTTGATGCATTTTGGTTGTGGGATTTGGTCAAACGCACGTCGCTGCTTGTTCCATCGCTTGACAAAAGTCTCAGAATACTTCTCCATGTTTGGTGCCACAGTGACAATATTGTTGTCAAGCTCTCTCCTTGTGTGAGAACCTCAGAGGTTCCCTGGGGTGACTGCATGAATTTGGTCTTTGGGGTGAAGGGAACATCTAAGAGATCAGTGATCTTCAAGTTGTCAACAAGATGTACTGAAGCCATTATTTCGTCAAACCGATTTCTCCGCATTGCATTTGAAATGCTTTCGTTGTGTACATCACTGTCAAGTGACCAGTGCATATGTCTTCTTGCTGTAGCCAGATGCTATAAGAATCCCATAAAATGTAAGAAGATCAGCAATACTCAGACCCAGTGGCTTGCCCTTTGTCTGGATGGAGTAGAGGTTGGACATTTCAATGGTCATCTCTCTTAGACATTTGCAGAAAAACATCCATTGGGTTGGGACGATTTTATTTTAAAAATTCTGCAGCATTTGGGCTGTATACTGTGTGTTTGGGGATGTTAGCGGTCTTTGATCGTTTGAACACGCAATCTAGAAGCCCTTGGAGGCCCTTCTTGCTGGCCACTCTGGAGGCTAGAGGCCCTAGGAGGCCCTTCTTGCTGGCCCCTGAGGCAGCTGGAAGTCCTTGGATGCCCTTTTTGCTGTCTCCTCTGGCGGATAGTGGCCCTTGGCCCCTCACTACCAACAGTGGCTTCATTATCAACAATGGAGGGTTGTGTGGGAGGGATGTTGGGGAGGGGGAAATAATCATCACTGATACTGTTGTTCCTGTCATTATTTGTTTCCAAAAGTTCAGCATATGCATTCACCATCCTGGCTGGCAAATGGCTTGTGTCCCCCTGATAGTCCATATCTGACCCATCACTGTCGCAATCACTGACGACAGCATCTTTCTCATTTTGAGGGATAACTGCAATGCTGCATGCTTTGTCTGGGCCATCACCTACATCCAACATATCCAGAACATCACTCAAAGTGAATCTAAAAGGGAAAAACTTTTCACATTTATATGTACATGAAAGTTGAGTGCACCTAGGTACAATTTGTTATCCCATCGGTCACTATTGTGACCGTCAACATGTTTACACATTCTATGACCACACTGAACAATATTGAGTAATTGCAAATGCATATATCATTACTAGACACCTTAGAGATAATGTGTATCAAAAATATTTTTGCTATCTTTATTTTAACATACTTTACTAACCTTTTGTTTTGGAGCTTTGATACCGCTATCCTCTTCTCATGGTGCACCCAGGAAATAAACAGCTCTGGTCATGTGACAATTTACTCTAAACATGTGACACTTCACATATTGCATTGAGACCTCTTATTATTTCAGTATTTGATGGAATTGCATTGAAACGTCTCTTAGTAACATTTTAAGAGCCCTATAGATCAAGATATTTTTTCCGGTCACTATTGTGACCGATGGGATTAAATGGGTTAACACACTGCAGTCTGTTGTGCTGCAAGGTGAACTGATATCAGTTTATATAGTCAAAAAGCAGTTATGGCTGTCACCTTTGGGGCATTTTTCTGTTTTTACTTCTCACATGCAGGCAGAACATGCTTGTTTCTGCTTTTTCAAACAGTGTGTTAAGGTAAGCGAGTGTCACTGTATTTTTAAACACACACTCTCACCACAAATCACTTACAGACAGGCTGCCTGCCCTTTATTTGCACAGTACAAGTTGTCTAAGAACACACACGAGACAAATTACTAATTTTGGATTGTCAAGTAACTTCAAAGAATAACGGCGTATTGTTTGTATTCCCAGAAGTCCTCACTGTGCGCCACATTGTACATGGACCTAATGAAATGCTGACATGTTTTCATTCTCATTTCAAGTTTCAGAATAATTTGATGTCCTGGTTTATGTGAAACATCTTCATTTTGCCTGAGCAGTAAATAAACCAGAGCTCATTCAAAAAGACATGTCAGTTTTTTTTTGTTTTGTTTTTTACTTTCTTCTGTGTGCTCTTGGCAAAATTTCACTGTGAAAATTGCAAGCAGACCAGTAAACACAGAGTTTGTTGTGCACAAAACATGAGTTATTTTAATCCTCATAATGGTTAAGAGATGAGGAGCAGACATTTCGCCAGTCAGAGTGACATTCCTCTCAAAGTCGATTTAAATACAAAACCAGACTGTTAGAAACCCTTTGCAGCAGGTTAGATTAAATCTTAAAGATGCATCACACAGTGCAATGCTAACATATTCAGGCTTTAAGTTTTAACCACAAAACAGGCTCTGTATTCCCCTCCTTAACCTCCCACCAGCTGAAGTGAAAGCCTCATCCCCTGGGACCGCTGGTAAATACAGACAAGTGTGTGTATGAGCATTTATGTGTGTCTTCAGGGAGAAAGAGAAAAAAAAAAACGTGGGGGGGAGGGGTGAGGAGAAAGAGAGGAGGGGGTGAGGACCTGCTTGGCTCAGCACTTTTTCGCTCACAGCCCTGACAAAGGCCTCTCTGTTCTCCTGGCCAGTCACTCAGGGAGACGCCCTCATGATAGCCCGGTGCCTATCTCAAGGGTCACGCCTCAACCTCAGCAGCGAGAGAAGCTACGGTCCCTGACGCTTTTTGTTTACTTCTGCCTTTCTGTCTGGGAGCGCCACAGATTAACCCTTTGGTGTCTGGTGGTAGCCAGAGTGGCGCAATACTGCCAACAAAGAAAGACTCACTATTTGTTTCAGGGATTTTCTGTGCAATAATATTTCTGTATATGTGGATTCCTGGTTAGTTACATGCAGCTGGCTCTATAATCTGATTTTACGATATAGTTGTGGACAAACATTTCCGCATCCCCTTTCATTGTTCAGTTGTTTCGTGTTTGCTGCTGTGCTGTGAACTGAGTTAAGACAAAGACAAAAGTGAGCTTACAATATCTGCCTACTTTAATATCAATCTACAGAACAATCCCGTGAGATGTATCACAGAGTGATGACATTTCAATTATCACCCTGGAAAAGCCATCGCTGTCTTACAGTTGCTGTTGGGAACATGTCAAAGAAGGCGCATCTTCCTGGACCGTGAGTGTCAGCAACATCCGTTTTTACTGTACGAAATAATAGATCTCCAATCTATGTCCACACCTCCAAAGCTCCACTCAGCTTTTATTGATGCCTACATGCCCTGAGAGATACTTTCAACTGCAGTATGCACAAAAAGAAAAGAAAAGAATAGAAAAGTTGCAGAAAACATATTTTTCAATGCAGTAAAGAAAAGCATGATGAACAGAAATAGGTCACAATTGGGGGGAAAAAATAATAATCTGGCATCATAAATTTCAATAGGTGTGGCTCCATCCTCTGAGGAAATGAGCTTCCCTTCCACAGAGAATAGGTCCCGCTGCTGTGAAAGGGCACACATGTCAGGTGTAGCACTTCAGCGGGGTGTTAGGTCAAAACACGTTGGTGCAGCTGCAGCTGAGGAGTGGCTCTGGGGAATAGCATGACTTCCTTCATAGATGTGTCTCTGCTCTGTGGACCATGTTATGATAACTGACTCGCATCCAAACACCTACCTGTCTTTTGGAGGTGATAATTTATTTGCATGTGTGAAAAAAAAATCACACAGAATAATGTTGCATGTGGCTAAAAATTGGTATGAAGCAGTGGGATTAAAGACCAACACAGTTCGTAAATATCATAATAAGAGTGTTTTGAATACAGCCCTCCAATACTGGAGTGCCGTCACTACATATTTTGTAAAATTTGAGCTGAATCTGACTTTCTGGCATCCATTTTACTACATTAAAAATCGTTACGCCATTAGAAATGTCTATTTTTTGCGAAAGCAGCAATTTGCAGTAACAAAACAGACTGAAAAAGCAAACACCACAATAACGTCTCTATGGTTTATCTGTGGGCTCTTAACTCCTACAGTCTTATTCACTACATGCTCTGTCACAGAAACTGTTTATTACTAAAACAAGAGAGCTATATCTAGTTACAGCTAGCTGGTGAGATAGCCACAGCTAGCCTTTGAAGTGAAGCTTAACTTTTTTAGCACTGACTCTTTGTATTTGAATATTAATTCTGATGAGCCGACATGTTGGTCACTCAGTTTGTTATCTGACAAACTGAATTGGAGTTTGTGGAACTTGGTTTGTTTAAGTTACCTTAACGCCACATATTAAAATGTATTAAATATAGATATCTTCTCTCTCCTCTCTGCCTTTGTAAGTTAAAATACATCCAGTATAGGTAAATTGAGATACAGGAGCTTCAGTAAAGAGGCCACAACAACCAGAGTGGGTTATCTGCCATTAAAAAAATGAAAAAAAAAGGATCCCTCCCTCCATCACTGACGGAGCACTTTAGGTTTTCTGCCTGTGAGAAATACAAAATAAACCAAAACACACTTCAAATAAAAAAACAAAACACCACACCAATCAAACGTGCCACCACAAACCATATTACCTTCAGAAGTGAGTGAACTCCCAGCACAGTAACTACACCAGTGACAAACAGGGTCAAAACCCTAAACTATATAAAACCAATTCTGCAACAAAAAGCAGTAAGATAAAGAAGGACTAAAATACCCAACACTAATATTGTGGGGACAGCCTGCAGTCTCCAAAACAACTGCCCAGGGTTGCCAGGTCTGTGTGACAAAACCACCCAAACCAGTCAAACCTTGCCTAAAAACAGCTCAATACTGAACTCCAAATGTGCCCCAGCCAAACCATGTACACTGCTTTTAAAGTCCAGCAGTAATCCTGTCATCACCAAATGTATTGCAATGCCTACAAAGTAACATGATAAATGTTTAATGAGCCAGCATTAAAAACAGATTTCCCTGAACAGTTTTTCACCCAAGTCCTAAAATGGCCGTGTGTAATTAGATGCAGGGTATTACTATTAATGAAATATAGCTCTGTGAATGGTTTTATGCATTTAATACCTTATTTCAACTGAAACACCTTATCATGCTGCTTCACTATATTTTAATTAGTTAATGCTACATTTGTAGATAGTGTCACACTATCTATCTATCATTGAATTCCATTTTCACTTTCCCATTCTTATGTATATTTCTTCCCCTGTTTTAGCCATTTATGTGGTTTCAGGGTAGTTAGTTGTTGACTTGTTAGTTGCTGACTGATTTTGAGTCAGTTTGGTAGGATTTGGGTATATGTACATTTTTAAATTTGAAATGGGGAATTTTATTCTTAGATATCATTTGTGTAATTTGCATGAAAAATGGATTTACCCAACCAGGGGACAAAAGAAATTCAGCTCGTTGCAACATTTCAAAAGTAGCCCAACACCAAGGGAGAATAGCAGAACTAGAAACCTCTCTGCAGCCCATGAGCCTCTCTGCTGCCCATGAGCCTACTTATAGTTTGTGCTCTCACCATGGATGTATTAAGACAACTCTCAGCTGATCCTGGGTCCTAGTGTTCCTTGATTTCTTGAAATCAAAAGATTGGGAAACAGAATTTTTAGAAATAATGTAAACGTCCAAACCGATTTCCTTAGGAAAAAGTCTTTGTTAGCTCAATGAAAGGGAGGGAAGGTCAATGAAATTCATCTTACTCAGGGACACATGCATACAGAGAAATAGATGCTTGCCAACGGTGGAGTTGGGTTCCTCTAACTCCTCCTACCCTTTTGCTCAGAGATTTATTCATCGTCTTTTTCCAAAATCAAACCTGCACGGCTACAAAAAAAATTAGCCATGAGTCACGGGTTCTCAGACAGCAGCTTTTGCAAATTGGTGGCGGGGCTCCTCAGTTACCTGGCTCCGCTCAGACTGAGCCATGCTGCATTCACTTTACAACCACAGACCCCCGTATACACACACCCCACCGCCACACAAGGGTGGGGACCAGCCAAACCATCTCCTTGGGTAATAAAAGTTAAATGCAGCCCATGAGTCCAGACAGGCCTCCAGGGGGACTTGGTGCAATGGCTGTCCACTGTTGTCATCTTGGGCCTGTATCAGGGGAGGATAACCCTCTGAGATGATAAGTGGGTGTTTATATGGTGGTGACTGCGGCCTAACTCAAGATAGATGAGAGATAATGGGCTGCAGCAGTTGGCCGAACAGTCTCACTGAAGGACGGGCAACAGTATAATACTTTTTTTTTTTTAACCTAATAATGATGCAAGTATGTTATCTAACAGCATTAGTCATACAGGGACAGATAACATATTGTTCATGAGAGGGCGAATTTGTACAGTTATGATAGTTATCGTGTTAAACTTGGTGCAGGACAGTGTATGTTACAACTTTGCAACAAAATAAATTGTAAAGAAATAATATGAATAGAATACAAACAAAACTCAAATGATCTGGACTCTTTTATGCTCATAAAGATTTCTGTGTTATAAGTGAACAAGACTTTTCAACAGTCTTCATTCACGCTAGCAGCTCTGTGAGGCTGTACAGCAGCTTGGAGTGTAATGCTGATGTCAACTTAATGTGTTAGCATGCATTAACATTTTCATTTGGAACATTTGCTAATCAGCATTCAGCAACGTTATCGAGAATCATGGTGTGGGGAATTGAATGATTTTTAATATTATCTACTGTGGTGTCACCCTGGCACACTGGCAGACAGGCCAGTACCAGAAAGTACTGTGATAATAAAACATCCTACCGTCAATCTGTAAGTTTCTATGATCATTACATCACTATTTCACTTGCTCTACTGTCCAAATATTGGTTTCTCTTTATTTTACATAGAATTTGCATCTTTGGTTTCCACTTTCTGACGTTATCTGAGAGAGTCTCTTTTTTTATTTTGATGTTTATCGTAAATCTCTAGTGTGTTCCTTCCCGGAAAGTTTAGTTTATGACTGTCTGACTGTAGGACGAGGGTCAAACTCTGGTGATCGTGTTTGTTGACTCTGCAAACAACCATGAATGCTTCCAGAAACCTGAGTTGGTGGCAGTATCAGTTTACACAGTCACATTATGACTTGGTGATATGACCATGCATACCATGTCCATGTGTGATATGTAACTAATTGTGTAAGAACAGTGCGGAGTAACGACATCCAGCCTTCAGTCAGCTTCTCAATCACGGGTATGGCAAATTAGCTTTGTAAAAGGCAGAAAATAATTATGTATGTGTTCACAGAGGTGAATTATAAGCAGGTAGTGAAAGCACCACAGGTTTTGGCTGCGTTTTCAAGTGGTGCATGCAGACAGACAAGATATTTTTAGAAAGCATAAGCCTCGTGGAGAGGATGGAGTACTGGATGGGAACAAAGGAACTGACTAGCTGACTTATTGCAGGATAAACACAAATCTACTGATCTCTGTATATGATGGCTTTTTAATGATAGCCCTCCTCTCTAAGTGTACTAAGTGTACGGCATAAAAGATTAGCTTATTAAAAGAATAGGGTACTTTTGTATGGAAGCCCCCTTTTATGTTATAATTTATTGTAAGTAAACATTGAGCATTTTGTGTGTCCAAAAAATGTAAGGATGTAATGTTTGAGCTCTTTACATATGAAGAGCAGTTTAGTTGTCATGATAAGTACAAATCAACCAGTGAAAACACTTGTCTAATGTCATCTGGGGGTCTGGAGAAGCTTTGCCAAGTCTGACAAACTAACCCTGGTGGCGTCATAGTGATGTCATCAGCTGATTATCTCAGCACGGGCTGAAAGTCTGAGCTACAAACAGGAAGTGTGGAATTTGAAGGATTTGGTTGTTCACCAGGCAGGGAGGTACTGGGGACTAAACAACAGGATATATTGGCCTCTGCTGCTTTGATTTTCAACGTTCCTTTGTTAATCTGTCTCATGCAAGTCTCCTAATTTCATAGAAGACAAATGCTAAGTTACTGTAGCCCCCCTTTAACATGTACCTACTGCCTACCTAATCTTAAAATAGCTTATCTCTTCAAACAATGAGGACATAACAGCATGAGCGCAACTCTCTTACACTGGCAAAAAAGAGAACGTTATTAGATTTACAGTGTTCTTACTTGCAGAGTAATTGGAGTATATTACATTAAATTCATACAGATTTTGTGACATTGCATCCAGTTTTCTGTGGATATTCAGTGTCAGTGTACCTCGTTTCATCTGAGAATTTGAAGTCAAATGAGACCAAGTTATCAGCAGGTTATAAAGCCAACAGAGACACACCCAGCGTGCAAGGAAAGCACTCTTGTGCTGCACCAAGGACCGTTCTATTTACACTATCAAATCTCATCAGTTAATGACGCAATCCTACTTGGGTAACAACAAGTATGTCACCTTGTTTTGACCTGTAATCTTTGGACCCAGACATGGGATCGCTCAGTTTACATTTACTTCGAAGCGTCACAACTCTGCAATGTGCTGACCTGCATTTCTCTACATTTTACAAATATATTGCACCTAATGGATGAATGAGTAAGATATTATGAAGGCATTGGGAAAATAATAAAATCTGTAAGCCTTTGAAATAGATCCCAGCAGCATTTCCAGATCTTCCTGCATGTATCACCATTCATATATTAATGGTTGTTTTGTTTTTTAAATTGATTGACTTCTTGATTGTTATTTCTCACTCCAGAACTCTCCTCCACTGCCAAGTGGAACAGAAGAAGTCTATTAATACTGTAATATGATGTGAAGGGCAAACAACGTGAGCAGTCATTATGTCTTCCCTTAAAACACACATCCTTTTCCTTCCAGTGTTTTCATTTCAATTACTCAGCCTGAGTATAATTTCCTTTGAGTGCCCTGAAAAACCTAAGGTCCCTGCATAAACTGTGGCCTTAAGAAGTCCATTGTAAACTTAAAAGAAAATGAATTGGATGCTCTTCTCATTTAGCGCAATAAACGGATATGAAATGTGACTTCAGGTCTCGTGGGAATGTGTTGACAAGAAAGCTAAAGAGTCTGGGAGGGGTACCCGGGGAACTCTTCTCAAGCCAAGTTATTGTGTTTTATCAGTGTTTATGTAGCAGGCTGTTTGAATGTAGCAATGAGTGATGAAAGAGTACTTTAACAGTAAAATAATTTCAATCACTATATATATTTATCTCTATGCAACATCTTGGAAACTATGGGCGTAATTTTCTATGGATGACATTTGGGCATAAAATAAAGTAGAATCACATGAAACAAGAAAAACATGAACATTATGATTTTCACAGGGGAGGTGGTTTTGATTTTCATGTATTGGATCGTGGCGTATGTGTATGTTAATCTCTGGTGGTTATCATAATCACTTTTAGTCACAGTATAGTAAGCTCAGTATCATGCTGTCCAAATGAAACATGACATGATATATTCTGAAACTCGCAAGCTAGTCTCTTACTTTCATTTAAATAGAAACTTTGCTCGGGAGATTCAAAACCAGAGAGACTTTCAAAGAGGTTAAGAGTTCACATATACTGTTATTACCACCAGCTCGCCCCCCTGATCACCAGCGACTGACTTGGATGTTTTGTGTGTTTGCACTCTCCAGCAGTTGCTGCACTGCTCTGCAGCTGGAAGACCACGGGATAGAGGCATTGTTTTGTATGTTAACACAGTCTATCCCGCTGAGGTAAAAATAGTTCCCAGCTCTATTCTCTCGCAGCAGAGCCAGCGATGGCTCAGCCAAAAACAATATTTGGACATGGCAGCAGATGTCCCCAAACAAGCCCTGGAGGACAGGCCTGCGAGGGGAACTTTTGGCATCGCCCGACTCCAGGGAGAAGGGAGAATAAGCTGGAAACAATGTGGTTTATGAGGACACTTGAGGGAGAGCATAAGTGCTAGCTTGTATCTCAACTCGAGACACTCGATGGGAGGCTCAAATTTATGGATGATGAAGAACCTGCCTCTTTAAATGAAGTGGGGGATAGTTCATTGAGTTCACCAACTAATTCCTAGTTGTATGTGTCTGCAGTCAGTCAGGGGACTTTTTCTTTGACTTGGGAGCTGAGAAACAGTTCTCTCCCCCTTTCCTTTGCATTTGTGAGTGCTTTGGTTTTTATGTGGTGTGGTATCGCTGAAACAGAAAATTACAGGAAATGAGCACCAATGCTTTCCTTTTAGACACAGATAGTCTGAATTCTGTGTGATTTCCCAGGCGTTGGGGTCTTTTGCGGCCTCCTTTTTCATAAGAGCTGCGTTTAGAATGGAGCTTCTCTACCAGATGATCATTGAATAGTGTAGTCTTACATGAAAAAATGCTGCACAGATTTCATGGAAAAACAATGTAAAGCCAAGACAGGATCCCCTACCTCGAGGATCTGACAAGTAAATCACTTTCAGACATATGGAAAGCATCATAAATTACACACACTTTTGTCCCAGATATACTGGCCTCTATTACAGATGATAAACCATTTTAGCAAAGAGAAAAGCTGTCACTGGTGAATGTCTTTCATAGGTATAGATTGAAATTGTAGCTTGGAGCATGTTCTTTGGTGATGTTTTATTGAGTGAAGGCAGTACTACATTTTTGTACAGTATACAAAGCAGTACTCAGACCGAGTCTTGCTTTTTAGGTGACAAAAGTTTCAGTTAACTGTTGATGAAATAATGTTTGCATCCTGCTTTAAGTTAACTTAACCAAGTGCTGTGACTGCCCAAAAATAAGCACAACTGCATTTATTGACACTTTGGCTGCTGCTCTAATATGGTTTTTAATGAGTGGATATTTCAGGGAGGACAAATTCAATGGAAATCTTTTATAATCTGTTCTAGAGGGTTAAAACATCTTATTTCATGTATCGTATTTTGCCATGTACCACTCAACACACCACACAAGCTACTGTAGATAAGAGAAAGTGATTGTATACCCAGTGAAAGTCAAGATAGATTCAAGTTATGCAGCCAGATCCTACTTTTTCTATAACTTCTTCCACCATTTGTCACATCGTTTCTCATGACTTCAGGAGACACTTCAACACCCCCAAGAGCTGCAGTGCTGATTTTCCATCTCAATCAGCAGTATCAGCGAGACAGAGAAACCTACACCACCTCCAGAGACCATCAGACAATGGCCCTCACATCAGTTTTTACTCCCCCTCCGCAACCAGGCTAACAAACTGTGACCTGGACCTGGCACCCTGACATGGCAGCGATTCAAATCGACAAGCTAAGAGACACGAGTGCTACATGATCCTGTTTTATTCTGGCAAGCGTATAATGCCTCCAACGTCACTGCCAAAACGCTGAGACAACAGGGACTGTAGGGGTTTTCTTTGTTTGAGCCATTAAAGACATATAATATCTAATGTCTTGCTTTCATGCACAGTATTCATGGCTTCTGTTGTTCAGTGAATAAACACTTCATTTGCACTACTTTCTGCTACCAATCTGTCTATATGATATGTTAATGACTGGCTAAAAAGCTTTTGTTGTCACAGGTGCAATAAAAACACCTGAGTGTCTTCCTTCTGGCCTTAAGTGAGTCAAACATAAGTTTGCGTGACATGAACAAGGGTGATAGGGTTGTTTTACAGTCATCAACAGATCTAACCAGCTGAACCAGAAATACATGAGGGTATATTTGAGGTTTAATGATTTTGGCCAATATTACAAAACACTGCATAATGATGTTGTTGAGCAAGATTGTGACAAGTGTAACAATGCAGGACCAGCATAGGTGGGTTCACTCCGCAGCAGTCACATGTAATTATACAGCTTAATACCGGCAACAGAAGTTGAGACACAATGTGGTGTTGTTCCACAGCTGTGTCCTACAGTGCCATCAGGAGAAAGGGAGAGAGCGAGGGGAAGGAAAAGGGCGACAGAGCAGCTCTCATTGTCACCATGTCTGGTTATTGTTCACACTCCTACACACGCAGCCCTCTGCCTCTGGGCTTTTATCGTGTAGTGGCACGTGAGCTACAGCTGAGAGGCCCTTTCTCTATCTGAGGAAAAGGCCACTTGGCTGCCGCTGAGTGAAGGTGAGGAAGGAAACTGTGACAAAACGGTCATGTGTAGAACTTCCTCACATAAAGCTGGTTGTGTACCAAGACATTTAAGGAGACATGTAGGCTGTAGAGTGTACTTTAGATTGTGGAAATTCAAACATCGCAGTGATATGCAGTAGTGCTACTAAAAAGTTGTATTGTCATATACAGACAGCAATTTAAAGGTGATGGGACCTACACCTAGATAGACCTGATGGGATCAAGTTAAACTGAATCTGTTCCACTGGTGGATTCATGGTTCTAATTGTTTGGCCTTTGATTGTTGTTCTCATTAAGACTGTTTTAGAAACAACTTAATTTTACAACTGGACTTGGGACCACCAACAACTAGTAGCAGGAGAGGTGATAAGAAAACAAGACTAAGAGACTAAGATTATCATGTTTGCCATCTTCGTTTAGCATATCAGCATGATAACAATTGGTACTTAACCCTAAACACAAAGTTCTTTAGTTTTGCAGGTGTGCAGTCTTATTCAGGTATTATATTGGCATGATAATGATAGATGAAAGGTCAGAGGACCATCGAAGTTAAGTTACCATTCATTGTGAGTGGATCCTCAGTGTCTAAACCAATGAATAACTCTTAGAGTCCTGAATATACCGTTATAGTAATATAATAAAGGAGACATTTAAAGGTTATTGATGCAGAGAAATGTTCTTCCTCTTAGTGCTTAACTTGTTGGTCATCTCACAACCTCTCATACTCACCTTGTGAACTACTAAGGTTTTGATTTCACTTTATATTTACAATATTCTTCTGAAATTTGTCTTGCATCCCAAGACATTTGCTGTTTCACATAAATAATGACATACATCATTTAACCAAATAACAAACAATACTGCAAGATTCAGCACTTCCAGTCCACACAGGAACACTGAGGGAACACTAATGAAATGGTGCATATTTGTATGAATAACTGTGATGTGTGAAGTGTCTACTTTCAGCTTAAATTTCCTCATTTTAAAGTTTTTTTCTACCTTTTTTGTCATTGTTTGATGTGACTTTTGGGAGCCACCCACTAAGTTGAATTGCATGCTTCTGACTGTATTGGAAGACAGCTCGGAATTAATAGTAATAAACTTATGATAATATTGAATTGAATGTATGCTGTCTTTTGATGAGCATGTTAACAATATAGGATTCTACTACAGGCTTAAACATGACACATTAGTATTAGACTCATTCTGTTTCAATAGGCTGCAAACCAAAACGTCCCTCCATGTGAGATTTCTCTGAAAGAGGCCTCATTGCTGAGAATATATTCTTGTTATGATCTCCAAAAGTCAAAGCCACTTACTGCAAACTACCAGATGAATTTAAAATGGTCCAACCGCTGGCCCTGATGTTGACAGTCATACAGCACATCACAGGCTCTGGTTCGTTTCAGAGGAGACACAGTAGTTTGGCCCGTCTCCAGAGGAAACAACATCTGGATTTTTGCTCTTAATGGGCTTTTCTTAAAGGTTAAAAGCAATGGTAATGGTGTGATGGTCTGTGTCTCCCTGAAATCATAAATCTCAGTCTAGTGATGATGGTGTAGCAGTGATACAGAGATTTTTAGACAATAAAACACAGTAATAAAACACTGAAATTGTTCAATCACAGGACTAAATGCTGCCAGTGTCGTCAGTGTATTTTTTAAAAAACCTTTATCCACATTTTGTAATGTAAACATGTCACTAATTCTATAAATAACACTTACTTGAAACACTGTATAACCATATGGCTTCTCTAAGTCGTTAGTGTGTCTCTCAGGGAGTTGAAGGCGACCATTTGAAACTCATGTCTCTCATTATTCACACTGCAGTTGTTTCAATCTCGTATTAAACTGTGGTTTAACAGCCAAGCTCAGCAGAAACCCACTGCAACCCAAAAGAAAAGTGGCAGTAGTAGAAGTGTAGGAAACCTAGGCTGATGGCAAAATTGCTTTTATAGTCAAATAAATCGACAGTTCATCACTGGGCACCAATTCATTTGTATATACGCACACACATATATATATATACACACACATACATATACATCATATATGTATATATATACAGCCTGATCTGTAAAGAATATAATTTCCTGCAAATAACTTGTCTTACATAACACAGTGTCCTGTGCTCTATATAATGAACATTGCAAACTTTTCTTTTATTAGAAACACAGCAGTGTTACTGTAGCAAATTGGTAAACATGGTGGAACACTTATCAGACAGACAGATTTTCCCCACAGGAGTTGATGAAGACCAAAAAAAAGAGCTGAAGGGGCAAATTGAAACTGGACTAACACTCATCATGTGGTCTGATTACAAATAAATTCCAGCTTTGCTCCATATCTCACTGATATATAAAAAGCAACTTTTAGCCAACATGTTGGCCGTAACAACTTTATAAGGTGATAATGTGTTAATGGTGCATTTTCAGATAGTTGAAAGGCCCCCAAGTGGTGAAAAAAATAATAATTAATACAGGTTAAAAACAAGCACAATAACCTGCAAAACTTTGTTCAACCCCGTATTAAGATTTTTTTTTATCATTAACCAGACCTCCTGCTCAATTTAAAAAGGTTTGATGCTGCTCTAATAAATGACTGATTCCCTGGTTGGATAAACAGTTGAGCCAATCGTTCAGTCTTTGTGCTAAGCTAGGCTTAAACATATCCTGACCAATATGACAACATGGCAATACATATGTCATGACTTAACACACAGGAAAATACATCAATTTGTAAATCCCACAATATGATGTTCACCTTGTGGGAAATGTTTGAATTAATAGAATTGTAATCAACTAATGTTTTTGTTACCAGATTTAAACAACTAACATGTGAGGCTTTTTTTTGTAAAAATCAGAAACTTTATGGCAAACAATGGTACAGTAGCTGTGTGTCTGACAACTTTAAAATGCAGATTAACCCACTCATATTAAGTCTCAGATCAAGTAGCCTTTTTTTCTTTTGTCTCATAGATATTGTCAGTGAATGACAGAATCTATGACATAAGGTCTCTTTCACACTGAGGATGTGTTGTCATTTGTCATAAATAGAGCGTGAAATGGTGGTCCCATCGAACAACTTTCCCACAGCTTGACAGACATGAAAACCTCGTGTCAGACACTGGCTGCTGTTGATAGTGTTGTGGTTTTAGATATCAGCATTTAAAGGGATAGATATGGTTTTAAATAAACCCACATGCACAGCACATGCTGCTGCACATGTTGTTTTGATCTTGAGATGACAAACCTTCTCACACAGACATTGGTTTCACTACCAGCCTCCTATTTTAACAATTGGGTTTTTGTTTTTGTGGATATTCAAGGACTTGTTTATTTCTCTTAGCTGTTGGATGGATTAACATGCAGTTTGGTGCAAACGTTCATGGTCTTTGTGAACTTTGGGAATTCTGTCACTTTTTCTCTAATGCCATCATTGGGTTAAAATTTCCATTTACACAATACTTTGGTTTGTCTTCCTGACAGTTTTTTAAAAAAGATTTTTAACAATTAGGATATTCTCTGTAGACTTGTGTCAGTTTCTCACATTCAAACTCTCAAAACCCATTGTAGATGATGCATAAAGGAACCCAAATATATTTTTTTAGTCTTTTTAATCAGCTTTATGTGAAAATATTCAAATTATTTTTCCTTTTTTGCTACTAGAACCACTAATGACAACGTTAAAGGTGCCATGGTACTCACTATTTTTATTTGAGGAGATCATGTGTTTGGTTGCGCATAGATGTGTATATGAGTGTGTGTGTGTGTGTGTGTGTGTGTGTGAGAGAGAGAGACTGTCCTATGCACATTTGTCATAATCTGCTTCTCTTCCTCCCTCCTATCTAGCTGTCTGTAAAGGATTCTCCTAAGGGGCCAATCAGACAGAGATGCATCTGTACAGGTGCAGCTGCTACAAAAACTCTTTGGCAAAGCTCATCAGGCAAAACAGCTGGATCACCTGTGGAGCGCGGCTGCGTGCATTACCACATGTACCCTCTCCCACTCACATACTATCTAACTCTCTCACAGTCCAGCAGCTAACTAGCTAGCTAGCCTATTTGTCATCATAGTGAAAACCATTATACTCATCGGTGAGATTCACTCGGCTGCTCAATGCAAACCCATGCCTGTGTTAATTGACTAGTATTTGAATAATGAGGTGACCTTGACAAATAAAGTTCATCGTAATTGCCTGATACATATAACGGATAACAAAGCACGCTTTTTTCTTGATTTGATTGGCTGTTTTGGCCAAGTGTGACATTGACAAGCAGATGTGACTCCACGCCTTGCAATGACAAGTTGAGAATGTTTTAACTTTATCTAATCTAATCTAATCTAAAAACCACTAGAAAAATACAACTCATGGTGCAAGAGAGAGGTGCACGCCAAGTAAGCTATGCCATAGGTAAACAATGATTTTGCTGCCACTGTGTTTCTAGCGATGAGTCTCTGTCTGATCAGACCCTCAGACATTCTAAGGACTTTTAAGACTAAATTGACACTTGGGTTCTTGTTTGTCTTGTCATGTTTTATTTTGAAGTGGTCTCATCTCCTCTTGTTTCTATTGCTTTACTTCCAGCCCTTGTGTGCTTTCCCACCTTTTGTCTTCACCTGTACCTGTATAGTCTCACCTGTCCTTATTTCTCTCGTCAGTCAGTCACTACTTATACCCGCCCAGATCCTGTGTTTCTGCTCAGCTCGTTTCAGTCCCTCTGTTTCATACCTGTGTTTTTGCACCTTGTACACCTGCCTGCCTATGTTAGCAGTGTAAATCTTTCTTATTAATAACTGAAGATTGTCATTCACTGCTGAAACTACTACAGAATACAATGAAAAACTAATATATCATGGTACAATATAGATTCAGCTTTATTGGTTGTTATTGAAGGCTCTCTATTCTCTGGAAATCTATGGTATTCTATGGTATGGTATGATATTCTATGGTAATCAATAGTATGATACAGTATTGTATAGTATTTATGTTTATCAGTGGTGTTCTATGCTATGGTACTCTATGGTAATGCATGGTATTGTAGTCTATGGTGGTATTATTCTTTCAATTGGATTGGGACTTACAGTAGTCAAGACACATGAATTACTATTTCCATCTCTGCTTGAGACACAGTGGACCTGAGCTTTGCAATGTTTCTCAAACAGCCTAGAATTTAAAACCACTTGGTCATAAAATTATTATTTATTTTCACATTTCATTACATTTTTCTGGTAAACATAAATTGCTGTTGCAAATGCACATGAACATAATTTTTTGGACACAGGGATGCCTCATGATATATGTAACCTTAACTGTTTGGCTGCAAAGCCCTCAAGCTGGATCACTACAACAAATGCTACATAGAAAAGGAGTTACAAGCCGTTAAGAGTTTCCCAGGGTCATAAATAGTGCTGTCAAAAACGGAACATCTTTCTGGTAACGTAACATTTTAATAAGCTTTATGTGACTTTTCTGACAGTTGACTAACATGGAGCTCCTGATTTGAAGGATTTCATTTCAAAGCCAACTTTTCCCACTATGAGTAAGCCTTATTAGAAAAAAACTGCACTGACTGTCACGGCATTGAATGATGGGGAGCTTGTCCATTTTGGCACAGGCTTAATTTCGTGTGGAGAACATTAAACTTCTGGTTGCTCAGCAGTGCACAGGGAAACAGCCTTTGGCTCCGCGACACTTACAAAAGGCCAAAAAGGGGAGCTGAGCAGAGCACACACAAACATGAGTAATGAAATCCAGCTGCTGGTGCACATACACAAACACACATACACACGTACACTGTTAGTGAAACAGCACGATTCGGTAGCCTGAAGATTCAAGAGGCAACATTATTATTAGCCCATTAGCTCTAGAGATTAAAACCAGGCCACTTTCTCTGTATGACAGTACTGGTGTTTTGTTTTAATACTTGTGTGACAAAAGACACACACCCAACACATACCTCTCTTTTTTTCTCCTACAATCACACACACACTTTCTGCATAAAAGGTTATTTGCAAATGCAAATGCCACAGCCTGCCTCGCCTCGTTGAAAGTTGTGGGTGATGAGGTTTTTGTGTAGAACTTTATGTTTGGCTCGTGTTGTGGTTTCGAATGATCACACTCACCTCCGCCTTGAAAACGCACAGCTACGAGAGACGTTATGGCGGCTTTGGTGAATAAAGTGTCTGTTCTGTTCACACACAGTGGTTTTAGAGAGAGGTGGGCCTCTAAAAAGTAATAGATGTAAGCAAATTTCAGTTGTTATCTATGTTGCAAGGAATTATGTGTGTGTTGTTTGCATTAAGAAGAAGACCATAAACAGGAGCAGGAGGACTTCCTCTCTTAAGCAGCTCTTTACATGAGCCTGGACAGTCACGCACAGGGGACTTTCCAGGCTCTTATCTACCAGAGGTGACATCACTGCCCATGGAGACTATCCTAACACAGAGACGCTTACAGCATGACAGGACATCTTAATGCAGTCCTTATTATGAGCTCACCACAGTGTTTAGGATAATGAAATGAAGACGGAAACGTATATTAACCTGCTTATTCTTTGTAAAAGGACTTTCAGTTGGTCAGTATTATTTTCATATATTTGTCCATTATGATTGCGTGTCATGATAACCTTTAATTCACCACCTCTGTTGTAACAGCAACAGTGGTATCACGTGTGTGCCCTACAGCTTTAAAAATAATTAAAAAAAAGCACAGAAATTAAACACAGGAGGTAGCTCCCTTGAAATCCCTGTAGCTATCGCAGAAAACTGCATATTTAATCTACTTCTTGGTCAACTTGCTGGCTGTGACATACCTAGAGGGGTGATAGTTATTCAAATATGGGGATAACTAAAGCACACTTTTTGTCTTTTACAGAAGGAATTCATGATGTTGCATTTCCATTATACACATCAAAAGTGACAGAAGTTACCGTGTAAAATCAGACAAAAGAAAGACAGTTTCAAAACCTGACATAGCATCTCACCTTCATCTTTGTTAGGTTTCAGAAATTGTCAGATAGCCCACCCAATTCTGATGTCTGAAGAGGTCAGGGGAGAGGTTTGAGACACTTTTCTACCTGCACTTTAGTCAGTGTACTCTGGGCCCCTAAATGCAGAAGAGTGAGGAACAATTTTAACGTATATAAATATGGCATGAACTGACAAGGTACACACTGTGGGGCGGTAGGAGACTCTACTATAGCAATGTGTATATGTGGTTAAGCACAACAGCTACAGTAATTCCCAGGGGAAAACTTTCTCCTCAGAGACGGGCACTCGACATTATTTCCTTTAAATGAAAGTTTTTTTCAAAAGCTATTGGAGGCTCGTGCTCCTTGCCCCGATGGACATTCATCTCGCTAAAGTCTGCTTGTCTCAAATCTCCCCAACAGAGCTGGTGAGAGCGTTTTATTATGAACAAAGTCATGATGGACCCAGACTATAAAGAAAATGCAGAATGTTCCTTTAAGTGTTGCAGTCAGGAATCTTCCCAGTGAGCATTTGTTGAAAGATAAGAAAAGCCCTTGCAGAGGCCAGCAGTCCATCACAGGACCCATCATCTTCATGGGTGTATATCAGCTTTAAGTGCCAGTGACCCGGCTAAAACCAACATGTATCATTATTTGATTGTCCTTATGCTCTGCTTTCTTAAGGTATTTAAGTAAAACCATGTAAAACTACAGACATTAAGTATGCACATCGCTGGGGTTTGTTTAGATAGCTCAATCACCTCTATCTATACAGTGAAAAGATATGGGAATCAGGTGGGAGCAGCTGTCATATTCTGCAAAGTTATTGTGCTAAATGTATAAACAACTTACTTATAATGCTGCCACCAAATGGTGTTCATGATTCACATTTAACAAGCACATAAATTCTGCAGCTCAAATAAAAAGGCTGTGGCAGGTTATAATTTCAGTGTCAGCTGAGGAAAATTGGGGGAACACTTTGGGGGCACCAGCTGTGTCTCCCCGTCCAGGCCAAAGTCTCAGCTGGGAATTTTTCTCTTTTACAAAGCTGAGAGGAAAACATAGAGTCACTGTAACCTGAGATCAGAGATGGAGGGAGTGAGATGGAGGGAACGTAGAAAAACAAATCCTTTCAATGCTGCCAGTGTGTGTTGAAGGGAGGGATGGATTAGTGCAGGGTGGGGTGGTGGAGCATCCCTCCCCCTCCTTAACAGATAACTCCACACTCGCACAGAGAGACAAAGAAGGAGGGAGGAGGTGCAAAAAGAAGAGAAGTAACATGCCATGATGATAAGAACACATAATAATACGTTACAGGATTGAAACCTCAAAATGGGCTGAAACTAAATAACTGATGTGATTTCTGATAACTACAGGGAACATTGTGGTGCCATGACTGTTCGGTGTGTCTGCGTTATGAAAAAAACATGTTGAACACTTCGTGCTTGAAAAACTAGAAACAAACTCTTTTTTTTTTTTTTAAACTCTTTATTTATGA
The DNA here is from genome assembly GCF_042242105.1 of Pempheris klunzingeri. Classification (NCBI taxonomy): domain Eukaryota; kingdom Metazoa; phylum Chordata; class Actinopteri; order Acropomatiformes; family Pempheridae; genus Pempheris; species Pempheris klunzingeri. Next base: position 10,388,604 of record NC_092029.1, read on the forward strand.
AACAAACTCTTTTTATTGTTAACATAGCACCATTAACTTTTAGGGGACATTTCAGCATTTGAATACCTAATAAGTAATGACGCCTCATCTGCACAGCTACATGAAACAAGTGACAATCAGCATGCAGTTTAGAAAACTATTCCATGTGGATGCTTGTACCTAAGTTTCATGAGAGAATGTTTCATTGAATAAAAGATACATTTTGCAACTGTCATTGGCATAATATTAATTACAGGATTGCAGATTTTTGAACTTGACTGAGCCAGGCTAGCTGTTTATGCTAAGCTAAGGTCTCCTGTCTCTGACTTCATTCTTAACTTAAAAAGTGGTATCGGTCCTCTCATTTAACTCTTGACAAGAAAAGCTGCATAGCATATTTCCCAATACTTACTCCCAATACTATTTCTCTAGCTGAGCACAAACACTGATGGTTGGGCCAGTGCTAGCAGTAGGCAGGACAACCAAACCAGGGGCTATCCAGAATATTGCAGATTTAAGAAAGATTATGGGACTATTGATTATTGTGTTTTACTCTTCCAATCAGTGAGGCTTAGTTTTGGACTTATTTACTTAAAACACTGGTGTTCCTTCATTGTTATGAGGTTGTCAGGATTCTCATTATCACTGTGCAGTCATAGAGAGAACCAGCTGTAACCCCACACTTGACCCCTCTGACCCACATCCCAATCTGCAGTCAAGACAAAAAGTAAAATATGTTCAGTAAGAAATGTGACTGTATGATACAGGCCTATCACCATTACTAACAAAGCTAATAGTAAAAAACATTTGTTGGTGAGACAGATGAAAAAGATTTTAAGAAATTACCCCGCATGCACGCACACACACAAAACAACTAACACCAACCAAAACAAAGGGGGATATCCTGTTTTTCCAGGGCCCACTCTTCCCAGAATAGCTCAGCATGGCAGGGAGGTTGTTATCGCTCTTATCTAAGCCCGCATTATAATGGTCTGTGTGGCAAGGAAACATCCCTTATTGTTTTCTCACAGGCTTCCTTTCAGACTAGGGGCTGTAGTGGCCCAGAGGGCCCGTCCTGCTCGTATCACTGTCGGTCTCCTCCTGCACTGCCCGTGTCATTAGGACATCGTATCTCCATCAGCGTTTAATATTACACAGACGACGCCCCCAACCTTATCTAAAGTGCATGAGGAGGAGGGTGTGTTGTATAAACACGCACAGACACAGACTTACAACACAATCTCATCATCTTCCACTTTTACTGGCACAGTGGCATGTGCACAACAATATCTGCTAAGGTTACACAACCTCTTAACACTTGACAACCAGTGAGTTGTGTCAGCAGTGTTTCAGAAGCTATAAGTAAATAGCAAAATCATGCATGAACTAACATGCCCCTTGTGCACATGCAATGCATATCTTACTTAGAATCCCATGCATCTATATGCGCTGCAGATTGCTTACACTCAGCTATGGTTTGTGTATCATAAACACACACACACACAAGCTACATTCACACATCAGCTGTGTCACTCCCATATCTGTGTCACTCCCCTGAGCGTGCCACTTCTCATATCCACACTCACTGATAGGCCGGTATGTGAAAGTATCACAGGCTCATAACAAGCAGCTTTACGCAGCAGCTGCTGCTCTGCTGCTCTGCTCCACCTTCCTCCATAAGTAAACCCACGCTCCAGGTATTTGTGGCATGCGATCCTGCCCAAGCCAGGGGCATTGTGCACTTGTGCAGGGTCAAGGCAAACTCCAGCAGAGGTCGAAAAGTCAGCAATTTGAACAGCAAGGTCAAAACCTTCAGTTGGAGGGCAGGTTGGGCAGAGGGTGTGAAATGGGATGGTGCTGCAGCTTCATTCCTTCCCAGTGGAGGAGCTTCACTCTCTCCAACAATGTGTACCCTGCTAAGGCGAAGATGTGTTTGTTGTGTTGTAAAGTTTGATCTGCTGGGACAATAGGGACTCTGGTCTTTGCTCCATTTGGCTCATGGTACATTTTCTATTTGCAGCATTACAAAATCTGCCCTCTGGTCTAGTAGACCTAGTAATGCCAAGTTGGATCATGTGTGTACATACAGTGTCTTCTGACCCTACATGCAGAGCTACATGACTGAAACGCACCACAAAATGTCCAACTATGATTTGAATTTCAAATTTCTATTGTTTCAGTTCTGGCCCTGATGCATCAATGCAACACAACCTAGAAGAAAAAAATAGAATAGGATACTATTTTTGAGCTACTTGGCATGCTCACTGATATATGTTTTGTTTTTTTATTTGAAATGTCAGTCAACAACGCTTGATGATTTATGGTCTGTAATGTGTTTCAGCTGCAAATGTCTGAACATAAAGTGACATCTTCATCTATGGAGTTTTGATACATAAAGGAAAAGAATTAGCAATCTTTGTTTATTCATCCCTCAGAGCAAAACTGAAGATCAAGACAAAACAAAAATGAGAGTGAGTGAACGCCCCCTCATGCAGACTCTGTCCAAATAGACTAATGTAAGGCTGTCCTATAATTTTGAATGTAAACATAGGTCTGTTGAATGTTATTGCCAGTAAATGCAAACAGAGACGTCCTCCCTGCTCACTTATAAGTCAAGGTCATTATGGTGGAGCAGCATTGACACCGAATTCACGGCATAGTGAAAGATGCGCACCTGTCTCTCAAACTGCCAGGGCCAACTGTCGAGGACAGACGGTCGTGGGAAAACTCGGAGCACGCTGTGCTGTGATGCTTTGTTAGTCTGTCTCAGCTGAGTGAAGAGATGATTTGCCAGCTGAGGGACATGAGCTAAATTTACGGCCCAGTGGAGCACTTGACTTGTCAAATGTGCCGCAGCTCTAAGTGTCAAATATAGGCAAGAATTATATTCTAATCTTCAGAGAGTATTTTTAGAAGAACTAATTTACTGATAAGCTGTCAGATTATGTAATCATCATGTAAATCTTGACAGAATGAAGAAAGGCCAAAGAGAACACAAGAAACTGAATCAACATGGTTGGCATCACAGAGAGCAGCTGAATTAGTTTTCAGAGCTTGTTGATACAAAGGCTTCCTGCACTTACTGTCATTACTGTCACTATCATTTTACAAGGCATTTGCCTTTTTTTTTGAGCATTTATAATAAATGATATTATAAATAATTAGTCAATTATTTCAACTTTCAACTACACAGAGACTACCTATTGAGCAACCTCTATTTGATGTTGAGTATTGCCTTTGCTGTGGTTCAGGGGAGGGCACACTGACACGGTTTGGCACACCACGTCTCACACATCACCCACACTGTCTGAACTATGACGGTGCAGGAGAGGTGTCTATCTCCAAACTGAGTTGGGCTGCACGTGATCCACCACAATTTTCAAGTGAACATTTCACCAGCGTCGTGTGATTTGAGGAACTCCCAAGGCTTTCATGTTAACTGGCACTTGTAAACTTGACGATGTGCAATGATGAGTGTGATGAAGTAGAAGTAGCCTATTGCAATCAGATCTGTGTGTCAATGCCACCGAAATTCAAAGTAACAATGGGTCCTTGATTTCCAAGGTATTTTTCAAGGTAGACAAAACTAGCGTCTTATTTCTAGCAGTCAAACATTGATTTTGCTGACTGAAATGACTACGATTACTGACAAATATTATTAGCTGTAACTAACTTAGCTCCATAAAATGGTTGAAAACTCCATCTCCTGCTGAGTTTTTAATGTTTCCAACTGACTAAAAAAGACACTTTATTTGTGCATGCATTGCTAAAAGGCTAATGCAAAAGCTGCATGTTCCAAGACAGCTGCAAGTTGCATCCCCAACAGTTGATGATAAATGTAGAATACATGAACATAAAGAAAAAGCATTGTTTTTGTATTGCAGTGTAAGATTAGTCAGTCTGACTGTTTAATATGGTCGACTGGCTGTGTATGTTACATACATTCCTTTATACTTTAAAAGTTTGTTTCCACTTTTAAGAGAAAGTAGAACTTCTGTACAGTGAGGAAATAATACAGCGTGGATGTGCTTAAACTAGGTGGGGTTTTTTTTCTCTTACTGTAAAGGGACACTTTTCAACCAGCTTTATATCATTACAGTGTGGGTAGTATATGCAAATGAGCAATGTTTAACCTCCATGTTGCCTGAACCCAGAGCTCCCCGCTCATTTGCCAGCAAAAATCCAGACTGTTCCTGGCTCTGAGGCTGTTGTTCCAACTACAGATTGTACTTGTGCATTTTTTGCAGGCCCGGCTCCAAGGACAGTCGAATGGAGAGAGGGGTTGTTCACAACTGCTCTAAAATCAAAACAGCCCATCCGTGTTTTTAGTTAGTCTTAAAGCAAAAGAAATACACCACCCTGCGTAATATCAGTCATACCAAGGCCCCATGCACACCACTTCAGCATGTGGAGAAAGCCAAAGCTTGACAGGCATGCTGTGCCGAGTTACGGTTGCTGAGCTATGTTTAGTCAATCGCTGTTCGGGAGTCGGGTTTAGCAAATTGCACAACCAGTTGTTGGCTTGTTAAATGAAAAGATGAGCTAATTGATAAGGCAACTAAATCAACTTAAGTGAAGCTTAAAGTTAAGGCAGGTCTTGCAGCCTCTGGTCTGCTGAGCTTAGAGGCAAATGCCTGCACTCATCCACCACCTGAGATGCAATTTCAGTGTCACACTCCAGCCTGTTTTTAATTCTGACACCTTTCAGAATTTTTCTTTGGTGGGAAAATGTATTACTCTCATAATAGAAAGAGCTCTTTTTTGTCAGGTCTATTCACAAATCACGATAAGTCATCAAGTCGGTTTTGGCAGGAAAAAGGGTGACAATTTGAGTAACTATCTAAATGGCTTCATTAACACTAGTTCTCTCCACAGATCTGCCTGGACCAAACAAAGTAATAAAAAAGTTGAATCATCAAAACTAAAGGTTATCACTTTGAAGTGGCTTCAGTTTTGTTGACAGTGTCTCTTAATTGGTCAGGGTGTGATGCCAAGACTCAATGTGAGAGTGAAGAAGTGAAGCGATGCCAGCAGAATAGCCAGGCCACAGGAGGAAGGAGTATTGTTCTTGGCTTGGACTGAAGCGACCAAATCCAGGCACCCAGATGGACTCCAGCAGGCTCCAGCAATAATACACACACCGAGAGAGAATAGAGGTCACGTCAGGATACGCTCACAATAAATCCATTGTGACTGGCTGTCTCTTTTCAAAGATATTTCACTGCTCGCAGACCTTATCTACCTCAGCACACTGAGGAGACCCTGTTGGTGAACAATTACTTTAAAATCTAAACAGAGACCAGGCACAAACAGCACAAGTGGAGGTTTTGAATTGTATAAAGGAGGATTTAAAGTGAGCTGAATGCAGAGCTCTGACTGGTCTGATTTATTTTATACATGCACCACAAACACACAATAACCTTCTCAATTAGGAAATCGACTGCCTTCTTTTGCTGTGTGTAAGCAATTCTGATATTCAGTCATTGTTGGGACCTTGTCCAAGATCTACTTCAGTGCTTCTTGATAAAATTCATTATGTAAGTACACCAGCACTGCAGTGTTTGAACCATTAAAGGGACCGGTGCATTAAAAACTGTGTAAAACAAGGACAAAAAAAATGCATGTGTAGTAGCTCCCTGTTGTTTGATTTAATTTTGACTGTAGAAAATAGATTATGTAAATCAATTTAAAATGCAGAACTTACTGCTACTTCTCTGCAAATTGTAAAAGTAGCATTTAACTAATTGCTTTGCAATCGCTGCAGACATCAACTGTGCAAAGTTTGCTGCCCCTAATGTGTATCTATGCAAGTAGGGCAGTGTGCAAACTCTAACAGGTTGCTCTTTGTTCTTATGATGTGTGTCTATCAACACACTGGCAGACTAATGTGACGCTGATTACGTAGAGTTGAATTATCATATCCCACAACATGTACTTGTGGTACTCTGTCTAGACAAATTCAGACAGATACGCACATGCAAATATAAAAAAAGAATATGCATGTGCAAACCGCAAAGTAAATTAAGGAAGGTGCGAACACAATAGAAATATGCCGCCCACAGAAAATCACACATCATCAGCCAACACAGAACTTAGTGTATATGTGTATATTAAAAGTGTAAGTGTATTATAGTGAATATTTACCCTGTTCAACCTTAATGGACTTCTTGGTATGACTCTCTCATTCTCTTTCTCTTTCTTTTTCTCTTTCTCTTTCTCTCTCTCTCTCTCTCTCTCTCTCTCTCTCTCTCTCTCTATGTCTCTCACATCCTTCTCTCTCTCTATCTCCACGTTTTTCTCTCAGGAAAACAAAAAACTGCAGCAGCCATAGCGACAGAGAGCAAAGGAAGACCTGGCCTGGGCCTGTCACCTTTGGAGCATCCTGATTGGTCGATGCCTGCTGTGTGAGCTTTGTTGCCGTGTGGACGGTGAGGCAGGCTGTTCTGTGAGCGTTGCCGTGGACGCAGAGCCATCTCAGCAGTCCTGTCAGAGCAGATTTACACCGCAGGCTCAAAGCTGATTTTTTTTCACTCCTGTGACACCTCTTGTAGCTGGATAGAGGAAACCTCAGAAAAACAATACATATTAAGTTCAGTGACATTGACAAAGGATCTGCTGACTTGAATATTTATTGACAGGAAATGTCAACAAGCCTTTTCAGACTAGAGAAAAATTGGACAGCCCTCTATTTTTTTCATATAAAACACTATGTAAGGACCAGCTTGTTGAGACATAACTGAAATAGTCAGTATGCAGTTTATACACTTATGCATCAGACTAAATGTGATTATGTTAACTTCTAGCAACAAGGCAAGTCAGTTGCACCAAGCAGACATCACACACCCAGGCACATTAATGAAACCATTTTCATTAAAAACAGAGCTTTAAAGTCCTTCTGGGGAATGAGTCTCTAAGTTTAAGTTGTGTTTCAATTGATTCCAGTAGTGAGGTACCCTGTTTTAAGACCTCTTGCATTGCTCTAAAAAATATTTTCTTCAGCGATTCAAATAGGTCTGCTGTTGAGCTCATTTGATGGCTTTGGATGGCCGGCTTTGGAAAAACAATCAATCCTATCAAAGCTTTTTAGGTGGGATTATGAATGGAGACATCATCTTTCTTGGCCATATCCTACGGGGAAAAAAAGCAGTAAAACAGTCACTCTGTTACTGTTGTCAGTAACTCTGATTATCAGTAGTGAGGTTGTAAAAGAAACCAGTCTTCCATACTTTTCATGGTATCATCGTAGCTTTGAGCTCAACTATGGATGTTAAATATCTCTGCAACAAGACCTTATGTATGAAAACACAGGTGTACTAGTGCCGTCTAGATGTCTGCGATGATGAACCACTGACCTCCTCATGTGACTCACAATGGTGACTAAAATAGCTGTCTTGAATGATTAATGGAATGACACTGTGGTAAATGGTGTCCAATGGTTAATGTGAAGCGATAACAGCATTGACATACACACTAACCCCATGTTTTAGAAAGTTTGTAATTTTTTTTTTTTTTCAGAATCCAATTTGAAGTTGAACAGAATACCTCTGTATCCTGTTCATTGTCACAGAGGGTGTTGGTGCATGATCCCAGCATGCACTGTGTCATCAGTTCATCACAGTGCTGTCTTTCATTCTCCCTCTAAAGTTCAGGTGGGAAACATTGCAGATGTGAATCAGCTTTCAGCACCATTGTTAGTCATCCTACCGTGATTTGTTATTGCCCTGTGGCAAAGTGGTGAAAGATGAGGTTAAAATACAGTGAATAACTACTGACAGTTGTTTCCTCCATAGGAAGAAGACATACAATGAGTTCTCTGATGCTGTTGTTCCCACACTTGGTCCAGAGGTGATGACTCCTCTGGCTCACTTTTGTCAGTATCTTGGATCCACAGTATTTTGATCCAGACTCCATGTGTCTGTCACAAATAACAGAGTGCAGATGAAGTCAGAACAAAACCCATAACTCTCATCCTGTTTCAACATTGTTTTTTCTGCACTGTGGATAGGATTGCAAGAGGGACCACTATTTTCATCTTAAATAACACTAATGGAACTGATCACAGTCATGTTTCCCATTGTACAAATAAGAGTATGCATGCACATCCAAACCAAAGAAGGCAGGTGTTGAGCAAAAACGGAACAAACAAAAAATATACAAATAAACCCCTTGCACACTGCAGGGCTCCACTGTCCACTTATTTATTACAGAATTGTGTGAGGTTTTGAGCACCACTCCTCTTCATCAGACTAAATATACACATGATACAGTCACAAGACAGAATCACATGTGCTGAGTCTCTAATGTCACAAAAAACTAGCACACAGTACATTGCATAACACATCATTATCCAGACATATATATATACGTGCATAACATCCATTTATATATGAATACATACACACACATGATAATGTACGTGTATCTGCATATATGATATTCAGAGGAAGTAACTGGCAAGTAGTGGCTCAAAGGAGTCACAAAAAGGAGCGAATGTTTATATTTGCTCACTGAGGCCCGTGGGTGTCATAGCGTCTATGGTGAAGATCCAGAAGAAGAAGAGGAAGAAGAAGATAATGTTAATGTCTACCCCCTCTAAGGGAGTTGGATGATTCCAAAATAACTTATAGCCAGCAGTATGGTTCATAAGACTGAAGCAGTTGGCTCTATGGGACCTGGGTCTTAATGGTACTAATGAGTATGAATACCTGAGATTGTGTTTTTAAAGCGCTCTGGAAGTTTTGCTTATATGCGTGCATTTCACATTGTTGCCATTTTTTAAACAGGTTGAAGACAAAGGCAAAGAAAACAAACACAGCACACAAAATGTGTTTGTATGATGAAGCGAGTTATCCCACACTGGCTTGGCAGGCAAAGGCAAACTTGAGAAGAGTGTGCAACTTGAAGGCAATATAAAACAACACTACTCCTCTTACCTTTCTTATCAAAGATTGCAAATTACATGAGCACCACTCAAGATCTCATTTAAACAAGAGACATGTCCACAAATAGTGCATTTTTTTAATATTCGTGGATCAGGATGTAAAAAATGTTACTTCTACAGTCCAACAGCACCATTTATGAACAGCGTGATAAATGCATTTCTAATTGTGTGTTTTTGACCACATGCACAGGCATGTTCCATGCAGCTGCAGAGTATGTGGTCTGTAATTACCTGCTAATGTGTCACAGCATAAGAGAGAGCCGTGACCCCCGATGGTCGTTAGATTCCCCAGAGAACAGCCCGAGGCTTTCTCACACTGCATTCAAGCTGAACTTTCAACTCACATCGGTGACACAAAGGATAATGGATAATAACCACACGCAGATATACACACACAAACCGTGCATATAATGAAAAGATTCACAAGCCCACAAAAAGCTCATTGACAAATGTCATTGACAATAACTGGCAATAACAGCTTCTTTCAGACACTTGGGGGCAGCAAACAAGTTGCGAACACAACACTGACACATCACGACCTTTTAATTTGATTTGATTTGGCAAGCATGTTACAAAACAGTTGCTTATTTACACATCCAGCAGTTACAGAGCAACATCATGTAAGTGTCTTATTAGCAAGCTAAGCTAATGCAGCTTAGCTTGCTAATAAGACACTTGCATCAACAGTATGTGAACACTCTTGACACTCTAGCATGATAAAGACATCAAGGATTTCACGGTGTGTTGTTGCTTGAAATGATTGTTTGCACATTCACCATGTTCTGGCCGGCTGGCTTGAAATTTTCCAATCTGAAGCCTCAAGGTCTCAGTTATAGATGCTCAAGCTTTGACATCAAAACCAGTGAATAATGCTGTCTTATTTCAAAGAATTCTAACTATTGCTTTAATATAATAATCGGCTTTTAATGAGGCTGTTATCCTAGTTCAGAGCAGCCCTGATTTATGTTTGCATTACTTATAACGACATAGTGAAGGAATTTCCCACTGAAGTCCCTTAAAATTGATTAAGATAAAGAGGATTTGGGACTCTCCCTGGGGGGATTTCTTTCAGAACATGAGACCAGGATAAAGCAGTAAAGTGGCATACATCATGGACCTATATGTTTCGTCCTAACTCTTTCTAACATGATTAGAGGAAATGTCCGAGATTATCAAAAATAGCTCAAAAGTTGCATTTGCAAAGCACAGTGTGTACTGTCGGTTTGAAGATGATGTGCTGCCGAGTAAATTAGTTATTTTATTTCATCAAAAATAGAAGGAATCCAGAGAAATCCAGAGTTATTAGAAATTATTTAAAGCCCTGACAGATTTGGCCCTGTGTCTCTTCATTTGGCTGCGCTAACATCTGCTGATCATAATTATCACTGAAAATAATGAATTGTTTAAACCTCTTTAAACAATCAACAGTTAACTTCAAATTTAATGAAAAAGAAAAACTTCTATGTCATCAGACTCTGTTCCTCATCATTTAGCACCCATAATCTCCCAAGACTTGTCCAACCATCTGAGATAAGTCCAGCTCGTCAGCGTTAACCTCCCTCCTCGCAGCCGTCAGGTGTAGTGTGTCCAACAGCTTTATTCATGCAGTAACACCAGCAGTGAGGTTCACGCAAAGGTAATTAATCTGGAAACCTAAGGCTGCTCCCCATTCACAGCACACTGGGTGGATAATTATAGCTACAGGCCTTTGGGGGTACAAGGGCAATGAAAGTGCTGAAAGACAGGCTTAAATGAGGGACTGAAAAGTTGTATTTAAAGTTTTTTTGCCTTCCAGAGTTTCATTTGCTCCTTTAACCAGCTGCCCTCGGGGAACAGGGAATTATACTGTGAGGAACAAAGCATAAAATTAAGGTTTTAAATTGTAATTTTTCTAAAAGAGACCATAAAGTCAATTTCAAAATCATCGTAAAGAAGTTAATGACCATATACCTCCTTTACCGCCAGACAGGCATGGCAGGAGGTTTGTGGTGGTGCAGGTGTGGAGCTGTGTAAATGATGGTGCTGATAGATGAGTTGAGAGGTCAAGGTCACAGTTCAAACCTGGAGGCCATGACTGCAAAATGACCATTTTTAACAGCATCTGTGGGATCAGCTTAAGCCCATCTGATAGGCATTAGACCGTGAAAAGTTCAGACCCCCTCTACTGTTTAGGTGATTGTCTAAATGACTGTCTGTCTCCATCAGAACATGGAGCCAATTGTTGTATTATTGATATCCAGCCATGGCAGCCCTCACAGCACCCTTCCCACAGACAGCCACTGTAAAACCACCTCTGCAAGGCTCTATCAGCTACGAATATTGAACACATATATCTCATCAAATTCCTCTCCCAGTTCCACCAGAAGGTAATAAAATATTGGTTTAACTGCATCATGTGGGTTTTTCCTCCATGATCATGTGACTACTTGTGGCCAGTATGTTCAATGCTTTTTATTGTTACGAGTGGCTGATGCACTATAATGTAGGGGACTGAAGCGTGTCATGAGGTGCACAGGTCATTTATAGGACTTATGAATCAATTTCTTCTTATTGATTTGTCAGGCATTAAGCTTTTCTTTTTCCCTTCTTTTTTAACAGCTTAATCACTTGATGAGACACAAGACAGTTTTAATGGCAAATAATAATGGTTTGTGTGAATTATTATTATTATTATTATTATCATTGCTGTTGTTGTTGTTAGTAGTAGTAGTAGTAGAAGTAGTCGTAGTAGTAGTAGTTGTAGTAGTAGTATTGTTGTCTCTGGTTGAAGTCACCAAGTATAGTTAACTATCAGTTTAATGTTTGGTCAACTGCTGATTCCACATTTAATTTCCATTGGCTGCTTCAGCTGAGATGAATACATGATTGCTGCATTCTGAAATACATGCATGACTATAACTGGACAGAAGAATATTTCATTAGGCTTTATGGATGAATGGAAAGCAACAGTCCATTGTAAATTAAATTGTTAAAATATGGTATATGCAATAGGCTGCAATTTGGCTTTGTGTTTACTATGTGGCATAAAACACATAGACCATGTGTTTTTTATAAAGGATTTGGGATTTTTTGAAGACAAAATGTCTCGGTAACTTGCTGTTTGCAAGGTTTGAACAGGTTTTCACACAAGAAAGAATTCTAATGGTAACAACAACTTGTTTTTCAGTGATTTTGGAAGTTTGAGGAAGTGTCTTGGTGCATTCACAGTGAGTCACTCACAGATAGAGACACCCACAGCCTGTCTAAATGAATATTTCCTGTGGCAGGCAAAAGTCCTTCATGTGGGTGTAAGTGCATCTCCCTGTGATTAAGCATTCACAGCGTACCAGGTCAAAATGATCAAGATCACCTGCAAACAAAACATAACTCATAGGAAATAATAAAGTTGTCAGAGGTTGTGACACCCATTGATTGGAAACTGCTATAATAATAAATTTAACAATAAGCCAGGAACAAGGGTCATGTTGAACTCTAATAAACTCTGATAAATGAGCAGCCAAGACTAATCAGACCCCATACCCTTAACCATGAACTGAGAAATAATTATCTATCTTCCGGCTTAATAATGTCTCCTGATATATTCAAAAGCTACATCTTAATTATTATAAGAGTTTCACTGAATATCATATCTCAACATTCATGGAGGAGATTAGTCGCATCAACATCAGTGATAAACTCGCTCTACAGGGTATCTCATTGTGAAACTTCTCCCTCCTTTGGTCCTCTGATGAAAAGCACGGCTCGGCATCCTGCTAATACTCTAATTAAAGCCAAACAGCCACACAGCTTGCTCCACCACATAATCAGTCAGCCCATTCACCAAGATTCATTTTCACAATGGCATGCATTATCTCCCTTATTCTGTCTTTATAAGAAGATTATTAGTTAAAATAGCCTGAACGTGATGTGTTTCATAATGTAGGAGGGGGCAGAGAGGCTTTTGTTCAAGAAGGTCAAGAAAACCTTTGGTGTGGTGTTTACAAAAACACGTCTTTAAAAACAATCTTGTTAGCTACACTAGGTGATGTTATTGGAATATTTTCTGAAATGTTACTTCAGAATCTTATTTTATTTCATTATATGAAATATTGGGACCCTCAGGGCCAAATGTCATGCCTTTAGACGAATAAGTGCTGCAGAAAGTCTCAGTCAGTATAAGGAAAAACCAGGGGTTGAATCTCTTCGCAAACAAAGAGACTCCACATATGTTGTCTATTCAAATGGGAAAATGCACTTGTTGAAGCCAACCAGCTGCAAATGCAATCAGTGGAGGCTGTTACAGGACTCTGTGAGGCGTGCCAAGATGTGAAGGTTTTTAACAGGCTTCAGCTGAAAAGAGTAGTTGCAAACTAAACCTGTCATTAAACACTGTCTGAGACAAATGTATCCTCACCAAATGCACAAGTAACTGCACACAAGCCAGGCCTGTTGTGGTGAGCCTGGGGTCAGGGCATGTCCCTGGGAGAAAAGCATGTGTGTAGTTAATATACATTTAATGTTGTAATATATCAGTGGTGATCAGCCTGGATCTTTTGCACAAAATTTATCATATTTGAAACTGTCCGTACTTCTGATATATGATGGCAATGTCAAATCAATCAATCAGTGCCTCAAAGTTCTTGAAGATACAAATTCACGCATCAACTGACTCAAATGCAGTAAACTTTTATAATTTTAGAGCAGCAATAAAAAACTAAAAAAAACACATGTTCAGTTTTAACCCACACAAGTCCTTCTCCATCTTCCACACATCTACGTCAAAGAGGACCATGCACTTTCGCTATGTTATGATCATTTTGACCCACTACATTGACAGTGGTGCTGTCATTAACGAAGATACACTGGCACACAAACAATACTTTTTGTCCCCCTCTTTCAGGTTTTATGGTAATGAAGTGGTGATAATTGTCAAACAATGTTGGTGATGATGTCTAAACCTATCACCTCTAACATGTTGGACCTTTCAATCCAATCATTATCTACCATAGTGTAAATCAAATTAAATAAAAGTGACATCCGATAAAATTTGATCAAAACTTGAGGGTCCATATCAACTGTAGCTATTTCTCAGAAGAGTGCTGCATGCTATAAAAGGGCCTTCGGTGTATGTATAGGTGTCTGCATCTTCCTCTGCAATTAAAAGTGTTGATCCAGTGCACATAATCTCTCCAAAAATGGCGGTGCAACGTATTTTTATTGAGCCTGCAGCATCAACACAAGTCAAGCAATAAAACAAAGCCCACTCACTTTTTCTTCAGTGGAAAAAATCAGACAATCAGGGGGCTACGCTTGCTACTTGCTAAATGACCAGTCATAACAGTGCACGATACTACATTTGATTGATGTGTTTGCATGATCCAGAAAATCCCCTTATTCTCTGCACTCACTAATATGATACCAATAGAGAGACAGGGTAGATTTTTTCTAAACAACAGGCTCATGTCTCCCAAAGAAGCTACCAAAATGTATCTAGTCCGTGTGGGTGGTTGGTGTGTGTAACAGAAAGAAGGTTCATACAGACAGGAACAAAACATTCAGTTCTCACAAATGATGCTGCTCCCCTGAGTGCCAATTAATAATAAATTACACGTATCACAAAGTTCACATGTTACAGACTGCAGATCAGAGTTCATAAAGTTCCTTAAAGTAACACTTTCTGGATTGTATAATTCTCTGCCAGACTATGATCTCTACTCCTTAGTAGGCTTTCACTTCCTTGCTGGACTAATGAGTGAAAATGCTGAAATGTCCTGAATAAAAAATGGGTTAACTCTTTAGCATCTGGCTGTAGTCAAATCTTGTCCTCAGTCAACCTTTTGGGATTTCCTGACATACTGTGCAAAACAAAATAGTTCAAGGGAAAGTAGGTGCACACTTGACTGATGCAAACCAGCTTTGATTGCACTTGTAACTGACTGCATGTTTTTTTCATCTTTGCAGCAAACCAATAATTCCACTGGAACTTTTCTGACATCACCTCTTTCTCACTTTCTAAGTGCTTGTGCTCAAAATCTGAGCAGCTGTTCCACTGTTTAACTCTGAGTGCATGCAAGTCTTCCTCTCTGTGCGCTGATGTGTGTGTGTGTGCACAATATGAAAATGTGATTGTGTGCCGACAGCTGCAGCTTCATTCTTACAGGTGTCATCTTGTCCAGGAAAGCCTGTATAAGGTTTCTGTACATTGTCAGAGCAGGTGCAATGAATTATCTTCCTGTGCACGTCTTTGTTAAACCCTCTTTTTCTGTAATCTTCTATATTTCCATCCTTTCTTTTCCCTCTTTCCAGCCTCAAGGCAGGATCTTTACTTATCCAAACTGTAACGTGACACTACAAGAGTATTACTTTCCTTAATGGTGGACAGGTTTCAGAGGTAGGAGATGGTTTCACTGTGTCTCTGGGTCAGGGTGGCAGAACTATCGTGATCGCAGCACATGCGGTTGAATAATTCACAGAAGTTTATCAGCTGATTGACAACATAAGTCTTAATTTGTGACGACACTTCAAGGAAAAGGGAAGTAGAATTACCACAGCAGGAAAGCGCAGGAAAGCGGGTTTGTGGTCACATACACACAGTGCTGATAGTGACTGAATGTAGTTGCAGTTGGAATTAACATCAAATTTCTCAGAGGGGTTTTTCACACCACACTCTCATCTCATGTTGTACAACTATTATGTTACAGTAACATCAAAGTCCCTTATATTTCTAAAAAGCTTTCTAGATAATACTAAAGGAGTGACAAAGCATACAAAATAAGACATGGTCCTGTGTTGCACTGTCATCCTGTCCTGCTTTTGTTTGTTGGCAGATAATCACTCAACTTTATTGCCAAACTCAAATGAATGGAAGTAAACTTTTATACATATACAACAAAGCCGTCATTACAATATTCCTCTAAAGCAGGGTAAAAACAAAATCCACATTATGCCTTTAATTTTATATTTTTATCTTTCCACTGTGACACAACAGCAAGAATTATATGATATTGCAAGCAGCACTTGCAGCAATTTGAGATTTTACAGGGAGTTATGTGGTGTCACCATTTCTTGACAAATAACAGATCATCCAGCGGCCTAGCACTTCTGTGCAGCATAGGTTGCAAATCACCATCAGTAAGCTTTAGCTTAAGTAGAGGTCTTTACTGGCACAATTGTAACAAACATGGCAATCTCACAGTGGAAACAAGGTTAATTCCAGGAAGCTGCCAACAGTTACCGACCTAACTGTTCACCTAGAAATACTTCAAGTGAGATATGTGATTTGATGATGAGTAAGTTTATATTTGTGTCATATACATAAGTAGAAGAAGATGCTGTAAGGGCACACTGGCTGTGTATGATGCAGTACAAGGCCTTGCTTGGCTCTGCTGATGGATTTTGTTGTGAGACTATTGTGGGGTCACTGCAGAGGCTCTGCCTGTCCCTTGGTCCAATTAAGCAGTAGAGCAATGAGCAAGTGTGAGACAGAGCACTTTTCTAACTTTCTGAGTTGAATTTGTTTGTGAAATATTTCTCTTTCATTCCCAGGTACAACAAATAGAAAAGGTTGCACAGCCTCAAACTAATCCACCCTGCTTACCCCTGAAGATAAATGGAAACCACAGTAAGTTGTGTGGTGTGTGTGACTCATTACTGAAGTGACCTTTAGGCTCCAGAATATGTGCAAAGCCTCCCAGTAGCTCACTTGGCTGAAACGTGCTCTCGTCACCACATGAATTTGAATAAAGACGTTTTGGGGGGGGGAAATATATAACAGTACTTATGATATTGCAGGTAATATTAACAATGGGCTCTACAGAAGAAATTTGGAGAAACGTTATTACATTACTGAGGGACAGCTTTAAATGTCACAACTAGATGTTTCTAAACATGAAATAATCAGCACTGAATAACAGAGACAGCGTGAACAAAGCAGGCAGAGGAACGGAGCAGACGGCCCCGGTGGAGAGAGTGTGTCGGACGCTTGTCTAGACGGCGAGCAAGATTCTTCCCGTCATTGTTGGTTGGCATTGAGGGGCTACAAAACAGGAAATAATCTCTGAGGGAAAACATACAGCTCTGAACATTAGAAAGTCAAGGACACATGCTGTAAAATACAGCATCAGAACATTATTTGAAACTTAATTTAAATTCTAAGACATAAGTGCTTTAACAAAGCACGAGCTTTTTTTTTCTTCTCTATAATTTGCAGCAATACTTTGTTTTACCTTTGCCTACTGAATACTTTTCATGTGGCCCATTAAAAACTGAAGAATGATCTGCAGTGATTCCAGATTTATGTATTGTTTATTGGTGTAAGTCATCTTTTGCTGGAAAATGTCATGTCCTGGTGGGGAGAGTAAAAATAATCTACAGCGGTGTGTTCATAATGGTCTCTTACGCCATCTGGTGTATACAGCATTCAGATTTGAAAGAGACTTCATGTTTTTTTTCTTTCAAGATGACATGTTTTTAAAAATTTCCTATACCTGTTTAACCTGTGTTCACGAAGAAGCACTGGTCTCCAGATTCTCAACAGATTCACACAAAATGGGTGCTAACATGATTGCATCATACAACTAATACACCAAAAAGATTATTATGATATCTGAGTCATTGATTTACAGTAATTATAACAGAATATTTTCCACTAAGCTAGAGACAAAACTCTTGAAAAACTGCTGTATGTTCAACTTGATACAGGCAAAAAACAACACCATCATGTGTGCTACGTTATTATTGACACCTGGTTTATATGAAGACAGAAAAACAGCAACAACACCTTATAATATTGAAGAATTGCTGTTGTTGCCGATCTATCTCCCTCTCCCCTGTGTTAACCTGTCACATGTGGTTTGTCTCATTTTTGGGATGGTGTTAATCAATTTGCAGATGTGACTGTCTAACACATTTATTATAATTCCTATCCTGATTGGTTATGACTCTAGCAAATACATGTTTGTTCATATATTTATATTAAATGTGTGAATTGATACCTGTTGTATTTTTAGCCAACTTACCTTTTTTACTTTTTTAAATATTAATTTAAACGTTTAGACAACATACAAGGAAAATAACGTGTAAGAAAAAAATCATGCTCGGTATGCAGTTTTGTCCCTGTTCGGCTACCGTCGTCGGCCACGTGATTATACGTCAGATTTTGTCCCTGCTATTTAGCGTTTAGCGGTGTAGCTAGAAGAACCGTCGTGTCTTTAATAACTTTTTTACTTGAATAAATCATCCAGCATGGAGATCGGGACAGAGATCAGCAAGAAAATACGAGTAAGTATTATTACAGGGGTGAATATGAGTGATTTGTTCCGTGCTTAAAGGCCGGTCAAGGTTAGTGTAGCATAGTAGTTGCTAGCTAACATTAGCTTGCTAACATTAGCATGCCGCTTGCAGTCGGGCAGAAAGGTATCAAGGTTTATTTACATGGCCGAGGAAGGGTGTGTATCACTTGATAACGTAACAGCAGGCAGTTTTACAGACGTGGTAGCAGCTTTTTGTATGATTTTGTGGTAACTTCTCTAATACCGTTATGTTAGTCACTACAGCCAGGTTCTCTCTCCGTGTTAGACAGTGCAATCTGTACAGTCCCTTTGGTGTGTTTCAGGCTGCTATAAAGGGCAAGCTTCAAGAGCTCGGAGCATATATCGGTAAGTGAATAAAATGCAGACTCGTATTACAGCCGCCTGGCACGCCAATGTATCATTAACATGCATGCTGTATGTCTCCCTTTTCAATCGATCTAGATGAAGAGCTTCCTGACTACATTATGGTGATGGTAGCAAACAAGAAAACCTCCCAACAGATGGCGGACGATCTCTCCCTTTTCCTTGGAAACAACACTATTAAATTCACAGCCTGGTACGATCAAAACAGCCAAAGAGATATATATTGTTCTATAGTTCTTGCCATAACATGGGTTTGTTCATTGATTTCAGGCTACAGGGAGTCCTCGAGAAGTTGAGATCTGTTGCAGTCGGTAAGGCAGACTATGCTGCATGCTTTCAACATTTACTAAACTTTTTTTTTACCAGAAGGGATAACTGTTTAATACTCCTTGATTATCTGGTTGTTACAGAGCCTGCGTCCCTCAGACATCAGCTCCAGTCTGACAGCGGTAATGTGGCTGGCAAGAGCCGATCATCTTTGAGTGAAGACAGCAGAGCAGATGAGCTGAAGGTGCTGACAGTGTCCAGCTCACGCTCTGATAGGACTGAAGCACGCGTGTCCAGCTCTGGCCATGAAAGCAGGTGCCTGAAGCAAAACTAGACTTTTTTTTCTTTCTCTGAAGTTCACTATTTTAATTTCATTGTTTTAAATGGTATGCATGCAGGGGCCTGTAAATGTAAAAATGTGTATACGTCTGTTTGTTAGCAGGAGAGGTACCTTGGAGAAGAGTTCGTCTCGACTTACCTCCACTGTCAAGCCCCTCATGGAGCCGCTACCCTCAGAGGCCGTTATTGACATTAAACCAGAGATGGATGATGACCTTATCGCTGAGGACCCCGTAGAGATGGGCAGCAATCATGGTCGAACACGTGGCACAGTTAGTAGACCCACAGTTGAAATTTACAGACCAGGTCAGAGCAAGTTGACGTCAAGCTCTGCGGACACATCTCGATCTACAGAGGGATCCTCTCACGCTAGGCAGCAGGATAGCAGAGGCAGCAGAACCTCCAGAACTGGATCCAGTAAGGTACCGTGGTTCCATGATCCTAGGACTATACGCAGTATCTTTGTTTATGATCCTCACTTTCTGTCAGACAGGTGTAGGTAAGGATCTGTCCTAATAATGTTCTGCCATCTTTGTTCAGCAGGAGGAGTTGTCACGGAAGCGTAAGGCGCCAGTAGCGAGTTCAGTGGTGCGAGTGAACCGAACAGCAGACGAGGACAGCGATGACGTGGAAGAGGAGGATACAGGCTATGGAGGCAGAGGCCTGTCCAGCAGAGTATCGCTACCCACAAAGCCAGAGCGCAAGTCAGTATGAACACCTCTCATGGTATTTTAGAACATTGAATAGTAGAATCCATGTGTATAATCGGTCTTATTTTACACAGCGGTAGTTATCATGTAAGACTTTTCACGGTCACCGAAAAGGAACAACAGAAGACGATCCGGCACTAACGTCATTTTCCGCCTGTCAGTCATGGGACTAACTTAACTTCTCAGATAACTGGCAGTCTTTGCTGGGTTTCAACAATAATGCAGTTTCTATTGTTTCAGACCTACCCTCCCTCCAGCAAAGCAAGCCAACAGGAATCTGATACTGAAGGCCATCTCTGAGGCCCAGGACTCAATCACCAAAACTACAGCCTACCCCACAAGTATGTTTACCGCGTAACCATGAACGTCTCATTTGCCGTTATCGCTTTCTTACATTGCCCCCCCCCCCCAGTTCCACAGAGGCAGACTGTTCCTGTGGCACCTCGTACTCGCTTGGCCAGCAGTGAAGAGATGACTGCCGCAATCCAGCTGGTCCAGGAGCACCTCCACAGCCTGGCCCCCAGGGTTCAGGCCTACACCTCCGCGGAGCTTCCTCTTTCTAGAACACCTGGTATGTGGAGAGTATGATTACTACAGCCCATGGGGTGCCTTTCGATGAGAACTGTGCCATCCTAAACCCAGAATCATAGTTAATATATATATGCTGAGTGCTTTTTAGATTAGAAATAACAACTGAAGGAACAAAATGTAGTCTTGTTTTTTTTATGTGACATTTTCCTCCCAGCTCCAGCAAGATCTTTAGCTTCACGCCTCCAGTTGGACTTAGCAGGGAGCAATGATGGCGAGCAGAATGACTATGGTATGTCTTTTTTTTTGCTCAGTTTTGCTTTCAGAAAGGTGATACAATAAATATTTCTTTTTATAAGAGATTACTCAAGTTGGAGCAATTAAAAGTACCAAGTAGTGATTAATATCCCAGAAGATGCTTAATGGCTTGTCAGTTAAATGCATTACACTGGGATGTCTGAGCTTGTGATGTACCTCTAGGCGCTGAGGTCGCCACTGGCAGTGAGGCAAAGGCATTTGATACCCGCTCCTTCATAATGAGTCGCCCGCAACTGCAAGAACCTGCAGCCAGAGGCCAGCAGCGTCTTCAGGTCAAAGACGAAGTCCAGTCTGCCTTACCACGTACAGTCCAGGCCAGGTACACTCACACATTTATAAGAGTATGCTCTCAGATCCGTCCACTGGCACATAGACATATGTATGTGCCATTGTTGGTCGGTTATATATTTTCTCTCTCTGATGCTAGTAAGGAGAGGGGTGACTCTGCCAGCCCCAAGTTCATAGTGACATTAGATGGGGTTCCGAGCCCGTTGGGAAATCTGGCAGAGTCTGAGATGGAGCTGGATGATGTGAGACCACCCGCAAAGGTCACCGAGGCGACCGTCCATGTCAACAGGGAGCCCAAAATCAGCGTCCTCCACAGATTACAGGGAGGAGTCCCGTCATCAGATGGTGAGTGGGTCTCTTCAGAATAATTCCTTTGCTGTAATTTGGGTGCTTTAGTAAAGGCTTGTGTTTTTTAATGAATTAAGGCTTTTGGCCTTGTCCTGTCCCTCACATCCCTTTACGGTCCGTCCTCTTTTGACAGACGATGTGATGGACGTTGACATGACAGAGGAGGATGCCATTCCTTTAAAGAAGCAGAGAACAATGGAGCGCTGCAAGTTCTGGCCTGTCTGTAAAAGTGGAGACGAGTGCTTGTACCATCACCCTACAACACAGTGCAAGTGAGTATTTTTGTTCATAAACTGAAGAAATCATAATGAAGCTAATTAGTTATTCATGATTTTTTTTTTTGTGTGTGTTTTTTTTTTTCCTGAAGGACTTTTCCCAGCTGTAAGTTTGGGGATAAATGCCTTTTTGTCCATCCCAACTGTAAGTACGACGCCAGATGTACCAAGCCGGACTGTCCCTTCACTCACGTCAGCCGCAGAAGCACGGTTGCTCCTCCGCCAAGGCCAGGTAGTCTATCATCACCTCTGATTAGACTCACACTGTTCAGCATCTCTCTGTTGGGCTTTATACCAATATACTCTTATACCAAGTGGTTTCTTCCAATGCTATTCTGGCATTACAGACTGAGGGAGAGCCAGAGTGGGATGCAGAGTGAACATTTAACGCAGTACGGTTTAGCACTGGTGGTAGTCCTTACTGTTCAATACCACAGTCACAGCATTGACTCTTGATCAACTCTTTCAACAGCTGTGATGCAAGCAAAGACTAGTTAATGTGTACTTGGATTTCTTTACTAAAGCATCACCACCGAGCAGATCTAAGCTTTGTTGTTCAGGAGGCGTTGAGATGTTTTAGTCTCTAACTTGACTCCTTGTGTTCACAGCTGTGCAGCCAGTGCAAACCTCTAGTGTGTGTCGCTTCTTCCCAGACTGCAAGAAGATGGACTGTCCGTTTTATCATCCCAAGGTAAAACACTTTGGTTCTCTTTTATTCGAAATTTTTCCTGTTTTATCTGTACTCATTCTTCCAGTCAGTACATTCTGCACAAGCCCTGAAGTGCTGTCTGACTCTCTACATGTTGGTGCTCTTGTCCACAGCCTTGTCGCTTCGCGGGGCAGTGCAAACGAGCCGGGTGTACCTTTTATCACCCAGCAACATCTGTGCCTCCGAGACACGCCCTGAAGTGGACAAAAACACAGAGCAGGTGAACAGATGGGGGGGCAGTACAAAATGAATGTCATATAATACTCAATTCAGTCTGGCTAATGATAAAAGTATAGTAGTTTTTGCTTGTACTAAATCCTGTCTGTCTTGTGTCTTCTCTTATAGCTAATAAAGTCCTGGGAGTCTGACTGGGAGTCTCATGGTTAATGTGAAGCTATGATAAATGTTCTGTATCCGTGTTCATGGATTTTCATTTACGGATTTAACTGTTCTTACATTTTATTTTAATGTATTGTTTGGACTTTTTTTTTTTTTTTTTTAAGAGAAGTCTTTTACAAGACAGTCAGGTTTTTTCGCTGATGCTCTCAAAATATTAAAATACTCCACAATGAACTTTACATTTGTCTCATCTCATCATTTGGCTCATGTTCTTAACGGTGTTATTTCATGGAGATGTTTCCCAAGTCGGCAGTTCAGCGGAGCTTTTCTTCTCTACCCGAGGTGAAGATCAGCTACGGATCACATGCAGCAGCATATTGCTGATAAAGCACAAAACAAAGAGCTAAACAAAATTATTTTTCATTTACTGTTTTAATGGAAAGAAAACAGTGTACAGGGAATGTATTTTCTTCCAGTAAACTCAACTACTGATCAACCATGAGATGACACACAAATACAGTTTTGCTTTGTTGGAGATGACGAGCATTTAACACTGCAGCTGTACACTGACTGCTTCCTTTCTTATTAAAATGTGGAAGAAAAGCAATTTATGAGCTACTGTCCACATGCAGAAATGTCTGACAATTTGTCCAACATCAGAATCACAACATTTGATGGTGGTTGACAGTTTGTGTGTTTTTTCTGGTTGTGAAACGCCAAGATTGAGGAGTAAAAGAACTGACAAATGATATTTTGTGTGGTTATTTTTTGTAATGTAAACTACTTTTCTGTAGGGGTCTGCTTATCCAAAAGTGATTTTTTTGAGAAGAGTGAAAGAAGCAAAACGCAGTCTTATCTGATTTTATTAAAAAAGTAATAACAGAGACTTCAAAATGAAAACATCTGTATGTTGCCTATTAGTTAATTTATAGATTTTCTCCGTAGTGAGCAGACTGAACAGAGGAGAATGAGGCTAAAAGTTTCAAACAGAAGGTAGAAACAGTACATTTATTTAATTCAATATTAAATATGTGAAAAAGAAGCACATTTTCGCCCAATTATCGATAACATTTTGAGGTTTTTCAGTCTTCATCTCTGCAGCTGCAATTTTATCTTCTGCCGTTCGAGGCCGCTGCAGCGTGCTGCGTGATGACGTCACTGTAGTGCAAGTCAAAAGCCCTGTGAGCTCGAAGCTTCATCGCCGGGTGCGGTGGCGCGCGCCTGTAATCCAAGCTACTGGGAGGCTGAGGCTGGCGGATCGTTTGAGCTCAGGAGTTCTGAGCTGCAGCGGACTATGCCGATCGGGTGTCCGCACTAAGCTCGGTATCGATATGGTGCTCCTGGGGGAGCTCGGGACCACCAGGTCGTCTAAGGAGGGGTGCACCGGCCCAGGTCGGAAACGGAGCAGGTCAAAGCCCCCGTGCCGCTCAGTAGTGGGTTCGCGCCTGTGAATAGACGCTGTAGTGCAGCCTGAGTAATACAGCGAAACCCAGTCTTTTTACACCAGCAGCACAGCACACACACTCACACACTGAATCTTTACACCGCACAGCAGCTTCATCACCGCCTCTTCATCATCTTATTGCTTTAAAAATCCTCCACAAACCTGCTGTTCCGCCTGTCATACACCGCCTCCTCCTGGAGGACACCTGCAACTACACCAACCACTCCGAGGACCTCTCATGGTGTCCTGCAGGTGGAGGCAAACTAAAACTACAAACATGAACCAGCTTCCTGTTCAGTTGCACATGATCACACTTTTCCATCCACTTTCATCAGAGTTTTTAGTGGTGACAGTTTTGTTCAAGTGACAATTCAAATAATGGAAACACAACACAGAGACACTGTGGAAAGTGTCTGCAGAGTTAAAAATGTGGCGTGAAAACAGTTTTCACAGTTTTCTGACCTGAGCCCACTGATTATTTACACCTTAAAATATCCATCTGATTCCCCTGCCAACGTGCTTTTTCCATGTAAAGTGAGTATTCATGTTGCAGCATTTTACCCCAGCATGAAGCTACCTGACGTTAACTCATGGATGTATTCGGTAATGTTGCTTCAAGGGAAATAATATAAATAACTACTGTGTAAGTACATGAATTGCTTGACATTTATAAATGGATGGAAAAGAGGTCTAATGACATAGGTGTCATGCTGTGTATCCTGTAAACTGTGCCGCAGTTTGTGGCACTTAAACAGCTTAAACATTAAATAAAAGTTGCTTTAACTGGTTTTAGGGGGGCTTACATCAGGTCCATGCCAGAGAAATACTTCAGCCGCTGTGTTTTCTTACTCAGACTTTTTTTTTTTGTCGGTCGTCTAATTAAGTGGACAAAAAGCAAAGATCCTCTTCCAGCCAGCTTTACTTTACATGTTCAGAAAAAGGACAAAATCCCACAGGGTGATTGTTCTTCCCTCAGTGTCAGTACTGTAGATCTAACTGAGATGTTATATCTGGGTTAGATATTTCTCACTGAGGTTTGATGACATGGAGGTTACTTTTAGATTTTACAATTTTGTGGCTGGGATTGTCTGTATAAACTGATTAAAATGCTTACACTGAGTGGATTCAGCCAAAAATTAACGGAGTCATGCAGGTATGTGAACTTCATCAAATATGATGGACTGCCACATTTAGAAACAGTTAGATGTAGAGGAGTTTTTTCTTTTCTTTTTTACGGGTCAAGGTGCAGTCTGAACAGGTGAGTTTCTCAGTCTGTGATGGAAGACGTCTACAGTTTCTGCTGTCATTGGGAATATTGTTCCACCATTATGAAGCCAGGACAGCAGTGTGATGTGGACAGGTTTGACCATGTCCCCTGAGCCATCAGCAGCACACTGGGGAAGAACCTGCCACTTGAATCGGATTCAAGCAGTCACTGCTGGTCTCGTAGAGGTGGAGGTATAGGTTGTATTGTATTCTTCATCTTTATTCCCTGACAAAAAATTCAGCTGCTCTGGCTATCCTACATCGACTCCACCTGGAGGACACCTGCAACTACAACAACCACTCTGAGGACTTCTCATGTCCTGCTGGTGGAGGAAAACTACAAAGCGAGCATGCTTCAGTTAAACTGTCTGTTGAGATATGCGGCACACGGAAGCATTACAAAGTTCAGGCTTTTATAAGTGCTGTAATGTTGATGGTTGATAATGCTGCTAAAATGTGACACTAACAACTTGTTACCAATATTTCCAACATAATTTCTGATTCTCAGTATTACACAAGAATCAGTGATGTATGTGTTTTCATAATGGCTGCTCACATCCAGTAGATCCTCATACAATATGGTTTAATTATTCCTATTCATATCATACTCATTTAATTGTTCATTAAAATAAAACAGGCTTCATTGGCATTGACATGTATTGCCAAAGCACAATGTGAATGAACAAAATCAACAAAATAAATTTGTGAACAGCAACACAAGCCAAATGTCAATCAAGTCAGTGACAAATATGAAAGATGTACTAGTATAATATTTGTTTTTACAAAGTTTGTTTTATTTTGTTTTACTACATGTGAAATCTTTGTACTCTAATGTTGTACTTGTCCACACCATCACTTTAGAATCAAGCATACAGGCTCTTGTTCAGGGCCTGAATGGTTGTGTGGTCCTACACACTAAACAAACTCCACCTCACACAAAATAAGATGTAAGACCAGCTCATCACTGGCCCTCTAACACTAATGTTCCAAAGATACTCCGTTGTCTGTCATGGCTGACTGCTGCAGCTAAATTAGCATCCAGTCTTCTTATATTTGCATATTTAATGGAAAACAGAATATCTTTTACAGAATATCTTCTACAGACAGGTCTAAGGAACAATCACCAAACCAGACAGGTCAGCATTAGCCAAAAACAAATCAACTTAAAAACCCACACATTTATGGAGCCTTCTGCCAATGGAAGTTTATTACTCATGCACATTAAACAAATCAGAAGCAAATACATGTTCACAGAATCATTCAAACAGAAAGTACCGAGAGAGACCACAAAGCAGGAATGATGCCACTTGGTATGATGGTCTGTTTAAGATTTCAACTAAATAGTTCGCTTGACAACTTTGTACGTGTTGTCAAAGTCAAGATAAGACATAAGACAGACCTTATTTATCCCACACCGGAGAAATGTACTTTTTACAGCAACAGAGGAAACAGAAAAGGTTCCGAAATAAAGTGTCTGTAGCAGAATTAGTGCAAAAACAAGGTATGTCACAAAATGTAAAAATAGATGCAAATATAAAATATAAGAGAAAAACTATAAATATACAGTATAATAAAATAAATACATGTGTGTATTGTACAGGATATTGTGAGTGTCGTGTGTGTTATCTCGTATCTTGATTAATTTGACTATATATCTCAACTATCTGTACCACTCAAGGTTTGCCTGTACGTCTGTATGCTGCCAGTATCTGCATAACTTTATGTAGACCCCAGAAGACTAGCAACCACGGTAGCTAATGCTAATGCTAACGGGAACCCAAAGAAAGAATAAAGAATCGGCCCTGGGATGTGATCATCCATAATCAGACAGAAGTCTCAGATGCCATCAGAGGGTTATAACCTTCTGTTTTAGGATGCGTCTTCCCATGGTGATCTAGTTGTGACAGAATTACAGATTTTTAAATGGATTACTTTTGGTCCTCAGCTCACGAGGGAGTGTTCATATCTAGATTGATGCACCGTGCAAGTGATACAACATTTTGGAATAACTTCAGTGGCTTCAAAGTCAGAAATGTTCCTGTCCTCTCATTTTCAAGCAAAGAACAACCTAAAGCGTATTGCTAAACCTGAAAACTATGCAAGATGGGAAATCTACCACAATGTTGTTTCCCAGACTAACAAAGAGACATGCTGTGTTTTTTTTTGGCATGACAAACAGGTGACATTTGTGGTCAACCACAAACTATACCAGTGGCAATATAGTATTTCAGCTGCAGTTATTGTTCACTTCATAAGATGACTTGAAGATAATAGGCTGGACTTTACACTTTTCTTCAATGAGTCATAACTGGCCTTTGTTTTGAAGTCATTATCTGTGTTCAGTAAAACTCACAATGTGCGTATTGGGGTTGTTTTTACGGTCATCACCTCAATAATTTGGTGCTTATTATTAGAAACCTCCCAGAGTCATTTCTAAGGAAGAGACACCACAAATGAGGGCATCTCAGCTTGTAATCTCAATAAATAGCCCTTTAGGGGGTTTTCCAAGTAAAAGTAAGGCCTGAAGAAGAGGTGCGACTACCGCAGCAGTAGGAGAAATGAAAACACTAAACAAGTTGTCTCTGTTTTAATAATCAGGTGTACCTCCATCTCAGACATTAAGACATTATTTAGACATACAAACAAATAAAAACAATTCCTCTTTACATAATTTGAAATAATCACTATGCGCCCAACATTTTAAAGATTTTATGGTTTGAAATAATTTGTCTGAAAGTGGCATTTGAGAAGTCCAAGACATGTCGTATATCTTGCACACTGAGGTCATTTAGGGTTTAGAAATAAACTCAGTACAGAAATTGGGCCGCACTAAGTCAAAGCTGTGGACTTGTTTTGTTTTTCTATATTTGCACTGTATTGTGTCTGTGTCCTGGTTAAAGCAGAATTTGACTAATCAGCTTTCCTCTTCGTTCTCTCTTTTCTTTTTACAGTCTCAACTCTTTTGGACAGCGTTAAATGCCAAGCATTAGAAATGTCTGCCCTTGCCCAAGCGCTTCAAAATTCCTGTGATGGTAGAACATGTTTTTGTGTGGGAGGGCTGTTCTGCCAAGCAAAGCTGTTTTGGTCCTGATTCTTTTGCTTTTTTTTTCTCACAAGAAAATCTTGTTCTTGCATCACCAAATGCTACCTCGTGATGGGGGCAAACAAGAACATAATACAAGAGCTGACTTAAATTAGGATTTTGTCGGAGGTTAAAGCTGCAGTATGTTTCAGACAAACACATAATTCTTAGCTAGGCGCTGAACACCTTTTCGAAAGTCATAAGGTGGGAACACGCCACCAATGTGTGCATTCTGTCACTTTAACCTCCTCAAAAAGTACATCTTCTAAAAGATTCCCCACCCTTTATCATCTTCACAGACAGTGATTGAGCGCAAAAGACAAAGGGAATTCTAGGTGGGGTTTTGGGGAGCCCCTTGAGTATTTCTCAATGCCCAAGCCCTCAACTTTGCTTCACCTTACTGCAGCTGTTGTGTCGCAAAGCAAGAAAGCGTGGTACAGTTCTGGAAATTACCATGAAGCATGTGTAAAGACTCAAAAGGTAGTCATCCATGTGGAGTTTTAGGATGCGCTGTCTCATGAGGATTTGGTCGAAACCTGATATCATATGTGGCTGATAAAAAAAGAGGAAGAGGGAATGTCCATTATGCCTGTCTAACACATTTGCACCCAGACACATGCCCCCACACACACACGTATAAAATCTGAAAAAAAATAGGAAATATGAAAAAAAGGTTGCAGCAGGGTTAATGTCTTGTTTTAAGGAGAGAGATGGTTTTCCTCTAATTTTGATAGTGTTGTGACCAAATATTATCTCCACATGAAAGCATTATTTTTTTACCGTCAGTCTGGTTGGTAAGTATTTGAAATGTTTTCAGGCAATGTCCACCCATATTTATTCAAATTGCAAGTTAACCCCTCAAAATGTTATTTTTCTGGAGTTTACAAGATTACCTTATGTGCTTTAACTTTCCATCAGACACGTGACTTCCAGTCTAATGCAACTTACCCAGATTTTTACCAGAAGCCACATCAGACACAGCTAATTAGGCAGACAGCTAGTCTCACAGTGTATGTGTGTCACAGAGAGAGAGAGAGAGAGAGAGATAAAGGAAGAGAGCATGAGCGAGAGAGAGAAGGAGGAGTGACAGAGAGGAAAAGAAAAGAGGGAAGAAAGAGACTCATTAAGCCAAGTTCTTCTCAGCACTCGTTCTGCTACACAGACTCTCTCTCTTTCTTTCTCTCTCTCTCTCTCTCTCTCTCTCTCTCATACACACACTGACACACCGCATACACATACTCAAAAACACAAAGCAGAAGTGGACAAAGACACACGGTTTCAGTTGCCGCGGTTGGCTATGGCTCAGGGCTCTGACAGCAATGACACAAGTTACAAGTCGCCATCACCTGGAAGCAGGCCGGTAAGTGTGCTCCTCCATTCTCACTATTCTAGTCAGTTTACCTGGTTTAAAGCTGTTGTCACTGAAGATCTATAGACACATTCAGAAGTACAGTTTACATATAAATCCTGTGAATTGATTGCTACATATCTCAGCTAAATTCTTGATTGAATGTGCTTGATGCATATTTGGTGAGCAGCAACACAGCCTCAAAGGGACACAAGTCCTGTCTGTGGGCTCTTTTCACAGTTGCTCAGAGTGTTTCACTTGCACACATGGGCTGCAGGCATGACTCGCTTCGAGTGTAGGCTTTTGTGAATTGCAAAATTCATCACTTGCCTAAGTAGTGGGAATCCTTTGTTTTTGCAAGTCCTCAAACTGTGAAGGACTAGAGAGCTGTCAGGAACAGACAGTGTGCTAAATACAGTTTGTACTGTACGTTACTGTGCATGTGAGACTCATCATCCTCAGTGCTGACTGCTTTCACGTGTGTGCCTGTCTTCTAGCACATTGTTGCTCCTTTTCTTGCTCTAGAGGGTTGTGGAAATAAAACATTCAAGTGCAGTTTTTATACATGCGAGAAGCTGGCAGCCTCACTTTTTGTGGATGAATCAGTATCAACTCTTTTTGGTAATACCTCAGTTGAGGTTTCAAAAGACGTTTGATAATCTATTTGTTATCTCTTTGATGTCCAACTGACTCAGCATTTTGAAATAAGATTAGTTATTACGATACCAAGAAAATCGAGTGTTAAGGACATGAAACAGGGTGTGTTAAACCCAACCGATGACTCAGCCACTCCCCGGCACTGCCCTTCCCATTAGGTGTTAAGTTAAGCCCATCTTCCAGTTGACACATAAACCGACCAAGACGAAGACGTCGGTCTGATCTTAATCAAAAAATTCACTTTCTTGAGGTATGGGAAGCCGTAGAATCAGTGATGATGCTTATGTCACTGTACACTCATTAACCGACAACATGTGTGTTTTCTTAGAGCTCCTCAGATGATGCAAAGAAGGTGATGCGGCGGGAGAAGAACCGGATCGCTGCTCAGAAGAGCAGGATGAGACAAACTCAGAAAGCTGACAGCCTGCACTTGGTGAGGAGACCGTTCTCTGCAACACACACTCACGCACAACAATACTGACTTGTGCTTCTTATGACATTCATGAGACACAAGCAAAACATGAATGAGAATTACATGGCATTAAAAACATGGCATTAAATGTAAAACCACTGTTCCTCAATAAAGGCATGCACAAGTTTTAGTAGGACAATCAAAGGTGGAAAATTAAAGGATTATCATTATCATCATTAATTGCTTTACTGTACTGCGATGCTGGTTGCAAATCCGGTCACATATATAGTAGGTACACACTGTGGGATGTTTAGCAGATATAGCATTAGTTAGTTAGCATCTCAAAAGAACAATGATGTTTGTGTCAGCCCAAAGGCTCTGTGATTTTCCATAATATATGGGCATGGACTTACTGTAACGACCTGTAAGGCTGTCTACGAGCACAGGCAGCGCTTACAAGCCTCTGGGAATTGGTTTGTACTATATTTACAAAATGCTACCTGACCATGTGGCGATGTGTCATGGCTTCTGTTAGGCTGCACACTTGGACGCTGCTCTGTGTGTTTGCAGAAGCTTAAGGAATAAATTAGCACGTGTGGGCAATCACTCCCTTTTGCTGCAGAATCCAGCACCAGAGATTTCAGCGCTGAATATGATAACTGAAGTATGTTTGGGCGAGCCGCTATGTTTATTAGTCCCAGTATTTTCTAATGGAGCTCAGGTCGTGTGACAGTTGGTGGATCACTCACACTCATTTCAGCTTTCGCTTGTTTGACTCGGCACTAAATGAGTCTTTTTTTTCATTAACTAAAGCGTCATGAAGTGTCTAAGCATGTCTTCTGTTCTACCTCCAGACACCTGGATTGCTTGGTTTAGGTATTTACCCATGAGAGTTCATTTTTAAATTTTAAGTGACCCAACCTGTGTATGCAGCAGGACTGCAAACACAACAACTTATCCAGTAATTACATGATTTTCTTATGAATCCTTTATAACCTGCGGTAACTCTGCACATTTACACATACTGACCACATATCCACCTTTTGTGTGTGTGTGGCGTCCTTGTGCTGCACTGCGCTCTGTCACCATGATGATTTCAGAGCAGTTGTTTCTGTGAACTTTATCATACAAACTAAAGAGGTTTTAACCTTCAGAAAAGTCATAATGTAGGCAGCAGTAGATCCATTGATCTGAGCTCACGATAGCCCTTCCCAAGAATTACTGTGTATATTATCTATCTCTTGTCAGAGTCACGGAGAACACCAGGGGACCACAGAGCATAGTCTGTGGTTTTGCTTTCATCGTCTCACTAGATAAACAGGAAGGCGAATTTTCCCTCTCTGTGACACGATGGTGTGTTTCCTGTTTCTTCAATAGTATTTTTTTCTTCTGTGTAAATGAGGCTGAAATTGTATGTCGTGGGCAGGAGGGGAGAAAAGACAGTCACTTCTTGTAAAGACCTGATAGCAGTGGGCTGTATTTGGCTAAGTGACGCAAGTACAGGGGTTTGCCCAAACGTTCTGTGACAGTAAGGACCCACAGCTCAGTATTATGATCTTACGGCCATGGTGTGATGACCTTTTCATACTGAAGTGGAAGATTTCTCCCCTGCTATTCCCACATCAAAAAAAAAAAAAAAAAACCAATGCTTTACATATATTATGTCAAAGTTGATGATTGAAAAAAAAAGAAAAAAGAAATGTGTTGGAAAATGTACTTACATCAACCAAAATGCTATAAAAGGAGCTTTTCAGATTGTGGTGCTGCAGGCAGTTTATATTGTAACATTTGTGTTCGAATCAGTATACATATGTTGATGTTTAAGGACAATGCACTTTTTTAAACAACACAAACACACACGACATTTTTTGCTAAAGGGGTCACATATGTACCACATTTCATGGCAAACAATCCAATAGTCGAGTGAGACATTACACACAGAATCACAAATGCCGGCCTCATAATTGTGCTAGATTAAAAGTCAGGGGATTACAAAAGTCTGTAGGACTGGGGACAACGATTGTCCTTCCAATATTTGTTAAGATATATCAATCTGGACCTGAGATGTGGACAGACAGACAGACATAGAGCAAATACATTTATTTGATAGGGTAAAGTATATCTTGATTTGTGATTATAGCACTAAAACATGTAGAAGTACCTGTATGGAAACATAATATGCTGCACATTTGACTCTTCATCATCAAGAGTTGAAGAGTTATGTCATTCAATCAGACTTAACCACACAATAAATGGCTTCCATTCCTAAAAAAAAACGACATTTCTGCTCAAACATCCCGCCCCTGTGTATTTCCAGGAGAGTGAGAACCTGGAGAAGGAGAACGCTGCCCTGAGGAAGGAGGTGAAGCAGCTGACGGAGGAGGCCAAGTATCTGTCATCTGTGCTGAGCAGCCATGAACCTCTGTGCACCGGCCTGACTCCTCAGACCCCCGACCTCCTCTACCCTCCTCATCACAGCAGCTACCACCACCAGCACATCACTGTACCACACTACCAGCACTGACCTGAGTGACTACTGAGACGGCCGAAGATGTGCTGCGAACAGATGACTGACCTCAATGGAGTGAAAGACTGTCCATAAATGTTAATCATTGTTCAAAATCGATCAAGGAATAACATGACAGGCCAATATGTGTGCCAAACAGTGACAGTACGGAACCCAAACTGTAACATGTGGAATTCAAAAGTATTTATTTTGCTTCTGCTCATCTCTTTTGCTTGATCTGTGTGTGAACTTAAACAGCTCAA
Organism: Pempheris klunzingeri; assembly: GCF_042242105.1. Taxonomy (NCBI): domain Eukaryota; kingdom Metazoa; phylum Chordata; class Actinopteri; order Acropomatiformes; family Pempheridae; genus Pempheris; species Pempheris klunzingeri. Next base: position 10,422,276 of record NC_092029.1, read on the forward strand.
GGAGTAGAATTATCAACCAGTCTATGTTTACATTGGGAGAACCTACTGTGTGTTCAGGCGACTCAAACAAAACAGTATTTTTGTAAATTGCTTGTTTTTAGTGTCATGGAGCGCACCTCTGTCATCTTGCCATGTTTTGAGTTTCATGCTTGTTAATGTATTTCAGTATGTACATGTAGATCGATGATGCTCAGGAGCTTTTGACAGATTTGATTGTGGACAAACAAGAATGTAAAGTCAAGATCCTAAAAAGGCTAAGATGTACCAAATAGAAATGGCTGGCAGGGAAGAGCGGGCATTCAAAGGGTCTTGACTTGTGTACTGGTGATCATACTGGTGTGTGAGAAGATCCAGCAAAGATATTTATTAAATGTGATGCCTTTTTGGTGATTGTTTCTGACCTCCAGAGGGTTGTTATTCATTCAGTGTAAAGTCTGCACTGGTGCCGATAACACAGGAAGTGTGACACAACACCAGAGTGTTGATTTCTTTAACGGGGGAGTCCCTAGATGGCACTGTTCACCATTATACGATCTGAAGTCATAGTAGCTTATGTTGTAAAGCGCAAATAATCATTCATAGAATGCAGTGAATGCGTATACATTAATATTTACCCTTGAACTGAGGCTTACATGTCATTCAAAAAAGTTTTCTGAAACTATTCCATGTATTAGTCTAGTGGGCAAAATATCTTTTATCTGCAATGATATTAGATGAGGAAGTACAGCTGTAATAAAGAACTAGTAATGAATGTTTTTTTTTACAAAGCTCACAGCCTACATTTTATTTGAGAGAAGAAAGGGCAAACTTTTACACCATGAACTGCTACAATATGAAACATCCCAGATTTATCGGCTGTTCACACAATACAAAGGACTTTAAATGAAACTCCGCCCTTATGGCTGAGTTGGCCGACTTGTTTCAAGCTCCTAAAGCGGTTTTTAGGTCCGGGTGGAGGGTCGCAGCAGGCGCTTCTGCACGTGTTAACACTCGGAAACCTCGCCTTAAAAGGATAGTAGTCATTCATGAAATAACCTGTGAGTCTAATTTATTGAAGTAAATTCGACTACTGAGCCAACTAACTTCAACACGGCGAGGAAATGAATTAATGGACCCGAGAGTGCCGCACAAACTGGAAGCAGTGGAGGTTTCACTGTTTGTTTATTAACTGTTCAGAGACACAGACTGCAGATATGAGACATTTATGTTAACTCAACTTCTCATTTTGGCTTCAAATCATGAAGCTGTGGGCGTAAGTGTAGCTAATTCCTGCGGAAAGCGCTCATGAATCGGTGCGAATTTCAGCCACTTTCAGTTTAGTTTGCAGTAGTTTAACCCACAGTGTGAACTTTGTAATCCATGAGTTTACCGAAGAGACTAGTTTAATATGAGCGAGAAACAAGCGCTAGGAGATACTAAAGTAAACGAGGATCAAACTAAGGCGGATTTGAAGAACCATGTGAAGCTGGAGGCGGGTGAGGCGACGCAGCGCGCCGACGATCAGAATCAGCTGGACGGTCAAGAAGCGCTGCGACCCACCCGTCTGTACAAGCGGCGCTGGATGATCGTCCTCCTGTTCAGCTCATATTCACTGTGCAACTCCTTCCAATGGATACAGTACGGCATCATCAACAACATTTTCATGAAGTTCTACAACGTGGACGCCTTCACTATAGACTGGATGTCTATGATCTACATGCTCACATACATTCCCTTCATCTTCCCGGTGACCTGGCTGCTGGACAAGAAGGGGCTCCGGGTCATCGCGCTGGTGGCCACTGCGCTCAACTGTGCCGGGACGTGGATCAAAGTGGCCAGCGTCAAACCCAACCTGTTTGCCGTCACCTTTCTGGGACAGTTCTCCTGCTCCCTGGCGCAGGTGTTCATCCTCGGCATGCCGTCGAGAATCGCGTCAGTGTGGTTTGGCTCAGAGGAAGTATCCACCGCCTGCTCCATCGGAGTCTTCGGGAATCAGGTAGGCTGTGAAACTAGGTCAAGGTAGCTCTTCGCCTATTTGATCACTGATTTAGTCTGTACGGAATGGCTCCACTAACCACTGACCATGTGGACATCCCCACATCTACCACGTTTGCGTAATTACGCACGTTCCTGTGACCACATTGCATCTCCTGTCCTACAACATTGCTTGTTGAGAATGTGACAGAATGAATGGCAGCAACATACAATGAAAAGACTCATAAAACTGTACCCACAACCTATTCACTATATATATATATATATATTATATTCACTATAAATAACAGACAAACTATATCTGAAGAGTTTCTTTGATCATGTTATATACGTAATAAACTCAGGAGAGAAACAGATCTCTACCCACATATCAGCCGTCAGCTCAAAGCTACTTATTATCCATCAGTATCCAACATACGGATGAATCTCCTATTCCTATTAGGCTCATTATTTACAGAAAGCAACCTCAGTTCATTATTTAGTTCATACCATCGTTTCACACTATAATTGTATCTCTTGAAGCTGTGAGCATATTCAAATGCCTTCGGGTCTTCTAGCAAAGCTGATGCTGTGAATTCTGGTCCTGGTCCAGGGAACACCTAAACTAGGAAATCAAATAAAGGTGTCTTCAGGCTTTGGGTGATAGAAAAGCCAAAGGCAGTGTCTCAAACCAACAGGTAATCGTAGTCCTTGAGTTCGCACCACAGTTCAAAGCTTTCTTGGTCAGACCAAAGAAGAGGACGTTACAATAGTCAAAACTGCTAGAGATACAGTACTTAGGCCTATATTAACTGCACAAACAGATCAAAACTGCAAATACATACAAAGTGTCAGTGTTGGAATGTTAGAAACTAGTGATAGTCACCTCACATGACCTTTATCAAACTGTATCCACACACATGACTGCTTGTTTGTGTGCTGCTATTGTTTTCGGTTTATTTAAATTAGAAGCAGCAGGGCTTTTTAAAATCCACACGAGCAGCCAAATAAGCAGAGGGTACTGCAAAGATCAGCTTCGTGCCACTGTTAATAGAAGCTCACGAGCATCAGATTTAACACTCTAAGTTTTTGAACAAACAACACTTGAGTCAACTTACAGTACATCAGCTCCAAGTAAATGTCACTGAAAAGTCATCACTTGGTGCTGGAAAATTTGCTGAGTGTAACCCCTGAGCACGAAGTGGTGGGTTTTTGGATGCAGTCTCAGTAAGTAAGAGCTTGTTGTTTTCTATTAACAAATCTTTTGGTTTCAACTTGCAGTCTTTGCGTTTTTGATGCTTCAGTCTTCAGACAGGCATAAATCAAGCCGTTTTGAATCCATTTTGAAAAACGTTCCTTCACACTTTTGTTGCTGACAATTGCACAGAGCCAGTTGAGATACTACTGGCCCTTTTCTGGCATTTGTGCATGACAAACAACTTTCATAGACTTGATAATTGACTGGAGTGGATGTCCTGTGCTTCTATTTTGTCGTGTCATAGGCTTTTTTTTATTGTATCCAAAAAGCTTTTATGTGAGCACATTTCATCACATCACACTCTTATAAGTCTAAGTTACTTATTATTACTACATCAGTGTCCTCTTATTGACAGTGTCTTTAAATTGAATAGCAGTTGATATCAAGCACGGTCTGGACTGCTTTATACAGTTTAATAAACAACATAGAACAAAGTCTGTAGTAAAATATACATTTAAATAGCATCCCAACAAAGGAGAGGAATACTCTTTTTATCATTATCATTACATTACATTATTATTTGGTATTTATCATTACAGTGCAGGGATCTGTAGGTGATCAATAACAAAGCTTAACCCACGGAAACATCAAGCTGTTACACAAATATCCTCCTCACATTCAAAAGAATTCAACAAAGTTCAACAGAAATGTTTTTTGTTTCACAGGTTACTATTGTTTTGGCAGTCAACTAAAGTGATAACACAAGGTCTGAGTTGGTAGGAGTGGTTTAAGCACAACTAAAAGAATTCCTATATTAACATCACATGACAGGACTGGAGATATGTTCAATGAGTTGTGAATGGACTCCAGTAACTCCAGCTGTGCCCGCTCGCTGGCCTCTCTGAGAAAAGCATCTTTCTGCCACAGGCAGTTTGCACACAGGACGGCAAGCTGTTCGGACACAAACTCTGAAATCTTAAGACCTCTCACGCTCCGGGGACCCACTTCAGGACAGTTGAAATGCCACAAGACAATACTGTGAAAGGCAACCATGAAAATTCTGAACTCAGTGGTGAAGAAGAATGGCCGTGGTCCAAGGCTGCAAAGAATTTCTCTCCGGGGCTCGCTCCGCTGAGCTGGAGTCCAGGACCTTTAGACAGAGCCATCGCCGTTGGTTCACGGTTAGACGTTGAGGCTTTGAAAGATGACCAGGCAGAGCTGGTCCCCAAGACTGAGACCCAACTTTACAATCGTCGCTGGCTCATGCTGTTTCTCTTCAGCGCCGTCTCAGCCAGCAATGCCTTCATGTGGCTTCAGTACGGCATTATCAGCAACATATTCATGCGCTTCTACAACATTGACTCTCTGGCCATCGACTGGTTGGCCATGATCTACCTGCTCACTTACATTCCACTTATCCTGCCCGTCCTGTGGCTTCTGGACAACAGGGGAATCCGGGATGTTGTCCTTGTCGGGTCAGCCTTTAATTGCATCGGTGCTTGGATAAAAATTGGTAGTGCCAGTCCCAATCTGTTCCCAATCGCCTTTTTTGGCCAGTTTGTGTGCTCAATAGCCACTGTGTTTGTCCTTGGTATTCCTTCTTACCTTGCCTCAGTGTGGTTTGGAGAAAAAGAAGTTTCCACTGCTTGTTCCATAGGAGTTCTGGGAAACCAGGTTTGTCTGAATATCTAATTAACCACCATTTAATTTCTGCTTCTGCAGCAGGGTCCACGTAGTCTGTCTCACAGCTGTCTGCAGATTATGCAGACCTGCACTGGATGCCAGAGTCACACAAGACTTCTAGTGTCCTGATGCGAGAGTCCTGAGAAAATTGTGTTGTTCGCTGTTCGCTGAAACATTCTCGGCATACTTTGTCTCCTTAGTTGCTTAAATGTAACTTTCCCAATTATGAAGTTCAGTGTTCACTTAGTAAAGTGACATAGATGCTTTATATGATGTACTGTAAATAACACAACCACCTAACTTTAAAGATCAGTTGGGTCTTAAAGTTTTTAAATTAATATTTAAACCGATAAATAATGCTAAATACTATAATATGCACTGTAAGTGGTGTTAGCAACAATAGCTTAAAAATAGCCAACACGTGTTGTTGTATCATTGTATCATCAGTCAGAATGTTTGAAATTTTGAAAATAAGTAGCCTTGATTTGTCATGACTTGGAAAATTATAATGTGGCACTCAGTGTGTTCATTTAACTGTAACTTTAATTTTTGGTATATGTGTTCATTGTCTTGTAGCTGGGTATCGCCATTGGGTTCCTTGTGCCCCCCATCCTGGTGCCTAATGTGGACGACATGGACGAGCTGGCTCACCACATCAGCATTATGTTCTACATGACAGCAGGAGTGGCTACCTTACTCTTCATCCTCGTTGTCTGCGGTAAGATTTGTCATGTAACACTTAAAGGGTCATTTCACCCCAATAACAAAAGTATTATATATATAGTATATATATGTATATATATATGTGTATATATATATACACACACACACACACACACACACACACACATATATAGTCTTGGGTCTTTGTGTCATTTCAAGATGTGCATCTCTGAAATATCTCCTAAGTAGATGGATTTGGTTTGTGCAGCTCAAAAGAAGTGTCACTCTTCTCCACTTTATTGGTGTGGTGGGAGTACTCTCAGTGCCAGACATCTAAAATAATCTGCAAATAAAACTGAAACTTTCTGCATGGCTGGACACCATGAAAAGTGATGTGCTTTTTGCAGTTTCTTCTGTTTTGAATTTACATAAAATGTAGATTAACTGGATTTTACTGTACCACTTAACCGGTGATTTTGTGAATGGATGAAGAGGTGAAGTGGTGGATGAAGCAGTCAAGTGAGTGAAATGAATGGTTTCACAGGCGCCACCTCAGTCACTGAGCTTCCCCTCCCCCCCCCCCCCCCCCCCCCCATTTCATACTTGCCCTCAGAAACACACTTTTGGCATGCATTATCTGGGCCTTTTTTACTCTAGTGAGATCTTCTTGTTCAGTGGATCTACCTGATGATGGTTTTAATTCACACTCTGTCAAGAAGCACCATTCAGTGGAAGATAAGTGCTGACCTGCATGTTTGCAGTAACACAAAACCCTCCCTGAAGGGGAGACTGATAAGAAAGATACTATGGTGGGTACAAGTGAGTGGTGTGTCAAGGGAATAGGCCCAAAACTACAAGAGTGCTTTAGTATACTGAAAAAAATAACAATAATAGTAATAATTTTGTGAACTCTATGTTAGTTAAATACATATTAGAGAATTAAGACCAAGGATGACAGGACACAATAGCTTCTGGTAGAGGGAAGTGGCATGTTATGACACGGCAAAGAGGATATGAGTGGTCTGTAAAAAATGCTTAGTAGTCTGCTTTATATCTGCTACCCATGCATTGTGATCCTCTTTGTGTTTTCCTCCCCTCCTCTTATATAATAGCATTATATCTCAGCGTTTATATTTCTAATTGTGCATTTAGCATCTCACATATAGCCATCACATTTGTTTTTCAGTCTATTTCTATTGAAGAGACAGAAAAAACTAGAATGCTGTGTCATTTAGTGGGGAGGTAGATTAATAACATAAGTGTTAAGTCAGTATACAGTAGCAAACTATGTAAGTATTGTATGTAGTACTCCTTTATAGAGAACACAGGGCTGGGTGGTGGTCAGAGGAACAAGTTGCTGTTGTCCTGTCAGGGCAGGGGGAGGGTGGGGGCGCTCCAAGTGTTCTGCATTCAGAAACACAAAAGGTTGCTTGTGAAGGCATTCCATAGTAGCACCAAGTACAACAGCCAGACTGACTCAACTATTAGTGTTGTCAGTATTTTGACTATAGTCACCTTGAAATGCAGACTTGCAGCATTTTTTAACCTGACAGGGTTATTTTTATGAGCCTGGTTCATGATTTATTCGAGTGGGTTTTGATATTTTTTGCTTGTGATGTCTTAAATTAATAGTTCAGCAATTTTGGGAAACATGTTATTTGTTTTCTTTTCTAGAGTTAGATGGGAAGATTCTCATCATGTCTTTATGGTAAATATTAAGCTACAGGCGGGTTAGCTTAGCATTCAGACTGGAAACAGTTTACCTGACTCTATTCAGAGGTTACAAAGTCATCAGCAAAAATCAAAATGTAAACATTTCAATTAGAGAGTTATATGGTATACTATAATTATCACAGTGACATCATGTGTAGTTTTTGTATGGATTAAACAAATCAGATATAACTTGTTAATTGGTGTGTCTTAGTTGTCCTAGTACGCAGAGTTTCTTAAACTTTTTACAGAACCAAACTAGCTGTTTCCCCCAATCTCCAGGCTCCCGCTTCATATTCACCGTACACACATGGGAGTGATATCTGACTTCTTATCTGATGTTCAAAAGCAAATAACTATATTTTCAAAGTGTCTAACTATTCCTTCAACACTAAGTTTTGAAGATAGTGTGCCTATCTATGAGTTGTGGTCTTAATCAAAGAGGGATTTTCAACTCTCAGACCATAATTTAATGATAATCTCATAATATTTTAGGTGTTTGAAGAGGTTCCGTTTTTTCACAAGAAAAAAGAAGACATTAGAGAAACGAAGCCAGAATTTCTTATTATTTCGTACCCCGTCAAACATCTTGTGACCTTTTATATTTGTCCAGTTCTCAGGGACCGAGCCCCCATGGCGGGAACCCCTGATTCATGATTTCATATAAACAAACAGTTCACATGAATCAAATACTGCATTAATCCCCGAGGGGAAATTCCGTAAAGACATGAAAGACAGATATTGTAGAGACAAAGCATACAGATTCTGAATACATCCACATCATAAAACCCAAAGCTTTTGCGGTCTTAAGATTGAGCAGGGTACTGACTCAATACAAGCCGTACAGACTTTCCTCCACTTTTGGTCACGCGATGGGTGGTATTGAGAAAGAAATGTGACTTAAGCTGCTCCTGGTTACTCCAGCGAGATAATTCACACCAGTTGGCCACAGTAGTTTCATGATATGACACATATACTCACACGCATAGCACACCCTCACACATACATGCAAGATGCCATGTGAGAGGGTTGTCCTGCTGGCAGGGCCATCTGTAGCCCTGCAACAGGCCTGTGAGTCAGCAGGGCAAACAAAGTCCCAGGATCCAGGGATTTGCATAAACTGTGAGCAAAGCGAGGTGAAAGAAGAAGTTTGGCTGTTGCCTTCCTCTAATGAATTAACAGCTACAGTCAACCACAGAGAAAGTCTGTATTAATACATAACATGAGTGGATGTGCTTGACTGACTATGGGGAATACCTGGTGGTGTTAAAGGAAAATTAGCATGCCCAAACTATTTGCAAGATTATTTGAATAAAACTTTGCATTTCATTTTCAACTGTGATCATTTATAACTTAAAAGTCTTCATGTATTGTCAGAGCAGCGTTCTTAAAGAGCAGGTTTATCTCACAGGTTTAGTGAGAACTGGCTAGTGAACACAAACCCTCCGGTCAGATTTGCTGGGGGAGAGAAGACGCTGGTTCAGCTCCAAGAACCACAAAGACAGACATCTGTGTTTCCCCTCGAGGCCTGAGGGCACGTGCTGTCACCCAGGAAAAAGGCTGGCTGAGATTCATCACATTTAGAAAAGGTGCAGAAACAAAGTGTCGTTAACAGAAGTAGTGCAAAAACAAGGGATATAACAAATAAATAAATACAAATATAAAAATATGATATGTGTGTGTTGCATAGGATATTGCAAGTATCGCACAGCAGTCTGTCTCCCCAGAAGATGACTGTCCTCTGACTGTCTTTCAGCCTGTGAATCGCTCAGCGAAAGAATGTCAAGATATCTGCAACTGAGTCTGGACATGTCCCAAACATGAAATCTTTGTACCTGATCAGGATAATACAGACAGACAGCTCCATGTGCTTCTCAAACATGAATGAGGAGGACTTGTTTGCTTGTGTAAAGAGGAGAAACATAATGTCCAACAGTAAATGTCTGTTGTTTTAGCCAGTTAAACCCTTACATACCCAATGTTCTCCTTAGTCTTTAGTAAACATAACAAAGTAAGAATAAACATTACATACAGTAGTTTCGTTTCTGGTTGAATTTCCTGGTGAATTAAATATACATAAACTCTTTTAGTTTGTGATGATGAACCTACTGAGAGTTTACAAGCCTGATAAATTCCCAAAAATCCAAGAGAAATTATTATTATCAGTATATTCAAAGCACACATTGTAGTAGTTTTGAAAATAAAATATAAAGACATAGGATTTCACTGCAGATATTGTTATGCTGTATCATTATATTATTTCATGCATCAGTCAGACTAGCCTAGTCCTCCTCTACACCTTGGCTAATTGGCTTTTCATTGATTTTTGTGTGGATCATTTAAATAATGTTTAATAGTTTGTTGTTGTTCTTTGCGGTTATTGTGTTTAACAATGATGTTGTTCCCGCCTCATGTCAGTCTTCCAGGAGCGTCCTAAACTGCCTCCGACTCAGGCCCAGGCCACAGCTCGCAGCATCCCACCAGAACATTACTCCTACATGGCCTCCATCCTTAGGCTGCTCCGCAACAGGCCCTTCATCCTCCTCATCATCACTTATGGTTGGTCATCACTACCCTCCAAAGTGCTATTTATAAATTTGTGTTAGTCGTTATTTTTATGATACAGTAACATGAATTAATCATTTTTCATGTCTTGCAGACATGAAATTGTGCTTTAAAATCCATTTAAAACAGGAGGTTTGTTTTAATTGCATTTGTTTTAAATTGAAAATGTATATTTTGTTTTAATCCCTTCACTGCAGTAGGGTTGAGCACATAGGGTTGCGTTTTATCAACAGTTTGAACTCGCACAATTACTTTGAAATTGAACCGGTCAGACCAAAATGTTTTGCTATGGATAACAGACCTTAACCCTAAACCTCTACGCTGTCCTGTTAAAGTGTCAAAAGACTAATCTTATCAGTAAATCTCATAAAAATGCACACAAAGGTCATTAGTTATTCAAAAATAGAGATGAGCTGGAGTTTTTCCGGAGGGGTTCAAAGTTTGTTTATGGTCTGACAATGTTTAACAAATGCGTTTGATCGATGTGACCCAAAGGTAGCAGCTATGTCCGACAGCTGTGAGCAGTTTAGGGAAACACTTCCATCTCGTTTGACCTTACTGTGTCATTTCATGTGACACAATTCATGTGACTATTATTAGTGTGAGTGCTTCCTTGACATTCTGTCATTCTGTCCTTCTGCGTATGATCTGTGGGTATACAGAGTTCACGTGGTCTCAGATTTACCTGAGATTGTCACTCTCTGTCCTTCAGGCTGCGGCTGCACCTGTCCCTGTCTGTCTAACTGAGCAGTAGCTGCTGTTTCTGAATCACCAGTTCTATTCAAGACACAGGCTCATGTACACTGTAATATTTATAAATAATATGAAAATACTAAGTATATCAACTATTGTTGGTACATTTTACATCCTCACCAGATCTTGTGAGGTACTGACTAAATATTAAATCTTTGTTCAATAAAAAACGCTCAATATACACTTTTTATCCTTTTCTAGAGATCCTTGGTTTGGGATAGCTCTCTCTTTCAGAAACTGAAAACCAGAACTGTGCTCCCAGTGCAATGTTTCATAATTCGCTTAAGGAGGTTACCCAAGTGCTTCCTTAACATTGTGAAAAGTTTCCTGAGGTATTTTTGTCCTGTAGTCTGTCGTTTGCGGAGTTTGTTTGACGAACTTTCACAACTCACAGGTCTGAACGTGGGTTGTTTCTATGCTGTTGGCACCCTGCTGAACCGCATGATCATCGACCATTACCCTGTAAGTCCTGCCTACATAGACATTAGATTTGCACAGCAGTGTTTTTCTTTGGTGTTGCCTCATGATATTGATTACCCAAAACCCTTCACATAGTTTTACATTTCAGGACGTATAAAGTTGCTTTAGTTGTTGTATTGCACATTGCAATTACACTACACAGTTTGGCAGCTTCAACTGTAACCTTAAATACCTGAAAATAATGTAACACAACATGAGTAAACCGCACTGTGCTAATAGATTTAACACCTTTCTTTCCATGGTATGTAAGGCAGTAAGGTCGTATCTCCTTTCTTCCCTCTCCCCTTTAGGGAGAAGAGGTGAATGCTGGGAGGATTGGCCTCACCATTGTCATTGCGGGGATGGTCGGCTCCCTGATCTGTGGCATTTGGTTGGACAAAACTAAAACCTACAAGTAAGACGAATGTAAAAAAGAAAAAGTGCAGGAGCAGCAGTTTATCCACCTGAAGACTAGTTTTGTTTCAAATGTTGGGAGTTAAAAAGATAAGAGGGAGTTCACAGAGTTGAAAATTGATCAAAAGATTTTGTGACTGATTTGTTTTTTTACCTGTGTCCTATCTGACATAATCCGCTACACAAGCATCTTTCTGTTCTGTTTATTGTCATTTGGCTCACTGCAGATTTTGTTTAGTGTTTGTGTGTTGGCTGTTGAGGCTCTGTGCCTGTTTATCCAGGTGCCACACGCTGTTCCAACAGTGATCTTTCTGACCTCTTGCTCCTGCCTCATACGCCCACTGGCTGTGCAGAGACAGCAGTATCCACTCTGTGGGAGGCTTCAGTCAACCCCCCCTCTGTCTTATTTACGAGAATGTGTTCTGCAAATGTGGCGAGTGTGTTTACAGCATCCATTCCCACCATATTGAAAATCAGACTGCAGTTTAGATCATCTTATGATCACAATGAACAATACCTATTTCAGTGAAATAAAATAATAACTATATAATTTTTTAAAATAAAATTTAAAAGAGCCCAATGGAGTTTTATTGTAAACAGACAATAGTAAAATGTCTCTATTTGGATTGAATGTTTCTCACCTAAATGCATTGTATATCCTCCCTTGTAAAACATCTGCCTCTGGGATGTGGGGATTTGATTAGAATCTGAACTTTGACCCACTCATAAAAAAGCTTAAGCAAATCTGCTTTTTCCATCTCTGGAACTTCACAAAAATATAACCAATCCTATTAAACAGAGCTCAAGATTTATTGATTCATACCCAATTTAGGCTACATGGCTAAACCACTGCAGGGCTCCTTTCTCCTGGCTCAGCCAAGCAGCCTCCACAAATCCAAGGGTGATTGTCCTTTTGCCATTAGGGCCCCCTCCTTCTGGATCCCCCCCCCCGTTAGATCAGCTAAGTCTGTACATGGTTTCAACTTCAACTTCAAACTTCTCAAAACCCATTTCTACTGACCTGCCCTCCCTGTAAAGAGGCTGTAATTTATCTTCCTGTATATAGTTACATGTGTGTGTTCTTTATTTTTCTTTATCCGTATTTTGTTTCTAAAGGCACTATATGAAAATAATGTGTTTGCTTACTTTAAATGTTTAAGGTTTCTGTAATCTTAAGTCAGACTGCTTTTAATGTTAATACAGAGGTTTTATTCTGCTGCAGCACCTACTGTAATATCAAGTTTATCCACACAGGGTGAAAACTGCTCATTGTTGAATATTTCTGGTGTGTTTTTCCAGACAGACAACACTTGCAGTCTACTTCATGTCTCTGGTTGGGATGATAATCTTTGCTGCTACACTCAGTCTGGGACACCTCTGGGTGGTCTTCATCACCGCTGGATCTCTTGGGTATTCTTTGATGCATGCAGTCTTCCTTTTTGTGGGAATAGAAGTAATATGATCTAAGGATTTTTTCATTTTTAATATTTTTGCACATGTATGGTACAAAAAAGAAAATGCTCTTAATTTCAGTCAGGGGACAGAAAACTGAAGTCATGTGTATATAGAAATATATTTACTGCTTAAGGCACCAAAAATACTCAAGATACTTGATAGATTATACCCTAAATAAGCAAGCTGGAGTGATCTCAATAATATCACATTTTCAGCTCTAACTATTTCCACTTTCCTCCTCCACTCCAGATTTATGAACCAATATGAATCACACACTATGTGTAACCCTGTTCCATTCTGTTCCAATCTGTTTTGGGAATTTCTCCAAGTGCAATATCTCTGTTGACATTTGCAACAAAAATGTACAGCTGTGTTTATTTAGAGGTCATCTTTGGCTTGATAAGCAATTGCACATACAACTCAGACACAGTAGTGTCAAGGGTAAAGATCTGCCTTTGTACACACTGACCTAGTAACCAAACTCGGGATATATAGAGCATCTATATGCTATATATATATATATACATCATATATGAGGTAATATAACCCCCTGCTCACAAAAAAAACCAAAACAACATATGGATAGAGGTCACAAAAGTGTGGAATCACCTCAAAGTTAACTAAATTGACTCCATTGCACCAGGGTAATGCACTCTGTATTATTACAAACAAAAAATTAAAACAGTAGTAATAGCCATGTTGAGTTCTCAGATTCTAAGTATCACAGTGATGTGGGTACAGCGCATTCAATGAAAGCTTGTAGAGCAACCATGAATCAGAAAAATGAAATCTTTATAGGTAGAAATGATCTACAAGTAGCCAGCAGTACTTTTGCACTCAGTTTTAACCTTTATGTGACTGTTGTGAAATAATTACACCTCTTCAGTTGCACAGATTGGTCCTCCAGATTGTGCTCCCCCTTTCTATGAAGGCACACCTACATAATACTATACATGCACACATGGATGCCAGACAGTGTAAATCATCAATGTGACTCAGGCTGAATTGTCATATAACTTCCAGAGTCCTGCTGCAATTTCAACTGATGAAGTCAACATATTTTTTGTGTTTTTATTCATGTGTCCAACCATTGTCCCGTGTATTTTTCTTGCTTTTTTCCCTCATTGTGGTATCTAGTCTTAATAAGAATTCCTATTCCTGTAATTGCGATTAGCTAAGCTCTGAACAATCTCTTGATAGACATTAAGTTTCATGTGTAAATAAGCGATAAAATCAAAGGGCATCGTGTTTACTGCTCTGTGTTCTTGTTATGAAAGCATTTTTCTAGGCAGTGGATGCATAGACGTAAATGTCTGAGAAACGTGTCTGGAGATACAGTAGGTGCTGACTCACAGTAGGCTGATGTGTTTGCCTCTGTTGCCATGTAAGACCTTTGCAATTGAGTTTCACTTGGCACTTCAGTGAAAGGACAACGTGATTGCTATCAAGTGAGAAAATGATCTGATGTTGCTGGTCTGCTTTCAAAACCTGTTGTTCCTGTATAACATCACCAGTGTCATAGACGAGGGTGTTAGTCATTAGTTCCTAAAAGGACACTGACAGTCAGTAGGTGCAAAGTTTTCATTAAGTTGTAAGGTGTTGTGAAGAAGTAGAGGCAAAACACTCAATCACTGGACAGAGCCTGTGCAGGGTGTGTGTTTTTGTGTTTTAATCCTCCACATGCAAACTCCAGGTTGTGTTATTACAATTTAGATTAAATTAGTACTGAAATTGCTGTGGTTTAGCACAAAAATGAGCTACAATTAGGATTAACAATTATGTTTATTATGTGACTCTGTGTGTGTGTGTGTGCAGGTTCTTTATGACAGGCTACCTGCCGCTTGGCTTTGAGTTTGCGGTTGAGCTGACGTACCCAGAGTCAGAGGGAACCTCATCCGGACTTCTCAACTGTTCAGCACAGGTACAGCTCAGTGGTCACTCTCAACATAGTAGTGCAGAAAAGCCCAGCACACCAGAAAAGAGATCAAATGAGAACAAATGTTTGTGTGTTTGTGCTTTTACTGGTTGTACAGAAAAACAAGAAGTGAGTCATTCATTTTCCTACACTCAGTATCAATGCAGATTTCCAAGAAGATGCGTGTACATACAGTATATTAAAACAACGCATAGCTCAAACAATAATGAAATTAATTAATTCAATTAACAGTAACAGTTTGCAAAGTCTGTCAAGTCTGATCTGACTATTAGAGCCCTGTAAGACTTGCACATTTCTGAGTGTCCATGAAACAACAGTCTATGGTACATAAAACATGTACGATCTGCATATATGCAGCGATTACAAAAGAGTTTTGTGAAATGAGCCCTTGTGAAGCTGTTTGCAGGTAGCGGCAGCATAATGCTGCAGGTTTCCCTGCATATTTTTCCTGCATTTTTTCCCTTTTTTAGCTGCAGCATCCTCCATGAGATGATGATGCCACCTCTGATGCGTCTCAGCCTCTTATAGACCTCAGCTGCTGAGTGATGAAAGTGAGGATAAGCACATTTGTTTTAGGTTGCTTTATTCCTCACCATTGCGCGTTATGCATCCGCAGGTGTTTGGCATTATATTCACCATCTGCCAGGGGAAGATCATCGAAAGCCTCGGCACACTGGCAGGAAACATCTTCCTCTGTGTCTTTCTTCTAATCGGCACAATAGCAACAGGTCAGGCCTTTCTGACTGAAATGTGAATGCTGTATGGAGTTATAGCAAGAATTGTCTTTGCATATCGCTGTTTCTGTTATGAGTTGTTCCTGTGGAAAAATGTTTACTTCCAAGAATGTATATCATAGATCATAGTGTTTCAGGGCTGAGTTATGACGCAGACAGAATATTTCCAGCACAATGTTTTTATTTAGTTGTATATTGAACACAGAACTTCATCACCTTCTTATACAAAAAGCTGTTTGTCCTCAGGAGCAGCTCAGAGTTCTTAGTAATTCTTTAGTTTCCGCTAAAGGGTTGCATAAAAGCAGGTTTGGGAAAAGACCGTGTGTAACCACAAGCATTTTCTTATTCCGTCATCCTCAGAAGTGATTGCTTTTCATTAAGTAAAGCAGACATTTTAAGAAAAACAAGTCAGGGGATTGAGCAGTAAACATTTTGTTGTCCACTGAAAATGTTGCATGTTATTAACATACTATCAGACATGCTTCACACACATGCTGACACACAGCAGCAGTTTGCTTTCAGGTATTAAATGTGAGACTTCATGCCTCAGTCAACCAGGTCTTTTTCATGGCCCATTAAGACTTTTATGAGCAATATATAACTTTTTAAAAATTCATTAGCTGCTTTGTGCAAGGCTATGAGGCTTTTCTGCTCACAAAGGTCAGCAGCCTGAGTCACTGTCTTTCGTAACTTACTCTGTATTTTGATATATGAGTGGGCCTCTTGTTGTCGTCATCATGCCAGTATTAAAAGGAGAGGAGCAGCTTTGTGAGAAAACTACCAGTGAACTCCCACTTCTTTGGTTTGTGATATACTGTAGAGCCCAATGAGAAGGTGCCATCAAAATCCATGCACAATATCGTCTCTCTCTAATGTATTCCAAAGGTTATCATTTGGAGTGAAACATTCCTTTTAAATGAAAATTGGGGTCAATGATTGAGCTGGTAAGTTAGAAGGCGAGTTGAGTTGAGACATGGATCTGCTCTTGTTGCCACACAGTTTGCATGTACTTTAATAGAGCCAGACTGTAACGTGTCTGTGCATAGGAGCCATCTACTGGGTAGCTGCCTTTATTACATCCTATCTTTCATGCACACTTTTATTTCTAAATCATTAATCTGCATGTGCCTTTTAGGTGTGGTTACATCAGTAGGATGCACCTAAAATATTTCTGTCTGTTCTTTTCATCTATTCTGTGTCTTTATTTCCCTGCAGGTCTAATTAAGTCCGATCTGCGGAGACAAAACGCAAATCTGTTGGCCAAAGCAGCAGTAAGTGTTAAAGCTTCAACAAAGTTATTCTTTGTATGTTTGCTGTGGGTTTTTGTAGGCAAACAATGGTGGTGGCTGTATAACACAGAACAGGACCTTTTCACAAAAGACATTTTTACAATAAAATTATTGATGGGTCAGTTCCATTTAGCTGCTTCAGTTTCAGTGCCCTGGTGTCACTGTCACAGCTCAGTCAAACATCTGAATCAGATGCAGCCATTGTTAATGTTATCAGTAACACCTGTCCTATTCCTACTATGGAAAGTCAAAATGTCTGCTGTGAAAAAGGCCCATGTTTTATGTGTTTGCTTGTCATTTGCATGGAGGGCATGCGTCACGTGTGCGTCTTGTGCTGCTCCAGAAGTAACTGATTATTGAACTAATTGTGTCTACTTTTGCTGTTGTTTTGAGTCGGCCTGCATGTACGTACCAGTGTTCCATAAACACTGTCTCTGCTGCATGTTGGGTTGTTTTCATATTTCTCAGGCGTCTGCATGTTCGATGTTAAGAAATATGATTAATTGTGAAATATCTTAGGAGCTTATTTAATTAATGTAGATTGTACTAACAATTATTGTTGTATTGTTGTCACCCCTCCCTTTCCTAACCCATACTGTCTTGATTCTGTTCTAGTCCACTTTTATTTGTTTATTTATTTGTTTTTTCGCTGTGCAACTTGCAGATCTTAAATAGCAAAATCAAGAGAATGTTTGAATGTGGCACGTAAGCAACCGAAGCAATGGTGACCTAAGCAAGCGACGGGTAGACCATGGACAAAGTTGTTGTTAACGATACCTGGGTGGGTCTCCAAGCTCTGTGGTGAAGTTACTGATGAGTGCTGGCAGGAAATCAGCAGTCAAAGCCATATTTTGTTTGAACTTTACAGGCAATGGAAGTGATTTCAATCACCTACAAAATACAAACATAGAAAAGAGAATCACAAAATTGCCTGTGAGATCAGATTCTCTCCGTAACTTCACCCTGGACTGGAGACTCACACCTCTGTTAAGTGATTTAAAAGTGATCAGCAGCTGTTGTTTTAGGCGGAGGGGCAGATGACGGGACAAGACTACGGAGCCACAGCACTAATCTCCCAGCCACAGACTCCTCCTTCTCAAGCCTGATCAATAAATCTTTCTGCTTCCACAAAAAAATCTGCTTAAATCTTAGCTCAACGCGCAGAGGCACAAAGGTAGGATCAAAGAGCAATCAGTACACACAGCCTGTGATCACACCACCTGCTGCACACCCTTCTTCCTGTCACTGTTAAACCTGCCCACCCGACTCCCTATCAGTTTCCTTCAATCACGCTCATTAATATTCACATAATCAATTTTTTTCACTAAGTATGTCTCCATCTAAGTTACATCACCTCCAATTCCAGCTGGGTTTAATTCATTTATTTATTTAGCCAATTTAAAGGTCCCATATTATGCAAAATGTGCTTTTTAATGTCTCATAAGTATGTGTCCTCAGTGTATCTACAGACCCTCAAACTATGAGAACAGACTGTCCTCTCTCTTTTTCTCCTGCTCCATTTTTTAGTAGTTGTGTGTGAAAACACTCTATTCAGATTTGGCTCCCTTTATGATGTCATAAGGAGATCTGTTGATCATGTGACGTCCTCCAGCTCTTCAGCATGCCCACTGTCTCCGCCCACTGAAAACCTCCTGAATACATCTCGCTGACCGCCTTTGTATTTTTGCTCACTAATGCCAGCTCCCTGTAACAAACATGTTGAAGGGCAGAGTGAAGCAGCAGATGGTTCTGTTCTTCAAGAACGGAGCGTCCAGACTGAGGCTGAAAGCAGCTGCAGCAGCCACGTCTGTAGGAGGAAGATAATGTGTTTGTTGAACATTAAACCATATAAAGCTACTCTGGTATGTCCTCTAAATACCAGTATGAACTTCACAATTAGTAGAATATGGGACCTTTAAGTATGCTGAGGTTATCAGGAATCCTTACACAACCTGTGCACCTGATATTATGGAAGCCCGTTTCCGCCAGTGAAAAAAAAAAAAAGATGAGATAAAAAGTCATAATTACGAGATAAAAAGTCGAAATTACGAGAAAGGAAATGCGCAGGTGGGGCTTTACAACGGATGAAATACTTCATTTACTCTCTGATTTGCATGGGATTATACTGAGCAAACGCACACTAGAAAGGATTTTAAGCAAGAAGAACCTTTGGCGTAGAAACAATAAGACGCACTGTAACAAAGACCACAGTGTTAGACATTAGAAGATAATTTCAAAGCCACATTAAAGAAATTCTCGCAACTTGTTTTGCTCCCTGCAACAATGAACTAATTTAATATTTCAAAGCTATATCATGCAGTCATGAAGTCACTTGTAATAGCGACCTTTCAACCACAGGATAGCGTCATAGCTGGACAAGCGAGGCGTTCATGGACCCCTTTCTCTGTCGGTACAACTGAAGCGCATGCGCATTTCCTTTCTCGTAATTTTGACTTTTTATCTCGTAATTTCGACTTTTTATCTCATCTTTTTTTTTTTCACTGGCGGAAACGGGCTTCCATATGATATGTATTTGACAATAACCATATAATGATTATTATTCACATTATTCACAATTATTGTACTATGTGGAACATCCATCTGATTTTAGTTTATTATCATTACTTATTAGTTTAAAGCGACTATATTTTAGATGTTACACAAAGTGTCTTTGAAACTACAGCTTTGTTTATAAAAACTACAGTATTATATATTTAAGTGTTATTTCATAATGTATCCATATACAGGCCTTTCCTGAAATATAAATCACAGGTGTAAATAATACAATCAATGATTCAGCTTCAGCGTCCTGGTATAGACGTAGTTTTGGAGATGCAACAATGAGTGTTCAATATAAATTCACCTCTAAACAGTAATACTTACCAGTAAGTTGATTTCTAAATACTGAAATTGTCCATAACTGAGCTGTGAGATGTGCTTTTTACCCCTCTGCTGCACACCCATACTTGATTGATTGTAAAGTGGAAACCTGCCTGTCGTACATGCTGACTCACTGTCACGTTGTCAGGACTTTGATCGCCATCATTGACGATACAATTCACACCTGTGCTCTTCCTCCAAGGACAAGTCAAAAAAGTCCGCAGTGAAAAATCCAGCATGAAGTGCCTATATTTTCCTATTTCTGCATTTTTACCGAGCATCCAGTCAGGTTTTTTGATCAAGAACTGAATACATTAAGTCAATAAATAGGTCAAATAACTAAGCACAAGCAGTAAGTAATGTTAAGGTAAAATTTCCTTACAACAGCTAAAGACACGGCCTCAAGATAAGCTATTCCTTTATTAGTCCCACGACAGGGAAATTTACAGCAGTGAAGAGTGTATTCTTCAAATGAAAAGTATTTTGCATTATAAGTCTATCCGACGCAACAAGATGTACTTCCTGTAAAGATTACAATATGACCAAAGTACAGGTAAAGTGTAGGTTCAGTCAGAGGTTATCTGTGTGTGTGTGTGTGTGTGTAAGATTATATATATGGGAGGTCAATAAAGCTTGAGCACACTGACAGGAACTAGTGAACTGTGATGTTTAGCTGAACATGTGTTTGTATGTGTGAGGATACTGTTTTTTCATGCTCTGTAGGTCCAAAATCTACAAAAGACGACTTCTGTGTTGAATCCATAAAACTGCTGAAGTAACAAACCTGTTTTGATTGACAGGGACCTTCTGACTGACTGCCACAGTGGGAGCCAGGCTGCCCCACCTATCATCAAAGAAGCCAAGTTTTAGATACACACACACACACACACACACACACATACACACTTGCCTTGAAATTGTAACATACTGAGATAGAGCAACACAATGAGGAAGTCTTTAGACCCACTTCCCTTCTAGGGAGAGATAGATGTACAGGGTTGTATTGACTGTTTATAAAACAAAAACTAATTGAATATGGTATTGAATACACAATGTTAAGCATGAATACATAACTGCTCAGAAATATTTTTATACTAAGTGTAAATTAAGTGCTCTCACTAAATCTGGAAGGAAAATCTGTGAAACGTTTGTGCCTCGACGATTGTGTCAGGTAGCCTTTTATAAGTGTACAGCTGATTATGTACAGTATATGTAGCTACTTTTGCTATAATGAATTTACACCGATTTTGTCATTGATAGAAGAATGAAGTAATTTAAAAGGTTTCTAATTTATGTCAGTCCACAGTAAGGGATACTGATGGCACACAGTTGTGTACTGTTTTTTAACAACATTCATCGTTGCTTGTTTAACACGAAGTAAAACGGTTTTATAAAGTTTCTTTTTTTCTTCATTTGGTGTCATGCTTTAATTACATGACTTTGTATCACATAGACTTTGTAAAATCATAACCCAGTAAATCCAGATATAACACACCCAAAAACAAGTCAGGGATCAGGGCGATCATGTTTGCCATTGATTTTAATGCCAGACATGTTTAAGGATACGATTTTTAAATTGTTTAAAGGTGTGGATAATGTGCCATTTATGTCACTCTTGTGTTGATAATAATGAACCAAAACATTAAAAAAGAAAATGTGTTTCAGTAACAAAAGCATGATGTTTTTGCCATGGTGTTAAATGATAGTGTAAATAATGATAGTGATGATAGTAGTTAAATAGTATATATATATATATATATATATATATACCAGCTGTGAAAAGTGATGCATATATTTTGACACAATCTTTTTTTTGGGTACCTTATATTTCTTCTCCTCTACATTTATAATGTACTCAAATGCTTTCATTTAAATAACTGATGCCCAAAGAGGTGAAATGATCTATACACTAATATATATATAATATATGAATAAATACAGGATTGTGTTTACCATTTATGGCCACATGGTGGCATCATTGTTATGTATTAACAGCATTGAATGAACACTAAGGCCCAGAAATATTCAATAGAGGAGCACAGAGGGGGGGGGGGACCTAATTAGAGCACAATGTTGATATACTCTGTGTTCTCGGTGTCCTATTAAATGTTTACACTGTGAATTATCAACTTTGAGAATGTCCCCTACAGAGAAACCTGAATAAAGCAGAGACCTGCTGGCCTGACGTGTTGGCTTGGATTAGTGACGACGTTAAACTTCTCACTGGCATTAATAGAGATACAGTTGCCTCCAAGCTACTCTGTTATGAGATCATCCTGACTTGAGGCCAGTACTCGGAGAGCGGCTCCCATTTGACTGATTCCCGGATGATCTCATTGTTCTCTAGTTAGCTAATGACTGATCCTTGGCATAGATTGGTTGTTAAAGTTTCTGTCATGAGTTTTTCCTGGTACTACAGGTTCGTTAGCACATAGATCTGTGGAAATACTGTCCATTAATGCAAGATCCAGCTTAGAGAACGACATGAAAATAGCACTTTCTGCACTCTTAACTCAACTCACATCATTCAAACAACCTCTGACAGTCATCCACCACAACGTAAATGTTAATTCTATTTATTTCACAGAGAAGTAGGATGAGAAGAGGAGATTTCTGTTTGGTTGTATCGAGAAGGAACAAGGCTGACATCACACCCATGCAACACTGTCCCTTTTAGCAATTTGTTGTGTCAACACTGTTTATACTGTATGCCACACAGCTTTCCCTTCTTTTTATGACCATTATTAATGTGGAATATATGAACTGTACACAGGAAGGTCACAAAAGGACGAGGACGAGCCGGGTGTGACCTCAGGCTAGCTGGGGAAACTCCTGACTGCCTGCCCACCCACACATAGAGATGGATGTTTGAATAAGGCCCCTTGTATACATATGACATTTCATCGCTGCATGGAAGAACTTAGTGTACATGCAAAAACTTGGTCCTTACTCAGGGCTTCTGCTTGTTTGTTGTCATTTCTTTGGTTCCTTGATTTTTCCAGTTTCGAAACCCAACAAGTGCGTGTCTTCATGCAGGTGAAGTCGGGTCTAACTGTGAAGGAGCATGAAAGCATTTTTGTCCTCCTTCGTAACATTCGTTAAATAAATGATGGTGATTTTAGGTCGCATGAAGATGGCTTGTAGAGAAGAACAGGTGCTCTTTCCCTCAATACTTAAAATGTTTTCATATCATACAGACAAAAACACACATTACTATCTCTGGCTCTCATATGTGACATATGTAAGAGTGGATGAGTTATTTTCTCAAAGTACATGAAATTTTATATTGTGATAGTGAGTATGACATATTCTCCAGAAATCCAAATATGAAAGTATGAACTTGACTTAAAAGGAAAAATTTGACATCTGATATCTACCACTCTGATGTCTGTGCTTTAAGTGTGGAGTTAAACCCACGACACAATTATCTTAGCTTAGCATAGAGACTGGAAACATGGGGAAACTGTCCTGTTCAAAGGTTAAAAAAATTATTTAAAAAAATCTGCTAACCAACACCTCCAAAGCTCATGCATTAACACGGCTGTTTTAATCTTCACACAAACATCAATGTAAAATCAACAATTTGCATAGAAAGTTAAGTAGCCTAACTGTTTCTTAGTGAACAATAGTTTGTCCGTCTGCTCATCATCTCTGTGCAGCGTCTGTGCTTGTTTGCCTCCTAACCTCAAAAACTCAGAGGAAAGTCAAAACCACAAGATGTTGTTTTTACATTTTTCTTTGAATATGGATTAAACAATCATGTTGGTCAGTGAGCTTTAGAGGTACTGGTAGGCATATTTTCAAACTGAAGACAGAGCCAGGCCACCCGTTTCCCCCTCAAGTCTTAAAGCTAAGATAAGCTAATTGTCTTGTGGCTCAAGTTCCATACTTAATGCGCAAGCAGGAGTGGTATCAATCTTCTCATTTAACTCTTGGCAAGAAATCGGCTAGGGGTGTTTTCCAAAATGTCAAAGGATTCTTTTTAAGTATGGCTAACTCTATATGAATGGCATTGCATTTCACAGTATCATCTAACAGTATACATCATCTCATCACCCGCTCCTAGACATGGGTACATACAGCCTTGCAGAAATTGTAATGTGACAGATTACCGGTATTACCAGCATTGCCACATGATGGGTGATGGTGTACGTCGGCACGCAGCCCGTGGGCACAAATGCTGAATACTCCTCTGTGAGCATCCACTGCACGACGATTTATTCTGCAATGCTGTTGCATGATGGCAAAGTGCGTCATTGCCCTGAGGGTGGCTGATCCTATCTGCCTGCTGGAGCTGCACAGATATTATCAACCATCCACACCATGATCTGAAACCTAAAACACTCAGCTAAAATCATTATATTCAGTCCGTCTAGAAAGGAAGAATGAAAACAGCTATGTGCTTCTCACAACAACCAAGGAACTATAGATAAACCATTAATTTGCCAATAACACAGCTAGTTAGTATTAGAGTGCAGATAGCTATCAGACATATAAAGCATGACTTGGGGAGAGAAATGTGGAGGGAGGAGGCTGAATGGGAACACAGCATGACGCAGCGCCTCCTGTTTGCGTTGCCTGTTCAAACAGCAACAGAGATTGATGGCGCTGGCCACGTACAACACACAGTAGTAAAGAGGGAGCTGTGTGCACCAGAGCACAGACACATGGGCGGGAAAAAGAGAAATAGATAAAGCCTTTTATAGCGTTTCATAGAGATGAGAAAAACAGAAACAGAAATGTTAAAAAGTGAGGTCTAGCTGACATGCAGGATATCAAAACAACTGCAAAGAGAGGAGATGAAAGACTTACTAGGACTGAAAGTGAAATACAAGTAAGTGCGGTGAAGATTTTGTCACACACAGATGGCCATTTGGTGTATTTTGGAGAGGCTGCTGAAGGAGCACCTCATCCATGCACATTCTGGAGAAATAAAACTCGCTCACAGATGGACTGCAGAGAAGGGAGGTGCTGCTAAAAAGTCAAACTGTAAACTGATTCTTGATATTCAACGCTGGCTTGGCGCCAGAGGAGCTGCGCTTGGTACCAGTGGTTTTCTTCTCCTTCATTTCACAGAGAAGATGAAGGCGTCCTTCATTTTCTTAGTTCAGTCAGTCTCTCTTTTTTTCCTGTGTGTGTATGTGTGTGGCCTCCCTCAGTCGGATAATGAATGCTTGAAATACCAAACAGAAAACAGTTTGGTTTTCTATTCTGAACATACAAAAACACACACGTCTGTGTGGTGTTCCTGGTGGTTTTTTTTTTTTTGATGACCGGAGCACGCAGAAGATTTCAGATGGGGCAGAAAGCCATATCTCCTCTGCTGGTGAGCAAACCAGCTCAGATTGTTACGTTACATCTCAGTATGATGAAGATGATGTAGATTTTATGTCAAAACTAGTCTGACATTCATTAAATCTGTGTTTTTTTTCTCAGCAGAATCAGCAACATTCAAACAATTTCATTAAACATCCCTCCACTTTAATTATCTAAAATTGTAAATAACTTTATGTCATGGTGAGTTTTCATGTGGTTTACCATGATTACGACACAAAAATGTGGGGTGCCACAGTAGGATTTGTCTTCAGTTCTGTCACACAAAAAGGGCGTTGCGATATGTGTTGTGGCTGTGTTGATTAGCTACTGGAGTTGGCGACTAATTTCTTCCAGTGTTCCCTGAGGCTTATGAGTTGTTTTCATTTTATTGTTCATGGGAAAAATAGCTCAGCTGGTAAAAATGGAAAAATCACTTAATTTTTCCTCCGCTGCTGAGCTACTGTTTTGGCTTTAAGAGTGTACTCCTCCGCCTACACAGCCACTCAGAGACTGGATCTCCATTAACTGGTTTATGTTTATGGGCATGTGGAGGTAAAGGTGCTACCAAATCCTGCCAGTCACACATTGTAGTGACTGTAGGACATATGGAACATTTTTCTACTGTATAGCTTATTGACAAGTGGGGTATTCATGCAGATAAAAACATCCTTTCTTTATTTACCTTGATTTACCAATAAATTTTTCTTCCGAGAGCAGCAGAGGTCTGGGCCGTAGCTTTCAGAGGAGGTTCTCTGGCCGCCTCAAGTTTCAAAGCTGGCACGCTGATCAGAGCACAGAAAGTTTGTGAGCCTTGGCACTAACACACAGCACCAGGCTTTGAGCACCCAGATTAACCTGCACAGTAGTTAAATAAACACACATCCATGCGTGGCCGCATGAATGGACGTTTCATCACCGCTCGCCACATTTCTGTGATCATACTGGACTCACACCCTACTGCACTCCGTGATGCAATTAAAAAAACAGCAATAACACAAAAACGTATGTGAAATATTGACCAGCAGAGCAGTAAAGGTGTGAGCATAGTGTGCGTTAAAGCAAAACTCCCTACCTTCACTTCTTCACTTTTGGAGCTTTTCCATTTTTTCAAGATTTAGTTTATGTGTTTGTCAGTTGTTAGCTGCTTCCCATGTTCAGTGATCAAGACTTACATTGTGCACTTTGGTCCCAGTAAAATTACCTCAAGACCAAATTGGCTTGACCTCAGTGTGTGTATGAGCTTGTGGCTGAGTGGGGGCTGACAGACAACTGCAGGACGGGAGCATAGTGGGGTGTGAGGTAAACCCCCATGGCAGCAGGTCGTGTTAAAACAGCAGAGGTAGGGGGTGGGGGGGGCAGGGCTTGTATTTGTACACAGGGAACCCCGGGCAGCTCAGTAAAAAGAGCTTTATTATTTAGGCCTCTGCCAAGTAGAGATCAGGGTGGAAAATACACAGGATCCCCGGCGCCAAGTCCCTTGCTCTTGGAAAATACGCCCCAGAAGCGTCCAAGCGAAGGGCCTGGATTTAATCACCCACCGCGGCATTTGTCCTCAGTCTGAAGAAAGAAAGCTACAATCAATCTACATCAATGTGATTCTCAATCCCACCACCAGCAATAATATCAAAAAGACACGTTCTCTATTATGTGAGTAACACACAATTTTAATTCTGGACACGAATTCAGAAATGACTGATGTCTGTTAATAGAAACTGTCAAACTGTTACTTATACTGGCAAAAAATTGTACCTCTTTAACTTCACATCCATTGATAATATACACATTCATGCACTGCGTCATAATGACATAATATTTACTGCACTGTATATGAAGAATTATGAAAAATGAATATGAGGAATGTGTTTTGGGAAAGAAAAAATATGTCATGCACTGTGAAGTTCATAAGTTCATACCTTGTCCCGACTACAATCTGCCCAACAATTTTAATTTTACATGTATACATTTTTTTCTTTTAGTTTAGGAAATGGGAAATACAGCAGTTTTAAACAGGGGTCTGAAGCCACTGAACCATAAGGTTCATGTGTGGATCTGAGCTCTCACTTTCATGGACCTGTCACTGTTCCCATTTGCTTTTGGACAAATCCAATAGGAGAAGGATCACTGAGAGCCAAAGTACTCATTAGTGCAGTCAGACAGTACGGCAAAGCACTCATTAGACATTTCATATTATAAAGTTCAATATAACTGGTGATGCAGTAATAAAAGAGTCAATAGATGGATGAATGGCATCAAGCCATATCTGTTGCGTTGGTTTGGCAGTGGAAACTTCAACACCATCAGGCAGACAGTGCCTTCACTTTTTCATCTGACACTTCCACAATTTATGCCACTCATCTTATCCATAAACACCTCCGCAATAAAACAATACATATGTGGAAAATAATATCTGACCCCTGTGAAAGCCATTTCAAAAGTCGGCCGGCTTTCAAAAAATCTCTGTGCCAACACGTGTGATGTTGATCGCCATAAATTGTCAGAGCAGCCAGAGACATTGAAGTACAGACAACAACTGGTACAGAAATACAATGCAAATAAAGTCAGATATCAAGTCAAATATTAGAGTGTGCAAAGACAGAAAGGTTATTGAAATAAGACTATAAGCCAAGGATACTAGCAATCTAGACAGATTCAAGCATTTTGGTATTGCCAACATGCTAAGAGCAGAGTGTTAAAAGGAAAAAAGGCGTAGTCTTTAAGTTTAGTCCACAACCAGATCAGTGTCAGCACACCTGGCAAAGGCAGGTGATTTGTAGTCTGATAGCACCCGCTAGGAATGACCTCCTGCACCACTCCTTTACACACCAAGGTTGCACGGGTCTGTTGCTGAAGATGCTCTTTAGCTTGGCTGACATGCTGTGAGAGAGAAGAATTATCCCAGCAGTTCTGCCAGCATGTGACAAGCTTGGATCCAATGACAGGCCCAACCTTATTTATGAGTTTATCCAGTCTCTTAGCATCATTCAATGTTTTCACCCCAGCATAACTCTGCATGAAAGATGTAAGATGGTGCTCACAGCAGACTGGTGTGGAGCATCTTACAATGAAGGCTCTGAGTCTTCTCAGGACCTAAAGTTGGCTCAGACCCTTGTAGGTGAAGTCAGTGTTGGTGGACCATTCCAGTTTGTCATCCAGTTAGATGTCCCGCTACCTGTAGGACTGTAGGATGTGATCCAGAGAAGGTGTGGTCTTGTTCTTCCTGAAAGCCACCATGATCTCCATTGTTTTGACCATGTTCGGGTGCAGATGGTTTCCCCCACATCACTTTACAAAGCAGTCCACTCAGCCCCTGTTCTCCTCCTACTGGCCACCCTCCACACAGCCACACAGTTGTCCGAAACTTTCTGCAGAAGATAGGATCCGGAGATGTGCTTGAAGTCCAACACACAGCTCAGGTAGTATCTAATGTCATTGCATAAGTATTAGCATTTTTTGGCAGAAAAACATGGGGACAAATACGAGGCCTGTCAGAGAAAATGCTCAGGCAGCTGTTTCTGTTGTCTCACACCCTGTCCACAGGCAAAGTCCTAACTGCTTCAAATAATCCATCTTCAGTCTTCTGCCCAGAAAAGACAAGGTTGTCTGCCTCCCTGACTACAAGCCAGAGACAATGACCTCAGTCCTAATTAAGTCCAGTGAGCGCCTGGTTTTGTCCTTCACCAAATGTGTCGCACACCCATCATTGCTTGATTCCTTTCACTTTGACTGAATGTGAATGTGAGCCTGAAACACCTCTGTACACCTGGGTAGTTTGTTAAGATAGGGGACACTCAGTAGGTGTCAGAGTACTACGAAGCTGGCACCATAATGCTGAGCTAAAACCCAGCTTCAATTCCAAAAGTAGCTTCTTATTCTTTTCAAAGTCATAGAAACTGACCAGCTATAAATCTGTATCACCTTCTAGAGCAGGAAAAGGTATATCAGCTGCCGACACAGCTAATTCTTACGAAGGATGGTCGAGAAAAAAGCAAGAGAAATAACAAACACAGTTAGAGCAACAACTGGCAACAACTGGTGTAAACGCTAGTCATGAGAGAGAAAAATATGTCTTCCAGGAAAGGTTAGAAAGATTTAAGCAATGCTGCTGATTGATAAAGAGGCTCCAGTCATTGGCGGTGAAACGGTAATGCTAGCTGTGTACACTACTTGTCCAAGAAAACACTCTGATGACAAGGAGACACCTGCTTGTTGTCAGGCTCTTTTATTATGTCACTTATGGTTTCAATTTCTTTTGCATGTTTGTGATGGAAATCTGTGTATTACATACCGTCTCTGGTGGTCAGGAAGAATTCATAGAATTGTTGTTACGTTCATAACTTACCATAAAACCTCCCTGTGTTATAAACAATGCCATGTAAGACCACTCTTGCATTATTTACTTCACTCAAACATTTCTCGGCAGTATTTGCACATTGTCACTCAACATCTGCTGCTGGAGTAAGGATCATAATCAAAGCATTAGCCACAGAAGAAATGCAAATTTTGTGATCAGTACTGCTTAAGCCTGTTTTACTGATGTATTTATATACATAGACTGATGGACACAATTTTTTTTACAGCATGGAGAACCTTTAGAGCCATTCTGTAGGCTGAGAGAAAGTAAGTACAATGGGAGCTGCTGAGAAAAATCACCTGCCAGCTCAGTGCTGATATAATGTTCAGACCAAAGCAACTGGTTCGACAGCTTTGTTTCAAAGTTTTGTGATGACTGGCTCGGCTGTAGGGACAAGCAAAAAATTTATCAAAACTCATGAAAAATGAGAACAGACAGATGAGTAATGAGGGACTACTGGGACAGAAATCTGAAGTAAACACTGTGAGTTAGTCTGGTCCAAAGATTGTAACAATGGTTATGCTTGAGTTGAATGTAACAGAAACCATGGTATGTAGAGCTTTTACTAAAATGTTTTTAATAATCAGGCCCACATGAACAATGCTGGACAGAAGAGGAAGAGTTCACAACATGCCTTTACACACAGCTCTTATTACTTTCCTTCGGATGAAAATGCAAGCAAAAGGAACTGGGCAACAGTGAAAATTAAAATCTACTTTGTAAACTACTTAAATGATCACTGTGGAAAATACGACTTCCTCAAAGCTTGAGGAAAATGTGTGATCATTCTGTCAGTTAACTGACTGTCGTGCATGTGCACTGGGCAGAGGGACCACATTCATCATTATGCTCAGTGAAATATGTCTACGTTGGTTAAATCATGGCTCGCAGCACAATACTGAATGATGCACATCACAGGAGGTCTAGAAGTGGGAATACATCAGTGCATACAAATGCAATGTCCGCTGACACCTCCTCTGTTGCTTGATGCTGTGTTTCAACATTTTGAATGTCGACATGGACTTAGGCAAAGAGAAGCATTTGATACATTTGTAGTTCTGAATCAATGAAACCTTCCATTATATGATTTGAAAAAACATTAAAACCTCTGGGATGTCATCTGAGTTACTTTTAGCATCGTCACTGCAGTTCCTTTGGTGAGGACAATAGCTGAGAGAATAATGGCCAAACCAACAAAAATAAGATCAAGACTGTTCCAGAGATGATGCTGACTTATTGAGACCAAGATCATCTGCCAGGAGCGGGTGCATCAGCATTACTGCTCAGGTTTGCTTGTGTGCTGTCACAACTCAATAGAGAAATCTTTGCTTTTTCTTCTGCCTCAGAAAACATAACACAAGCCATAACAATCAGAACTCATTCTTCTTTTTATTCACAGTGTAACTACGTCATGCTACACTGTTCCAAAGCACTGTTGGACACCAACGCCCACCAGCATGTGTTCAAAGAGAATCTCTTCTTAGACAAATACTCCTGAGATCAATCACCTGCCATAAAAAGAGAAAATTTAGCCACATCACCTCCACATCCACTTTGATCCACCAAACAGGTTCTGAGATCATAAAAAAACTGAATTCTTTATCTGACAATCATCATCTGGATAAAGATGTTAGAAAGCTAAGGCAGAGACAGTTATATTCACAACACGCCCTGTTTGTGATTCACCAGACAAACACAGCTGCTGTTGGCCAATAGCGTTCAGGCAGAAATCCAGCCTTAAAACTATTGCAAAGTACAGTAAGTACATCCCTGAAAACACGCACATATGGATTTTCCTTCTCTAGACTATTCTCATACCATTTTAAGGCCCAATTATTAGATAAACTACCGTACTAATTACAGGTGTGTTCACATGAAAATCTGCTTTAAAGATCACAATTAAGCATTTTACAATAAGTGTTTCTCAGCGATATCAAACTTTCACAGCGTCAAAAAACAATGCTAAACAATCAGAATCAGAATTACTTTAATAATCCCCAGGGGGAAATTGCTTTTTGTTACACACAGCTCCAAAAGAATAAGAATAAACTTCAAACACAAAAGTAATAATAATGATAATAATAATAATAATGATACAAATAATACCACTACTACTAATAATAACATATAACATGTACAATGATAAGTTATATCAAAGTTGCCTTAGAGTTGACACATTAGTTGGTTTATTAAAAGACTTTGAGAGTGGTAATACGTCCCAATCTTTGTGTTTGATTATTAGTTGTTGGTCCACCCTTTCGGGTACATTTGCATCACAGGTTGCACAGTCATAGTTCGTCACAGTTTCCCTCAGCTCTACAGAACATTTTAGCACCTTTCAACTCATTGTTTTGGTTTTACAGTCCGCAGTTTTTCAGTTTTGGTTCATTCAGACGGCCCTCATCAACCACCCATGGTGCTTGTTTTCTGCTCTAAAAACCAACTGTATGCCACCAATCAAACAGTTGACAGATGAGGTTAGCGACTAGCTGGTGAACAGTTTAAGATACCAATATTTCCCTCAGGAGTTGGTGGAAACAAAAGACAGATAAAGGAGGGGACTTTTTCACATTTGTCATGTAACCTGAAACATGGCTTCAAATGAATGCTGATGTTTCTCCCGCCTGTGTCTGCTGTATGTGTAAATACGCAATAATAAGCTAAAAAGTGCCCCATATTAACAGCAACAGGCTAGAAACACACTGATGAGAGAGAAGCAAAGAGGTGCTTCACAGAAAAGTTGGAAAACGACCCTTCGTCAGTGTGGAGAGGCCTCCAGGACATTACTAACTATAGGAGACCATCCCCCTACACTGTGGATAACTTTCAACTGGCTTCAACTCAGACATCAAACAACCACCTACACCCCCTGCCGACCCCTCACCAGTCCCCACTGACCCCCGCCCCCTCCAGCTGCACTCAGAATCAGTGAGGACGATGTGTGTCATCTCTTTCACAGACTGAAGATCAGAAAGGCACCAGGCCCAGACAGTGTGTCCCCCTCCAGCCAGAAAGTCTGTGCTGACCAGCTGGCCCCCATCTTTAACAAATCACTGGAGCAGACTGGAGGAGGGAGGTGAGGCTGGGGAACATCACATCCACCACCCATACAATCAGCACTGGCATCCCCCAGGGATGTGTGCTCTCCCCCCTGTTCTTCTCCGTCTACACCAACAACTGCACCTCAGAAGACGTCTGTTAACCGCTTTAAGTTTGTAGATGACACAGGCCTCACCTGGATGTAGAAGAGTCTGCATATAGACAGTAGATTGAACAGCTGGCCCCTCTGGTGTGGTCAGAACAGCCCGGAGTTGAACAAGCTCAAAACTGTGGAAATGACCATGGACTTGGAGAGAATCCCCCCAACACTTCTGTATTTTTTGCTATGAGTCTGTTCTGTATAAGTATTGAGAGCGATGGAAAAAACTGAGAGAACTTCCTTGTATGTGTACACATACATGGCCAGTAAAGATTCTGATTCAGGTCAATTCTGTGTTTACAGCTTGTAACACTTCCCCTAAGTGGCCAAAAAATCAACTCATGCAGGTTTAATAAGAATATCTCATGGAAGACATTTTGGCATAGTTTTGTCACAGCAGGAAAAGCACCTGTATAAACAATTCAATAAATGATGGTCGAATTCCATTTAGCTGCTTCAGTTTTAGTGTCCTGGTTTGTGCTGGCTCACTGTCACACTGTTATGGCTAAATGGGACACTTGAACAGAACAGAGCCGTCAAGTCATCTCAACATGTATTGAAAATATATGAAGATGCATCTCTCATCACTGTACAGCATGTAATATAATGAATATGTATGTATGGGAATGTCAGAATCAGCTGCCAATTTATTTTGTCTTTTGGTACCAAGTATGTAAATCAAGAAGAAGATTTGCATGGTACTACTGGTCTGCTCAATTACACTCTACTTCGTTTTATTTTAGCACAGATATTCTTCCAGCTTGGGTAAATATTGAGCAAACAACTACATCAGAACTACCCCTCAAACAGTATCTATATTCAGCAGATCTTAAAACAATGAAAAAAAGGACTAAGAATCCTTTTCTTAAAAATGTCATTGCCATTTGGTATCATGTACACCAACATATTGGAGACATCCCTGCTTTATCCCGTTTTTCTCCTATATGGGGAAACAATGATTTTACACCAGGTAGAAGCGATGGTGGTTTCAAGCTTTGGGCAACCAAAGGTGTGCAATGTATAGGGAATCTATACAGAAACGGCAAACTACTTACTTTTGAGCAAATATGTAAGGAACATGATATACCAAAAAAACATTTTTTCAAATATTTACAGCTGAAACATTTTATATCAGCAAAAAATAAAGACCCAATGTCTGAGCCACCTTTGACAAATCTTGAAAACCTAATCATTACAAATTTGGGGTTTTACAGGCTAGAAGACTGGTTGCTCTTTTCTGGAAAAATATACAATTGCCCTCTGTAAAGTTATGGTTGAAGGAGGTTGCAACATATGTTGCGTTGGAAAGACTTACATATATTGTTAGAGGAAAAAGAAAACAGTTTATTGAAGTATGGAAACCTTTTTTGGAATTTCTGGAGGATGAGAATGTTGATGAGAACTTGAGGTCTTCAATTAGTCTTGGTCTTGGTCTTCAGTTGTTTGTTTTTATTTACTTCCGTTACTACTGTTTATTTGTATTATTGTTATTATTATTTTATTATTATCATTATTACTATTCTTTTTATCTTTATCTTTAGAATTGTTGTATAGTACACTTATACATTATAACTATTGCTGTGGTTATTGTTTTTTGTATGTCCTTATTTGTAAAACTCAATAAAATATTGTTTAAAAAAAAAGAAGAAGATTTACTGAAATGAATCTTTAATGCACCTGCTCTTGTGGTCCTTGGTGCACAATCTTTGTCCTCTTTGATTTACTCTGCGTCAAAAACCTGCTATTGAGTCATTGTCTGGCCACCTCAGGCTAAACTTGATCCAGGACCCTGTGGCCGGCTCACATTTGTTCATCTCACTATTGGACAAAGCAGGTTTGTGAATCACCACACAGATCTCTGATTTGCTCCATCAGCTGCCTGTCTGTTTGCCTTTTTGCCCTTCTGGCTGAATTTCATGTAAACTCCTCCATGTTTGGATTTTAGTGAGGTAAGAAAACGACGTTCCTCTGGAAATGATCCCTTGGAAGGAAAAGGTCAACTGTGAATGTGATCACTGAGAGTGAAAAGGGAAGTTACATCAGCCCTCCATTAAGCCAGGTTTGTGCATTATTATCAATCATAGTCTTAAGACTACCACATAACCCAATGAATTCAGCAACAGCAAGAGCTGCTTTGGCTTGGTTAAGTCAACTACAGAACCTGCTTTTTCTTCTTATGAGTGTCTGCATACGTGCATGTGTTTTTTAAGACTACTACTAAATACAGAATAGGGTCACAGGGTCAAACACTCGCCTGGCTGAAAGGCTGTAAGCCCCCTTTTCCCAGGTCACCCTCTGCCTTTATGTAAGAGAAGTTACTAAGGTTATTATTTTAATCCCACACAGTAATTAGCCCTTGCTTTTGTATTGGCCGTGCTGCATTACTTTCAAAACATCAGTCATCACACAAAAATGTGAAGTGATGCAATAGATATCCTTCTCAGAGAAATACAGGCTGATGATGCATCACATATAGCTGGTTATTGGGGTTTTCCCCCCACTCACTGCTGAGCTAGCTGGAAGCAAAACTAAAGTTAATCACAAGCTAAAATGAAGATTTAATGATCCTTGAGGGGAACTTTGGTTGCTCTATCAGCAAATAGCAAAAGGATGTAATAGAGAGAAAAAGTTAATGTGAATGGTCTGTGCTTTTGTAGCAGGACAAAGCCTCCACAATGCCTCTTATTCGCCAAGTCACACACATATACAGTCATGACATGATCAAACACAATCCCTGCAATTAATTAATTAATTAATATTCCATCTTCAATCTTCCATTAATTAATTGCTACACAACCGAGAGTATGTAGCTCAATGTGAATGTACAACATAGAATATTAATTATGTGAAACTGTGTGATACTTTGAAAAAAATGGATTGGGGAAAAAAAGTTGGTATGTAATTCTTAAATATATTGAGCCACATGTGCACACTTATAAATCTGAAAAAAAGGGTAAAGCAGGTACACAATGTGCTTATTTGAATACACAATATAATGCACTACCAGGATTATTAATGGGGCCTTTATTAAGCCTCTCGTTGAGGTATACTGAGTTGTATTGCTCCAACCAGATAACTAAGTTGTTAATTTTCCATTTCGATTACAAAAATAGTTGTAGAAACATTTCAAGGGTATAAACAATTAGCAAGAGTTATCACCCTGGATATTTAAATGTGGAAAATAGTGGCACCAAATAATTTAAATCACACCATTTCATAGTAAACACTCTCTGTAAGCTCTCAGATAGATTTTCTGAGCCTGTAATATGAACAACTTGAAATTCATACAGTTCTCTGAGTCTTTTAGCTTAAGTGTTAAATCCTTCCTGTGACTCTATTTCCTATAGTTTTGTCCACCATTGCTCTCTTGAGATGACGTAA
Organism: Pempheris klunzingeri; assembly: GCF_042242105.1. Lineage (NCBI taxonomy): Eukaryota > Metazoa > Chordata > Actinopteri > Acropomatiformes > Pempheridae > Pempheris > Pempheris klunzingeri. The sequence goes on from NC_092029.1 coordinate 10,458,215, forward strand.
AATGCTTTGCTGGTTTAAAACTAATATTGTTGTATGGGATTTGCAAGGAAATTAGGGTTTTGCTTGAAGCCCTTGGGCAAGCTGTTCCCAGTGAAAAGTGCCCTGATGGAGGCTCCAATCATCTTTGGGCCCTTCATGAATAACTCTAGTTTGTTATCTATAAAGAAGAGAGTGCTGGTTTTTAAAATATACACATAAGAATGTCCTCCTGAAGTAAATTTCTATCATAATCAGATTATGACTGATTCTAAGGCACAATTTCTTTGCTGAATGAAATACATGTGAATCACACAGTGCAGATTGTTGTGGTTTTCTGTTGATGTATGGTGTCAGTGTTCAGAGTCACTAGTGGTTATATTGCTCATTTGGTTCTAAAACCAGGCTTTATGGAGTGGCTGCTACTTACACCGAGTCCTGATGTCTGTTTTCGCAACAGCACAAGAAAAACACTGTGCTGCCATGATCTCTCACTCTCCTCTCCACATCAATCCCCAGTGTGGACTGCTGATGCCTTTTTCTCTCCATATGACTCGTATTAGTTTGATATGAAAACCCGGCTTCATCTTTATTCTCATGGTCGTGAGCCATCCTCGCTGTGTGTGATTTTCAACCTCTCATCCGTAGTCGTTGCAGCCTCAAATCACTCAGGCCACAAAAAGGCTTATTTGTTTTGGATGTGCAGCAGAGTGGTTTTATACAACCCTGGTCTTCAAATAAAGCCCGTGTGATTGTTAAAGTGTGACTCCTGGATCAGATTTTTGTCTATAATAGCAACAGTAAATTGAGATTTTGTCATTTACATATACATTTCCAAGTCCTTGCCCTTTTCTTATAGGTCAGAGTTACCATTACATTGCAGCATAGTATCAGTGAAGGAATTACATCATATGCATTTGTTTCTCATAGCACTTTCATTGAACCGAGCGACCTGCTGTTCTTTTGAAGTCTTGTTGTGCTGTATTGGGGCTGCTCAAGAAGCCATTGGGAGGGAGGTGTGTCTGGATAAGGTGTCCTTGCACTGTCAACACTTTAAGAAATCAAAGCCTCCTTGTCCTGTCCTGTGTGAAAACGCCCTCATGTTTTCAATTTCCCAGCGAGTAGTGGACTTTTGACTCTTATTCACAATACTTTTTCGCACAAAAAAAACCCTAATGTAAGAGTCTCATGCGGTTTATTAAAGCCTGCAGAGCTGCTGACATGTGCACCAGCATTGGCGATGACGTTAACAGTGTGAGCCAGCGCTGGTGATTACTTAGCAGCAGGGCTGAAAGACCACTGCGGTGGGTTTCTCCATTGTATGTTATCTACTGGTAAGTAAAGGCTGATGTTGAGTCAGTCAAATAATTAAATCATTGAAGACATCAAGGAAGTTCCTTCTTGCATGTAAATAGTTAATGTGCAGTAGAGAGTTTGCTTGTTACAGAAGTAATGATCCTCTGTTGGTTTTCAGTTTGCATGAATGAATGCTGAGTTGGAATCCTGGTATTTGTATTCACTGTTTGTCATCCACTTTGGTTTAAACTGCTTCCTTTACTTCTATTTCAGACATTTTTAGACAACTTAAATACATTTTACACTTCCCATACAGAAAGATTAGAGTTGAGTGGATGGACAGCAATGCCATGAGTGCAGTTTTAAACAGAAAAGTCCTCTACTGACATCAAGATTGAGTTGTAGTGGGCCACTACTATATTGGTAGCACCATTAAACCGCAAGGAATGTTGTAGTTAAGTCAGTAAAGCCTTTAGCATTGTGTATAAGAATTATCTGTTGTGCCACCCAATCAAAAGCAATTAAGCTGAAGTCACTGGAGCTAAAACAGAACCCTAAAAAACAGTCTTCAGTGGCTGAGTGGAATATTAACCTAATCTGCCTACCCTTTGGAAATACTGGTGTGCAAACTGCATTGCATCATGGTCTGTATGCACCACAATTAAAGAAATCAGTGTCTTTGCCTTTTCTGATGCATTTATTTGCACTGAACTGGACAGACGATGTTCTAGATAAGTACACTGTGAATGATGAGACTGAATAGTGGACTTACATTGTAAAGCCATAATTATTGCAGTATATCTCCAGTATAGGTTGTGAACTAAAGTGGGCTGGTCTGAGGGCATAAAAGAGACTGAGGCATGAATGAGTCCCACTGCGGCCCTGGTGGCTGCTGTGTGATATGCTGTGTGATATGTGTTCAGTCTGAAGCTGACCACTTGAAGTTGCCTGTATATCTGTACCAGATGGGCCCGAGCCAGGCGATGTGATGCAGACTTCATGGCTGTCGACTTCACTTACATGCAATTTGCAAGTGAGACATTTCAAAATGAGAATGATGGATGTGTTTTCCCCGCTGATGTTAAATGTGACACAACTGGTAAAAAAAAATGACTGGAAACAGCCCTAGAGAGTCAGACAGACTCATAACATTTCTCTGGTGTACATAATATTTCACAACACTTCACTTTTAGAAGATGGCATAGATAATGTAGCCTTTCCCTCTGTTCTCAGGCTGATGTTGGCACCTCTCGACTTGATTCATGTCTGATAAAAAAATTAAAAAAACATCTAATTTTGTCAAAGAGAGCAGAGAGGGACATATGGAGAATATGAATGAGGAGAAAAGCCAATGAGAGTAGAAAGGTGATGCTGAAAGGTGACTCCGTGTGTGTGGTCTCTCCGTATCAGATGCCCTATAGGGAGACATGCATGCACCATGTTGATATTCAAAAGCCTTGCGTGTTTGTTTAAAGTGAGTAATTGATACTTGCCACTGGAAGAATTTCCCCCAATTTGGCACAGAGTGTGAGAACAAGGGGAGTCCAGTTTGCCATGTCTGCCTGCTGTCGGCATGTGTTATGCTACGGGAAATACTCTGGCCCTGGTCCTCCTCCTTCTTTGGAGTTCACTGCAATGGCAGCACCAGACCACACATACTGCCACTTTTATGGTTTTCGGCTGAGGATTCCTACTGTTGCTGCCAAATTGCCTATTATTGAAACTTTCAATAAACAAGCAAAGAAATGTAATGCCTTTGTTTGGTTTGGAACTACAGTTGAAACACTTTAAGACCATTTTTTAGGACACCAAAGAATGAACTATTTGAGGAAAGCGCAGACATCTCAAATTGAAAATATGAGCTCTTACTGGAAGGTCCTGGAAGATTAGTAGCATTCCCTTGAAACTCTCCCTAACTGAATTACTTTCTGAATTCATCTTTTGAACTACTCGCTGCTGCTGCTCCTCCGGAGGCCAAGTGCCTTCCCCACCTACTGGGAATTTGTTGATCACCGCTCCATTTAAAGAAGCGCCTAAGTGGTCGTGGCTTCTTTGATCTCAGCCTCTTTGACACCTTGAAACACGACATGAAAAAGTGCACTGAAGAGGCTTAGCCACGGCAGGATTCCACCTCTGCTGTTATCTTTGCCAGCATGGCGCTGTCTCAGAAAAGGGAGGATCTTTGCACTTTGTTTTGATTGCCGCTACTTACACCGTCAGCATCTCCTCTCATGCGCAAAATGGTGCTTGAATATCATTTTGATCATCTCCTTTCAGCTGCCCTCATTCTTGTGTCAGTACAAAGTGTGGGCCCTAATCCTTTAATGAATGTCTTCTTCTGGGGCTTCACATGGCAGCACATTCCAACCTCGGGACAGTGAACAGCTGGATGACTGCAGCACAGGGTGCTTCATTTTATCCCACATTGTCAGATGTTCATGTTTGGAAAGCAAAATTTATCTTCGTACATATCAGGGATGACAGCTGAACTGGGATGAATGGAGACTGAAAAAAAACTGAAGCCTCACAGACAAAATCTAATCAGTTACTGGATGGACATCACCTCAGCAACTCACTTATTTCTGATCATCACTGGAAACTTTGTTTTTGTGGTTAGATAGTTGATAAGCCTTGATTTGAAGACTGGTTTGATTAATGCGGGCAAGCATTGAAAAAAGTACCATCATATTTTACTTGAGCTAGATTATTGTTTCCCTAGTTGGACACTGCCCATGTTAACAGTAATTATCTGGAGCAGTCCTGCAATATATGTGAATCATCATGTCTGAAAATACAAGAGAATTTAAGAAAAGTAAAGTAAAAGTACCTCGTTTTAAATTCAGTACAGCACTCTACCTACAATTCTTGCTGTAAGTATTTCTGTCTATACATGAAGCAGCAACTCACTGAGAGCAAATACTCTCAGTCCTGATGTAATCTTCTCTCCACCATAACGTAGAAACAAGATTTTATATTCTTTCCCCACAGGCGCAAAAACAAACAATGGTTGCCATAACCATCAGGGGGGATGGATTTTCCATATGCTCATTTTTGTGAACACTACAACCCTGAAATTAGTGGTCCTCAAGATTGTCTAATCTATGGAAACCAGCTATTACCTTTCCATCTCCAAGCTCCCTTCCTGTCGTCCATCTTTATCACCAATCCATACACACAATATGACTCCATGACTTATAGCACAAATGCTGCTGCTGCTGCTGCTGCTGCTGCTTTAGAGTTCTGCAGAGCTGGACACAAGGATACAAGTGCAATTAATTACATCATCCTCATGGGCTAAAGAGGCCAGATAATTGTCCCCTCACTGCAAAATTTAAGCCCAACAATAGCTCCCAAGGTGGTGTTAGTGATGCCAAATAACACAATCACAGGCTCTCACACTCCAGAGGGACGCGCATTTTGTGTTTGCTCAGTTTCACTTGTAGATAAGATGGTGGGAAATTCATTGTGCACGGATGAGGTTAGAAATACAGCAGATTGCTCATGGCAGTCACCCCCAGTGTTTAATAACACGTCATCAGAAAGGGTCAGTGCATCAAAACACTGAAGTTTGTGGCTCAGACTCATGACTGCAACAGATAATGTAACAACGTGCCAAACATATAAAAAAAACCATCTGCAGTGAAAGCTGGTAATGTATTCTCAGATACTAGCTGCATCCCACCAACTCCCCGCTGGCTCTCTAAGAAGTCTTTTGCATGTCTCTGTGGCATTGATACAATCAGTTGTACAAATGGGAATAATGGCGGGTACTTTTAGGCAATTACTCCTCAAAAGGTGTTCTTGGCATGTACACATGAAAAGTGGGAGCCGTCGTCAGGTTGTCTGTTTTAGAAAATTACAAAAGCTGCAGTCCTCCCATTTCTGATGTACGAGCTGTTTGCCAACCTGACGAACTCCTGGTTTTTGTTTGCTGATAACTTTGAAAATAAAACTGAAATCGTGTTTAGACGTCACACTACACAGAAGAAGTTGTGTAGTGTAAGTTGTGACTATATTAGGTGATACTCTTACGCACTTTTGCTCTCTGTTTTGGGTTATTCTCAAATCTCCCTAAAACTGCCATATGAGAACCAATTGGAGGAATGGAAATCTATCTCCCCTTATTCAATGATGTGATGTCCTGTTTTTCTTTGGAGAAGACCAAGTCTCATCTGACTCACATGGTAAGCTGTATCGATTGTTGTATCTTGTATTGTGTTGTATGCTGATTTATGTGCCCTTCCTGACTGTAGCTTAATGCAGTTTATTCTAACTACCTTTGAATGTGTCAATTTATTTACAACTCCTGCCTGTTTGGACATTTCTGTCACAGGTCACATACTATGGACACTAAATCACTACATGGGCATGTATGGACAATGATACTGCAGTACCTCAAATTACTCTCCTTTTGTTATGTAATACACTGTATTTACTTTCCACTGTTTTACTCGAGGGCTCTGATCGAGTAAAATTTATGCACAATGCAAAGAAATATGTCGTTAGTGTAGTGTCCATAGTGTACATTACTTTTGCTAAAATGCGCCAGAGTAAACTATAGACTGCTTATTATGTCAGGAGCATTGAATGATTTCAGGCAGGTTCTATGTCATTTGCAACCCATTCACAGGGGGACATTTTATTACAATTTCACAAGCCATTAATCAGCAGATATTACATCAGCAAATGTTACAATGCATCTGTATTATGTGGATATTATGGGGCCAATTCAAAGTCCCTTACCTTAAATCTTGGTGTAAAGAAAAAAAAGAGGAGTGAATGGGAGCCACAAACATCGCTCGAACCAACATTAACCTCTTGACATCAGAGAGAAACGCTGGCTTCCTCCTCAGCATTCCTTTTCACTGATACCTCACAGTTGACTGCTTGCACCTGTGAGACGCCCACCAGCTCACCGGTAAATCGGCTCTGGGAGTAATTGTCATGCTACCATTGTTTTATAATTCGCTCTGACAGATGTTGTGTGACGTGAATACTGCGGCGGAGGGAGGTTTCTTTGTTGTTTTAAATGCTGTCACACATGTCATGATATAACAACAATTGTTTGCCATTTCTACATTAATACCTGCACCAATAATGTCTTTACAGGATGTTCCACCTGCGCTATTGGCTATATAAAAATGTAAATGTTGGTCATGGGAGCAGTGAATAGCCTTTAATTTGAGCCTTTCATTCTCAGATGCACAATGAATCCAAACCGGCTAGACACTAAACTCCTACAGCTTCTGTAAAAGTCGGCGGTTGAATGTGCTCTAATATATTGTATGGCTTCAGACGCACCACAGCATGTATTTGCAGTAAAACGATAATGGAGAGAACAGAAGTACATGCTCCATCTCCTCTGTTATCAATCTGTCAACCACCTCTCATTGTCCTCCAGTCCAACCATGTCTTTACCAGTTAGCCATGCTGTCATTTTTTCCCCCAGTGAATTTTCGCTTTACATTTACTGTGTGGTATCTCTCAGGCTCTTGAGAGCGAGAAAGGCATTGCGATTTCATGGAAACTCGCCGCCGAAGCCAACAAGGAAGAGGCGGTTAGACAGAGAGAGAGACACTAAGACAATTTTACGGCCGGTCAGGGAAGATTGCCTCTAGTAAGACATTTTAAGAACCATGTCTCCTAATCTTATACCCCGAGTCTGCAACAGCTAGCCATTCCCAGAGTGCTGTACATCCTGTTTGTATTAGCTCATGAGCTATGAATGTATTTTAAAGTCAACTATGTGAAATGCAGTCTTGTAGCTGCAGCAAAATTGCAGGGCTGAAACATTATAACCAAATTTTTGGTCTGATGCTGATTGCATCAGCAGTGGTGGTAAAGGCAAACATCCCTCTGGTATGATGCAGTGAAATGAAAAAGTTCTTTGGGCTGACATCCACGATACGATATGATTCAACACACAAACCCACTGCTCTTATTGATGTCATGTTACTGAAAATATATCTTCTCTGCTCCCTCAGCCAAGCCCGGATCATCACTTGGGCCAATGTTTTCTTTGCTTTTCAGGCTCGCAGCCAACATAATGTAGTCTAATGCCAGTGGGTTGCTAGGCAGGCATCTTAATGACCCTCCGTAATGGTATTCATTCTTGAGAAAAGACAGACAGAGCATCAAAGCAAAAAGCCCCTCTCTCTTGTATCTTCTCCATGTGGAATAAAGTTGAACCAGTGTGTTTTTCGGTGTGTTTGTGGTTATGGCCATAACCCTGAAGCTTCCTGGACTGTAATTGTATCTTTACAGACCAAGCCACAATAATGACCTCTCCCAGTGAGCTTTTTCTGAGATCTCTATACTCCCGCAGGGACGCCAACATTTAACTGGCAAATTAACAATGGGAAGATCAACTTTCCTTGTAATTAATTTCTGTGGCATTTTTATGGGCACTTACTTTGGGGTATTGGGTCACAGTTAGTAAAACTTAAAGGTAAGTGTTATAGTCTCAGAGGGGTCTTTAGTGAGGGGAAAAAACTGATATAATCTTTACAAATGGAAAAGTTTTTAAAACATTGCACAGCTCGATTCTGTTTGTTTTTTCGTGAGCTTTCCCTCAAAAGAAATCTGAACACTGAACCCATATTTACATGTGCATTTAAGGTATTTATCTGGTCATTTTATCTACCACAACTTGCAATGAGCAGAATAAGCTTAAAATTGTAGATTGTAAAGTATTACATGCAATAAATGGCATGCAGTATAATGCTCAAAGTCACAGCGCCCATAATAGATGTAAAACATATTACTTGGTCTCAAGAATGGATATTAGATAGACGAGAAGGGAGTAAGGAAAAAAGCAAAAATGTGGGACGTGACCTTGGTAGGTATTTGTGGGTAATATTAGGACAGTATGAGCATGACGATGTCGATTACTCAGGATTATGATAGATCCAATAATGCAGTAAATCCAATATACGACGTCTGACAAACCAAATCCAAGGAATGGGTCCAGTACAATTCATCCAATGAAATGAAAATCCATGATTAAGTCCAGTATCAGAATATTCCTCCCCAGTATGCGTATTAAAAAAATGGGAAGAATTTCCTCTTCGATTTTCACCTTTTAAAACTTTTTGTGTCAGGGCCTTTATTGAATTTCTAACCTTTACTTTCAGTGTTACAGAGTAGAAGAAAAAGGGATGACTCAAACTGTGTTCATGTTGGACCTACAAAATTCTTACACCCATAGCAAATCTGCTGTTTGGCCAGTATTCCTGCTATTCATGAAAAGGGAGGTCTGCTGTACAACACAATAAATACTTCTGCAGACTAAGCTCTAAACTGTATCTGTAGATATTTCACATATATTATAAGCAAACCCTTACACTGAAAAGCAACGTTATTAGGTAGGTTGGCCTTAAAGGAACAGTTTAGCTGTTTCTTTCTTTAAAGATACCACTCTGTTTGTATGTGTCTGAGGAATATGAAAGTAGAGCCAGCAAGTGATTAGCCTACTTAGAATGAAAATTAGAAACAGGGGAAACAGCTGGCCTGACCATCAAAATCCACCTGCTAGCACCTCTAAAACTGTTGTGTTTATCTTTCTGTTTTTAAACAAATGAGACGTAAGACGTTAAGTCAGGCTAGCTTCCCCCTGCTTCTAATCTTTATGCTAAGCTAAGATAACTCTACTGTAGCCACAAAATCTTGAACTATTCCTTTAAGACTGAGATTATGGTTCGGTGTATAATGGTAAAGTCTTTATGTGACATGCATATGCATATAAAGCTTATATAAACACAACCACTCAGACTCCATCCTTTCATATTTTCAGACTTTTATGCATGAGACAAATTTTTTTCACAGTAATATTTTTAACAAAGCACCCTACGTTTTTTCAGGGTAATGGCTATGAGTGTAAGATTAACATCTAATCTGATTTCAGCCAAAGAATCCTAACACAAGTCTGTTATAAATCTGTTCTCCAACCACATCTGTAGATATACTTGATCATAATAGAGAGGCTTCAATGGCTCTACCATATGGAGCTAACCAACAACATACCTGAACAACCTCCAAATTTCCCTGGTGTCTATTTTTAACTCTAGGTCTTGCTGGATGTGCTTTAGCAAAAAGTAATTTTTGGAACATGTGGTACAATTTAGAATTAGGATCATAAGACCAGTTTTAAAATGGGAGTGCAAACAGGAAATTTGGCTGTAGTGAGCATGAAATACTTTTAGGTTCTGTTGGGTCAAATTTAAGAACTTTACTCTTGGTGCAAAACTCTCACAAAACTTTGTTCTCCAAAGGTTCAGATGGGAAAAAAGCAATCCCTTAAGAATGAAGATACTGAGTGAGGGGCTCAAATTGTGATGAGAATAAGAAACCAGAGAAAAATGTGTAATTTCTCATAGGGTTATTCTTAGTTCCTCAAAGCAATACATTAATCATGTGTCCTGTCACTTAATCCTGTACAGTTGACTTTTATATACAGTAATAGATCTTTTCTGAAGAAGAAAGCTGGACATGAAATTGAATTCCTTTGCCTTTTCTTTGTTGTAAATTCTTGGCAGTAAGCAGTGATTAAATTGGCAATTGCAGGGTTGAGTTCAAGTAACCTCCTTTAAGTGAAAGCATCCAAAACTCTGACAATCCAAGAAAGCTAATTGAGAAGCTGCAATGAGAAGGAGTGCTGAAATGAAAAAAAACAAAAAAAAAACTCTTTTCCACCTTCATTCTGGTAAATCAGAGCCAGATGAGGGTCTATGCACCTCTGATCCCCTGAGGTAAGACAGCTCTGTTCTGGTGAGCAGCTACATGCTAATGAGAGCCCAGTGACACCGCTAGCAAGTCTCCAGGGACCATTATTCTGGGCAGAGTGCACGGCCACATTCACCGTCGCTCAGGCAGGGAGACAACTTTGCCAGATTATGCTCTTTTTTTCCCAGCAGCTCTGGCACTGCGCACCATAATTGTCAGTGTTTCAGTCTGAAGTTGCAATCTTTATGTGGGATCCAGTCCAGTTGTATTTGAATAGCTGTGATTGATCAGTGCTGAGGGGCTGAGATTATGTAAGACAGTGGGTTTCATTTTCTTTGATATTTAAGCTCGTATTAGCAGGATGACACATTTTTGACTCGAACATATCAGTAAAACCACACAGTGTTTGAGTTTGATTGCCTCCAAGCACAGCACTCTCGGTGTGAGGCCTCACATTTGGAAGAGAAGTCGTGGTTTGGGATTAATTTATCAAATACATCTGATAATGTTGTTTGATAGCAATAGTAAGCAAACTATCAGTGGACCAGCAGACGCCTGAATGTCACAGCCACCCAGCATGTATGGGACAGCTACCACTGCTGGGAAATTCATTACAGATATTGTTTACTTTCTGACTCATGCTTTACAAAGTGTGGGGCGGGGTGTGGCCTGCATTTCATAGCACTGTTTAGTTGCCCCTGAATCTATAGATTAAAGGCTTAAAATAAACATTTCCAGGTTTTCTTTTAGAAGGGGTCTGGGTTTATCATTCATGGAATAACAGAGTGATTTAAGATGGCCAGTCAGCTCCCAGAATCAATTTTAAAACGAGGTGCCAGTCTCTTTTACTGTACAGTAAGTTTGTAATTTGCTTGGTGTTTGATGGTTGACCTGCTGGCTCAATAGTTTTTGAGGCTGGTGAATCAGCGCAGTGTGTGCTGGTTTCTCCTGAATGGAGATATGAGTGAAGCCTGAGCCCCACATTAAAACATTATGTCATTAAAAGTAAAAAATGATAACAGATGTTCTTCCCCCCTCCCCAACAGGATATGGGCACTGAACACAGTAGATCTTACAGTAATTCAGGCTGGTGAAACAAAGACTCAAACACAGACCTCCATTTTGCTATAAAGTCAAAACACTTATTCTGCGAAATAGCAGACTTCAGTGGCAAGGTGTCCTTGATTAATGTTTTGTAAAATAATAAGATGTGAACATCTTATCTTAAAGCATTTCTTGGCACTGGATAAATAATTCTAGGATCAGCTAAAGGGGCAGGGGGATTCTTCTCTGGAAATTCCCAGATACGTTCCACCACAAACTCATTTTTAAGGGTCTCTGGACAGTTTTATTTCCTGAAAAGAGGGAGGATTGTTCTTAGATCTCCATCTTTTGTTTAGTAGCTCCGAATTGTTATCAGATTGTAATGGATGGAGTGAAATCTAAGCTAGAGATCATGGCCATCATGGGACTTTAAAATAGTCAGACCCCGGGGTCACTGCCTACATTTACAACACTGATGAAAGAGCTAAGTCTTTATGACCGATCTGATGTAATCAAGGGAGACAAGGTGTAATTGTCAAAGCTGAAAAGAAAATCCTGCTCAAGCATATTGTTACTTTACTGAGATGTTGCTGCAGAATGAAATGTAGACGTGTCTTTAAAATACATTCATGGAAATGTTTCCTGGTGGGTGTCATGATTATCTAAAAGGTCAAAAAACACCTCAAAAATGAGGCTTTGGGCAAAGTTAATTCCAAGTGTATGTGTACAGTAAAGCATATATAATGTTAGAAAGGAAATTGACAAAAGCAGAGACCGTGTGAAACTGTGGTGGTTAATGGCAGCTTACGTGCTGTGTCATGGAGATTACAGAGGTTTATTCTATTTACTCTCATCCTGAACGGCCATAAACTTCTATCAGTTCTGACTCTTCTGCACAGTTATATTTAGAAATATAAGAAGGTTTTAAAATGATTCTTAAAATGAACACCATAATTTAATCTGTAATAAAAATAAAATAAGTGTCTTTGTGTGAGTTTTCAAAGGTAACTGCAGTTTACTGTAAAGCCTATGTACCATTACCATGCTGACAACAAACGGTCAGTGATTACAATGGAGTCTTTGTGATTTAAATTCATTGTAGACAAACTCTCTCTGCTGTTTGACTTACTGTGTAAGTGCTGCTTATCTTTGGCAGTGTCTTTTTGACGCCTCGCGTGCAAACTCAGTACAAACTCAGTACAAACTCTCAATTGCTAGTTTCACACCAAGGTGTTCATTTTGCAAATTATGGTCCCATTCAGAATGAAATAGACCATAAATCAGGGCAGGCATTAATGTGGGACTACCTTGTGACTAACCAATCAGAAGGGAGGAAACAAAAAAACAGTTGTCCATAAATCAGTGTGTGATGGTGGCAGTGTCCTCTTCTTTTATGCAGTCTATGGATACACCCTGCATCATTTATGTAGTACACCATAACGAGTCACTCACTGGTTAAGCATTACTTAAGAATATGATTTGTAACATTATTATAAACTGTTACCAAATCATCATAGATATGTCTCCTTTCTCACACTACTGACCCAATTACTAGTGTGCCCTGATGCTATGCCTGAAAGCTGCATGGTATTTAAATAGAGGTGTAGCGACAGGGACAAGGGAGCTGGAAATCCAACAAGACAAGACAAGAAAGCCTGGAATGCTTGAAACTATTCATTTGGAGCTACCTGAAAAAAAAGAAAGTCTTGAAAAATTGAACAGAAGAAATGAAAATCAGTGAAAAATGGATTGAAGGTCTAGGTACCATCACCTTGTGCAGAGTCTTAAGAGCTGTGGTGTCTTCATCTTCATTACAGCAACAAGTATCTCAGTGACAGAGGAGGAGAAAGGGTTTTTGGGTAATCATAAGTTAGCCCACAGAGGCATCTTCTCATCAACTAATACATTTAAACTAAGCTTGTACGTATTTCCAGTCCTCTGCATCAGCCAACCATTAACTAGCTGTTCAAAAAAAGACATTCAGTAGCATCAAATAAGTAGGTGAGGTCCATCCAGTTAACAGCGCTAGTAAACTAAGAACAACTGGAAAGACACAATCATGTCCTGCTGCTGGACAAATGGCAGATTTATTATTAGCATAGAAAAAGTTGAGCATGATGTTGCTGATAGAAGAAATATTATCACATCAACATGCTTAGCAGGTTTTCAGTATACATTTGGCACACGTGGTCTCTTGAGGTAAATGGATCCAAAAAGTAAGTGAAAACATTGTGTCATAAAAATAAAGTTACTAACTTGAAAAATTAATTTAAATAGCTGAATTACTCAATAAAGCTTCTCAAGTGGAAATGTAATTTGTTATTGCATCTTTGCAAATTTTAATAGTAAAATGATTGTTTTTGATGCAGGGTGGCTTTCTGTTTCCCATTACACTGATTATGTTTGTGGTGCTGAAAAGATAAAACTGAATTTAGACCTTAATCCGTGTAATAAAAGAAACATGTTAGTCACTGGGCTGGAGAAGTGGACCGCTGGACGCCCTGCAGCTTGACTACGAGGATGTTTGTTATTTGCTTTTTACAAACATAACAAAACACAGCTGATCGGCTCTGTTTGCAGCCGCAGTGAAACCACTATTTCATTTGGAAGGGGTTACAAAGGGAAATGGGACTGGGGTCTGGAAACCGAGGGGTGAGCAGCAGTGACAGAGGAAGAAGACATCTTATTTTGTATGTTTACAGATCCGATTTGGCCATCTGGACAAATTAGATTATTTTAGTATTAGAGAACAGAGAAATTAAACCAGCAACCGTTTGTTTAGAGGTATTAAATTTCACTGGAAACACCTTCATAAGACAAAAGAGCACAAAAGACAACACGACATAGTTTAGCTCCTTGTGAGGCCATTTCCATCAGGGCATCAGTGACTGTATTCAAGAGTGCAGCTTGCCAAGTCTAAATCTTATTGTGGTGTGTTGGAGCATGAAGTGGGAATGTGGGGGGGGGGGGCTGCCCATATTAGTTTTTGTTTACAGTGACGACAGGATGTGACTTGAAAACTATGCAATGTTTGTTTAAATATCATAGCGACTTACACATTATAAATCCTACATGAGTCAGCCAAAGGATCATTCTCACACCAGCAATTGTATTTAATTTTGTTACTGCGTGAAAAAAAAACCTCCAGTGGGCCAACTGTTCCGGTGTCAAGGTGAAAATTATAGAGATGAATCTGGGCTGTAGGCGAAAACTGACAAACCTCCGTTACTGCACGTGTAAAACATTTGATAAATAAAATTATCAAATGCCATTAAAATGAGAAACTTTACTAACTAAAGGACAGATCAAGCAGTCAGTCCACACAGAGCTGCCACCCCACTGATCTTTTACTGCCTTGTATTATGTTTCCTTGCCAAAATTCCACTTTTACACTATCATGTGTTTACAATCTTTTTATTAAATGAGGCTTTTCTTCCCATTACAAAGCACTTACAATAAAGATTTTGATTATTAGCGTATCTCAAGTTAGGTAGGTGTAATTAGCTGCTCCGCACAGTGATTCACATCAGACTGTCGAGGTCAGACAGAAACGGTAAGCTATTGTTTGTTCCCAATGCCTGTACCATAAATCATTTCAGACCCACATTTAGAGGCTGAATAACTTCCACGTTCACCCAAACATTTCGTCTCCCACTGAATATGCGAATACGTTTAGTTCTCCACTAGAGTGATGGAGGTGACCTCTCCTCTCACGGTGGTCACTGTCAAAAAGGTCTATCCATAAACATTAATATATGTAGATATAATCAAGGGGATTTAAATGTATATTTAGTATATTTCACTAATATCTACTACTATGTTCAATGTTTTTGCTTATAGTACACAGAACTCATGTTGTATATCACTAATAGAAGTAGCTGTTGATAGCTAGAATAATGTTGTGCTCTGCCTTGGTTTGGAAATGAAATGAAACTGAACCCTAATATATAAAGTCCCAAACACTATGGCCTGTACACCTATAAGTACAAACCTCCATAGAGGATTTTAGGCCTGCTGCACATTACAACACACACACACACACACACACACACACACACACACACACACAAACACGTTGTGTGAGACATAGAACAGCCAGGCGCCTATGGAGTGCTGCCAGCCAAAGCAGTCATGAGGTCTCGTGCAGATTAATGGGGAGGCACAAACCAAACATGTTTCTCATTGACTCTGTGGACGAACAGCGTGTCTTTGCTTCTGCTGGTTACTCGGCAACACCGAGGCTGAAATATCTTGTTACTAATAGAAGAGTAATTACAGCGCTATTAGAGATGTACAAATTTTACTTTTTCCACTTTGTTGAGTAATGTTGGCATTGAGTCGTGTATGTTAATGGACAAAAGTCCAGTAGTGCAGTTTCCTGTCTCCACAAGTAACTGATGGTAATACCACATTTGAAGCAGCTGTAGATTTCAACAGTTAAGTTACTGTTAAAAGTGAAAGACATTTCTTAACTTCGGTGCACATTTTGTTCGTTGCTTTACCAGACCAAAGATGCTTTCTGACTGCATTTCAGTGGTTCATCATCACTGGTAATCTGATGCCTGAACAACCTGTTATTGATCACCAGTCCTTGTTTAAAAGCTAAATCCTCAATCAGTCTAACAGTTTCTATTAAATGCCAACTACAGTGCAATTACAGCCCATGAAATTTAATGTACACACTCCAAATTTAGATGTGGACCGTGACAGTTTGGCAGGAAAGTTTACACCAACTACAACTGCAGCTGGAGAATATTATGCATATTATATTAGGTTTTATTACCAAGGTGTAGGACATAAAGTGGTACAAATCTCTGAGTGCTGTAGACACCTGCTTAAAGATTTTTTGGAGGAATACCTGGTTTCCATTTGTCCAGTTATATTCCAAACTATACAGTATATGAAACACCTGCAGACTTTCCTTTCTATGGACCAACATTAAGTGCAATCCATTTTAATGACCCTTAACTACACACAGTACAGCACTGTACTGTAGCTGCGCTTGGACTGTTGATACTTTCAGCATTTTTGAAGTCAAGGTCGTATGATGAAAGTGAGGTCAAGAGAGCTTTTATTTTCAGCATTTCTTACATCTGCTGGGCCTCATGCAGCTCATTGACTTGGTGACTTTAAGCTTTGTGTTCCTTAGCCTTTATCCAAGTGGTATAAATCACTTGTTCTTTGTGGAGAAACCGCTGCATAGCTGTTTTCACCAGTTTTATCCCTAGTAACTGTGAGAACATACAGTATGCCCAGACAGGCAGAAAGATAATAAACTTAGCAAAACCACTTAAGTCCTCATTTTGGAGCTTGTGCAGGAGAAAGCGCCCTGCTGACTCTGTCTCCATTACCTGTTTGAGTGGAGGCAGCTGCATAAGAGGCCGTTAAGGATATGACCTCCCTCATCAATCTGGTTTGCACTTCTGGGATGAGTATAGGGGAGAAAAGCGGGGTTACCATTACCCAGAGGGTAATCTAACGAGAATTACCACTCAGGTGTCCACATGATTTAAGGTTCACTTTTTCTCACAACCCGCAGATGTGCTAGTATGAGTACAGAACACACAGCTGAACACACACACTGTGCATACAGGATGCTTTAAATGCCATACAGACGTCCTTCTTTTTCTTCAGTCCTCATGTTTCTCTGAGAGTTTATATAGTAGTAGGTAAAGCTTCAGGGCCTATAACTTGATGTAAATGGAGAAGGTGTTTACAGCTACAGAGAGACAAAATAAATGAGCTAGAGGAAACCCAAACCCCACTGCTGGCAGTGTTACACAGATTTCTTAAACAAAGGGGTCCTTTTTATCATTTTATTGTCAAAAGTGTTGTACAGTTTGACTCTTTGTGTATGTAACAGTGTCCTCCTGTGCATGCACAGATATTTTCTAAAGTTTCTTAAGTATTATTCAAAGATTGAAAGCTGTTAACAGACAATATTGTTTTTATGATGTACTGTCATAAAAGATCAGACCTGAAGCAAGACTGTGTCGCTTTTGCTGAACAGTCACACAACCCGGACTCCCAGAAATTTAATTTTTATACAGCTAAACTCAAAAAGTGCAGGGCTGTGACACCGGAGACCGGGGTTCACAGTCTGCATCCCACATGTGGTTGAGTTCGTGCAACAAAAACACTACACATAAGGTTAGGAAAGGATGGTGTTTTCATTTAGATATAGAAAAAGAACACACATCCTGTCCCGTGCT
Source organism: Pempheris klunzingeri (assembly GCF_042242105.1). Classification (NCBI taxonomy): domain Eukaryota; kingdom Metazoa; phylum Chordata; class Actinopteri; order Acropomatiformes; family Pempheridae; genus Pempheris; species Pempheris klunzingeri. The sequence goes on from NC_092029.1 coordinate 10,475,464, forward strand.
TCCAGACAGTCATGACTCAAAATCTTTCTCTCACCTTTGTCTAAGCAAGTGCCTCAACATAACTACAAAAACACTGCAAGTAGATATCTTATGGCTGCGGGTAATTATTGTAGATAAAATAAATAAAACATATCAGTGTCTTGCAACTTTGCGTGTATGTTATATAAAATATGCTAAAAACCTATTTGCTGTTGCACATTAGTAATGTATGGTAATTATACTATAAAAGTGCTGATGCTAATAAAAGCAGTGTTCGGTGATTTGATCAAATATCTATCTAAAGTATGCTAACAGCAGCAAACATTAAGCACCATAAGCTGCTGGTCATAACAGACCAAGTAAGGCTACAGAAACAAAACCCTCAGACTGAAAACAGCCCTTTGTTAAAGCAGGGGGCTGCTTTGGTGGGGGTGGGTTGTTTAAGGTACTGGTGAGGCATTGAAATATGATCTAGAAAGTTGAGTTTGAGTGACAGATTAATGTATTTACAGGCTTATCAGACGCCAGATGGTCTGTGATACTCACAGACAGGTTTTTACAACCCTTGAATGTCACCACCGCGGCAACTGTTTTATCTTTCGTTGCTGCGATCGTACAGTGTTCATGTAAATTCACCACAAATGTGTGCATGTATGTACTCAATCCAACGCAGTGCCACAAATCAGTCCGGTTGAGCCAGGTTCAACTTTTTTGGTGAGTTTCTGGCATTTCATCAACCTGTCTTTTTTTCTTTTTTACATCTCTCTACCTCTGGTTCCTTTATGGGATTCAAACTCACGAACTTGGCTCTTTTCTTCCCACAGCAATACATTTTACATAATTTTGTATCTTGATTTAAAGGGTGTGCAAATTATAATCTCGCACTGTCTCTGTCTCTCCCCCTTTCTCACACGGTCTCTGTTTTCCCTCCCTCTCTATCTCTCTCCATGCAAGCACACCATCCCTCTATTATTGGAATACTGTCACGGAAACACACACTCTGCCGTAATATAATGCTGTAGTTTGATCCAGACCTCCCATTCATTTGTTTAGCTATAAAGGTCTATGAAGTTGATATGTGTTTACATATTTGTTCACCCCTTCACTCTTTTCCAGTAACTATGGCCGCTGGCTTGACTTCTATATGTGTGTGTGTGTGTGTGTGTGTGTGTGTGTGCGTGTGTGTGTGTGTGTGTGTGTGTGTGTGTATGCTCTTCCCATTGCTGAATTACACAACTCTTTCCACCCTGGGTCCTGAGAACTGGTCTGATGTGACCTGATGATTTTATTGCAGCAACAGTCCTTTTGAGGACGCTCTCTCTCTCACTCTCTCTCTCTCTCTCTCTCACACACACACACACACACACACATACACACTCACTTTCCCTCTCAGTCTCTCACTTCCCCCTCTCATTTTTTTCTCCCTCCACATCTGTTAATCTGCTCAGGGAATAGCAGCAGACAAAGTTTTCCAAACCTCTGTGCATTTACGTGTCATGCAATTCATCATTGGTAAGTCTTGGAAGAGCACAAGTTCTGAGAAAGTTAGACTCCAACCCAGAAATGGACCCTGAACTCCAATCAGATTATGGCTCGCTCATCCAGTAGCTGGGAGCTGGAAATAGGTTTATAGCAGTTTTGGGGTTGATGTGGTCAGCTTGTGTCTATTAGGAGCAAACAATGTTCTTATCTCCATCTTCAAACGATCTTCTTCGAGTCCTTCTGCTATGAATAAAAGTCCAGACTCAGCAGAGTCCAGACTCCCTTTTTAAAAAAACAGATTCAAAAAGATTAAAAAGGTGTATGCAATTAAAGAAGAGAGGCAAGATAAGATAAATGACTTGCTTTTGGATCCATTTAGGTAGTGCAGCTTATGAATGATTCAACAGCCACTCCTACTTGTCTTAGTGTGCCTCTTGTGTATTTCACCTCATACACCTTCATAGATCAAAACACTGAATATAAAGACAGCAATATTTGATGTGAGCACATCCCATTACTGCATATCTCTCGGTGTCTGTGTGGTGTCTTTGCTGACAATGTGACTATCCAATATGTGAGCAAAAATGACTCCTTGCATGAATTGAAAAACCCAAGCCAAGCTATAGCCTCTGTGAGGAAACCCCTCAGCCTGCTTCCATTACAATGACATGGGAAAAGATACTCTGGAAGCATCAGATGTATTATTTTACTCTTAATGGGAGTCCACCCAATGAACAACCAGCCAGTTTTGGTTGCATTTACTGACTTGAAGAAGTAAACACTGAAATAGTTGCAGAGCAGTTGGTGTATGAGATACCAAACTTGTGAGAGTCTTGCTGGGACGAATGGTGGATTTAAATGTAACTAAGTGGCATGACTTCTGCTTGCTTATGCTGCGGGTTAAAAGTCAATCATGCATGGGGCACGGCTGCTCTTTACAAGTAATGTGTGTTTGTTAGTACAGGGCTGTCTGCAAAGCCATTAAAGCCCCGACCTCTGTTTTTAGACCTCATCATGCCCTCTGGTCTTTGTGTCTCCATCATGGTTCAGCTCTTATTGATTGTGACAGGGAACAATAACGGGCACACAGAGAAAGGGAATTCTTTGTGGCTACTTGTCAGTCCATATTAGCGCAACCCAATGCCCCCCCCCCCTCCTCAAATCTGTGCGACTGATTGCCAGTCCAGTTGTGCAGATGACTCCCAGTTTCTAATAAGCCACCCCAAATGAAGGCATCATACTATAATGTGTATTTAATAATGCTATAGAAACCAGTCTATAAGTTGTTGGGGTAGACAAGAACAGGCTGCTTTTCCCTCATTAATAAAGGTTATTGTATCTAACATAAGCCATCAGTTCTGCAGTTAGGGTCATGAGATTCTAACTTTCAAAATAGGTCAACAAGTTTGCTATTCCTGTGTTATCAATTTATTAATATTGTACAATGGGTATCAATAAATCATCAGTTTGGTTTAAAATGTTAATAAGGTCAATCAATTTATTTTGGTCCAGATGCTCTGTAGCTCTTTTTTAGAGGGGCCAATGGTTCAGTGGTCCTCCTAAAGAGCTAAAAAGACAAAGCAAGCGTCATGCTGGAAGACCATAAACATCTAGAAGTTCAGGTGCTCAGGTTTATGAGTGATTTAACCATAACCATCTTATGAAATGCGCGCTAATGTGAACTAAAAATAAGAGTAATTGCTTTTAGCCTGGGAAAGCTGTTAAGAAACAATCCCTGAGAAAGAGAGGTTGAATTTATTACTCTGGTAGAAAAAAAAAGCCTCTGCATGCGTCTGCAGGAAACAGGTGCGACGGGTGAGATTCAAGCAAGAAAAATTATGTTTGTATGGAACCAAAACATTATGAGAAAATAGGCTTTTAAATGGCATTTCAACATGGCAGACAAGACCAGTGGGTAAATTCATCATTTCCTAATTTGGAGTTAAATGTTTCTACAGATCCATTACATTTGATTATTTAATACATGCGATACAGTTGCTGGGGTGATTCTAAACATTTAAAAAGGGTTCATACAGGTTTTGCATGTTGTGTTTTTAATAATAATCATGATCAACAAGTCAATCAAACAATATTACTGCCAAAAAACGTCACCTAAATGTCATCTAACGGCAAGATGACTCTGACGGGGTGAATGTCAAACAGTACAGGGATTCAGAGTCGTTCTCCTGACTCTGAGAAAAATGAGGTCTAACTGTACATCCAGCCACAGTCATGTTATGACTTTTTCCCCTCCCTCTTCATTTTTTTTTTTTTTTTTTGTTCCATTAGGGCTTCACACTGTAAAAGAGCACCAAAACAAACAGAGAGGGAGCAGAGGGAATGAAAGACTGCAGTGTTTTGGGAGCACCAGAGTCCTGACTACACATGCGACTCCTTGTCAGCTGGCTGGAGCGAAGCGTGACAGGTGAGTTGATAGGAGAGCAGGAAAAAAAAAAAAACAAAGAGAGGTAAACAGCTGCATTTGAAATTACATTACATTTCCTGTTATTGCTGGAGAAAAGTGTTCCGGTTTAACTTTCTAAGGGAAAGTCACCTTTCAGTACCACAAGTCAAACATATACTGCTTCCCATGCAACTGTTCAAACTACACAAGTTGCATATTGTTTCTAGATCATAAGGGAATGTAACAGTACCCATAGTTCAATATAAAACGGATAACAGAGATACACATCAATTTTTATCCCAGTTAGTGAAACAATCACTATATGACAAGTTGCATAACAGACCAAATCTGCTATTAATGTAAAAGAAATCTCATAAAAACCTGTTGCGTAACACGTGTTCTTTTCCAGTATATTCTTTGATGTCCCAGAAATAATTTGAACCTGTTAGGGGAGAGGACTTCCAGTGAATGGCAGTGTGCTCATGGCTAGTTTCCATCACAGTTCTTCTCTTCCATACAGGTCTCCTCTCCTCCTCCTCCTCCTTCTCCTTCTTCTTCTTCTTCTCCTACTTCTTCTTCTCCTTCCATCCATTCTAATATACGCACCGCAAAAAAAAAAGGCCATCGCTGCTGGCTGGCCAAAAAAAGAAAAGCTTGGCTCAACTTCTTTGTTCATTCACTTTCCATTGCAAATCCAACAGGCATTCTCTCAGCTCTCCTTTTCCCTGACCACAGCTATGACTTTGGATACAGCAGCAAGTCTGTCCTTTCTCCTTTTGTGTTTGAAGATAATGTCCACTGTTTAAAGGGAAGGGAATTTAAGCTCAAGGTAAAAACCCAGCCTGAAAGGACTCTTCAACCATTCAGGAGGTCTGTATTTGTGACTATTAACAATATCATCCCAAGGCTAGACACAGGAAAGCCTCTCTACTGACAATACAGAGACTCTAACTTTGTGGAACATTTGCAGAAAATATAACACAGAGTAAGTCTCTTTCATTCATTGTCCGTGAAGCAGCTCTTGGTTGCTTTTTTTTCTTTTTGTCACGGATAGATTTAGACGGGGCTCTCTGCGATTTAGATTTAGGAGTGAGCTATCCACATATATATTCTGATGGCAAGGATGAAGTTTGGCTTGAGTTAAACTTTTTAAGAGTAAAATAACTAATTATCATCCAGAACTGATCAAGCAGGAGGAAAAACAAACAAACTAGCAAAAAAAAAAAAAAAAAAAATGATGATGACCTCAAGTTTTTAAGAAAATCTGCATCCTTAAAAAATGTGTGACCTCCAGAGTGGTGTTCAGATCTAAGCCATGAGGCCACAGGGTCAGTTTAAGTATTTGTCACAGCTAAGAGTCCAAAAGTCAACGAGCACGGGTTTCATCAGTAACTAGTAAAATCCTGCCACACTGCCTCGCCTTTCATGTCTTCTCAGCTACACTTGCAAGACTTGACGATCATGTTAGAGAGCTGCTCCACTTTAGGGGTTCGTCCGGAGTAGTAGAGTATAGTGAGGGGTTCCAGGTCTTGAGGCACACAGCAGGGGGAGGCCGACGCCTCCGGATTCAGAGTGTTGTAAAGGCTCAGCAGCTATTGGAAAGCAAACAGGAGAGATTAAAAAAAAAAACTAATTTTAAAGCAGTATTTTCAACTGTGTCATATTTTGTTCAGTATCTAATGAGTGATGGGATCTTGATAATATCCTGAGCAGTTTAAATCAGTGAGATAGCTCGACTCTATGACTGATAAATCTATCTGTAAATGCTGAGACACATCATTAAGGATTCATCATTTAAATTTATTGACGACCAAATGAATAATTTGGCAAAATCTTAAATGTTTTTTTTAATATATTTTTTGGAAGGTCAAGATCTACAAAATAAATGATGTCTGCTTTTCTAAAAGTGCTTGCTGGACACACAGTGGTGTTGAAACTCGGCCATACAGTGCATGTGTGGGCTCAGGAACCAAGCCATTAAACTAAAAAAGGCTGAAAGTTAACCCTTTTCCCAAAGTCAAGTCCCTCAACACACTATCAACAGTTTTATAGGGACTTTTTCTTCAGTGAAAAGTAGTCCTAAAGAAAACTGTTCACAGTGACGTCTGTGGATCATCCAGAGTGATCAGGACACAGTTTATAGAGACACACATTGCTGTTGTGTGTCAATAATTCTTATACCCAAGTGGATTCAAGTGGACTCGCTGCATAACAAGTGGTCCATCCAACTTTTTATGTAGCAGAAACAATCAAACAGTGTGAACTGTGAAAAGGCAGTAAATATATATATATATATATAAATTTCTGCCAGTGTTGGTGTTCTCTCTCTATTCTCATTTGCATCTGATCTCTCTTTTTTTTTTTATATTCGTTTAAGCATGTTTTGGTCCCGTGAAGACCTCTAGGTGGAGGCAAAGGTCTCAAAGATGGATTTTTTTCTAGACAAATTAGATTAGAACTATCTGCACAGCAATATACCACTGGAAGTAAAAGAAACCATGGGAATGAGCCTAACAGACTCTCCTGTTTTGTATCCCCGTCAGGTCCTTCTTACCGAGCTGTGTGTTGTATCTGAGCTCCTCAGGTAAGGGCAGGGCCCGGAGCAGTAGTTGGCATCGTAACCACTGGGCTCATGGATCCACTTCCAGTCCAAGTCACGCCTGAAATCAATGTGGAGCCGGCGCACACAGCAGCTCTCCTCCGTGTTTCTGCAATGAAGACGCAACAACAATCCTGTAATCAGTCCCCAGATGACTTGTTGTAACGATGCACAGAATATTTAACACCTTCTTGGTCACATGCAGGGTATACCAGCTATGTTGCAGCATGTATTTGGGATTATTACAAGACATCTATAAGAGAATGCATGCAGATACCAAGTGTGACAGTGATAGATTATATGTTCAAGTACATATGATTTACGTATCCCTTACGAGAAACAGTAGTTTGTGTCCAGCGCTCTCTTGCGTCGCCGTGTGGACTGAGCCTCCAGGCGGTGGGGTGGGATCATCATGAGCATGAGGTGAGGCAGGTACTGTTCCTTTTTCTTCTTCAGGTGATCCAGATCCAAGCGACTGTGCTCCTCATCTCCATCCACGCCTTAATTATAGACATGATCGAGGCGCACTTACAACCAGCTATTTAGTGGCTTCGTAATTTCCTTCAATCTGAGCATACAATTTGCTTAATTATTGACTATGAAACCGCCATCCCTGTATCTCTGTTAGACAATGAGGAAATAAAAGCACTAAAAAAAGACTTTTTATAAGATGTGTTTTTTTCTAAATGAGATTATTTTCAGTGAGAGTTTATTCTTAGTCCTCTGAGGCAAATGTTGAATCAAGCAGCAGTCCTTCACTGTTAAGACCAGTGCTACCTCTAAGTAAATCATATTGTACTAAATTCCCCAAAAACAGAAATACACAAATAATCTGAGATCATTTACAAGAATTAGGGTATATTTCTAAAAATGATTAAAGAATAAATCTTGTAAATTATAGGACTATGGACAATATTAATAAGTTACATGATCCACTGCATCCAAACAGTAGGAAGGGTGTTAAGATAATAAAAAAGATGGCAGGAAGACGTTAACATTGATATTAGAGGCAAAAGAGCAACTGACACCTGGCATAAATAAGGATATGACAAAATGTTGTTGAAGCCCACCTCTAAACTTGACCTCCAGGACCTCGTTCTCATTGTCAATGATGTCGCCATTTGGCTTGAAGGTGTGGCAGGGACAGTGCACACTGATTTCCAAACCTAGATTAGTTCCTGATGGAAAACAAATATGGAAAAGAGGGTCTTTTTAAAATGGAAGCCCAAGTCAACAATCTCCCTCTTTCACAAAACTCAATACCTTAAATAGAAGTGCGAGACACATTTCAGAGTTCAAATATGGGCTGATCATTAGGATTAATGATATCCTTTAGACAACAAATGTCAGTGACCTCAGCCTTACCTCTGTTCATCAACCATTCCCGCACTGTTTCAGTCACATCAAAGGAGACCCACTCTGGAGTACCTCTGGTCAGCACATTCTTGGCTCCGATGTAGCGTTGTTTCCTGATGTGTTCATTTGGCCTCATAATCTGTAAAGCAATAATTATCGGTCACTCTGAAAAGTTAAATCTGAATACTGAAACAGTTTCACCAAAATAAGATGTAGAATTGAGTGGACACAGGACAGAACGTTATCTAACAATAGTTTTGATCAGTTCTAATGAAACATTCAATCAACGAGCTAAAGACGGTGTGATTACTAGAGAACGCAAACAGATTAAAATTGAGAAAAAGTAAAGAGAAATGCTTAAGTATGACATTAAACTCAATGAGAAGACTGAAAGACTAGGGTCATGCTAATGCTGTAGTTAAGCACAGCTTAACATGCTCAAAATGCTGGCATGCTGATGTTAAGCATATATGGTTACCATGTTCACCATCTTAGTTTAGCATTTTAGCATGATATTTGGTTGTTTGCACATAACACAAAGCACAGATAAGGCTGATGAGAATACCATTAGTTTTGCAGGTACTAAATATCAAAGTATTGGACAACTAAAAATGTTGACCTTGATGGTGGTACTAGATGGAAAGAAAGGGGAGTGTCAAAGAAAAACATTCCATCAGGTTTTACTACCAAATCCTGTACCAAATGTGCCAATCCATGCAATAGATGTTGGTCAAAAATGTATAAAGGCTTCTGGACCACTGATCAACACACAGGATAAAGGGGTCATTTTGTTGTAACCTTGCTAAATTATTTATATTTTCATATAGTGTATTTAGTTTAAAGCACATGCACACACACATTATACATCCTCAATGGTGAGTTCATTTATTTTGACTGATTAAACTTCTTTTCAGGAATGAGAGCATGCTCAGACAGAGCTTGATTGACATCTCCCTCACACACTTGTTAGCTTCGTTGCACCTGGAAGGGCGGGACTATTTACGCATGTTTCATTCTGATTGGTTCATGCGGTCCGGTGACATCACAAACTAAACCCACCTGCAACCTGAGCAGAGGACTAATTAACCTAAATAACAGAAGACCTGAAGGAGTGTGCTGCAGGGTTTTTTGGCCTTCTGGAGGAAAAGCTCCTGATGGACATACTAACATACTAGGGGACAATTGTCTATATACACATCCAGCAGACTTGTAGCAACATTAGCATTGAAACAGAGGCATGTTTGTGTCCTCCTGAAAAATGTAAGTCCATTTTACTCATCTTTTAACTCTGTTTTTCTCCCCTGATGGTAATATCTGGCTCTTTAGCTTGCTAGCTGTTCTACTTTGTTCACCAACAAGCTAGTAGCTTGTCTGTACTGTGTGCTGTTTCTTGGCCATGTAGGGCATAGTTGGTTTAGTAAAGAAAAGAGCTGCCTGCTGTTGGTAGGAACAGGGTTGGTGAGAGCAGTCATTTTTAATCATATGTGAAACTTGGGTGCCATAACACCAAAACAATAAGCCAAGGGCTAAAAAGGTTGTGTAGAGCTAAACTTTCAACACTTGACCCCTTGTCCAAACACAGCGTTAGCTTAGTTGCTAGTTGTTGATGACACAAGAGTCCAGTCTCTCATGTCATCTAGATGTTATGAATGTCATCTCTCCATGTCTCCCTGTCATAAAGTCACTTATTTCACAGGAAATCTTACTTGAGTATCACCATACATGATTCCTGTATTCCCCCGTGTGTTTGAAATTGGCAGTAAAAATGTTTTGCAGTGGTTCAAACAGAGCACCTAACGTAACACTGGCCCCCAGATTAACCTCTTCTGCAAATACAGACTTGCTGCCAAACAACCTTCTATGTAATTTGGTTTTGTCGTGTCTGGTAATGTTGTCCTTGTGGGTTTATCATGGCGTCACTCCTGACCAGAGTGTCTGTAGAAGGTGGTATTTTTTTTTTATTATTTTCATTTTAATTATTACCTTTGTATGGGATCTATAATGCCAAGAACATTACAACTAAATAACAGGCACCATCGCATCACTCAGCAGACCAGAGACCTTTTTTAACGGCTTACTACTGAAAACTTTTCATGCTGTTTTGAGGACTAAATGTGAAAGACCTCTACATAACCAAAATGAGGCCTATATTAGATCTGGGCTGCTAACAGTACCTCTGTCCTGGTACTCCTAACATTCTGCAGGCCTGTCGAGCTTTCTGGCTTTTGGTCTCACTGTTACCCATTCAGACAACCACAATGTGATTATCATTGGCTCTCTTTGTCAATTAAGGCCTTATATCATGTGGTGGAGAACAACTAGCCAGCTTATGTAAGATGCATTCTTGACAGACAAGAACTGAACTATCTGGTAACAAAGATTACATTAAAGAAAGGAGAGACTTTGAAGCTCCTTGTTGCCTCGAGTGAGTTTTGCATTTTGATCTTGGTAGAAGGACAAGGAAACGGTACCTTTACGCACCTGGTAGAGCTCAATCCGCTGTTCATTCCTCTTGGCGCTTGAGTTTGGCACCCTTAGAGCTCGAAACTCTGCTCTGAAGAGGTTGGTTGAGTTCCTTTCCATGGTAGAGACATTGAAGCGGAAAACCTTGGAGGTGATGCCTTTTGGGCAGTAGAGCAGATCGTCTGGAGGAGAAAGAATAAAAGTTTTGTGAGAGAACAGGCTTAGAAAATTTTATCAGTCTGATGCAACACAAGCAGTATGTCTGAACACAGACAAACACAGTGCTGCATCAGCTCTGGACAACAATCACAGACACTTGGGTGTAATATCCTCGGCATAAGCGTTGAAGGAAAAACTCAAGTATCACAGCTGACATTTTGACTTGACATAGTACGAAAAGGTATTACTAATAAAATGAACAAAGGGTCTGTTCTACTCAAGTTTCCCAGTAAGCTGTGACAGTCAGCCAGCATGCACAATACCAGAACCCTGAAACTGAAGCAGCTAAATGGAACTAAGCCATTATACATTTTTATTACCTCAACCTGTGACATTTCAAAATATCATCTGTGAAAAGGGTCTATTAAAAGTTCTATTTTTGCCATATTTGGTAAGTCATGGATGTGAGAAAACATTCCATATTTCTTCATCTGACATTGTGTAGCAACAGCCAATGTACAGTTATTTATTATTATCATTACCCAATGTTTTAGCATTGCAGCTTATTCATAACCCTTTTTTGAGAGCCCGGTTATCCTATAATTTACAAACTTGTCCTTTTGTAAGAAGTCAGTCCAAAAATAAACATCACAAATACTGATGACTAAGATGACCCAAGATGACTACATCAAATTATTTGTTTTACATGACCAACACTGACCAAACCAAAATTTTGGTATATATAAAAATATATAATGTATTATTTTTAATAAGGAAGAAAAACAGCAAAAAAACAGCTGAATTCTTGGCATATTTGCTTACAAATTTTTGCTTAAACTTATTTTCTTAAACCAGAGCTGGTCTCCATCCACAATACAATTCTAAAAAATACATTTCTGGCTGAGTGACTTGGTGAGGGAGAATTGGAGTTGGGGGAAGTGTGTCTTTGGATCAATCTTTTATCCACTTGATGCCAGAGGAAGTTCAGTCATGGTCCAAAGAGATACAGTGCTTTGTTAACTGAGTTGTCAGCAAATGTAATAATTTCAAACTCTAGATGGCAGTACAATGAGTGCTTTTTTTCCTTTTTTAACATATCATGTTGCTTCAGACATATTGAAATAAAGCGATACTTTATTACCAAAATAATGGCCAGGATTTACAGTATTTTATTTTAATGCTAGAGGACTATTCACACCTTAAATGTGATCTTGGCTTTACTGACTTTTTACTGGCTGGCACTACGTTTATCAGCCTACCGTGAATGATTAGTGTGGTTTCCTGCCTTATCAAAATTCCACTGTTTATCTAACACATTTTGTCTATATTTGGTGGAAATGAAAATGCTGTAATTGAAATAGCAATATTATTGAGCTTAGTATGACTTCACCTCCCTGGTATCTGCGTATCAAACCTCTGCTATCCTCAGTCCCACTGACAACTTTTTGGACCCAAACCCCTTTCTGACCATGACTTCTCCACAAACCAACCTCATTTATTGACATATGCCAGATTTTGTGTGTGCACCATGCTATAAAAGGAAATCTTTCCGATGTTTGCAGTCCAGCCTCTCATTGCAGTAATTTGCCACTCTTCTAGCAGCTTTCTGCTTCATTTGCACCTGTCACGGATTTGTGTTGGTTCACAGAGTTGCCTCAGATCCACCAAAGGTCAACAGTTTACCTTCAGAAACCATCATAAAAAGAGTGTGTGTTTGCCCACTTTAGCTGTGGAAAAGAAAGTGATGTCTCTGGCTCAGAGTCAAAAATGTACTCCACAAAGCCAGACCTCTGGTCCTGTTATACCACAAGGGGCAACACCCTAAGGTGGCTGTGTCTTCATAACACTGACTTCACTCAGTCTCCTCTTTCTACCTGATCTTTAAGGAATAGTTCAACATTTATTTGCATCCTTGCTAGGAGTTAGATGAGAACACTATCACTCTTATGTCTATTAGAATGAATATGAAGCTACAGCCTGTTAGCTTAGCGCAAAGACTGGAAGCAGGGGGAAACGTTTAGCTTAGCTCTGTCCTAAGGTAACAAAATCAGCCCAGCTGCACCTGTTGGGGACAAATGCCTTGATTTTGTTGCACAGGTTAAATATACATACATCTTTAATGCCAAAAAACAACTCATCAGTTTGGATGCTGAATAAGCATTCTGCTAATTAGACATCTATGTTCAGGTGACAAAGCCCTCTAGCGGCCATAGTAATTATGACGTCCTTAAAGGAGAAGGTAACGTGCCGTGTTAGAGAGCGTCAAAGTTTATGTAATGAGGAGGTCATGATGGATGAATGGATAGAAAAATGGGTCAACCAAACATTGGACTTTCACACTGACAGCTGACCAGCAGCCATTCTCTAACCTGACAACGAAGCTTCCTTAACCTTAACAAGGTATGAAGGTAACTTATTTTTGACATTTTGCTACACAGAGTTGTACAACGAAATGGAAGTTGAATCCCTTTGATGCTAACATACATAGAGCATATAGACAAATATTGACAATTAGAATAAGGGATATAAAACAACATATAGTTATTTACCTACATATACATTTTAACCCAAATTGTTTTTTGTGCCTAAACCTAACCAAACTTTAAAATCCGTGTAAAATCCATATTTTGAGACAGTTTTGGAGACAAATTATGTCTTACTGATCGGAGCATCAGATCAGAAAGGTCTTCTCAGTTATTTAAGTATTTTGTCATTTCATTGGGAGGACTTGTTGGAGAGAAATTTGACCATTTCAGACACTACTGAATATATTTCGACCAAATGTGAAGAAATTACATATGAAGTGTATAATTTGTGGGGGATGGCATGTTTGTCACTGATTTTTGTTGCTTGTGGTGTTGATAAGAGGAATGAAAGTGGCACAAGACAATATTGGCATGTAAAATTCACCTAAAACTGTAGTTGTGGGGCTACAATAGAAGTGGGCTTCCCATCCACACTAATTTAAGGTGTTTGAGTTTTACTTCCTAGATGAAGTTGTAAACATGGTGATGATGATACAGAATATTCTATGAGGTGAAATAACTTCTGCATTGTATCCATAATGTATCGTGCTAACCTGCTGGTAGGTTATTTCTCTTTATTGTCATTTAACTGAAGAAAATGGTAGTCGCCCTCGCCAGAGTAGAATGAGAGTTCAGCCTAACAAATCTATAAAGTATTCATCTTGCCTGTTCCAGCATATGAAAATCACATTAACCAGTCTCTGTGAGCAGGCTCAGTGTATGTATATGGATATACAGGGTATTTACAAAATATGTAGTCCAAGTATGAGATCATGTTCGACACATAAAAACACTCTGCTGTGCCATTGCCACAGTTTTAGCACTGACAAAGTTAAAATTGGAGAATATCATTAGCCTGTCGACATTTTAAGTATCTGAGAAGTAGAGATGTTGGCAAGGGCACACACAAAAGGTACTTATGTCAGTTTAGGACTTGTGCTGTAATATTGACTTTTTCCCTTTTGTCTTTCATCTAATTTAGACATAAAGACCATAGGATTAGAGTAAAATAAATATTGGCCTTTATCCAATTGTTACAAAAAGTACATGTATATAAATCTGTCTAACATTTTGCATCTAAAGCCCATCTGTGGCTCTGAATCCACCACACCAACTCGAGGCACCTACTGCCCGGCATTTTTGTCAGAACCATTTTGCGAGATTCAAAACAGAACATTGCTGAGGGAAAATAGGTCTTTTGAGAAACACCTGTTTATTTCAAAGGGACTCTGATGCAATGGTCTTGGCTTTGCTTTAGACCGTGAGGCCGTCTTTGGCTCTTCCACACGCATAACATTTAGCCTATTCTACTTTCTCAATAATCCAGAGTCAGTCAAACCACATGCTGCATGAATCTCCCTCAAGAGCTGACACATGTCCCTCTCTGCACAGGTTTTCCACGTCCAGTTCATAGCTTTTAATTCTAAAGAGGAAATAGTTGTGCCAAATAGAGAGAGAGCACAATTCACTTGAAGTTGAAAAAAAAAAAGTGGGCCTAACAGGCCTTTAGTGGAGTTTTTAACAAATATTTTAAAAACTAAATAAAGTTTGTTGTTAACAAAGCAGTGAAATGTTTCCTAATGTTACCTAGTCGCAATAAAATGACGGCACAGTGGAATCATTCAGGTTTAACGGGACGAATGCCGGCTCAGTTTCACACTCAATTTAGCAAAGTTAAACCTGAGCAGTGCAGTTAGTGATCTCATGCTCATGGGCCACCCGTGTAGGTAATTCACTGGCCAAGACGGGCAGTGGGGTCACTTTAAGCTCCTTATCAGTGTGGAGTTGGGATGTGTCAGTGTGTGCAAGGGCTTAATGGGACCCCACTCGTCCTTTACAGACAAGGCTCCAGGGCAGAGTGGGATCCCTCTATCCAGACTAACGGGGAGGTCCTTCCATCATTTAACTTTTCCTGTCTACTACTGTTAACTTTTCCTACTCCTTCTCCTAAAGGCATCCCCATCCGCCTGGGCAGATGTCCCTCTCATTTGGGCCTGACTGGAAAGGAAGTGGGAACATCTGGGGAGAAGGACAGGCTCCACGGAGGAAAAAAAACAAGGGTAGTCAGGAGTAGGAGGAGAGTGACTTTCCTGGAACACTGGTGTGGGGTTAAAACAGGTTGGTGAGTGCCACAGTAACAAAGCACATCCTGCAAGTACACAACAAGCTCACCTTTCAGTTTTACAAAACATAACAGAGCTCTCACGTGTTTGCTTTTTTTAAATAGAGAGAATGTCTACACTCATCTGCCGAAGATGAAGTCCGAGTTCAACACGTGTACATCCAATATGATTGTGTGACATCACAACTAGTCTGGAAGTCAGTGTGGTCCAGTATGCAGCTTAAACAAGTGTGATGTGGAAACTCGAAGCCTCCAGCTCACACACACTGAAGCAGGAGACATCTTGTGTCCAGAAGTAACATTTTTAAAATGAAGAATGTTTGAATAGCCACAGAATTTTCTCAGTTAGAAATGAGTAGATGTAATTTACTGAGCTTTTATTTTTAGTCTAACTTTAGGTGGAAAAACGCATCAGACAAATAGTTTCTCTTAAAACAACAAAAAGAGTTGCTGAACGACACGCTCTGAATACCACTGATATTTTTATCAATGACACAGGAACCTGGCTGTGGTTTCGAGATTGATGCGTCTTCCTGGCACGGGCTCCTCATTTGGTGCGTAATTGCGCATTACAAACCCGCTCATTTCTGGCATTAAAACGGGAAAGTGATATAAACTTAGTCATACTCACTGCTCTCTGGCGGCCTGTAGACCATGTTGAATTTGTGTATCTCTTTGGCATAGTACTCTGTCTCTGTGTTGTCCTGACCGCAACTTTGCTGCCGATCCCTCCGCAGCTCCTCCAGTAGCTCCTTGGTGCTGTTATACAATGCTTGGATTTGATAAGGGATCTTATTCGGTCCGAGGGAGTGTGGGGGACTCGTCAGTCGGAGTTTGCTCAAAATCTGACCTCGTATCGCCTCGACCCTTTTCCTTTTCACATGGTCGATATCCACGGTGGCACAAGTTGACAGAGATGAGCTCAGAGTTGCGCAGTTGAGGAGGAGGACAAACAGCAAAGCCTTACCCAAATGCATCTTTCTCTCTGCATCTGGTTTGCTCGGTGGCTGAAATGTGCAGATTCACAGGCGAGGACCGCCAAAGTTAGTGTCAGAGTGCCTTCAAGTCAAGCTGATAAGCCCTGCTGGTGTTTCTTTTAACTTCCTTTGCGAGCTAATAATGGCAAACTCCTCACTTAATGCGTTTTCTTGTGGCAGCCCCTTTTAGTTATCAGCAGAAATCCAAGCTCGTGTTGGCCCATTAGACATTGCCCAATTCAAAGTCCCGAGCAACAGAAACACTCCCGCATATATGAAATTTATCCGGCACAAATATATCTGTAAGAGCAAACAGACTTTTCTTTTGCATTCTTGTGCTCAATCCAGTAGATTTAAGTCGTCCCGCAGCTTGGCATATTTCTCCTCTTTTCTGTCTCATTAAAAGCTACTGCCTCTTTATTGTCTCTGAGGAGGCAGACCGCAGCCTGTCAGGTTAACGAGGTATATGCGACTTTGAGCGGTCGGTATGGCCTCACGTGTTTTTATACCACTAGTTTCTGACGTTTGATGGAGGAGGGACCGCAGGCACCCGGGAGAGCCTAAATCACCACAGGGCCCTCTGCGATGCACCACACATCAACTGTGACACAATAAACATGCAAAATAGCCAGTTGTCTTAAATCAAAACGTCAATCACACGAGCCTTCATATGAAGTTGGGAAGCTTTGGCTTTAACATTTCCCCCCCAGTTTTTTTCTTTAATAAGTGTAGTGAAGATGTGGTTTCGTTCTCCTACTTTTTTATTTTTTGTTAATCTTTCTTATTCTTCTTATACATATTATTATTTATTATTATTATTATTATATGTAGTAGTAGTAGCACTAGTACCGTCAAGAGGTCTCAGTTGATGTTTCTTGTGGTTGTCCTACTGTACTGTAGGTATGTTAATGGCCTTGGTCGTGCACCCTCTAGTGGCAAGTTGCGGTACCCGCAGTTTTCCTGTTGTATCTGACTATCTGAAGATCTCAAGATGTTTATTCTCCTCTGAGACACAAAGGCTCAACGTTTGCTATTGATTGCCCTCCTCTGAGATGGTCCTCGGACAGCTGTTTTAAGGCAAGTGGAGACCAACACAACAATCAAATCTGAGTCAACAACTTGAAATACTGAGTATAATAAGTATTTCTCTGGTAAACTTTAATTTAAAACTGTATCTTGAACGTGCCTCAGATACAAGTATTTCTCTAATAACATGCTATTTCTGGTACCAGATATAAAAAAAGACAATTACTGAGTTTATAGATTTTGCAAATGTACAAAATCCATAAAGAAAACTCTGATAATTCGCAGTTGGGTCCTTTTGTGGGAAGGCTCCAGCAAAAGAAGGGCAGACAATGACCCACACAATACACATGCTGTTGTCAGAAGCTGCTCTGAAAACACAGAAATCCTGTCATGCTTGCATTATAGTTCATAAGAACCAAAGTGGGTTTTTTTAAGCCAGTGCAGATTTTCCCATGCCCTCTGCAAACCACCATCCACACAAAATTCATTTTTCTGGACTGATGTCTGAAGGTTTATTTGCAGGCTCGTGAAGTTATTTTATCTTTTTGATTTGTTTCCCTCCACAGTCTGTTTTATCTCTATTCATAGAGCATATCCACATTCTCAGACCTATTTTAGGTCAAGGCTCACTCAACCACTGGAGGCCCCGCACCCAAACATGGGGTCTGGTATTTCACTATGTTTCCTTAGCCCACCAGTTTGCACAGCGAAAATGATTTCGTAGAATGTCCAAACTTGGTAAATATTTGGCTTCGAATCATATGCCCATGTGCCTGTGTGTACTATGTACAAACTAGTTAGCTGGAGTGCAGATGATTATGTAGTAAATATTCACAAATTCTGTCACATCTTCCTCAACTCACCACAGTGCTTTAAATTTGAATGAAAGTTAATCTGTCGTGCCCGCTCATGCACCATCTGATGATCTCACTTGATGGCTGTCTGTTATTTTCCTCTTTTATAGTCAGATGTCCTCTTGAGAAGCGTGATGACTGCATGTTGTAGAGTAATTTTGATTATCTTTAAGAACGTTTCTATACACTGTCTCATTTACAGTAGTATCCAAATGGGCCTGAATCAGCAAATCGTTGCTGCACATACTGTAAATATCAGATGTTACAAAGCTCCATTGTGCTGTTTATGCCGGCTGACAATGAAAGCTCTGTTAATAATCGACCTCCTCAGTATCTGTTGTCTTTAATACTTTGGTCACGGAAACAGCGTTGCTTTTCTGTTTATTGTTTGGGACTTGGTTTCCAGTAACGCCGCTCTGGCTGAAATGTCTTCATTCATAGCTTTGGCGCTGTGATTATGTGACCGATCCAAACCCAAAATGGGTGCTTGGGTTTTCTGTATGGTCCAAAAATGAGCAGGCAGAGAGATGTCATCATAGCCATTGTGAAACTATTTTAGGACAAGCACTGAGGTCCCTGGTATCCATCAGCCACTTTTCCCACAGTCCTGCATGCATAATACACTATCTCAAATGTTTGACAATAATTTTACAGATAAGTTACGGAAATTTGTGACACAACTCAGTAATTTCTGTTCACAAAGTGTGTAACAGTTTTGTCTTTTGATTTTTGATCTTAGTGTCGAGGTTCATCTTTTTAGTAAATCATATTACAGTTTGTGTGACACACCTTCGTGCATACACCTTTACTAAATGTGGCTGATCTAAATTTCCTTTCTATAGTAAAATTCTAGCAGTTTACAGGCCACTGTAAACTCAGTATTTGGTTGTGTTGATGACACAAAAGAGGTTCTGTGTTCTGTGTCTATCTCACTCTATGACGATTACTGTAATGTTGGCAATTCTCCATTAAGCCAGCAGGTGATGCTGCTCAACAAACAATGTCTGCTGTCTGTCGCTACACCAACTCAAGAGCAGAGAAACTTAACATATCAAACATTTTCTGAGGATTATAAAAATACATACACTCAGTGGCCACTTTATTAGACACACCTGTAGAATTTAATGCAGACACAACAGCTCAGCCATAAATTCTACCTTGACAAAAATAAGTAAATCAGTTTTGACTGACACGGTTAGAGAGGTATTAACTAATAAAGTGAACAGGTGGTGTATATTTAAGGAAAGTGTCTTGCCTTCAAGAATCCAGAAATTCTACTAACATGTAAGTGAACTACAATTTAGCAAAATTATTGAAGTAATGAGTCAGTTAATATTAAAATAAACAGTGTGAATCTGCATCAGCTGGCATTATATCACCATTATTATTATTATTATTATTTATTACATCTCTTGTACAGCACATCTCCTCTTTATTTCTTCCTCTCTGGTCCTATCAGAAATGTAAAAAACAGGCAGCGTTATGATTAAATTACCAACTACCAGCTGTATTTCTGGGTTTAGCATCTATTTCCGTTCGTCTTATCAAGTTTGTGTGGAGAGATTCGGTAATGGGTCTTCATCAGGACGCCATACAGACACCATCACATGCACTCTGTCTGCTGCAAAGAAATTATGTCATCACACATACACACACATTGTACTATTCCAAACTGTCTGGGGATTCCTAGACATGATCCCAGACATCGCCATCAAAGTTCACTTTTACTCCAAGCGTCCTCCAGTGATTACCTCACTGCTGGGTCAGGTTTTAGTGAGTCATTCTCCAGCGATCTCTCCGTCTCACACAACACACGGAAAAGGAATGCAGCTACAGACCAGAGGATGAAAACAAAAAACACATGCTGGTAGCCATACAGAGGAATATGTCCTCTGTTTCCTGTAATGTAGGTTACATTCCTGCTGACTGTACTTGTCAGAGCGGTCACTGCAACTGTAGCGCTCTACCTCTTCGAGCAGCGCCGCGGTCGGGCAACTGTTATGTTTACAAAACATAAAACAGTTTCTTGGTTTTTAAGATTTTTTGTGGTTCCATAGTGTAGACAGACTACACCATCTGACCACATACACACAGTCAGACCGCTTAAGGCTGGCTAGACAGACTCCGACAAACCCCAAATACTAAGCAGCATCCTGCCAGATTTCCCTACAACAGCACACTGACAAGCCAGCACAGTAAAGTCTGCTTCGTCTGGGGGTAACAAGCATATGAGTCATACTTGGGAGTCAGTTGGGTAGGAATGCTAACAGGAGACCCCTAAAACCCACACCAGCGGAGACAATGATGCGTATATGTCATAGCAATACAACTGGAATGACTCATTTGATTCATCCACCATGTGTGTTAGTCATTGGTTGTCTTAATACATGTACATAGGAAAGGAATACCAAGCCGGCTAGACGATGACTTAAGGTGAGATCACATGGAGGCAGCAAAAGCTTGTCTGTGGCTCCTGTTGTATTGTTGTGTCTAGGGTTCATGTCTTTTATCTCCTAAGGTTTATCTCTGTGTTGTGGTTAAGGCAGAGGGCAGCTTTGCCAGTTCAAACCGAATCTAAACCAGCCCGAAACACAACCTGGGCACCCCTGTGACTATACCAGCATGATATCATTTGAAGCCATTTTGAGCTGTCAACAAGCAAAGACTCGGTTCTCCAAGTTTCCCCACACCAATCCACTTTTCCTTTCACCACTCTGGCTCCTTGTTGCAACAAGACCATGAATGTATAGAGAGGACTGGAACTAATTTTGCAGGGCTACGTTCATTCCTATGAAGGTTGCTCAGTGGCGATTGAAGCCAAAAAAGTTTGATTTCATGGGCATAAAAGTACCATGATCTTCTGCATTGTTGAGCCCATAGAGCCCTCTACTAATTTGAATGGGGATGAAATGATTAATTGTACCACTCTTTTCCAAATGTTATCAAATTCTGATAGTGAAACGAGTCATTTGGCAGGGGACATCTCTTTCACCAAGTAAGTCTATAGGGGAAAAAGTATTTTTGGGCCCAATGGCATGAACAGGGCCCCAACTCCAATTCTGTACCCAGGTCTCTTCATACACCCATAACTTGAGTAAGACTGGTGCTAGCCTACAGGGCTGTGGAGCGGACTCCATGGCCACTGTGCTGCTCTGTCTGTGGATAGCTGACAACCCTTACAGTCTGTAGACTAATCTCTCTTGTCTCTTCTGACTTCACTGAACTCTCCACTGAAGTCTAAGTAGCAGCATTACTGCCCATGTTCTGTTGCATCATGACAACCAACATTGTCACTACACTTAGACAAGCCATGCGAAGACAAGACCATGCTAGAGAAAAAAGAAAGAAACTAAAAGAAATAACCCATTATTCCTCTGACGAAGGAAAGGTTTAATTCATAAGCAGTAAAACACACCACTGCTCAATTTAACTCTCCCAAAGGAGTGTTACTGCTGCAGTCGTACTTGGTCTCTTGGATGCTACATGTTAGCTCACGTTAGCAAATGTTAGCTAGATATTGTTCTTCAACAGGAATTACTGAGCCAGTTTATCGACCTCACGACTCTCCATTTTTGCACAATGTTTTAACATTTACCATTATTCAATACTTGTCCCTTGTGGCAACGCTGGATGCTGTCCAACAAAGGTTATGCAATTTTCTGTAAGTATTTTAAGTATTTATGCAGCTCAGAAGCACTTAAACTTCTCGATGGCAGCTAGTTTGTGCTCCTGTGAAGTGAAGGCTGAATGCACTTACTGTAAGTCATGCTTCACAATAGCGTCACTAAATGAATGTAATGTAAATTTAATATGTATTTTATATATTACCATTTTGGGAAATCAATTTCAAAATAGCTTTTTGTCCACTAGGCTGCAGAAGACCTTCACAACAGTTGAGAGACAGACATCCCTGACATGGCTAGCGTGTTAGCAAAAGGGTGCTCATACACAGAAGACAAGGAGGGACATCCCTTTTAGGTCATGCTTCTGGCTGCCTTTATGAATGTAATTCCAATATTCATTTGTGTTTTATGTCTATTGTGATTTCCACCAGTCCTAAGGGAAATAACATGCTACTTGTTTGACGTTCTTCATCAGTTAGTCGCTAACTTTGTGTCTGCTGTTTGGTGCTGTGCAAATCAAAGGCCATTAAAAATAGTGTTGACAAATGGGAACAACAAAGACAAAACTTTACACTGACTGTATCGGTTGTAAAACAAAAATAATCCTCATCACCACATGAGGCCCCTTGATATCATACATAGCAATTTCATTATATTTAAATTTGAAGATATTGGTTAATGGAGTTTTAAAGCAAAGTGCTGAAAACACTCTTTGCCTTAAATATCTGCATTCACTTGTTTGTTTTTTTTCTCCCAAAAAAAAATCACCTGTGTCATTTGTTCCTCCTGGCTTTTTGCAGCCGTGGTCTTTGGCAGGCCTCTGTGACGGCTTGCTCCCTTAAGACGGCATATTGTGGCGGTCTGATGTCACAAAGGTGAAGACTGTTCACTTTACATCTGGGTCTAAAGGGGTGCTGATCTGCTGAGTTAAGGCCTTTTGGAAGGCAGAGGACAAGGTGTCATTGGGCCTCTGCATGAATATGAAATAGCGACGTCCATGATGTTGATTCACACCCCAGACAAATACTGTCAGAGCTAAGGCTAAACACACTTAGCATTTTTTGATTAGCACTCAGTGTGAGTAAGACGGCAGAAAGTTGCTGTGCTCAGTGATGTTTGTTGTGATTACTAATGGCAGGGTTTGTGCAAATGATTGATGGCAAGAGGCCGTCAGCAATTCCAGTTATGATTCAGCTCAGTTTAATCATGTTACCAAACCACGAGGGATTCTTTCTCAGTGACTTAACTTTCTTCGTTTTCAGTATTTTTATACTCTTTGGGCTTACGAATACAGCTTTCACTACCATATTTACTGCAGAACAGCTGTACGCAGGAAGGTCAGAGAATAAGGAAGGAAAACAAATGTATTTCAGGCCTTTTCTTGCTCATCCTCACTTTTCATATGGAATTTCAGAGTAAACCACATCAGGCCTTTTTCCACTTTCCTCCAACTTTAACCCTCACCACCCCCACCTCTGTATTCCCGTAAGTGCTGTGAGTTGGATAATGAGGAAATTGGCTTTTGGAATCATGGCAGCATTGGCACACATGGTAGAGAGAGTGTCAAAATAACAGAAAACAAAAAGGAGCTTTACTGGAAATTGTCCAATGAATAACAGACCTTAGACAGTAGATATGGAAGGCCAGAGGTTAATGTCTGTTCTCTGGTTTGGGCGAGTACTGCAATAGTGTGCAACTACTCTCTCTCAAAGACACAGACATAGTGTGGGTTTGTGCTCACACTTATATTGGTAGCATGCACACAAAAACAATAGCAATGTGCATGTGTGCATTCACACACGCACACATACACACACATACACACTCACAGCACTGGCCAGGTTAGTGCTGGCCTCCTCATGCAGAGTCTAGACAGGAAGCTGGTCCATGCCAGATTAGGGATTTTCTCCCTCACACCCTCACACCACTACACACACACACGCACGCACACACACACACACACACACACAGTTACACAGCTGACAGTCATCTTCTTTCAATATGTCTGTGTATTGTGCACTTGGTTGTGTGTCAGACAGAGGAAAAGAGGAAAAAGAGGAAGAAAGGGAGGTAAAAACAGAGACTTGGTGACACAGTACTGTGTGAGTGTAGGTGTGTGTGTGTTTATGTGCTTGTCTGTCTTTGTTTGAACAAGCCTCAGACAAAAAGCAAAAAAAAACAACACAGCCACAAAGAAACAGATTCTGTGTCAAAAGCTTTTTTTTGACTCTATTACTCATTTTTCCTCAACTTTCCACCCATTGAAATGATGAGTCTGAGGCGCAGTGTGAAAAGTTCAACTTGTCCTTCCCAGGTACAGAGGCGTACCGCATCCTGTAGTGCTTAGCTAAATTAAACCGAGCCCCTACTGTTCTCATCTGCTCACCTGTAGCCCCTGCCAGGCCCGGCCATGACCTTTGAACCCACACAGATGGGTCTGCATAATAAGACACGGGCACACACGGCTAAGTGCCATCTTGGACATGTTTGATGGGTAGCTATATAGGACTAGGAAAGTCTGAATACTGGATGTATTGGAATGCTAATGCTTTGACCTTTGTGAGCAGGTGAGGGCGTGTATGAATGTGTGCGTTTCTATATTTCTCTGTGTGGGTTTGATTGAGCTTTTAAGCATAAATACAGATACTAATAGAAGTGTGTGCTCACTTTACACAATTTTTTGTCTCTCTGTGCGCTGTTGGCCTGAGGCCAATGACCCCTGTGCCCTGTATATGGCAGGCTGGGCTGTACTTTTCACTCCAACTGTATGAATATGCATGGCCTCCTGGCTTGTGAGACATGGCAGTATAAACATGGATTATAAAGACCTTATTTTAATGATTTTAAATATAGCTGAAACTGTTACCAAATCCACCTGGCCCTCAAGCTAAGTTTAAGTTGCCATTGTCAAAGGAAGAAAACATTGATTTTTCTTAGTGGTATTCAGTTTCGGGTGATTGTTATTGTCTGCTTCTGGACACCTTTTTATGACCCTGTGTTAAGTTTGAATGTACTGTATGCTGAGCTACTGTTTGATTAATTCAAATGAGACAGACATGAAGCCACCGTTCCACATTAATCCACCTGTATTCCACCACAGGAAATGAAATATTTTATGTTGACACAAAAGCAATCCAAGTAATTTTTTATTATATAAGTTTTAAAGGGCTATTTTTAGATGGCTGTCATCCACCCAAGTCCTTCTCTTCGACACCACCTGAATATATGAGCATATTTACACCTTGTCTTAGAGAATATATGACATATGTGAACTGGTCACTGCTGCATTAACAGTATATTTCATCCCCTTCTTGGTTCCGTCTGTGAAATGGTCCTCTTCATTTCCCACATGAGTGGTTTTCTTATCACCCGCGCCCCCTCTCACCTGCCCCCGGGGCTGAGTTAAAGTCGATAAAACACCCAAATATTCTGTTAAACATGGGCGGCCTCTGCCATGTGGCCGCTTCCTGCAATGCCTCCTGGGTAATTATGGTAATAACTCAGCCGTCAGAGGCGAGGCCAGAGGCCCCGGGATGACGAGGTCAGACTGGAGAGCCTGAGACGAGAGGAGTGGTGGCGGTGGAAGGGGGGCGGCGAGGTCAAGGTGAAGCAGGCGGGGCTCTCGCACCGCTATCCCATAAACCCTAGCTGTCACATCAGAGGCCGTTGGATGTATGTGGACATTCCCTCTGATCTGTCCTCCTCAACAATCAAGATGCTGATGAGGGATGATGACAAGTGTTTGAGTAGCTTGGTTATTTGTGCAGCCTTGACTGACAGACGCTTAGTCGGGTGATCGGCAGGAAGGTCAAAATGTGCCTCTGTTTGGGCTGTCGGGCTGCTGAAAATAGAGATTGCTAATTGTTGTGAGACATTTTACTGCAATGGCAAATATTGATGTCGTTTTGAAAAGTAGATTGGGCAGCTCACCATATTATTATTTTTTTTCTTTATTGAGACGGTCAGAAAATTGAGAAAGGCACAGGACAAAATGTTCTGGCGGAATCTGATCCATTATGGGTACACGTGGTCCCAGAGACGGAGGTGTACACCATCACTTTCAGAAATTAAAATCGACTTCTTTGTTTTCTCTGTATTGTCTGACCGCTTGCACACTCTGACGACAATCTCTTGTATGATGAATAACTGAGAAAGACACAGAACAGGCTCAACTTTTGTATCAATAGTTTCATTTCTTCATATTGGACTTTGAAAGATGATTCAAATACAATATAAATACAACATCACTTATACTTTATATACTTAGTCTTATGCAGTGAACTGCTCAAATTATTGAAGTTAATACAGAAGTAAAGCAGTGTTTTATGACTAAGTTGGTATTTCTCATCATTTTCTTTCAGATAAGTCTGCCAGTTTGTCTGAAATATGTGAATTATTGTGAAAGGTAGAAGGGATAAAAGTAGAAACATCATCATTACAAAGTAAAAGCACACAGTGACTCACTTATTGTGTCGTGTGTGTGTCTCTGTGTGCATATGTGTGTGGCCCAAGCCTGTCTTACATAACCTATATTTAGACTCAAAGTTATGGTAGACGAACAATGACAGAAACACAATATTCCCCCGTAGTCTGTCCAAATTCTGGTCAGGGGGGGAGACCACAGGAAAATGTTACCATTCAATCATCATTTTGGCTTCTTCAGCATTTCTTCATTTCCTTGAACCTTAAATTTTCCCTTCTTGTGCTACTCCTTCATCACAGAAGCCAAGGCTTTGTCTAGGTCATTCCAGTCTCTTTGCATAGAAATATCCTCTCTAAAGTATAAATTTGATAGGAAGTGGAGAGAAGTGACAAGTGTAATAATTTCCAGTGACACACATCTCCATTCAGACTGAAGTTTAATGTAAAAGTGATCAGCGCCAGAGCTATTATCACAGGCATCCAGATGTCAGGGAAAATGAGAAAGCTGCATTCAGGGAAAGTGTGAGTAAAAACCTAACACCACATTGCAATGAATAACCCCATAAGGCACCAGCAAGCCCTCCACTTAAGATATTTCGAAGCTTCACCAGTATCAGCATTGATCGATATGGTCTCAACCTTAATTTTGCTCCATAGATCATAATTTTCATGTGTTTTTTTTTCTGTTTTAAAATATGAGCAAGTGCCAAGCCTTAAATATCTCAGTTTAAAACCCATCTGTTTATTCCTGCCCTGCTTTATTGAACCCTTATTCGTGCTTACGTAGTTACATACTACAGTTTATTCACTGCCATCCGCCCTGCGGTTCATTGAGACCCCTGACCTGCAAACAACTATAAATATTTATTTGTGTCGGCTTGTCTAAAAATAACTGTATTACAATGGAGTGTCCTGGAAGAGGTCCAGGAGAGTTGTGCAGCGAGCAGTAGTCAGCATTCAGAGTCCGGCCCGAGTGTCCAGAGAGAGATAGGGCAGTGTCAAGAGGCAGACATATTGATAGCTTTGTGGTCAACAGGAAAAAAGTCACTTAGCGAGGGATCCTTTGGGTCCAAGGGTGTATTTCTGGAACACGCAGACAGAAACGAGGAGCAGTTTGGAGTGATGCACAGTGGCTCTCTAGTGACATCCATAAACACTATCCCCATCCTTTACAACATCAAAGTGCTGAATTTTAAATGAAAGCAGTGTTTCTGAGGTTAGAGATATTACAAACCCTACAACAATCCCAATACGGCCAGAATAAACTCAAAACATCCCTATGTTGATTGTACTGGAAGTTGATAGACGAACAACACATCTATAGGTGCAATATGCAGTGGTCATCGTGTGAAGGTTTAGACAAGGCAGTAAAGAGAAGATGCAGACTTCAAATAGAAACTGAATTTTAAAAAACGGACGTGAAATTAAAGCTGATGAGCATGTGGAATTAATACCAGGGCGTATTGATCCAAACAGAATTTTTGGCTACTTGTAGTCTTTTTCTGCACCTGCATTATTGCCACTGACACAGTAAGTATTGTAATACTAACAGGCCTCAATCATCAAGCAACACAGTGAAGAAACCCTGATCCACTATCCATTATTTCCTCTCACTAAAAAAAAAAAAAAGTGGGCAGAGGCAGTCTAATCCATGGCTGATCCTCCTTCTGAATTTTTACATTAACAGATTTTATAAGATCCAAAACTCAGCGGTGAGTGTAAACCTTGAGTTGACACGAGTGCCTTATCCTCAGCACACAGCACACGACTCCACTTGCAGATTAAAGGAAAAATGTTTATTATTAATCTGTCCATTACAAAAATGAACTTGTCAAAAACAAAAAATATTTAGAAAGAAAATGCTGCCTTTTTTCTACACAATCCATAAGTCTGTTCCACAGGTCCACACTGTTCTGCAAATGTGAAATGGTGTGAAACTGCCTCAAATGCATGTATGACTACCAGTGACACAAGTAAAATGTACTTTCATATATAGTTTAGTACTTTCTGAGAGCAAACTCAAACATAACACATGAAGAATAGAAATAGGATGAAAATATCAAGATATGAATAATATTGTGAAATATTCATTTGATTCCTGCAGATTTGATGGTCAGTGTGTTAGTGTGTAGCACAGGTCAGCTTAGACCAGCACTGGGTAGTAACATAATGTGCAATGCTGGACACACTGCCATGGGAGGAGCTTTATGATCCCAGAGCAACAGCTCAGACTGGAGCACGGTCAGCTCAGAGACTAACAGATTAAAACTCAGCTCTGTGGCGGATAATTCTATTGTCTTCGTATTGTCTTCTTGCTTTGTGCCAACGCTGTATGCCAGCAGATATCAAACTGTCTGCCAGTCTGGTTCAGTATGAGACACAAGTCTCACTCCGCAACTTGTGCCTCTCCTCCCCAATCCCTCCTTCACCCCCAGAATGCAATAAATGTCCGGCCATCATTTATTTTAATTCACTCCCCTCTTGCACAGATGAAATGGATTCGTAACCTTGTAGGACAAGGACGTGCATGCCGTCTGCCGTCAGTTGCTGAGTTATTCTCTATTCTTCTAGCATAGAGACAGAGAGACAGAGAATGGGAGAGAGCGAGAAAGAGGCCCAATGATGAAGAGAAATAGTCTGGCATGCAAATTGCCGGCTGCCACGTCCAATGAGGGGGCCTGGTGGAGATTGTCACCGTAGAAACTCTGGACAGGGTTAACGAGGCTGAGGGAGAGACGGAGTTTAAAAAGACAGCAGCGGTGGCGGAGAAAGGGAGCGAAAAGAGTCTGAAAAAACTCAGAGTGTGATTTATTTGCCAAATCAAGGCACGATGAGTGGATTATGGCTAGCCTAATGAGAGAGAGTGTTTAGGGGATAGCTAATTGGACGTGACCAAGGAGGAGAAAGCTAAGAGCAGACAGAGATGGGGTTTGGGTGGTGTATGTCATTCATCTGACTGTTGTTAAACTCAGAGCGTGGAAGTGGGTGTTGTAGGGCTGCTGTCTGGATTAATCAATTAATCTATTAAATGTAAAAAAGCCACAACTGACTAACTGTAAAACTTGGAGAAAGATATTTGATTTAATGTCCTATGCAAACAAACAACAGTTCTCATCTAAGACATTGGAACCTGGGAATCTTTGGCATTTTTTAAATAAATGAAATAATCATTTAATTGTCAAAACAATACATTTCTATCAAATAATGATTGCAGCTCTACAGGTGTGTTGCCACAGTTTCTTAGAAAACCATGTTTAGTCCTCGTCCTGCACAACGTCCTGTGTCTGGTACATTGTATGAATTTATGAATACATAGCTACATTTTAAGTTTGTGTCTTGTCATTGTAAATGTCAATTGAGTATCACAGGGGATTAAACAAAAGATGATTATCATTTCCAGCACAGCACATTTTTGATATGCAACTCCATCAGTGGACTGAGTGCCTGCAGATATTCAGATTAGCATTATAAACCTTAGCAAAGATCATATTACTGAGTTTTGTTTTTGTTCCGATTTGTATTTGAGATTTAGATAACAAGGAAGTCAACAAAGTCTTTAAAGACTTCCCGTTATTTTAGGTAATAAAATCCAGCCTCTGGTTCCTGTAGTTGGGTCATAGACATCCAGAAACGGTGCAACGCCCACTAGAGGGTAGTATTTAACTACAGGCAGTATCTAATATTTATTCATGCTTTCTCCTGTGCATCCTGTATCCATAGCTTACATGTCTGTCCCAGCACTTTCTTAACTTTGTCTCCACGAGTATTGAGTATCTGGATTTAAAGGTTCATAGATTTGTGGTCATGAAGACTTATTTCTTTTCACTCACCTCTAATGTTTTGAGTGGCTCCTGATTGAGTCATAGTTTTTATATCTGAACTCGAAATGATGAGCGAAGCAGAGTGTGCAGGGTCCTTTTTGCTGTATTCTTCAAACCACCACCTGCCAAGGGATGTGCATATTTTCTTATGACCATGTTGCTCCGTTACATCACATAAAGTCAAGTTTTTAACTCTCCTGCACAACCCTACAACATTTAAATGAACTGTCTGGATTTTAAAAGATTCATTTTATTAGGAGTAGGAATTTGTTTTATTTATTTCAAAAAGCAGGATACAACCTGCTGCTGTTACTGATTAAGATTTTTGGACACAATGTGGTTACATTTTTGGAAAGATGCCATTCCTTTTAGGCTCCGTGTTTCTTTCTGTATTAGGATTTTGTACAAAATAGTACGTGCTTTATGATTAAACAGACCTTGTTTCTGTCATCTTATACTGAAATTACACAAGAGGCTTTTGAATTTCTATTCAACATTTGATTTCCACGTATATGGTTTATTAAATCAGCTTCTCGTTTTAAAAGCGCCAGTTTCTTTTCTTTTTGTTGAATGCAGATCCTCTTAGTGATGACATTTCCTTTGTGTGTCCACTGAAGTCCTTGGTAATGTTTGTGTTGCATCCATTTGATAGCCGCAGCGTCTCTCTCATTTCATGAGTGCAGCGGCATGCACATTTGAAATGGGTTAGGACACAAATGGGATTAATGCTTGCAAGACATCTCCTAAAGCGTTTCCACCTGTAATGCTGTTTGCAGATGCACTAAATGAGATGTCTCAGCGGGAGCAAACGTTTCTGTATGCAGAGCTAACGGAGGGAGGCCTGCACCAGGCTGCACTGTGACCCTCCTGATGCAGCTCCTCTATTCTGGCTCCAGTTTCGACAGGATGTAGCATATAGGGAAAGAGACAACATGGGAAATGTGATTACATGGTTGCCTAATGTAAGGGAATCTCATTTGTTTTGTCGGCCGTTTGATTGTTCCTTTCTGCGCTGGCAAATTCAGGAAAATACAATGCAGATGTGGATGAGGGCGAGCAGTCACTGTTACCACCCAATCTGAGGAAGTATGTTTTGACTTTGAAAACCTCAAACTCATGTTACCGTAAGACAGGGGGGAGAAAATGATTTTAAGTAAAACTTATGTAGATTTATATAGTATCTTTTTTTGACACGGGCATATAAACTCACATCCGTCTGCAACTGTTGCAAGTCAGGGATTCTTTTTTTGTACGGGTCAAAAATACACCATCATGCTCTAAACATAGCCTAAAAATAAAATTTTAAAACCGTTCTAAAAGTGTGTGACTGTGGCCACAATGCAGGATTATGACATAAGATGCCTATTAAAGGAAAAGACTTTCCTAACCAAGATGAATGAGTGATATCGAGTTCTGGCATGACAAATGAGGGCTGAAGTGTCGCAAGTGTTTTATGACGGTCCCTTGGGTCCTTATCTCCCTTAACCCCCGACCCCTCGACCTTTTAAACCACAAGGGTGATTACAAGTGGCCGGCCAATAGAATAACTGCAATACCATTGGCAGTAGAACAGTGTTTGACACAACCTCACACTGTGATGGAGCCGGTGCTTAATGCAGAATTATAGTATTTATTTGGTCAAGATACATTTACCTGAAAGAAAAAGAAATTTCAGAAGACAAACATGTATATTATATCGAAAAGCATAAAATAAATCATGATAAATCCAGATCTCTCTCCCATTTAGACATTATTTCTCTTAAAATGTCCCTGAGGTGTTAATGCTTTCAGTGGTAGAGTAGCATGCGTTGCGTGCTGTCTGCCGCCACCTTAGCCAGTCAGCAGAGGGACGAGCAGAGGTCTCACTCACTGCTCGTCCTCCACACCTGTCATGTAACTGACTATGATATCTGTTCCCCATGGGACACATAACTGTGTGACACTGGTATTTTTCACCACAGGCTCTGACAGCAACAGCAGCCCTGACCGTTAAAACCCTGGGGCAGGTAGTAGTTCATCGAACACCACTGAGGTGAAAGAGCAGCTGTGTAAAGTAGAGCAGAGATGAGTAGATTTTTCCAGCCATGTGTGAATAATTTTAGGATACATTTAAGAGTTCTATAAAGACCGTAAAGGTGAAACTACGCGTGATCTCATTGTCACAACAGTACAAGAGATAAATAAGTCGAGCAGAGTTTTGCCCTGCCGTAGCCTTTGATTAGTTGTTTGTTTACTGACAGGATGAATTTTGGGTGAGGACAGGTAATTGATGTACACATGTGCTGCCGCGGATGCAAGTGTAACTGGCTACTGGAGATGTACATCATTTTCCGTAACGTTGCAGTCCGAGATTAGTACGAAGTCCCAGGGGTCTCGCTCGTCACTTCATTTCCTAAATTGACAGCTGGAGAAACTCTATTCCACCGGACGTGATAAACGACACGGGGCGTCAGAGGAGTGTGTCGCAGAAGAGAGAAAGGAGTGATAAATGGAGGAGGTTGGGAGGAATCAGGGCAGATGAAAGTTGTTGGGCACTGAGAAATGACTGACAGCCCATTATGAAAATCAGAGACAGGAGTCTAACTTGTTCTCCTGAGCCTTTTTCTGTATTTTTTTTTCTTTTGATGAAGCTCAAATGCACTGAATACAGACACAAATGTCCACTCCTATTGAGGCCTTTAATTGTCTGTTACTGTGTCTCTTTCAGCTGTTGAGAGTGAGATAAACTCCAATTTAAGAATAACACAAAAATTCAAATAGATTCACTAACAAGACAATAAGACGGAACAATAACAAAAAAATTAAATGCAATTTCATTTTAACAGGCTCCAGAAACTCAGGTTTCCCAGAGTTTAAAGTTCTTAGATATTATGTCTGATTTCAGCCATAGATCAGTTTTAAATTCATGAATACTGAACTCAATACATTGTATACATGGACCTTCTTACTTTAATCCCTGGGTTCTGTTGAAGTACTGTATGTGCGTCTGGGTTTCTGAAATATCTGCTGTTTATAAAAGCAACAGCACATTTGTTCCTGATATCACAGAGGCACTGTGGCTGTTGAAGTCTAAGCACCATGTTCTCTAATTCAAATTAAGTTTTGTTGATGATAATGGACAAGTGCACACTTTAATTTCAGTTTTGATAGTAGTAGAATTTTGTAATTTCACCTGTAATAGTAGTAGTTTGATTTTGGGTTTGTTGCTGAGATGCCAGGAGCGACTTCACAACTACCTTGTGAAACTGGAGATTGACGCCTTTTGTCAGAAGCTTTTCAGTTCTATTTTTGACCACGGGTACATTTTCACTGGACACAGGTCACAATTTTGGCTTGGCACCACCATTTTTGTTCGTTTTTTTTTCTTTCTGTATTCTCTACAGTATAACCCCTTTGTCGTTTACATTTATAGAGTATACAAAGCTATAAGTCACCCATCAGGACATTAGAAAGCTCAAGGAAACCCTTGAGATTGCCAGTTGGCATTGCTTTATTGGGTATTTTCCCTCAGTACTCTTACTAGCTTCTTGCAACCTCACTCAATTTAGTTGTTTTAGCCCCCTATGGCCGTGTTGCTGATTTTGAATAAGTGCTCAGAGCAAGAGGGGTCAGCTGCAATTTCAGCCGTAGCTAAACTGGTCTATTCTAATGTGAGATCTGAGGTGACTTTGACTTTTGATTAATGACAGTTCTCCAAAGGACATATCACCAGGAAAACTTTCCACAGCAATAAAAAACCACTTCCAGTAAAAGAAGAAAACATCTATATCTTTATGCATACAGAATTCGGTACAGGCTGACTGAAATAATACCCAGGTGCCGTTACAGGAGGCAAACACTGAAAGTGTTTGTTATTAAAATATTTGTACTTCTTGGGCCCCAAAGGCCCTCTATGCCTTTTCTCACTTATGCATATTTCCATTATAGTGACATCAAGCAAACAGAGAAATGCTGCTGCAGCCTCTCTCCTGTTCTCTCTCCTTCTCTCTCGAGTGTCTCTCTCACAGGCTGTGAAAACAGCAGCCCCAGGGATTATTCGTATCCCATGAGCCCTTGGGGCAGAAGGCCTGAGGACACGTTATGGGGATGTATTGAGGGGTGTGAAGGAAAGAGAAGCTGCAGATCTCAATATGAATACTATAGATAAATGTAAAGCAGATGCAGTTTGAATAGAATTTGCCCATTTGGGATTTTAGCAAAGAGATTTAGAGATAATGAGAAAAAGTGGGAGAAGCTTGTATAAATATTGCAACTATCTAACTTTTACTAATGTAGACTGATTTGAAAACGCTGTGTACATGTTGCATGCCTGTTTCCAGACTTGTATTTTCAGATCAAAACAACAGAAAATGGGATAAATCTTCACCTTTGTCACACTTTTAATTTTGATGGTGGTTGGCAAAACATGCTACGACCAACAATATCTATAAATAAACAAGCTCTTTATGACATTTAATGCATATTCACCATGTGGTGATGAACTGTTTAAAGTTCAACTTGCCCTGCACAAATTTTGGAAAACTGTCTACTATATTAGTTAGTGATGTGTTGACATTTATTATTGGCTTATAGAATTCTAAAATCAAGTTGGACAACTAGAACATAAATCAGGGCTTGATAATTAATATTATGATGAAATATATTGTTTATAGAAATTCTTTGGGTGAATTTAATGTCTCTTGATTGAATGAAACTATTTATTCAACAAAAACTAAGAATACTTCAGCTGAATTAATTTCCTTTCTGATGTGTCCGTGCTTCACTCGCCCAGCTGTGTTTGTGATGCAGACCAGGAGCTTTACCAGAAGTAAGACTGTTGGATTGTGGGACAAAGGTCTCTGTGCCTGTACTCTCCTGTATGATCTTATTATCTGTCAGCCAATTTAACAGAGAGGCCTTTGGGGAGTGACAATGAGGATGTAGGAGAGGAGGAGGGGACGCCCTCATGCACACACAAACACACACACACACCTCTGCTCTAATTCACACTGACCTCTGCGGCCTCTCCACAATGCCTGTTTTCGTATTTGATAGAAAAATCGATAGCCTTGCTTGGCAGAGAACAACCTCCATGAAGAATTAAAACAAGGAAAGTGTTGGTAGCGGTCAATCATTTTTCTGTCCACTAACACTACGCTTACTGATGCGGCGATGAATAAATGTTATTTGCCTCTCCGAAACTTTCTGTCACCATGAAGCAGAACAACAGATGAAACTCAAATGATGATGCAGGAAATGTTTGGTTTACTCCAGGCAGCAGAATAAAAACATGGTTGTGAAATATGCTGACTTTTTTTAATTGTAGATCTATTAATTACAGAAAAACCTTGTAGGTTATGCTGAAATTAGAAGTCATTTTGTGTGCTATAGTGTGCAATTTCATATTCGAGTACATATGAGTACAATAATATATCTCTCTTGTTATGCAGATGATATTCACCTGTACTCTTGGACATTAACACTGGGTGTTACAGATGCTTTAATCTTCTTTCAAAAGGCTTGGATAGCTCTTCCTAAATGGGAAATATAGGATTTTGATTTGGGTTTGCTGTGGCTGATTCAGAAATGCATCAAAAATGAAGTTGATGTCA
This sequence comes from Pempheris klunzingeri, assembly GCF_042242105.1. NCBI lineage: Eukaryota > Metazoa > Chordata > Actinopteri > Acropomatiformes > Pempheridae > Pempheris > Pempheris klunzingeri. The sequence continues at coordinate 10,510,867 of NC_092029.1, forward strand.
TCTACTAAAATGAAATCCTCCTGCTATAATTCTTTACTCAGCTATTACTTACACACCTCTTATTTTGTCATGTAGAGTTTAATCTATCCTGCAGTTTTGATTCCATGCCATTGTTCTGACAGTCCTTTATTCAGACACCCCAACAGTCTGAAAAATGTACCATCGACACGGTCAACCACTCAAACGTGAGCTGAATGTGTGGGCCCCACTGTATACCCAGGACTACAGCAGGCACTGGGGGCAGCTTGATGAAGCAAGGTGACATGGAGACCCTATGAGTCGGTCTGGTCAGGGTTTGAGAAAATATCATGCTTTGAGGGCCACTGTGTAGGCAAGAAGCCTCAACCTGGGGTTCGGAAACCTGCCTCCATTGGGACATTTTGCAGAGCGCTGGGGTTAGAAATGTGCTCTGTGAATTATACTCCAACACCTAGACCCATGAAAGAAAAAAAAAAAACACCATTCTTTATTGTTTCTAATTGTAGCACTTGAAGCAGTTCAGCTTATTTGATGAAGTTGACCAGCACAATTCCTTCAGTTTTTGGGTTGTATCCACATGGTTGAACGCACTAATTGTAAGTCGCTTTGGATAAAAATGTCAGCTAAATAAATGTAATGTAATGTAAGTTGTCAGTGCTCTATGGTGGACAAACTATGTAATAGACACACTTTTAAATGACCTAAAATCTTGTGTTATGCAATTTCTTGTTACCTGTCAGCCTATGTATACACATATACCTCTGCAATAAACTATTATAAGTTGATATATCAGTCTGACCAAGTTTACGGTTTGACTGCAGTCAAAATCAATGTTTGTCATTTATGGACTTTGTACCATGTCAGCTAGCAGTAACTGTGGTAACAGTTATTTTTCCAAATGTGGCCATTGATCCAAGGTCAAGCAGCGTAGACAGGCCTCTCTCATGCCAGTCTTGAGGCCATTCTGAACAGATGTTGGCACAGCCAGCTGGACATGGCGACCTTGAGTAAATCTCAAAGGGGTCTTCTTTGGCAGCGTGGGCACCCAACTCTCCCCCCTGGCAATGGAGACCCAGTGCAGTAGGGTATAAGCAAGCGGTGTGTGTGTGTGTGTGTGTGTGTGTGTGTGTGTGTGTGTGTGCAAGCGTCTACAAACCAGCATTGTGTGTCATTCAAGCTTCAGTGAAAAGGTACCAGTGAATCAATCACATGCCCTGTGTAACACCGCACTAAATGAAATTCAATGGACTGATTGAGTGAGTGATGGATGATTCACATACATACAGCCAGAATTAAGTGATGGAGAAACACTCAGAAGGAGAGTGGAGGAGGTGAGGGTTGGTTAGACCTTTGAGGGCTGCATGCGGTGTGTGTGCGTGTGTGTGTGTGTGTGTGGAAAAAAATGGAGACATGGAGTGTATAGACTCTGAAGGCTGGGCGCCCTGAGGAGCGGCTGTGTTCGTACCCCACATCTGCCATCCCAGGATGCAGCAGAATGTGTGTGTATGTATTTACTTGTGTGTGTTCAAGAGTGTATGTGGTTACCATCTGGGCAGAACATCAGGGGCACGCCTGGACTGCACGGTGAGCCAGTCCACTTTTAATCTGCCCAGCGCCCTCTCCCCACCAAGGAAGGTCAACGCCTCGGCAAGGACAGCACTGTCACCCCCGTAACACCAACAGTGGGGGTCGGCACTGGCTATCCATAATAGATGGCAGCTGGCTTTAGTGTACGTCTTCACTTTGCCTGGGGCAGCGGTGTTAGCCCATCTTTCATTCCCACTACTCCGCCGAGCTAATGTGCTGTGTTAATGCTTGTGTGAATCAGGAGGAGTGCTCAGTCGTGTGTCTCCCCTGTAGCTACCGAGCACTCATGTCATTGCCAAAATAGGACAGAAGGTGCTTCAACAAAGGAAACATTCATCTGGAGGTATCACAGCACGACAACAAAATCAACCTTCATACATTAAGAGTTCACAACACTAGTTAGTAAGAGAAATGGGATGTGGTGAACTTTTATGGGACAGCATGCCTTTGGTAAATGCAGCCATGAAAGTCCAGTTTACAAAACTTCTGATCATCAGGTTCGTACTAATTTATTCTCTTTTATACTAAAATCATTTCTATGTACAAAGTAATACAAAAAGTATAGTTCTGGCTTACAACATTTCACCCAAAATACATCTACCGACAATTTCACAGGCTTTTATGTTAAGTGGCTCCGTCACTTGCCATCAAGCATGTTTTTTTTTTTTTTTTTCCAACTTGCCAGGGAGACCAAAACCATTTTAAATGCAAATGACCTAAATAAGATTAGCGAGGTAGGCAGTCCGCTCCCTGTTAATTATCACACGCAGTAGTCAATTAACAACGCTAACGATGGGACACTTAGTGAGAGTTAACCCAATTTACCACATCTAAGAGCTGGGTGGACACAGTTGCAAGGGGTAACTTAAGGTGGGATCTGGAGGGGGGCTGGGGGGGGTCACATCTTCTTTAGCTCCACTCCTGTTACAGAAACAGAGAGATTTGAGACATTGACTTGAGCTCAGGAGGAGAGTTTAGCACTGTACTATGAAATTGACAAGAAATGGACTGTTTGGTGATAATGTTTGGCCCTTTACACAATCAGCTGGCCTGTTCCCCCCCCCACCACAATGTGGAGTTGGGCACCATATGGGCAGAAGGAGGTGTGAGACACTTTTCGGGGGCAATTACAGTTACCCAGGGTGCATTAGCCGAGATGCTGCTCTACAGTTAACAGCATTAGCCATGGCAGGGATGAAGGCATGCTCTGATTTAACAGTTGTCACTAAACCTTGGGTGTGAGAGGCATGGGTGACTGACAGGTCGAAAACGAGGCCCTCATTTGTATGTCTAGGTGTGTGCACATGTTCACCCCTGTGTATGTGCACAGGGATGTGTGTTGGTGGCACTGATGTGATAAAAGTATAGGACGTGTTATTGTGAATTTTGGCACTGTTGTTCCTGTCATTCTTTGTTACGGTAACCTTGTAAACCAGGAAACAAAGCATTTTGTTGACATTAGACATTAAGACATCAGGTGACATAAGCTACTCTTTACAGCAAGGGCATGACATCACTTATACAGTATTTTATATAAATCACAACTGCAAAACACAGGTGACTTTTGTTCTTTGAGGTTTTCAGAACAGGAAACTCGCATAGCTGCTTATCCTAAAAATAAAGTGAAATGACCATTTTGGAGCATATGGTGTTTGCTTTTAGTCATTATGAATGTTTATGCTTCATGGCAACAAAAGTGGAACATACTGTGTGTGTAATGTGTATTTCCTGTGCTTCTTTAATTTCCCACTTTGTTTTTAAAAAAGGAAAGATAATGTTGATATGGGCATTCAGTGAATCTTACAGTTCTGTTCCAGTTCAGACTCAAACTGAGATTAATGTCACGTAGAAAGCTTAAAAATATGCCTTTTGTTTGAGCTTGAAAAATGATTAAATGACTCCATAAGAGAAATGATGAGTTTCAGCATTTTATTTCCCCTTAAATCTTCATCTACTGTTTCATCTTAAATCTTGTACAAAACAACGACTTTTTCTCTTCTTCCAAGAAAAAAGCCTCCACAGTGGAGAAATTCTATAACATAAACTGTGATGAAGATACTACAGTATATTTGTAATCTATAATGATAAAATATCATCCATGTTACTGCAGGGAAATGATCTATTGCCTTGTTCTTGGTTGCCCGGCCAGTTTGATATTGATTTGGATCTTTTTTGCTATCTTTCCCCCTCACTTACTGCATCCTTTTCACTGAGTGTAGTGTCTGTAGAGAAGAGATTTTGGCCTGCAACAAAACACTTTGGCTTAGATATTAAAAATCACTTGCCATTACTTGTGAACAGACTAAATTTAGCCTTTAAGTACTTCTTCTTCTTCCGCCCCTATGTCAGATATTCAACCTCCCTGGTGCCCAACCCTACGCTAGAGTGATGAATTTAGTTGGACTTTGAATGGCAAATTTCCTTCTTGGCATCCAGTTTAATGTCTACAGGACTTTTGCTTGTTCTTTACCACTTTAAAAAGAAATAATCTCTCAAAATTTGCTAAAACTACTCCTTTATTTCGAGGTGAGTTTGTGTTTGAGCCATAGTTTGTACCATTCGGTGTTATTATCACTTGCAGACCAGCATCAGTCCATTGGTGTGAATGTTAAAATACTCCCTCACTGTCCAGGCGATGACATTAAGGCACGTCTATCAGACTGTCGCTCTCCAAAATGAAACATCTGCCCTGCTAACATAAATCATCATCACGCCCTGGCCCTGCCCACCCATTTTCATCTGTGTAACCAGAGCTCTGAGCGTCAGCAGGAAGTGTATTGGTGAGAGCGGCCTATTGATCATTGATCTGGCGCCATCGATCCACACCTTGCCTCTTTCCCTCCCACCCCAACTCTCTCTGTGCCTCGCAGGCTGTAGGAGTGAAATCTGCTAGAATTCACGGGACGCTGCCGTTCATCTTTTGGCTTTAGTCTCCCTATGGAATATATGCATCAGCTCAAATAATGATAATAAATGGCACTCCTTATTGCCACTGTTGTCTCTCTTCTTCGTGTTTGATTAATCAGCTTTTAATCAATATTTTTGGCATCAGCTGCAGGAATAACCTTGTAATGGTGCAGAAAGTGCAATTTTCTGTCTCTCGGAGTGTGATGTCAAGGGTGATTTCAAGAATTGAAAGGAAACCATTACTCAAAAACTTTTAAGATAAAGCCAAAATGTTCATCAACAGGCAATAATCTTTTTTCTTATAACCTCATTTTTTTGCAATCTGTCAGCTTCTTTAAATGCATTTCATTTGTCTTGTGTAATCTAATAATAAGGTGTCGTTGATGATAAGCCACACAAGAAATGAAAATGTTACTTTGTAGTGCATTCGTATATATTTTACCTGATAATATCTTCTGATATTGGCAGAAAATGGCTCAAGATTTAGACTTCAATCCTGATCTCTTTATCAGTGGCACAAATGGGCGACAGTAAAAGCCAGAGCTGTATGATGAGCAGATCAATATACACGTAATTTACAAACTACAGGGCAGGTAATCAATGAGTATAAAAGTGTATGAAATATACATTACAGGGCTTCTGCTACAGCACTGACCACAGACTGTGATAAATAGTCAAGCCATTTATTTTTGTCAGTATTGATTATTCAATCCGCAGAGTTCACCAGAATCGTCCGTCTTCTCTTCTCCTTTTCACTCGATCTTCCTCTGAAATTTATGATCCATTGGGTCAGATGAGCAGCTGTTGGTTAAAACACCTCAGAGATGAATAAAAGTGATTTGAAGTAAAGAGGCTTTAATGTGATTTTAAAAAGTGGCTTACCTTGATTGAAATGTAGCGTTATCTGGGTTATATTTTTCATTTTAGCACTCAAAGAGATTACTTTTGTGTAGATCAGTGTAACATTGTACTGCTGAGTTCTATAGGGGCTCTTATTTGTCATCCTTTCCAGTTTTGGTCGACTTTGTTGCCACTCAAAGTAAAAAGCCCCCTTTTAAACAGATCAAACACCATATGGCAATGACAAAAACGGCAAAGTCTCACTCTTCAAGTCATTCCCCCTTAAGAACTTTCCCTGTTTTTACTTTGTCTTTTTTAGTTTAGCCGTCTCACAGTTTAGGATCTCCCGACTCCACACAGCCCGAACGTGGCTATTGCTTGTCATTAGAATAACAAATGCACTGTGGCTCCTGATTTAGTGTGGCGCTCTGGCCCCTGATGTATATTAATACCACAACACTGCACCTCTTACCTAGGGTTCATCATTCATCTGGGTAAAAGAGGTGGAATTGAAAAGCAGTCCTTGTTTTTGCTGGAACCTGGATCACAGTCATTTATTGTGTCATGAGACAGGGCGGCCTCTCTGCACGTCCTTCACCTCCACGTGCAATGCCGGCTCCTATTAGATACTAGAGTGTGTTTGTGTGTTATTTTGTGAAACATACAGGTGTTAACGCAGGATGAATATGGCTATACGCGGAAAAGGTCAAATAAGAGTCAAATGTAGTTTATCATCCTGAATATTTCATGTTGTTGTTGTTCTGATTTTGTAGGCTAGTGATTCCCTTTTGTGTCAAATTGTGTCTCTTGTTCTACATTCAGATTTTTGAGCTCAATACTAAAGTAAAAGTGTGAAGGATTTGCATTTCATTTCATTTCATGCATATTTTTAATCATGTCTCTTTCTGGCTCTGCCCAGCGCTCCCATTTAAGTCTGGTGAGGTTCTCATTGAGTGAGTGGTGCAGCTCTGGGCTCAGTTAAGTGATGACTGCTGGTGACGGATTGTCCTCCACCACATTGCTAGCACTTCTCCCAGACAGACCGTCCGTCCCTCTTTCATCTCGTCCTGAGTGGACGTGAGGCCTCACCCAGCAATACAAGACAAATAACACTACTGCCAGGCCATCACTCTTTCCAGCAACGAGGCAGCTTACCTTTCAGTTGACTGTAGTCCATGTTGTACCAGACTCAGCATTGCCACAGCTTCCTCATCCGTCCCCACTGGACTGCCAGAATGTGCAAGGCCATCTGAAGTGTAAGAAACATCTCTATACGCTGAATCAAAGCATTGCATCCTGTCTGTTTCCGCTCATTCCTATCTGCAGTTTGTTTACACGCTCTCAAGTACGTAGTGTGACGGAGCGGTTCTCTCACTAACTGCAGGTAACACTCGCACAGATACACACATTCATGCATACGCACATACACACTGGCCCTCACATTCACTTATCTTCCACTTCACTGCGTTAACACACAGAGCAGGTAATCCCCATTATTCGTCTTAACAGTGTAGTGGATCATTAAGGGTGCACACTTCTAGTTCTGCACTTCCATCTTCCTGTTTGGTTACCTATTGTCTAATTACCTCTCTTTGTGTTTGCGGACTTCTTTCTTAGATCTTTTTCTTAGATGATTGCATAGTCCAGTAAGGCGTTTAATACTAATTCAGATGATTTATTGGTCATGTCAATGGGAATTATATATTTCTTTGTTATTTCTGTGTAATACTGCATTATATGGCAGATTAGAATGTGTGAGAAAGATATGTTAAAAACATGTAATTTTTCTTTATGTCTTTTGTTTATTTGGGAATAATTCAATGCTCTGGTGAGAGAATTACATTTATTTCAGTACAGCAGGTGTGTTTTACAATATTTGGAGAAAAAAAATGTGATCACTGACAAACTGTATGTAGATGTGGCCTCTACAGTAACCAAGTTATTGCAGTCCATGCAAAAGTCTGAACTGTTGTGTCTTTTTTGTGCATATAATAACAATGCTGGTCAGCTTGAATGTAAAATGGGTCAAAGCTGAGCTCAACATTTTAAACACTTTAAAATCATCCTTGAACAACAGGGAAGGGAAAGTCTTTTTACAGAAAGGATCATTTCAGATGTTTTCGTCCTGAACCGCAACCAGGAGTAAATGGGGTGTCTGTGTAAAGGTGTATGACTACTCTACCTGCCTATTACTCAGGAGGATGTTGGTGTGAATATGCTTGTATGAAAGAGGAGCTTCAGCTGAGTCTAGACTCATGATTCGTTAACTTCACAGGCGCTCTCGGGGAATCCTGAGGCCACAGTCCTCCTGCCACCGCCCTAGGCAATTATGCTCTTTTGAAATGCAAATGGTTGTCATGTACATGTGTTAGTGTGTGTGTGTGTGTCACTGGGTGGGTTGGTGGGTACGCATGCAGGTTTGCGTGTGTCTCCACGCACGTCTGTGGATGTGCGTGCGTGTCCCCGTAACTTATCTTAAAAGCACCTAAATCCACTGGCACCGCAGTGCAGCAGCAGTCAAATACAATAACATCTGAAAGCGCTGCTACCTTGTGCTCGCTCGGTCCATAGAAGGTACCCACCAAAACGCAGAGCCGACAAAGAACATACCTTCAATTAGCCAAACGATTAACATTTTAGAGGAAGTCTGTGTTTGGGTCCCTTGGGCTCCCTGCGCTCCCCACCAGTCTCCTTTTCATATTCAAATCCACAACATAAAAGTTAGCCATATCTAATCCTAAAAATGGGTCTTTTACTATTTTGTAAGGAGATAATGCCTGAAGTTTTTGCAGGCGGTATAATTGCCAGGTTATGGAAGAAGGTGTACTATTATGTTCAACAATCATCATGGGCCATAGGGGCTCCTATGAGTCAGAGCAGACGAAGCTCTTAGAAGCAGCGCAAAGCCGTATGATATTGTCTTTTCTAATTTAGTAGGCGATTAGTCAATCATACTAACCTACATTCATTTAAAGAGGCACGCCTCTCTGGGGGTAGCCTCAACGCTTGAGTGGGTTTGTGGTCATTATCATGTTGTGCTGTGGTCTGATCTTCTCCATAAGAGACGCCACTATTGATTTGTTTCATTTTTGTGTCTGGCTGCTGTCACTTAACGATGGCATCTTGGTGCTGGGTAGGCAGGGGTTGCCCATCTGCCCACCTCCATAACAGAGTGTGACAGGGTACAAAATGGTATTGTGCGGCAGCTGTAAACTTTGTGTGAACTTACACCACACTCCTGTGCAGTTAGGACGAGATGAAATTCTTCCCAGACACTTAACCCGGGGTCAGGTGAAGTGAATTTCTCCCAAATATGCCATTCACAGGATGCCTAGCAGTGTCTGTGTAACCTTTTTTGTGAATTTAAAATCAGCTTTTTCAGAATAAAAATTCATGGCAGCATGCTGTCAATTCTTATTAATGCGAGACCTCACATTCAGTAGATTCAGATTCCAAAGCATTTGCATTTATACACTTGAAACAGTCTTATATAACCCACAACAGGTGAAGAAATTATGGGTAAATCATTATTTATTAACATTTCATTGTACCATATGAAATAAAAAAAAAAGATGATTAACTCAAAGAACAACTAACTCACACTGGTGAATTGAGACATTGACTCAGTTGGAGGAAACACCCTCTGAAATGCTGAAATTATGTATTGATTTTCCTCCTGTCTTTCGCCCTGATGCCTCTGGGTAATTGCCTCTTTGCTGCTGCTGCTGAACTAAACCATCAGGGTGTCTCGGTGTCTCTGGCCTGTTATGTAGACTCATATCAGGAAGACGACATCACTGACTTCTGTTGCATCGCCTGTCTCCACCATCACCAGCTGACACACTGCTGATCAGCTGACACTGCAGGGCCACTCTGCACCTTATGTACATTACAAGCACCAGTGTAATATAGCAACCCTCCATCAGTGCCTTGCTGAAATAAAACACTGGAAGGACAACTTTCTCCAATTAAACCGCACAGAAACTGATGTCATTGTACTTTGTCCACCCGTGTACAGAACTCACATTATAGCAAACCAAGGAGAACTAACAACCTATGCTAAACCCTCATCCGGAAATCTTTTTGTGTGATTTTTGATCTGGACTCATGTAAAGAAAGCTGTTAAGTTATGTTCTTATCATTTGAGAAATATAGCCAAGGTTAGATCTTTTATTTCAGTCCATGCTATCATGTCCTCTTGCCTTGCTATTGTAATTGTAGATATATATGTCTCAGTCAGAAATCAATTAACCACCTGTGGTAGCTCGGCTTTCAACTCAATCCAAAAAAAGCGACCATGTCACTCCTGTTCTAGCATGCTTGCCCTGGCTGCCACTTTATTTTAGGATTAATTTTGAAATTATTTTAATTACTCTTAAGGCCAGCCATGATCCTGCCCCTCCCTTGTTTCTGATCTTCTATCCCCCTATGAGCCATGACGCAGACCAAGTTCCTCTGATTGGGTGATGTTACCCTCTTAGGTCGAAACCGAAGGTGACGGGGCCTTTGTTGTCAGAGCCTCAAGAACAATCTGCTTGAGAAGATGAGAAGATTAGGCTTGCAGTGTCAGTCCCCCGTTTTATTTCACTTCTTAAGACACAGTTCTCACTTAAAAAATGTTTTTCTTTTCTTTGCTCTTTCTTTTGTGTGTGTTTTGTATTGACTGTGGTCAATGCCGTACTCGCTACGAGCAGATGTTTTTATGATTTTTGCAGAAAATTAAATGCACTGTCAATCACCATTTTCCCAATATTTTCACTTACCAGATACGTTAACAGTGTTTCTCTTTGTGTTAATACAAATTGTGTTTTCCATATATTGTTGTATTCCTAGAAAGCATGGTTGTTTCTTTGATTTGTCGTGTTCCTAACGGGTTTCAGCAAACATGACCAAATGTGTGGAGGTGAGGTCTTGTTATTGTGTCACGTCAAAGGCAAACTACCCCCCGTGCTCTGGTTTGACAGGTGTCAACTCTGGAGCCACAGAGGAGGTTTTATGAACAGGACCTTTGACTGAGAGACAACACAAGTGGGTCACAAATATTTCTACTGTCTGATAAAAGCTTTTGACAGCTTATTCTTCCAAGTATGTCCTGAACTTGGCAGAATAAATTACTTTTTACCATACTGGAGGTCTCATCCCAGCACTGCACTTTAATTTTGCCAGGATGCTTGACTGCCTTCTGAAAATGGAAGACAATGAACACTCTGTATGAAATGTCTTTTTTAGGACAATGAGCCTTGTGGGCTTTAGAGAGAGATGAAGACAAACTGTTGATGACAGTCCCCAATTCCCAAGAACTAGAATAAATGTTTTCCTCTTTTTTTGGTCCAGAAAAGAACTCTATCCATCAAGTTTTCAGAGCACTCTAACAAAGTGTGCTCTTGTTTTTAGGTTCCAGTTGCAGTTCATTTGGATGAAAGGCACCTAGATTTTTTTTTTTAAGGTTAAACTGTCTTTTAATGTGATTCTTTAAGGTTCATAACAGTTTTCTAGACTGACACACGTCTTGGCAGAATCAGTGAGCGTAGCAAACATCAGACACAAACGGGTAAAAATTGATTGAAATTCCTTTGATGTTGCATTGTCTCACTCACTTGAAAAATCGAATGAAAAAAGAGCTGTGGTAAATTGCTCTGTGAATGTGGCTGCTGAAACCAATACTGTTTTCTTTGCTTTGCTAATTATTAATTACCCATCTCCATGCATATGTGTTTATTCCTAATTGTATTTGATGGATGAGTGGCAGCTTTGACACCTCATTAGACCAGATTAATTGAACGACACAATATTTATGTCTCGGCAATGACCAGTTATCCTACCATCTATCATTGAGATGATCTCACTGATTGAAAACCACTGGTCCGTGTAATCCTAATTATTTGGAATTAGAAAAGAATTTATAGCTTCTTGTGGCGTTTTTCTGTGATGACGGCAAATTGGAAACATTAAATGCATAACGAGGGAGAAAATGAGAGGAAGACACAATCATGGAATTAATGGGGGTGAATGTCGGAGAAGGGGGAAGGGCGCATAAAACAAACGAGGTGCATGCCTCATACAGTAGACCCATAGTTTTTCACTGCACAGCTCAGTCGTAGACACAGACAGTCATGTTTTGTCAAGATTCTGGCATAACATTTGTCTCTTTCTCGTAATTCTGAAAGGGAATGCCCACAGGATGTCTATTTAGAAGACAGGTTTCTTTTTTCACATTTAACTAAACCTGTATATTCACCAACTCCCCATTCACTCACTTCCAAACATGCTCCAGCAGAACATCTCGATCCATATTCTTGTCTTTTATTAAAAAGTTGGCTGAGTACTCGAAAACATTTCTACTGAACTTCATATAACCCTCCTCTAACTTCTGCAAAGCTTTGCCCCTCATGGGAGGAGCACAAACTAAAATCCAGCATTTGAGCTCACAGAGAAGCAACAAGGCCCAGAAGAGTGGAGCTTTTACTATCATACAGTATAGGAAAGCCTCAAGGAACAGACTTCTTTCCCAGGTAGCGAGAACTTTCTCAAGCTTATTTTTCCAACTTTTCAAGTTTCTAACACCATTAGCCGGCTCCCTCGTGGTCTTAAAAGCGGCAGCGCTGATTGAATTAAGCTGTTTCCTTCTTTGAGACATTTTGACAAGCTTTTTTTATACAGAAGTCAGTCATTGCTGTAAGTACACGCACCCATACCAATATGCTCATACAGCACACACACACAAATGCTTGAACAGTATATGTATGCACATAGCCAGATGCACACATACAGTACACATGAAGGCGTGCACACATGTACAAATACAAACTGAATCTGACAAACTATCTATAGAAATCTGCTGACCAGAATCGCTCAATGGGATATAGACCAAAGACATTCTTGGAAGCTGCTCTATAATGCCATTTACACCATAGTATTTTAATCAATTTAACTGGCCTTTTTAGATATACTTGGCTCAAAACGCTCTTTCTAGTTTTAAAAATAGGACAAATGGTCTTTTGGAATCAACTGGGGAGAAGTTTAATCTCATTGAATGGAGCCAAAGCCAGACGTTTAGCTCCACAGTATAGAATACAAGATTATACCGGCCTGATATAGCCCTTCCACCACCCGTTTATTTTTATCCTCTATTAAGGCAGCGATATCCTTAAAGGCTGCCAAAATTATCCTGTAAAAATGCTGACTGGGAAATATGAAAGGTTCCAGGCGGTTCTAGTAAGCAATCTGCGCGCATGGTGGAGCAATGTGACTGCTGTGCTTGCTATACCAACAGGGGTGACCCCAGTTGGATGGAGAGGTGAGACTAAATGAAAGTCATCCCTGGATCTTAGGGGAGCCAAGTCTGGCATACCAAGACTCTCTTCAAAATGAGATTTACAGCCAACAGACGCTACTTTACATAAATGTTTGTTTTTAGTATTATATTCATCAGCAATGTGTAAACTGGTTGCATCTCCTGCAGTTTAAAATCCACCGGACATTTTTTCCCTTACTTCAACTCTTGATACTTTTGTGTATGCGCGTGGTCACTAGCTTTTTACATTATACATTGAAATAATTTCATGATTTCTCAGCAGCTTGAATCAAGCTCTGATAACTATTGTTTCACAGGATACACCTCTGACTTTAAGTATTTTGACGATCCTCTCGTCCATGGAGGTAATTTATACAGAAACAGCCTCTTTTATCAAGGGGTTGGGACAAGCAAAGAGGATAATTTCCCTATCAAACACACGATAAGTCATTTGAAACAGAAAGTTTTGTTCTCAAGTTAAGCGATCCTCAGAGTGAGGCTGGTAATTGAAGCTTTACTAGTGCCCTGTGGGTGTTCGGAGATGTTGAAGTCAGTATGAGCCCACCCGGCTGCTCCGTGAGACGAATTCAACGAACATACAATTTTTTCCCTCTCTGACTTTCTAATGCGCACATTTGTCACAACTAGTATTACAGATCAGTGTACCTATACATACAGTGGGGCAAAAAAGTATTTAGTCAGCCACCAATTGTGCAAGTTCTCCCACTTAAAAAGATGAGAGAGGCCTGTAATTTCCATCATAGGTACACTTCAACTATGAGAGACAGAATGGGGGGAAAGAATCCAGGAAATCACATTGTAGGATTTTTAATGAATTAATTGGTAAATTCCTCAGTAAAATAAATATTTGGTCACCTACAAACAAGCAAGGTTTCTGGCTCTCACAGACCTGTAACTTCTTCTTTAAGAGGCTCCTCTGTCCTCCACTCGTTACCTGTATTAATGGCACCTGTTTGAACTGGTTATCAGTATAAAAGACACCTGTCCACAACCTCAAACAGTCACACTCCAAACTCCACTATGGCCAAGACCAAAGAGCTGTCAAAGGATACCAGAAACAAAATTGTAGACCTGCACCAGGCTGGGAAGACTGAATCTGCAATAGGTAAGCAGCTTGGTGTGAAGAAATCAACTGTGGGAGCAATTATTAGAAAATGGAAGACATACAAGACCACTGATAATCTCCCTCGATCTGGGGCTCCAAGCAAGATCTCACCCCGTGGGGTCAAAATGATCACAAGAACGGTGAGCAAAAATCCCAGAACCACATGAGGGGACCTAGTGAATGACCTGCAGAGAGCTGGGACCAAAGTAACAAAGGCTACCATCAGTAACACACTATGCCGCCAGGGACTCAAATCCTGCAGTGCCAGACGTGTCCCCCTGCTTAAGCCAGTACATGTCCAGGCCCGTCTGAAGTTTGCTAGAGAGCATTTGGATGATCCAGAAGAGGATTGGGAGAATGTCATATGGTCAGATGAAACCAAAATAGAATTTTTTGGTAAAAACTCAACTTGTCGTGTTTGGAGGAGAAAGAATGCTGAGTTGCATCCAAAGAACACCATACCTAAAGGAAAGAATGAATGGGGCCATGTATCGTGAGATTTTGAGTGAAAACCTCCTTCCATCAGCAAGGGCATTGAAGATGAAACGTGGCTGGGTCTTTCAGCATGACAATGATCCCAAACACACCGCCCTGGCAACGAAGGAGTGGCTTCGTAAGAAGCATTTCAAGGTCCTGGAGTGGCCTAGCCAGTCTCCAGATCTCAACCCCATAGAAAATATTTGGAGGAAGTTGCCGTGTTGCCCAGCGACAGCCCCAAAACATCACTGCTCTAAAGGAGATCTGCATGCAGGAATGGGCTGAAATACCAGCAACAGTGTGTGAAAACCTTGTGAAGACTTACAGAAAACGTTTGACCTCTGTCATTGCCAACAAAGGGTATATAACAAAGTATTGAGATGAACTTTTGTTATTCACCAAATACTTATTTTCCACCATAATTTGCAAATGAATTCTTTAAAAATCAGACAATGTGATTTTCTGGATTTTTTTTTTCTCATTTTGTCTCATAGTTGAGGTATACCTATGATGAAAATTACAGGCCTCTCATCTTTTTAAGTGGGAGAACTTGCACAATTGGTGGCTACTTTTTTGCCCCACTGTATGCATACAATCATATTCCTCAGTGAGTTTTCTTTGTATCTTTACACACAAGCTAGCTGTTGCATTAATGTTTTTGTCAAAATACATTAAATATATTGCTCTTTTGGATGCAAACTTAATATGCCTTAATATGTTAAACTTAATATGTTTTGTTTAATCAGTCGGTTTGTCCAGCTGACGCTCAAAGCAACCGTGTAAAGTTACCCACTTCTCTTGGCGCTAGCTGTTTTATCTGCACTGGGTCTGAGCACAGCAGGCTTGCTACGTACGCATAAGCGTCATAAAGCTTTAAAAAGCTGACACCACGAGGGCCGTTTTTGCCAGCTGCCTTATTGGAATGAACTTGAGAGGAATGTATTGATCCTGTTTCTGGATGGCAATGACAACCTGGCTTCGCTTTAGAGGTGACTCCATCTAGACCCTCTTGTGTTATGCAGGTGATGTAGACGAGTCGCAGAGGATTCGAC
This sequence comes from Pempheris klunzingeri, assembly GCF_042242105.1. NCBI lineage: Eukaryota > Metazoa > Chordata > Actinopteri > Acropomatiformes > Pempheridae > Pempheris > Pempheris klunzingeri. The sequence goes on from NC_092029.1 coordinate 10,526,129, forward strand.
TGGTGTCAAGGAGCTATTTAAAATTAGACCATGGTGGTGCAATTGATTTTGTTTATATCTGATGTGATTAAACACAGTGGAGACCATTTGCTGTTGCTGGAATCACAATTGTGGCTCTTGCTGGAGCAGAGCTGCAACGTACGTTAGAAAAATGTCCTTAAGATAATATATGCCATTTGGCGATTGGATTTAACCAAAGTGTCTTATGACCTCATGATCGAAACATTTTAATAATGAGTGGTGCACTGATAGTGTTGGTACCAGGATACATGACAGCACCAATGCAAGTAGACAACAATTAAAGATTTCTCTTTAAAATTATGATGAAAGTAAATTAGGGAAAAAGTGAAAAATAAACTATTGTTTAGCCCAGTCTCTGCATTGAATACTGTGTAATCAAAATGTGCGATTAAGGCAGCTTACCTTAATATGATTGTAATATATGTGCCCATAATGTAAACGGCTACAGTGTGAGCTCAAACGGGAGAAGATATGGACATTAGACAATGTGTTCACAACATTTTTGGACATACTCTTCTTGTTGCTAACAATTAGTGACATCAAATCACCACTGTAATTAATGATCAAGTGTCCATGGCACACATGGATATTTCACACAATGAAGCAGAGTCACAGAAAAAATAGGTCCACTCCCAACGCGAGAGATGCCAGCATACATTTCTTTCCCTCATTGTGTGAGTCCAGCTCTCTCAATCAAGATATTCGAGTCCTGCTACGAGTCCCTGATTAACACCACTGCTCGTGTAGTTTTGTTTTAACTGTCCTCAGTTAAATGAGAAATTAAGAGGCAAGAGATAGAGGCTAATAGCATTTATTAACCCAGCGTGAACGGGCAGCGGGGCGACCGTGGTCCTCCACTATCCCTGTCTCATCCTGGTGGCTCAGTCAGCGTGGCCCAGAGAGGGGAGTGTAACATAATAAAAACCAACAAATGCACCCAGCTGATTAATGCAGCCCTGTGGCTATAGTAATTATCCCTCTCCACACTCCTCCAGCAGACGAGCCAAACAAGTGCGCGACAGCGAGAGGGAAATGTGCAAATGATGGATTTGTGGGATTCAGGGTCTGTTTTAGCAAGCTGCAGGGCTGGATTTGGATAAAGACACATTTTTGTTGATGTAGATGGACTCTTAATAGTATTCAAATTCTATACATCTTTAAGTATATGACAATATAATTTCTATCTTCAACTATATGTTTGATTTCATTTAATTTGTTCACACACTTACGTTGATGTTAAATTGAGAGCAATTATTAAGATGTTAAAAGACAGACCTGCAACATTGACAACAGCATCGAAAACCAAAAGAACATCATTGAAGAGTAAATCAAAAAATAGATGCACCCAAATATAGCAAAACGAATTAATAGCACCTGGAAATTTTAATTCATAATCTGTCACATTGACCTCTGATGAGTCCCATCTTATGTCTGCCACTTTTATATATAACATTTCTATATTGCTTTAGGTGTTATATAATGAAATTACTTCCCAGAAGATGCAACACAGGAACATTATCGGGCTCTTACGATCTTTTTTTGTTTAACTACTGGATTCCACTGTATGTCATTATTTCTGCACCTCATATTGCTTTAGTTTCTTCTGTATCAATATATTGTTAAATTACAGCGATGAACATGACTATCTCAATCTATTGGTTATAGTTTTATGTCTATCAATTTGTGGGCCTTCACAAGGTAAGATATAAATATCTCCAGCTGGGGAGAAAATATTTAATTTGAATGGAAACGCAGTTCGTTGAGTCATAATTTTAGATAAATAAGGTGACGTGAATTGATTTGAATAACTTGTTACTATTCAAGTACCAAACAAAATTTAAAGGAGATGTAATATGCTGATTTTCAGGGTCATACTGCATAGTGCTCTTGTCATCCTGTTTCTGAACACTCATGTAAGGCCCACCTCCCGTAAAAAGCCCCGTCTGCTGTGATTGGTCAGCTCCCACAAGCCTGAGCGGGCTGTGGAAGTGGAACCATGTTAGCCTGCAAATAAACAGCAAAATAACTTAACGCGGCAAAACATATAGCTTCTAAGTCTGAATTTGGGTCACGGAGAGCTGGTATCGATCCATCCTTCATCTTGTACTTGTACCTCATTAAGAAAACAGTATAAGTAAAAAAAAAAAAAAAGTTGTGCTCACAGACATTCCAGTTTTCCAGTCGTTGTAGGGACACTTCCATCACAACTCCATTCAAATTAAATTAAATCCTCCTCATTTCATTAAATGCTGGCTGTTTTGCAACAATTTGCACATTAGCGTTAGCGAGATAAGATCAATGGCGGACAGTGAGGTGAATTCAGGTTTTCAGAGGGCGGGTTCAACAGATTCCTGCAGGTGACCTCAGAAGAGGGGCCAAATCTAAACAGTGTGTTTTAACTGACATTAACTGAAAGATGACGTAGGAGACAAAGAGAGAGAGAAAGAGAGAGCATTTTGCATAATGTGTCTTCTGTGATCATTTTAAGAGAGAACCATCACTGACTAAATGTATTTGAAAGAAAATTACTATTTTACTTTTATTTCATCCCCCATAACTTCTACATTTTTCATTTCATTGTTTTTTTTTTTTGGTAACTTCCAGTAATTTGATGAAAGCAGCGTAAGATCATGTGATGAATTCATTAAAACCAGCGAAGTGGCAGCTATTTGTTAAATAAAACTTTGCAGCCATCAGCTCGTCCTCTTTGTATAGAAGCTATTTCTATTTTTCTGTTGCCTGGTAATTCACTCAGTTCATTCTTTTGTACTGTTGTTAATAAATAAACTGTTATATATTGTGTATATATATATATATATACATATATACAGAACTAATTCAGTTTAACCCGTTTATTGTTAGAAGTTGACATGCTGGATTATCACGAGATACAGTACACAGTTAGGAAGGAGTACACAGTAATCTTACTGCTGAGCCATCACGGCTGCGCCCAATGTTTGGAGAGGTCAGAAGGTCACACATAAAAGACCAGTTTGCTCATGAATCAGGAATTTAATTACATACAGCCAGTGTGACAGGAAGATTGTGTCCCTCAGTGCTACACAATATGTAATTACTATTTATTGACAGCTAACGATTTGTTCTTCTTCACTTTTCAGAAACACGCTGCTGATGGCACAAACAGTTAAATCTCACAGTTTCTCATCTGTGTTTTAGAAATGTTTTGGTCAATTGCGATTAGGTTTTATGTGCGTTTATTCATGAGTGCACTCATTTTCAGTTGTTTATACCATGTAAGCCTAAATTTTAGTCCAAAAATAAACCCAATTCCCTTTTCTATCCATCTGTTCTCTGGTAAATTAAGGCCATATTCCAGCATTCAGAGACACTGGAGATGGGGAATACATCACCAAGATTGAAAAACGGCAAATGAGAGCAAAACTGTCATGAAAACATGAGCTGCTCCCTCAAAATGCACAGTGTTTGGATCCCAGACTCGCTGTGATCTGCTTAAGGAGACACACTCATGGTGGTAGAGCTGAAAATCTGTTTTACTTAAATACAGACTTAATGATTGGATTACTGTTTCTTCGTTTGGCGATAGCGTGATTGTGGGATTACAGACTGCGCTCAATAGATTTCCTGTCAGTTGCCATGAAGCCAGGTGTCCCGTCGCTGTGTAAGCTGGCTGGCCGAGAGGGAGGGAGGCAGATGAGCCTTGGCCTTACAATATGGCCATCAGAAAAGTGGCAGCACAAACGCAAGAGTGGAGTGAAGGAGACTGGAATAAAACCACCCTGATAGATGAGAATGTCAATTTTTAATTTTGATTTTGCGTTCTCCAGTTAAAGATGCATTCAATTAACAAAAGAAAAACAGCAAAGACAAAATTTCCACATTTATTTTTTCATTTAATTACCTTCCCCAGTATTCAGCCCTAATGTGAAATCATACATGTCATCTGAACATTAGTGTCTTCTCTCTGTGCCTCATTAAAAACATAAACATATCTCTGCTATTGATTACGTCTGGATGTCTTAATCAGATCAGCGGGAATATCCTGATTTTCCCTCTGCAGGAAAGTACATTAAATGCCAAAATATTGATCAAAAATTTAATTGAGAATGCACAGCTTCTTTATTAAAGCAATCGCTCCCGTGACTTTGATATGGACTGACATGAAAAGAAAACGTTCAAATTTATAATTCCTTTTTATTTAAAAGACGGTTGGGAAACAGAGTCTGTCCCGAGGCTTCTGGCGACACAGCAACGCTGTGATCAATAAGAGCGTGTGATGGGTTTTGCATCGATCAGGAAAATGTGGGTTGATGAAGTGGGTTGGAGGGGATAGAGGGGAAGGGGGGGTGGGCTTTGGCTTTCCTCTGATGGCTGCCACATTACACAGACGTGGTAAAGATCCACTCAAACTTGTCTGTCGTCGTCATCATTATTATCATTCCTGCTGGGGTCATTATCACTCTCAGTTTCTTGCATCCTGTTTCCTTCGGGATTGGTAGATGCCCTCTCTTCAAAGTGTGACTGGTGAAATGCTGTGGGAAGCAGCTGCCATTACTTTAAAGGAGGGCAGGCTGTGGAAAGCCAGATCCATGATGGAGAGGATAAAAGAGTAAAGGGAACAGTTTAGCTCTGTAAGTCGGCGCTGAGCCTTTTAAAGCACAGTAAACAGACCTGTTTAAATCGTCTTCAGTGAACATGCTGCTACTTCTGTTGCCTGTCAATTACTACTGTCCACTTCAGTTTACTATTGCTGCTGTAAACACCAACTGTCACTCTAAAGAAACTCCTCATCCATCCACTCAATCTATCTGTCTGCCTGTCTATCTGTCTATCTCCCTGTCTATCTGGCTTTCTTTCTCTCTCTGTCTTTCTGGGGGGTCTGCCTGTGTTTCTGTGTTTTGCAGCGCTCCCTTGTGAATGACTGGACACCGACTGGTCGTCCTTTAGCCCGTCCCATCTCTGTAATCTTTCATCCCAATTGGCTGCTCTCCGGACAGCCTCCCTGAAGCCAACCAATGGCAGCTGCTCCATATGCACCAAACCACTCCTCCCTGCTCTTAAAGAGCCCCCATGTCTTCAATGGAGACTCAATCCCTTCACTGACTTTAACTCGCTCGAGTGCGCTCTCACCACTGCTGCTCTCATCCATCTGTCTCTATCTTTTATTCTCTCCCTCTCTATCCATCACTCCCCTGATCTTTGTTCTTTCTCTTCTCTTTCTATACACTTAATTCCTCTTTGCTCTCTTCATCTCTACCTCAGGTTCTTCCTCCTCTCTCCCCTTCCTACATCACCACCAGTCTTCCTCTCTCCACACGCACTCCTGAGTCTGAGTGTGCAGCACCTGTGCAGACTGGAGTTTGTCGGGCCGAGACAGAAGGTTTTTATTTTCTGTGTATGTTGAGCAGGGGAGGGAGGGGAGACAACACCCAGGAACACCTGACCAGCGTTTCACCAAGATATGTGGAGACTTAGGAACTGATCTCCTCCTCCAGCTTTTCCCCAGCTGTTTGTTTATCTGCTTTTTTTATTGCAACACCTGGAATGCTTAACGCGGACTGATGGATGTTTCTGAACTGTGCATCCCTGACCCTCTCTGCTACCACAACCAGTAGGTGCATCTGTTTCCACATCTTTTCCTCTTCTCTGTTTATATTTCATCTCTACTGTTGTTTCCATTTTAGATGACATAATTTCATTAACTACTTTGCCTCTACTTTTTATGAGTAAAATCTGCGTGTAAGTAAAATAAATCTTAGCATTGTAAGTAAACAGTTTCAAAAACCAGGGAGTTCCTCGCATTATCCCAGCTCCGCCTCAGCAGAGATCAGTAGAGGCTGCAGTAGCGCAGCCCGCAGGGAGTCCAGGTCGGACGGTTGCCCTACAGCTGTCTAGCTCTGCATCAGGATCCAGGGTTTAACCTCAGCCACAGGGAAGAGCCAGAGGCAGATTAATGCGGAAGATATCCAGATGACTATCCTCTGGCAGAAGGTGTCCGGCAGTGTCCCAGGGAAGGAAAACTGTGACTGTACTGTCGCCCAGTCGGTGCGAGAGTGTGTGTTCTTGAGAGACAGATAAGAGTATGTTTGAGGGGGCAGATAACCGCTTGCCTGTGCATGATTAAAGCTTCGATCACTTTTATGTGGTTTGTTTTGCTCTTCACTTAATTTAGGGGCTTATGATTCAGTCAAGCTGAAATTATATTGACAACGAGGGATTTAATCTTCAAAGTGGCAGCATGTTTAAAGAAATGGTGTTACCTCTAGTGAAATAAGTTCTGCCCAGTTTGCATATGCATATTTTCATTGTGGATTTAGTTCATAAGTACAGGGATCAAGTAGTTTATTTTACATTAATGGGATAAGATGAGTCAAGGAAGCACTCAAATCTCAAATGGAGCAACAGCCGTCAGTATCTCACCACTGCTCTCATTGCATGTCTGGAAACACGCTCTTGTCTTGACCAAGTGTGACGGGAGACCCTTAGCTGGGATCCTCTTAATGTTAAGCTGTGTACGGGATTGGAAAGGTTTAACCTGCTTAGCACTTTTTACAGGACTGTGATTAGGGATACTTCAGACGAATAAAAACAATGACAACAAACATTTTTGCATTCAAAAGTAACTGCTTTCATTAGGAGGCATTCATAACATTTATTTGAAGGTGAATGTAGGTTTTATAGACATACAACAAAAATGTATATTCAGTTGATTTTTCCATTCGTTTTTTATATTTTAGGTTTGTACCTGCATACATAATTGCACTGAAGTAATAAACAGTGTTTAAGGTTGATTATTTAAACTGTTTCAACAGTGCCTAAAATGTGCAATACACGTAATGTGAGCATGTACATGAATTAAATTTAACTACTACAATGAAATTAATCACTCTCATTTCTCAGTGAACTGATTCAGGAGTGTATTGTTTAACCACAAGTGTCTAGAGAATTTATCAGTTGTTTTGATATCTCAGTTAAAAGTAACACACCTGGGTTTCATTTCAATATATTGTGTTTAAATATATCCATTTCATGTATTGTCTTTTAAGGCTTTGACATTCAATATTGCAATTCCTGTGCATATTGCAGTGCAGTTGAAAAAAAAAAAAAGCCCACAACCCCTGAGCTCCTCTTTTTCGCACAATCATCAATTTTCAGAATCTGTAAAACTGCATTTAGTACACATCCATTAAATTAAAATGCGTGGGCTGAAGTTATCATATTTTTCATTATGTGTTTAAAAAAACCTTTTAAGATGAAGTTGAATTAGAAAAAAGATAAAGGCAACAATATAATGCTGTTAACCTATAGTGACCCTTAGTAGGTCTTAGTGTGTGTGTTGTATGTGTGTGTGTGCTACTGTGTTTGTGGGACTTGTTCGTTTTCGTGTGCATTTGCATGAATACATTTATATGAACACACACAAAAATATGCATGTGTGCTTTTGTCGAGTCAGGAGCTGGTTACATGCGTGCATGCATGTATATACATGAATGTATGTATGCTGTAAACATACAGTCTGAATGTATAAATATAAATGTTTTTTCACAGTGCCTCCCATTTGATAGGACGGCACTTTTTATGACACGCTGGCATCCCCCAAAAACACCACAAAGTCATTTACAAAAACTCACCACTCTCCGTGCATGTACTGGTTATAAATGACTTCTTCTTTGTGGGATTAATTCTGCATTTTCTCAGGGAGTTGTTACTGTTGATGATTATATTTTATATATGCAGAGCAAACCATGATAACGCTTTCAAATAACACTGCTTGTCATCACTATAAACTGTAGGAAAACTGCAGTTCTCTCTCATAAAAGAGCATCATAATGGAAGCTACAGTATGCGATGGACAGTAAATGACTCTAAAAAGTGTTTTCACCTTTGATTATTATGAATCAGACTGGCATGCATTTACTACCTGGAAGTAATTGTAGTTGTACATGTAGTTACATACTCTAAATCTGTGATTTTAGTGTCAGTTAAAGCTGTGCTTAGTTCAGTTTGCCATTAGGGAAAGCTTTTATTGACCCCTGTGGACTTTTGGCCCAACAACCAACCTTTTGGCCCGAGGTGAGAGAGAGCCCTCGACTGTTGTGTCCAACTGTCACGCCACGTCTCTGCTGAAGAGGCAAATACGTTCCTCTACTAACAAACTAATATTAGTTTATTAGGCATCTCACATTACTGATATGAAAGAAATAGACCTGTAGAGTATATCTCTATAAATGTAGTTTTATGGGGTTTTTTAACCTTTTTAATGGATAAAAATAACAATGTTTTATACAATGTGTTTCCGCTGCGGAAAAAAGTAATTGAGAAATGTAATTGTACATTTATTTAAAAACAGTAATATGCATTAAATATTTCCATGTTCAGAATTGGCTATTTAATCTTTATGAAATATCCACATGAGGACTGTTTTGGTGTTTCATGACCAATTTTTTAATTACATTTGAATTGTTGTGTAACCAAAATCTAAATAAAGTGCAGCTTAAAGTGTGAATTAAAGAACAAGAACTGGACCAGATTCCATGAAACTCGTCATCTACTATTGAAATCTGCCTCCTCAGGTTCTATATGTTCATAGACTGAGTGTTTTTGATGGTACACACTCCTCTTCTTAGCACAGAATGTAATTTTATATCTTTAATTATGAAACAGACACATGATGTAATTGTTGATTTGAAAATGGTCAAAGTTGTTATTGTCATTACCCATGGCAGATTTGACAATTTACACTTTACATTCAACTGCTTATGTTCAGTTTGATCTAATAAATCAGCTCCATTTCTCTCTCGTTTCACCTGCTGCTCCCATTGGTGCCCTTCACAAGCAAACCAACAGGAATGCATAGCCACAAGCACTCAAATGTATGCACACACACTCACACACACGGGCGTGCACATACAGATGAGACCAAAGAATCACACACTGACCTGGGGTCTAATTTTAGCGGTGCCATATCATGGAAACACCTGACTGTGTCTGTTAAGAGAAACACATCATCTTTTCATGTGTTGCATCTGCATTTATTACACTAGTTATGCACGTGGTCATATTGTGTTTAGAATGTATCTAAGAAATCTCTCCATCAGTCCGTGTCATTAAGGTCAAATTATCTAAAATCTAATAATTATGTAAATAGACAAAACTTCATGATTTAACTATTTGTCTTGTCAAAAGCGTTCACTGCTTAATCACACAATTAAAAGGAAGAAAAAAGCGCAGATAATATCTATTATATAACAAACCTTTTTTTTTGGTTTTTGACAAATGAGCCGCACACTAAACATTAAATCAAGAGAAAATATATTTAAATATGCATCTTGAAAAATCATCTTTAGTATATTACAGCAGAATATTTCAAACCAGAGCGTGTGCATATTTCCTGGAGTTGCTTTCTTACATGTTTTGTGTTGTGTTGTGCCACAGTTGAGTGTTTTAACTAAAGAAAAAAGCCATGATACTGAATTTTAGAATAGATCCAATGCTCAAAGAACACACTGAGATATGTGGGGGCGACAGCGATTTCAAAGTTTGTCTGCCACATTTTTTGTGGTTTGAAACAAAGATTTAAGAGATATTTGATATGAAACTGATAAAGTCGGGTCTTATCGCTACTTCTGCGTGTTCTTCAAATGCATTTTTGTATACGTCAGAAATGGTAAATTGAAATCTTAGTAACCTTAGTGAAAACATTACTTGTGAAGAAAGTCTTACAATCTGTGAAATCACTCTAGTGAGTGGACAAAGTCATGGAAACAGCTTTCACTGTACTTTAAATAACATGATCAAGGTTCGTTTTGGTGCTAAAAAGAAAATAATCGCACCGGCATGTGATCTATCACATATTTAAGTCTGAACATTGGCTGATGGGACCAGTCAAATCGACTAGGAAGCCAACCCGCACCAAGCCCACTGACGGATGGAGGGAGCAGGTGGTGGGACAGTGCTCTGTTGTGAGCACATTGTGGGGAAAAAATGCTGCTTCCCTCCAACTTTTTTTTTTTTTCTACCACTGCTTTGAGTTTTCATGAAGAGGAAGAAAAATGACCCGAGACAAAAACGATTCAAAACACTTCTGTGTTTCCTCACGGTTTTTCCAAGTGCTCAGATTGATGCGTTTATTGATGGCGATGGCTGCTGCACGCGAGGGTACAGCCCAACTCTAAGGTAGAGTGGTGCTGTGTGACGGCGTGAGAGGAGAAATAACTTCATTACATGTCATGACCCCTGCTTGATATAGATATATCCTTTAGGCAGCCTGTCAAGGACTCTGAATTCATCAGGATGTAGATGGGCGCTCTTTTGCAGCTGCTATTCAATCAAAACATGAATGTGTCTCTCTGCTGAGTGGAAGCAGCAGAGAGGACTTGTTAGAATGAGTTTGTTTTATTGATCAAATGAAATTAACACACACACGCACAGAAGAAGAAGAAGCAATGCGTCTAATCATGGAGTGTGGGTCAGCCAGCATGTTTAATTTAATGGGCCTCATTGTAGCTTCACGAGGTCTCACATTGTGAACTTAATTCCTCTTCACCACGTTAATTTGCATTGTGTCAATTGACCGGAGCGCTTACTGTATCAGCTTGAGTCTCACTTGAAATTCAGCCCATGCCCTAATACCATTAGGCAAATGCAAAGTTGTGTCATTTACACATTTGGAGGGAAAAAAAAAAAGAAGAGAGAGAGAGAAAAGCCAATTTGCGCCGGACAAGACTCGCTTGTGATTATCAGTGGATGTTATTACTGTGGAGAAGCAGACGTTTGAAGGTTATGTTTCTGGGCAGTAATTGAAATGCAAAATAACATTAGGATCGATGGCCATCTCTGTTTATTTATGAAATCAATATCGTAACTGTCCCTCATGAGTCCCCCTCTGATTCCCAATGACGGCTTAAGTCTCTGCTCGTTTATTCTTTCTCCCCCATAACCTCCTTCTTCTGTCTCTTTTTAAAAGGCAGTTAGGGGTGTGTTTGACTTTGCAGGGAGAGCAATTTCCTGAAGGTGGTGGACGTGTATGTAGATGGGGGTTGATACTCCAGGTAAGGAGACATCATCCATGTGGGAAATCTATGCAATCTCTCCTCGTGGCAGTGACATTGAAAAGGCCATATGCTGGAAGTTCTGTGTACGAGCGTGTGTGTGTGTCTGTGTGTGTGTTAGAGAGACAGAGAAGCAGAAACAAAGTATATCTACTGGGGTATAAACGTAATGCTGGAACTTACAAACTTACAAAAGATTTTGTAAGAAAGTGAAAATGTAGTGTGGAGATTCATTCTCCACCTTTGGGACACAAATCTGAGGTAAATATTCAAATGTCCACTTACTTATTCCTAGATGTTTCAACCATATCCCATGGCCTTCATCAGCAGGAACTTGTGATGGACATTTTCCAATATTTTCTGACATTTTAAAGAGTGAAACTTAACACATAAGTGCACATCCTAAGATGCGAGATATTAGCAGGTACAAAAGAATTCAACAAAATATAAAATGGACCTGGAATAACATTTTTAAAAATGTGGTTACCTCAGTTCAAAAAAGCTAAGTAAAAAAGTGTTTTTTTGTTTAAATGTCTAATGATTGAGGTAAATTATTTCACAGTCCTGAGACAAAGACAAATGAATCATATCTCTCTGGTGAGCTGACCTAAAATCACGAAAGGTACAGAAATGTAGGATTTGGTAGGAAGTAACTAGAATTTTGTATGTAATATTTAAGCTTATGGCTGAGAGGCTGTGATTTAGGTGTATTTGAACTTAACTGAAGCTGCGAGGTCTGAGCTGACAACCAGAGATGATGAAGACATGCACAGCTTGCAGATTCTAAGTCAACAACAACAAATTACCTTGAAATGGGCTTTAAGAATATATTTTGACAAATGTCTTCACCCTAAAAAACGACTACATTATCCGCAGCAGCGTATGAATCATTCATTTAAATTTTGGAACGCAAACGTTTTTTTGATGACCTTCATTTGTGCCAAACGCTATGTCACGCGCATGTTGTTGTTACTACTTAACACTTGGGCGACACACGCTACCCCATTTTCCCGCTCGCATGACCATTCATTTCCCAGACACCCCGGCCGCGGACTAACAGTGTAATCTATGTGTCAGGCAGGAAGGGGCACTCAGTTTAAAGCTGATAGAGTTTGCCCCAAACAAGGACAGCCTATCATAGAAAGATTAATGAACTAATTTCATGCATGGCTCCTTGCCTCTGTCCTTCTGCGCTTCCATGTTCGACTGCGTGTTCAGCACCATGATTTACGCTGCGTTCCTTGCTACAAGCTTAACCCCAAGCTTAACAATAATATTTCCCCTTAGTGGGAAAATACATAGTAAAATATGGAGAACCAGGTTTTTAACCCTTCACTTGTCGATCCAAACATAGCATGAGGTCATTGTGCATTTAAGATTTTTTGTTTGTTTGTTTTTTTTTATTATTGATTTGTTTTGTTTTAATGCTGGTTAAAAAATGTTTGTGCAGAATTTGGGATTCTGGAAAACAGATTTCATGGTTTAGGGAAGAGGTGGATGGATTCAGGATTTATGTTGGGAAGCAGAGATTTTGCAACACTGCCAGCATTAGGAGACATGCCAGAATATATACACACACAAACATTTAACATTTTAAGCTGCCCTGGTGGGGTATTTTCACACTCACCACCCTTTGGCTCCAAAATAAAAATAAAATATATAAAAAAAAAAAAAAAAAAAGTGGTCACTGATCTGAGCATGTATAGCAGGTCATATAAAAAATGGACAGTTCTCTAGTTTTTGCATGGAGTTGTGTCAAGACACTCTTCCTTTTAGTGTGGAGGACAGGCTGAAACCTGTGTGTCTGTTGCTTCGCAGCGTCCATTGTGGGACCGTCTGGGCCTCTAAGAACAGCAGAGCAGAGAAGACAGGTGACCTTCACGTCTGTCTGATGAGTCTTGCTTGTCTGCTCGGTTTGTACCATTTTTCTGCGCGGCGGAGCAAACACTACCCCATTAGATATTAGGTGCAATGCGTTTGTGTGCGCGTGTGTGTGCGTGTGTGTGTTTTGCCAAGAGAGTGGGGCAGGTTGAGGAGAGTCAGGCTGCGCTTACAAAACTCTCTCTCTTTATTATAAGAGGGGGAAAACCAAATTATGAAACTATGAAGCTATTTCTGTCCACGCGAATTGGTGGTTCGTGCCATTATTTCATTTCGACAGATTTGAAAGGACCCATTAGAAATTTCCATTAAACCTAACAAAAAACATCTCCCCAGCGTTGCTGTGTGCTAAGTGTGGAATGAACTACTTTTTACATATGCCACAATGTACTATTCCATAGGGAATCCCCCTATCTGGCTGCAATGATGTATTAACTGTTACCACGCCGCTCTCTCCAATTCCCTCAGATAGGGGAAAATATACCTTCCAATTGACTATAGGTGCATGCTGATTGTTAACTGGATTTAACGTGAGCCCTGTGAATCTTTTATAAACCACAACAGCCTCAGAATGAAGACTAACATAATGTTGTATCGCTCCATCTCGCACTATGTTAACAGTCCTGACTGATTAAAAATGCATAAGGAATGTCTGGGACCCGTAAGAGGAGGGTTTATTTTTTCATGCCTCATCTGGAACAGGAAGGAAGCAAAGGATCAATAGATCTGATCTGGGCCCAGGGGTAGAGGCTATCTCCTCCTCCCTCCACCCGTTAGCAGTTAAAAGGGAGGTTTCATATTGTCGGGGCCTGATGACTTCATGGCTTTATATAAACACTTATGCAAAGAGGCAGCAGTGGGAAAATACATTCCTAACCACAACACCAAATTTGAAAACAGGGGCAGCCCCTGGCAGCCAAAAAGTGCAGAAGTTCAGAGGAATCTGGTCAGCATTAACTTCCCCGTTAGTTTCAGACATTCTTAACATTGTTTTCCACTGTTCTCACCCAATATTTACAACTCACAAGCATGTGGGGCTGAAGTTGTATAAGATCAGCACCAACTGTGACAGACAGAGCCAGCAGTTCTAACACGGACTCAGGCCTCATTTCATGCTTTGTTTGAGAGGATATTACTGAAGCTACTGCAAGCACAACACCATACAGAGGCTATACTGCCTTGAAGAGAAATTATTGTCCAACAATAGCAGTAGTTGTCATTATTTATTATGTTATATATGCACAAGTTCCCCGCCCACATGGACTTATGAGACAACATTCTTCAGCAAAGTGCATAACTTACATAAAACTTTACATGGCAAATAAATAAATCTGTATCCTCTCTAAGCTCTGCAAATAAAAACTGCCACGACAAAGACTTCCTTTTTAAAATACAACTGAAGTTGTTTTAGCAGCACATGCAGCACATGCAAAAACCCCTCCAGCAACCTTTTGTGTTCACATCTAATCATTCTTAGTAATTATCTGGCAACTTCAATAGTTGCTTTTTGTTTTATTTATCTTTTATTTAGCCCAAAATCACAAATATGCCTCAAAAGCAATTACAATTTCTACAGCATAGGACAACCGCTATACTTACAGCCTCAATTCGGAAGGGAAATTATCCCTTTAATTTGGGGAAAACAAAGGACGAAATGCCAGGAAGAGCAACAGAGGAGGAATCCGTCTCGAAGACATGAATAGATGCCATGTAGACAGAAGTGCATAAGTAACATTTTCTATTAATTCTGCAATGAAATTTTCTTTACAATGAAATTTGGGATTCGGGAACCTAAGCCCAGGTCAGCACCTCTTCCTGTGCCTCTCCAACCTCTCACTGAAGTCCACCGTAACCCGGCACCGTCCTTTGGTAAACTAACCGGGACTATTGATTGGGTCATGTATTACCCATGATCCTCCATATGCTGAGTGTAACACCTCTCTCTGTCCATTAACAGCCTTCTGAAGTTTCATTCATTCATTTACTTCTGGCAGCCGACCAATTGTGGGCATTGTTTGCAAGATGTATGGGGCATCTGTTGACATGGTCGTTAGTTACCATTGTGCCTGAGAGAAATAAGCTACTGTAGTATATCACCTGGGCATTCCAACACATAAATGGTCTGGTCTGTAACATAATCTATCCATCACAATTGATGAATCTCTCACAGAATGATCAGGTGATGATGGAAGAAAGCAATGCTCAGTACATCATGTCAGACTTTTTAGTGGTGATAATTTACTTGATACTGGAGTTTTCTGATGTATATCTACTTTCATGTGACTCAGTTCTCTAAAAAAAAATCTGTGTTTATTTGCATGTGAGGTATACAGGCTCTATTTTTGATTCGTTGGTGTTGTTTGGAAGTCCTGTCCCTCCAGTTTTTTTTCAATTGAAAGACACGATCCATGACGAATTTAGAAAATTAAGGACATTCCCTCTAAAAACACCAAATTATGACTCTGTGAGCCCAAACAGTTAGGAATGTTCAGTTATCAGTCAAGAACAA
This sequence comes from Pempheris klunzingeri, assembly GCF_042242105.1. Classification (NCBI taxonomy): domain Eukaryota; kingdom Metazoa; phylum Chordata; class Actinopteri; order Acropomatiformes; family Pempheridae; genus Pempheris; species Pempheris klunzingeri. The sequence continues at coordinate 10,541,570 of NC_092029.1, forward strand.
TGTTTCAATACCTGAACTGTGAAGGGTAAAAAAGGCTACAGATAAATACTGCTGTTTGATACGTTTCTGTTTGATTACCACTTTTTTCCCTTTTACACGATATTTACTGTTACTTCAGGACCAAAACTGACTGCAGTTCTCGCCCTGTGTGTGTTTATCCAGGCTGCTAACCAGAATGCCCTCTGAGGACCGACACCTATCCTCGAGCTGTGGTTCTTACGTCAAAACCGAGCCCTCCAGTCCTTCCTCCTCGCTAGTAGACACTGGAAGTCACCACAGTCCAAGCGGCAACTCTGACGCCAGTGGGGGCTACATAAACGGCAGCAGACACTCACACGCCCTGGACTCCCCACCAATGTTCAACCCTGGCATGCTCGGAGGTGGCGCCTCCTGCTTACGCCGCTACGAGGAGTGCTCTGTCGGCGTGGTGGACGACTCACCAATCAAGTGCGAGTACATGCTCAATGCCATTCCCAAGAGGGTGTGCCTGGTGTGTGGCGACATCGCCTCAGGGTACCACTACGGGGTGGCCTCCTGTGAGGCCTGCAAAGCCTTTTTCAAAAGGACGATACAAGGTATTTCCCACTCCTTCTTCCAGCTTTCATTAGCTCACTTGAGCTGATCTCCAATGTCTGTACACTCTCAGAAAATATAATCATTCTAAAGTTTAACTGTCCCAGGTGGTTGAATACTCTGCAAAGAAAGTACAAAAGTGCTATTTTTGCACAACAATTCTAAATACTTTTTATGAGCTTTACCACAACCGTAGGCATCATTAGAAAAGCATATTGACCTGATGAGGAATCCGTTGTCATGTGTTCCACGTGTTCCTCAGTGCTTATATCCAACCCTCCGCTCTTATGGGACTAATACGACGTAGTATTACGAGAGTCTACAGCAGGCATTAGGCCCAGAATGTAAATCTGTTCTGGGTTGTGATTTTTTTTTTTTATGTGTTTGCATGTGAATCATACATCTGGCATCGACTCTGCCATGTGTGGGAGCTGATCCAGAATAATCACTTGGACAGAGATAATATGCTGCAAACTGAGATGCAGAATTTTGAATTTTATCTGCAGGATTTGTGTCTGTATACATGACAGCAGGTTAGTGAGGCCTTGGCCACACTGAGGCATGTACGTTTTGAAAAAGGAAAAGTTTTCTGTCCAAGCAATTCTGAATTATTGAAGCAATAAAGATCTTCATTCACCAACTCAGACTAATTTGATAAACTTAGCTGGTTGATTCACTGCTCTCTGTCGCTCTCTATAATCACGTCCTGTGTTTCACTGTAGCCCAAAATACTTGACATGTGTTAAGTCTTCCATAAATAGTGAATTAATGAACAGCATTAACCAAATCTAACGTTATTTCCTGGGCATACAAAATAAGTTATCACAAAGCAAAGTGGAGGCAACAAGAAATAGCCTTCTTGTTAACATTGTTGCTAAGCGGACAAGTGGACAGCACACAACAACATTTTCTTAAGATTTTGTTTCTTTATCAACTTGGCAGAACATTTTTGAACCTTTTTTGTAATGAAAAATGAAGTTTAAATTACAGAAGAAGCAGACGTAAAAGATGCATTTTCAAATGTCCCCATATTAGTAAGGGCATGGTTTGAGAGACAACAGCTACTTTGTGGCTGATTCAAGCTATCAGCTCACTGCATGAAGTCAGTCTGTTAAAGGGATGTTGTGATATTTACGAAGGAATATTTTTTAAAGCATATGAGTGGGACATACTTACAAGTCCCATATTTGAAAACACAAATAAAATGCAAATAATTGTTTTAACACAACTTGGCAGTTTAGCCACATCTAAATACCAGTTTGATTACTGGTCATTTAAAGGCTGCCCAGTGATGGTCTGTAGTGTTTGTGTTGGTGTGCACAGATCTACCCATCTTCTCCTTCTTCTTCTTTTTCTTCTTCCTCTTGCTCTCCTTCGCTGAGGACAGGCCCATAATGAACCTAATCTGTCCGTCATTCGTCCTGAGCCGCGGGAGTTTCAGTCAATAACAATCAGTGTTGGGTGACTGTAATTAAGAACCAGGCATTTCATTGGGAGAAAGTCAAGAAAGAAGGGTGGGAGGTGTGGATCTGTTCTTTGCCCTCGGGCCCCTCCAGCCCACACCCAAGGGGGAGGAGATGGGGGGCCAATTAGAAGCTCAGGCACGTGTTATCGGGCCAATAACAGAGGAAGGGGAGAGAGACACTGAGGAGTCCTCCAAATAAAAGGCAGAGGGACAAGGGACAGGGGACATGGTCATTCACTGAAAGGAGAAGTCACCTTAATGGAATGGTAATCAGGAAGGGGGGGTCCCGGCCTCCATAAGGAGGAGGACAAGGAGAGGTCCAGCTTGAGTGGAGATGAGTGCGTGGATAATAGCATGGCATAACAATATATCAAAATTTAGAGGGAAAATAAGAGAGGTTAAGGAAGGAGATTAGAGTGGTTGAAATGTCCTTTGAGAAATAAAGGTGGACACAAGACCTGATTAACTAAGAGGGTATGCCGACAGTGAGCTTTTAGAGGTAGGCAATTTAAGACTATTGTGGACCCTAATGCAGTCCCCCCCAGCCCATGCCTCACGTACACACACAATCATGAACATATACACACGTACACACACAGGGTATTTTTGATCCATACAGGTATAAAATGTTTCCTTAAATAAACATAAAATTATTTAATGAATGTGACCTTTTCTAAACTGATGAAAATCTTCTGTATTCTATTATTTTGGAACTATTGCATAATATCTGCAAAAATGAAAGCAAGGTGAGAAAATGTTAGAAAAAAGTCAGCATGCATACTAAAAAACTGTTCACTCTATTACTTATTATTGTATAGTGAGCAGTAAATTAAGATTTCAGGCAGGTATGAAGCTTTATCATTTTGGGTCATCACTGACAGGTTTCCAGTGGTGTTGCACAATAGTAAAATTAGATGCATTGTGGTATTGTTAGCGTAGAAAGTAGTGCTGCGCATACAAGTTTTTCTGTAGAATTATGAGGACACTGCATAGTGGATGAATTTCACACTCGGAATCTGGACACACAGCATGATGGATATGAAGTGCACCGTTATTACATAGGGAGGGATTTAGGACACAGCCGTAATGTTGATGGACACTTTGTCACACTGTTAGTCAGATAGCTCATGAAAGATATTTCAAACAAAAGAAATTAAGCAGAAAAAAGTGAAGGTGCAGGTTGTTGATGTCCTTCAAAACACACATTACACATCATTTTTTGCTAGTAGGCCACAACATCAGTACATATTTAAAACCTGTTTTAGAATCAGTACGTGCTACAAAATTGGAATTCATTGAATTGTTATATTTTAGCTATAACATTATAATACAACAGTTAGTACATAGTAGGCCTACATGCTGTATACAGTTAGTCTGTAGAATAGAATTGGTACACAGCATGTGTTTCTACACATGAGCACTGCACTGTATTTTCCTCTGTTAACGGCTCTCAGTTTAAAAGATTTTACCCACCCTGAAACCAGCAGCAGCCTCTGCCAACATCCTGGCATGGTGCCCCAGGCCCCTCACTGTGCATGTGACCCTGCTGGCACCATCGATGCCAGGGATCCTGACAAATTTTGGCACCTTCTCCTTGACCAACAGAGTGTGTGTGTGTGTGTGTGTGTGTGTGTGTGTGTGTGTGTGTGTGTGTGTGTGTGTGTGTGTGTGTGTGTGTGTGTGTGTGTGTGTGTGTGTGTGTGTGTGTGTGTGTGTGTGTGTGTGTGTGTGTGTGTGTGTGTCTGCAACAGACAACACCTGGTTTGCTGTTTTTAGGTACCATTAATACATCTCTGGGCTTACAGGACATTGTTTAAACATTCAATCAAGGGATTTGGATACTTGGGAAAGAGGATTTGTCATTGGATTCTTGGGGTCACATCAACTTTTGACGTGATCGTGTAATGATCCCAGAAAAAAATGTTAACCGGAACCTGGTGAGAGAAACAGGCAGCGGTTACATGGCAGCAGATTCAATAAGTCTGCATTTCTGGCTTTTTTTGGACCCGAGTGATTAAATTGCATAGGAAATATTTCCATAGTGAGCCAACAACCGTCGAGACGGACTTGAATAATACATCGAGCTTTGCTACATGATATGGGAGCCTTAGATTGGCTAGTCTAACAGCGGCCCTTGGTCTTTACAGGGGAACATTATGCAGAGCGCTTGGCTGTGCGTCCATCTCTTAGCCCTTGTGTTGTTGAGGGAGGGCAGCTTTCCCATCATCCTTTAGGTGAAGAAGGATGTGCTGGAAGGGGTCGTGGTGAGCGTTGCAGAGAGGACGCTCTGCATTAATGAAGCTAATTTATCTGTGAATCAAAATGGGGGTGGGACTCCAGGGCGGGGAGGTGCTTTTTACATGTCCCATCAAAATGCCACTAAACCCTCCTCTCCTTCAGGAGTGTCACACGGGGTCACCTTGGGACAGGTGTGTGTGTGTGTGTGTCTGTGGGTGTCTGTGTGTGTGTCTGTGTGTCTGTCTGTGTGTATATGCACGCGTCTTTTACAGCCTTTCTGTGCCTGTTGTTTACTATTTTTTTTTAGGTCTGCTTTTCCATGCAATTATCTTAAAACTAATTCCTAACTGCTGATGCTCACAGAATGAATCACATGTTTTTCTTATCTCCTGCAGGGAATATTGAGTACAGCTGTCCAGCCACCAATGAATGTGAGATCACCAAAAGGAGACGCAAGTCGTGCCAAGCCTGCCGCTTCATGAAATGTCTTAAAGTTGGCATGTTGAAAGAAGGTGAGCTTCTCAAATGTGAAATATTGTTGCCTGTGCTGTATGATATCATTCAAACAAGCATTTTGAACAATTCACATTGGCTATCCTCGGAAACTGGGAGGCATTTTTCACTATTTTGTAACATTTTATAGATAAATTAATCAATAATCAACAGGTCAAGAAAATTATGTTAAATGTAGTTCTAATAAAGAAAGCAATTTTAGTTGGAAATAGGAAATCGTCTGACTTCTGAGTTTTAAAAAAAAAAAACGTATAGGATGTTTTTAAAGAATTCAGCTGGTCCTGTCTGTGACCAAAAAGTCTTCAAAAATCTGACAAATTATAATCCTTTTTTAAAACCTCAGATTCAGAACAGATTTTGTTAAGATTTTGTGACCAAGCTTTAAACAAGTGTGTTCTTTAGCTCATGAAGAGTTGATTAATACAAGGTTTTAGCCTAAAAGCTAACAAACAAAGGCGCATTATCCAGGGTTATACTATAAAGAAAAAAGGGGAGGCTATAAGAACGGTCAGTGATCAGGTATTAAAGCCGACTGTGGCCTCGGGGAGACACCACTGACATCACCCACAAGCCTTACTCACCTCTCCTCACACCGCCGAGCCGCTCAGTGTTTAACTCAGACGGGTGGAAAAAGCTGCTGAGCTGGATGTTCCTACCAAGATTGACTGAGAAGTGTAACAGTACTCTTGAAAAGCACAGGCTGTTCCCCCGAGACTTCCCTCTCCCCTGGGCTCTGGGTGTCTCTCTCCCTCTCCTCACCCTCTCTCTCTCTCTCTTTCTCTCTCTCCCTCTCTCTCTCTCTCTCTGTGTCTGTGTCTGTCTCCCTTCCCCTCTCTTGCCTGGCATATTGATCCACTAAATGCTTTCCGAACATCCCACCTCACTTCCTGCATGTGTTGTTTCTCCTCCAGTGAGAGACCTTTGGGAGTACAAAGGGAAAATCTAGCCGATAGATTTTTCTTTCTCTTTTTTTCCAAGAGAAAACGGGTGTATTTTTTGTTTGCTTGGGTTTTTTTGCATTTGTGGGTTTAGCTAGAGGAACTATTCCATACTGCATACAGTCTAGCTCTAAGCGATGCTTTTGTAGAAATTGTCATTACACCTACTGCTGAATTGGGACTCCACTGTATAAACCTCAGTTGTTTTTGGATGGATGTTTATGCAACCAAACCTGAAAAATGCCTTATGTTATAAAAATATGCCGCCTTCTTTATGAAGTTTCTTTCTGTGACAACAAATACATCTAAGGTAGCGATTTGATAAATTTTCCATAAGCTGACAGATTCCATTTTATTTTTAATATTTTCTTTGCAAAACCACAGACAGAGCAGCAGTAATGTGGGAAATATCCAAAGATAAAAAAAAAAAAAAACTCAAAGATGGCGCAGTAGCGCAGTGATCACTTACTCTTATAACAGTGTCAATATTCAGTCTCCACTGACATTTAATGTGCAAGTTTCGTAGAATGATTTGATGAACATTTTGTTACTGTGGCAACACAACTCTTAGTTGGTGGCAGTGCAGAGTGCAAGCTAAAGAGTGTGTATTAGGTGTCATTTATTTCTCGAATTTTGTGTCGTGTATTTCACTGGCAAACACTTTTTTCCTTGGGTCTTAGTTAGTTTTAAATCAGGTTTTTCAACCTGTGAGGTGTGGTGGGAGATATGAGGGGGAGGGGAAGATACTGCATGGGATGAAAGGGACAGATGAATGGTGATGTTCTGAAAACAACAGGGTTTTAGTTATTGTTGGTTTTTTTGGGGGGGGGGGGTTTGCCCACTTGCCAGCAGCTGGAGTTGCAGAAGTGTCTGTAAGACGCATCTCATGGAGGGAGTTAAAGAAAAGGACTTTAAAACCCTTTGCACCCCTCATCACTGCAATCAGCATCAAAATTCACACTCCTTTTTTGGAGTCATAACTCAGCTTACTCTGCACGCACACACCTGATTCACATAGATTCAGTGTAACTAGCACTTTCTGAGGATATCATTATATCCATCAGGAATAAACATCCATACATCCACTTATAAGAAGTGTCTCTTTTCCCCATGATTTCCAACTCCAGAACGTTTTCTTTAGTATTATCGTAATGCACTGATATTTGTCTGAACATCCATGAGCACATTGCAAACAGGAACTGCTAATAGGTAATTCTGCATACTTGCAATGGTGCCAATTGCCAAAACGTAAATAAGTATGAGCTAAAAAAAGAAACTGGGCTCAAGTTGTAGGTCACATCTAACTAAATGCGTCTCAACTGACAACATACTTCCTGTTTACATCTCGCAAATCATTATGAAAACTGTAGTTACAAAACTTAGTGCATCAGTATCTACTAAATAGAATAAAGAATAATGACAGGTGTGACGAAATTCAGCAATATCATTTTGTGGCACTATAGTTACTGAAGCCCAATCCCCTGCTCTGCCCTGCCTTAGATCCACCATACAAAGACTCACTTTAAAGTTTAGTTGATAAAGTAATACTTATTCAATAGGATATTATTTGAGCTCTGATGGCATTAACTTCCCTCAGCAAAGGTAGGATCAACATGACACGGGTACAACATTGTATCCTTGTTTAGAGACATATTACACCCGGTTATGTCCAGCCCAATGCCTGCACTGATTGTATGATATACAGTATATCCTAACATAAAAATAAGTGTTTAAAGAATTTGTTTATAGGCTCCACTTAGAGACACAACAGTCATACATTTCCTAAAATAAAACCATGGTCATACAGTTTTGTTGTGTTCTGCCAGCACCAAACACATCTCATAATAGAAGCCAGCAGCAGTTAACTGCAATCTGTGCTGGTAACACAAGATTGTATGTCAGCGTCTTGGTTCACTTCCACTAATACAGCCGCACTATTTCCTGACGTAGCTGTGTTTGTTCATCTCACGATGAAGGGTCATCCATTGTATTGCCATTACCACACTATTTATACATGCACCCACTCTTGATGTCTTTATCCCGGCCCAAAAATCTCACACCGAGGCTTTGACTCTCAGCCAGAAAAAACAACAGTGCCTCAGAAATAAAGCTGAAACTATTAGCGCATGCTTAGAGGAAAAACGGTGGGGTATTGTCTGTGGCGGGCCGAGCTAAGCCGTTGATGTGGACAGTCGGTGTGTGTGTGTGTGAGGGGGAATTTGACGCCGTAGCCGCCACCGCCTGCCGCTCCTGAGACGCAGCATCACAGCCACCGCGACATGTGGCACAGTAGGTGATTCTCTGAAAGTGATGGCATTCAATTAAAAGGAAAAAGGACATTTAATCGTGGCATAGTGCCATGGCGTGGCCTCTTACGGACTTGAGGGGGCTTTGATCATGGAATCAGTGGGAGACAGTGGCTTGCCCTACTTCATGTAATGAGATCACCGTATAACAAGTGGCCAAGCACTGTTCATGGAAAAGGAACAGTCACATAGTGTAATATAAATCCAAGTGTTGTGTATGAAGCAACCTAATCTTGACCTGCATTACATTTACCACCAGATGTTGTATCATAAACCTCTTTCTATTCTACAGCTGCTAGCATACAAATAGTGACCCAAATATTCACGTTTCACATCATCCACATTTCCTCATTTATCCTTTTTAGCATTACAATCTTCTCTTGCTCACGACACCCCAAAGTTATATTCTTACTTGTTACAGTGTGGCAGCATCACAAGAAATGCCTCCCACAGAAGATGTAGAGAGAACTTATGTGATCACTCGCTCTAAAAGTGTCTAATATTTCCACCAGGACCCTGTAAGCTGCGCTCTAAGCATGCCATCCTGAATTATAAAGTGCCAGCTGCCTCAGATATAGACCAGCACCATTGGTGGGCAGGAGAACCCCCTCCTCCCTGTAACACCTGCCGCTAATCAGCTGACTTCAGTTGTCAAGCCCGATTTGGTGGCTTCAGGTGTTTTTGGAGCCCAGTGTAGATCCAAGCAGCTCAACTGTACTGAAGCAGCAGCTCTTCACACTTAAGCAAGGAACAGGAGGAGCAAAATGCGTCAGTAAATTAAATAAACCCATCCCTCCTATCCCTCAGCAATGCAATGGGATTTGACCACATTAAATGAGTTTGGTGACCAGACCAAAAATGTATTTCATATCTTGTATCTGAGAGGAAAATCAAGGAGACTCATGGAAAAAATATTGTAGATGACAGGCTGCTTTCCAGATCCGGCTTTGCTGCTGCGCCACACTAGAGCGACTGGGTGAGCGGGGTGGAAGGTAGCAGCAGGCGGCTGTTTGAGGAAACCAGCCTCGCTCAGTGACCCCTTAAATGTCCAGCTGAGGCTGATAAAAGGTCACAGGTCCAGTGGAAAAACCCTCACGTAATTACAACTCGCGGAAGGTATGGTGTCAGTCACTACTGCCAGGAGTCAGTGCCCGCAGCTAATAGCAGCGCTAATAACCCCATAGCATTACTGTATGGTGTTAAATGATGCGAGAATTCTGGACTGAATTGGCATTTTATTTGACTTTGTGATTTGAGTTTTGCTTTAACATTTGTTGTTCTCAAGAGGGAAGATTTATTTTTTTTTAGCTTTTTATAGCTTTAGTGTTGCAACAAAATCTGTGTAGCTCTTTGATCAAGTGATGACATCATCATGTTTGCAAATTAGCATGTTTAAAAGGCATGTGCTATTGAAACAGAAGCATACAACCCCTGTTGGCCCTTTGAATTTCTGTCATGAATTAGAAGTTCTAACAATTTCATAAAAAGACACTTAAGCTTTTGCTCTTCTGAAGTCAGTGCTTGTCGGTTTTGGTGTTAGCTCGGTGTTTCTGTGGCGTATCCTTTGCTTGTGGGGATTTTCTGACACAGCTGTAATGTGGTGGATGAATACAAGCTGCCAGACTATTTTGGCAACCTACACCGCTGTCTCGCCCTCGTCCGACCACAGATAGGGATCAGCAGTCTTTCCTGAGTGAACGTGGCTACCGGGGTAACGTTACAGCCTTATTTTCCTCCAGCCACATACACAAAAGATTAGTAAAGCCATATCCAATATCACAGATTGTCAGGTCCCTTTCCAATCAATAGGCTTAGATCAGAAACCAATCTATATACTAAGATTACATCATCAAAATAAAGATATAGCAAAAGTCTATACTGTATGGGTGCCTTTAAAGTCTTTGCCAATACATTTGAACACCATATGTCAACCAGACCTGATTCAGTTTCACCCGCCTTGCTCTAGTTAGACTGTAAAGACTGAATGCCCTCTGACTCCATGCCACTTAATTTGTTCTTGTACAGCAAACATGTCCGTCTAACAGCCCATGTATGCGGCCTTGTTTGCTTTTTAGGGTGTCAAAGTAGCTGGCAGACTGCAGCTGAGAGTCAGAGCCCACCCAGCGGCTCTGCACTGGCCTGTCCTCACTGTCTGGCAGGTGATAGATCAGACACGGAGGCTAACACGTGTTCCTCTGAAGAAGGGGATTTAGCGAAGTGCTGACCTCTTTACAACCCTCCGATACACGCACTCAACTCGCAACACACACATTCATGTACATGCATGCCAAATGTATATCACCCCTGACAAGTGACATGGAATCGGACCTTGAGGTACATGTTTCCAGCTGGCACCTTACTCCCTCTAGTTCTTTTTCTCTTTCACCCACTTGATTTGTGTGAACACCACAAACCGAAGGCCTGCTGCACCAAAATACACAGAGGATCCTGAGTCGACCCGGCCATCTCCAGCCGTGCAGATGTTTTCGATTACAGGCGCATTTGTGGTCAGCGTGGCTCTGTAACGCACAGTAATACCCCTTGTGGACACGCCGGCTCAGATTTATGAAAAGTGTAAAACATGATAAAGAGAGCGGTGCCAGTGTGAACGGTTATGGGAGAACAACTCCAGCTTTGTCTCGTCAGCCCATCGGGGGTTAGAGCAGGTGGGTCCGCATCCTGATACCCCCCACCACCACCACCACCACCACCCCCCACCCCAAACCCCTCTTGTCCCATGCCCATTTTCCTCTACCTTCCCTCTCTCTCTGCAGCCCACCCAGACTCAGTACAATCAAACAAAAGCTGTCCGATGCCTTGAGCTCTTTGCAGACTCGGCCCTCAGAAGCAGCTCTGGAAGGACAAGGTCCCTGTGCCTTGTAAAGGGTGAGCGACTGTGTAGGAGGGGGGCGCACGCTGCATCCCTCTGATTTTTCCCAGCTAAAATAGGGAGCTCCTAATCTCCTCTTGGCAACGTTAGCCAGCCAGCCAATTCTGACACATTCTCTAGAAAGAAGCGCCTCTGACAGGTGAGGGGCTGAAAATAGTTGCGTGAGATACTCACACACACACACACACAGACACACACACGTGTTCATGTGTAACCCACCAGCTTGATCAACAGTGTGTGAGCCATATGTACATTTGTGTGATAACCTCTGTTCCCTACAGAGCTCACTCAGATATACTTTGTGACTTTTTGTTTGTGACTTTTTTCATTATTTTTATTCTTTTATTCTATTTTATTCTGGTCCTTCTTTCCACTTAATCGGTGTTGCTCATGTTGTCTGTACTCTGTCTGGGAGTTTTAGAGTTTTAACGTTATACATGCCATAATATAAAAAAATTAAAAAATGGTATTTTATAGGATTATTCCAGTCTTTAGAATCAATATTTGCAAAATTTAAAATCCCTTTAGGCCAATCAAAAGATAAATAAATTAAGTATTCTTTTTTTGAATTTTGTTCGTGGCAGGATAGAGAACGTGCGTTCAGATCTGTCTTTTTTTTAATGTTATTTACACAAAATGTGATTAAAGCTAATGACAAAAAAATAAAATATGACAACTCCATGTGCTTACAACATTTCAGTGATTTTTTTTTTTCTTTCATTTTTTCAGTGTTTTTGGTGTTTGTGTTGGTCTTGGTTTGGATTTGGTGAGATTTTTAAATTGTTTTATTTTATGCCAACATAAAAGGAGAATTGGCAGCTACCTTGGTGAAGTGAATTGGGACCCAAATAAGGAATAAATAATAAACACATAAAAGGATTAAATAAATCCATGTGACACATGCACACAGCAGTCACCACATAAAGGAAAGCACAACCGCCTCAATCACAAATGGGCTTTAAGGTTGCACATGTCAATAAAGATATTGAATGTGAAAGGGAAGCCTGGGTCAGGTGGCTGTAAAGATTGCTTCTATGCAAACATGCCTCATCGTCTTTCCACACACATGTACACACACACACACACACACACACATACACACACACACACAGAGCAAGGATGGACTGTCAGCTAGTATCTTTGTGTCTCAGGCCGCCTCTCTCATAGTCAAGTTATGAGCATACTACACTGTATGATCTTACCGAGCTCATAACATTCAGCACACACATTTCTGCCACCTCCCACACCCAACGCTCTTTTACCCCATAACCTCCCCCGGCATCCATATTTTGGCTGCCACATTTTATGAAGGGCCAGCAACTGTAAAAAATGGATCTGGATGCTTTTAAGATGATCTGTGCACCCACCCGGCCCCCCGTGTCACAGGCTCTCTCACTGCTGAGACACAGGCTCTCCTCTGGACCCGATTGTCTTGAAGCATGAAGGCTGCTGCGGTTTTGGGCCTGAGGTGTGGAATGTGGTGCTGACGATGACACGAACCCCCCCCCCTCTCCCCTTCCTCGCCCTCTACAAGGGGCCTCATCCAGCTGTCTTGTTGTGGTCAGATTCTCAGTACTGTGCCGTATCACATGGGGAGGAGATAATCCCGCACTGGTCGGATCAGGCGCTGGCTGGGACAAGCGGGGCTGTCAGGGAGGAGATGTACACCCGATGCTGAAAGGGAGAGAAAAAGAGACAGACAGACAAGGAAAAGTGAGAGAAAGAGAAACCGAGATCTTGCAGAAAACTGATACATTCGGCCAAAAACAGCAGCTTGTTCCGTCTTACTCCCTGACCCTCCCGTGTTTCAACATTGTCTAATTTTTTTCCCCTCTTTGTCATGCCATCTGCCCTCCTGCTTTTGGTCTCTGCCGTTTGCAGCGCTGCTAAGCTGTAAACTTAAACTGGTTAGCACTGAGCTCTTAATTCTTGTCAGCGTCTATTAATTATGGGCCAGTTGGATGTTCCAGTTCAAACAGCCCCCGCGGATCTTGGAATTCTAACTCCGGCTGTTTGGTCACTTGTCGCCTGTCGCAGCCACATGACCCTGCAGCCCACAGCAGGGGAAACAGTGTGTTCGTTTGTGTGTGTGTGTGTGCGTGTGTCTGAGCTTCTGTGTGCGTGTGTGTGCCTACATGACAGGATGTGGCAGAGTGGTAGATGTCAGGGACAAAACCACCAACAATTCACTGTCACTTAGTCTGACAAGTCTATGGTACATGAATTTAGGACAACACACCTGCTTAATATGTTTTTGCATTACACAAGCTTATTGTTGAAAGCCTTACTAACTGCATATCCCTTTATCAGGCCTATGTGTGTCATTAGATAGAGAGAATCTATTCAACTGATTTAATATCTGGAGTACATGTGCACAGTTTCCTGAAGCACAATTTATAATTTTAAATTTACCTTAACCAAGAGTAATGGTAACAACAACTACTAAAGCTCCATCTATCGCAAACCCAGTGCCTGGCTGCCTAACTGACTAATTAAAACCGCATCCACATGTGTTCAAAGAACAAGAAGTCTATTTGCAAGCCTTATTGATTACTTTAAGGCGAACAAATGGAAAGCTCTGTTAGGAGAGGGGCTCTCGATTTAGCTTCAATCTGCCAGGCATAAAATGATCTCACTGTGTTTGCTGGGAAGAATGAGCTCCCTCTGGGCACGGTGGGTAATTAGGTTAGTGGATAGTCGGTGTCAGGAAATTGAAAGACCATCCTAATCGGATTCTTTTGTTTCCAGGGGAATCAAAGGAATTTATATGAGTCACTGGGAAATCTCACACGACTCAATTCCACTTGACCATGTAAAATCTGTTTGCACTCCTTCAATGCTCAAACAACTTTTAATACAAGGGTGAAAATCCAGCACACACGGTGCATCTGATGTAGCCCCTGTCCTCGGAGATGGCTTTCAAGATAATCCCAGATATGTCCGTTTGTATACTAACTAGATACTTACAATCTTCCATCTGTAACAGGGAGGTATTGAACGGTCCCTGTTTCAGTTAAAAGGTCAAAAATAAAGGGAAAAAAAATCTGTAGTCCCAATTATGGACATATATGGATAGACAATTTCTACCACAAGGATAACTTGCTACATTATTTGAAAGGCTTCCTGCTTGGTATACCAGACTGTGACAGACTGTGACCAGAAAAAATAAACTTGGGCAAGATACTAAAGAAATAGTCCTCCGTTTTAGTTGAAAAAGGTACGTGATGATGAATTTGAAAATTAATCTTAGAAAAGTTGAAAATCATCAGAAAGCTTTATGACTCAGCAAAATAAATGTACAAATGATATTATCATTACACGTAGTTGTAGCTATAGCAATGGATGTAATAGTATGAATCTGATGATGTCAGGTGTAGTGGACAGAGAAAAAATGAATCAGCAAATAGGACATTCAGCTACAACTGTTGCAACTGAATGGGAGTTCTTTGCTCAGATAAGTTCTAGTTCATTATATTCTGCAAAATAGCCAATGAGTTTTTGCACTTTTTGGTTTTATTGCCATTTATACATGTATGATATTTTTTCTGCAGGTGTGCGTCTGGACCGGGTGAGAGGGGGGAGACAGAAGTACAAACGGAGGTTGGACGCAGAGAACAGCGCCTACCTCGGCCTCACCATCCCGCCTCCAGCCAAAAAGCCATGTGAGTCGCACAGTTTGGTTTTATTTTTTCTATTTCACTCAGTTTAATGTTGCAAATGTGGATGATACCTTAGCGTTACAGAAAGGATTTGTTTTGCTTTGCTTTGCAATTCTGCAATTACACTTTTAGTTTTTGTTATATTCTATAAAACCTGAATATGTCGTTGCCTGAAAATTGCCTCACACATGTCTCTCTTCTCTTCATTTCTGCATCCACCCTTCCAACCTTTCAGTGACGAAGATCGTTTCCCATCTGTTGGTGGTGGAGCCAGAGAAGATCTATGCCATGCCTGACCCCACCATGCCCGACGGGGACATCAAGGCCCTGACCACACTGTGCGACTTGGCCGACCGCGAACTGGTAGTCATCATCGGCTGGGCAAAACATATCCCAGGTAGAGAGACATGACTGCTGATGAATGACTGTGGTGTCTGGGATATTTTTTGATATTGCATTTCAACAATTTCAAGCACTTAGTAAATACTTATTTTTTTTAATTGATAGACAAATAACTGTATGACATAAGAAAAAGAGCTAGGATTATTATCTGACCAGTCGTTTTGGTTCACAAAATTTCTAAGAAAAAACTCTATTTCTAATGCAGTAATTTGGGAGTTTTGATAACTGGATTCAAGAATGACAAATTCATAGGTCTTACACTGTTGGTAAAGCAAGGACGTAAACCTGCATTTGTACTTTAATTTGCTGAAATGAATACAGTAGAGATTACTGAAGTAGTTCACTGAGTGTTGCACACGCATAAACACCCCCATGACACACACACACACACACACACATTCATGCACACACACACACACACACACACTCTTGCACACATTCGTGCACACACACAGGATAATTAACATCTGCTACTCATCTGCACCTAAGGGAGAAGCTAGTCCCATATTCTAAAATCTAATCAATAAAGAGCAGCTGAAACCTTTGATTTGACTGGGTTGGGTGGGAGAGTCGGAGGGGGGGGTTGGGATCCGCCCCTATGTCAATGTATTCCATTTCAATCCCAGACTTAAAGAAAGCAATCCTCTTACTTACTTAAGGAGACTACACAGGGCCTGTGGTAAAATTGATTTATTTAGGGAAATACTGATGGATTTCCACAGTCCTTGTTGACGAATTCTTAAATAAGACTTGTTATGCAAATGCTCTAAGGTCTTCTTTTCTTTTCATCTCTGTCCGTCAACACTTGTATGTTTAAAGGGAGCGCAGGTTGGATTCAAAGTAGATTCGTCTCATTGATCCAATCAAGTATAGTAAATACAAAATGTGGCCAATTCAGCTCAGTTCAACTTCTTTGATTGCAGTGTGGTGCTGCAACAATCAATTAACTGCCAGCTATTTTTTCAATGAATCACTTAAAGGCAATTTCTCAGAGCATGCTGTAGCGTTTTCAAATGTCTTATTTTGTCCCACTAACCGTACATAACCCATGCTTGATTCACAGTGATATGAAACAAAGAAAAGCAGCAAATCCTCACATTTGAGACTCTGAAACCAAATAGTTCTTGATGTTGAAACAATTATTCCTTAAAACAAAATAGAATAAAATAAAAAATAAAACAAAATAATGAATTATAATGCAATGCCACATGTAAATGAATTATTCCCTCACAAATAGACAATTTTCCTGCTTGTGAATTTATTCACTTATTTCCCAGCTGGCACGACACTAGCCAGCTGTTAAGCTCCCTGGTCTGTCCAGGTTTGCCCTAATCATTGATTGGCTGATGGTGTGTTGATCCATGGGAACCTCAGAGGAAAGACACAAGCGGACCTGTGTGGTCTGATTTGGAGATTTGGCTTTGATGGGACGATGGGGTGTGAGGCAGTGGTGCTGCACCGTGAGGATGCTTCAACAGGGACAAAAGCATCATGGGACCTGATATTTTCCTGACAGTGAAAAAAGGCCAAACAGGATATCTACAATCACATTTAAAATAATTATAGCTACAGGGGTGCTGAAATATGTTATAAAGCTACATTTAGTCATATATTTGGACCTCAATCTTTGTTAAATTTTCTGTGTGTAACTATTGATCTTGTACGCGATCAAGATCTAAATCCAGACCCGACGGAGTTATTAAAGGGGCATGTGACACTCTGGGGACATTTTACCCGGGGCCACCAGGTCAGGGTGTCACCAAGTAACGATTAAGACAAAAGGGGTCCCTACAGTTTAACAGTCCACTCCCACCATTACACTCATAGCCCACTGAGCAAATGGCCTTAACGATGAGGTAATAAGAGTCATTACTGCAGATCGCTGCATTAATGTAAAAGTCCTTCAACATCCAGATGTGGAGACCTGGAGGAAACATGTAGCATTAAATGGGGTTTCTGTTCTGTTGTCATTTTGATGGCTTAAATATTTGTGGTGAATAGCAAAGCTCAAGAGAACTTTCTGTGATTTACTCTGTTAACTTAGCTTACTTAGTTAGTTTCTTAGTTAATCAGTTAGTTTACCTTTTCTTTAAATTCTATTGTAAATATTTGCATCCAATTTAAGTTAGAAGCTTTGAAAATAAAAACTGTGAGGCCTGTGAGGGTTTTCCTGTGTGTTAAGTTGAACATGTTGGAAAAGATGGATGTAACTCATTGATTGGATGTTACACTCACTGTCATGGAAATGGAAACGGAGTCACAGCACGGTGGTCAGGGGGTCAGAGTTGGCCACTAATTTGTGCAGCTGTTAACACACACACACCATCTCAGACATGTAACTGCACACAACATGTGTAGATTTATTTTCCAGTGCCCTCTGGTATTTAACGTTCACTCAGTTCAGTGCATCGCTTTCTTCCTCTCGCTTTTTTTCTCTGCCACTCACGCACACACAGACACAGACTCTCTCTGCTATCATATCTTTCACACACTCTCTCAGGCTTCCTTGTTCTCTTGTTCCCCTGGCTCCCCCCCTCCTACTCCTCCTGCTCATATAGGGCCCTCTAGTCTCATTATTACCTCTGTCTTTTTATTAGGCCCATTAGGGCTCTTAGGAGGCCTGTAATGATACTAAATGAATAGAGAGTGAACTGCTGTCTGTTTTAGACCTAGCTCTCAATGACAGCTTCAAGCTTCACTGCCAACCACTCAGTCTCTTCATTGCACTGAATAGGGATTCAATTACTTATCTGATCTGTACTTGTACTGTACTGTTGAATAGAAAGAGCACTTTTCTTTTCTGCAAACAATCACTAACATCCCACCTATACCTATGAGGATTGGGTAACTTATAGAAAAAGACACATGGTATAGCATTAAATCATATGGTACAGTGGTTCAGAATAGCCTGCAACATCATAGAGTGCTAGGTTTAGATTTACAGTCTGAGAGAGTACATTTTAATTTCAGTTTAATTCACCATCCTAATCTTAATCCTGCTTTACAAAGACAAGATGGACTTTAACACTGGAGACTGTGTGTTGCACCCAGAGCCCTGCATGTGATCAGGTTTCAGAAACAGAAAGACTTTAGTTAAGGTTAGGGAAAGACTGAGAAGTAAACACATCAGGCCTCGTGCTTCAAGTCAGTTTGCGCTTTTTCTGTATTTTATTAATAATAATAATAATGATTTTTTTATATATTATAACATTTATCATGCTTTACCCACTAGCTACATGCTAGCTGGTGAGCTAGCAGCAGCAGGTTTAGTTAAAGCTAAGTTTACTCTCACCCCATTTTCTCTTTAATTGAAACGTGCCAATTTTGAACCATTATGTTGGTAATTCAGATTGTTATCCAGCACAACGAATTAAAGTAGTGGCATGTTAAGGTGGGGAAAAAACAGCTGAACTAGTTTTGATGAGCTTAGCTTATCTTAGCTTAGCTTAGCTTGGCAGTCTTGGCCATCTCAGTCTGAGACTGGTGTACTCACACAGTTTGGTGTGTTTAAATTTCCTTTGAATTACATGTTTAAATTTATTAAACTGTGTATTCGTTGTTATTTTAACAAACATTTATTATATAAAGAGAACCCACATGAAGTATAGACTGTAATATATAGTTTATTTGCTTAGAGAAACTAATTCAACATGACTAGTTTAGTAGAAAGAAAGAAAGCTTGTCCACAGGCAGAGTGCTGTATCTGCATTTTTGGTATCTCATATAGACTGTGACAGTGATTTCTTTATATTCACCCTTAAAATGTATAAAAGATTTTACAGCCCCTCTATCTGTAGCACAGTTTGCCTGACAGCCTATAAACCTTAAACTCCTTTTCCTTAATTTCTTCCCTTTACTGCTTTCTGCCTTTTGTAGTGCGGTATAGTAGATAATAATTCATTTTCTCGTAGTGCATTGGAAACCTGTGGTATCTCTTGTCTCTGTTCACGCTTTTTGTCTTCACAAGGAAAGAGAACTGCACACACAGACAGACATTCCCCACTTTGCTCAATATTGTGTCATGTTTGGTCAAACGGCAGTAAATCAGTAGGGTGAAATATTGATATTTCATCAGGGGGAATCACCCTCCACTGCGACACTTAACTCAGCCACCTCCGGGCGACGCACCTGAAGCTCCGGGGCGACCCCCGGGGAGCCAGGAAGTCACTCCATCGCTTCAGTAAATTGAGTGGAAAGGGAAAAAAAACACAGGCTGAGGAAAAGAAAAGAATGATGGTGAAAAGGAGGAGACTGCTGGAGAGGGTGACGGTTCTTTCACAAAATGTGTAAAGAAAAGTAGGATTCCAAAAAAAGAGAAAGCTGAGCACGCACTGTAACAAAAGAAATGGTGCCTCAAGCAGAAAAGATGATCCGATTTATTAAGACTTTTTTGGTGAAACGCATGGGAGGTTTGATGTATTAAACACACATAATAACCGTTATTTTATGTGTGAAATGTTGCTCCTTTAAAACTTGAAAGCTTTTGTTTTAACTTACTGTCACTTTTTCCATACATGTAACATGTTATGAGTGGAATCACTGATCCTCCTTCAGTACTCTAAATTACCTAATAGGATTAAACTAAGTCATTTTCTTGCAAAGGTGTGTTTTGGGACGAAGAGTAAATTCATGAGTTCCTGATGCAGCCTACAGTATCTGCATCCAGTGATCCCTTAGTCCCTCCATCCCCCCACTAAACGTGTACCGGATGTCCTCCATCAGCTGTCTGTTTGTCAGATCTGAGGCTTGGATCGATCCCCCTTTCGCATTTGGTGGACTGATTACAATCTACTAATCAATGACACCCCCAGCACTCTTTTCTCTCTGCCTCATTCTCTCTCTCTCCCCGTCGTTTCTCTATTTGCGTGATAAGAACCATCGGGAGGACCTCTTTTAAGTCAGCCTGCCCCATTCCCCATCCATACAACCTCAGATTTAAGTAAGCAGAGTGGTGCGTTCAAGGCCCTGGTCAATACCCCCAATCACCTTCCTATTCACTATAGAGTAGTGAAAGGTATTGTGGACCTCGAGGTCCTTTCAGATGTCCGTCTATTTAATGTGGTGTGTGTGAATGTTAGAGAAGCGAGTTAATGGGTCGGCCTCGATATCTTGGATGAACTGTTGCCCCAAGTTGAGAGCATTGAAAATAAGAGACAAAAGGATCGAGGTGTTTACTGTGTGGAAAATGTTAGGCGTGTTCATTTTGTCCTAGACCTCAGCTTTCCCATCATAAATCCATTATATCACTCTTTAATAATGATAATGCAGTTAATTCAAAGAGATTCCCAGGAATCATGCGATAATAACTTTTGATTTTGATAGCACACACACAAGATGCACATCAGTGTGAACTTAAATACTACATACTACTACATACTGCTTTTCAATATGCTGTTTTATTTATTTTATTTTAAAAGTTTTCTGCTATCAGCCTTCATCAGGGTGGTATCATTCAATTTTCTCTGTATATAGTTCATCACTTTACAAGAGAAATATCAATTACTACAAATAGAGAATATACATAACATTACAACCAATATATAATCAAATGAAATTGAGAAAACTGCTCCACTGATGCAGGCTGTGAGAGGCAGTGGAAACCTTTGGAAATAAGTTTGTAAAAAAGTTAGTAAAACAGTTTTACGGCTTCTTTAAGTTAGATGGATAATGTCATGGTATGACTGATTGTGACACAAACTAGAAATAATGCTTGAGTGTCTGAGGTCCTTAAGTTTCAGCCCATTCATTTAGTCAGTTTTAAAACCCAGAATTCACTTTTTTTGTTGCAATAACGAAGGATTCATTTTGTATTCTTTCTTCTTTTACCGTGACAAGAACAAGAGATGGTTAGGTTTAAGAGTGGATTTGTCCTCACTAAGCGCTGTCTCATGCACTTATGTGCTGGGCTGCAGAAGCACCGACTGTCGACGGCTGATGGTTGAAGCAGCCCTGGCTCATGTTTCAAAGGCCTCTACACTTGACTGATTTATATTCGCCCCTTAAGCCACCTCATGCAGTCGTCGGCCTCCGTTTCAAGTTGGACTTCTCCGGGGATTATGTAGTGTTATATACACAGCCCATAAAACATATGGAGGACTAGAGACGTCTACTGACAGTGCAGTGAGGTTAATGGGTGGATGTCATGATTTGCCATGTGGTTATACCGTGTGAGTGCAATACCTGGAAAGAAAATCTCCCAAACTCACAGATTTTCTTTTAAATTCTGCAGGTTTTTCCACGCTCTCGCTGGCAGACCAGATGAGTCTACTGCAGAGCGCCTGGATGGAGATCCTGGTGCTGAGCATCGTGTTTCGCTCGCTGCCCTGCGAGGACGAGATCGTGTACGCAGAGGACTACGTGGTGGACGAGGAGCAGGCCAGGATCTCAGGCCTGCTGGACCTGCACGTCGCCATCCTGCCACTGGTCCGACGCTACAAGAAGCTGCGCATGGAGAAGGAGGAGTTTGTCACGCTCAAAGCCATCGCCCTCGCCAACTCAGGTATAGTCAACCTCCTCAGTCCCACACAGACTCAGGCACACAGAACTTTCCTTTAATTTCTATCGAAGATTCCATAGTTTCCAAATATACCAAATATTTCAGACATCAAGAATATTTTCATTTGATGGAGTTTGGGGTTTTTTTTCACTCTGTGTAAACATTATGTTGAATGAAAAGCTAGAACAAGATGATATGGAATATATTTATGACTGTCACATGTGGAGTAAGATTTTTTCAACCTTAAAGCTTAAAGTGGAAATTAAAGGAAACATGTAATAGAAAATATTTCAAGTGTGACATTAGATTCCTTTTGGTTTAGGTACTCGCCTTAACAAATATGATATATTAAAGGTATCATTAGGGACTTGTATTTTTATTGTAAATATCCTTTATTTTGTCCTACAAATGTCTCACGGGCTGGACAGGAAGGTTCATCGCTACGTTAAATCTTAAATGAATCTAGATAGTTGGCATTTAATTAGAGCAAACAAAGAAATAAAACAAAAAAAATGTCAAGTGATTGTCTATATCTGGTGAGCCGATCACTTCCACAATGAAGGTTACCTGATAAGGGGGGACAAAAAGGTCAGACGCATGGTTGTTTAATTTAACACTCCCTATGTGTGAGAGTGTGTGTGCATCTATATTTTAATCTGTGTGCACATATGTGTTGTGTGTGTGTGTGTGTGACTGTCACATTGCGCTCTCATTCTCTCCATCTCCATAACAGTAGCTGCCAGCGCGCCACAGCCGAGGGAGATATATTTAGCATTTCATTAGGAAAACAGGGGCTGTCAATAAAATGTGTTAAGTGGAGTGGAATGAGCGTTGGGGAGCGACGGGCCTCGTTTGTTCCAATGTGAAGATGCTGCGCCCGTATCGACAGTTTGCTTTTCATGAGGCCGGGCCTGTCCCGTACTAATCAATGCCTGTTAGGAGTCTTTTCTCCTGCCTGACTGAAAAATGAAAAATGCTGAGCCCAGAGCTTTAGTCTTCTGATGACAAACTCTCCACGGGAGAGTGGAGAGAGGGGAGGATAAATGGGAGGGCTGGAGGGGAAGGGAGGGCGATGCAAAGACAGGGATGTAAAGGTAAGGGAGAAGTGTGAGAGAGGAAGGCAGGGGTTGAGGGGGAGGCTCAGGGAGGGCGAGAGGGCAGCTTCGGCTCGTTTGAACACAGTCTCGGAGAGCTTCGGCTCCAGGGGTCCTGTGGGTGTGACAGCTGTGGAAATTCATGGCCATTGATTTTGTAATTAGCGGAGTATCGACGGGATTGACGCCAGCCTGCTGACGGATTACATGGAAATTGTTTCTTCAAAGTTAGTTTTGCATTCCTCCCCTAACCTCCTTCAACACACACACACACACACATCTGAAAACGCTCAGGCTCTCTGTGCTTTTACACACACTGACACACATTTGAAAACATATTCTTTCTTCCCCTCTCCCCTCCTCTCTCTGCTTCACACGCACACACACACACACACACACACACACGCACAAGCACGTGCACGCACAGCCAAACGAGGATCAGATCGGTATTAACATGAAGGTTTCAAATGAAGAGTGCTGGAACACATGTGCGGTCCACATAGCCTAGTTAATTTCCCAAGATAGAAACGCAATTTACACAGAAGGCGACTGGTAAAAGAGACTTAATCAGTCAGTTAGGAACATAATTAGCCTTGTACTTTACTTTTTTCTGCCTCATTTACATGTTTGTACACGGTCTTACTCCACAACTTTCATGACACATAGCAGAGCTGATCTAATTCACTCACACGCTTCAATCAGCAGCCATGTTTGGTTTAGCTCTAGTAATACAGCGAGTTTAGGGATGAAACTAGTCCATCTTATGCTGTAATATATACCAAGATGAATTGTTTTGATTCAATTATAACATTTAATTAAGTTCACATTTTTTTGCACGATTTTATCTATCAGTTAATGAATTGTGGATGTGATACGTCTGCAGATTAAACCTGATACTGTGACATTGGCTGACAGCAAACCACTGCTCGTCCGTAAAAACACTCCCCGTCAGTTTGTCCTGTGGAGGACAAGGCTGTTTTTTTTTCTTTTTCTGACTTGTAGACTTACATATAGAGAGCAGTTTTTAATAAGTCTCAACTGGTTTTATTTTAGAGCCTATACATAAGGGGGCCAACTGCTCTTTCTTATGGAAATGAAGGCCATCTGCCGCCATCATTCAGCTGAACGATATCCTAGTAATGCAGCCATCTGAATTCATTAGCAGGGGGGATGTATGTGGTCCATGATACCAAAAGAAATGAATCTTTTTTCCCCTCCCATCATATATTTATACAGACCTACAGTACCTCTCCCTCTCCCGTTCTCTCCCTAGAGTCCTGGCCACGCATAGGCATTTATTTAAGGAGCGTCATTAACCACTAACAAGAGAAAACCTCTCTCCAAAATGGCATGTTTGCAAAGACATGCTGCAGAATTTAAGCTGCAAAATGCCAAGCTGTTGTTGCAGCTGTAGATGTTTTGACATGCTGCAGATAGAAAATGTTTGCTTTACATTTGATACATTTTTTCATTTAATGTGTAGCTTTAAAGCCCGAATAATAAAACTCTTCTCTGTTTTCTTTCCGTCCTTCCCCTCCACCCCTCTCGCTCCAGACTCCATGCACATAGAGAATATCGAGGCCGTCCAGAGGCTCCAGGATTCTCTCCATGAGGCTCTGCAGGACTTTGAGGGCTCCCAGCATCCAGACGACCCCCGACGGGCAGGCAAGCTGCTAATGACGCTGCCTCTGCTCCGTCAGACCGCCACCAAGGCTGTTCAGCACTTCTACAGCATCAAAATGCAGGGCAAAGTCCCCATGCACAAACTATTCCTCGAGATGCTGGAGGCCAAGGCTTGACACTCGGGTCAGATGTTTGACAGACAGCTGCATCACCCAATGGGAGGCGAGGGACAGCCCATAAAAAATAAAGGCGGTGTGCCAATTGACAGAGAAAGGAGGAAGCTTGAACTACTGAGTCATTTTAACACTTTTAAATGGTAAACATAAAAGAAAAAGGGACTTGAAATGGTTTTAAAAAGGGTGAATATCAACCTAATTGACATGGGATCACGATGATGTATATAAATATGTTGTGTACAGAAATCAGGCAACCGAGGTCTTGTTATAACCAGAGACCCATTGCTCTATATCACCTGAAGCTTCTGTGAATTTGTTTATCTTATTTTCATCTCAAAATGAAAGTGTGTTATTATAAATGTCCTAATGAACTGTACGGCCACGTAGCCACATTCTGTGTTTTTGTTTTGTTTCTTTCATATTTTCTAATCTGAGTTGTTAAAGCAATACTCTCTAACTGGTCTACATATAATATGTGTACTGTATATTGTGTGAAATTGCACTGGGCGGGGGGGGGGGGATTGTTAGACATATTCTTATATTCGTCATCAAACCAACTCGTACCCGCCATGGGCACCTAAGATTCTCAATTTCCTCGTAATATATTTACCTCGTAGTAGCTTCATCGACTCAGCGGTTTTAGTCAACTTGGTGCTTACAGAAGGACAATGGTTGGCCAGTGATCAAAGTTCACAAAGAGTTTGCACTAAGTATCAATGAATAACGCGGCAATAATGGGTATTGTACTAGCAAGCTCTGTCTGGTAGCGCCTGAGTCTCCGTCAGTGGTTTCTGCTCATAAAATCCCGTCCTCACTTCTCTTTGTGTTCAGCGTCACACACAAATATTGGCAACTAAGCATACTGTGAAGAATACACACGATAAGCTATATTCTGTGCTGAAGGTTTTTAAACTATATGGCTTGGTGAAAAAAAAAAAGATTTATTTAATTACAGGTAAAGGACACAGTGACAACAGCATCTATGCAATTTAATGCAATCTAATCTGCTCTTTAATGCAACCTGAGAGCCCTGCAATAAATACTACCTTTGTTAAGTTTATAATGTTCAGGTTGTTTCAGATAGATTGTGTCAGATTCAGCTCTTTGGTCATTTTTGAGTCTGTAGTTTGTGATGGTGCTGTATTAGATTGCAATATATTGTGTAGGTTTTCTTTTGTCTTGTGTCCAGCCCCCTCATTTAGGTTGTATGCTCAAACAAGTGTCACTATATTGACCTTTATTTATTATTTACACAGCTAATCTCTTTAGCCGTTTGTTTTTGGTGAAAATCGTATCTGATGTAAAGGTCTGTGTGCTAGCCTCATGCAGCTAAACTTGAAACGTTTTTCATTATAAGCTTGTTTCAAGTTTTCCAGGCTATATTAACATGGCCAAAACTCTCCCAGACATAAACAGCCAACAGGGATGTTCTCAAATACAAGTGTACACTACTGCCACAGCTGGTTGACGGATAACGTTTCCCCTTTTTCCTTGTGATCTGTCTGAGTTTTAGGGTGGCAAGTACAAATAAAACTCATGCATTTTATTTTTTTAACTGAGGTGGATTGTTAAAACAGTTTGAACGTAACGCTATAGCAGAGTTTTAGATATTTGTGTGCAACAATACAACGATATAATGACACTTGTGCTCCTGAGAAGAAACTTCGTTACTTTCTGAACTGAAACTCAACAATAACAACAGAATATATCAGATTGCTCAGATTACGTCTCACTGATGTTCTGTGTCTTTGAGAGTTTTTTTGCTCATGTTTTAATGAAGGTGCTAATCATTCAGACTGGCAATGTATGTGCATTTCTATAAACTAGCTGGCACTCTGATGCACTGAGGTGCACACAACTAGTTAATAAATCTGTATATTCCAGAAGTGATAGTAAACTTTTTTAGTGCAGTATCTATAAATTGTAAACCAGCTGCCAAATTACTCAAAGAAAGCAATCAGAATTATGTGACACGGATAACAACACGCTATCAAAAGATCAAAATAATACAATAACAGGTTAATCCGCGGCTCTTAGGATTTTAGTGAGACAGATATTGTCCCTTATGAAGACTTTAAAGCAGTAGTGTCTTTAAAGTGTCAAGTGCCATTAGCTTCTGCCCAAACAAGAAGAAAACATAAAGCCAAGCGACCAGTTAGTACAAACGCAGGCCAGTTCCTAAGCTTAAAAAGATCCCACAGGAACAGACGCTATTGATTCACTGTAATGTAATGCATAGATAATTATAACCCAATACGGTAGAGAATACAATTCCCATGATGCACTCCCTAAATGTGTAACCAGCGAAACCATCCCTGATTGAAGTGAGTGATGTATCACCTCTGTACAGTAGAAAACCAAAGCGTAGCGTCTTCAAATACTTTAAAATGAAACACAAGTAAAACTGCAGTTTGAGCCGATCAGAGGACGTTCTGTTTCCACATAACCATGGGTGTTATTTACAGTACGTTTTAAGTGGTTATACTGTCATTCGGCTAATTCTGCTATTAATTTTGAGCATCCTCTAAACCAACGATGCTGATGATAACCGCAAAACAAAATGAAACTCTTTCATCTTTTTTGTTTAGTCAATACTTGCATTGATTCGGCACAGGTCTCTTTGTCCGTATGAGACACCGTGTGAAGAAGAAGTGTGTTTGTGCTGGCTGTGTGAAGTGTTAATGAACACGTTCTGGCCCAAAACTTGACCAAACCAGGAAAAACTGACCTTCTCTCCTCTGACCAGAGTTCCTTTACGTACCTCCTCTGTGCACTTTGACGACTGGAAGAAGATAATTGTTTCCCAACTTTCCCCTTCTTCTCAAATTAATATAAGAAAATAAAAGAAAAATGCTTAATTTATTTTCAGAGTTCTAAAACGGTTCTACTGCATCCAATTAATTCTAATTGTCTCCTAAGCTGAAATTCTCAATAGAAATGGAGCAATTAAATTTCTGCTTTGGCTCTACCTTGGGGACAAGAGACGTTTTATTTCGGTTGACGGTGGGGAGGGTTTGTCTAAACCTTTACAAAGGCGATTTCATGGGTAATCTGTAATAGTTTCATAACAGTGCGATCACTGGGCTATGCAAGGCAAATATGGCCACCTGTGTTCCTTGTGTTGTGGAGCATCAGACTGACATTAAGTTGTGCTTTGTTTACAACGTGGACATACTGTACAGTGCTGTACACTGCAAATGTATTTAGCATATTTCACCATACTATACTGTAGCTGCTGTGCATTGATATAACTATGATCATTTGTTTAATTTGCCTCAACACACATGTAGAGCCCACCTGAATAGCTGTATAATATAAATCACTGTACTGAGTCAAGTGAGAGTAAGACTGTTTGTTTATATTTGGTCAAAGCTGGGATATTCTCGTAATTTCTTTTTCTTTTCCGCGTCTCTCAATGCTTATCATTGATTTTGGTTATCAGCACAGCAGGACGTATAGCAATGAAGTAGTCTAGACCCTATACCTCAATTCATATTTTGAAAATTACACTGGGTTTGGAAACGGGCCATGGGTTCCTCCTGGGAATCAGTGGCACAGAAATAAAGTGACATCACTGACTGGGTATTAAAAAAAAATGTAGATGAACCTACTGCAATTGGGGAGCACATTCCTCGGAGGAGAAAGCTGCTTATTCGCTGTTCCATTTGCGGACTTATCTTATCTCCATGCACTCTGAGATGACGAGATTTACATAAAACATGGAGGAACCTCCCTGGCCGCGGTGTATAAAGGACCCTGCTAGGTGTATGTACCATGTGATTACCCAAGAGGTTTACTCCCCTCAAAAGCAATATGTTAGCAATTGTGATATATGAATCAAGCTAAAAGGAAGCTTTGGTTCATTTTAATTATAAACTTACCCTATGCTCGGTTAAGGACAGGGTAACTATGCACACACGTTCACAGTCCTGGGAAGACAAAGGGAAAACATTTGAAAATGTTGGAGCTGAGAGGCAAAACAGCAACCACAGCTGGGTTCACTGGACAGTATTGTGTGGCATTTTCTTGTGTTTTGTTTGTTGTGTTCATGCCTAATGTACCCATGTGTAAATATATGCTTTTTTTGGAGTGAGTCAGATCTAACAGTGCACTGAATGTACAGTGACAATAAAATCACATGGTTTATGTAATCATTGCAAATGATTTCTTTACATATTGTCAAGTCAATGAACATAATGAGCTCATTCACAGCATATGTTTTTTTTTTCTGGATCACAAGGTCCTTTATGGATACCAAAAAAGAGAAGAAAAACAGCCCCACAACCTGCCATCTCGTTTATTCTACATGAACATGACAATGTTTCAAGCACTGTGGTCTAAATCCAACCCTCGGACCTGAAGAAGGCTGAATGTTGTCATGTTGTTGCAGAATAAAAGAGGGATTAGAAACAAGATACCGATGGTTTTTTTGTGCAGGTTGTCACAGAGGAGCTGCAGAGATTTTAGGATGTATGTACTTTTTGTCGACCCCTCAATAATACTGCATCCTTGAGTTTATTTTCAGCCCCACTTTGAGAAACTCTTAAAAAGGTGACGATACGGTAAAAATGACTGCTGGTTTTAGTCTCATACACATAGTAAGATATAGTGTAGTCACCCTGCAATGATGATGCAGACATCATGCAATGTAACACATTTTTATATATATGTATATAGATTTTTTATCTGTATTTTCAAATTATTGAAAATATGCACGGCCTCAACAGGACCTACAGTGGATGTAACGTGAAATAAACAAAATTAAAAACCTTTAGGTTCATTTTAACACTATTATAAAAAGCGACCCATAATTCCTCCAAAAGCTGTTAGTTCTTTTGTGCACCTGCATTTAGTATAAAGTAACTTTTGAATTATTTGCCGTAATGTGCTGTTGCTTTTAATTGTTCCATTTCATCTGAGTATTTTGGATTTTTTTATTCAGTGGGTATCAACAAAATAATAGTGAGTAGTAATAGTGATTTCATGCTCTCATTGGAGGCATGTATAGCTAGTGTTACAGCACGGCCTTGTCCTGAACTCTGGATACGAAATGTACAGTCAAATGGTGCCTAGCATGACCAATCATGTACATGTGTGTGTGTGTCTATGTGTGCACTTGTACATTGAGCAAGACGGTGCCTTAGGGTGTAACGGCATCCTCCCGCCCCGACTGTCAGTTGGTTAGCTGTCTACACAATGTCCCGTTTGACCTTGTGTTGGCTACAACACTGGCTGAATGCACATCTGACACACTCCCTTCCTTTGTGGTGCAATCCTGTGGAAGTCATTTCATTTACTGGGCTTTCAACTTCAGCCAATATGGGGGTTGGGGGAGTAAGTCTGTGTTTAATCAGCCTGCCACAAACCATTCCCCTAAACAAAATCAGCTATGATGTCCAGCGAAAAAAGATCTTTCAACAGAAGATTGAATTAAACATATAAATGAGCTTGTCACTTTTTCATTTTTTATTTATTCTCTTGGCACAGCTACACCCGCCACTCCACGTTATTGCTGGAAATAACGACTGTGTATTAACTTGTGGATTGTTCTGCACAGTTTGTCTGCATTACCAGTTTGTTAGTAAAGGGAATGTGTAGGTGTTGCCCTTTAGCAGTTACAGATAACTGATTCTATTAAAGAAAAATTAGCTGCAATGAGTAAAAGCTGCTCAAAAACAGCCACCACATCTCAGCATTGCAGCACTTCTCTTATATGAATGCAAGTTGTTTTTTTTCTGTTTCTAGTCTTGTAGAAAGCAATTATGCCATGGCCCGCTGTCCTCAGAGTGACTTTCCATCTTGTAAACCATGTTTTATTCTCCTTAAATCGTCACCAGTCGTCAGGCCTGTCTGTGCTTAAGAAGGGGCAGTGACTCTGTCACACTGTGGTGTGTTAATCAGGCAACCTTGTTGTCTACCTCCTTCAGAAAATCTATGATCACACTGTTACTGCAACCTTGTACTGTTTCAATTGGCTTCAGCTCCACTACCGTACACTCACACTTCCTTTGCTTCATGTGGGGATTATTCAGCGGCTGAGGTGAGAGTCCACTGAGAATAGGCTGTAAAGTGTCAGTCATGGTTACCTAGAGTGGTGTTGTCTTAGACAATGTAACTAGGTGAAAGTGAGTGAAGGAGATAGGAAACCATCAATATGCTCCCTGTGTAAATTGAAGAAGGTCATGATTTATGGCTGCCGGCTACAGCGTTCATACATGCTGAATCTACTCTTTTTTTCCCTCTGTCGCCTGGCTCAAGGACAGGTAAGGATGCCTCTCTCCTCAGCTCATCCCCACCACCGAGCAGTCTGTGGCACTTTGTGATGGACAGCCCTGAGAAAGGCCGGTGTTTTTCAAAATGAATTGAGCGCCATCTATAGGTAGCCACAGTGACAGAGTGACGACACCTCGTCTGCTGTACAGAGAGTGCAGGAAAGAAACAAATGATCAGATATGCATTAAAATGCTGCACTCTACTACCTGTGACACTCCTCATCCACCTGCCTCTGTGGGTTTTTCATCACCTCATCAGTCACGTCCGCCGTTCAGTCTCCTTTTACTCTGGGACTCAGACAGAGAGGGGACAGCTGTGGGTTTTCTAAGGCCTCGCAACAGCTGCAAACCCCGCATGGCATTGCATCTGTTCAAGTCTTGCAGCATTATGGCCTGTATCTCCACCAAAGCAAGTTACATTACAGTTCATAGTGGGGTTCTCTCTGGTCTTACCCTATTAACCAGTGAGCAGATGGAAATTATATGGTACGGTGTTAGGCCTGAAAATGGACTTGCAAGCATCTAGCTGTCTCAAGCACGCAGTTTAAAATGGGACAATTCAAATAAGGCCACTTGAGAGAAATCAGGGCTTGGCTGTAAATTCATTCGAAGTGGCACAGCGAATGCCATAAAGTCTTCCCTGAATCTTAAAGTTTATTATTTATTTGAATGATTTATTATGTCTGGGTGCCTCTGACGCTGTTACTTTGCCTTTGGAGAGAGCCAGACATAACAAATGGAGCTCTCATTAGCATTTGACCTCCACATTATGCTTTGTTTACCTGCCTCTCCTCACCTCTATATCTCCTCAGACAAAATCAGGGCTTTCACAGAAGCCTCCGAGTGTGACACAGTTTTGTTACTGGGCGGTAAAGGTAAGTACCGCATTTGCATTGCAAGATTTCTCAAACAACTTGAGCATGCAGAAACAAGGGGGAGGGAGGGAGATGCTCGTGCTCCTCGGGGATGTAGCCACTCCCAGACACTGTCGTCTAGGCTCTGGAGTCCTGACAGCTGCTTAAATCCCCAGAGATGATAGAGAGAAGTATGAACAAAAGTTACAGTAAAGAGTCACAGACACATCCTGTTGTGTGAGGAGGTAGAGACTGCTGTGCTTGGACAGGAAGTTGTTCATCAGTAATTGCTCGTGGCCAGAAATGTCACGAATGCCTGATATAACTTGGATTTCAGGTTTGGGTAATAGGTTTGCTTTTCCTCACATATGACAGCGATAACAAGATGTGATTGCCATTAAAAAAGATGATCAGATTAAAAAATCTGATTCAGCATTTCCAGGGTTCAATAAGTGGTTCAAAAATCATAATAAAAGAGGATTTAAGTCAATGTAGATATTTTGGTGTGTCTCTTCCTACAATAACCATACCAGAAAACTGGATAATATAATACAATATAATATAATTCATTTTTGCCATTTCAAATCAAATGAAAAAATGAATTAAATGAAGCTGGAAAAAGTTCTCTGTAAAAATAAAGCAAAAAATAATTACAAGTGTAATTATATGCTCTGTGCAATATTAACATTTCCACATTTCAAGGGCAAGCAGGTCATGCATACAGTGTGTGTAAAGAGAATCATAACCAACAAGTAAAGCAAACTGGCAAACATCCACAAAAACACTCCAACAACCACATGCACACACAAACACACACACACACACACACTCGTTTTACCATCATTTCAGAGAACATTACAGTGACTTACATTTCCTTACCTTAACCATAACCACTACTTGCCTGACCCTAACCTTACACTAACACTAAAGTCTCACCCTAAAATTTAACGATTTTCATCATGGGCATTTGCATTTTGTCCCCAAAAGGAAGGCGAGTCCCCACAGTGTGACTGTGTAAACAGATTTATGTCCCCACAATATGAGTAATACATGGTAGACACACACACACACACCCACACCCACACACACACACATTATGTTACCAGACCGGGGGGTGTGGCAGGTAGCTGTGTGTGCTGTAGTTAATTGCGCAACGAGAAACTGTTCTTTAATTTATTTCTCGCCTGTCTATACAAGAGTGATCATGAAACCCCATTCATTTCACAGAACACAATTTTCATATTTAATGAGCATGACTCCAATACAATTACAGTAATTAGTCAAATCTCACTCACGGCCAATGGAGCTCGCCACCATTATTAGTGGATCTTATTAATGATGTTGCACATGTGGTGTTCATAGGGTAATTGAGGGCATGTGTGGGCATGGGAACAGGGATACTGGGGATTGGAAAGCAGTGTTGGTGTCGGTCTGTTTTCTGTCTCTACTGGGCCTCATGTTAAATGGAGGTCTGCTTGATATTAACTTGGTGATGTTTAAACATAGTGGCAGACAGTGCTATTGATTTGACAACATGGTAGAACTGTAGTGGGTTTTGCCGTCACCTTGAATAAAGTAACCCGAGATCTAACGTAAATCTAACTCAATCACCGACTGTGAAAAGAGTCATCAGTTTGTTGCACGTTGACCTGAAAGTTTGCATTTTACAAGCTGCTTTAAATAATCGCATATCACTTCACAGCATCACCGCTGTGCTCCGGACCCAGGAGGATCACAACAAAAAAGACAAAGGAAGAAGCTGGAAAAAGGAGCCCATTTGCTGTGAGTGATGATACTGCAGTGTCTGACATTTTGGAGGTTTGTGGAGCTTCTCTTTCCAGACTGATCCTTATTAAACCTACAGGGCTGCGTTGTATCTGCAACAAGAGCATGCAGCAGCAAGTGACACACTGTGTGCAGATATTCCTTTGTGTTGGCGTGTGCGGCTGTGATGAGAAGACTTCCTTATGTGGACTTAAATCTGTGGTGTTACATTTAGAAATGTGAAAGATGGCAACTTATTTTACATTTTGTCTGTGAGAAAAGATTAAATAAAATTTAAACGCAACATACAGCATTTTGTATACACACCACGGTGAAAGAGATGTCTTATGTACTTTCATGTGCTTTGAACCAGTTCGAGTTGATGTTTATAAGGATGTCATAATTTTAATCAAAGAAAAGTGACTTAATGGCCTCTTATCCAATTAAGGCCAGTGTCACCGCTGAGCTAATGAGTATGACGCCGCAACAGAAAAACCTCTATTAACACAACATAATTAGCGGAACATGGTGGAATTAGACAGCAGCAATGACAGTGCTTTGGTGTTTTTATAATTAAACACGGGAAAAGACAACAATTAAGCCAGATTTTAAAACCCCTAGTCTCACTCAAGCCGGAGAGGACGTGTATTGTTTTTGCGAAAGCTCTTGAGACGGGCCTGCTGTTGTGTGAAGTTTAAATTACAGTTCAAAGACAAGAGCTGAAAGTGAGGGAGGTCACAACAACAATATTGGGGATTCAGGGAGGTCGGAGGACTCACACACAGCTACTGCAGACGCCCTGTTTGTTATAGAGAACTGAATGACATCTATTGTACGTTTCACACCAGGATTTCTGCCTTTGGTGCTCAAGAGAAAACACAAGGGCTTGGATCTTAGGATTTTACTTGGTGAAAATTGACAGCACAGATTAGTTTTCCTTATGGCGGTACATTGCTGCCACCAAGACAAAATACAAACACAAAAACTACATTGATTCTTGTTTACCACAAAAGAACATTTTCTGATATAAACAGTTGGTATGTTGTTGATAAGGAGAATAAAATCTTGTAAAGATACAAATACACTTCTTATCTTTGCACATAGTGGAGCATTTAGCAGCTAAAGAGACAGAGACAGTCACAGGGGTTGGTGGAGACCCAAAACAGAGCTAAAATGAGAGTGACTATTGGGTATAGATCCACCAAGTTTATAGACATATGACTGCAAAAGAACATTAATGTTGCTAACGCTTTCGCCATATCAACTTCACGAGGTGATAATATGTCAGTGTTATGACAGCTTGTTGTGCTGCCCCAAAAAATCACTTATTGCAGGTTTAAATTCGACCGTAAAAATAGCTTGACATTGACATTACATTCTAAATGAGTGATCAGTTGACCTGAAAGTATTTCATTTGTTTGAGGGAAATCGTTATCAGTGCTAACAGTGAAGGGTTGTTGGGAAGCATCTCAATCTGAACCGACCGATTATTCTCACCGCTGCATACTGGAGGGCAGGCCTTATTAGTGATGTGCTAATGTGACATTAATTGCTTTTACTTTTTCACTCCATTAAGAGGCTGCTATCTGTTTCAGGAGCCTGGCCAGATGGTTTATCGGCTTTGCTCTGGCAGCGGTGTTGCTAATGGACTGAGGCGCGGAGCTGTAAAATAACGACAGCAACAGGCGACCACGAGAAATGCCCATAACGGAACAGCGAATGTGGAGGTAGAGAGCACCTGTCACTATGTGAAAAGCAGGATGTCTGATTTGAGTAGGTTGTTGTTTGATGTCGTCTTTCACTTAAATATTGACTTCACAAAAATTGAGAAAAGGAAATTTGGAGGAAAAGAGTTGCTGTGGAAAAAAACTGAAGCCTTTGACCTTAAATAGATCAGGTCTGTTTGTTTAGAGTATCTGTAAGCTTTTGTTGAGGGGCAGTGACAAGTCTTCATCCAAAATATTGGCAGCCATTGACTATATGCTGAAAATAAGGCAGTCGCATTGAGCAGTAAAGCCAAGACCAGGGTCAAATGCTAAATAAGAAGAAACTGGCACAGGAGACGCCCAAGGGAAACCTCCTCCTCTGTGTCCTTATTCTCTTCCTCCTCTGTCCTTACTCTCCCACCCACCACCCCTCCACCTCTCCTCTTCCTTGATGCCAAACCTCCATGACCTAGGCCAAGATCAATAGCGCAGTTTAAAGAGGATGGACTGTGTAAATAGAGAAGATGGATCCTGCCGATGAGGATGCCTTGACCACTGATGGCCTCTGACTAGTGCGGTAGCATTTGATCAAGTCTAGCACTGATGGCTGTCGATACGTTCAGGAACAGAGGTCTGGACCGTGTCAGCGGGACATCAGGATGGTGAAATGTATCGGGGCTGGGTCCAAAGATGAGTGGTCAATTTTGAAATAATTTCCTGTCTGAGTGTTACAGTTGAGGATGAACTGGCGCCATTAGGGATCTGGACTCGCAAGCAGGTATTGGCAAATGGACATCCAATAACGGCATCCAGTGTGTGTCCAGTGTGCAGACTCACCTTGTTCAGTTCAGAGCTGAGGCACACAACCATCCTGTTAATATGCTTCTTAATATCAAGAAAAGCTTGAATCACAACACAATTAATCTGCAACTATTGATTAATCATTGAAGTCATTCATCAAGCAAAATGTCAAACCATTCCAGGTTTTTAAATGTGAGGATTTGCTGCTTTTCTCTGTTTTATATGTTCAATTTTAATAACTTTTGGGTTTTGGACTGTCGGTCAGGCATTAGGAAACTGTGATTGGTATTTTTCACTACTATTTAAACCAAAGGATTAAGAGTATAATGAAGACAATAATTGGCAGATAGGGCGATAATGAAAATAATCGTTAGCTGCTGCTCTAATCACAGCACTCTTTGTGTATAATCCCACTGAACTGCAGAAAAAAGGGAGAATCAAAGACTCCGACATATTATATTCCAGATAAGATGCAGATTATGGGTTTTATTTGGTGTACAAATCAGTATCCTGTTATTTCTTAGGATCTTCTCTTCATCACTTTTTGATTACAAATGTTTTTCCTGTGAGACAATTTTAATAAAATCAGTCTGTTATGTGTCCACAAAACTAAATTAACTGTTTCCGTTTTCCACAATAATATTATGCATCAGTTTGGAATTCCCCAAATAAAACCTGGATGGCATGCAAGTGATTTATTATAAATAAAACATTTTTCTGCATTTTTGAAGACCTGCATTACCATATTTCAGGCATCAGCTTTTTCGTGCAATATTCCTCTTTGCAGCAGTTTTAATGGACCATGTGTATGATTATTTATATAGTTTACAGCTTCTCAGTCAGATGTCATAACATTAAGCAGGCCCATCTCTTGGCAAACAGCCTCTAACCTCCAGGTGCATTTGTCAACTGGCACTCAGAGAGCCACAACTGGACTTTCAAACAGAAACATTTTAGAGATTCAGAACAGGCCTTCTGGATGTCACACTTCCTGATATTCTGACATCAAGAGAAAGTGTGGCAGAGCATTTTATGTGCCAAACAGCAGCCAAATGGCTCATATGACAGATATTAAAAAACAAAGCTATGATTAACATCAAATATGATATGATATGATACAGTTATGACTTCCACAATGTAAACGTAATCTTAAATCCCTCCAACGTTTGCTTCTGTAGTCTAGTTCAATATTTCTGAATCTTATACACCCAAATTATGGAGGGTGCCAGGTGTAAATGTCAATGTTAGATGAGTAAACAGGATGCAACTCCAGCAGGGTATAATCACTTAACATTTGTGTCGAAAGTGTAAAAAGTAAAATGCAAACTGTTTTTTGCCGCAGGAAAAAAACATGAGATGATAATTTCCTAAACTAAAAGAAAAGTCTGTTTTTTAACTTAAAAGAGTCCTCCCTCAATTTAACACTGCTTTCCTTCTGAATGAGACATTGAGAAACAGTGACTGGCAATAGTGTGTTTTATTTCACACATTCCTCTTCATTGTCAGAATCTGGCACCTTACCCACAATACAACTGTCCGGTTAGCCTTGGGCCTCAAACAGGGATGGGGAGCAGGTTCCAGAGGTCTGCTGAACTCATCCAGCCATTGTCTATACCACTTATCTTTAAGGGGGGACTGGGGCCAATCCCAGCTGACACTGACTGAGAGGCGGGGTTCACCCCGGACTGGTCGCCAGTCAATCACAGGGCCAACACATGGAGACAGACAACCATTCATGCTTACAATACACCTACAGGAAATTTAGAGTCACCAATCAACCTGCATGTCTTTGGACTGTGGGAGGAAGCCGGTGTACCAGGAGAAAACCCACCCAAGCACGAGGAGAACATGCAAATTCTACACAGAACCCAGGTGGGTTCAAACCAGCTGACATCTTTTTAACTCCGCAGCGCCAGTTTTTCATTTTCAAACTTTCTCCAGCCCCACCTGACACTGACTCAAGCGACATCACTAGAGGCAATTCAACACATTTTACACCGCTCCCTCTGGAGCCACAAAAGTCTTTATAGCCTATAACTATTTTCACATATGCAGTAGAACTCCCAAGGACCCGTAATCTCTCTTGGATGTGTAACTTCAGTGGTCAGGTCCTGTTTTTCACTGCATATGAAGGAATAGGCTACATATGATGCATAAGTGTGAAAAAAAAACATGCTGACCCAATGCATTGATTGAATGGGAAGCCACAGTGTAATCCATTCCTGCAGCATAACTATGAGCAAGATTTATATGTTTTTTGAATGTGGAAACCAGCCTATTTTACAATTTTGTATAGGCCACATGGGCAGATAGCATCTCGCCATCTAAGTTAATATTTCTTCAGTGAAAACAAAAACATTACTCACCCACATTTACACAGCATGCATATCCTTTGTAAATGCAGA
This sequence comes from Pempheris klunzingeri, assembly GCF_042242105.1. Classification (NCBI taxonomy): domain Eukaryota; kingdom Metazoa; phylum Chordata; class Actinopteri; order Acropomatiformes; family Pempheridae; genus Pempheris; species Pempheris klunzingeri. The sequence continues at coordinate 10,579,745 of NC_092029.1, forward strand.
ATGTGTTCGTCATAATTCTGCTTATCACACACATGTGACAGCTCACATTTTAGTATATAGAGCAGCCATTACCGCCTCTGTAACTTATATGCAACAACACAATCTGCTGAACTTGTGGCCAGCCAGCTGCTCATATTAATCAAACAGCCCACTACACTTTATGACACAAAGCAAATAGTCATAAATGCTCTTATCAGCCTTTCTAATAGTGTGGACGTTACAATCAGATTCATGGTGGCATAAACTATTACATTTCATCTTTATCATATCGAACAATCACTTCTTTTTCATGAGCATCGTTTATAACCTCCGGACAGCTTGTTGCGTAATGAAATTCAAAGCAGTCTATCGGCTCAAAGGATCTCACTATCTGTTTACTTACATTTACATATATTTATGTGGATTTTGTTTTTCCACAACAGGCAAACAGGCATGATGAATGTATGGCTGCAGTCCCTCTGGGACATGTGGCTCCCTGCAGAACTGATCTGTGGTCAGGCACCTTCCAGCTTTACTGTGAAGTCTGGAGGGCCTCGGCTGCTGCAACATTTTATTACAGCGGAGCGTCTTTGTCATCTCAACATGTTGAACTGACAAATAAATACAAAATCTTTTCTTCAGAGGAATGTAAGGAGGACATTATTGCACCAACACCTTTGCAAAATACATTTGCATAACTGTCAAGGCATGCAGACGTTTTAATCACAATATACTGAAAGAAAGAAAAGACAATAATTTGAAGATTATTTAAAGAAGAAAATGAAATGGATATTCTCTTTTATTTCGATATTTATGGTAAAAACATCTAAAACATGTTTAACAAATATTTCAGCCAACATAGAAGTCCAGACAACAGAAATAGAGTCAGATGTCAGGGAACAGTTTATTGTTTATCGAGCAGGTGAGACACAATGCAGCATTCTTCACAATCAAATGTGAGGGGAATTTTCAGACCTCTGCTTTGTATACTCCTCCCTTTAATTTGGAGCACTTTGATTAATCAATTAATATTCCTTTCTCAAGGTCTTTTTATAAACCTCATCATTAATAAAAGCAGACATTCAATTAGCAGCCAAATCTTGATTGCCAATTTTGTCATAACAGTCTCCCTTTCTATTTTTTTTTTTTGGTTCGTTATAGTTGGGAGTATGGTGTGGGTAGGAAGAATTAACTAATTTCATTAATCTAATTGTCATCGCTTTCAACCATCCCACTAATAAGTACAAATTAATATGATTAATCAATTTGACGACATAAACTCATTCAATTACAGTTTTTCAAAGGCAAGTGGGTGTGTTGGGGTGATAGGGAGGAGCGGCGAGTGAAGGGAGGTGGGCAGCCGAGCAGCTTGCTCTGTGAGGAGCCCAGCCCACAAAATTGAAGTCAAGTCAGGCAATTAGTCATTGTGAATGATAAATAAATGGTGATGAATTGTGGGGGGCAGATACCCCACTAACTAGAGTCTGATTTGATTCAGTGAAATTTGGTCCCTTTTGTGTAGAAGAATAACTGGACTACAGACAACAGATTATTGGCTGTTTTAATATTTTACACCAGACGGTGTTCATCGTCTTTTACCCCAAAACAGATCTGCAGTCAGTATTGGGGCTATGACGGGACAAACACTCTGATTTTACACAAAATTGTCTAACTCTCACTCCTATGCATGCACCAATTACAAGAGAGGAACTTTTTCTATATTGAGTTTTTCTTCCTTTGTTTGCTGAGGCGTCATTGCAGTTTGGCATGAACTTTAACCAAAGAACCACAGGATGCACAATACACAGTAAACTTTAGATCCATTACCTTGAATTAGAAGTGGGAAATATGGATGATATCTTCCATCAGAGTATGTGTCATTTTCTTTATTTTATTTTTGTGATATCAGAATATATCTTGTAAAGATTTTTTCAATCAATTGAAAATGTGTGTTGCAGTTAAAATAACAAGAGAGGAATGCTTGTTTCTAACCAGTAATCCAGTAAATTAAATAAACAAATAAAAGTACTTTATCACAGTGATGCAAAAATCATATCAAAATCTAGTTTTTCAGTTAATTATTCCTTGATGTAAAATGTAACCAGAGACCCACAGATGCCACAAAGCATGAGCAGTATGGAAACATCTCAGCTGTACAGATTCATGTGATCAAACACTATACAGCATAATGTCATAAAGTCCAGGCCCACTTTTAATCTAATAGGCCTTTTTTTACACAAGACTTTTTGGCTTCTTGTAGGAAAAGGTGTCAGTTGTAACATTAACAATGGCACTGTGAAATTTGTGTGTCCCGATAAGTCATGACAGTGATGATGATAGTGAGCCAGCACGCACAATAGCAGGGGCCTGAAATTGCAGCAGCTAAATGGAATCCAGCCATGATTCTTTTTCATTTTTTTTCATTTATACCTGCTTTTCTGTTTAAAAAAGGCCTTTTATGAAGAGGAATCTTGATTAAGTCATTACACGCATAGACAAACAAACAAACACAAAACACATTTAAATACCAAATCTGAAAACTCCACAGCTGACCAGTGTTCTCAAGGTCACTGACTGAGATGATTTTCCCTTCGTGTTCCTGACTGTAGTTGTCCTAATTCAAATTTGCCTCCTAACTAAGATTCAGATAGCATGAGCTGCAGTAGATTAACGAGTCTGGAGCGTATTTACTTGGAGCAGCTGCTGGGATTTTATTTGTATATTTCACATCTACTGTGCTGAGAGGAAGATGTGCTGGCGCAGCGCTTTGGGTGATGCCCTTTAATGCGCTCTATCTTATCAGCCCAGCATCACCCCTATTCAAACCAGTGTCTGATTGAGCAGTGTGATGTTGTTTGGGTCTTACATTGGGAATAGTTTATAGAGGCACCGTCTCTAATTTGTGAAGTGAGGTATTACAGAGGAGACAATTAGACCGAGGTTCGATTGCCGTATAGAGGCTTGGATGCTGACAGTCAAGAGAAGGCTTTCAAATGTCATACCAATTAATCTATCCAGCCATCAAACAATATTCTGGAAACAAAGTCAGGGGGGGCGATCAATCCGCATCACTTTTCTCCTCACCGGGTTATGGGAAAATTGATTTGTCAAACAAAGCATTTTGGAAGCAGTGCATGGACTTGTTTGGGATCCATTAGCCTCCATTGAGCATTTTGTTTAACATAGGATTTTCATCACAGAGAAAATGCAGTGTCCTCAATACTGTGAGCTACAACTTTACGATTTCTGATTTCTTTGATCTTGCTTAGAAAGCTTTGCAAAGTGCTGATGAAGATTGAAAAGGGCTAGCTTCTAAAGCATCTGAAAAAAAATGTCTCTCATATGTTCACCAAAAATGGCCAAGAAAAAATTGTATTGTTATCAATATACAACAAAAATGAACAGTTTAACATCCAAAAAGCTTCAGGAATCAGTCCCCAGTATCAGTATTATTGTACACTGTGGGGCTATCCTGCCATCCTATACAGCGTGGCTGCCCTAAGCTGTATCATGAATTCCCTGTGCAGTGTATTGTTCTAAGACAGAACTGTATCACATTGTGCCCGTCATGCTGTTTTAGAGGGGAGAGAGCTTCCTCTATGGGATTTCTCCCAGCCCCATCCCCTGATAATGTATCTCTCCCTAAAGGCTAGGCCTCCGTGACCTTGTCTTATTCATCGAGGGCGTCTTAAGCGAAAGAACTGAATCCTGAATGGACCATTTCCCCTCTTTTAACACCCCTTTAATGTCATCAGTGAAATATGAAGTCATTAGGCGATATTAAAACACTGCTGACAAACTAATTAACGGGAGACATTAAACAGGACGGGCTTGATTAATCCACTTTAACGATTCTTTTTAAGTGGTTCTGGTCAAAATTAATACAGATTTACTGGTGATCTTAAGAGAAAAATACTCTTATGTGTATCAGACCTCAAGGGCAACCTAAAGTCAGTGGTCTTTTACCTCCCACTGCTCTCCCTCCCACCCTACCCTCTCTGTTGCTAAACACAGCCTGAACTCACACAGTTGGTCCCTGAGTCTCTGACAACAAACTACTGTAGACTGTATGGACACTCATAATGTCGGCCTATGCTAAATAATGTTTGAGGCTATTTTTGATTCATTGTTTCATATGGAATCCATTATAATCAGAGCAGTTACATATATTATTGATGTTCATTTATCCTGTTATGTTACGTCAGTTTGCAGCCTGGTGTGTTTTCATTACCATTAATTGTTTTTACAGTTGAGAATTAGTTGGATGTGATCATTTGAATTAGAATTATTATTATTATTATTATTATTATTATTATTATTATTATTATTATGACTAATATTATTACTATTGTTGTTGTTTCACATAAGGCATAGACAGTTTCAGATTTTTTACAGGTTACTGGTTCCTCGTTGAGTAGAAATGTCTTTGTAAATGTCTCCCTCTTGTGGTATGAGCACAGATCCAGGGTCAGCTGCAGGGCTTGATGCATTAGCTGTATCCAGCAGTGGAAATCAATGCTGAAGACGTTTTGACAAAAATGTCTCACTTTATTTCATTTTAAGCCCTTTTTATGTGTGCCTTTTCTATCTTATGGTGTGTGTGCATTTGAATGCTACAACTGCTGCTATTATTACGACAACTTAGCTGAATAATGATAATTATAATGTTTAACAATGTAAATGGTAATGTAATGGAACAATCAAATTGTACACAAGAAAATATCCAATCAAAGAGACAAGAATAGTGAGTGAGAAATATAAAAAAATGAACAAAGAAATAAAGAAAAATAATTATTATAAATTGCTGCTATTAAGGAATTGTGTATATTCTCATTGTTTTTGTCTAGATTGGGAGTTTCCATACATGTAAAACCAACACTAAATGTGAAATAAGATTAAACGTGGGTGTCCTCTGAGAAAGAAATACGCTATTTGTGAATAAAATGTTTCATTATAACATTTATTTTTCTATTTAATAAAATCCCTGAATGTAAATCATGTGTGTACCGGAAGTGGTCAGCTGATGACGTGTGTTTTCGTCATCAGTGTGAGCCTGGCACTGCAGCATTTGTCGTTTATCAATTGCCGTTTCTAAACGTGTCTGTAACAAATGTTCACAAAGCTGGACGTGTAAATTACTCTCTCTAGTGGATAGCCGTCTCTTACTACGGAGGTGGTGTTTATTATCCCGTGATGTAGCCCTCCACTTTATACATGGTTGGTCGGTGTTAGCTGTTAGCTTCTTTAGCCTCTCCGGCCCGGCTGCGTGTGAGCACAAAGGCCGTGTAACGTTAAGTTACACCAGCTCGCCTTTTAACAATGTACCCCTCCTGGGGAAACTTTGGTGGACCCCCGCCGCAAAACTTTGGAGGGTCTGGGCCCCGTAAGCCGCTTGGTGGCGGCCACGTCGGTCCAGCAGCGGGGTTCGGTGGCTTCGAGGCCCCCTCCGGCGGCTCGCTGTTCTCCAGCCTGCAGGAGCAGCACCTCCAGCAGATGCAGCAGCTGCAGATGCTGCACCAGAAACAGCTTCAGTCTGTGCTACATCACGGCAACAATGCCAGCGGGTACGGTGGGGGACACTCGGGGGGGTATTCAGGGTCATCGTGGCACTCAGAAGGAACAGGACACTCAGACAGCAGTGCTCTAGCTCAGCCGTACTTTAATCAAGATGATACCTCTGGCCCGCCGACGAGAGGTCACACACAGCCTCCTCCGCCTCCAGCACAACCCAACTCCAACGAGCCGGTCCCTCCTCCTCCAGAGCCCCCATCGATGAAGCCACCGGACAACAGCGGAGCCCCCAAAGCCAAACAGGCCACCAACAAAGACTCACCCACGACAGAAGACGACAAATCCTTACCTCTGCAGGTAATGTCTCATATCTTTTTCTGTTCACGTATTTTGGTATGTACTTTTCATCAAGTTCCATCAATGTATTTGCTCCAACTGCATCGAGAACTTATAGCCAAACACGAAGAAAATAAATGATCCTCCTGTGTAAGCCGTCCGTCCAGTGTAACAGCATTCATCAAGCATTAGCCATTAAATGTGTCTGTGTTGTTTTGGTGGCAGGATGTTTCATTCTTGTGTGCCCTCATGCATGATGAAGAAATGGGAAAAAGAATATATTGAAAATCATATAACTGATAAAGACGTCAAAGGGTCTGGAATTACACATATATGGTGTGTGGTATAAATCATATCATATGTAGACTGAAACAGTACAATTAGTGTAAGATTTGGTTTCAGAACCATAATTCACACTTTGTATCAAACCTGCCTCATATATCCACAGGAATGAGTCAGGGTATGTGGAGGGTACGCTCTGGGTTTGCCAGATGTAAAATATATTAAAGTATGAATATTGATTGGACTTGGTGACAGTGTGACAAGATTAGGTTTAAAAAAGAACCGTTTGCGTTGTTGTTAAAGTTTTGTTCCCTTTTTAATCAAAGACTACCAGCAGATGATTTCAAAATAAGAGTAGAAAATAATGAATGAAAGTGCTTGAATGTTGCCTTTTGCTTGAATGACAAAATGTGGATATTCTTGACCCCACAACACATTTGAGAAATGCGTCTTTACAGTCCAATTAGTAATGCAAGAAACCAGACACTTCAGTCTAAAATCTGGGATGTTATACATATATGTAGCCTAAGACTGTGTTGCTGACAATGAAATGGAGAGGTTGTGTCTTTGTTATTAATGTGTAATACATTTCAGCATATTTACAGATTTATTTAGACTTAATAGACAGAACTTCAATACATAAAGGACAAGCTACTCAAAGTAATCAGAATATTAGTGTAGAATATTCATTTAATTCAGCAGTATTTCAGAAGTCCAATGTGGTCAATATGAAAGCATGTTAGCGAGTAAAATGCAATTTAAGACTGGTAAAATAATTTAAGTGTTAAATATGTGTTAGCATGAGAGTTTACCATGTCAGGTTTGTAAAGGCCATATGTCAAAATGTTTACTTGTGCACCTTTTCACCTCAGCAAATTACTGAAGTCGGAGTACAAATCAAGTAAATGAAGAGAACAAGGTTCCCCATGTGCGTTTCTGACAGATGTCCTTGTAATTCTTTCATCCAGGAGCAGCAGCAGCTTTGGTATAAACAACATCTTCAAAATCTACAGAAGTTAAAGCAAGAGAGAGCCAAACAGAATCAGAGAGAGGGTGATTGTCCTGCAGCACCACCGACACAGGGCCAAGCAGTTCCTCCTCCTCCTCCATCAGATCCACCGAAAGGTGCACCTCCTCCACCTCCCCCCAAAGAGGAGCCCCCAGTACCACCTCCACCTCCTGAGGACGGAAGAGTAAGTACTCTTAAAATGTTACAGAGGTGTGTGAGCAAGAATTCAAACTTGTCTCAGTTAAAGGGGAATTCCATCATTTTTACATATCAGAGGAGTCCCGCAGCATATGTGGAAACGATTGTTAAAATGTCTTGTACGTATGTGAAAGTATGCCAAACTGAGGTTACACTTACACACACTTACACTTCGGTCATAGTATGTAAGATTGTAGGTTTTAGCTGTCAGGATACTGCTTGTGAATTCAAATTTGGGGTGTACTCAAATTGTCCATACCTGTGGTATTGAACCATACACGTACCCTAGATCGGTGAAAATGACTTCCCTCAGGTGTGTTTTCGTGCAATGAAGTGATACTGTGTTAATAATTGTGTTACTGCTTTTTGTAAAGCTTTTTTGGTATTTTTTCACGTGCTTTTGTAAGTGCTGTATTTGACAACCTTTAAGAACACTCCAAATTTAGTTGTTATGCCTGAGATATTGGATTCTTACTGGATCTAAACATTGTTTATATTGTTTGCATGAATTTACAGAGTGAAAATGTAGGAAAATCCCCTACATTTAAAGACACAGTAAGTCCCACCTCCCACTGTGCCATCATCATGTCCATAGATATTTGACCCCAAATCTTTTTGATGATTGCCATTTCATGAATGTGTGAAATTCGTGGAACATAAGCACATTAATTCCCTTTTCCCCTTGTAATGGTGATAGTTATAGTAATGACCCTCCCCATTTATTTTAATTGTCCCACATGCCCAGTGTAATTTACAGAAGTAAAGTGATACCCTCGTATGCGTATTTGTACCCTCCTTGTCCTTATCTGTAGGACAAGGAATCATTTGAAATTTCTTCATGTGATACCTGAGTTTTGGAATCTGTACTAAATTGTTTAATTACATAGCTTTGCTGATTGTAAATGAATTTATCAATTATGTAAGCTAACACGTTTAAATGCATCCTCATCAAATGACAATATACAATAACATCATTTGGTGCCAGCTTTCTGTGTTTGACAGTTTGGAAAGCCATACTCAAAAAGTACTGAAAAATGACACATCTTTCATTATTAAACTATCAGACACATTGTTTGTGAATTTCAAAGATGTTTTGCTCCAATCTTGCCTTGTTTATGTTCAAAGGCTGAGGTCCCACAAGACCCAGAAGAGGCTGCCCGCCTCCAGCAGTTACAGGCTGCAGCAGCACAGTGGCAACAGGTGCAGCAGCAGAGAGCAGGCATACAATACCAGGCTCTCATGCAACAACATGAAAAGCTTCAGCAGATCCTGGAACAATACCAAAAGCTGGTTCAGCAACCTGCAAACCTACAGGTAGGTAAATGGTAGTTTGGTCATCAAGTACTGTCTGGATGTTTATTTCCCCTGGTTTGATGATCTGTACAGAAAATAAGAAGTGAAAAGATTTTATGAGAGTGTTTATAAATGCAACAACTCAGCTGTGCAACCCTAGCAGCCTCTTTGATGCCCATGAAAACATTCATACATGTGTCTCTGTGATTTGTTTGTTCTATATGTAACTATGATAATACTTTAACCAAAAATGAACAGCATCTTCTCTTTTTTCAGGCAATGTCTGCTGAAATGCAGCTGAAGCACTATGAAATGCAACAGCAGCAGTTCAACCCTTTATTCCAAGACTGGAATCACTCCTTCGTCCTGTGGCATGAGCAGTTCCAGACCTATCCCCACAAAGACCAGCTGCAGGACTATGAGCACCAATGGAAACAATGGCAGGATCAGATGAACGCCACCAATGCTCATCTTCAAGAAAGGGTGGCTACGCTCTCTGCCATGGTGCCTTTTGCCTCAAGCCAGTACAGTAGTGGGGGGATGGGACAGTATCCCCAGTACCCTGGACAAGACATGCAAATGCAACAGCAGTCACAAAAAACGGGTATGCAGCATTCCCCTGTTGCTGTTGGTCCCAGACCTCAAGCTCCAAGGCCCACTGGCTTTGGGCCACAGTCAGAATCACCTGCTGGACCCCCTGTAAGAGGAGCTGGGCCTGCAGGCATAGTCAGACCCCCAGGTCCCCCCACCATTCAGCCACCAAGCTTCAACGCCAGTAGAGGTCCACGGTCAGTAGGGATTGTTTCTTCCTACTGTGATTGACATGACTTTTTTAGAATGAAAATTGTTACATTAGAGAATGGGATATTGAAATTATGTACACGACCTGTTTATAATGAATATGTATGGTTTTATAACGTTATGCTATCCCTTAGTGTCCCTAAAAGAAAACCTATGTTAATAATAGTAATAGTGATGTTTTATGACAATTTCTGTGTCTTACTAGTCCCAGTGGATTTGACCAGCCACAGCAGCGCTTTGATGGTCCCCCAAGGTTCAACCAACCACAGCAGCGCTTTGATGGTCCCCCAAGGTTCGACCAACCACAGCAGCGCTTTGATGGTCCCCCAAGGTTCAACCAACCACAGCAGCGCTTTGATGGTCCCCCAAGGTTCGACCATCCACGCCAGCGCTTTGATGGGCCCCCCAGATTTGACCAACCTCGATTTGGACAGCAGTCTAGGTTTGAACAGCCCCCAAGGCACCCTGTTCCCCCTCCTCGCTTTGAATGCCCACCTGTGCCCCAGCAAATACAACAGCAAGATCCCCAACCCAAGCCAGAATCAGCTCCTAAACAACCTGCTAGTGTGGATTCCAAGGCTCCAGAAAAATCAGCTGAGCAGTCACAGCCCGAAAAAAAAAAAAGTGATCCAGATAAAAAGGGAAATGCTGTAGACCTGACCGATGACAACTTGCTTGGAACTGAGGACTTTTTTGTCCAAAATGACCCCATTCCTCAGACATTACCAACAAATAGTGAAAAACCCAAACCTGTTAACAGCAAGCCTCCTGTAACTGCTCCTTCTACTGTAGCATCAAAAAATACTGCTGCACAAAATCCTGTCAAACCAGATGGACCACTGACAAACAGTAATCCCCCAGTGGTTCAAAAGCACCCAGGAATCCAAAAGGAGCCACAGGGGCCTGGGCAAAAGCAGTCACGACCAGATCCTCCAAGGCCTCCGCCTGGTGGGGGACGAGGCCAGCCCCCAGTGCCTGTCCAAGCGCATGGGCGAGGACGTGGGCAGAGGGGCGGTGGAGAGTTCAGGGGGCCAAACCCTGTGCCGCTTGGGGAAAAGATGGGAGAGATGTCTTATGACTACATGCCACCTGAAGAGGACATAGGGACACAAGATCAAGAAGAATATCGCTGGCAAGATCCATCATACGAGGAGTGTGGTGGTGGGGAATCGGAGGTGCCCCCTGAAGAAATGTGGATGCCAGAGGAGCATCACTTCACAGCAGAAGAAGAGTATTATGAAGAGCCAATGGGAGGACCCCCTATGGGGAGAGGAGGGCCCCCAATGATGAGAGGAGGGCCTCCAATGATGAGAGGAGGGCCCCCAATGGGAAGAGGTGGTCCTCCCATGGGAAGGGGAGGTCTCCCTATGGGTAGAGGTGGACTGCCTATGGGGAGAGGAGGTCCACCTATGGGGAGAGGGGGACCGCCTTTGGGTAGAGGAGGTCCCCCTATGGGTAGAGGAGGTCCCCCTATGGGTAGAGGAGGTCCCCCAATGGGACGAGGAGGTCCCCCAATGGGACGAGGAGGACCACCCATGGGACGAGGAGGACCACCCATGGGAAGAGGGGGACCACCTATGGGCAGAGGAGAGCCAATAGACAGGCACTGGGAAGAACCTGAGTCAGCGGACTACTCAGAGGAAGGGGACACTTATTGGGGAGAAAGGAGACCTCCAATGAGAGGCATGAGACCCCCATTTCCACCTGGCCGGGGTCGTCCCCCACGGGGTCATCCAGGTTTCATGCACCAAGGACGAGGACGCCCCCCTCACCCAGCACATGGGCCAATGGATCACGAGCCATTAGGCCATGGAATGGATGGTGATGATACCGAAATTGATCCAGCAAGGCACCCCATGTACCATGGGCATGACCCTCATAGCCATCCGATGCATCCCGATGTAGGGAGAGGCAGGCGCCGTGGGCCACCACCTCACGAAATGATGGAATCTATGGAGGAGCCATTGTACGATGAAGGAATGGAAAGAGAACTGGGGTGGCAGCCACCACATGGCAGAGGCCCTCCTCTGCCTCCACATGAGATAACAGATACTGGAGGAATGAGGAGGAGACCTATGGGTCGAGGAATGGCCAGAGGCATGTGGCGGCCAGGTCCAGCACGTGAGGAATATGAAGAGGGATATAATGAAGGTTTTGTCGAGGATTATGGTCATGGGGAAGACGGGTATCGTTGGCGGCCACCACAGGACTATCCACCTGATGATTATCAACATGAGGCCAAGTACTATGAATCTGAATGGGACAGAGAGCGTGCTCCACCTGAGAGGGAATACCCCCCACGCATGCCAGCCCCAGAGCCTTACAGAGATGGCCACTGGGTAGAGGAAAGAGAAAGAGGTCACCCATATCCTTATGATGAGCATGACAGAGGAAGAGGAGAACTTAGAATTCGCGAGTACAGGGACGAGCCACCATACCGGCAAGAAGAAGCACCATACCCACCACCACCTGCTTCAGAATGGGAGAGGCCTTCAAGACTTCCTCCACCACCAGAGAGAGGGTATCCTGCTGACTATGAGGATCGTAGAGCTCGCTATGAAGAACACAGGGAAGAGCCTCCCTTGGATAGACCTCCACTGTTACCTCCTGCTGCACCTGTCACAAACTTGCCAGAGAGCTCAGCTGATCCGGCATCACAAGGAGCAAGTGGAGCAAATGTACTTGCACTCTCCCAACGTCAACATGAGATTATCTTGAAAGCTGCTCAAGAGCTTAAACTTATAAGGTAATTTCTAGACTTTCAGCATTGACTAATACTTTATATGCTTGTTTCACAATTACAATTACAACAATTACACTCTGATTTATCTCCAGCAGTATCTAACCTTACAGATTGCAGTGTTATTATTTGCCTAGGTTTTTAAATATGTACCTGTGAGATTCCTGCCCAAAGACAGTGGAGCTGTGTTTTAGGACACAGAAATGATCAAAGCAGAGGGCTGTTTTATTTTAGTTAATGCTTTACCATTTGGTTTATAGGTATGTTACCGACTTTGCTTTGCAGTCAAATAGATATTTGGAAACCTTCAGGTGAATTTGGCTTTGATTCTTTTGGGTGTACAGGGAATTGCAGGAGGGGAAGACAAGTGGAACTGAATCCAAGCCTGCACCAGCTGATGTCCTGCCTGAGCTTCCCGCTGGTCTTCTTGGTTTGGAGATCCCACCGGAAGTCAGGAATGTTCTGAAGGTAATTTATATTTACTAACATTTTGCTACTATAGCCTCATTAGTAAGATTGCATTGCTGATTATGCAAGTTGGTTCAAATCCAAATCATGCTGGTCACGTGGCATGTAATGGGCAGCTTGTAGAGCCACTAAAGGATGCCAACAATACTCTTAGTTATATTTTTACTTTGCCATTTTGTATTAACCTGTTCAAACAGTTTTATTTCATATCAAATCTGTCATCCTTAGGGCATGAGTGCAGCAGCACAGACAGCTGTACCTGAACATGTGTCCTGGGACAGCAAGCCTGCGACTACAGATTACCAGCCTGCTGCACCCGCACCTCCAGTGATTCCAAAGACTGTAGATTATGGACACGGGCATGGTATGAGCAGCGAAGATGAACACGTTTGATCATTTTAACAAACAGATCAAGTTTCAGGCCTTTGTTGGTGACATCAACACTCAATATTTCAGAGCCTGGAACCACCGTTGAGCGGATTTCTTACGGCGAGAGAATTGTGCTGAGGCCTGATCCGGTGTCATTAGACAGGGGCTATGAAAAAGGTGAGTTTTAGTCTTGTAAAGGTTATATTTCAATTCTCAAACAGAGCTTGCTTTTGCAATTTTCTAACCATTGTTCATTGATGAACCATTTAATTTCTCCCAGAACCTCTTGGGCCCAGAGATCCTTACAGTAGAGACTCATACTATGACAGACGATCAGACCCTTACATGGACCGCCGGGATTACAGTAGAGAGAGGGAATTGTACAGAGAAAAGCCTCCACCTGAATATGACAGAGAAAGATTTGAGAGGGAGCGCTATCCCCCAAGAGAGAGAGATGAGAGGTAACATGTTCCCTCAGTGGCTCTGACACCCTTTTTTCCAAGCTGGGGGGGTGTGCTGCTTCCGTACATATGTAATATTCTTTTCTATTTGTCTGTTTTTGATTCAAGCACACAGTCCATGGTTGAAGAAAGGTACTATATCACATTGTGTCATACTTTGTGATTAGTAATCAGTGTGTGCCAGTTTTAAACGAGAGATCCTGTTGATAAAATGAAAGTTAATAATGCTCCTCCTCCGTATAGACCTCCGCTGGCACCTCCTTTACGCTCGGCATACAGGGAGAGAGAACGGGATCTTCGAGACAGGGAGCGAAGTGGCAGTCGTGATCGAGATGAGCATTATGGAAGGCCTAGCTACGATAGACCTCCATATGAGCGCACTGGACTTGACCGCAGTGGGCCTGAGCGTTACAGCCATAGCTCTTCACCTTACGGTACACTCAATCCCACATCTGTTAACAGATCTGCATTCACATACTGCAGTTGTGTTTGGTAGAATTTCATTGAAACTCCTCACTCACAGGTCACAAGTTTATTTCATATTTACTAAAATAAGCTTTGTTGCATGACAGAGGAATCAACAAACAGTCTACAACCAGCAAAATAAATATGTAATGGTTACAAAATGCCATTTAGAGAAATACTAGCAATACTGGCAAATAATTGCAAGTAATATCGTACAGTTGACAGAAGAAGTTATCCAGAGGACCGAGGGCCTCCCACTGCACCACCACTCCCACCTCCACCTCAACCACCCCCACGAGTCGAGAGGAAGCCAGAGTTCAAGAATATTGATGATATCCTCAAACCTCCTGGCAGATTATCTCGGCCTGAAAGGGTACTAATTACTGCTGCAATGTTTCTTGATGTAACAATATTATATTGTTTGTTGTAAAATATTGAGTACTTATTTAAGTGATATATTTTAACAGATTGTCATCATAATGAGAGGACTTCCAGGAAGCGGAAAGAGCCACGTTGCAAAGCTCATAAGGGTGAGTTGAGTCATTCCAGCAAATCACATCCTCATATCTTAATCAGGACTTCAGAACAATGTAATGTAGTTATAGTGTAATATAACTTTAACAACAATAGCCAGACAGCATATTTGTGTGTCCTTCTCAAAAAGATGTTTTTTGGCATTACAAATAGTGGCTTTTGTAACAAAGCAAATAATAATGTGAAGAACTGCTTTTCAATCTTGTTGACATTGTTAAGGATAAGGAAGTCGATTGTGGCGGTGCACCTCCAAGAGTTCTTGTTTTGGACGACTATTTCATGACCGAGGTCGAGAAAGTTGAGAAGGACCCAGACACAGGGAAAAGGGTCAAAACCAAGGTGAGTCTGGCATGCAACACAATTTACAATTGGAAATCAAATTCAGTATCAGTGAGCAGCAGCGACGGGCTGATGTATTACAGCTATTGTTAACATTTTACACAACACACACACAACGTAACACAAAATAAATCTGTTTTTCAGGTCCTTGAGTACGAGTACGAGCCAGAGATGGAGGATACCTACCGGAGCAGCATGCTTAAAACATTTAAGAAAACTCTGGATGATGGCTTTTTCCCCTTTATCATTTTAGACACTATTAATGACAGGGTTAAACATTTTGATCAGTTCTGGAGCGCCGCCAAAACGAAAGGCTTTGAGGTGAGTGGTGTTCATGGATGAGTCTGGAAAAGATGTTTCTCCAATGAGCCCTGTGCTAAAGAGGTTTTGTTTTTGTTTTTTTGTTTTTAATTTCAAGGTGTACCTCGCTGAAATCACTGCAGACACTCAGACTTGTGCAAAGAGAAATGTCCACGGGCGCTCGCTCAAGGACATAATGAAGGTCTGTAAGATCAGTCAGCTCTCTCAGACTATAATACTGTATTAAGAGTTATGTCCACTAATGCTCATACCTGCAGCATACACGTGTTAATGGAGCATTTCGTACACAGATGTCCAACAACTGGGAGCCTTCACCGCGTCATATGGTGCGCTTGGATGTCCGGTCCCTGCTACAGGATGCTGCTATAGAGGAGGTGAGGTCTTCAAAACATGGCAGTCCTCATGATATTATAGAGCTTTGTGGGTAGCTGAGCTGAACTAACATGTGCTTCTGTTATTAGGTTGAGATGGAAGACTTCAATCCCGATGACGAGCCCAAGGAACCCAAGAGGGAGGAGGAAGAAGAGGGTGACATGGTAGGACATGAAAAGCTTAAATTTATAGCCACATAGTTTTCAGAAACATTTTCTCTTATTTGTACTTCCATCTACTGCATAAGGTTTATCCATAAATTCTCACTAGCCATTAGTCTTTTAATCATTTTGTTTTGTTTTATTGCCCAGGTGAGTTTTAGACAGGTTTTATGGACAAAATAGGTGAAATTCATGTGAAGTCATGTGTTGATTTATTCTAATCTACTTTATGTAGTTGCATGTTTATTTTGTAATTATCAAGTTTACAAGGAAGACCAGATCAGAACAGAGAAAATATAACGATTGAGACAGTAATAATACTGTCAGTCTATATATTATAGCTGCAACAGTCCATTAACTGAAGGAGCAGCTGAAAGGCTTCCTGATTAGATATTTGCTCCGATTTCATAAATCTTGTCTTCAAATCAAGTTTTAAAATCCATGTGGTTACTTAAATAGCATCATCAGGCAAAGTGTTTAAAACTTTAGTCTGCATTGTGCTCATGCACAACTGGACCATTCTGCTAAGTTCACATTTTCTCTCACAGGGAGGCACATTTTTATTAAGAGACAGAAACTAAAACAAAATAAAGATTATAATTAAAAAATCAGGATTGAACAAGAAAAATGAACTCACACTGTGGTGATAAAAACATGTCAGTTTAGTCTGATTTAAAATTTCACATGCGTAATCAGTTGCTCATTGATTTTTATTTTGAAATCACCAACAAGTTCAAAATTCTGAGCTTTCAAAAGAAATAAATAAAAGACATTTATTATTTTTCTGACATGATTTTTACAAAGATGTTTTTGATATGCAGGAAAATTGATCGTGAGATTTTCAATCAAGGCACACGGTACATTTTCAAAGCAATAAAAATAACAAAAGAAAATATGATCACCTATGTTCTACAAACTATTTAAACAAATCTTAACAAACTTGAGAAAAAAGTTAAATTTTCAATTCCCTGTGCAGTTGTTGGACAGCTGAGCTGACATTTTCATGAAACATTTGAAGCTTCTGCCTTAGCAACAGGTTTTGAAGGTTTCATAATGAAAATGTTCCCAATGGCACCACTTTCACAGGGATTGTTTCCCTGTAGAGTATTCAAAGCTTGGCACAAAACTGAACTGTTGGGCAAGTTTAATGAATTTGTGATCATGAAAAATATAGTTTCATTGGAGGAATAAAGAAGGAAGAAAAAACAGCAAATGCACAGCTGCTTAATAATCAAATACCTAACAACAAATCTGCTACACCTTGAAGTGACTACAATCAATGTTTTTACAATGTGTCACATGACAATGGGAAACGATATGGCGGTTTTAAAGGAGTCATAGTGATGAACGTACAGAGAATGATGCCCCTCTCATCTTTTAAGATCCTCAGAGTGAGTTTCAGCTCTTTGTTTAGCTGTCCGACCCACAACTTTACTGTTTGATTGAAACTGAATTATGAAATATTTGCCTAACTACTCAAAAACAGTATCCTGTAATTTACAGTGAGTACTGACTCCTCCGAACACAGTACCTGAAAATACTGCATGCGTTTACAGGAAATCTTTAAAATCTTTTTTAAAAAACTAAAGGTAAGAATGCAGCTGCATTATGTTTAATTTTTAACCATTTTTAAAGGTCATTATTTTGTGGTTCAGAACGAAATATATAAAACATTTATACATTTACTAGGGTTTGCTAGTAATTCATTGCTTTATCTTTATCTTGAAGAATCTTCATGTATGGAAATTGTTTGAAGTATTTTACTATTATTTAATTCATTTTATTTACTTTAGTATATTGCAAGCATGAGATCCTGTGCCACCGTTATTAACTGTAATCCACATCGTTAAACATTTGTGGTATGAAAGCTTTCAGCAGACTACAACTTCAGTATAAAACTGCATTGTTGTGTAGGCTTTGTTCCCAATATCAAAATACCATTTAAAATGAATTAATTAATTATTATAAATGATATATTATGAATTATACATTTTCTTTTTTATCTTTTACATGTTTTCATATGCTCTTAATGAGTTACATTAATTTTGAGAAATATGAAAAAGAGAGATTCATCAGGAGGCATTAAAATTTTGACCTGAGTGGATGTTATTTCTTTCCAATAGGTGGTTTGATACTTTTATCTGGCTGTACTAGCATGAGAAAAAAGTTTGTTTTGAGCTCATATTTAAAGATATTAAAAAGCTCAGAAAGTGATTAGATGACTAATTCAGAGCCATCTTTAATAATAACCAATCACTGTTTATTTAAACTGGAGGATCTCTTTGCTTACACGCAGTTGCATGTTAGGGTTAGAGTAATATCTTTAATATAATCAAATCATGAGTAAAATGCAGGACAATTGTAATCAAAGTGCGTCCATGTATTCTCCAATAAACTGCGTTCACCTCCCTTCATTTCTTCTACTTCAGTACCTGACCTCTGTGTGTCAACGCTACATAATGTTGTTTACCAGTTATCTTTGTGGCTTTACACACACACATTTACACACGACACTGCTACTGAAAGGCACTCCGTATAAATGCTTAGGGAAACGTTTCATGACAAAAGGCATCAATGACAACCATCTGCCTATTTTCATGAAAAATTATGGTGTTAAATTCCTAAGCAAAGGTTTGAGGAATGTGTCTGAGTAAATCCATCAAGTTAGCTGGATATCAATAGCTTTTTGGCTCAAGCAACTGATATATACTATATATATATTACTTTAAATATACTTTGCTTATACTATGCTTTTGCTAAAAATAAAACGCCGTGAGCCTTCTGGCAGTCAGTATAGAGACCTTTTAACAAAATATGATCATTTAGTTAAATGTCAAGCTTTGATTCTCAATGATCAATACGTTTCCTGAAGATTTTGTGGTGACAGTGTGACCCATCCGGCCATCAATGACGGCGCACACTCTCCAAGTTGTGTGTGTTTGAGAAAGAGACAGAGAGAGGGGAAGAGAGGGAAGAAGATGGGCTATTGCATACAATGTTACTGAAAGTTATTGATAAGGCTATTCGAAACACTGCTGTGTCACTTTTTAAACTGCAGACCCAAACCTGTGATGTTTTCTAATGAGCGAACCTGTCCAGTCCGATCTGCAGGTTGACCCACGTGGGTACAAGGTGAAAACGTGGCATGGAATTAAATTGTTTTGGGCATTTTCTCAATAAGGAAACAGAATGGATTTGATAATGAGTGGATAAACAATCCACTGATTTTTCGACATGGTAAAAACAAAAGTACTTTTCAAAAGTAGGGGAGACTCATCCGACCCACTTTTCATATATTAGCTGTGATGCCCAGTGGTTCATCCCATTAAGGCTCCATAAGTGCCTCATGGTACCGTAATTCTGTTAATATGGTACAACAGCATAATGTCCACTGGCACATGGAGCTGCTCTAGTAACATGAGATCGCTTTGTCGAACAGTCTTGCATGAAAATCACATGCTCAAGCTCTGCATTGTCATGTTTCTTATATTTTAAACATAAACCGTGCCCTCTGCCTTCATAGATGATCACATTTAATGAGCTGACTTTGACGTGACTGTAGTGTTTGTTAACAAGATTTTATAGAAATCTACTGTGAATGTTTAGGTATAATTTTCAGGCTGAACTAAGTGCACTCTGGTAGGTTTGCTCAATGAACACTCCAGTATGTACAGACAATTTAAAAGTTTGTATGTATTAGAGGAATAGGCAGGGAAATGTCAGTCAATTGTTGGTTATTTTTTTAAATATTTGATACCACTACACTATTAACAGGGTTTGTACAAAGTCTTGAGAGTGTTTAATTTTAACCATTATGTTTTCATGGTTAGAAATATGCTTGAAATTTAATACACACCTTGAAAAATGCTTCATTTACATCATTGCTATGGTTATAAAGGAATTTCTGCAAATGAATTTATAGTAACAATTAAGATGTGAATATAAAGGCTTTGAGAGTCTTGAAACTTTTAGTTTAGGTACTTTTTACACTAACAAAGCTGTATGAACCCTGCACTGAGTCATCGAGTTTAGCTGTGATGGATCATTAAGGATCATTTACCAGATTAAAAGATGAAAACATATTTTGCATTCAAAATAGTGACTGAAATGGTTCAAGATGTGTGCATTAAACTCAATGTTAGATTCCAGGAAAAACAAATGCTTCTGTAGCCTTCGAATGAAAACGTAAAAGCTGCTTTGTTTGTTATCAGCCAGTAAAGACCTGCAGTTTCACACAGTGCATCCGCGTCTCCAACCACTTCTTTTCATTTTGATTCTGGCAGCAGTCAATGGATGAAGTCATGCCTACAACAACAACCTTAAACCAAACTCTGAACTGTCTGAACTGCAGGTCTCAAACTGCTGCATTGTGATCCTGCACCTGAATCGCATTGGGTTAGACTTTGAAGTCTGCCAGGTTTGCATCTGTATACCATGAATAATAAGAAGAGCAATAATTAGAATAATAATCCTAAATAACAGCAGTGGCTCATAAGCCAAGAGTATAAAAAGTTTTGCTTTCTTCTTTTGCTGTAAATCTTTCCTGACGACCTAGATAAGAAATATTTACAACAAAAGGATGTTTCAGGCATCAAGCGGTCCCAGACCAGGTTTTGTTGTCCCCCAGCGGACCTTTAGGGGGATTTAAGAGCTGTACAGAAAAACAGCATGGGCACTGATCCACAATTATACAAAATGTGCAAATACAACATAAATGTTCCTTGTTTGCAAAGAGAGAACATTTATATTGATTGAACATTTATCATGTAAAGAAAATATAGGCTGAAGTCGAAAGCTTTAATCTCAAGAACAACAACATCCAGAGGCCGCAGACATGACATTGTCTAGTGGGGCCATCTGTGCCCCAAAGCATGGTGATGTGGGAGTCCCCACTTGCGAACATGTTTGGTGTCCTCAGGACAGAACAATAAGATGGAGTCAGCTGTGACAGAAAGAAATCGTTAATCATTCATCCAGTATACGCTGACTTTAAGCTAATTTACAGTCCCTCAAAAAATCTCCTCTATGGAGCTAAATATACAAAAATATTTAAAGATATATGTTACCTGAGGAAATGTGTTTAATCATTCATCAGATGATTATTATGAGAGTAGTGGTGCTGCACCATCTTACTCTGCTGTAGCACCTTCAGTCCTGTTATAGATGACTTCACTCTGCATCACAGCTGGATGTGGTCAGATATTGTTGCACCTGTGAACACATCTAACTGTGATGTAGTGTTGCACAGGAGCGCAGTGTGAAGCACTTTACCGCACAGCGTAGCATGCAGCAGCTGCTACGTGGCAGAACAACAATAACTTTAGGCAGCATGTTTATTTTATTATGAATTATCCAAACAGACTTTGACTTTGCCTCCATCCTTCAGCTTTAATTATCAAGCTTCGGTTTGTACTAAACTCTGGAAGCCAGAGCGCCTGAATGTGGATTAAGCTGATTTTCCAGAAGTATATCTTTGCTACATATGTGTACACATAACAAATGGAGCAAGATTGGTATATTCAGCATAATTTTACACACTTATTACAAAAAAATAAACATTATAGGCCTTAAATATACTGAATAAAGATCTTTAAAGCTCCAACACAGTGCCTTATTAGACTTCCTGTCCTCACTGAGTGGGCGTGTACGGCCTGCGCTTGATTGACATCTCTGTGACTCACAAATGTCCCAGCAGAGCTTTGCCCATCTCACACAGGAGCAGAGGTCTAATCAGGAAGAATAATCACCAACCAGCGTTAACTTTTGCACAAAAAAATATATGCTAATAATATATACTTTTTTTGTGCAAAACTACATATTGACAGATATGGATTATATCTTAAAAGTGAATGAAAACCAAACCAAATGATAAAATAAGCACAGCACATTACTAATAAATGTCACCAAACAAATAAAAAATGCATAAATATAACTTCAGTGTAGAATACATATCTTAAAGTGGCAACAGCCATATTTTATTATATTCCCAGTCCAACATTTAATACTCTGTCGTCCCTTCCCTCTTAAAACTTTGCCCCGTTCTTTGCTCAGGTAGCATGATTTGATTCTTGACTATTTGGCAAACGCCTGGTATTTTTCAGTTCGCTTCTTATAACTTAATTGAGAGCTGCTGTCAAAGCAACAAGACCTCAAGCTCAAAAGTGTGAGCTCATTCAAAGCAGTGTTCACGCCCGTTCAACATGTCTGTGAATAGATCTTTAGATTCCAGTGTTGCTTTTCTTAGAGAGACAGAGGTGGATTAATGTTGGTGTGGTAACATTACATACTTCTGTTTGTGGGGAGGAGGTTCTTAACTTTATTAGAAGGCAACATTAAAGAGAGATACTGAAAATGCGCTGCAATTATTAGGGCACTCCTGCATAAACGTTTTGACTTAAGGAGTTAAGGAAAAACATCAGGTAGATGGAGACAAAAAAATAGAAGAAGAAGAAGAAAAAAAAATCTGAACACAAAGAGATAAATTGACTTAAATGTTTGGTCATAAAACCAGCAATAAGTGGTGATAAATCATGAGAATTTGACAGATGTTGTGACTTTTATTTCATGACTTGCTGTAGAGGCTTTAAGCTTTTATCAGGGTGTCATCTCATAGTTAAGCTTGTATTAGACAGAATCATTTATCTGTTGCACCTGTTAAAAGGTGCCATTTCTTTAAGTGATGCACTGCACCCGTCAGTCACATGAGCGCTGATCAGGATTTTGACTTGTGTGTTGCTTTGCTTTCAAAACTGGAGCATGCAGCTATCAAAGATAATTTCCTCCAGGATTAACAAACTATCCTGTAATGTTTTAATTTTCAATATATTGTAAAGACATAATTTGATGTAGTTGCCATTTTACCAGTCAAATGTTTCATTCAGCTCAAAACAGGTGATTTGATTTTGTTTTTTAATCTTGTATTTGGGTCATTTTTAACTTTTTTTTATTAGATGGCCACCACAAAGGCAGACAGGAAGTGGGGGGGAGAAAGAGGCATGTCATGCAACAAAAAACAAATTTTGTTTTGGAAAGCACTTTGGCTAATAAGGAGTGTTCTCCAAAGCAGACCGCAGCTGTCGTCCACTATTTATCTATTGCATGTAGCCAAGAGGAAAGGCTTAGCCTGAACACATTAGTGACTCTCTGCTTGCAAGATTAAAATATTTGCATGTCAGTGTTACATTCTATGTATTAACTAGAAAAGTCGTCATGTAGTCTCATCCCTCAGTTGTCTTTGTCTACTGATGAACCAGTCTCCTCTCTTTTCAGCCATCCCCTGCTTTCTCTCTCTCTCTCTCACCCCTGTATCACCCAGCTGTTTAACCATTGCAGTGTTTCTTCATATAATATAGGGCTACATTCCAAAAAGCAAATGGGAGATGGACACATCTGAGGCCAAACTTGGTAGGTATTCTTTTTTATTTATTTTAATTTATGACTGACTACCTAACCTTTTACCTCCGTAACATAGAGGCTTCTTCAACACTACGACATTGGTTTGATTCGCAATGTTTATGATGTCTTGTAGCTGTGTTTTTATGTATGACGTGTCCATGAGGAGAAAATGGTCCCATCAGTGACTCACACAGTGATTACTGTTGCCCTCCATTCAAACAGTGTGACAACAACCCAAGCTATGCATGTTGTGATTCTTCGAATTTAACACGCTTCCATTAAACCCACTTTTGTTTTTATCTGAAGAAATGTGTTATTATAAAGGATGAATGTACTGAGAGAATTAAAAGATCATGTCATGCATATAAGGCCAAAAAGTGGAAAGTACCTTTACCATATAGGTATTTTTCAACTCAATACGCATGCGAACATCAAACATGCTCATAAGTCTAAGAGCACGAATGTGCAGCAGAACGGTGCTAAAACGGATCTTGCTGATTGACTCTGTCTTTTCATGGATAAATGAATGTTCGGATGATGTTCGGAAATTTTTTTCATGGGATGGCAGCACTAACCTGGGCAGTAATCTTCCATTTACACAGACAAGCTGGATGGTCTGGGGAGCAGTGGGAAGAGGAAACGTGAAGACGTGGCAGGCCTGGATCACTACCTTCAGCTGCCAGACGACTATGCCACACGCATGTCCGAACCAGGAAAGAAAAGGGTACATTTATAACACTGGGCTACTGTGCATAAAATGTTTTGTTTGCTATGAGGCAACAAGAAAAACTGAATGTAAAAAATTTAAGATGCACCATTTTGTATAACATTAAATGTTAAATAATGTAACGGACTTATGAGTGATGCTCATTCATGCGTTTCCTGGTCATAACACAACATCCTGGCTGTTCTTCCTTCTGTTAAGGTTCGATGGGCTGATCTCGAAGAGCAGAAGGACGCTGATCGAAAGCGCGCTATTGGCTTTGTGGTGGGTCAAACGGACTGGGAGAGAATAACGGATGAGAGCGGCCAGCTGGCACAAAGAGCTCTCAACCGTACCAAGTATTTCTAAGAAGATGATCTTATCCCCCTTTTTTCCCTACAGTGAAAGGTATGTTACTCTTTTATTTAATGTTGTTAGGATGGCTGTAGAGGTTACTGATGGCTGTGAAAATACACTTGAGAACATGTCTGAGGCCCTTTCTCATTACATGCCCTCCTGTATTTCATGGATCATAGTTTCTTAAATGCAAACAAATGGAACTGGTTAGTGCAGATCTGTAATGATAAAAAAGCAAGTCGTTTCTTCAAAAAGACTTGTTTTACATCTCCAAGCTTAAGCACAAACAAGAGTGTATAAAATGCTACGAATAATTTAAAAGTAACTTCACTAAGTTTTTAAAGACCTGTAATGAGTTGTTTAATGATACAGATAGTTGGAGCAGGTAATTCCATGTAAAGGAATAGTTATGAGTTTCTAGATATATTTGAATTTTAAAGACAAGAATTTGCAAGTCTCTAAATATCAATAAAAATTTGAACTTAGAAAATTTGAACTTAACTTAAATCTGTATTTGGCCATATTATCAATCATTTCTTTTCCCTCCTGCAGGTGTCCAGAATGTGAAAACAGTGATGCTTACTTGTGGCGAAGACTCATCGAGGTGAAGTCACCAGTAGTTATCAAATTATTAGTTATTTAATTGATAAGGATACAGCATAGACTTTTCTTATTTTTAAACAGACACTCGGTTATTCACCAATGAATTTGTAGCTTATGATTCTGAGCTTCTTCTGGTCATGTATCCTGTACGCAGTCATGTTTCTTGCCGTTTTATACTCGTCATGCTTTCTGTACTGTATACCTGTAGCACTGCTTCTTGGTCCATGCATACTTGAAAAAAGACAATAAAAGTTTCGTAAAATTACCAACTTAGGGAGTCTTTCTTCAGTTGCTGTTTGGGCTTCATCAACAGGAAGCCCATAGTGTGTTCGCTCTGTAGAGGCAGAATGAGCCAGAAATGAATCAGTGAGTACGTTCACACAAATATTCCAGAGAATATCCCAAATTTCAAATTTTTTCAAATACACGAGTCATACAAACTAGATATTCTGAATTAGGCTTTACTCTGAATGTAGCATTTTCTCTTTAACACATTTGGGATATGCTGATATTATTCAGGTTTTAACTGCATTCTTTTAACTTCTGGACATATGTGTCTCAATTGGACTTTTTACCGTAGTTTGCGTCACGTAGCCTCTGTCTCATTTACCGACAGCACTGTGTGCTGTTTGTTTGTAAGCCTTTGGTAGAGATGCATGTCGAAAAGCGAAACATCTGTTTGTAGTTGGATGAAAAAACAACTGATTTTAAACATTTTGAAAGACTTGGTTATCAACAGGTTTACCGGATATGCATAAACCCGTTCAAGAAGGTGGTAGAAAACCCTGTTATGATGCAAAGAAAGAAATGGCACAAGGGGATCCATTGACTTCCACTCTGTTCCAATGTGAGTATGCATGGCTACATGTAAACAGGAATATTGGGGGAAGATTTGTTTTACTAGCCATGTAAACAGTTTTTAATCAGGTTTATCACTACATGTGATTGAATTAAGAGAATCAAAGATAGTAAATGGTAACTTGGGTTGTTTTTTTTGTCTTCGTTTTCATGTACATGTGTTTCTGCTGGCTCAGAGAATTCACATGACAACTTCTCAGTGGAATGTCTCCCCTAATGATGGTGCATTTGCCATTTTATTGAAATAACACTTAAGTTGAAGGTGCCTGTTTTTTCCCAAGAGTTTGAAATCATAATCATTTATTATATGTGAGCTATATAGCTAAACTTGAGGCTTGAACAGGTTTGTGGGTGTCAGAGGGTGTAAGAATGTGATTGCAAGACTGAAAAGGACCAGTTCCCTGTGTTTTGATGCTACAGTCCCAAAGCAGACAGACCCTTTCTAAGTAAAGTTTCATGCAGCTTGACAAGAATGATAATTCTTCATTTTTTAATTTTTGCATTTTTCCATTCAAAGTCAAAATATGAAGATGTTACTTGTACCACATTTAGCTGATTAGAACTATATATGATCCCTAATGCACATTATGATAGCCCACAGTTACTCATAACATTAATGTAAGTTAGAGAGATCGGTGCAGATGTAGTGATTTTATTTTTCTTCAGTCTTATGAAAAAGCTAAACTTTGAGAACTGGCTGCAGATATATCTGTGGACAAACTACCAGTCAAAAGGCCGGTGTTTTATATGAAATAGCTGCTGCGACGGCTCAGTGTGATGAATTTTAAATATATAGTGGCACATTTCATAATTTGTACTAAAGTTTGACCCTTGTTCTCACTGGCTGTTGAGAACAAGATGACTCAAAAGAAAATATCACACTGAAGAGTAATTATATTAAATTGTCTTGCTACAGTTGAGTTTTCTAAAGAGTTTCATTACAAACCGCTCAAAGTGATCAGCACCTAAATTAACCAAATCCAGTCTCACTGAGTGTGAGTGTCATGGTTAATATATGGCAGCATAAACAGGTGGATTTGCTACTGAAAATGTATATTTGCAAACTTTACACTTGTGAAGCCAAAGGTCCAGAATTTTCACACGAGAAATTTTCGTCTGGATGATCAACACTGTCGCACGAGTAACTGAAGACTGAAGCGAGGATCATCAATAATGAGCGAACACACAGAACTGCTGATGAAGACCATGTTTGATTTGAGCTTTGGCAGCCAGCCAGTGTGTGACTTGGGAAGTGGATGGACTGACCTTCATGGTAAGTATGGAAGAGAGACAGAAACACGGCTACTTTAACAACAGTTAGTAAGGGGAGAGTGAAATAATACATAATTTACACATTAATTCATTTAAGAATTCATGTAATTTCCATTTTACATACCCTGTACATACAGAATGGTAATAATGAGCTGAATATTACATTTTTATTTTTTGGTGTGGACCTTATTTTGTGCTTATTAAAAATGCTTCTCAAAACCAGAAAATGTGTTCTGTGTTGCACTTTGTCAAGACCTTTCATAATAATATGAAATGTGGTATTTTTGTATGGCCAATGTAGCAAAATACATATTACGTCAAGCTACCTCATAATGCAACATGCCTTTATTAAACTCTGCCGTCAGTCTACCTTATGTATGGAGACTGGAGATGTGCAGACGTGCTTCACTGTTGTATTTGAACAATATAGTATGCTCTTCATTTAAACCCCAAATAGTTTGCTAATCAAGGCACGAGTAAGTCCACACTGTGAGAATGACCACTGTGGCACACGATGTCTTCTGGTTGGTTCTCATCCAGAGCGGTGGTTTTTGAATTCAGCTGGTACGCTGCTGTCCAGTTTACAGATCACCTTGTAAATTGCTTTCTTCCATGACGGATCATGATCCTTTCCCATCGAAATGGCGATGTAAAACTCTCTAAGTGTAATCTCTGCAACCTCCAGGAATCCATCTGGGACCTGTGTATCCACAGGAGAAGATTAAAGACGCTGACATTAAGACATTTAACACACACATTGTTCCTATATCTGTTTGAAATTACAGATTCTCCTTATATTAGAATTAATCAGAATCAGGTCCTGCAAATCAAGTTAAGGTAAGTAATGAGTCAAAACTAAGCAAAGTGATTATGTAACCTCTGTGTAGTTCTCTACTTGCCGACATAACTTTACGCTGAGCTTCGAGCACCGGAGACTCCTATACAGTCATCCCACTGAAATAAAATGGCCTAAAATGTTTAATTTTCTTTATCTTGTTTTATGATGAATGGAAATTGTGAAAATATCCATCTGTGAATTGAGAGATGTACTAGCTAGTCTCTGTCTCTGGTGGATAAACTACTGAACGGTGTCATTTATCAGCTGACAAACAGCTCTGGAAAAAGAGACCACTGCAAAATTGTCTCTTGCTATTTATAGGTGTTTGAGTAAAATGAACATTTTTGTTTATTCTATAAACTACTGACAACATTCTTTTTCAAGTTAAATCAGATTATTGTCCTTTAGAGCTTTATTGTCCTTTAAAGTCAAAATAACAAAAAAAAATGCTGTTTTCAGACCTCAAATAATGCGAAGAAAACAGGTTCATGTTTATTTTGAAATAGTGATGTTGCAACCGAGGAAGAGCCCAGAAATCAATATTTGGTGGAATAACCCTGATTTTCAGTCACATTTCACATAGCTGTTGGGTGATTTAATGCCACTCGTGGCACAAAAATTCGAGCAGCTCGGCTTTGTTTGACAGCTTGGGACCATCCATCTTCCTCTCGACCACATCCCAGAGGCCGTCAGCGGGGTGCCCAGAGACTGGGATGGCCATGACGGGCTCTAAATATGGTGGTCCTCCATCAACACCTTGATTGGCTCGGCCGTGTGGCATGGAGCACTGTGCTGCTGGAAACACCAATCTTCAGAGGAACATTGTCAGAGCAGCAGGAAGCACCGGCCTCTTCCAGGATAACGTTCGTGGATTTATTCACAAAGACAAATATGCCTGATTCCAGCCTTGCTGAAGAACCACAGATCTGACACAGTATGAGACACTGTGTCTTGTAAGGCCTTTTCAGGTGTCTGTCCAACCATTAGAGGAAGAGGTGCTGGGCAAAGCTGAAAGAGGAGATGACCTCGCTCCAGTCCAGTCCATGGTCCAGTCTTTACGGTCTACAAACCTCAGTCTTTGCTTCACCATTGATGCAGTGCTTTTTTATGGCTTTGCTCAGCTTCATCCCTGCCCCTTGGAGCCTGTTTCGTACTGCTGTCGCTGTGCACGTCACCTCATCTGCCATTTGCTATTCCTTTTGTGAGGTCACCTGATGTCACCCTGCAGTTGTTGAGTGCCATTCGATTGAGTTGGCCCTGCTGGTCTGTAGTGTTGTTGTCCCCAATGCCTGCTGATTGGTCTTGTTCTTATGAACCTCCATCTTTGAAGTTTTAAGGACGGACGAAACTTGGCGCTCACTGTGACCCCCTGTCAGTAAAGCCAGAATTGGACCCTTTTTTTTTTTCTTCCCTCAAAACTTTTTTTTAAAACTCATGTGTTATGGTCAATAGTTATTTTTTTAATGGCAATTACGTTTGAGGTGCTACTAGCACTGTTTTTTCCACCCAGCTGGTCCTACTGCAAGATGATTGTGATGACCACAGCAGTGGTTTTTAAGCTTTTAATTGTTAAATAAGATTTAATTCAACATGGCTTTATTTATCTGCTGATTTAGTCTCTGTGGCTGTGTATGCTGCTACAGATAAATGTGAATTAAGCAAATACAGCATATATCATTGTAAATAAGGTAGCAGAATCAGTTAGTCCAAAGGATTTACCTTTAATATTTTGGATATTAAATGTGCTCAAGTTAAAAATGTCAGGTTTGCACAGACTGAATAAAATATCTTGTCTTTAACCTCAGTGCAAACTTTTCCTTTTATCACCACCACCGGTAAACTTCTAAAAACTGTAGAAACATCACAATGTTTGATAAACCAACTGCTCATATTGGTGAGTTTGATGAGAATTGGTCTTATATAGTGTATAGATCATATATAGTGTGAAAATGTGGATTTTACCCACTAACTTATTACTTATTAATTTAATACTAATATTAATTATTATCATTTAATTCAGCTGTATTGATGATATGTTAAAGGTCATATAAACACCATCAAAGGAAGCGTAGGAGGAGTAAATGTTCACCTGCTGAGTTTTTTGTGCCACTAACCATATCCACAGTTACACTGTAATACCTGACATAGAGTTGCCTTGGTTGCGATGTAATGATGCCCCTTATGTTCTCTGCGTGAGCATGTTACTGTCTCCAGCACAGCCATGGCTTAAAATAATGGTAAAAAAAAAAAATGCAAGTGCGTTGTGCAAAAAAAAAAAAAACAGACTTCAGGTCCTATTCTCAAATCACACACCCACATGGAAATTTACAGAGCATTTACTGTTGAGTTGTGCAAACAACTCTCAATCTTGAGACAAAGACAGCAGCCTGTGTTTTCTTTCCATTTAACATGCATGTCTGATTCCAGTTCATGTTCACACACCCAACTTCACTGCCTGTGTGTTCGTGTGTTTAATCTTGAAACCAGACCAGGGTGTGACACTGCAACAGAAACATTTTCATCAAAACGGTTCGACCTGAGATGGACGATGATACTGCTGAGTAGAATCTGAGGTAAAAAGGGAAACCCTGGACTCCATATTCTCTTTAAACCATCTCAGCTGTTTACTTTGGCAAACTTGTAGCCCTTCAGCCCCTCTTATCTGTTGCTCTTGCTGTTTTTTGGCTCACGTCCCTTGAAGCAGAGTTGAAGGTTCAGGTTCAGTAATGTTGCTTATAAAAAATCTTTTGTGTTTTTCTTTTTGAGCCTGATGCAGGGGAAGATGTTACACACCTGTAAAAGTTTGAATGTACCGAGCAAAAGAGGCTGTTCAGGCCTTTTTCGTGGAGGTCAGAAACTGACTCATGACGGACAAGAGTTGATTTTAGAAAAAAAAAAAAAAAAAAACTTACATGAACTATCCATCCCTTTTCTGCAGCTTATCAGGGTTTAGTTTAATCAGTACTTTATTAATTATTGTAATATGCTGCTAGGATCTGTTGAAAAATATGTTACGTAATACTAAATAATGTTAGGCCTTATCATCCCCACTGGTTTTCTATCATACTTTCATTCTTTGGCTGGTATGATTGTGAAACTTGTATTACGTCAAATTCTATGTGAGACTGCAAAGTCTCAAATTAGGCATCATGAACCCTATTTAGACATTTTAAGCTGTGGTAAAGTAAATCCTTCCTAAATGTCCAATAAGATTTTTTGCCTTATTGCACATTTAACCTTTTAACCTTTTTTCCACCAAATATTGATTTCCTTTTTTCAGATTGAACTTGGTGAAGCTTTGGGGGGCAGGTGGTAGGAAATATATCTGTGTATAGTTGTTTGTAAATGAAAAAAACTATGAATAATTAAAAAAATATTGAAGTAGTTATGAAAGTAATACAAGTTGCTATTCTAATGACACAGCTGCCACTGTGTGAATGAATTTGTCCTCATTAGAAGTACAATACTATAATGTACTAAATGGTCCGTAAATACTATTCAGATATAATTCTTAAATGACATCTAGCATAGCCAACAGTCATGTGTTGACACATGCAGGAACTTTTTTTTTTACTTCTGTACTTAGAGTAAATAGCATACATTACTACAGCAGTTCAGTTTACTATCACACATGTATTACAAAATATTAAAACCACGCCGACGTCCTTTTTGTTGATTTATTTTAAAATCTACACCAATCACAGATTAGATGCATTAGATACTGGAGCTGGCAGGTATGAAAAATTATTTCAAGCTTTAAGACTATTGATTAATATAAAGCACGGTACACACACATCCAGGAGGTGTAAATCATGTGTTGGACTGCACATGATCAAAACAAGACTTGAAAAATGAAATCACTGAAAGCAAAATGCATCACAACCAGCTAAGCGACAAATGTGTGTGTGTGCTGCCAGTAAAATATCAGCAGGATTTTGTACATTCAGAGCAATAAGATCTATAGTGTGTGGTGTGAGTTACCTGGAAGTCGTTGGCTTTGTTGTAGTGCATGTTGAGAGCTCTGAAAAGTTCTGATTCTCTGCCCACAGTCAGAGCCCTCTCGTCAGACACTCCCTCCATGAGCGCATGTCGGGCAAACTTCTCCATCTGGATGTAGTAAAACTCCCTGAAGTTACTGAACCACTTGATGAGCTGGGAGGTGATGCAGCGCGTGAACTGAGGACAAATCAGGTAAGTGAGATGGTCAAAGTGCATCTTTTGATACATTTTATGTAGCGAGAAAATGTGTTAAACGGTATACATTTAAAAATATAAAGCAAATGAAATATGAATAAACTGTATTTTTTTATTTTGTGTTGTTTACACCTTTAACATTTTGTCCTTTACAGAAATGCACTAGTTATGTAATATCTGGTCTTATTGCTTGGTTTTAATGTTGTGGACAAATAAAAACCAAAGAGTAATAACTTGTCTGTAACTGATTCTTTATTCTAAAATTCATAACACGTTAAAATCCATGGAAATGTTCGTACTGCTTTTTGATTTAAGATGAAGATTTTCCTCTCAGAAACTGCAAGAAATGTGTCTGCTTAAATGTAAAATACATCAAATTTCTCCAAGATTGCGATGAAGACTATACATCTGCATTTTTTTTTACAGTAAAATAAGTCATTTTTTTATAAATCTAATCTAAAATAGCACAAATGTGTGCAAGAATGGCTCTGGTGCTCAATAATGAGTGTTTTTCTCACCTGCACATCATAGAAACACATCTTCAGTACCAGTGAGCTCGGGTAACGAGTGTAGAAGAACATGAGCTTTGCTTTCTTCAGGTGATTTGTGGTCAGACCCTCCTAAATGCACCAGTGTTCAGGATAAAACACACACATACTAGACAATATGACTTTTTCTTAGTTAATGAAGCTGGAAACATTTTCTCTCCAACAAATCATTACAACTCAGGACAAGTGGAGAGACGGCAATTTTCTTCAAAGTTTGGAAGATCAAAGGGAGTACTTGTTGGATTCAACAAGGTGCAAAGTTGATGAACAGACATTTTACAGCACTACCTGGAGTGCCGACAAGGTTTGTGACACAGGATGAGCTGTTATTTGAACCTCAAATAGACAAAGAATTACTGGTGTCTGAGGGCAGCTGCTTCAGAAGCTACAATAAGGAAAGAAATATCTGACATTTTCAGTGCTGATTGTGACATATAGGCACGAGAAAAGATAAAGGATCAAATATTAGACCACATCAGTATAGAAACTTGTAAAGGATACATTCAGCATGCACAGGTTATTCTTCAGCGGGATATCGGACTCAATCTTGACATGAGGGAGACACATGCTTTGCAGGAGCTTTGGATCCACCAACCCCGTGTGAGTCTGTGGGCTTCTGACAGATCTGGAGTTGACCTTCGATCTCACTTTGACTGAATTCCAGTGTGCATCGAACGTCTCGAACTTCCCCTGAGCAACGTCGGAGCATCCCTCCTGGAGGCATCTGAACATGGCAGTGCTGTGATCCTCATGCAGAGCGGAGTCATGACTGAATGGGCTGGGAGGTTTGGGACGATGGTGAGCTCTTGAGCTCGACTGGAGGATAAACTTGTCGGCTCTCTCCAGTCGAGGCTTTTGCACGACCAGGGACAGGGCTTCGGTTTGAACATCTGGGACTTGCGCCTCTGCCTTCCCACAACACGAAAGTCTCAATTTATCATCTTTACAAACTGATGACTGGAGAGGCATATCGGTGTCTACATGTCCCTCATCATTTGGCGATGTCTGCAGAAGGGGCATGCTCTTGAAGATGGAGTCAACGCTCCTGCTGACAGCTTTGGACAGTTCATACTTTAAAACATCCGCCATCAGCTTTATTCTCTCAGGATTGGATTTGAAGTAGTTCATCAGCTTCACCTTCTTCCATCCTTGATATTTTCTGCTTGAGCTGCTCTCAAACTCACTGTATGCGTCCCTTGGAGATGTTTTAGGAGAATTGTTCCAGGTGGGATATTTCTCCTCCTTACCTCCCTCTCTAGTGTCGGTTGCTCCATCAACATGGTTCAGCCTTGTCCTGAGCTCTCTGAGGTGCTCATGCTGACTGCCAGATCCACTTCTTTCCTGATGTAAAGGCAGTTGTTGATTCCTTTCATTTTCGTCCATGCCGTCTGACTCCTCGTGCTGATTTGTGACATCTGTGCAGTGCATACCGGGAGAGCTGATCATGCCTTTGATGATGTTCTCTACTCTGGCTCGCTTCGCTTGATGGCCACTGTTTAAGCGCCAGTCATGGGGACCACAAGAAGTGGACGCTGGAAGCGGGTGCCTTCTCGTGGATAAATGTCCAGTGTCTCTGGATGGATTGAGCTCCAGCTGGCTGGGACAGATCAAACTGGAACCAGCATCGGCGCCGCTGTAATAAGCCCTCTCTGGAGGCATTTTTATGTTCTCGCTGTCTTTGTTTAAGGTCACAGAAACACCTGGCACAGCATTTGACAGCATGTCAGGTTGAAAAGAGGAGAGGTGCTCAGCCGTGCAGCCGTCAAGGCAAATGTTGCTGGAGGAATACATACCGTTGCTCCAAAGGTCCACACTTGGATTCATGCTCGTTCGGATAAAAAAAAAAGACACTATCAGTAATCATAATGCAGGTGATGTGAGAAATGTCATGCTTCATAGACTTGTCAAAATCACAAAACATGAGTTTTTGCACAATTGTGCTTTGCAAGCAAGTAATAATAAATCAATCAATCAATAAATTAATTAATCAATCAATATCAAACTGCTTTGTTCCAACTTATTTGCTGCAAGTGAACTACAAATATGAAATATGACGCCACAGTTATATTGTCCAGATGAAAGATCATTTTAGATGTGAATTATTGATTTGTTATATTGGCATTTGTATTCAAATATTTTAAGATTTTTTTCTCCTCACTTTTCTGTATCCGTGAAATGTCCTATTTGCATCTTTTTTTTAAGCTTAACTAAATAAAAAAAAAAAAAAAAAAAAAAAGATCTGAATCGATTCAAAGGTTGAGATAAAGACAGTCTAGTTTGACATGACAGAGTAAAATCTGGCGTGTGTAGTTTAGACTATATGGATCGTATCTACATACAGTATCATACAGCCGATAACCCACCTGTTGCCAGTCGAAGATGTCCCGGGGAGGCTGCAGGTCTGAAGCTCGCAGGAGGAGTGAGTCAAATATTTGTACTGGTCTAGAAGAGAGCCCCCCAGACTCCAGGAGGAGTGGTCTAATAAACCGACCTACCCCCTCCCTACCTGCGAATAATAACATTTAATACATTATTTGAACCAGACAGTCCACCACTCACTGTGCCAGATTATACCTACAGTGTGGATGTGCCTGAAATTAATTTGAAAGGCTTTTATAAGTATTGTTTGCAGGTAATGGTACAGTCCTATTACCTTTAAATTAATGTTATCATTTTATCATGTGAAAAAAAATCTATTTTATTTCGCCGTATTCAAACTGTTGGTTGGAGTTCATGGTGTGCAGTATATTGTTTTATCCAGTCCCGGCTCCCGGTGCCCCGGACCCCCCTCCCAGCCGGCCGCAGTGGTTCCTCCCAGTCGGACCCTTCTGCAGTGAACTTCCGCATCGCTCCTTTACCTGCTGTCAGAGGAGGGACGCAGCCGCCAGCCAGCGCGATGTTAGCGAGATCTAGGTGTGCTTACCGGTCACTTGGCCGGTCTCTGTCGTCGGTGAACCAGGTAGGCTGGATGGACTCAGAGACCCGACCGGTGTAGTTAACTCTGATACGGCTTCGCCTGTTTAGACTAGACACCGCTAGCTGTTAGCCAGACGTTAGCTGGTGAAGCAGGGCCTCGCCTTCCACGGACGGACAGACAGACAGACAGACAGACAGACCCGGGGACGGATACTGACTGTGGTTACTCTCTGGTTACTCTGGTTACACTGCTGAACATGGGTTTTAATTCAAAATAAAAGCTGCACTTAGTGTTAGCTTTAGCCCAGCACAGTTAGCTAACAAGCTAAGAAACTATAACCTCTGTGAGCTAACTGATATTACTGTTGTTGTCTGTTACTACACGACAGGCTAATGTTAGCATGATACGGTGCTGTGTGTTTGGAGCTGACCGGACAGAAATAGCTCATGTTATTGTAGACATGCTTGTGCAGTGAGGGGAGAGCATAGCTTTGCCCTCACAAGTTCACATGTCTTCAGATGTCCCTTCTTCGTGGAGGTCATGTTTCCAGTGTTGCCAGTGGATTAGTGCCTGCATAGGGGTTTAAAGTTATGCACAGTTTGTTAGGTAGACTAAGCTAAAAGTCTACCTACCTACAGAAAGATTACAATATTCAGTGTTTGTTTAGAGTCTCAGAAACTGGACGATGGTTATCTTGCAGGCTAGTTTGTGCAGAATTATATTTGTCCACCACATTTATATCAATGAGGGTAGATTAGATGGCAGTTCAACAGCACCACAAACTAGCAGTACATTCATAAAAATGTCTGCACAGTTGAATTTGCACAAAACTGAACATTATAACATTCATGACGGCAGGTGTTATTGCAGTATTAGTACTGTATTTGTTTAACCTGGGTGTACCTAATAAACTGGCAAATGAGTGTGAAAAACTAGAGCTGCTCTCTGACTATTTTCATTGATTAATGAAGTTTAATGATAAGGAAACAGTAAATATTCTGCCTTTTTGCTTTATAACATACTTTTGAGGCACTGATCAAATAGTTGTTATCGATGGGAGGATTTATTATAGTTAATTACTTTCACTGAGCCTAATAACCATTTAAAAATCTTGTGATAGAATCCATGTAGAGTTTTGACTAAGGAAAGTGGAACAGACTTTAAAAGTTAATGCACAGACTGAAGTCAGATTTAAACTAAATATGTTGGTGATTCATCAGCCAGTGTAATCTACCCTCTTCTGGTGTCCCACATCAGTAGGTTGAGGTCAGAGCTCACAAGCGACTTCACCAGACAAACATCAGTGTAAAAGCAAACAGAACTAGACGGGCTTCTTCACCAGAGGCGTCGCCCTCAAAATACCCTCTCACATGACTCATAACATGCAGAAATGCAGCGCAGTTAACCTTACCACAGCTGGTTTTTGCCGGCATTGAAAAATACAGTAGATTATATGAAAGTTCAAGCTATAAATGGTTGCTCAAATGTTATTTTCAATTAAGGAGAACCAAATGATCGTTCATCTGGGATTATTGAATAGTAAAGCATCTCAGAGTGGTTTGTGAAATCCTGTGCATGATGTTGGCGTGCATAAGAAAGTTGGTTAGTAGTTTTGTAAGTTATTAAAATATACTTGCTGAGATCAGTCGTGAACACCGTTTGCTCTTTGTTTCATAACAATGAAGAAAGGTTTCCCCCAGGAAATTTTTTTAATGAAATGGTTTGCCACCTTGATGTTGATGCATTTCATCTCGTGATCTATTTAGTTAGTCGATGATGGCCTAAACAACAGCCACGCTTATTGAATATGTGGCATTTTCTGTGGGGCATAACACATTTGCTGTTTTCCCATAAAGGTTTTTTTATTTTATAAAAGTGTATTAATGTTAGAGCTGAAACAGACCGAACAAGATGTGTGAATCTGTGAAATCAAACT
This sequence comes from Pempheris klunzingeri, assembly GCF_042242105.1. Lineage (NCBI taxonomy): Eukaryota > Metazoa > Chordata > Actinopteri > Acropomatiformes > Pempheridae > Pempheris > Pempheris klunzingeri. Next base: position 10,617,005 of record NC_092029.1, read on the forward strand.
TGCAATAATGGTATTTAAAAGCTGCCAGACTAATATATCAATAGATGCGTTTGACACAGATTTTTCTCTTTTTTTTACTTTTCAGGCCAGTAATGTGCTGGTTCGACAAAGTGTATCAGGTAAGTGGTAACTTTTAAATGAGTAGAGGAGGTCTTAAGTCTGCAGTCTTTATTTTGTCGCTCATGCATGAACAAATGCTGAAAGTGGATCATCCAGAGCAGAATAAGTACTGGTTGTTGAATGGCTGAGATGCCTTAAGACCCCATAAGTGGACTCTCTTTCTCTTCCTTTTTCATCTTTAGGCCTCTCTGTCTGCAGCCATCTAGTTTTCAGGAATTCTCAACCGTAAGTGCACTCTCCCACTCCGTTGTCTGTCCTTGAATGCTGTTCAGTAACCTTTAGGAACTCTTTAACATTTTCTTTCATGTACCATAAAGTGAGTTGTACACCTGAGGGTTGTACTACAAAGCAACATTAGTTGGTTAGCCAGGTATCCTGAGTCTAAACCTGATTTTTTTTAGTGTCTCAATAAAAAAAAAAAACCTGGCTAGATCTGCATGCTAACTTTGGCTGCAAACTTAACCTGGTAAACCTTATACTGTTCAAGCCAATCATGATGCAAACATGTTAGTAATGTCACCGCACACAGGCGTGCAGTCACATTAGCACAAACTACAGCATTGCGGTGTCACCGGAACATTTATGTGTTCAGCTGGTGGTGCTGGTGTCTTTTTTTGAGAAAATATTCAGCGATATTGTGTGAAGGAAGAGTCAAATGACGCGTCAAATTCCTCTTTTATGTGAACATGCACAGAGCCTGAAGCAGAAAGCCTGAGTTTAAGACAGCTAATAACCAGCTTCCTGATACCTGTTATCTCTGACTGCAAGTTAAGGGTTTGTAGAGACGGCTCACTCAAAGAAAGCAGCCTGGCTCTGTAGAAGTTGCTTCGTAGTGCACCTCCCTGTGCATCAAATATTGTTTTAAAGGGGCTTTATGTAGTTTAGAATGAGCATAAACTGATAAAAAAAAACAACAACAAGGAAGTAATTTGTGTATTGATCAGTATCGTAGTGTGTGTTTTAAATGTACTAATTTGGTTTGCATAACTGCATTTAGTTGTAATTGTTTTGTTTTTTTTCTTTACATCTAGATGTGAATTTCCATCATCAGCGAACGTCTTCCACATCAGATACTTCAAGACATCTGCTGTTCACAGTATGAATGACAACAGTTCTCAACATTATGTACTGACACTGCCTCTGCTCTGTGTTAACTTGGAGCACCTGTTTTTGTTTTTGCACAGGGGATGAGGTAGTCACAGTCAAAACTCCTGCGTTTGCAGAATCTGTTTCAGAAGGGGATGTGAGGTGGGAGAAAGGTCGGTATAAATCAACACATCGTATATATTGTCCATATTTCACAGATGTCAGTGTCCCATATTGTATTACCACTGAGCCAAATGTTCACACGCAAATGTTTGTTTTAGCTGTGGGCGATTCAGTGACAGAAGATGAGGTGGTGTGTGAAATTGAGACAGACAAGGTATAAACAAGAACGACCATCAGCCTTAAATGGTCTACAAGATTTTTTTTTTGACAGTATGAGAAAACTTCTGTATTTTGTACATGCAGACCTCAGTACAGGTCCCCGCTCCAGCAGCAGGTGTCATCGAGGAGCTGCTGGTGCCTGACGGAGGGAGGGTAGAAGGAGGGACGCCCCTCTTCAAACTGCGGAAAGGAGGTGTGCTGTAGTTCTGTGTTACACACGCTGCTGAGAGCCTGCTCAGAATGGATAACAAAATAATGATTCAAAAAGTATTGAATTATGACAACACTGAAACATGTTGTGGCAAAATATGCACTTTGTGAATCATTACACTCAAACTACAATTGACCTTCTTTATGTCTGTCTACTCAGCTGTTGCCGCCAAAGCTGCTCCCTCCCCAGCTGCAGAGGCACCAGCTGCAGCTCCTCCACCACCACCACCACCACCGCCGCCGCCACCTCCGGCTTCAGCCCCCACTGCCATGCCTCCAGTGCCCCCAGTGCCACCACAAGCCAAACCTGGTGTGTTTCACTCACTTATTGTTGTGCAGTATGTACCTTAGACACCAGCAGTGTTCTTGGTCCCTAATGTCACATTCTGTCTTTCCCTCTTAATCAAGTCTCTGCTATCAAGCCCACTGCTGCAGCTCCAGCTCCAGCTCCTCCAACAGCAGGAAGCAGAGGAGAAAACAGGGTAACACACATGCTGACGACACACACATTAGTTTCATCCATGTGTTTTGTTTCTTTTATTGCATTAATATTGTAAATAATTAAGATTTGTGGCCAACCTGAGGTTTAAACCACTCTTCTCCTTCTGTCCAGGTGAAGATGAACCGTATGAGGTTGAGGATCGCTCAGAGGCTGAAAGAGGCTCAGAGCACCTGCGCCATGTTGACCACCTTCAACGAGGTGGACATGAGGTGAGCCACAGCAGCTCCTGAACATGATTGTTCAGCTCCAGGACGTGATTTGCACGCCAGTGTCACAATGTGATCAAAAGATGTTTCCTGACTAAACAAATTCTCTAATATGTGTCATTTTTACGTCAGCAACATTCAGGAGATGAGGACAGTCCATAAAGATGCTTTCTTAAAGAAGCACAACATCAAACTGGGTTTTATGTCTGCATTTGTGAAGGCTGCAGCATACGCTCTCACTGACCAACCTGCCGTCAATGCTGGTAAGACGACGCACACTTTCACTGTCACACTTTCAAAAATAAGCAATAGTGTTACTCCCTGTTCTGTAGTGGTCAAAGCTCAATATTCTATTGGTTTAAACTATGTTTGTGTTTCTTTCTTTTCACCAAACTTTATTTCCAAAATCTCTTTACTATAGTTATTGATGATACAACCAAAGAGATCGTCTACAGGGATTACGTAGACATCAGTGTGGCTGTGGCAACTCCAAAGGTATGACTTTTAGCTCTCTAAACTTTATATGTTTTGTATAAAAACTGCTGCTGAATGTAGAATAACTTGTATTTGTATCTGTTTAGGGGCTTGTTGTACCAGTGATCCGTAATGTCGAGACCATGAACTTTACTGGCATTGAGAAAGCCATAAATGCATTGGGAGAAAAGGTAAAAAAAAAAAAGAAATTTAAATCTTTGTGCAGACATCTTAAGGTTTTTTTGTTACTTTGTTGTTGGGTATTTCATTATGATAAGCACTCAGTCACTCACTCACTCATTTGTCATTGGATATTTTGAATAAAATATCGATTTACTTTTATCACATAAATGAGAGAATCATGTGTTGTGCACCACAGGCTCGTAAAAATGAGCTTGCTGTTGAAGATATGGATGGAGGCACCTTCACCATCAGCAACGGTGGCGTGTTCGGCTCCCTGTTTGGCACACCCATCATCAACCCCCCTCAATCCGCCATCCTAGGCATGCATGGCATCTTCAACCGACCTGTGGCCATCAGTGGCAAGGTGAGAAACTTGCATCAGAGTTAAAAACCAAAACAAAGTTATGTAAGAAGAATTACAGCAGAGTCTGAGCTACATGTACCGACAGCCTGGACAGACACTTAAATGGATCTACAGAGTTTCTAAATCTGATGCACTCAGACACAAGTGAACAGTAAAACTGCTCTCTGCTTTGGCAGGTTGAGGTCCGGCCCATGATGTATGTGGCGCTGACATACGACCACCGACTCGTCGACGGCAGAGAAGCGGTCACTTTCCTACGCAAGATCAAAGCTGTGGTGGAAGATCCAAGAGTGTTGCTTCTGGACATGTGATGTTCTGACCAACACATTACTCTCATTTAAAGATAGCTCAGCCGCATACAAAGACCTCCACGTCACAAGAAACGCACAAGTCGCACAAAATCACCTAAGCAACCACTGTTTAACTGTTAAGTACGACTTCAGGGGGACAGTGAGGTTGTGGTCCAACACTCCACATGAAGCTTAAATACATGATAATAACTGTAGAATGTAACTTCACTTCTTTGCAATTATATGTTTATATGTTGAACCTCGGCTAAATCAACAAAACAAAAAGATTGATTACCATCTTTGAGCAGTAATTCTTTGTATGTATGTCAGTTCAGCAGAGACAAGTCACATTCATACAAGTAGGTGTCTTAAAAATTGCCGTACTCGGTTTTAAAATGTTGACTCTCAGATGTGGGGGTCATTATACCCATGTGCTCTTCAGATGGACATTTGATGCAATGGATAAACACTCGCTGCATCCTTGTCACAGTTGTGTTACCATGAAACAAAACAGCTTCTGGCTGAGTGACCTTCTCCCCTGCTCGTTACTTTTTCCACAGCGGGGCCAAGCGGAGCATACTCAGATTAGTTCAAGATGTTTTTAATGTTAACACAGGATTACATGAATTCCTTGGTTTGCTGCGAGGCAACCATGTGGTAAAGCCGGCAGGTCGATCTGATAGGCACATGTTTGGAGGGGTTTCAGTTCAGCTATATTCCTGCTTCCCAGTCATCTATGTCCCTTACTTGTTTGCTTGTTAACCTGTCCTGCTGCTATCAGGCACACTGACCATCAAAAATTTTAAATGTTGATCAAACCTTTGAGCTTTTAGTAAAACAGACGCACATGATTTCAGTGTTCAGCAGCACACACTGTACAAACCTCACACCAGACACTATTTGTTTTATAACATATATACACAGTAAATTGTTACATGGCAATATGTTGGGAGTAATGTTCAAAACGCAAAATATGGCAGCAGGTTTTTATGTTGAGCTCCAATGTGGAGGAGATTTTCATTGTGCTATGCTATATATAAAACACTTGTATCTATTTAAAGAAACGATTTTAAACATTAAACATCTCAAGAGTTTTATGTACTGAAACTTGTCTCGCACATTCACTTACAAACTTTGTACATACTTGGTCTTTTACTATTAGTCCAACAGTGATTTACTAGATTTGAAATAACGGATTAATTTTCCATTAATCAGCAACAATTATAATTATCAGTTAACCCTTTTTAAATTATGTTTCAGGCTGAATTTTCTGGTTCTAGTCCCTCAAATGTGAAGTTTTCCTGTTTTTAATTTGTCTCATATGGACCTAAATTGAATCTCTTTGAGTTTTTAATCATCGTTTGCACAAGACAAGACATTTGTCTATCAGGCTTTGGGAACTTGTGAAGGGGATTTTTTAACTATTTTCTTAAAGTTGTGTACACCAAACGATTGATGGTCCATTCCAACCCTTGTGGTTTATTTAACGCATAAGCTGCTGCTGACTTCACATTTCACCTCTAAGAACGGACTCAGAAATATGACAGCAGCTAAATAAAAGCACACGGCTGAGACAGGCAGCGTCTTCATGTTCGATCTTTGGCTGGAGCATTTTATCTCGTGCCAAATCTATTTTGCTACCGAATTCTCTGCCGCAGATGAATTCTGTGCCAAACACTGATCTTCAAAGCCTCATTACCCGGCTCTTGAGAAGCTCCAGATAATGGGATCATCTCTGACAGAGTCTTAAGGGTTGATCAGCCCTTTCTCCCTCTTCACAAACACAGGCTCAAGTGTGTGCAGCTGTGTATGATACCTCTTCAGTATTTCTGTTTACTTTAATAATCACAGGGGACAATGGGTCCTAATGTACGTCTTTGTTTCTCTGCCAGCACCTACACAAATGTCTGAACAACACTGTTCGGAGGAAAAAAACACAGAATTCATTATAAGACAAAAAACCCAAACATTAGATTACCATGAGAATACTGGGGGTCCTAATGGGCCTGAATACAGCAAACAATGATACAAGAGTTCCTTTAATTTAATTATTTACTTTTATTACCGCTCAAGATTCCATTAGCGCTTTCGAGATCATGTTAATTGGCAGCGTGTGCCAGTGGGTGCATAGATATCTGAAGGGTTTGCTGGCAGGTTTTTGTTTCGTCTTCAAAATTTGGCCAAATCTGTGAATTTCCAATCGGGTTGCTCAATAAGACGTGGGTTTAAAGTCTTTGTGTCCATTCAGATGAAAGATGGCCCATTAGAAATTGGCAGCTAGCTGTTTGTTTTCATTAAGCCACATCAGAGGGATAATTTACCTAAATTATTCTGTTATTTTTTTTCTGTCTTTTAAACAGATAATTATATAAACGTCATTAGGTAAATAACTGTATTTTAGTCCAGTTGGAAAAAGTGTGGTTTGCATTTATGGTGATAATATTATACCTTAATATTATGTTTCATGTTTTTGGCTTTTTAACACTATTCAAATTAATATATAAGCCCTATAAAGTTTTACATGTATTAGATGATTGTGTCTTTTCTATGCATTGGTATCCCCCATGAATCCAGTCGGGGATGAATCAGCTGTTTTAGTTACGTGTCAAAAAACTTTATTTCTGTCTTGACTTCTCTCTAAACAGATATTGGCAAAAAGCATGAAAATGGCGTCATCGGTTCCTGTTAGATAATGTGCAACCAGCAAAGTACCACTTCCCCCGGTCACGGCTCACATTTTACACGTTACTTAAGGTTATGTAGTCTATCATATTACTCAGTGTGACTGAAGTTCACTGAATGCTCACCACAAGGGGCTCCTCCAAATAAGGTGGGTTTATAGGCCAAGGAAGTAAAATTTCTGAATAATCTACAGTAATAAAATAACTGTTGTAGTTGAAGTACTGAAACACTGGCACAGAGCTGAATATGCAGTTTTATCTGTTTTAACCACCTCAGATTCTGAAATAGCATCGACTCGTGCTGTTTTCCACCTGTGTGCTGCATCCTCCGAGTCAGAATTGCTGTATGCTGATACACAAATCAAGACAAGAGGCACAGATTCAGTTTTCTAGTTTATTTTTATGGATAATAATGGTGACAATTGTCTGAATGAATCTTGACAGGCTGCAGAATATCTTGGGACCTCTTTGACTGGCAGCTGCCATCCCTTCCAGACGAATTTCAAATGATGAGGGATTGAATGGCTGTGAACACAAGGTGCTGCCTGGAGGATCCAGGAGACCACATGTACTGGTGATGTGAAGCTCCTCAGAGGTAAAAACAGTGACAAATAAACACATATAACTCAAATGGGATGTTAGTTCAGAAGTGTTCTGCGTCCTGATCACCTACGATGTCACAGTGTCAAGTCGTTTTACTCACGACCCAGTGAGGTGCGTCATGTCATGAATCTTCTCTGTCACTGGAGCCACCAGACAGACTGATAGCATGGTTTGATATCACACCTTGAGACAATTCATCAGCACAGCCTTAATAATCCTACCCTGCAGGGCCAGTATAAGTAATGCTGCTCATGCATATTCACAAGTGTGCCGTTTCCTTTACAGGCCATCTCATTCAAAGCTAACCAGTGTGGCCAAACAACTAGCTTGCATCTGGCCCTATTCTTTCTCTCCTCTCGGTCCTTTGATATGGGTGCCAGCTCTCTTTTTCTTCCTCCTCTTGTTCTGTTTTCATACCAGAAGATTATTTTTGGATGGAGAGAATGAGGCGGAGGACCCTGTGGCCCAGCCGCGGACACAGCTGGCAGCGCCGAGGTGGGTGCAGCTGGTTGGTGTCAGAGGTTCAAGTGGTCACACTGGACAGAATTGGGTTGAGCGAAGAACTACAGTGGAAGGAGAGCGGAGGGGGAGTCACTGGGGTCATAGGAAGCTGTTATTAGGGTGCACAATAGCACCGGGTTTGTGATGTCAGATCCTCCTCGTGTGCATCTCCATGTTTTTCAAAACTGAAATGGTGCTTTAGTGAGATCAGTCTGGAAAAACGGGTTACATACTGAATTTGTAAAGTCGCACTGCTAGCATACAAAGAACAAAAACCAATAGCAGAATAAATTATCTTTTATTTAAAGATGTCTCCTCTGGTACCTCTAATCCTCATCCTAGTGGTCTGTGTGTCTATGACAGCTTGGCGAACTGACTGCAACAAAGACAAACATTTTGGACATCTTCTGCAGTCATTCATAGCTGATTTGGGTAAAATCACCTGGTGAAAGCAGCATTGTGTTACAAAACATTGAAAAAAAAAAACATTGCATGACAAGTGAGCACACTCCATGAAGGCCAAGAACTGCATTTGAAAGCTCCAGGAAAAGCTTGTAAGTGGAACCTGAGTTAAGATTATTTTTTTCAAACTAATGTTTTCCCATTTTACCAGAGTCGTATCCAAAATGTGTGCAGGTTTCAAAACCCAGGCGAATACATCTGAAACGATCAGCGCGGTGGGACTCCACCAGGTTAAGTGGAGAGTTTCCTTGACGTGGTCCTTTAAAACTAATAATTATGGTCCACCACAGATCTCTGCCTATTTCCTTCCTTAAAAGTTACTTTATGAGAAAATGCATGTACTTATTTGTGACAGCATCGTTATAATTGTCCTCCACAGACTAACCTGTAGATTATGGTGGCCGTGCAGCTCTCATCAAACCTCCTGATCAACCACTCAAGCTGTCGCTGATTCAGAGGTACGTCTGCAGCCTGCGTGCACGACAACATCATTTGCTCCAACGCTCCTCAATAAGACAGTTAATATCTGAATACTTCAGCCTAGTGAAATAATCTTCTGTGGTGGATTTGTTGGCCTCATCAGTGACGTGTGTCGGTATGTGACGTTTTCCATGTGGTGTGACAAAGTGTCAGTCTGACCTTTACAGCCCTCCTGAAGGCAGATGTAGAGACCCTCATAGTCCCTTCTTTATCCAGAGACTTGAAGAAGTCCATGATGCTCTCATTTCGCTCTTCAAGGAATTTCTATAAAAGAATCCAGATGTTTTAACATTTAGAAACAGAAGAGTGCGAATTTAGGAGCTTCATGAGCATGAATATTTAATATTTATCACTAGATTTCTCTTCCTTCCTCACCACTGACCTTAAAGATCTGGAGGGCAGACACGTTCCTGGTGACGGAGCTCATGACGCTGTACCGAACATCCAGAGCGGGACGCCTCTGACGGGCTTCCTCCAACAGCTCCACAAAGGCCTCGCACACAAACACTGTCTGCACTCACACACACACATACACAGTTCACGTTCAGAGCAAAGGAGTAGTGCTGCAGGCAGATGTAATAATCACATATTCACATGCAGACAACATTTATATTCATACTTCAGTTCATATTCTGAGGACAAACTAGTTTCTGCTGCACTTACAGAAATATCGATCTCCTCCAATGCTGATTTCATGTTCTTTGTGACTGTTTTTAGCAGCGTCAGAGCTCCGATACTTGTTAGGGGGTTTTGGGACAGCTGAATAAAATACACACACACACACACACACACACACACACACACCAGACTTTACATTTAATTTAAATGAATCAACTTTTTTTAAGAGTGTAACAAGTTTCAAATCACCAATCAAACACAGCATAAATAAAATACCAGCGCTCTAGGAATTCACCCTGTGGTTGACTCACCTTGAGGACCCTCAGGGTGTCGTTGGTGGCCAGGCCCTGGCAGAGCAGGGTCACAGCCTCATCGTCCATACGGTTACCGCTCAGGTCCAGCAGCACCAGCGTTCTGTTCAATTTCAGCGCTTGACCCAGTGACTCGGCCTCGATGTGGCCAAAACCGTTACATGACAGCTGGAGCTGCTGCAGGGTGGAGTTTACCTGAGGACAGGAGAGCATGAGTGATGAACAGTTAAAGATGTTAAAGATGCACTGAAGGCCTGTGATTGAGTGTGGAGCGTTTGTCACCTTCAGCCCAGCACTCAAAGCCATTGCACCTCGCATGCGAAGGTGATTCCAGCTCAGATTTAGGACCTCGATGCCTACATTTGTGGCTTTGAGAAAGGGGGAAGAAATTTAAACTGTCACAATACGTTTGAAACATTAACCCACAATTTATACATTAATTCCATTAAAGTGAAATTAAAATCAGTAAATATTTTCTGTGATAGTTTTGACTTGTGAACTAATGTGGTCACCTACTGCCATGGTGAACACCCACCCAGAGGCTTGAAGCTTGGAGTCTTAGATGCACTTTCAATCTTAACTAACGACTGTACCTAACATCTGGCCCAGGTGTTCTCCTCCTACGTCACAGAACCTGTTGTGACTGAGGTCCAGCTCTTTGACCACATAGTCACCCTGAGAAGAAAGAAAATGCAGGATTGAGGCTCGACACAAATTTAAATATGACAGTTTCTCGGTTCATTTGTTAGGATACAGTCATGAAAATGAAAATGTAGGAGCTCAGTATGCTCTCTTGCCACATGGATTCATCAGTGAACATGTACAAACCTTTAAAGCATCAGCAAAGTATTTAGCAGCAGAATCATCAAAATCATTTCCTAAGGGAAGAAGGGGGAAATTAATGCAGTTACTAATCCAAAAAGAGCTCACTTGTGCTTTTAATTTCCACTATTCTACAGTGATGCGCAGAGGTGGGAGACTTAGACGATCACCTGAGAGTTTGATGGATTGGATGTAGTAATTGTCTGACAGCATTTTGGAGAAGATCTCGGCTCCTTCAAGGTTCAGCTGGTTGTTGGAGAGATTCTGAAATGAAGACATTCAGCAATTTTTGAGAGGGAAAAAAACATTTGTGTATTCCAAAAAATGGGTGTTTTAAAAAGCTATCATTCCTCTTCCTGTTCAGAGCAGACAGATACCACGTTGTACCATTTATAAATAGAATAGTTACTAGACTCTGAATGGTGAAGTTTATTTGAAGCATCTCTATCAGGTAACGTGTCCCCTTTGCCTCAAGTGCGTTGTCCTCCAGCTCAAGGTTCGTGACGACATTGTCATGCTAAAACACCAAAATATTAAAAATACTATTAAATGAATGTCTGATCCCACAGATTTTTTTCTTTAAAGTGAATATCTAGATGAAAAGGATTGAAGATCCCTACCTGCAGAGCGATGGCCAGAGCTTTGGCCCCCAGAGGTCCCACACCATAGTGGTTCAGGTTGAGATTGGCTTCGTCCAAGTGGCGGAGGAAGGAGGAGACGGGAATGACTCCTGCACGCTGACAGGCCTGCAGGTACAGCTCTGCACGGGACAAACTCTGTTTCTGTTTGGTGGCATCTGAAAGGAAGTGGGACAATGCAGAAGAGGTGAGGGTGCTCAAGACTATGCATACATCGTTATTGACCGGTTGTGTAACCTACCGTCTTTTTCCAGATCAGTGTCCCACTCCTCACCGCCGTCACCCTCTTGGCCCTGGGTTGGCTCCTCCCTGTCCTCCATCTGATCCTGGCTCGCCGTGGCCAGGACTGACTGGTTAGACGGCTGCTGCTCCTCCTCTGGCTGTTCCTCGTTGAGATGGAGAGCCACACTGTCCTCCCCACACTGATCCATCGGACCACAAAACCCAGAGAGCCTCACCTGGATCTGCACTACACACCTGAGGAGGAGGGAGGTGAGGCTGACTCTTACTCAGAGTTCTCTGTAGCAGTGGGAGCCAAAATACTACACACCAATGTCAAACCTGAGTACTGCACTTAAATCCAAATATGAATAACTGGCACTTTACCTTATGCTTCCCCTCCATTATTTTACCTTTTACTCCACTTCATTTATTTTATAACTTGTTTACTTGTTACTTTGCAGAATTAGTTTAATAAAACACATAAATTACGATGCAGTAAAAGAGATAATGTAAAATCTGAATCACCCTCAGGAGAGAATGAAGGAAGCAAAGGGTGGATAAACTTAGCTGCACATTTAACCACCAGCTTCAACATGAAGGTGATGTAAGCTACACCTTAATACCTTAATGATAATAACACAATTTAAACTAAGGCGGTCCATTCTGTGTAATGACTACTTTTGGTACTTTTAAAGTCTATTTTGATGCCAAAATTACTTCATTAATGCTCCAGTTGTTTTTGCTAACGTTAGCATACATGCTAAAATATTTTATGCTAAATATAACCATTAAACTGGACCAAAATAAAATTAATTATTCCGTATTAAAATAAAACAGTCACTGTTTCTGTTTAACAACCTGTAAAATGTCCTGTATCGTTCAGAGAAGAGAAAAAACAGCCTACCTGAGCAAGTTTAGTCACTTTCTGATGAAAAACGATGAAGGTTTTAACTGCAGGAAAACCAACGGTTCATGAAGTTCAATCCGGTTGGTGATTAAAAAAAAAAAAAAAGAAAAAGAAAAATGATGATAAAAGATAAAAGCTGATTATAAAAATAAGAGAGAGAAAAATGTATGGCAAATCTATCCATGTCCGTCTGTCTTTACACGTCGCCAGTATTATTTAGTTATAAAATAATCGTGTCAAGTAGAAATGATTTATCCTGCAGTTCATGAAAGAGTCCACTAGGTGGCGCTGCTGACCGCAGTCTGAGTGCAGGCTCATGAACAGGCTACTGAACAACAGAGCAGCTCAGAAAACTCTACAACTAACTTCCGTTTTTAGTCAGTCAGAGGTAATAATGCAGCTCCACTGTCTGTAGCATCACTGTGTTATTATTCAGTCAGTGTGAGGAGCATTCATGCAGAAGTGTTGCTACAATTCAGTGTTTTTGCTCATCTTAACCTCAGAGCGCTCATTTGTTTGGCTCTTTATGAGGTAGGAAGAGGTTTAATGCACTGACCATGTTGTTATTTATTTACATGACTCATATCTATAGTGAGTTTTTCCTGCTGTCCAAAATGTAGTGATGAGGTTCTGTTGTTCCTCCTTCAGCATCAATTCAACTAGTCTTGTAATTATATAATAATTATAATTGTTATATAACAAACAATGCTACAACTTGTTCTTTAAAGTACTTAAGAAGGTGAAATAAAACTCAATCACTATTCACTTATAACAATTAGTGCAAGGCCTTTCTTTAAAATGGTAAAGTTTGTTAAAACACAGTCAGCAGCTTTCTGCTCAGTCTGCATATTGGAGATATTTCTCCCGCTGAGCCCTAAACAAAGGGAGCTGCAATAATCAAGCATGAATGACCTTTTCAGAGCTTTGCAAATGAAAGTAAAGCCCTGACTTTGGCAATGTGCCTCAGCGGAAGAAAACATGATTGCACAACTTCTGTCACTTGATAAGTTCTGGTGTCACAACTGGGAGCACTAAAGATAATGTGAGATTTTGCAGATCTGATGGAGTTTAAAAAAAGCAGACTTTCTTTCCTGTAGTTAGAAAATAAAATTTAATCTATTCAGGGTACCAGAGTCATACATAGCAGATACAGGTCCAGAACAGACATTGAAATACTGCTCAGCTGAAAAGATTTCTGCTTGTTTTCACAGCTGTTTGACAGCGCAACATGACGGGACACAGACCAGAAAGACTGAAAAGACAAAAATCACATCAAGTGATTAACAAGCATTTCATATATGTTTACGTATACAAAGCAGTATAAAACAAGTACAATAATGGACAGACAACAAGTCCAAAAAAAACAAGGGTGTAAACATTTTGTGTATATGTGCTTTTCATGACGCCAGCGTCACCACAAATCGGATCAACCGGTAACTGCCATCGTCGAGGCAGAGTATAGAAATTAACATTACAAAAAAACAACTCTACTCCGTCTGGTGTACTTGTATTGAGTATTGTGTACTAAAAACTCTACACCGGTATATTTTGGCTAGCATACAAAAGGAAAACTGCAGACCTCTAAGCCTCTGTGAGCCTCTGCATTGAAACAATGCCACACAATCTATGCAGGGCTTTTGTAACAGAGCACCATATTGATATTAGTGTGTTTCCTCGGCGTTGTTTCCAGTCGTACTCTACTGTTTCCATTGGTCCCTTTATGTAGAGATGGTTGAAGTAACAACTAGGCACAGTGGGTGTCAACGACAACACTTAATGCGGAGATGAAACTGGGCATTTCCAGTCTTCGGATGGACAGAGCCAGCTCATGTAGCAGTACTAAAGAAGCCCTACGACCTCGGGTCTCTGGGCAGAGTCTGCAAAAGTCTTCAGCTCGGAGCTCAAGTGCTTGTTGAGAAATGTATTGCCAGTTAGGTTTTTAATTTAAATGGCTGCCAGTTTGGGCTTCGGGGACTCGGACTCCCTGGTCTTCTGGTTTCACTTGTCCTCGGTGGAGAGCTGCTCCAGCAGGGGGTTGACCTCGCCCTCGGGTGTTTTGACGCTGTCGGTCCTCACGATGCAGGTGGGCCGGTGGAGATTGAGCATCACCATTAGCTGCTGTCTCTCCAGGCGGAGCTCCTCGATCTGGGCCTTCAGATCGGAGTTCACCATCTCCAGACGCTCCGATTCCTGGACAGAGATGTTGAATTAGAAACTACTGGACAAATACATTGTTCTGTGTACTTCAGAGCTGGTAAGCTTTTGCCAAATCACTTTAGAAAAATGATCTGAGATCCATGATTTTAACTTGTGCAGGTGCAGTTTAAACCAGACTTGTATTAGCCTGATCACAGGAGCTCTGAGATTGATGCTAGAGTCATCCACTGTTCAGGTTAACTGAAGTCAGGCTACCCCCCCCCCTCTCCCCGGTGCTGTGTCATGAACTCACCCTTTGGAGGAAGTCAGTCCGTTCCTTCTTCTTGTTTCGGCATCGCGCTGCTGCTACTTTGTTTTTCTCTCGTCTCCGTTTCCTCCTTTCCTCATCTTCATCCATCTCCACACAGAAACACAATGTCACCGTTAATAATGGAAACAAGCATTATTTGACCATTTTATTAACTTTAACTATTAACTAAATAACAGTCATCACCTAGATGAAAAAAATAAATGATATGCCACCTCTACAGTAATTCTTGTTCAGTTTCTCATGCCCTCATACTGTATATATGCGTGTACTTCTCACTGTAAGCACAGCTCAGTCCAACTACTGACAATAATAATACGTTTTATAGTTTAACAGCTCTTTTTCATGTTCTTTCCATCACTTCAGACTATGAACATAAATGTGAATGACCTGCACGTGATACTGAAATTGAAATTAAATTTAGTTCATTACTTACAAATGTCAGCTGGAAAGTGATGTAATTTTCTAATACAAAGCTAAAACCTGCCGTGACAGAAGGCTTCCAATCATCCTGAACCTAAAACCTCCTTGTTCCTACCCTCTGACTATATTTCCATCTTTCACACACTATATCTCTGCACTATTTCCCCCGTCTCTCCTCTCCTCTCCTCCTCCTCACCTCGGTCTTGATGGCCAGTGGCCTCTTCCCCAGCCTCCCCAGGAAATGCAGTGGAGACAGCATGGAGCCCAGCTGCCGGAAGTCGGCCAGCTTGAGCTGGTCAGTGAGTGTGGTGGCCGAGATGCCCGCCAGCGGGCCCAGGCAGGGCAGGGATCCTGCTGCCAGCGAAGGGTCAGGTATCTGTCCCGGCATCATGTCCGACCCGGCCACCACCGCCGCTGTGGGGACACAGAGAGGGAACAATTGGGTTAAAACGGAGCAAAGCAAAGTGTGCACACACACACCTTTTAAATAAATACTCGTATTTTACTCCTTAAATTCACATTAAAAGCAAATGTATGCCTAAAACAACACCTTGTAATCACTGTTTGGTGTTCATGCTGAAAAGCTTATACACTTGAATGTTATTGTGTGAGCAAAATGTGCTGAACTTAATGGCATCGTTCTGTACAGATCGTACTTTTCATTCTTCTCTAGTGCTAACAGGAGCCACACATTTACACCCGTCTTTCATTATCATAGTGCAGCCATCAGACGGCATCTTTTATGTTTATTGTGATCTTATAGCCTTGGCATTCTACCCCCTAAAAAGATTAATTTAACGTAGTCTGTTCTTGCCATCAAACATCTTTCTAAATACAGGTTGCTGTTTCCAAGAATGCATTCAAACGTTGACAGCTTTGACAGCTGTGTTATCTTCTTAGTCAGCAGCCAAAGAAAAAAAAAACAAACTTCACGCTGTCAGCAGCTACACACTCATCTCTGTAGTTTCACATGCAAAGGGAAGCCATGACACCCTTCGCCATGATCACATAAACCCAGGGCTGTCTTCCTCACTCGCCTGTGTGATCATTTGCAGAGTGTTTTTTCATTTTGAGTGTTCGTTTGGTTGTTAAAGGCGATTCAAAGTGTATCAAAAGCCATCACGTCAAAACAGAGCTGGTAACACTCATGCGTTCCACTGCCACCCTCTTTCAATGATTTGAGGTAGTTTGGAGGGGTTGACCACAGCACTTTTTCATGTAATCAGGGAGGAATGAGGGGCAGGGAGGAGAAAAGGGAGAACTTGTGCAGGCCTAAAGGAAGTGGCTGAAGAATTAAGACGTCTCTCTAATTACTGTAAGACCAAGAGTTGGAAAACTTCTGATGGCCAAATAAAAAACAAATGTTGCAGATGGGAACAGTGTAACATGAGCCGCCTGTACCCTGCCCATCCCTGTAATCTTTGAGGAGAGGCAGGGAGTGAATTTTAGAAAAGTCTGACAAGAAATTGTTTCTATTATTGTACATTATATAAATAGAAAATAAATACTGAAATAAAAAAAATGTCCAGGGGGTGAAAAATGGCTAATAGAGGCAAAGACTCAGCTGCCAATTCAAATTTTCTGCTGATGAAATTTTACACCAAACAGCAACAGAATCTCTATGTGGATCATGTTTGTTTTTGACGAAAACCCCCGGACGACTGATCCAACTGAACAACTGACACCTCAATAACTTTGGCACGCTGAGAAAATGTCAGCTAGGGTTACCCGCCAAACCCAACGCTACGAGTTGAGTTCTAAAAAGATTGATGATATCAGCGTGACTTCTACATTAGCAGCTTAATTCACATTTGCCTCCTGAGTGTTCGGCCGAAGCCAAACCTCTGCAGGTTGGGCACAAGTTGAACAAAGCCCCTCTCATATGGAACCAACAAAGAAGCGTATTGTAAGGTGCTGCACAAACAGCTGACTTTGCTGGTGGGTGACGAGCTGACAGGCAGACTGTATTGTAAGTTAAACCAAGTTTTTCTTTCTTCGCTACTTTTTTTTTTGCGGGGCTGAAAGACGTGCTGTATTACAAAAGCCTTAGAGGAGGTGATAAAAAAACAAGGTTATGTAACTCTATTCTAATGTACTCCACCCTGCTTTTGGGCTGGTCTCAAAGTGTTTTTACAGTTGGACTGAAGTTTACAATCGAGCACTGTGGAAACCGAATCAGCTTTTAGCAAGAGCAAATCAATTCTGAAGTGTTGCTCGTCTGCTAAATGATTTAGACTGAGAGATAACTCTGTCACGTAGCGCCTCAGTAAACAATGACAGTGAGTAGCAGGTATGATGTGAAACAAATTCAGCTTAAAGTTGTACAGAGATTACTGCATATAGCATCTAAAACGCCTGCATTACCTAAAACGTGAGGTATTGCAGTACTAGTACTAGTAGTAGTATCGAGTCCTTCAGCTTGTCTCCACACTACGTTTGGCCTGTTCCTTACCACCTTCAGTCTTCATGATTTATTCACTCCAAGGACAAGTTGGTGTGTGGAGCCAGTGTCCAATGAGCCATTTTATTATTTAAATCCTGACTGCCCCCTCCCTCTCCTCCCTCCCTCTCACCCACCGTATGTATACTCCCATTTACACTGCACTTGGCAGTAGCCTGTTGTTTTTGCTGGAAAGGAAAAGAACAAGACAGCCCTGGTGAAAAATCTCTCAGACAAAATTCCCTCTCTCTCTCAAACTCCCGGGAGAAGAGGAGGAATGGAAGGTGCCGAGGCCTTCACTCTCTGCAGAGACTTTGTCTAAGAACAAGGCAAACCATATGGCAGCTAATCCAGGGGTGAGAGAGAGAGAGAGAGAGAGAGTCATTCAAACAATAGTCTAAACTGGTGACTGAACCACAGCTTTTACTACTAAAGTCTTTGACAGAGCAGTGAACTCCGTAACATTACAAGGACATTGAAAACATGTGCTATTATCTATAAACCATGAAATTCTCATCTGCTCTGAAGTGTTTCTCTGCTTCTGCACATCTGTATGTTTTACTGAATCCATTCAGAAATCAGGGGAAACACGAGCAGAAAGCCCCCGACACGTGACTAAAGAGTATGCCATGTTTTTTGTTTTTTTTCTTACACTGCTCATTGCCAACCAGTAACTTTGCTGGAATTCAAAAGATGCAATCCAAACTAACCCCTGGGCTGAGGGAGCAGCCACAGGAACTGAAGCGCCTATTAGGAATGACTGAGCAAATCGCTTTCAGAGCCAAAATGGAGTCCAATATCCACGTTGGCCAGACAGTCAGGACCGGGGTACAGACTCAGATTAGGCTCCATCCTGGACAAACAGTTTTTCAATAGAAATCGACACTGAAAAAATAATTCAATTCAGGAATAATCATATTTTATGTCTGTTAGGCTGGCTCATATTCGGTACATTGTAATGAAACCCTGCTCAGTCAGACATATTGCAAGGAAAGCCCCCATTCCTCGCAATGACTTGTTGAAGCATGCAGCTGAAGCCAGACCTCGCCACACACACACACACACACACACACAGACTACATAAACCCAATATGTGTCTGAGTGACATCAGATCACACAAATCAAACCTCCACAGAGGTAGTTTTGCCAGCGGCCTCCAAAACAAAGGTGAAATGATGTCTGAAGTGAGCTGCCTATCAATTATGAGACATAAAAGTGAGCTACACACCACTCCAGACAATTTATGGCACTGTTGTAAACTCAAACGCGTAACAGACTTTTTGAGTTTATTGTGGCTTTTATGTTGAGTAGAAAGTTTTGTTTTATGTTTGATTTGTTCCGTCTCTTTCAACCTGGCCCACAAGTGTTTTAAAATCCCCCTCGCAAATTTCAACACCCCATCAAGCCTTGAGACATGAAACCCAGAAGAAGTCTCATCTGTACAACACAGGGAAAGTTTGCTGATGCACGTCTGAATTACACTCAAAACGCATGACTCAAAGTGAGTTTTGCATTTGTCAAAAGAGGGGTATTTTTCCTCTCTTTTTTTACTGTCAGCAGCAGACTGCAGTCGAGGATTAGTGGTCAGCGTTTGATGATGCAACGCCGTTACTGTGCTTTTGCAGTCAAGCAGAAAAGCCAGTGCCACAGCTTTTAGGCCCACACTAGCCTCAGACAAAGACACCTACACAGCCCGGCACCGCTGCCTCTCAGGGCTGACTGCGGAGGAGACGAGCTGAAGCCAAGGGCGGGGAGCGGAAATGTCATGTATTAGTTATGAAATATAGGACCGTACCCAAACGCAGATTCTGGCTAAAGCCCAAAACTAATCCGGCTGCATGTGAGCCGTAGATAGCTGGAGGTGTGTGAGGAGAGCGTGCACATGAGGGCTCCTATGTGAGAATGTGCAGGCGGTCAGTGTGTCCTATATACATTTACAGTCTGCTGGCTTCTCTGCTCACATACTCTGACTTCAGCTCCACCAAATGTGTCCATTTCCTGAGTCATTCCTGAGAGCAATTAGCAGTGCTGAGGAATTCAGCTCCTTACCAATAGCCAGCGGCACGACTGGAGGCCCTATTATCCTCATCCCCTATAGAGACTGTGAAGGACAGGGACGGGGGGGTTACACGGGGTGTTCAAAAGGTACTCATTACCTTAACATACTGTTGCTTTTTAAACAGGAGCCCACTAACGGCTAACCTGTACCAGTGCAGTAAATTTGGGGACTGAAAACAGCAGTTAAAAAGTATTTCTCTTTTTATGCCTTGCCAGACAACTCAATTTTAAAATCGCTGGATTACAGGAAAGACATGCACGCTTTCCAAGATACTTTTTGCTCGCTTTTTGTCAACGTACTTTATTAAAGTCTAATTTTGGACTAATAAGGCATTCTGCGGCCCACACACCAGCATCTTGCAAAACTCTTGCGAGCAGCTTCAGCAGCTCTAACGCTACATGAGCACTGAAAATGAACAATGAGTGCAAATGCTCGGGCCAAGGCACGCTCTCTCCGTCTCTGGCCAAGGTCTCAGCCATCATCATTACCGTCTGCATTCAGTCAGGCTGTGTGTTGAGTTACAGCCTTTCGCAATCCTCTGAGGAAACCAGGGAATTTGGCACCGACTTTCCTCGAGGACAGGACAGTCCAAATATACAGTATCGACATTCCTCCAACCCCTCATTATATTTTCATTGGACGGACAAGACACGAGGAGGGAAGAGACGCGGTAATAATGGCTGTTGTTCTGATCATGCTGCGGTCACCTCTGGCCATTAAACTCAAGGGTGACTATGTGTGGGAGTGGAAGTTATTATCACAGAAGAACATAGGGTCTCTTCTCATCTCAGTTTCAATTTCTCATCACTTATTCTGCCGCTTTTATGGGCTAAATAGCTGCCACAGATAAAGCGAACCATTCAAATTCCTCTTGTGAAGATGACTAAACATTCCCAGCAATTCAACGCAATTATGAACATTTAACCTCGCAGTATGATGAGACTCTCGGCTACAGCAGTAATGAGCGAGCTTAAATTCCCCTCACAATTACAGTTTGGATGTCTCGGCAGTGAGCTCAGTTCAGTGCATGCAGAGGTTATCTTTTGTTCACAATGAAATTACACAACGGAGCAGGAAGTTGTACTAACTATCGCATTTTATTGTAGCCTTCAGTCTGGGAATGAAAACATTTTCAGGCAAATTGAAACACAAAGCACCTGCAGATATGCACAAGGCGAGAGCACTGTGGCTGCCTTCATTCAAGTATTACGATGTGATCATTGGCTGGATTCCTGCTTGGCCTGCTTCATGCCATTCAAACAGTCACACATCTATATTCCACGTCTGGGTGGTCCTAGTTGAATTATTATAAGGCTACTATTTTTCCTCCACATTGTAAGTCAGGATTAGACTTTGCATGGCACAGCGCTTTGGCTTGGCTCAGACATGGATTAAATGAATCAAAACACAAAATGCAAACAAAAGCCATTTCAGATGTATGGAGTTCACGTCCATGACAAATCCAAGACAAGTTATGTGCAATCCCTGACAATAAGAGATTGGCCAACCAGGTCCAGAAAATCAGATTTAATGCCATCTGTTGAGGCAATCACCATTGTTGTGTAACGTGGTTGTCACTTTAACGCCGTTTCATACTTTGTCCTCTGATATTTCCTCATCTGCCCCACGTCAAGCAGACGCCTGCTCTGATTAAACAAGCACTCATGTCTGAACTGTACTATGTGTTCAAGCCTTTTGTTGCTCCTGAAGGCGGTGAGCTACAGGTCAATGTTTAGGTCGACATCTAGCGACGGGACTTTTGTGCTGGCTTCAAGTCCAAAAGAAACTCAGGGAATCTGGAAATCATAACTCTGTAAAGGCTATTTTAAAAAGAGCTTTGACTGTGCTCTACTAAAAAAAAAATTACTGGCTTCAATGCCTTTTCTCTCAGTTATACCTTTGGACATTTGGGTGTTTGCTTCCACAGTGAACATCTAGTCTGTCCTGACACACTGTTTTTACAAACCATGTGGAAAGGCTTATGGGGGAGTACAATGTGATACTGATAATGTGATACGTGCAGCAGTGAATAGCTGCTCCCCAGCATTAGTATTAGTATCACTGAGCCTAGCTGTTGCATAGTTGGCTCGCTCGCCTGCAATGCGTCTGCTGTCTATTCAGTGTACTGGGGTGCAGCTTGGCAATTCCAGCTCTCCAGAGACACACTGGAAGGCATTTCTACTTAAAATAAACCCTGTGCGCCCACGTCCAGCCTCTCAGCCCTGTCGGCCCTGCGCTGCTTGTCGGCTCGCCAGCCCTTCCCCATTAATCCACTGCAGCGTTCCATTTATGCAGAAACCATCCTACGGATGTGCCTGGGCAGGCGCTGGGGCATTTAAACCCTCAGCAACACACGCTTGATCACTTAGACGCACGCAAACACACATAACGACACAAAGGAAGCACGTATAGAAACGACACACAAATACTTTCCCCTGCATGGCATGTAGTTGTAGGAGAAAGCACTGCACCAGTTGAAGAACATGCACTCGCTGTATAGGAAAACATTGAACCTGCGAACTTGCAAGTCACACATCCACACACATGCACACGATCCACCCCATCCATCATATTTCTAATTCCATGATTGGCCTTTAACCTTCAGGCCAACAGGGGCAGATAACTAAAGCTACCTCTGGCCCCGATAGAGTTACTGTTACAGAGGAAAGTGTAAATCTCAGACCCTGCTGTGGACAACAAGATAATATTTACCGACTTGTTGCAACAGCACAGGGAAAACAAAGAACTGCTGTGGTGAGTGAGGGGAAGTGAAATATTGGAGTATGTTTAACAGGCAGTGTGCAAATTAACATGCGTGGCCTGCACACACACAAATGTATTAAGTGTTTCCCTTATCCACAGCACAGTGCACTGTGATGGGCCAAAGCAAAGATTTTAAATATGGGCCAATCTGAGCACACATTCTCGGCTCTCGGCTCACATGCGGCCAAAACCCCTTCACACTTCATTTAAATCACTCATGTTTCAAGGTGAGCTAGCTATGCCAAGAAGAAGTTTAGTGCAGCACAAGGTGATACCCCAGAGAGCATCCTAGGGAGATCTGATCCAAAACTGTTTTCAATACATGATACTTACTCAGAGAAAACTTGTCAGTCGTCTTCTGTCAATGATGCAACTGTGTTTGGACGCTGTAGAAACGTAAAGAGACACTTATTACCAATCATAGTAGAGGTTTTAGTATTGTTAGGAGAGCTGAAATGATTAGACTGATCAACAGAAACTTAACCAAAAACATTGTACCAAGCAAAAGTGCACACACATTCTTGGTTCCCGTTTCTCAATTGAGGATTTCCTTATTAGGTCACTCTTTATTGGTTGTATTAATATATATATATACAAAGGTATAATATATATATATATATATATATATAAGGATATAAGGTTTATCTGTCACAACAAACTATTTGAAGACGTCACATTGAGCTCTGGAAAATTGTAATAGGCAGTTTTTAGTTTGATTGATGGATACATTCATTGATAATAAAAAAAATAATAATCATTGGTTGCAGCTTTGGTTTCTCCCTCCATAGCAACAGAGAAACACTGTTATCTTCCAGTCATTATGCAAATCTGGTATTCTTGGCTTGTTATGCATCTTGCAGTTGCATGCAAAGTGTTGACTCTCATGTACTAGTAGTGAAAGTAGTTATTAAAGAGTTGAACGAACCTGCCGATTTTAATGTTACAACAGTCTGAACAGGTGGCCTGACTGTAGCAGTAATCAAATTTAATTCACATGTTTCTGTAATGTAAAATTATAAAAGCTGACGGACTCAGTGTGGTTTGGTGCATCAGGCTAGCTTAGCTAGCAGCTACTTTGAAAACCCACAGCGTGTGGCAAGGATAGCGTTACATAACTGTCTTCACCAGGCTAACTGACACTTCTCCTGTTTAGCAACACTGAAATCAAGACTCCTGAGATGAAAATACTTTCAGTCCGACACTAGCTGGTGTGTAATGAAGCTAACAGGTCTGTAAATAACGGGCTGTAAAGCCACGGTTGCTAACAACAGTAGTAACAACAGCGGATTTAACGGTTGTGGCAGCAAGAAACTGACGTCTGTGGGAAGAGCACGGAAAACTTTAAAACTAGTAAAACTACTTCTGACTTTTTACAGCAATTAAGTGACAATACACCCTCGCATAATGGCATTAACGGACACAGATGCCGCTCAAAAGCTCACACAACGAACAAAATCCAGTGTTGAGTCTCCACAACGTGGTGAGAAAAGTGTAAAGAAAATATGCGACAAATGTCGAGTCTTTGCCGCAATTTAGCCAACAGGCTCCACAAAAACAACGAGAGCAGGAAACGATGGCAGCACAGCTCGACGGATCGGACACAGACTTACCTGGTGTGCGTCCAAAATCCGCAGTGATAACGGGACGGAGCGGGAGTCAGGAGTCGGGATGTGGGTTTTGGGACTAGCTGGAGTCGTTGCATCAGCCCGTTTAAGTACTGGTCCTGTCTGAGAGCGCTCAGGAATGCGGAAGTGCTCCCCTGTACGTAAGCATGGATGAAAATACAGTGAGAGGAGGGCCGGAGACACAGAGGTTTGTTTGCTCCACCCCTAGCAACCAAAAACACACACTCACAGGCGGGAGGAGAGGAAAGTTTCAGACAGAGAGAGAGATCAGGGCTGAAACACACACCTCAAGCTATAAACTAGTCAGTGCAGCATGTTATGGCTATAAACACACACACACACACACTCACTCTCTTCGCTGCAGGCGTTTTATTATTTAATATTGAGGCGATGCTTAAAATACATCAGTGCAAGTGGTAACTTAGTTATAACCTATAATACAGTGTGGTAGTGGAGGTCTGACAGGTGTGTCAGTAGGTGCCAAGAGATTTGAACACATTTGGAGGACTTTTATTGGAGCACTATCTCAACCATCTGGGCTTCTGACCCCTTAATAAACAGATGTGACCCCTCCTCACATGTAATGGCTTTAATGTGGACATGATATGTGAGTAGTAGTAGACCTGAGAGTGACTTTGTTTCATTTGAAGGATATTTGGAGGTCTGGAAGGTCCAAGTATTTTAGAGAATGAGATGCAAGAACAAAAAAAAAATGAATACTTCAATTTAACAAAAAATCATTCTTTGTCATATATCATCTTGTGACCCCTCAAATGTATCTTATGATCTCTTTTCAGGGTCTCAACCCCCATGTTGAGATCTTCTGGTGTGGACTATTCAGGCTGGGAGACTTCACCCTGCAGCACACGCTGTTATTTGTTGTCTTTAGTACAGTTAAATTACATTTAAATCCCACAGAACGGACTGCTTGTGATTGTGTAAGCGAATGGGAAGGATGTGGCTTAGTTCCTGATTACTTTCAGAGGACGTTTAACATGTTAAACATGTCTTGTGAAATCCAAGAATAAGTACTCTTATACTGGCCTTTAAGGCTCTTCAGCGAGGAATCGAGTGTGTCAACATCAATGTGCGTTTCCTGACATCAAAGTGCTCTTTTAAGTACTGAAATAAGACTTGCAGCCTAGAAGCGACAAAAATAAACACATTTAACAGCAAACGTGTAGCTCCAAATCAAACATTTAGTGTGTAAATGTCCTTGTGACGACGTGTTATGGTCTTATTTTCCAATAAAGAGAAGAATCATCTCCCCTGCCAAAGTCATTTGGCTTTCAAAGCTGCAATCAGATGCTTGTGCAGATTTACTCCCAGTGTGGCTTTTAAATACGTTTATAAGACTTTTCTCAGGCAAATTCACAGAGGGCTGAAATCGTATTGTTTCAGGTGTTGGAGGAAGTTTGATGCTCATTCAGTAAGTCTTTCAGGATGTTTGCACATGTTGCTTTAGCTGCTTTGAAACCCATTTTTATTTTCTTTAAGCTTTCCTGCAGAAATATGTGACTTGATTCATAACAGATAATAACTACAACACACATGTGCAAAGTATTTCTGATGGACGTACCCGAAAGTTCCAGAAAAACTTCATCTGAACGCCTCCTCCTGCTGCTTCCCTCTAGTGTGGACAGTTGTTACTACATTGGACACTGGACTTTTAGAACTGGCTGTTTAAAGCACAGTGGAGACGTGAAGTTATGCTCTTAAAGGACTGAAAACAACCCTTAGCAATGAAATTCTGAATCATTTTTTGCTTCTTATTTAATTTTGATTTAGATTTTTAACAGTGTGTGTGACCAGAAGACATTGTATGATTTTGATAAAGCCATTAAAAATAATGCCAAAATGTACACCATGCTCAAGACACCACTGAGCTGCAGTATAATATCCAAAAAAAAGAAAATTATGGGGGTGTTATCCTCAAATTGCAATAAAATAGTGTGCTTTGGTGCCATTATAGTCAAGTAGAACAGCCCATTCACATGTGCACCTTTTATTATATCTCAGGTTTTTATCATTATCATTATCTGAGGCTCAGTTGGGTTTAACACAATGCCGTCTCAACTATTCCACCTCCAACAAGCAGCTGAGTTATTAGAGGCTCACCAAAATACCCCACTCCGTTCCTTTTTTTAGCTTCTAATTTGGTTCTGCTGTGATTTATGTCTCGCATCTGAGGGGAGGTCGGAGGAGGGGTGGTGGTGGTGGGGGGGTTGTGCGTCATAGTCGCTCCTAACATAGATGACAAATTTTAGGGGAGGCATTTGGGGTTAATAAAGCAGAACTGAACCAACAAGCAGACAGGTTTCATAAAACAGGAGGGTCCTGGACATCTCCGGTTGAGACAATTCAGAGGTTTTCCCTTCGCAGGTATAGAGTTACAGCTGAATTCCTCGGTGCCTGCAGGAAGGCAGCCAGAGATGTCACTCAGTACATGAACACACATGGTGCAGACCCATTTGGCACTTTAAGCCTTTAAGAGGGAACTGTCCCTGCCAAGAACAATAAGCCTTGATAATGACACTCTGAAAAAATATACCAGTCTGAATATGCAGACCAAGTATGCAAAGCATGTTAATTTGTTCAACAAAAACTTGATTTTTCCAGATTATTTTTTTAAAGAAACAATCGGATTCATTATGTGACAATGACAAAGTTGGCGGCTTCTCTACCTTGTTTGAAAGTTCTGAATCATATCTCAAAATATTTATTAAGATTTTTCTCGATTCCAATCCTCCAGACAGTCTTTGCACTAAAACAAAATCCTGGGTGCTCTTTCCAACAGCTGCCCAAATGATGAATGGAGAAAGGAGTGCAGCTTGTGGTTTTGCAGCTTTGCCAAACTCCTGCAGAGTTCTCGCTGTGTGGGCGTCAGAAGTCAAGGTAAAAACAATGAAACAGCCCTCTGCACAACCAAGAATTCTAATTCTCTCTCTCTTTATCTATTTATTTTCAGACATTTGCACATGTATTTGTAGTAACATCTGATACTCAGACACCAGCCTATGTCGTGCTTTGCATTCCTGGTGACGAGTTAAACGAGATGCAAACAAGTCGGTCGTGTTTTCTCACTTTCTTAAAAGCCTCATTAAAACCTGTAGGTTAAAGAGTGTTTAGTCGTAATGTTATCCAGCACCGCATCTTTGGGAAATACCCTGAAAACCAGACACCTCCAGACATAATTCTGACTCATCATCCACCACACTGCAGACATTATAGACAAACTGTATTTTTACCACTGCTCCATTTAATTTCCTTCCTTCCTTCCCTTTTTTTCTCCTTTCAAAATAATCTCAGACAGTTGTAGATCACGTCAAACATGTCTAGTAATGTGCTAAGATGCACCATCTTCGGTGAGGTTATTTAAAAGTGTACAGCAGATGTCCAACACTTTGCCATTTAGGACATCAAATCTGGAACTGGTGTATTACTGATTAATGATAGTTCCTGTTTCCTGACAACAGCGGTTTGGGGCGAATGGAAACTCAGATTCTATCGTAGTTTTGTCCAGTGAACTCTCAAATCTCCAGTGATTTAATTTAATCTGGGCACAACTTGGCATGAATGTAGGCAAAACACCAACACACTGACATGGTAATGTGCATAAAAATACTCTACATTGCAAATACAATCAGTCAACTGAAACATACATATTTTACTATGACACTTTCTCCTCTCCTACTGACAGCACACATGCACAGATAAGATAACATGCCCGTCTTAATGGATTGAATTGTGAAGCATCCGCACACAATTAGACTCCCATCAACTCCATTCACAGAAATCAAGTCACTGCTTTCATACGTACTGGAGCTGACTTTAAACCCTCCCCCTCCTCATCTTCATCTCCCTCTCACAACAACAGGCTGTCAGCTATTGCGCCAGCACTCCTCTTCCTTTCCCACTGATCCTGTTTCCATTAAAAGCTCCTGTTTCTAGTAAAAGCTCCCGGTGTTATTAGTGTTATTAGTGCTGCGAGACGTGGATTCACCGTTTAATGTCCAGCCTTGGTGTCATGTAGCTTCCAAGTCTACAAAAAGCACATTCTCATGAAGTCTTTGCAGTTTAATACATGCTGGTGCTAATTTAATAGTACCCTACTCATGGAAAACAGATGAGTGATATCAAAATAAATCAAGATCTTTTCCTTCCCACCGTATCATTGACGGTGACATCTCCAGTTGTTGTTTGAGTTCATGTACATATCAGCGCCATCTTCGGCACTGCTGCTCTCTCATAGAGATTCTCATGTCAGGTGACCCAGTCTTCCCAAACCCATATGACATTGATTTATCCCTGTAAATATAGCACTTCCTTGGGAATATCACAGTAAGCAGGAGACAGAGCGGTCAGGAGGTGTATGAGGATGAGATAACAGAGGTGGAAACAGTGAGCACACAACAAATAATAGAATGATAGGGACCAGTAACCAGGCAATGTGAGACATATTTACAGAGTGCTGATGTTGTTGGGCGTAATCTCCTCCTGAAACTTTACTCCAGTGAGCAAGGAGGCCGCCCTTCAAGTTATCCATGTTTTCTATTTTATTAATTAGTCAGGTTTAGTTTAAGGTGCAGCAGAGACAAAAACAGATAAAAACATGCAGACTTAAACAAAACTATAGATTACATATGCACACACTCTCACTATAAAATGTAAATAATGGAGCTTTTTTCATGAAAGGCGTTTGGACACGTCACAGTAGGAAAATCATAGGTTTAAATCATAAAACGAATGACGGCTGAGTTCCATTTGGCTGCCACGGTGTCCTGGTGTTGTGCAGCTTGGCTCACTGTCACAGCTTACTGGGACACTTGAATGGAACCAAGCCATCATTTGTGTTATTAGTAGCACCAAGTCAAAATGCTACATAAAGGCCCCACACACCCACACAGGAGTTAGGTGAGTTACGGCAAAGTTATGATTGGAATTACATAAGGTCACTAAATAATAGAGATCAGGGTGCAACAGGACAGTGAGTGAGATGTCAATTGAACTTAAGGTCTACTTTATTTGAGTATTTATGAAATTTTATCCTTCTATTCCACAAGATTTCAGAGTGGAATATTGTACTTTTTATTTAGCTACATCTAATTTGACAACTATGGTGACCAGTTGCTTTGCAATTTAAGATTTTACATTAAAAATACCATTTAAATTAACTAAACTATCTCAAATTCAGCTGGTCACAATGTTTGATATCATCCACAGTAATAATTATGCACCAATAGTTGCAATAATATAAAACTGACATGGCATTCTGCTGCCTGCCAAGTATTTTTATTTTTTATACTTTACATGCATTTTGCTGTTAAAATGTTTACATTTCTTTTTTAAATGTATATTATTATATGTCTTTTCATGCAATGCATTTCTATTTCATGCTATTTTGAGCTCCTGTTTCACCACACTTTAGAGAACAATCATTTTCTATTCTGTTGCATTTATCTGACAGCTGTAGTTACTAGTTATTTTACAGGTTCAGATTTTACAATACAAAACGTGATGAGTTTATAATATCTGTTGCATTCTTATTTAACAACCCTCTTGACCAGTTATATCTGAATTCTGCTTACACATCATAATACATCTACACAAGATAATATATCATGCAATATAGTACTGACAGGGGCTGTTTCTGCAGAGTACTTTTACTTTAATGCCTCTTGATTAACACTTCTTGCTTAAATACATTTTGAATGTGGTACTTTGACTTTGAAAATTACATTATTTTAACATAAAGCAGTAGAATTAAATATTTCCTCCAACACTGAGAGTAACAGCAGCCGATGGCCTTGATGCCACCCTTAAAATAAAAACCCTACGGTTGTGGCTTGATGGTTGGTTGTGAACAACTCGAGCTATGTGGTATTTTACAACTCTGAGCAGACTCTGGACGTGAGAGGCATCACCGTGCTGGACGCAGAGTTTGATGGAACAAGAAGACAAGAGAGTGAGTCAGTAGACATCAGAGCTGTTGACAGGCACATCCATCATCAGTCTAAAATAGCTGGACACCAACACACACACACACGCACACACACACACACTCAAACACACACACACACACACACACTAATAAAATAAGCAGAAGCCCACTTGCTTTGTGTTTGACACTGCTGGCGCTATAGCTCCCCCTACTGATGAAAAGAAAAACTGCACTTGTCACTTATGGAAACATGGCACGGGCAGATAATCTACTGTACGTTCACCAAGGGCTTTCTGCCACGTGCATAAATGGATGCAATGTACTGGTTTGGACTGAATGTGGTTACATGAAGTGCATCCACTGCGGTGTTTTTGCTGCCCTGAAACATAATTTGCTCGTCGGAGACCGAAACCAAACCGGCTGTGGTCATTAAATGCTCCATTTGCTGTTCCGAGAAATCCTTTAAAATTACCTACCAGACCAATTATCGCCATGCACGCCATGCCCGCTCTGTAATTGATGAGGAAACTTTCGTCTGTTCTCGCTCCCGCTTCGACTTTTTCCGGTAACGTCCTCCGGCTCCGGTACGCGACACCCCGTCGCCATGGAAACAAAACAACTGCAGTTACCCAAATATGGTCAAGGGAAGCGTGACGACACGGCAGTCGCGTATTGGCGTCACACGCAGAGCACGCACAGCGCTGCCGTAGAATCGGGTTCCCTGACCGTGACAACAGTGGAGCCGGGAGCGAGCTATGAATAAATAATTAACCCGCTGTTTCTGCTGCTCCCACTCATCTTAAACACGATACACTCCCCGAAGATTGTACTTTATGTAACCCTGAATCCAAAAATAGGCACACTGACATCTTTATGGGCTGATACCGAGCTGGAAATAGGTTCAAAGTTCATTCGTGACCCTCTTCTTGACTCTAGTAATAAGTTTTAACTATTATAGGCTGTTACATAATCTTCTTCAGCAAATGGAGATTTAAGTATAGTTTTCTGTAGTTGGCATACATGCTGTGCTGAAAAGCTGAGATACAAATCATATCCATAACCTTGGAAATAGCATTTCAGAAAACACCACAGGGTCCATTTAGTAGCTGTTCTGGCTCTTTCAGTCACATCACATGATCATCATAACCAGATGAATAGAGAGGTGAGACACATTAAGCATGAGAAGATGATAAATAGTCGGTAAAAATGCAAATCTCTCCACGAGGTCCATTAAGTTGCTTCTCTTGAGCTTTTGATCATACCTCTTGATCTTCTTTGACAGAGGTAGTTTGCTCGCTTGTCAGGCAGATGTTCAAATGTATTTATTTTTCTGAGGACTTGATGTCTTTTCATCTATGTTGACTTAAAAGCCAAGGTTCAAAGTTAAATCCAGACAGCAGAAAACAAGGTCCATTTAGTAGCTATTGAAGCTTTCAATTGTCATGATCATGATCATCCTCACCAGGTGAAGAGACAAGATAATGACCAGTTGGGACACTTTAGAGACCTTAAACTGCTCAGAAAAACAAGAAATTGGAACACAATTCAGTGACAACTGGGCAAACTCTGTCTGCCGAAGACGATCATGTGGTATGATTGAAAGCTCTGGAACAATTGCTCATTCATATTAGTCAAATACAATGGTTCAGACTGAATAACAACAATAAGAAATAGTTTATGTGTTGTCTTATTTTATTTCCAGCATAATACATTTTTTTTTTTGCATCTGATAATTTTTTATAAGTAAAAAAATAAACTATGTCATAAAATACATCTTGATAAAATACATGACACATTTTTTTATGGAAACACTTGAAGGGAAATGTCAAGTTAGGGGACACCTTACAGCAAGATGTTACACCTATACACTACATGTTATTAACCCTGCTATTTTCACTTGTTACAACACAACTATGTCAGCAGTATTACAGATACATTAGACTATTGATCGTGAACTAACTTCACAACACATTTAGGGATTTTCAAAACACAAGATACCACCTCTTCATGGATTACGGATGACTTGTATTTGCATGCACTTTTGTTTCTCATCTCAAAGAATTGCACCAGCAGTATGGAAGAAGTCAACCCTGTTACAGTCACAGAAAACATGTCATCTACACGACCTTCAATGTGTAGGTTTACACGACATCAAAACTCACACTACAAAAGATTATTTGAGAGACAGAGAGAGATCATAGCTTGCTGGCTGGTTGGAATACAATTACAGTATCATTGCATAACTTTGCATTCACAAGGCCAGAAGTGTTGGAGAGTTGAGATTATCTTTCATTAACTCAGGCGCACCGAGGCTGCCTCTGAGGCTCTCAAAGCCCTCAGCCAAGGAATCAATCTCAGAGTAATTAAAGGAAAACACGGTGCGGTAATTGCTACAAGTGGGACTGGAAGACATGACTGGTGTGTTCAGAGACTCAAGGTCGTTCGCCACAGACTTGTACAGGGTTTCCCAGTCTGAGAGGCAGAAGGGGCCGCTCAGGTCTATGTCAGGGACGGATGCGGCCATCTCAGAAGTCGCCGGCGTCTCCAGGCTGGGCACCAAGTCATCCAGGTCATCTCCTCTCAAGTCCTCCAGAGCCTCCTCTTCTGCACTCGAGCACAGGAGGATGTTGGAGTTCCCCAAAATGGCTGCAGCAGGGATGCAAGGGACAGTGTCCATGTCTTGGCCGACGGGGGCTTCTCCCATGGTTGTGTTGCCTTCTGGGGTCTTTCCATTGTCTAAGATGGACAGCAGCTGTGGGGAGGCTGGGGGATCCTGCAGCATTGTGCTGACATCATCTCCATTATCAACCTCCTCCTCCTCATCATCATCACCGTCGTGGTCATTTGCAGGGAGCTTGCAGGATGCTTTGTGGGAGGCTAAGACCTGCTCCAGCCTCTCCTTCTCCTTCAGGAGGTCGTCTATCTCCGCCTGGAGGGCGGACTTCTCGTCTTCGAGTTGGTCGGTTTCCTGAGGTGAGGAGGCACAAAGTCAGAATAAAGGCTTGGCATGAGGGAAGTATGAAAACACTGCTGCCCTGCGGTGCTCTGCAGCCATCCCTGCTGTGCTCCTGTTATCTTTAATGACCACTGACATGTCATACAGCACTCTATAGGAGCGAGCCTGCTGTCTGAATGTATGATTTCACAAAACAGCACGGGCTACTTACAGCTTGCAGGGTGTCTATCAGCTCCCTCCGCCTGTTACGACACTTTGCTGCAGCAATTTTGTTCCTCTCCCTCCTGATCCTCCTCCTTTCCTCCTCCTCTTTGGAAGCCTAAAATCAATGAGAAATAGCCAATTTAAATGCGCATCCTGCTAAGTTTTGCCAGATCAGCAGTTGGCTCTTCAACACCATTTCATTTGCCAGAAAGAGAGAGCGAAAGAGAGAGAGATCTTCGGTGCAGGGTATGCTGAGAATACTGATCTGCTCGGTGCAGACTCCTTCAGTTCAGGCGTTAAAATGCTGCACCACTGGCACGGTCTAGCCAAGCACGTGAACGCGCACTTTTATGCAATTTCCCATCCCATTCATAAACAGTGCTGCGCTCCTTACTCCAAAAGTAATTCCTCGCTGCACCAATTAGACCCAATCCAGTCACCTTGTGCGCTGCTCCCTGCTCTCATTTATTTGCTCTACCCGTCGCGTTCATTTTACTTTGACTGTGAAAACACTTGCATCTTCTTTTACGTCCTGTTGAAAATATCGCGATAACTTAATTCTCATATTGACCTTTTATCAATGGAAATGAGTCGTGAGGGGAATAGGAAAGGATATTATTGAGGAACAATACGGATTGATTGATTGATTGATTGATTGATTGATTGGCTACCTGTAACGTTATTTCTGAAACACATCTCATCCCGCCCTCCCCACCCTGTTTTTCCCCTGCATACCTTGTCTTTCAGCCCTTTCCTGTTGGAGGGCTTTGCCTTGGTTGCACCTGCCGAGGAAGACGCATGGGTCGCCCCGTGAGTTTTGGTCTTCCCGCGGCCGGACGACGGTGAGACAGATGTGATGACTGTCGGCTGCACCATCCACCTTAAATCCGGCGAGGATGAGATTGCAGTCACGGTCGGAACAAAGGAGTCTGCTGCAGCACTGATCTCAACAACCTGGGGAAAAAAAACCAAGACACATGCATATGCATGCAGTCAAACACTAAGTCAGCTCATAAGATGATCGAGGAACCACCATCGTGACCTCTAGATGTGCTTAAATGGTACATCAATCCTGTGGCTGAGGAATGTCGGAAAAAAAAGACAATCATTACCGTCTATGAATCCATAAAAATCAGCTACATGCTCTATCATTACATTATCAATCATTTTCTTCATCATCATCACTCTAAAATGAAAGGTCACGACCAAGACACCAAAACACGTCTGTGCACTGTACATTCCAAACCATTTCCCTGAAATAAGAACACTAATGCGCTGCCTGTGCGGATGTCCTACAGATGCATGGAGCCTGTGTGTTTGCATAGAATCATTTCCTGCACGGGACAGTAATCAAGTCAAAGAAAAGCCTGTCTGTGAAAATGCACTTCCATGTGAGTGATGAGCCTGTATATCAGCCTTTTGCAACCTATATCAACCTTATTTTCGTTTCTAGAGGATTATTTGTGGATGATCAGATCCGCTTCTACCTTGGCGCTGTCCACTGATGATGAAAGCGAGTCAGGAGGATGCTGGCTGCACCCAGGGGTGTCCCCGCCAGGCGATGCTGTGCTACAGCTGGACGATGAGTCGAACTCAGTGCTGGAGTCTGGATGCATGTTCTCGTTTAAAAATCAGTGCATAAAAGGACAGAAGAGTCAATCTGTTCTAAGTAGAAAACTGACGCCTAAACGCCTTTCTATATTCCATTTGCCAGCTTCATAAATGGTAACTGTGCAGATAGTGGAGAGGCCCGCCTTTTATAGTGAGCTGGAATTTTATGAATGAAATCTGTGTGGTGAGACCGAACCATTTCACCGAGGGAGAGGTAAGAGAGAAATGAGCGAGCAGAGGTTTTACAGTTCAACAATTAAATCCATCAAATGTCAAAACCGCAACATTATCAGCCTTTTTCATTTTAAATTGTTTTATTCGCTCAAATATCAAAGAATAGCGAGCATTTAATTGGTGACACCCCCGCCTGCGAGAGGTGCCCGTCGCCATGAATGAACTACGTCACTTCATGTATGCAGCATCTGCATCGTATACTTTATGTCCACGTATGTTCACGAGACGTGTCTTCATGGCAACACGTATGTTCCTGTGGGAGGGGGGCGATGGCAATTCAATATATAGCCATAAACAGTTTAAAACAAAGAGCTGGTGTTTCTACGTGACTAGATCAATGCTGTCTACTCAATAAAAAGCGCAAATCATGTGGAAACAGCAGCCCAGACTTATCATTTGCACCAGCATCGCACAGCCGAGCATGATTTAATTAATGCACGCAGCTTCCAGCACACCGGCTGATTATTTATGAGCTGCTAAATGAGGTGTCATCCATATATCACACAGCCTTTCACCTGTCTCTGCATATGAATAGGGCTCCAGCAACAGGATTGTCGCTCTAGCAAAGCAGCCAATCGCCGAATGGACCGGCCGAGCCTTATATGGTGTTTCCGGTGAACAGGGGCGCGCCGTGGCGCACGGAGAGGGGGGGAGAGAGCGCGCAGACGGACGCGTGGCTGTGTGTGGCCCACTCACTCACAGTCACAAAAGAAAGTGAAACATGCACTAAAAGGCTTGCCCGTCACGCATTGTACCTGATAACGGCGTCATTTGCTGCGCTTTGGATGACCGCAGAGGCGCTATTTTTTTTAAGGCCGTGAAGAGGAGGGCAAACTCCTGCACTTGACCCTCCTGTTTAGCGCAAGAGTGGGATGCACAAGGCTTTTTTTTTTATTGCAGGCGATTAATAATATTAAGCCTCTGCTTTTCTAAAATGATTACTAATTGATTGAGTTGGTGGCTGGTTTTGTTCCTCCATTTTCACACATACTCATCATCTCTGTTGATGCAATTTACGGGCACCATTTATATAAGCGTGATTCCCGCACATACTAATTCAGCTCCTATAAGAAAAGGGATTGTATAGGCTGGATATGTGAGGCTATATTTAGGTGAAGTGAAAGGGATGGATGGTGAATAGAAGGGGGGCTCTCCCCGCTAAGAGGGGCTGCGCACCCGGCTGCTTCCCGGCAGTCACAGCCCCCCCACACACCCCCCTGATTTACCGGCAGATCATTAGGTGGTCGGCTTGGGTCTATTCAGTCGCCGCCGGCTCAAGACCGGAGGGGTTCAAAGGTCGGACACAACTGCAGACAGCCCTCACAGCTCAAAGACTTGTTCTCATCAGAGCAAGTTGAGCGTGAATGTGCACTGACCGGCCGAGTCTATTTTTAGCGTCAGTGACATCAGCGTTCAAAGTTCATGCAAATTAGGCAAATACACCATTTAAGTGTGCTCCTGTGAATGGCGTCTCTGCTGCATTGAAATGTGTGTATATTGAATTGAAAATAAAAAGAAATACAAACAGATGAAATACAAGCATACGTGGGATACAGGTGTTAAACCTAAAGATAATAAATCAGGTTACATTGCGAAATATTTTACCCAAAATTGATGTGAAGATTATCTCATCAATTAATTAACCCTCCTCTTTGTTGCTGCAAGCAAATTTGTATGATCATTTATTTTCCTTTACGATCACTATCACTCAGTGGCCCACATTGTTAACCCATCTTTTGTTATTTTGCTTATGACGCCTATTCATCCCTCTAAATAACTAAAAAGCATTGCTCCAAACAGATAGTCTGGGTCAGCACAGTTGATTTGGAGGCTCCTGCCAACCAGTCAAACAAAGTGCTCAAACAGTCCTCAAGGTAAGCGGCCTGTCTGGTGTCCTGTTTCATCCACAACACAATAAGAGCTCTCACTCCGCTGCTGTTTCCCGGAACCAGACTTGTCTCAAGTAGCAGCTTGTTGTCGCTCCGGATTCTGATTTACCGCCCTGAGTGATCCGTCTCCATAACACAAACGATCCTTGTTGCTATGCAAAACGACGACGTCACTGACGCGAAGGGGTGGAGTGTTGCTATGGCAGCCAGGAATGTTCAACAAAACACGAGCGCGGGAAACAAAGCCGTCTTTTTAACCCACATTGATGCACTTTGACACAATAACACCATTATTAACGATGTACACCTTTATGAATGACATGTTAACGCTTATAATACTTATTTTATTTTATCAATAGCCATGCCTGCAGCCTGTATGCTGCATAATAAAGAGGGGCATTCCTTAAAAGACCCCAGAGATGCAACATAAAAGTAGAAAACTTCAGTATAAATGACTATTTTTTGCTTTATTTTCTGCCCATTTATAGTTTTTCTATAAAATGCTACTGGAAAATGTAGCTGACAGTACTAAAATTGGATTGGGGTCTTGTGCTATAGTTCTGTGGGAATGCTTTTTAGCCATCATTCAGGCATAGTTAATGGGGGGGTATAAAATGTATTGTAAAGCAATAGAGTAACTCAAACAATTACTTGAAAAGAAAGGTCTAAATGTTGGCTCAATGTGAAACCTGCTTGTCGGTGATTCATGTAGCTTGTTATGTAAATCACAAAGGTAAAGGTATGAGGATTCCCTCTACCACAGTCTAAGGGGAAGACCTTTATGATCAAGCTTTGACATCCCTGAGAAAAGCAAACTGCTGTCGTGGAAAAGTACACATAACAAACCAGTTATTAGCTTGCACTGCAACTAAACACACCTTTGCTTGGATTGCACACAAGCAGTACAAGATGTGCCTGAGGGTGTAATACCCATGTAACCGCACCTGCTATGACAGGACTTTATGGTGTTAGTTTACATGATGGATTGCTTGCAAATTAGGCCAATTCCTGTTAAAATACATATTTTTGACATATTTTTTGACATTTTAAAATTATTTGTTATTTTATTTATTCTAGATTGCTGTCACATCAAACCATTTAAATAAAAATATTTACATACGTACATTAAAATATAAGAAATATAAAAGGGCTGAAAGTACATTTTTAAAGTGTAAACTATGGTTTATTTTAAAACGAAAAATGGGATTCAGGCATTCAAAAATAATATTTGAATGGCTGACATAATTGCTTCACCATAATATTATTCGCAGTGTGAGGTTTTCAATTTTATTGATCTGTGTTTTCAGAGTTTTTGAGCCTGCTTTGCAGACATTTAACACAGATTGCATTTGAATCAGCTGTGAACTCTACTAGAATCTTAAAAAGTCAGAAATCCCAAAGTGTAATGCTGAAAGATTAGACTCAAATGTATGAAAATAGTCTTTTGACTATCTGCAAAGCAAGTTTAAACATTACACTGCGAGCATCACAACCGTCAAGCAGTTATTTTCAACCTTCAAATCTTATTTTCCAATATTTGTTGTTTTAAAACCACTTTCAAAACTCAATTTTAATCATTAATTTCTTATTGTTCATGTTCTGATATGTGAGATTACTCTAGCATCATAGCCACACTGTATTTCATTCCTCATACTGCATGAGATGTCTGAAATAAACATATTTGTTGCTAAAAGAGCTAGAGTGTGTTTATGCCTCAGTGATAGCTCAGTAGAAGACAGCTATAAAATGCATTAAAGGCCATTTTAACAAGTAAAAAGAATAAGACAGCTGTAGTACAATAACATTTTGATTAACCATTTAAATTGTTAAAACACACCAGCAGTGTGTGTGTGTGTGTTTGTTTTGGTGCGTTTTGTCCAGAACGTTCAGAACAGACAAATCTGCATGAACAAATTTACCTTTGATGTAGTTTGCAGAGTGGGACGCACTTTTAGCTGACCATGATCCCACTTCTTCAGTTTTCACAACAACCTTTGTGTTTGTTGTCTTGCATAACGTCATGTCGCTGTCGGCGAATCCAGCCTGTTGTGTTTCCCAGCAAGGTCCTCCCCTTTTTTACAGGATGCTCCATATATGGCAAATTACGTGTTGGGGATCCCGTTTCTGGAATATTCCATTTCTTGCGGGTGAGTTTAAAATAAAACTCCTAAATTATACTTTTCGCCGTAAAGCATCACAAAACAGCATTGCATATTCAACGTGTGTGTATTTAAACCGTGTATAAGCAGTAATTGGTGTTGTTGCCGCGTTGTTAGGTCGGTGTTTTGGTGTTTTTCTCCTCGAGGTGTCGGGTAAGGAGCTCTCCCCGCTACCGACGTCATTCGGCCGGTCCGGTCTCAGCCTATAAAAGGACTCCGAGCAGCCGAAGCTGACAGTCAAACATTGAGTAGCTGAGCAGTCACAGGAGGAAAAGGATCTTGAGTGAACACTTTAGAGTCTCTCACAAACCTACCTGAAGGATTCCCTCATCTCAAGGATACACCCCCCCTCAGTAGAGTTTGTTTGGATCTTCCTACTTCTTGTTGCACTTTTGTTTTTTGGGAACGATGATGTTCACCGCTTTCAACACGGAGTGCGACTCTTCCTCCCGCTGCAGCACCGCTTCTCCGTCAGGAGACAACGTGGGATATTATGCATCACCAGCAGGATCTTATTCCAGCTTGGGATCTCCCCAGTCTCAGGTACGTCCGCTCAAATATTACTAAACTATCAGTAGGAAGGACTTAGTAATTAAACTATTCCTGCAAAGTAATACATAGGCTGACTGACAGGTAGTAATAGCCCATTGACCTGCTGCACTCAGTGCAAGGCAAGCTTCATTCATTCAGTGCTCAGTGAGTGTAGCATCAGTTTATATTGTATAGGTATTTTTAAACCATCCCAGCTTTTTATAAACATTTGCTAAATTCATAGACACCCTGCAGTGCTGTGCCCTCCTGAAAGTATACCAAATGTACTGATGGTCCTCTCTCTTCATTACCCACAGGACTTCACTGACCTGACAGCATCAAGTGCCTCCTTCATCCCCACTGTCACGGCCATTTCGACAAGCCCGGATCTGCAGTGGATGGTCCAGCCTTTGATCTCGTCAGTGGCCCCTTCTCACAGAGCTCACTCCTACAGCTCCAGCCCCAGCCCTGCCTACTCCAGACCAGCCATGAGGTCCGCAGCATCCAAGGCTCACAACTCTCTCAAGAGGGGCAGAGCAGAGCAGGTAATTATTATTCGACCATGCACTCAAAGTGTTGCATAACAGGCAGCAACTTCCATATTACAGTGTGGTAATCATCACAGAGCTGGAGGCTTAACCATTTCTTGTGTTATTTGCAGACAACACCAGAGGAGGAGGAGAAGAAGAAAATTCGCAGGGAGAGAAATAAGCAGGCAGCAGCAAAATGCCGCAACAGGAGGCGAGAGCTCACAGACACTCTGCAAGCTGTAAGTATGCCAGAGATTTGCCATCAGTCATCTAAATGTATTTCTCGCCACAGCTAATAGCAGTGTTCTTTAGCAGCCAAGTTGATGACACTTCCTGTTTTTCTCTCTCCCTCGCAGGAAACTGATGAGCTCGAGGATGAGAAGTCCAACCTGCTGAATGACATTGCCAATCTTATGAAGGAGAAAGAAAGGCTTGAGTTTATCCTGGCTGCCCACCAACCCATCTGCAAAATCCCCTCAGAGCTGGACATGGACTTCTGCGTGGCCTCCATTTCACCCACTTACCTCTCCACCAAGGTGTCCGCCGAGCCACAGACAACCACCCCAGAGGCGTCCGCTATCACTTCCAGCCAGCCAACCTTCACCTCAAGCTCCAACTCAATCTTCTCCAGCACCAGCTCCGTCCCCTCCACCACCACCATCTCCAGCAGCACGGTCAAGATGACAGACCTGGACGCCTCCGTCCTGGAGGAGTCCCTGGATCTGCTGGCAAAGACGGAGATGGAGACGGCGCGGTCAGTGCCGGAGGTCGACCTGTCCAACTCCCTTTACACAACTCAGGACTGGGAGCCCCTTCACACCTCGGCCAGTAACAATGACTTTGAGCCCCTGTGCACGCCCGTGGTGACCTGCACACCGGCCTGCACCACCTTCACGTCTTCTTTTGTGTTTAACTTCCCAGAGGCAGAGGCCCTCCCCAGCTGTGGCATTGCCCACAGGAGAGGAAGCAGCAGCAACGACCAGTCCTCTGATTCCCTCAGCTCTCCAACCCTGCTGGCCCTTTAAAGACTCTTAAAAAAAAACAATATATCCTATCAAGCACATTTTCTTGATGTATGAGATAGATGTGCAGATCACAGGGCTATGGAATGGACTCGAACCAATTATTTATGTTTTTATTTGCCTTTATCTATACTTGCCTATTACACCAATGTAGCAAGTTAAAAAGCATGTTTTAACTAATGCCACCTAGTCGTTTTTATGAGTTCATTTATGATTTTATGGTGCTAGATGACAAAACTCGTTGTAGTGTTGACATGTGTCAAGAGCAATAGCTATTATTGACCCAGTTTCCTTTCTGATTGATGAAACGTGAGAGTAATTGTGAAACTTTTTGTGAAACTTAAAAAACTGACGTGCTTTGTCTTAACCATGGTCTGAGTGGTCTATCTTAGTATGAAGTTTTCTGTGAAAACATTAGTGGTTTTAATTTATGAAATTTCGATTTATTTTTTTACACAGATAGTAAAGATGAATGTTGTTTGTAAGATATGTAAATAAAAGATAGTGATATTTAAATTCAACTATTCTGTCTGGCTGACTTTGAGTCTCATCCTGTCATAGGCCCACACTTTCTTTCATTTAAATTGACATCTTTTCTCTGTGGATGTATAACTAGCAGTGAGATAGAATGGCAGCTCCAGTGGCATTCAACAGACAATTAAAATAATGTCTAAAATTAGCCTCTCTGAGGGATAGCAGTATTTTTCCTGCACCTCCACTGGCTCTATTTATTGTTCCGTCTGTTGCCAAGGTTAACTATACGTCAGGGCTCTTACGTCAGTGCGTTCTTTCCATTTTTTTACATTTGCAAGCGTAGCGCGATGACGTCGATCTTCCGTGCCCAAATATAGAGTCGTGCGAGGGCTCGTTGCTGCCAGCAGAAAGCAGACTGGCCGCTCGGTTAGACACCATTTTTCCGCTAAAACACACACATTTGAGTGTTTGTATCAGGAGCTTTCTCCGCAGAGAAACTCAATTTGAGTTCTGGCACGTCCGTAGGAAAGAGGAAAAGCGTGGCACGTTGCTTCCCCAATCTAATCGAGCCGATGTGCTTCATTTGTGCTCGTCGCAACACAACCGCTGCACACGTTTAGTTATACAAGAGGATCCGAAAGCAACAGTTCAACCACGATCCACGTCGGTTTCATTCATTTTGTCCTCTTGGCAGGCTTGAATTCGCCAAAGCATCGCATCCTACCATTCAAAAGACGTATGTGTGACTTCTAGCACAATGCAAGACATGAGCCCTCAGAAAACAGTCATAAAGGCAAAGAGGACCGCAGACTTACTTAGCTGTTTGAGCAAATGGCCAGTGTGGTGTATAGAGGCTGTCTGCAAAGTAGTGTTTTTTTTGTTTGTTTTTTTATTCAGCCTGTTCCAGCTCTTCCTTCCCACCAGACAGACACTAAATCCACCTCTTCTGGAAGCACAGCTGGGCCACGATTAATATTAATGTGGCAACATCATATCAAAATGTCTTGAATAAGGAGTAGGTCACATGTAAATACCTAATTTTGCAGATGGTGATCTAGAAACTTAATTCCCAAACAGTCTGGCATATTATCTTTTTTTCCATTGGTTGTTAATGCAGTACAAATGAACACTGACGCTCTTGCAGGCAAACAGACTCAGCGTAGGCTGTATTTCCATTTGCAGACAGATCAGAATAACTCCTGTAACTGTCTTCTGTGTTGTTTTCTCAGAAACACAACTGACGCAAGACGTGCAGTTAAATTGGTGTGAACACAAGTTTTTAAGAACATTTGTTGCTTTATTTGGGCTCACGGCTTCACAGTCCAGATGCATGTAATGAAGGCCTACTGTCTGACTCTGTGTATGCACCTGTTCTTTCATTTTTCTTTGGCAGAAAATTCACATTCAGAGGAATTCATATTCACACACACAGTCACCACTCACACAATGGTCTTGATGAAATTAACCTCAAATGAAAGTAGCTTTCTCATTAAGCAGTTTGTCATGAACCCTTTCCTACCGCTCCCCTCTTCTTGTCATTCTTCCACCCCACTTGCTCATTTCGCCCTTTATCAATATTTCACAATATAAAGAATCATCGGAAGGCCGATTGCTTCATAGCTGTGCACCGGAAATGCTGCGTAGTGGATGCTTGAGAGGGATATGTTGGGTGGAAGACTACCGTCGCACAATAAATAACATACTCTGACGCTTGCACTCTGCCGATGTGAACACACCCATTTGTGCAACAGGGCTGAGATGTCAGCAGCCGTTTCTCTGCTTCCTGTGTGTATATAGGCCTGCTCATCCAGTTCCTAAAACAAACCAAAAGATACAAATCTAATATGGTTTAAAAAATTAAAGTTGCAGAAGTACAGTGCTATTTCCTTGGTTCTTGCTTGCAGATCACATTCAAAACCCCTGGATTGATGCTGCGATTTTGCAAAGCCTCTTGTTTTGCCACCACTGTGCTGTTGTATAACAGCTGAATCCTGAGTACCTATCTGTTTTCCTTTGCACTTCAGCAGAGCCTCTTTTTCTTCAATAAAGCCTCTATGTGCGACCATGCAGCGCCTAATACCTCTGTCTATTAATACCTCTTTGCCGGCCCCAGGGAGATGGGGTAGCAGCAGAAATAGCAGGTGCCTATTGCTTCTTTTAACATCAGCATCAACAGCAGTAAAATTAGACCACTATGACGCCAACCTGCGTCGGTGCTGCAACCCAAGGGAGGAACCAGGCAGCGTACGCTTGTTAGAAACAGAGGAGGAAAGTAAGAGCGAGGCGAGGAGGGGGGAGAGGAGAGGAGAAAATGATGAGTATATGAGGATAGCAGGGAGGGTAGCAGACAGAGATCCCTGCCTGGGTGTAATTGTGAGCACAGTGATGATGAAACAGCCGAGTTTGTCTCTGTGCCACGGCGACAAGAGCTCAGTTTGGCTCGGCTCCATATTCACAGAAACCCATCCCCTGATACCTTTCTTTTGTGGAGAGAGGACATGAAAGCTTTAAGAAATCATGAATACTTCAGTGTTTTTCCCCTGTGTCCGAGTGTATGTCTGAGAGTGATACAGTTACTCAGTGGTGCATTTAAAATTATACTAAATTACACCCTTAATGAAGCAAATGACATCTGTTCCTCACACATTTCCTCCTTCATTTTACTGTCAACTGTAAATATACAAGGCAGATATATCATAATACTGAGTTTCTGTGACACAGTCTGAGTGCAGTTATGGGAGTGTTTTTAAGTCTGAACTCTGTGCTCTTAACAGCGTCAGTGTCTGCTTTTCATTTGTGTTTTCAGTATCTCAAGTCGATAACAAGAACAAC
Source organism: Pempheris klunzingeri (assembly GCF_042242105.1). Taxonomy (NCBI): domain Eukaryota; kingdom Metazoa; phylum Chordata; class Actinopteri; order Acropomatiformes; family Pempheridae; genus Pempheris; species Pempheris klunzingeri. Next base: position 10,661,184 of record NC_092029.1, read on the forward strand.
TCAAAGTATTTGAAGGGTGTGTAGACACTTGCGTCAGCATGCATGCTCATTTAAGGAAGTATCCTTTGTAAAGTAGGTCCGTCATAATGACATGTCATACTGAACCAGTGCCCAGAGGTGATACAAAGGTTAGTCAATCAATAGTGAGATTATTTAAGTACTTTTCCAAGTGGCTTACATACTTCACCTCACCAGTAGAAATATTTAATGCACATTGGAAATAGCTCAAAATCTACCTGAGGAGTGAAAATCACAGAAAGTGGTTAAAAACAAAAGTGCCGGTGTGACAGACTTTGATTAAAACATATAAAAACATAGAATAGCCACAGGTATACGAATATGGAGTTTTGTGATTTCATTTCTCGCCTAAAGGCTGCGCAGCAGGAGTGTGTGACATGCTATTCTTAGAGGTTATTTGACGCACTAAGCTACAATACTGGAGGGATTTCTCTGTCCAATAATTACTGTTCACTTAGTGCCAGACTCCCCACACAGCAGCGTGTCCTCGTCTCGTCTCGTGGGATCAGCAACAAGGATGTTTCCCTGGAAACTGGACAGCTCTATCATATGTAATTGGGTAATCCCTGAGCTGCTGACAGAAAAATAATAGCTTTTGGGATTTTTAAAATACCCCAGCCAACACTGAGCATGATATGTGTGTTTCATAACCCGGATTTACCTATCACATACCGAATGGCTTATTATGCAATTACGTTATTATTAAAGACATTTTTGAGTGAAAATCTATAGATATCAATAAGTTAGAAGACTTGAACAACAAAATGAAAAGAGCTTGTTTCTAATCTTATAACTGCAGTATCAATGGGAGTGCATTTCTCATTCAGCTAAAGCATGTGTGTGCTGTCTGAGTATACGGGGCGTGAAACAGTGTCACACATTCATTCTCATGTTGAGTACAGTAGTGACACAATAAACAAGACTCAAAACTATAAAACAATAAAAAAAGAAAACAGTCCAGAGTTCAGTCATAAAGAATCTGGCTCCCTGTGTGACGTCGAGGCCCTGTAAAGTGGCATTTTTCTATTAACTACAGCCTCCGATCAAGCTACTGTAGTTTCACTACCTTGAACATAGACGTTTGGTAAGTCTTCCCACACTCTGCCACTCACTTTATTGAAAGAGGTAGTCTCAGAAAAGTGGACATTGTGACCCACTAGGGGGCCCTAGGTTATAAATGTACTGGCCACACTTCTCACTCAGCAAGCCGAAAAAGCTCAACAAAACATATTTCTATAAGTAACAAAGTATTTTAAGGTCAAATTTCAAGCTTTCAGAGCTTTCAAGAGCACCTCATTGTACTCTTCAGTAAATCAGGGTGGCTCTTCCCCATCAGTGCTGTGATCCACAGACAGCTTTTGTCCAGCTTTGTCCAGTTTTCTTGTCATTGCACTGATGCAATGTTCCACACAGGTGTTGCATGCGTGTCCTGCTCCACCTCAGTTTTCCCCTCTGGGTCCTGTCTTTGGGGTGTACCAGCAGATATTTTAAAGTGTTGAATGGTTTGTAGTGAGGGTCTTGTGATCTGAGGATGAAGTGGAGTCCTACCGGGATGTTCTACTGGTCCTCATTGAGTTATCACTGCCTGTCCTGGTCTTACACTCAGACCTGCTGCACCTCCTTTCTCCAAGCCACCTCCTTACTGACAAGACGATCTGTCGTCACCACTAACATTAAAGAGAAGTCAAAGACGATCCCTCCCTCAGATCTCTCCCATATATAAGACCACTTGTTTTTAAGTAACAACATGTGAGGACACCTGAGCTAGCTCTATTTGCTGATGAAGACAGCGAGAAGCCATTGAAAGTTCTGTTCACGGATAAAGAAGACCATGCTGAACCATTCATACTGTGCACACATCACATAACAAAAATGGTGCTAAATTGCATTAAAAGTGGTAAAAAAAACAAAAAAAAAACGGTTGGCTTCTAATCATGGGGGAACCACTCATCTTTAAAGGTGCTACAAAGCACCTTGGTCAAATGAAAACCTTTTCCCTACTAAACTCTACTGAAGAACCAGTAGAGAACCTCTAAAGAACCATATAGGGGCTCAACAGGTTCTTGTATGGCAGTGGTGCTCAAAGAACAGCTGAAGATCCACCATTTCTTGTGCGTATGTCTCACATCCAGGCCCAAGCAGACACACACTGGTTGAGCTCTCACACACCATAAACTCATGGAGGAAGGGTCGGCCGATGGCGTGCAGTTGTTCCTCCAGGTCGACGGCGGCGCTGGAGGGTTCAGTCAGACCGGCTGTGTGAGCTGGAGCTCGGTGTAAAGCTGGTCGGCTGGCACGGGCTGGTTGGTCGGTCGGTTGAGGGTAGCCATGGCTCGACTCGCTGCGCTGCTGCTGTTACCGGTTCTTATTGAATCTGTATTTTCCATTTCTTTCTTTTTACCGGTCAACTCGAGAAAGTGCTTACGAGAGGAGATCCACAAAGACGTCCTCGTCACGGGGGAGTATGAAATAAGCGAACAGGCGAACACCAAAACTAATCTGAAGGTGAGCACAGACCTGCGGCTAGCTACAGCTAACGGAAACAGGTTGTTATGAGGCCGAAATGACTTCGGTCTGTTAACGCCTGTGTTTAAGTATGCTAGAGGGTACACACGAAACCCATAGCTGATATTAAAGATTGTCTGAACTATCGGTGAAATTCGGCTCTAATTTGTGACAACTGTTGTTAGCATTGTAGCTAACCTAGGCCTCAAAAACTCGTCTTCCTGGTTTGTAGTTGCTAGGCTAATCAGCTAGCTAACGTCAGTGCTCGTTAACATTATTGTTAAGTATTCATGAAGCCATAAACTCAAATTACACCAACGCCAATTAACTACCACTGTGTCAACCATTGTGGGTGTTTATTTCTCAGTTATTGTGTGTTATATTGTGCTAAATAACCCCATCTGTGTCGGCGGCTCTGCTCCACTGCTGTTACACGTCAGTCTTACCGTCCATTCAAGCTAGCACATTAGCCACTTAAGCTACATGTCAACGACAGCCTGTACTGTTATTTAAATAATTGGAATCTTTTATAGATACAATAAGTCATACATGGGCTTCTATTATCACATTGCTATTAACTCCCACTAAAGATTCCCAGCAATGTTTGGTAAAGCTGTCGCCATTTATAACAGCTGCCAAAGAAAAGGCAGCATGGATGCTTTGCTGCTATTAAGGAAGTTATTAGTCTGAATGTTTTACACTTAATTCTAGTCTTAATATGTTTTTCAATCTATTGATTATTTTTTTCAGTCAATAGATAAATCCATATGGCGACAGGAAATATTAAAATGTAGAACTCAATATCCCAGAGCTCAAGCTGAAATCTTGCAATCAACTTCGCTGTATATCACTGAAAACGGAGAAAAGCATCTTATTCTCACGTTTTGAAATATATATACAATATAGGATAACTGTCAATAGGTTAATCGATTCATCAATTGTCATTGTCTTCTTTGCCTGTGTAGATTACAGATTCCTCCAGCCACACTCTTTACTCTAAGGAAGATGCAACAAAAGGAAAGTTTGCCTTCACCACAGAGGACTATGATATGTTTGAGGTCTGCTTTGAGAGCAAATCGCCCATGGGTACGTATGTGGGCTCTGAGATGCACCAAAGGCAATGTCCTCCTATTTCTTTCACTCTGCCACATGCATAAAGAGTATGCCACAGCTACTGTTAACAACAAACCCACAATTAGATCTGAGTAGTATCTCAGTTTATGATGAACATTTTGCTCCACTCTGTTTAGAAATAAAATACATCTACAATAACACTTAACCCGTATGTGGTATTTTTTTGTTGTGATATGAATAGATGGTTGTGGGATTAGAGGTATGAATTTATAGAAATTAACCACGTATCATGTTTTATGTAGCGATTTACATCGTTAAATATAGCGATGGCAGGAAGGAAAGATTCATACAGAAAAAGAAATCTAATAACACTAAAGTTTCCTAGTTGGCATGTAAATGAATGTTTTTGCCGTTCTGGAACCTCACTAGATTTACATAATGCAGTGACTTAACACAATTTTAATTCAGTTAATTGCATGTCATGCTGAAATCTCTGCTCTTTTTAATCAGGGACTGGAAGAGTGCCTGACCAACTGGTCAATCTGGACATGAAGCATGGTGTGGAGGCCAAAAACTATGAAGAGGTAACTCCTTGACTCTGACCATTTGCTTACTTTAGCAGTGATACTGATACCGCAGATGAAGTCTGTCTGCAGTTGGTAGACTGGCTCAGTGGATGTGGGCCACTGGTCTTGCAGTTGGGGTTACAATACATCTATTCACTATTCTGGTTTGAAAACTACAAAGCTACAGGTTCATTTTAATCAAATGCCAGAAGCCCTGTGCCTGACGAAAATGTTGGAGGGCACCCAAATGTCCAAAATACCACATAAACCCCCTTTGAGAAGCAGACTGACCCACTTGGTTAGATGTGCAAGTACATTCCTTGTCAGGATAAAGGCTCTCATTTATTTGAGAGTATTTGAGAAAAAAAACGAGTTCAGATTCAAGAGAAGCAAAAAACAAACAAGCCTTTCCCTGTGACTGTTGTAAAACATCTAAATTAGAATTGCCTATATCAGTTTAATAACTCAGGTTAAACTGTGGAAACAAGAATATGCTGCTCCGGTGCCTCATTTGCATGTATGTTGCATTAAATACTTCACTCGTGTAGATGCCCTGTGCTCTATCAGTGGCATTGCCAAGTGTCGTGACGTCAAGATGTTCCGGTAAGGAAAATAAGGGAAATCAGTGGAGGTGGTTCTTTGTCTCAGCATCATGCAGCATTTCCCTATGTGGGGATACATCACTGTGCATCATCACTTACATTACTTGCTAGTCCTTCTGAGAATGGATAGCACTTGGTACTGTGGCTGCCTCAGGCAACACTTAAAAATAAGTACAGAAGTGATGAAACCCAGAGAGCTGAGAAACACCCCCCCCCCCCTTCCCACACATGCTGCACGAACATGACGTGCTGTTCTGCTGAGGTAGTGTGTAGGTGGATACTCAGGGAGAGCTCAAGTGGGCATGCCTGTCTGTGGGCAGGTGGGTGGAGCTGAAATTGCACACATCCATGTATTCACCTACGTAGATGGAAGGGTGTGTTACTTTGAGCAAACGTGCAACCTGTTCAGAAGTCATGTGCTGTATTTGGCTAATGTGCTGGAAAGAATCCCCGTCTGTTACACAATGTTTGAGAATGTGGACTTGGCAGATGCAAGTCTCACTATTTGGTGCTTCTTAACTCTCAGCGGTTTAGATGCCATTTGCTTGGTGCGGTTAACACAGAAATACTAGAGACTAGCAGTTGTGAACATGAACTGTCCGGTAACTTATTCTTTGGGCAGTTTTGGTGAGCTCTTCAACAACACGGCACAGATCGCACAATTTGTGGCTGACAGCAAGTTGTGCAAAAAGAGCACACTAAAATGCAATAGAAGTAGCATTAGTTGACACTGCAACTACACTTGATGGAAAGGAAGCATCCTACATCACAATGTGAGAGAAAAGTGTCATAATCAATGGATAAATTTCTCTTCTTTTAGCTGCACAATTTGTACAGGTGAGACATTCATAGCACATAATACTGCAGGCAGTCCATTTTTAAATTTTTCACCACAAACCCACTACACCAAAATTAGTTAAAGAGTAAGACTCACCTTCTCAGGCAGTGCAGCTGTTTGGTTCACACCGCAGTTCAAATGGCAGCTTTCTCACCAGCTTAAATGAACAGCAGTTAATGGCCAGTTTGTCTAAAAGTGTAGCGTGTACACAGCCTAAGAGAGACACCTGCTGGAGAAAAAATATAATGACACTTTGCTTTAGTTCCCTTTCCTACCAGTTACTTCTCAGGCGTCACTTCTCTGGGTTTTCTGTTTTGTCCGACCAGATTGCCAAGGTGGAGAAGCTGAAGCCTCTGGAGGTCGAACTGAGGCGACTGGAGGACCTGTCAGAGTCCATCGTCAATGACTTTGCTTATATGAAGAAAAGAGAGGAGGAGATGCGTGACACCAATGGTAAGAAAATAACACTATTAGTCACTGAAACTGCACATAAATGACCACAAGTAAAGGACAAGTGATCGGTCCATAATTGTTCACTCTATCAATGGCCAAATATTCCTTCTTTTCTAAAGCCTGGCAGACACTGTGGGTTAGGGCTGTGTGGAAGGACCAAAATCTCATGTCCCCATGTAGGTTATTTAATGTCCAGATTAACAATGTATAATTCAATATATAACATTTTCTTTAAAATCAATGAATAGTTTATAAAAACGTCCATTTTTGATTACATTTTGGGACTATATACTCGACAGATAAAAGGTAATTTGATTATTTTAGTTAATGACGTTTGACCGTAGGCTTTTAAAAAAGTTAGTTGTTTGAATCTGTTGTGGGGACAAATCTGCGGCACAATTTGCAGAGTTGTTGTCCATTTCAGACTTTTCACGCTCTCACACATTCGCTTGTGTGTGTTACCTTCATGCAAATTTCCAGCCTGCATCCACACCACAAACAAAGAACACAAAGCGTTGTCCAAATGATGGCAAATATTCCGTTAAGAGTATCATTTGTAACACAACAAAATAAGCAGAACCTAAACCTGCCACAGAAGAACATACAGGCCATATTACCTCCGTCTTCCAGCCATCGACAGCACCATATTAATTTTTTTTCTTCTTACTTTACATTCATAGCAGAACTGCACAAAATAATGCTGTCTTTCTTTCTTGTCAGCATTGTTGGCACTGCGGCCACTTGTGTGATTACACATTACTACCAGCCTGGGGTTTTGTGTGAGCATAAAAGTCACAATTCTGGCCGTGCAGAAATGCTGATTTAAAACACGCAGTGTGAGTTAACACAATGTACATGATTGATAAAGACAGTGTCTGCCCTGCTTTAGGAAATGTCAAGTTTGATTTACCTGAGGGAATGAGGGTAAAAATCATTGTTGGGTAGACAAAAAGTATAAGTCACTGACCAATAACATGACCACCTCTCTTTTTTTTCACCACTCTCCAGAGTCCACCAACACACGTGTCCTGTACTTCAGCATATTCTCCATGTGCTGTCTCATTGGGCTGGCCACATGGCAGGTCTTCTACCTGCGGCGCTTCTTCAAGGCGAAGAAGCTGATTGAGTAGAGCGGCCCCAGGCTCCTTACCTTGAGGGAAGCTGCCCGCCAGCCAGCCAGCCAACACATCCCAACATCCACCCTCCTTGGACTAGCTTCAGCAAAACAACAGCAAGTGGGGTTGAGGGGCTCAAATTCTAGTTTTCACAGCTGTAAGAGTACCAAGGTTGTCCTCTCAAAAATGATTCACCTGCTTATTTAGTGGTTTGAAACATGAGAAGCGCTGTAGGGAGAAATGCACTGTGAGGGATGGGAGGCGTATGTCACTGCTGTAGTGGGATATGTCCATCTCCATGGTACTTCACCTTTCTGTCTGCACTGTTTTGAGTGTTGCATCTTACTGAATAAGAACTTGTTCCTTCAATCCGTTGAACAGCAATGTTTGATTTTGAGCTCAGTTTGAATGGATGTGCCATGAGCGAATGTCTTTTGCCCTTCTGTTGATGTACACATTCTTTGCCATGCCAAGCAAACTAGATCCTTGGTGCCCTTTTATTGATGAAGGCTTTTTGAAAAGTGGTTTATTTCTTTGAGAAAATTGGCAACCACTAAACTTCTGTGTTATGTCACTTAATTTGCATACATGTTTGGTAGCTAAATTTAACCGTGTCTTTAGTTTGTTTTCATATTGTAAATGCTACTTAGTTGCTTCTACAGGTCTATTTTCCTGGGGGGGGGTTGTGAGTTGTCAGAGTAATATTCTTAGTTATAAATTAGGTCACTTCTATGAGCTCTTGCACGTTCTAGTTTTGTTTTTGGAACACCTGAACGTTAATTTGTCACCAATCAAACATGCGCAGAAACCAAAAACCCTGTTGCAGCATTATACTGTTTGTATAAGACTGAGTAATTGACTTCTATGATACATTTCATATGTACGTGTGTGCAGGTTTCTCTTGTCAGAGGGCAGTGGATGGAGGTTTTGACGGGAAAAGTAAAGAAGGCTATCCAAACATTTTCTGAAAAGTCCTTTCAGTCATACGCCCCATTTCTTTACACACTGGTGAATTTAATTATCCTTTTGTAATATTCAAAATATCACCTCCCAATAACAGTACTTCAGATCCATCCAGCGTGCTTCTTGTCTTTATAAATGCTTAACGAGGCCTGGGTTACATGAGAACGTGGGTGGTTGCAATCATCCATATTGTTTTGGACAGGGATTAATTGAGGCATCTGTCATGGGTACATTTTTAACAATGAACATGCGCATTGTGCGCAATCAATGATTTTTATGTTGACTGATAAATTTTGTAAATTTGTGTTGGGCTTTTATTCAATAAAATATTGGATGGATTTACATTAGTTATGGTGTAGTCTAACATGTATTTCCACCTTGTGATGCCAATGAACAGGGTTTCAAAGATGGTTTTAGACTTTTTAAAACAATTCTTCATCCTCTTTAAAAGATTTACTCACATTGCTACAGGAGAAAATGGCACTATAACCTAAACAGTTTAATGTTAAGTGTAAAAGGTAACTTATATTCAATATTTACAAAATTTATATTCAAATGAGACAAAGCATTGCTCTGTTAGTCACAATGGAGACCAATAAAAATGTTATTTTAACACCATAAATTTATTCTCTATGTATTTACAAGTACAATATTCATGTGAGATTTGAGCATTTTTACCTGTTTGGTGTCTTTGGTGTGTCAGACTTGTGTAGTCTTGGTGCACTTTGAAGAGGGGGTAAGGCGATTATTCATCCAAAGAAACTTCCAGTAAGTGTAGTAAGACGGTAGATGTCATCAAAAACTGAGCACACCCCGCCCAAACAAATGCCTAAAGCCATTCGCAGTGCTACAGTACTGTGGATGATTTATGCCCTCATAAAAGCTCCACAACAGAAGCCAAGTAAGTTATTACTCACAGAACAGAGATTTTTTAAATGATTAAATACTAACCACATTGTTTGTCAGTGCAATTGTGACCAGTGGAACAATACAGACTAGGTGTGTATGTATGTATGTGTGTGTGTGTGTGTGTGTGTGTGTGTATATATATGTATATATATATATATATGTTTGTTGCCAATGTCGTGTGTGATTTCTCATCATTACTTAAGGATTAAAGCAGGTTTCGGACACCCTGGGTCAAGACGAGCCTTCAGAGGATACTCAACACATTGCAATTATCAGCCAGGCTGGAAATAAAAGTCACAGGCTGTGACAGTCGGACCTCGACTGTGAGGGGGAAACACTACACTTACCTGCTGAAACCGTTGGATCTGACCGACCATACTGACGATGATTTTATGAGGAAAATCATCACTTTCCTGATTACAAAACCCCTGCATGAGACTCAATCAATGCTATTAAATCCTGTCACGAGCTCATCTGCTCACCTCGGATTAGGGAGACATCATATAATGATGCAGAAACAAAAACTGGGCATCCACTAGGACAGTGAAAAATTCAACAAGAACACAGCCGTGCCATTTCAGAAGACTCACCCACAACTCCCTGGTGCTATCCCTGAGATAAGAGCCAGGGCAAAAGCAAGCACAGTGTTCAACCTGTGAACTCACTCCTGCAAAGAGTTCAAGGAGACAGAGTGCAATCGAAACGCTCCACCAAACCTCTACTCCGACCCCCTGAGTGTGTGATAGACACACACCACTTTCTCTGTGAAAAGTGTCATTTTCTACTGCATATTGAATGGCTTAAAAAGAAACCAGTGAATCTAAATCAGAGGGCTAAAGGGAAGCAGGTTTTGCTGGCGGCTCAGTGAGGCTGTACAGCTGTGATCTGAAACATGTTAGTATGCTCTCGTGCTGGTGATAAGCAGCTACAATGTTTACCATGTTCGCTATCTTAGTTACACGTTATTATAGAAAAATAAATAAAACAATGTGGTTCTTTGATACTGTATGCACGATACAAGGAGTTTATATTTCGCCTACAGGCTACAAAATGTTAATCTGGTAATTTCGTAATATGTTTGTGTTTCATACAAAACAAGTAAATGAATAAAAATGTTTAAATCAGATTTTTGTGGGGTTTTTTTGTCAATATAAATGTGCTGTGTTCCAATTTTTCCAAACAATCACAATTATGACCAAATAAAGACTTGTTTCCCTGACTTTTCCATACAAAATTTAAACAATGCACATCTATGATATAGTTTTAATGCAGTTAATTCATTAACTGCATTTAAAGTATATCATAGACGGTGGAACATATCTGAAAAATAAACATATTTCAGGGGTCTATAAGAAAATGTTAATATGCTTTAATGTTTAAAAAAACTTTTTAAATGATAAATGTTTAAAAACCTGTGTGTGTAAAGGGGTGTATTTGTGAGAAGTGACCTTCCATTTTCATGGATTGGACTCGATCCTGCACCATTTTAGTACAATTGAATGAATCACTGATCTTATAAAGTAACTTTAATATGTAGCTGAAACTGCTCAATAACCAAAGTATCTGCAGCCACTGTGACGACTGTACTGTGTCCATGTCTCAGAGTAAGCTGGTAACTTTTACATTTTTACATGTGAAGTGTTTTTTAGTTGTCAGACATATTTATGCTTCTTCTTCAAAGCTGCAATGTAACTGCTTGATACCCTTTCAAAATACTGTACGGAATATTTGTGATCTGTCAACTCTGTAATAAGGTTTGACTGTGAAACAGAAATGTCTTGTGTTAGTTACTGAGTCATTGTTTATTACCTGTAATAAATGATTGCTCGCAAAACTCTTTCACATGTTCATAGTCAGGATCTGTATATATCAGGATGTATACATAGATGTATTTCTGTCATCACTGAAGCATGCCACCTCCCCTGCAATAATTTCCTCCTCTGAGGGGTCCAGGAACACCCCTTTAAACTCCAGCTGCATCAGGTCACTCAGATGATCTGTAAAATATGGCAGATTTAGTGCAGATTTAATTGCACATGTGTTTATATATTATCAGGGCTAACTGCAGAACTGAAGATATATTAATTTTTGATGATCATAGTACTGAAGTCAAGGTGATAGCAATATGACAAGAAGAAAACCATCAAAATTGACCAGAGAAGAGATCCGTCCATTATGATTGTGTTATTCTTCTTGTAGTGTAAATGTAGCACTGAAAATGTACTTCAACATCAGCTAAGATATATTGTGATGGCAACAGCATGAAACAAAAAATAGACAATAATTATTTGACTAATTTCCATGAATTAATTCAGAAAACATTTAACATTTCCACAAAAACTAAATTAATGACATCATAGTTAAAGGGTATTTTAAGAGGGGAAATAATGTCTTAGTTGCTTTTTAGATTAAAGTAATCTGTGTATAATATAATTATTACATACAATAAGCAAAGGCTTGGTTGAAATTATTAAATGAATGAATTTGATTGGCAAAAAAGGTTTAATTATCAAACATGTCTCCAATCCTTTTTAAATAACCAGTCTGGTACCCTGATGAAGAAGACGGCAGCTCTTCTTTAACCAATAGGAAAAGAGTTCATGTGACATTCGACCAATCAGATTCAGCAGATCGTTTTCCCGCGTTAGCGAGTTTAAAGACAAAGACACAGTTTGACAGCTATAAACTTCCAAACTTCTTATTTCAAACCTCAGAAACATGGTGAGTACGTTTATTAACGTCCGTTTTATTTATGTGTATTAAAACTGTGGTTTCTCCGTATGTGGTAGTCTACATTAGTGTTAGCTAGTTATCAGTGTATTTAAGTTACAGATAGCAGTAATGTTAACTGTCAGAGTTTTAGCTTTAACGTAACAACACTTAACTTTAAGCTAGCTAGGTGTCGTAAAGAAAAGTCTACAGTGGTGGAGGTCCGTAAACTAGATTTCATGTTTTATGGGGTGTCTGAATTGTAGGTGTAACTGTAATCGGACTGTAGGTATTTTCTGATGACTGTTTTTAGTTTAAACTCAGTTTTAGTTTTTCCTGCCGTTTAAAGTTGCTGCTGTAACTGTTAACAAAATGGCGGACATGAACCAGAACCCTCAACCGTCAACGGCTCTCAGTGGTAAAGTTAGACAGAGCTGCCAGATCGAACCGGCAAAACTTTTGGATTATACTATATCAAACAGTGAAGGATTTCACTCATAAACTTTAAAAGACCTTTTTTTTATGAAGCATTTTTTATTACAGAGATGTGATAATAGCAGCTAATTTGGATAAGAAAAAACGTTTCAACTTAACTAGTTAGTTGTAACAAACTGACTGATGTGGTTATCAGTCGTCAGTCTTTGCTCTCCGGCTGAGCCTAAGTTAGTGAACTCACTGCTGCTCCATACTACTGGGATGAAAGGATTTATTGGAATATAATCTTTTAACTTTTCATAGGTGGGAACTTGGTAAGTGGTTTAAATGGTCTTTGTTTTCCTCCAGCGTGAGTGTATCTCAGTGCACGTGGGTCAGGCTGGTGTCCAGATTGGCAATGCCTGCTGGGAGCTTTACTGCCTGGAGCATGGGATCCAGCCTGATGGACAGATGCCCAGCGACAAGACCATTGGAGGAGGTGATGATTCCTTCTGCACTTTCTTCAGTGAAACTGGAGCTGGAAAACATGTCCCCAGAGCTGTTTTTGTGGACCTGGAGCCCACTGTCATCGGTGAGTTCTTTATTTTCACCATAGTTTCAGCTTAATTTTAGACGGTCAAACCCTTGATTCATTATGATTTACCCTGTCTCTTCAGATGAGGTGCGAACTGGGACCTACCGGCAGCTGTTCCATCCTGAGCAGCTGATCACCGGCAAGGAGGATGCTGCCAACAACTACGCCCGTGGACACTACACCATCGGCAAAGAGATCATTGACCTGGTGCTGGACAGGATCCGCAAACTGGTGAGTCACCTCAGAAAAGCAGAGTTCATTCTTAGTAAGACTGGGACTCTGTGATGAAATGTGATTAATGTATTCAAAGAACTGATGCATTACCAAAGTGTCGAGAGCACTTGTGTATTTTGTATGAATTCACAGCTTGTATTATGCAGCTTGACTGTGCACCACCAGAGGGCATCAAATCATTATCCATGACTACTAATGTCCTGATACTCTAGTCATGTTGATAGTTTTTTACTTTCTCCAGGTGTTGAGACGTCTTTCTCTGAGATTTCTGCCTCCAGTAGAGTGGAGCTGAAAGGGTTTTTGTATTCGTCTTCACAGCTTTGAAATGTTACATTTGGCCAAATTCAGCTGCAGCATCTCTTTCCAGTGTTCCAGTTACTTATTTATTATGAATAACTCAGTTGGTCCCTGCCCTAATTCTCATGGGTTTCAGCCATTTCAACTATTTTGTAGCATTTCTCATATTTGTCTGTCCCTCTGTCCTCAGGCTGACCAGTGCACTGGTCTTCAGGGGTTCCTGGTTTTCCACAGCTTCGGAGGTGGCACCGGCTCTGGTTTTACCTCTTTGCTGTTGGAGCGTCTGTCTGTCGATTATGGCAAGAAGTCCAAGCTGGAGTTCTCCATCTATCCAGCTCCTCAGGTGTCCACTGCCGTGGTGGAGCCGTACAACTCCATCCTGACCACCCACACCACCCTGGAGCACTCTGACTGTGCCTTCATGGTGGATAACGAGGCCATCTACGATATCTGTCGCAGGAACCTGGATATCGAGCGTCCCACCTACACCAACCTGAACAGGCTGATGAGTCAGATCGTATCCTCCATCACTGCCTCCCTTCGTTTTGACGGTGCCCTGAACGTGGATCTGACAGAGTTCCAGACCAACTTGGTGCCGTATCCCCGCATCCACTTCCCTCTGGCCACGTACGCCCCCGTCATCTCCGCTGAGAAGGCTTACCATGAGCAGCTAACAGTGGCTGAGATCACCAACGCCTGTTTTGAGCCGTCCAATCAGATGGTAAAATGTGACCCTCGCCATGGCAAATACATGGCCTGCTGCCTTTTGTACCGTGGTGATGTGGTGCCCAAAGATGTCAATGCTGCCATTGCCACTATTAAGACCAAGCGCACCATCCAGTTTGTGGACTGGTGCCCCACTGGTTTCAAGGTCGGCATCAACTACCAGCCGCCTACTGTGGTTCCTGGTGGAGACTTGGCCAAGGTCCAGAGAGCCGTGTGCATGCTGAGCAACACCACCGCTATTGCTGAGGCCTGGGCTCGGCTTGACCACAAGTTTGACCTGATGTACGCTAAGCGTGCCTTTGTTCACTGGTATGTGGGTGAGGGTATGGAGGAGGGAGAGTTCTCTGAGGCCAGAGAAGACATGGCAGCTCTGGAGAAGGACTATGAGGAGGTGGGAGTTGAATCTGCTGAGGGAGAAGGAGAGGGAGAGGAGGAGGGTGAGGGGTATTAGAGAGAACATTGTGGTTTTAAATACATTCAGTGTTTGTGCTATGAAATACCAGTTTGGTTACGTTCAGAATAAAACTCCCAAATGTTAATTTGTGCTGAAGTTCCTGTGACAGTAAAGATGAGAGAGGATACAGCAGCTGTTTAAAGGAGGAAGTTTAGGGAGACTTTAAAAGAAAATGGAACTAGAGCTGATGTAAATGTTTTTATTAGAATTCATTCCAACAATGAATGTTCAAATGTATGTTTAGAGTGAAAACCCTGGTTGTGCTCTAAATAAAGTTCCTGTCGCATGTCAAGCTGTGCATCTGTTTTTTTCCTTTTGCTTTTACAACGTGATGAATAAAAATCAGTTTGATCAGTTCTCTGAAATGTGAAATCCTGAATCCAGTCATACACATGATTTTGAGGAACACGTCACACACATACTCACAGTCATCATAATGTGAATATTTACATCTGTTTCAGAATAATATCAACCTCATTCATTTGTAATGAAAAAAGATGATCTTGGCAACAAAATGCAGCAGCAGAACACTCACCAGTATGTCCAGGCCTTTAATATAAAGTCTATACTTCAGGTGATTAGAACAACAAAGCATTTTGGGAACACTGATATGATTAAAGTTTATTTATTTATTTATTTTACATCCCATACTACAACACCCATAAAGCACCGGGCTAACAAAGAATGGAGCATGCGCATTAGCGGCTCGAGTAAACCGATGACATCACGAGCCGCCCGGACCAACCAGTCTGTTGAATCCACTCCGTGCCGTCTGGACTGTTTTTATCCGCTCATTTGCTCTGGGGCTCACCTGATGAACTTCTGGACACGGTTATCAAGAGAAATGTTGACGAGGTAAGAGCGCTGTGTTTACAACTAAACTCCTTCGACCACACCGGCTGAAACAACAGCCGCGTGAGTGGCCGCACCGGGCCGTTTAGCTGCGGTGCTGCTGGTGACCTGCGGACCGGTGTGGCCATCATTCACTGCAGCTAGCTGTGCGGAGTCCACCCAGGCTGGTTTGGTGTCTGACTGTGTTTCTAGACTTAGCTTCAGAGTCGGTTGACATTTGCATCTGTTTTGCCAACTCTTTGTGTTTTGTCAGTCAGTCTGTCTGTGGGGGAGGCTGACCTGTCCTCACGGAGAAATAACCGCACTTTGAGCGGCTCCCACTGGAGCTAAAACCCAGAGGAGGCAAATGAGAAACGGCTGTCCACACCGGGGACACCCGGGGTCCCCGAGAGGATCCTCGGGTCTCCCTGGAAAGTGAAAAAAAGTTTTAAAAATAGTAATTACATTCACTGACTGGATGTGTGAGCCTATTTTTAAGGATCTTTAAACTGAGTTATTACACAGTGCTTGAAGGTGGACAGTTCAATATTGCTGATTTATATTAACAAATAAAGGATTAATGCTGGGACAGTAGCAAAAGCTCCTATGAGTCTGAATGGTAACTTTGGCTAGTAAGTAAGTTAATAGTTAATAGTTTGACCCAGTATCTGTAGAATAGCCAGATCAATACTTGACTTTTGATGTTCCTACCAGTAATGACAGATATTATTTCATTTGCCTAAAAACACAACAAAAGCAAATCATATTATAGAGCTGTGACCAAGATGTGGCACATTTTGCAGGTGAAAAATAAACGTATCAGTGATCTTGAGCTGAGATTTGATAAGTAATGGAGACACAGTTTCTTAATTATTTCAAAGGTTATCTTTGGCATTCCTTGTTACCAGCACAAGTATGCACATATACTGATATAACTGTACTGAGTCAATACTGGCCGATCTATCAAGAAGCTGTAATCTGTAGGCACACAGGTCCACAGATGCATGATAACCTTTAACTTGCTTTTGCAGATGTTTGTATGGATCACGTTTTGCTGTTAACCTAAAACAAAATATTTTGATTGTGTTTCATACTGATATTCTGGTTGATAATCTCTCCCCAAGTCCCAGTGCCATACTGTTATCATCTCTGATTGATTAATTGAGTTCAGCTACAATGGCTTGGCCCTCATAAAGGGCTCTAACTGCCACCTTACCCTTGATAAAACCAGCGGCCCGTGCAGCCTCAGACATATGATACTTCACCTGTTCGGAGTTAATATGCACTTGTATCGCTTTGCTGAAAAGTTGGAATGACTCAATGTGAAAGCCATGAAGTTACAGGTCAGTCAGAGAGCAGAACACAGAGATTATCACGGCGTAATCATTCTAGTGGTAGGCTTACTCAGTTAGGCGCTTATCAGAAAAGGCTTGCATTCCCGAGAATTAAAATGCTCTAAATCATTGAGGGGCCTGTATGTGCTTGTAATGGGCCGCTGCCTTGTGAGAGGGCTTACTGCTGTGGTCTGATCTGCAGGCGTGTTTTCACTGTAAACAGGGGAGAAGCCTTACATGATGTACCATGCTGTTATTTTGTCCACAGTGTTACTGCTCAGACAGGGAGTTGGCTGCTTACAGATCAGCATGGACAGGCCCTGACATCTGAATCGCGTGTCTTGTTTTTCCGAATTGCTGCACTTTGCTGATGATGATCCTTTGTTGCAACTGCATGATTTCCCAATTGGCTTGTGCTCTAAGCCTCTCTATTAGAGCCTGATCGATGGATATCCATTGACCGGTGTTATTGGCTTATATTGGTTTATCACAGATATACTGTAATTGGCATAAATATGAACAGATTTACAAATGGTGGCTCGTATAGTTTGCAACAGCATTTAATGTTTCCGACAGGCTGTCCCATGTGCATGCAGGTACCAGTACTGAAGTCAAATTATTTCATACAACCCAGTATTGCATATCACTCAGCCTCAAAGGGCTTTACATATACATTACTTATTTATTGTGCATCAGGTTTTTAATGACGAGCGCTCACAGTTTGTCTGACTGTCAGCCAAAAGTCCTTACTTTTTCTTTTCTTTCTTTTTGGCTGACAGATCAGCAAACACAATAGGCATTGTATGTACCATGTCAAGCTTGTTCCTGCGTATTAGTTGAGTGAATCAGTTGGCAGCCATGCCAGTCACCTTAAGGGCATTGCTTTCTCCACACAACCCCAGCTTCTGGCTACAGCCACTACTGTTTTGTGTGGTTGGTGCTGGTCGTTTGTTAATGTGTCAAGTCATCTTCCTGTTGTCGCAGACATGAACGCTCTCTACACTGCTGTCAGAAACAGACTGTGATAAAAACTCTTGTTGGTGAAACTGAATGCAGCATTGTGACACAGTTTCATTTGGCACTGGCGGAGAACTGGAGCACACATCAGTCAGTTGTATATTCTGGGATATAAGCTGCTCTGTCCTTACATTTCCTCAGGGGTGAGCTTTAAGGACGCTCTAGAAAGTGAATAAAAACAGACTCATCTTAGGCAAACTATTCCTGTAGTTCCTCCACCATCCACTGATATCATTATACATTGGTGGCAGAACTGATCGAAAACTGCTCTGCTGGCATTTAGAGCACTGGCAAGTTTGCAATGATAGATGAGATAGTAAGGCGGAAACATTAGTCATCAAAGTCTACTGTTTGCTATCTGTCTGTCTACAGAGCAAAACATCACCATCAATGCTGCCAGTCCATAAACAGTGGCAGTGTATTGTACCTGGTGCTCTTCTGTCCGTCAGCACTCACACACACTCCTGAAACCCTCTTGGGGAACTGGGTTAATGAACTGAGTGTTACGTTTCACAGGACTGGCAATGCACCGGGGGTGGGAGAGGACATCCAGCCTCCCTGGTTGGCTCACATTAAGCACCACAGGGTGAAAGAGTAAACGACTGCACCAACAACAGGGGGGAGGTATAGACTAATTATTTTTTCAATGGCGGATAGCATTTAGGAGTGGCTGTAACACAGCTGAGCCCCTAATAGACCGCCATATGTCAGCACGGACTGCGGATGTTGTGGTGGTGTCAAAGTACAGAGGCAGGTGTTAAACCACAGCCCTTTGGTGAGTGTTGCCTTTGTGAGAATAATGAAAATGTACATCCTTATTTAAGATGACAGTTGTTACACCAACTTTCTTTTTAGCATCCTGGGCCATATTAGGGACATAAATAAAGCGGTGTAGATGTTGTTAGTGGATATAATTACTTGGATACTTACTAATTACTGGTTAAGCATTAGTGAATGCATGATTGGCACTGTCGGTGACAGAGTGGTAACACTATGAGAAGGTAGCAAATCCAGTCAGTATACATACCACAGTTACTTGACACAGTTTAAATATTGACTCGTGCTGCATGTGTCACATCTTAATTTCCTCTCAGTACTCTCTCCACACAATACGATATGAGAAAATACAGTGAGACAATATAAATGTGTCTGCTGTCTGATTTTGCCATAGTATATGTACAAAAATATCTAAAATTCCTATCCTATTCTTAGTTTCCTGGAACAGAGAATGTTTGGCATTGGTGCTTGATTAATGATTTAGATAATTAATTGATTATCAAAATAGTTGCTGATTATTTTGCTGTGGATTGGCTTATTATTTCACCTCTACAACACACAGTAATGAAGTTCAAGGAGAGAGAGAGATCTGTCTAAATGTTCTCCTGTGTCCTCTGCTGTGTCAGAACTAGAGCAACCATTTCAGTTGAACCAGTCCACTGATGTTTACTGTGATGCAGTGACCTAAAAAGTCCTTGAATTGTTTGGGAAGAGACTGTTCCTCCAGGTCAGTGTTGTTCCTGCTGCCCCGGCTGGTGTCAGAGCTTCACGCTCTCAGATCAGACGCTCTCTTTATGATGTGTTGTGGATCCTGTGGGAGAAACTGTGGACCTGCACCACTCCGCTGGCCCGCCGCAACAATAGGCCTGTATGACTGTTTGAATGTGCTTTTCTTTGTCCGGTGTGCTTCACTTGGGCCAGACAATGGCTTCATTTAGCATCCCCTCTCTGTCGAGGCCTGCTCCATCACCATGGCACCCCTACCATGCCACACCCTGCCCCCAGTCTGGCCCGGCTTTGCACTTGTCCTCGCTGTTGGGACAGCTGGGCTCAGGCAGCCATTGTTGGCCACACCCAAGACCCAACCTCGCATTTTAAGGATTGTTGCTTTGTGACCAGGCTGGAAAACCTCTTAGCATGTTACACTTTTCATCTCTCAGAAATCGAGTATTATTAACCAAAGGCTAATCTAACCCTGATGGTGACCTGCTAAGCGTAATTTACTGGAGAGAAAAACAGAAACAGAGAGAAATGTGGAGTTTCCTGCAGTTTTTTAAAGCACAATTAAGCACTTCCTCTGCTTAAATTAAGAATGAATCTACTTTTTGTGAGACAAAACATAAACCTTTAGGGAGAGAGAACAGAGTTTCAATTCTTCAAAGGAAAATCCACCATGTTTAGTGTAGCTAATGTTAAGACACCCATCGACAAACTAATTTGATTCATAAGATGGGATACCGTAGGATGTGGCTCACCACCGCAGCTAAATAGTTTTTCTGAGGGAACTCAGAGTCCATGAGTCACACTTTTTTTTTTTTTTTGTTAAAACTTAGAAAGCATCCAAAAAACTGACATCATATTGGACTGAATCACAAAATCCCCCGTTTTCAGTAAAAAAAATACACACTTAAACATTTATGTTGGCAGATGACTTTAGATACCCACCCAGTGAATACACACTGCTTGTCCCCTCCCAACACCACTGACTCTCGACCTTCCTGATTGTTCGGAGGTGAAAGGGCAGTGGACCCCGTTTCCAGCTCAACCACTCAGCGGTGGCAGATTTTTTATTAATGGGCTTTAGGTCGACAGCTCTCAGACCGTTTGGTGAGTAATGGATCCTTCATGGCGAGTCCTTCAGTCTCTCCTCAGTGTTTATCAGCAACAAAGAAAAATGCATCTCAGCTACCAGATGATGTGAACTGGGAAAAACACTCAGATGTTATGCACTGTCACCTTTTCATTTCACAATCTAAAGCTTTTTCTGAGTTGAGCCCAGTCACTGGTGCTGCAGCACAGACGCATCTCCACGGAGCAGCTTCGTCCAGAGAAACAGTCTTATGGCTCTATAACTAGAACTGGGTGACCTATGAAATTATATTTTAGGCCGATCTGAACTTGTTGCAGTTTTACCCTCGACAGCGCAGTACAAGCTGTGCTACTTCTAGTGCCTGCCGGGAGCCTCTTTTTTCAGACTATTTAAAGAGCTGAAGACTTCTTAGTCAGAGCTGCCTGCAGCATCCTCAGACAATTTTAAAGCTTTTTCAAATATTTCTAATGGATTGTACGTAAACAAACCCCACATTCAAGAAATATTACCTTTAAGCATTTGCATGTTTATGAGTAGTGACTAGTTGAACTGACTAGTTTCAATTAGTTCTTTTAAAAAACAAAGCCTGTGGTCATGAATTGTTGCTGTTATCTCGCCAACTTTGCTCTTTTTTCCTTGCTTGTGTTATTTGCTTTGCCTCCCTACCTCCACGTAAACAGTCCTTGGGTTTCTTAAAAGGCACTATATATGTGTGTATGTGTATATATATATATATATATGCTATTTTTTTTATAGATTTTCATATCATTAGCATTATTGTTAGTCACTGTGATCCACGCTTCCAGGGTTTTTTTAGTTGTGATGTAAGGAAGGGAAATTACCAGAGCTTTCTTCATATTCTCTACATTAGGCCACATTACAGAACAAGCGACCTCTCCTCTTTATACATGTTAACAGAGGACAAGAGAAACCATTATGCACATGCATAAACTGCTATAAACTAAAGGATTTTCACCCAAAGCTTAAATCCAATAACTGCTCCCAGCTCAACACAGTTAAAAATGTACTATTATAGTGCACTTCAGGTTTGGGAAATGATCTTTCCTGGCTGAGTGCCTGTTATTTGGAGTGACATAATTGTCTCAGGCTCTTACAGTATGTCACATGGCAGGAGCTATATTTATACTTGGTTTTGTTTCTGACTGAAGTCCCTAAATTGCTTGTTTTTTCCAGCTTGTGTAGTTTTTTAATTAATAGCCTTGCTTTGCTTTTCATGCTCAATAGTGGCATTTAGTTTTAGTTAACAAAGTTAGAAAGTGTCTTTTCTCTTGCCAGATTGGGAGACTTGAGGCAAACCTCAGATTATCATGACAATGAGCATCAAAATTAATTACTTGTGTGCCGCAGCGGCAAGATGTGGAAAGAGTGTATCCATGCTGTGGTTCAAACAAAGGGAGCATGTGGGTCCTGTGTGTGTGTGTGTGTGTGTGTGTGTGTGTGTGTGTGTGTGTGTGTGTGTGTGTGTGTGTGTGTGTGTGTGTGTGTGTGTGTGTGTGTGTGTGTGTGTGTGTGTGTGTGTGTGTGTGTGTGTGTGTGTGTGTGTGTGCGCGCGGAGGAGGGGTGGGGGGGGGTTTATGGGCCAAGTGGGATTCATGTTTCAATCCTCGCTCGCCTCTGTCCCCTTTGTCTAGGTCACATTATTAATGTTAATTCCCAAAGCAGAGATGCTAGAAATGAGAATTTTGTATGAGTTAGCAGTTTTTGTGGGTCTGTGAGTGCTCTATCTTGTTTTTTTAGGATTGATAATCTTACAGGAGAGGCTCCAGCTGGTTGATTGCCAGTATTTTGTCTGACAGCAGATTTTGTGCAGTCATCAATTTAGGCTGCTACTTGTAGTTGTGTTAATAATAGCTCAATCAGCGAAAGCTGGCGCGTGTTCAACATATCAACATGAACTTTATCACACTCACCAATACAGCTTCGTTACTTAGCCTGTACAGCAGCATTTCAACTGTTAAATACCAGAGATCAGCGTATTACTCTAATTGTATTAATCTAATTGATGGAAACAGCAACTGTGGGAGTGTCTGAGAGTATAAACATCATCTGACGCTGAGCTTTAACACAATCTATGAAGCTTGGTTTGACGTCAGCTGCCAGACAAAGCTCAACTAGAGCCTCGCAAGTCAAAGTTTTCTAGATTTAAGCCATAAAGGCACAAGTTAATGCTCTGAAAATACTCAATGTGGATTTGAAGAATATGCTGTGCAGCACGTTTCTTGATTTATTTCTTCAGTCGGAACAGATCGGATGCCAACATGTTTCTTCCTCAGACACAAACCAAAGCGTGTCTAACAGGCCTTGAAACACCAGACAGATATCAGATTCAGCAGCAGACAGTGCCAGAGCACGGCGTGCTTTATCCTGCTCTTGAAATGCTGCCCCGCCCTCAAGAAAAGCACACTCAAGTTCTGACAAGTTATCAAGCGAAAGAGCAACGACAGAAAAATATGTTTAGGCTATCTTTCTTTCTTTCTTTCGTTCGTTTGTTCGTTCAGTCATTCATTAATTGATGCAGCCTCATCCTTTGAAAAGCTCACAATGGCACTGAGGCAAGGATTAAGAGGTGGCAAAAGTTTAATTCTTTGGACCTGATCGTGGATGGAGTTAACTTGCTTTGCTAAGTGGGACTGCTTTAATTCAAGATAATCCTCTGCTTAATATATGGAAATAAATGCACGCTTTGGTTTGTCAGTTTCTCACTCTCTGTTGTTTGTATAACTCCTAAGCTGAGATGTAATTGGTATTTTTACCACAGTAATGTAATTTCCCGTTAACTGAGTTGGCGTCTCTGGAGCTGGTAATGTCAGTCATGCACATTCTTATTGAATTTGTGATTGTTAAAAAAAGCACTGTTGTCTCTTTTTTGTCGCGAAGCTCATTGTGACTTCCTACAAACAGCATCCATGAAAGTCCAGAGTAATAAATATACATACATACATACATACATTCAGGTAGGAAATGTTTTTCCTTTTACCTGAAAGACAGCCACAGTAGCCACCGTCTTTTCTCCAGAAACAAAAGATGTCCTGGTTTCCTCAGGCAGAGTTTTAGACTTCTGCCACGACGAGCAGGTTCCCACAGTCTAACATATCTGTGTGATAACATTACTGTAGAAAAGCCGTCAAAACAGCCATGCAGTCAGGCAAAACCAGCTGCGTCAACAGCTAAATGTTCCTCAGGAGCGATTGTGTTACAGCTTTCAGCAACGACTATTGTCCAAGTCCATAATTCTTTCTTTTCTCATAGTTATGTAACATGTTATACTTTTACCAGTGTTGTGATTTTTAGGTGATTCCATCAGAACAACTTTTTCATCTTTCGGTGACTTAACCCTGAAAATAAAGTGTCATTTTGGGTTGAAGATGACAGTGACATTAGTTCCTGTTTAAAGTCCACTGCTAACACTGCTGTTGTTGTGTGTGTCCAGCAGTTGATAGCTGAGACACCACAGGGCAGAAACTGTCAGGTCGATCCTGTTAAACAGCAGGTGTCCTTGTTAACGTCCCCAAACATCCTTTTTCTGCTGTTTGTGTTTTGGTTTTATTTTTCCTTGCACTATGTACCCCTTGGTTCAAGCTTCCCAGCAGATTTTTCCTAGTTTTTCAAAAATATTTTCGCCTGTCTGGTTCCAGGTTGTTGTTTTTTGTCTACTGAGATTATGACACACTCTGAGATAAGCAGCTTGTATCTCAGCCATCCAGCCATGCAAGATGGCCGTGCACTGTATGCCCGCTCTGTCTCACCTTAGACTTTGCCTCTGCCGTGCATCCGGCTGGCCATGAGCCAGCCTCATATCCATGTTGGCGGTCAAAGATGAGGCCGAGACCTCAGACCTTTTCACACGGATTTAGTCTGGTGAACCAGCTCTCTGGGTATCCATGTGTGACATTAGCTAATAGCCGCTAGCCGCTAATACTTTGAAGCTGTCTTCACCCTCAGAGCAGACTGGATACTGATTGGATTATGTTGGATTAGCATTACTCTGTTTGATTTGTTTGTGTATATGCCGCCTATACTGTAATACTTGGTGCCTCCTATTGCATGTCTCTGCGCTGGAAACCTTAACCACTGATTTCTCAGCGCACTGAGCCTGGCCTACATCTGGAGGGATCAACAAGTTAAGCCACTGCCTTTTAACCCTCAAATTCTGTCAATCCATTACAGGCACATTTGCCACAGCTGCAGCCATTCTCTTCATAATATTTTTACAGCATTGTCTTCCACTTATTCTGAGAGGATCTTCTGTCTTCGCAACCCTAAATTCTCCAGGTTCTCCTGTGAATAAAGATGCCAATTTACAGTTTAGGAAGCACCATACTTGTATAGTTTAGTTACACATTCATGGCTGTTTATGGGTTGTCATCAGTAACACAAGATAACTGAGCAAATAAACTACTAATAAAAATAACAAGCGTATTTTGAAAAGTTTGGTGAAGCTCAAGCATTCAAAAATGTGTAACTCACAGTCCACTTAGTGGCTTTTTTTTCCTGGGTTTACATTTGATTTTGCTCATCTGAGTAAACTCCATCCACTGAGGAAGAACGAGAGATGGGTTGAATGCTCCGGAAAAAGCAAGTGTCTGACTGAACGTTCGGTCTCAGACATTAAAAAAATTGACTGAAATGTGAACGGAGGCCACTGCAAATATTAAACTTGGGGAAACTCATATGGTTCATCATATTAGCGCTTTTATTGGACTACAGGAAAAGGAGCCTCATTCTTTCTGATTATGTGACATAAGAGAAAACATCACGTGGTTACTCCATGACGTCTAAATAGAAAAAGTCCACCTCTACTATTAGGTTAATGTTATTATCTCTCTACCACAAACTAGAGTTTGCCACATCAGAAAACACTCTTCTTTTGCTGTTTTCTATTTATTTATGTTTTTATTTAAGTGTCTAAACTGTCAAGTGTTGTGTTCTTACTCGGACTTCCTTTTCATGTTTGCAATTACTTGGCTGTCTCCTACAGATTACTGGATGCAGAAAGTCATGTGGGCCTTCTGGGATGTACCTTTCTATTCCAGGGGGTAATTACAAGCTTTCCAGAGGGTGGATAGAGACCAGCAGGACCCTTTTTCTACTCCTGGCATTTAATTTGTTATCGTTAGGGTCTCCTACAAGGGAAGGGCTGCATGGGTGGAATTTATGGATATAGCCCCACCCTGAATGAAACATATGTATGGCGTAGCCCTGTTGCCTTCCACCACATGATACGAGCCATAATATAATGTTCCCCCTTCACACATTCCTTCACAGCAGTCTGAGAAACGTTATTTTTATTTAGGGGCTGTCAGTCATGATTCTGCTGAGAATATACTCGTCCTTAGCGTGCGGCAGAACTTTCTGTTCATTTTCTCTAACCCACACTGGGATGCTTCACTTAAGGGTTAGGGTTGGGTGGATGCATGTCTTCTCCACTATTTCTCTCAGTTCCAGTGTGTTTAGCTATTAACTGACCCCATGTTTCACATGATAAACCGAGCGATTAGCATTTCACCAAAGTCCTATATAACAAGAGGAACTCAGTCAACAAGCTTGTAATCACAGCTGAACTTTTCAGGGTCACCTGCAGTGTGCAGCCAATCAGATTTCCGCACTTCCTTGCTTCACGTGCACGGCAAACTGATTTCCAAGATTCAGCAGTTTTCAACGTTTAACTTCATTCTTGACTGTCAAATATAGTTTTCCCAAAAGCAGTGTTTGTGGAGTAGTTGCATATATCATCAGGGTTTTGTTTGTGCTCATTTTTTGTAATGCCTAGCTGCTTATATGTTATGTTTTATTTGTATTGCTTGCCTGCTTGCTTGGTCAACACATGACTAAAAACAATATAAGGCAATACCAAAGCAACAGGAAAATATATTCTTGCCTGCTGAAAACCAGAAAGAAAAGGGTAAAGTTGGATTTTGTCTGCCAGTACATGCTTAATGATTAACAGAGAAGTGGTTTTAAGAGAGAAAAGGTTCACACAAACAGGTTTTTTTGGGCTCCAGTTTCTATTTGAGTAGTTGTTGTAGACTATGCTCAGCAGCTTAGCTTTAAAAAGATGCAAATCCTAAAGTTTGTACTGGAAAAGGTTGTCATGTGTTATGTCACTTAGGCTTGATTGTCCCTGCTGTAAATGTACTCGTTCCTAGTATTAGGGACTGTCAAATACAAAATTAATATTCCAAATATTTAGTTTTGGTGAGCAGTATTTAATTCAGTACAGAAAGCCCCTTTTTCTGTGATCTGCTGGAGGTGCCATTGCCTTTATACTTTACACATGCATCTTTAATTGGTGCAAACAGGTCACAGATAGAAATGAGGAGGTTAGAAAAACCCAAATGTCTCTTTCGTAAAGTTCTCTGACTTTTTGACTTTGACTTGTTTGGCAGTGTTGAAAACCACATTATGATATGCAAGCAAGAGACAAAGTAACCTCACTCTTTTTAACTCGGAAGAGAGATTTTCATCATTGTGAGTTTGTGAGAACTTGGCACAGACAAAACTCCTGTTGACAGTGCCACTGTCTGTTTAATGTCACCATCCCTCACATTTCCTGTTGTATGTACCTGGTGGCCTTGAGGTCACCAAAACACCAATCCTGGCCTCTATTGACATGGATGATCTGTCCCACCAGCACAGAAGCCCTCCATGAGAACAGGACCTGTCTGTTATTCCAGCTGCATGACATTCTTTTTAGAGGCAGCTACCCAGGACCGTACAGCTTCCACTGTTATCCATTCATGACTGCACCGGCGCGGCTCGCCACTGATGTCTCTAACACCGGTCCTGCGGAGATAAACTGTTCCACACAAGCCTGGATCAAACGACAGTGCAGCCTCAGATATGGACATTTGAAATCAAAGCAGAAAGCTGCGATGCTGTAGCAGATTGTATGATATCAGCTAAGATGACATGTGACTTGGAAGTGGTCCAGAAATCTTAAAGCTGCAGGCAGCGTCACACGTTGGCATCTCTAAATGGCAGCGAGAGGCAGCTGTTTGAAAACTTTGAAGCTTTAATAACCCAGAAATCATGTAAAGGGACAAACGGCATTCTGATGTTAAGGAAGCTGGTTATTTAGTTCTGCTTTATGGTTAAAGGACGAAGCGAGGCAGCTTTTCTAAAACTGAATGCTGCTGAATGCTCACCCACAGCTGTTAAGGAAAATGTCTTGCTTTTAGGTTTGATTTGTGACTTCCTTTTGGCAGAGAAATGTCCGAGTCCAGACTTTTCTTGGCAAGCAGTGTAAATCCATAGTCGCAGTTACAGTCTCAGTTACAGGGCATTCGATACTATACTGTGTCTCCACCACATAACCTGACCGTGCTGATGTTGAATGACACAATACACAACAACAGCACCATGACACCTTGCTGCCGTGATACTCGACGTCAATGCTTGACTCACTACTGAGGAACAGGAAGGTAATCACTGATATGTGACACTTATTTTGTCAACACCTACACAGAAACCTGCAGGGCCTGAACCAGGTTGATGACTTCTGCTCTCTTATGAGAACATGTCTGATTTCTCTCACCTCCTGTGTGAACAGGGAACGACAAACTAGTTACTAGTTTGAATGCTGTAGCCTGAAGAATTACCTCAACGTTGAATCACCGTCCCTCTCACAGAGTCTCAGCGTCATTGTAATTATAAACACACCTTAAAGTAGGGATAGAGACTTTTTTTGGCCCTGATCCTCCTCTGAGTCCTTAAATGTTGGGTATCCGCTGATACAGAGTCTAATCAGACACCTTTTGTGACTTCACTTACTCAATTTAAGTTGCTTGACAAACTCAGGCGAAATGACTTGATCTGGCATAGTTACATTATTATATAACTGCATGGTTCTCATGTGAAATCTTGCAGCTAAAGGCCAAATTACTGTGACGTGAGCATTCGTTTCAAGTGAAATATGATGAGCACCCTCCACAGAAAACCAAATTCCTTTCACATTTTCGTTACTGTGGTGTTTATCACTTGTATGTCGCAATGCAGGAATGTTTATGAAAGCTGGATGTCGTGAGTCAGTAATTAGCGGAGATGCAGGAGTGATGCTTGTGCTGTAAATCTTCTGGGAGTGTCTGGGATTGTTTAGATTAAAATCTTCTGGATATTTTGTCAGCCGTCTCATCAATGCCAATTACTGCTTAGACAGAATATGTGCTGAATGTGTTTTAAATGCACAGGAGGAGTTTAAGGTAAAGGATGGGAATGGGAATGGGCTCTTTTGTTTTCTTTCTTCATTTTTGTTTTTGACATTACTTAATTTCTTCAGTTGCCATGTTACACTTTCACTGCCTCCCATCTGTCTCCTCGGCACACCCACACGTTCACCACACACGTTTAGCACCTTAGCTTTGTTTCCCTCCCGCAGCTCTCCAAACAAGCTCTCTCCAAACAAACCCTAAACAAGTTGTCCGAAGCCTGTGTAGGGGGGAGGGGGTGAGCTGGGCGGTGGCCACGGCTCGGCTGCATCCTATTAGGACTGGGAGTGTTGAAAAGGGGTGTGGCCTGGAGCCAGTAACATCTGTGCCTGTCCCCTCTGCCCCCACAGCATTCTGCAGAGAAAGACTTTAGACTTTAGACTTTAGACTTTAGACTTCTTTATTTTATCCCCCATAGGGGGAAATTTTCTTGTTACAGCAGCAACAATATAAACAGGGACAGTGAAAGAACAAAGCAATAGAAAAGACAAACAATAGCAAATATAAATATAAATATAAATATAAATATAGATATAAATATATGGATTGTGATGAAATGAAATAAATATTTACACCATAGGATATTTACAGGAATGGAATGGCATGGATGGTAGGCAGTATATTAACATCAGCCAGTGATGCTGGTGTTAAAGAGTCTGATGGCTGATGGGAGAAATGACCTGCGGTAGCGTTCCTTCTTGCAGGGTGGGTGCCTCAGCCTGCTGCTGAAAGAGCTGCTGAGGGCCCCCACAGTCTCATGCAGGGGGTGAGAGGGGTTGTCCATGATGGACTTGAGTTTTGTTAGTGTCCTCCTCTCACCCACCTCCTCTATGGAGTCCAGGGAGCAGTCCAGGACAGAAGCGGCCCTCCTGACCAGCCTGTTCAGTCTCTTTCTGTCCCTCTCCGTGCTCCCTCCTCCCCAGCAGACCACTGCATAGAGGACTGCAGACGCCACCACAGAGTCATAAGGCAGAGAGAAGGAGGTTAAGGAGGGAGTGGATACGCCGAGGAGAAGTCCTCGCCGGCCAGCTGGCTGTTTGCAGGATCTCAAACAGCGGCTCATGCTGTATGGCAAGTTTATCCCTTGTTTGCTCCCGTGCCATCAGAGAAAAACGGTCTCCATCCAACTGGGATTTTCGTCTCGGCTGATTTTGACAGCCTCTGGGATTCAGGGTGCTTATTAGCAGATGACTTTGAACCTGCGTGGATTACATACCTCGCGCAGGAAATGCTCCGCTGTGTGTTGTGTGCAAGCATCGTCTTTTCTGTCGACAGTGCAGAAAGCGGGACACTGCAGTGAGTTGAGGATATAAAGGGAATGCTCACAGCACAACAGAGGCGAGCTCACTCCTGGACAGGGTAAGACGAGCTCAATGAAGCTGCCTATTCTACCCTGTAATCAAATCAGCGCAAGGAAAAGGAGTAGAGGAGCAGAAGCCGGCTATCTGCTGATTGGAATGTGTGTGTGCATGGACTGCATGTGACCGGCTATCAGTGCCTCTGTGTATGGGTCCATGAGGGGCTGCTGGCTTGCTCTATCACTCCCAAGGATACAGGCTGGATTCCTCTCACCAAGATGTAGGTGATTGTGTCATGTCTGTCTAATTGGGAGGTGTTGGTGCAGAAAAATGGTGTTGCCGTAGTAACCAGGGGGGAGGGGAGGATGACAGGGTGCTCCGACTGGGGCCCGGGGCTGATTTCGCAGTGAGAGAGCTGTCCTGTGTCTACGGGGAATGCCCCATAATGACAAGGCTGGTCTGGAGATAGGGTGAGGTGGTGGTAGAAATATGTGCATACACACACACACACACACACACCGGCTGAGGCTACAGGCTGCTACCTCCCACCAGCGTCTCTCTGTGGTTTGGCGAGTGCAGCCCGTTATCAGTGTCAGGAGAGTGTGAGAGAGAAAGAGGATGGCATACTTTTTTCCATGATGGGGGGGCGGAGTGCAGATAATCAAGTCAATGAAAAGGAAAGTCACCTTGAGCAGAGAGGGGTCTGCTCACCTCGCTCATTTCCTGTCACTTCCCGTCCTTCTCAGGTTCCACTCTCACTTCCTCAGCTCCTCTCAAGAGGCTATGTGTACTCTCCATCGCATGTAAATACTATACAGGCTGATGTATTACACAGCACTGACAGCTAGGCTTTGCCTCTCTGCACGATTTAATCGTGCCTCTGAGTGATGGCAAGCTAGATTTTACCCTGTAATCCTTAATGGTTTTGTTTTTTTTTTTGTCCGTTGAATTAGAGAGACAATCCTATTTTCTCCCCTATAAACATCCAGAGCAGATTAAAAAGGAGGGTAATGGGCGGTGGAAGGGGCTTACATTAAATCACCCACCCTGCTTGCACTGGTCACCATCCGCTCTGGTTACCATAGCAACTGAGGAAGAGGTAGGGATTTTTAAAGGACAGGCTCTGGAGGAGATTATAACGCTCTCCACGCCCCATTATCGATGATCTGAGAGGTTATCCGTTCTACTACTCAGAAATAAATTTGTGACTATGATTGGACTGGGCCCAGCTGTGGCGCACATAATAATATTTACTGATCCTTCTGCCACACAGAAGGAGATCAAGATGACAGCTGTTGGTGCTTTATGATGTTTTCAGTCGTTCAAAGTCCACAGCCTATACCTGAGCTCTCCAAAGGTTTATTCTTCTTTGGATTTTCTTGACACTCAGCAGTTTTTCTTATTTTCCAGTCATGTCATCCTCCGCTAATTTACAGTGAATCTGATCTTCTAATATTTAGATCTTTAATGGTGATAGAGGCACAGACGTAACTTAAATGACACTAATTTGATGATGGTACTGATTCTCTTTCCTTTCTGCTGATAGTTAAGTCATTGATTGTCTGCTTCAATGGTCTCCAAGCTTTTCTGTCAGATGCACCTCCAAAACCTTTTCAGATGAGCTAAAGTACCCATTCATTGACATTAATCATCACTACTTCTGTTTCAAATATGTTAATTTGAATAGACTTTTAAACTGGATGTTATTAATTATATAAATGCTGATCTTATCTTTAGGTCAATGTGATCAAGTTTGCATTCCTACTACTACCATTTGGAGGGACAGAAGCTGGACATTTCAGCTATTTATTAATTACTCTTAGCTAATTATTTCAACTGTCTGTCCATTACTTTTAAATGGTAAAAATCATAGATTGCCTATGATAAATGGGCGTAGCCACCGTAATGTTACCCAGTAGTCTTATTTTAACACTTTATCTAACTTCTCTGCACTCCTGCTAACAGGTTTTCATGCACTCTGACTTGCAAGTTATCAACACATGATGTTCAGGTGCAACAGTTGACTCAATGTGTGGATTTAAAAAAAAAAAATCTGTAATTTCTGTTTTTCAAATTACTTGAGCTACTCCACAAGCTTTCCATATAGCCCCTGGCAAGTGCAGAAGTACGTCCTGTGGCATGAGTGCCCCAGTTTGCTGCAGAAATGCTGCAGTAGTTGAATCTGCATTAACTACATGTACCAACAAACTCAGTGGGACTTTATTTTTCTGATTACCAAATGATGCCGTTGTGGTTATAATGTGATGTGCTTTGGTCCATTAGATTCAAGACGTTAGAGTACACTTGTTACAAGCTGCTTGTGAACATCCAAAACTTAATGGATACACGTTAGAATAGCAAATCAATATGGCTGAGAAAAGCAGCCTTGTCATTTACAACCCAAAGTTCAACCTGTGTGACCAAAACAGATCATAAAAGTTAAGCCGTTGTTGTCATATAGGCAAGTTTCTTGCAATGTCAACGTCTATGCTGTGTTAAACATTGCCTTTTTTGTTCAGATTTTTCAGAATCATGAAGCGGCACGCCAAAGGCGATTCGTATTTTATAAGCTATTTTTAAACTAAACTGCCCTTTTTTGACTTTTTTGGAACACAGCCAACAAACTGAACCCAGATGACTAAGCTGAAACTCTGGCGAGGATACTGTCGCATGTTTGAGTAGTTTCCCTCTTTGCCCCGTGTCTAACCTCCACTTGAAGGGTTGACCCGAGGAAGAATGCTAACATGTTAAGAATGGGGGGTTGGAGAGTCTGTCTGCAGAACGAGTTTGACAACCTTGCCTGCAGAAAGTGCAACAGCCTTTAACCTGCTTTTTAATCTCTGTCCTCCCTACATTTCAGCCGCACACTCCCCAACCCTAAATGTACATTTTTTGGCTTTAAGCTATCATTCATACGTGTAAGAATTAAAGGGGAATACCACTGAATTACTTTTTAAGGCGTGGAAAAGTTCTGTGTTTTAGATAACTTTCAGTCTTATCTCTTACAACAAATGACTTATTTTTCCTTATAGCCTGTGACCATGGGTTATTATTAGATGATCATGAATTGTCCTCATAAATTTATTTAGGAGAGCTTACAGTATCCAGTATCTCTACGGAGCACAGATATAGTTACACATATGGTGGGTCTGACAGTAAATGCACCTTGTCTAGGTTTTTAGATCATTGTGGCATCCCTTAGAGAAAAAAAGTCAAATAAAAAAGCTGAATTTCATAAGCATGTCCATTAGTGACATCAGATAGAAATACAATGATCTTCTGAATAGTGTAGCAACTCCAAGAAGAAGAAAGAAAGATAAAGGTAGAGTGTGCCACAAATCAGATCAACCAGTGATTGAATCTTTCCCAGACAACAAAGCAACTTAACTGACAAACTGCTCTTTATCAGCACTGGGTTTGCACAGCCTTTAATGAGCACAGAGGGTTAGTCAGCTTGTACTGATGACAGCCTTTTTCTTCTGTTCCTGTTTTGGGATCAATTTTGACCAGATTATTAACCTTGGCTGTTGAAAGCAGGTGTGGCCAGAGATACTGGGTCTGGTCTTGAACTAATCTGTCCCATCACCGACTGACTGTCTCTGGATGAAGCGTGTGAAGACCTTGAGTCTCTCTTATGAGGAAGGATGTGGAAAACAATTAGATTACTTCTATGTGTCCTGGCTAATAGTGCCCTGCTTTCAGTTAAGTTGTCAGTTGTGTGTGTTGGTCACAGTGCACAGAATAGTACTTTGCTTTATTTTGGATCATTAAATGTCACGCTGAATATTACAGTTGTGATAACGGCCTAATTTTCAAAACAGCACTGAGACAAAATTGGAGTTTTTTCAAGCAGGTGTTACATAATAGTCTGGAAAATGGGCTCAGCACCAAATTGTAATGTTTATGAGCAGCTAACAGACTAGAGCTGCAGCTCACTATTGTTTTTCCACTTATTTCATTAAAGGTTTGGTCTGTAAAATTTGAGAAAACAGAATAATGCCCATCACTGTTTTCCACAACCCAAGGAGATGCTTGTATAGTGCAACTAACATGTTAGAAACCCAAAGATATTTAATTTAAAATAATACAAAACAGACAAAATCTGCAAATCCTTGTGGCTGAGAAGCTGGAAACTTAATAAATAACTTTAACAATTTATCAATTCTTAAAATAGTTGCTTCAGCACTTAAAATACTAACTTCAGTAACTTCAGACTTGATGGAGAATGTGTCATTTGAGCTTTTTAGCTTATTTTTTGTTTGTGATAGTAATATTTAGTAGTGAGTTTAACAAAGAGCAGCAGTGCCCTGCTGTTCCAAATTAACCATGTACCGTGCGCACAGTCATATGTCACCATAAAAGCTGGAAAAACTGCCACAACAAAAGACTCCCTACATTACAGTCCAACGCATGCAATGTTTTTACAACAGCTCCAGCACACAGTATCTTTGTCACGATCCACTGCCACTACTTCAAAGTCCTACAAGATCTGAACTTTTTCACCCGCAGACAAGTATTAAGTGTCTCAGCTGGTGGAAGAAATGCTTCCTTTGTCTGTTATCCCTTTCCCTGCACTCTCTCTGTGTCCCTGTATGTTAATCCTGTAATCTGAGAGCCACTTCAGCCCTACTCCCTCAGCCATGTGACATTAATGCTCCAGAGACAATGCCTTTGTCATATCTTGACACACAATCCTGTAACAGAAATGCACACAGGCATCAGAGCCGAACAGCGCTGATACTGTACTTTCACACTGAGGACTGTTTTGACGACTCTGTGTTGTCTAACTGGCCGTCGCTGAGAATAGATTGATTTTAATCTCTTGTTAACCTGCTGGTCAGCATTTCTGTCATGGCCCAGTTATTTTCTGACTTGTTTCCAAGTCTGAGTGTGTTTACACACTGTCTACTGTCATTGTCTACTCACGGCACCATTAAGTACCTGGCGGAGTGAGCATTATGTGGCGGTGTGCAAGACTATGCCATTTGCACCACAGCTAAAGCAGACAAAATTAGACAGAGTGACACTCCATTGTTACCATGAAAGTAATTACCAAACAGCTACCGATTTTCAGAATTAACATGGTTTGCTCTCAGTTAGCAGTGACTGACGTTGGCCTTGAGCAACAATGTGAGGGAGATTTGCATTTTTCTGTATTGGGAAAAAGCTTAACTGTACATGTTCTGCAGCTGAACTGCGAAAGCAGATTGTTTTTCTAGTTTTGATTGTTGTTACTATTGAGCATTTTGTAGTTGAGTCAAAACGGTTTTGAGTGTCACAGGTTAAGCATCCACTCCGTGTGCAGACACTGGGCTGCTGATTAATTTTCAGCTGGGCAGCTCCGAGCTCAGGCTGTGTGTTTTGATGAAAGAACTACCACCAGCCTTCACCATGTGACTCCTGAGCCTTTTGTTTGCAGCTGTCCAAATTGATCCAAAATAAATTACCAAGTGTAGTGCACAACAGTCGTGGGGGTTTCCAAAAGTCCATGAACCCCTTGAGTGAAGCACATTGCAATCCCCGTCTGATGAACTGTGTCTCCCGTGGAATTTTTTAATATAAGTACACTTTTACTCTCAATAGTTTTGAGATTTTTGTCAGTGTGGGAAACGCTGTAATGTAGTGGAAGAGTTTGAACCAGAACAACCTGCAATGTTGAGTTGCTTTGCATTGAAAATACCGCAGTGAGATGATCATCAAATTGCATGTCTGATCCACCCCAAATCCTAAATCAGAAAAGAAGATTAAACTTCTGAGCACCAAATGCCTTTCTAGTCCGCCTATAACACAGCTGCAGCTATACTCTGTACAACCCAAGCAGTCGGTTAACAGCAGTTACTTGTTTTTATTTTATTTTACAGCTAAACCCAGATAAACACATAAGGGATAACAAATTATCTGCAGGATGATTGAAAGAGTGAATGAAGTTGTGCTGTCATAAGGTTAGAAGAATGGCATAATGTAAGCATGAAGATAAAATAGTAATATGATACTGTATTGATTCCATTTTCCACAACAGATTTGATTTTCATTTGCCCGCTCTGCAGAAAGGTCAGAGATCGGGGTCAGACAGAACAATGTCCCTGGAGCAGGGAGGGAGTCCGTGTTTCACTCAAGGACATTTTAAAAAGGTAGATCGTTTCTAATTATAGTGCTGTAGCCCAAGAGAGACATAGTTTGGCTCTTTTAACAACAATTCAAGGTGAAGCAACCCTGCTGCCTAATATACATATTATATAATATCTATTGTCATCATCGCTCTAATGCTCACATTTCTCATTCAAGGTTTCCTCCGTTGCCTCTGGCTGTAGAAGTGCGTTGCTCCATTAGAAACATGAGGGCCTGTCCTGCTGTGTCTTGTCCCAACCAGCATTAGTGCGGCTGATGATTTAAGCAGCAATAGCAGCTGTAGATATTGAAAATTAAAAGTGCATCTCAGTGCCAGAAAGTGCTGAGAGATGCCAGCTGGTGCAGAAGAAGGTATTTCACACATCTGTTTTAAATACACTACTGTCCACTGTGTTCTCTCTCCAAGGTTGAATTCCTGCTCCCAGTGAGGTGCATTTTGGCTTATTAGCATCAGCTTTACATTGACCTGTTAGTGTTTATAAATTATACACAAAACCATCTATTTATGACAGTGATTATTTTATGACAGGCTACATAAATATTATTAGATTGTCATTATTGTAATTGTTATTAGATATGCTATTTTTTCTGTCTGTACATTTGTGCAAAATGTTTGGCAGCACTCATTACCTCAATTTGCTCTTATCTGTTTCTAATTCTTTGCATGCCAACGGCACATATTTCACTTAGCAGGGCCACTGTGAAATTAGTGACACGTACAGTAATAGCAATAAAAGCAATAACAATTATGCAACCCAATAGCAACAAAAGTCAGTGCTCTGTTGCCACAGTATGGGAGGGCAATGTTTTTGGCTTTTGTTCAAGCAGCACCAGAGAAACCAAACCCACATTATTTCTAGTTCCAAGTAAGCTTGAACTGTAGAAGAGAAGTTGAAGAGATGAGCAAAATGGACAGAACAGAAAGCAGAAAAAAAGAAAAGAGGCAACGCTGGAAGAAGACAGTCGGATGAAAAGTGTCTGTTCATCTTTGACTTGGTGCTCTCTGTTCTTCATTCCTTTTCGCACATGTTGAGTAATGTGAGCGTCTCTCCGTGTTTAGCTTAAGATGCTCCTCTCAGTTGCTGCCTTTTCTCCAGCGGACATGACACTTCTACAGGTTTTAATGGAGAGGCCTTGGGCAGGCACCATGCACAGGCTCACACTCACTTTACAAACACTGGGATTCTTTTTACAGTCTGGACTCACGCCAGGTCACCCGCCGAACCACATGGTCATGAAAACAACAAGGCTATCCAAGGATAGAAATCTCCTTCAGACAAAGACAGATGTGTTTGTGTGAATATGAGTGGGTGGGTTTAATTGGATGTGTATGAATGAAGGAGCTCAAAAGAATCTGCATCGCACTGTGAGCAGCAGCTAATGCAGTCCGAGAGTCAATTTATCAGAGTCAGTGTATAAACAGCATTCGTCTTGATTATATGGAAAGCGCAGCTGCGTGGCATTATCATCAACTTCCAGACTGTTAACATTTCAAACAAGCTTACTGCAAGGATAATTCCTGGAAATTACTATTAATTCTGCTAACATTTACCGCTCAGACAGCGCAGGGTCAGAGTCGTACATGCTTGATTTAGGATTTAAAGCCACCTGTTTTCCTCCTCAGTCAGAGCGGGTGAAGGTGTTGTTGTGTGGGTGCTGTTCAGGGTCACAGGGCTCACCTGGCTATGGGAGGAATGTCCTCCTGTTCTAACAGGCCTCTGTTATGTTGGGAACCTTGACCGTCTGACAGACAGCATCCTGGGGCTAATGTCAGGTCTCACAGGTTAACAATTACAGCACAAACACAAAGTCTTAACACAGTCTGCATGTTCAAACCCTCACGGACTGCTTCTCTGCACGCCCCCCCACCCAACATGACCGAGCTGCGGCACATCCACAGGTTCCTGTAGCTGGATGGGGACCAGCACTGTCCCACTCAGGCTCACAAGTTTATACAAAGTTTACAGCTCGCTTTAGCTAATGGAAAAGATGGGCAGTTTTGTGGACTAATATGGTCAAAGAGGCCTTTGACTAGCTTCTTCCCTTCATGCTAGAATAGATGGTGAGCGTGAAGCCAAGCAGCTGCTGCCGAGGCCTCTGGTAGTCTATTTGAAAAAGTCAAGGATGTGTCAAAATAAATACACTATTCAGTGTGTTAGTAAGAGTGAGCTGCTGTGTACTTTATCCCACGTGTGGCCATTTGTCCTCAGGTAGCTTGTCTGTGATGTGCACAAAAAGCTTTTTCACTTACTGGACTTTTATATATTGGTGCATTCACTGGCTGTTTAGAAAAGCGGGATTATTCTAGTGACGGAATAAATTTGGCTATTGTTAGTTTTGTTTGACAGTTTGCCCAGTTATTACTAATTTGTTGGCCACTAGTAGTCATTTTTTGGACTAATGTCTAGTGTGTCTTCATGTCTAGTGTAACAGTGTCCTTAATGGACACTGCAACAAACCATTATCAACATAGTTTACCTTGGAACAAAATGTCAAATTGTTAAATGGTATCTAATCTTCTGTTTTGACTATATTACTTTTTTGGGCCGCTTCTTCTTTTTGTTAGCATCAGCATACTTCAGGAGACGCATTTAAAACAAAGATTAAAAAACGTTTTAGGGTTTTAAAGCTGGGGTTTTAGGGTGGTTGGAAAAAGTCACAGAGAACCAGTCCCAACTGCTCCATATTTGAAAAGTACAGCTGCTGGATAG
Source organism: Pempheris klunzingeri (assembly GCF_042242105.1). Lineage (NCBI taxonomy): Eukaryota > Metazoa > Chordata > Actinopteri > Acropomatiformes > Pempheridae > Pempheris > Pempheris klunzingeri. The sequence continues at coordinate 10,699,788 of NC_092029.1, forward strand.
AGGAAACACAGATGAACCAAAAAAGTGACTATAATGGGACGGTGATGGCATCAGGATTTATTTAGGTAGACCACAAAACTTACTTTTTATTGACTCTACTTACACTCAGCTAAGGAAATGTCCTCACTTTCCCTTTTGGAAGAGATAACTTTAGCCGTCGTCTGTTGCCTCAGCCTGCTGAGCATAGGGACCTGCAATCTTCGATTACAGTGAAGTACTTGACCGGACCAGATTAAATTTAGACTGCATCACCATGCATGCGATGCATTCTGTTTGGGAGAAGCGTCTGACCTATAGGAAAGTACTGGGAAAGGTCAGATGAACTTCGTTATGTTTGCCGAGCTTTGGGCCACCAAGAAAAGACATCCAGAAATTCCTGCAGGTCAGTGCAGCCTCTGTGGTTATGATACTTGGCATCACACCGCTCGACAGAGCAGGGAGAGAGTCTGTAGAGTTGTTTTTGTGCTGACGACAGTGTCCTCGTGGATATGTGGGCACCATGTCTTTATTTACCAGACAGCAGAGAGGTCTTGTGCACTTTATTCCATTATTGCTGCTTGGAGTTGAGCCAGCAGGTCTGAGAGCACAAGCTGCAGCTGTCTCCTCTCTTTCTCTGTCTGTTTGTACGAATTAGTCGTTTGTTACAAATCAAACCTGTTTGTGTTTTCGGCAGTGAGATATGAGTCTGTCTGCCATGTTTCAAAATCTTACCCTTTGTTTCAGTTTAGCTTCAGCAACAGCGTAAACTGTTTCTCTTAATGCTTGAATGGCAGTAACCAGAGAAATAAATGCTCCAAGTACAGTTCAATCTGATCCCAGGTCCCAATACTCAAAAATACTGCAATGTGAAGAGAGGACATGAGCTGTAACGTCAAACAAGACAAGAGTCTACAACCATGCTAACAGCTCTGTGAAACTATACCATCATGCTAATTAGCACGAAAGACAAATCACAGCTATAGTAGAGGTCATCCTCTGGGGACCACAAATGTCTGTGCAAAATTTCATCGCGGTCCATCTAGTTGTTTCGATTGGTTGAATGAGTGCCACACAGACTCACTTAGCTTTAAGATGTTAAGAGGTGTTCTGCTGCATTGGATCTGCGCCTGGCAGGACAAAACTCTGTGTAATGTGCTCAACCCTCCTCATCAATGCTGTTCATGTATGACAGCTGATCTCTGTGTATTTTTATCTCTGATATGGAGGTGGGGAAGATGGGGCAGTGATCTAACAGGATTGCAAACATTTCCTACATTACTGATAAAACTGCAGCTGCTAGAGACTAAACCAAATGTGCAGTTGTCCACTAAGTCAGGGAGCCATGAAGAAAAAGTCTGGTGGTGATGATTATCAGGATGATTGAGGCAGTGCATGTTTCAGTTTGTCATGGTCTCTAAATCTTGCAAATCTCTCCTGTCATTTGAACAACGTGCACGCCTCGTAATGGCTCGTCTAAGGGTTCACTAGAAGGCCTGTTTTTGCTCTTTCCCCACAACAAAAAGCCTCACACGCCTCCTTCACCACGGTCATTGTAAACACACCTCTCTAATCACTACTCGTTAGGTCTTTAGAGGAAAGCTGATGCAGAATAGGAAGGAAGGGAGATGAAAAGGCCTGAATACACTAATCCTGGAAAATGATGGTCTCCATTTCAAACGTCACACTCTCACGGGACCCCATTGTGTAAACGATATAATTGAATCTTTCAGTGCTTGCCCTCACTGATACGGTGCATTGTAGTTTCCCTGAAAAACCTATGACCCCACATCATTAACCAATACCAGGGGCAGAGGGTGAGGTTATGAGCGAGGAAAACTATTAGAATTTATTGGTTTTATGTCCTAATAAGTAACAGTTCTACTCATGGCTGAGCCAGTTTGCCCCTCGAGTGTTACCGTAAGGCAGAACAGAAAGCATTAATCTTTATATTTAGTACCATTATTATCTTATATTGTTCATATATCTGAGAGAACTCTGTTTCTGCAATTGATTTTTGTGAGGGCCTCTTTAAAAAGCACACACTTCACTCTATGTGTGCTATTTAAAGAGGCCCTCACAAAAATCTTTGTGAGACTAGATTTAGTTTTGTGTCGAAGCTTCATTGTGTCCCCTCTTTGTGTCCACAGTACTCTCTGACGGAGGCCGAACTCTGAGGTGGAGGAGGCTGTAAAAGGGGCCCTGAGGGAGCCTCCCACCCTCCCTACCTGACCAGCCAGACGCATTGGACAGCCATGGCTCCACGGAAACGTGGCGGCGGTGGCCGCGGTGGCCTGTCCTTCATCTTCTGCTGCTTTAACAGCAGCGATCACCCGGAGATCACCTACAGGCTGCGGGAGGACTTTGCCCTGCAGGCCATGGAGCCAGCGTTGCCAATGCCGGGGTATGACGAGCTGGATGGCATGTTCTCCGAGCTGGTGGTAAGACTTTACTCTGCTTTTCCTTCTTGAGGAACTTCAGACTGGAGAAACTGTTCTACGGAGACTTCAAAGGAAGCATTTAATTCACAGTTCAGTAAATATCTTTGAATTTTGATTTTAGGAAAAGTCTGTAACGGTCTGTTTGAGTCGATTAAGTCGATTTGATCCTACAAACAACTTTTGCCTGTGTAGGTAAAGTCTGATATGATTTATTCCTCTGTGCCCAAGGCCTCCATTGTTGCCCAGAAACTAATAAAAGCACATAAATGTTGTGTATGATGAATTTAGAAATAATAGTAATAATTATGTTTAGCATAACTGTTGTTCGAATGTATTTGCCCCTCTATTGATTAGCATTCCTCTATTGACCACTTTCTAAGTTTTTACAGTGGCCTTAATCCTTTTCTAACATAGTACACATAAGAAAGTGCTGAGGTCATATGATTCTCCAGAAACAATGTAAAACCCTATGACATCTAAAAACCACTATTACAATAAAGACAAGTGAGAAATATTAACAATGAAACACCTGTAATTGATGCTTTTTCACCAGAATTTACTGGAGAATTCAAATATTTGCATTCAAACAGACATTTCAACATTTTCATTAAACTAAGAAGATGTCCTTAAAGTATAATCTTCCCTCATTGTTTACTGTTACGTTGAAGACATTCATAAATTAAGCTGCCACTTCCTCCCAGTTTACACTATTTTGGTAGTAACGGGGCCAGGCCGCCATTCTTTCTCTGTCTTATTGTCACTTCTAATTTGTCGTGCTCTCCTCTCTCTGCTGCCCTATTTTCCCCTCCCATGGTTGCCACAGTAATCTAAGCATGACATTTCTCTCCATCAATAGACCTCATTCAGGAACTCTTAATGTCTCTGCCTCCTCCATCTGCTAATTGCTTGTTTTTGTCCACCACCCTTTATGAAGACATAATTGAGTAAGTTGAGTGTGACGACAAGGAGGCTTTCAGTTGCTCTGTTTACCAAAAGAAAACAGCCACGTGCTTTTCTTTTCACCCAGTATGAGCCTCCATGCGCGTGTATAATCAGAGCAGGCTTGCTGTGAAAAATGACTCGCGTTGTGGAATAAGTTGGGGCCATCTGCTCTGTTACGATCAATTAAACCCGACCTTTGAACTTGAGATAATTTGAAAAGTCTTCAAAAAAAGAAAAACATGTGTAAATCAAGGTAAAGCTTTTCCCTCCCATCCTGCACTCAGAGTTAGAGCCTGTGTCACAGAACATTAACAACAAATTTCTCTCAGCATAAAGCACGTAGCTTTTTTTTTTATGATCTAAAGAATCAATAAAACATACAATTGAATCAGTCGCCTTTTCCCATTCAGTGCTGTAGAAGTAAGTACATGAACCTCATTCATGAGGTCAATCAATAAACCTCACTGCCATTTTAGGACATTTGATCATCGCACATATTGATTCACAGGGCTTGATGTGTTGGGTAAACCACATTAACTTAATCTAAGAAAGAACAAACCTGTGTCCACTCTTGTGTTCACACTATCTACTCTGGAATTAAATTGCTTAAAAGCCTTCTCATGACTTTCACCACGTAATTCACATGAAGCTCATTTAATTTCCTTATGATTTGACTAATCTACCAACACAAATCTTAATCTTAATCTTTAATTGTGTCCCCATGCTGAGATGAAAGATACCTTAAATGCTGATATCCTGGGCCCAACTTGTTTCAGACATGTGAAAGCTCAAATTAAAACTGATGGATATATTTTAATTGCATTTACATCTCCTCTTAATGTTGAAATGCTCTCTAGTCCATCACTTCCCAGCAGCAGCAGCAGCAGCACCCTTTATGTGCCTCTGTGAAATATCTGTTATACATTGTGACACATGCTGTCTCCAGATGTTTGTTACCGCATGTGTAGACGGACCACGCCTTATCTTTTTTTCTCCCTCATTACTCACACGTCTACAGCCTGCAAGACATCTGATTTGATTCAGAGTCATATTGAATTTACGGTGATACGCACTGATTGTGAAGAGATTCAGCGCAACCCAACCTCGAACTGGGAGCAGAGCTCTGGTGCAACTACTCCGGTGCCATGTTTTTGTTCTGGGGAGAAACAGAATTGATTTATGTGGATATTTCTAAATCTGCAGTGTGAGTCAGGTTTGATTGTGCAGCTTGCCTGCACTCTGAGCTACGCTTTGAGAATGATGCTGTCTTTCTGATCATTGAATGTTATCTTCTTCATACATCTTCATCAAAAAAGGATTGTGAAGCCATTATTGGTAGACTTTCTCTTCTTTCTTCTCTTCTTCTTTTGAATCCTCCTCACCAACATTTTTCTCTGCTGTTTCTTCCCCACATTGCAGGATGAGCTTGACCTTACGGAGAAGCACAGGGAAGCCATGTTCGCCCTGCCTGCAGAGAAGAAATGGCAAATCTACTGCAGCAAAAAGAAGGTATAAGTCCCTTGCTGTGCAGCTCCACATCAGCCTACGCGAGCGTTCTGGCGGCCGGCTGCTTTTGCTGAATATCTGCAAATACCCCGGCTGCCAAGTTTGTGTAAACCCCCCCCCCTCATTGATTTGTTGATACCTGAAGCTGCGCATTTCCTGAAACACACACCACAAAACCTCCCACCGCTGTCTTTTTCCGCTCACAACAGGCCCTAGCATGAGCATCTTGTCTGCATCTGTGGAATGGAGATAATTATTTTCTCATCTTTTGTGTCAGGTGTATACAACTTCCTGTGAGATAAAAACACACACATTAACATTCAGGGCATAATATTGTATGTGTAGTAATATGTTTAAAGTAAGTATTTGTGTCTGTGGTGTAGAATTGATGCCATGCAGGTATATTTTTTAGATGAACTACAGTAAAGAGATGATAGTAAATGAGGGAAGAGAGAGACTGACTCAGGGACGGCAAGATGACTTAACGAGGCACATTATGATTACATGGTCTTGAACCCCAAGGCCACCAGGACGCCCCATTGACACTAAGTTTTTACCAGTGCACGGGGTGCGATGTGCAGTAGTTTCCCTTTCCCTTCCCCAAAATCCCAAATGGCGTCCAAACGACAAATGGTTTCCATTAGGGGGTGAATGTAAATTTTAGCTTTAAAGACCCTGCTCAGTGGGCGAGAGAGATTTACATTTTAGCAGCAAAACAGTTCATTTACTTATCCTTACTTACATAAACTGCCTATAGTATACTGTAATGGAAGGTATACTACTATTAAACATAGAATACACAGAGAAATACCTTAACATTTCAAACGTAGCACTCCAGGAGCACAGAAAGTACTGTCTAATAACTTTATTCCCCCAGAGTCTTGTGCATCTCTTCAATTCCTCATCACTACATAATAAGTCTGCACTGCCTGCTCAAAGCTCAACCATGAGTAACTCACTTAAGTGGATGTTACACAAGGTGGATATAAAAATAGTGACGTGTGGAGGGAGTAAGTCAAAGGCTAAATTCAGCCTGTTCCATTAGATAATCCGCTAACAGAGAAGACAGTGTCAGGAATTATAAAGACCTAAACTATAGTGCAGTAGGATTTAAAAGTAGTATCTTGTTTCTTGTGACTCAATGTTTCTTTGTCCTCCTTTTTTCAAAAGCAAAAAAAAAAAGCTTGGAACATTTCCTTAAAAGGAGGATTTTTCAATCATGTGGTTTCTCCTTTTAGATAATACACCTGTCCCATCAAAGCATTCGTGTAGCCATAACATTGTCTACCGCTGTGTGACAGTGTCATATTTCATTTTGTCTCATCTTCATGATAAAAGGACTGTCAGCTGTTCCTCCTTTCCCTGTATAATAATTCCTCCTCTGCATGCAGGAAATCGCAGACGCCTCCTCTAGTTTGGATCAGCCCGAGTTGAGTTTTCCAGCTATGACTGAATGTGCCCTCACATTTTTACAGCAGTGTTTCTCAAGGCTGTAGGTATGAGTGTGTAGGATATCCTGCCCTGACTAATATGCAGACAGCAGGCCACACAGATGTATTCATCTTTTCCTACATCTGGTTACAAAATGGTGGTGAGGAGCTGGGATGTAGTGTGATGGATGGATAGTTTACATGTCCGTGTACAGTGCAGGTCGCCAGAAAGCATAAAACACAGCTACACAAAGTACAGTGATAAAAAAACCCATCATACATGCAATAATACATGCAGTGGTTGTAATTAAGCTAATCAAATGTAAGAGATGTTGAACCTTGAATGTAGTGTTTTTGTTTGTTTTTTGTTCGTCTTTTACAGTCTCTTTGTCCTGTGGCCAGTCTTTCTGTTAAGATAAGCTAACCAGCGTATGTAATTGATCACAAGCCATCATACTTGTCAGAATGTTTCTTTTTAGGCTGAACACTCACTTTGTTTAATTATTAATGCACTTATGGCTCACTTTGGATGCAATCAGCATCCACTAGCCAGCAGCAACAGGACAAGTGATGAGAGAAGATGGTGCTCCCGTTTCTCCTGTGTCCTAATTAATGGCCTCATTACAAGAAGTCTCGGGGCCCAAAGTGGCCGTATAAGGCGTTTTGAAAATAAAACCCCACAATGTTGCTCTGCCTCCGTGTAGTGTTGAGTGTTTCAGTGTTGTTGTGAAGGTGGAGGAGGATTCGGTGGAACCATATCTTTATGTGCTGCATCAACCTGCAGAAAGGGGGAGGAAGGGGAGACGGAGAGGCATCGATAGTGCTGACTCGGCAGCAGGCTCTGGCCGCGATCCAGACAGATACGAACACATCATCTGAGCTCAGAGAGGAAGGGTGTGTGTGCACGCGTGTGTGTGTGTGTGTGTGTGTGTGTGTGTGGAGTAGAGAGGCAAAGGAAGCGGTCAGTTATCCAAGGCAAACAGGAAGGCTTCACTTCCACAGGTGCAGCTTTTGTGTGTGAGGCAGGAGGGGGGTGAATCATAAGGAGGAAAGTGGGGTCATTATCAGGGCGCTCTGAGTCCGTGAGTGATGAGGGCCTTTTTTTTTCTCTTTTGGCTTGAATAGTCTGGTCGGACCGAGAGGAGATAAGTCAGTCAAAGCAGCAAAGCTTGAGCTGTTTGGTTTGGCCAGGCACCTGAGCTGATGAAATCATGCTGCAGAGAATCAATCTTCTTCCTCCTCCTTGTCAGCTCTCTTCTAGGCCACATCAGCTGCCAAGAAGCAGATTTACTGATTTGGTTGTTAGCAGAGATTTTGCAGTAAGGTTTCAAATTTCATCAGAAAAAACCCCCCCTAAGAACTTCAATTTCGGAGAGGACAGAGCTGTAACTTAACATCTCTTTCAAACAGACTGTCCTTCCACCCCTAAATAACTGAGATTGTTTCCTGTTTCCTAATGTCTCTTTGATCTTTGGTTTCTCAAATGGGGAAAAAATAAACTCCCAGAAATACACTCCACACTTTTCTCTCTCATCATGACCCTAAATAAACCACAGACATCTCAGCGTTTGAAGAGTCAGAGTTGTAAGATGAACTCTTTGAGATGCTAAAGGAAGTGGCCCCACCTCTGCATCTGCTCCGCTAATGGACTGAACCTCTTCCAGCACCCGCCTGGTCAGACTGGCACCGGCCTCGAGTGGAACAGCGGGATCAGACCTTCCCGTCACTGCCCGATCCCAGCAGACCAGCCAAGGCCTGCAGTTTCTGTTAGGGCAGCCAAGTCTCTGCAGGCCGCTTTATTAACTGACGCCCAATTAGTTTCTGATGGTCACAGCTCGCTTGTGCTTAATGGAGCGAGAGTTAAATTGAAAGCCAGGGGGCCTTTTATGTACAAGCCAAGTTCATGGTCGAGTCATTTTCTACTCACGTTTTCCCTTGAGTTAGAAAATCAAATCATCTAAGAAATGTTTTGCAGTTAATTTTTTTATTTTATTTAAAAAAAAAAAAAAAACAACCTGTAATACAAACGTGCCTGTCAGGAGATTAATCTCAGTGTAAACCAAGCCACGTCCTTAATCCACAGTTTTAAGATTCATTTGCTAATCTCAAGATTTTCTCAAGCAGCTGTGCTCTCTTTGCTGCACTTCCCACCACCTCCTGAAACTCAGTGAAGCGCTCAATGATAAAATGGGCTGGATATCTGTGTCGCCCTACTTTGAGTTCCTGCTCCATTTCTGGCTTTTGGCTATTTATGCAGCGGACCTTCTGTTCCCCGTGTGTTTGTTGCTGTTTATATGTCTTTCAAAGCCAATTGATCCAAATAAAGTTCTCCATCTGGTTTGTAGTCCGACTTTGATATATTCAAACATGTGACGTGAACCAAATAACAACTTGGACCCTCATGTGACGTTCTGAAATATTTCCTTCAAGACCACTTCTATATTTAACATTTTCAAATTCCAGTCACTCCTAGCTAATATTCATAAGCCAAACACATCGTTTTCTAATTAACTCATGCTCTGTTTTCTCTCATCACTGTATGACAATGTCTTCCTAGATAACTATACAGCTTTACTCACTCTCTCTTTTTCTCTGTTTTTCAGGAACAAGAAGAAAACAAAAGTGCAACTAGTTGGCCAGAATACTACATTGATCAGCTCAATTCAATGGCAGCTGTAAGTAATAACATTAACTTAATTTTATTTTTAACTTTGGATTTAAACAATGTCACTAAATAGTCCTGGAGGGATGATTCATCCTCTGTTGCTCTTCTTGAGTTTTTTTTCCTTATTAAAGATTTTTTTTTTTTTTATCCGAATCAAAGCTGTCTGAGACACATTTGTGATTCTGGGCTAAATAAATAAAACATCCCTTGGGGCGGCCTGACAGCCGAGTGTTTAGGGCACAGACTACATGGGTGCAAATGCCCTGAGCAGCCGTCCAGTTTGATTCCCGACTGGCAGCATCATTTGTTGTTACCTTTTTCTGTGTTTCCTGTCTCTTTCCACCGTCTCTACCAAATAAAAGCATAAAATGCCCCAAAATAATCTTTAACAAAAAAGTATATGAATAACTTTCGTGTAAATGAAGCACAAGCCAACAAATGACATGATTGTGATTATGACACAGGAAAACAATGTAATTAAAGGATATGATACTATAATTGTACACATGCGGCCCATCATATACTGTATCTGCAATTTAACCTACAGACCTCATCTGTTTTTCTCATAATGAGACCAAGAATCAGCTTTTTTGCTTCTTAACTAAATCTGGGATCTTGCCTTCTGGGAGTTGATTTTCCACATGACCTCAAAAACTAAAACTATCTGTGATTTGATTTTGAATTTTTGCTCAGACACTGATTGAGGTCTCTATGCTGTGTAATGTTTTGTTGAACAGAGAAAGACGCTCCTCGCTCTGGAGAAAGAAGATGAGGAAGAGAGGAACAAAACCATAGAGAGCTTGAAGACGGCTCTGAGGACGCAGCCAATGAGGTGCACAAATGTTTCTGTCGTCTCGCGCTGTCCCGCTTTTCTTATCTCCTCCCTGTCCTTTACACATAATGTCATCAATCATCACATCTCCTCTCATTTAACCTCCTCTCACCTTGTCTGTCACTCTCTTCAGTCTCTCACAACGTTATGTAAATGAGTCCTTTAAGAATTGAACACCCGTAAAGGTCACTGCGGTGTTGGTTAAAGATTCTTCACTGACCTGAATGTACATTGAAGGGGACATTTCAGGATCCTGAGCTTTTCACTACACTTTAAAAGCAAATGTCCTGAGTAACTTATTACATTTACTGAAGACAATTCAGCTTGTACAAGGAAATAGAGACTGGACGAGTGGACATACATACACATATTTAACTGTTTGTGATACTGCAGCTTTTGTTATATTTTCATTAAAACGAATCTTCCCTTAAGTACTAAAATAAAGTTGCCACTAAACTAAGATGATTTCTCTGTGCCTGCGCTCATCTCAGGTTTGTGACTCGTTTTATCGATCTGGACGGCCTGACATGCATCCTAAACTTCCTAAAAAGCATGGACTATGAGACCACAGAGTCACAGATCCACACGTCTCTGATCGGCTGCATCAAAGCTCTGATGAACAACTCGCAGGGCCGAGCCCACGTCCTCTCTCACTCCGAGAGCATCAACATCATCGCCCAGAGCCTGGCCACAGAGAACATTAAGACCAAGGTGGCAGTGTTGGAGATCATGGGGGCTGTGTGTCTGGTGCCTGGTGGGCATAAAAAGATCCTGGAGGCCATGCTGCACTACCAACGCTTCGCCTGCGAGAGAACGCGGTTCCAGGTGGGTGGGAGCAAGTCGAGCTCTCAGCGGTGGTTTTAAATCTTTTGGAGATAGATAAAGTCATTTAATATATAGATATTTAACGCTTTTAATTACCTGTCGTCCCTCAGACACTCATAAATGATCTGGACCGGAGTACGGGGCGGTACAGAGACGAGGTCAACCTGAAAACAGCCATCATGTCCTTTATAAATGCTGTGCTGAGTCAAGGCACTGGAGAGGTGAATTATATACATTAGACAGTTTTTATGCTTCTTTTCACACAAGAAGGTCATCATGTCCCTTGGCCACTCATTCTAAATACTATTTAAAACATAATTTGCATCCTTTTTTTTTCTGACAGTTTATTATGTTTTTCAAATCTAGACAAGTTTGGAATTCCGTATCCACCTACGATATGAGTTTCTCATGTTGGGGATCCAACCTGTGATTGATAAGCTACGTTCTCATGAAAACTCCACATTAGACAGGTGAGATGGAAAAGAAGAAAATGTACTGTACTGTCTCAGTCCAAAAAGTGTCCAGTGCTGGTTGTTCAGAAGCCGAACAACATGAAAACCAAAGAAATGAGGGACTGGTTTGGTCTAAGAGTAGGAAAAACAACAGAGGTTTTACCGTCCAAGAGATAATGGGTTTGACCGTGTGTTTGATCTTTCTAAATAAAGTATGAAAGTGCATCAGACTGGCTCTCTAATCCACTGTTTTCCTCTCACACTCAGGCATTTAGACTACTTTGAGATGCTGCGGAACGAGGATGAGCTGGCTTTATCAAAACGTTTTGAGTCGGTAAGGGAAGAACAAGACAATTTCTTCTTCCCGCATTGTGACTGTAAAATATTTTACAGGAGATATTCATGCGGCTGTTGTTTTTACCTCTCCTCCAGGTACATATAGACACCAAAAGTGCCACCCAAGTTTTTGATCTCATCCGCAAGAAAATGAACCACACTGATGCATACCCGCACTTTATGTCTGTCCTGCATCACTGCCTCCTCATGCCACGTGAGTGTTTCTTTAAATGATCTCTGACTGAACATGTTACTGTCACACAGAAATACAGAATCTTTTATGCTGTAAATTGTGATTAAAAGACACTGGCGAATTGAACTTGAAATATAATGTGGCTCTGAACAAGGCAGTAGCATGACTCCCACAAAATACACAGAACATCTGTGCCTTCTGGTTTCTGGCCAAAAGATAAGGATGTTGACTTTTTCCAGATTACTCAGTACGGAAATTGGATAAGCACATTCCCAGCCAAAGTGAATACTGTACATACTCAAATCCAGAGACTGTTATTTGGCTAATATTTATTTTCAAGACTAATTACAGTTCGCCAGCTTTCCCACGTCACTTGACTTGAAAACAAAGAGCCACCAAACAGCTGCAGTAGCCCCTTTTTCTTTAACACTAACCTTCCCCTCTAAGTGGCTATTTAATTAGTCCTGCCCTTCAGTTACTTCCCTGAAGCATCGAGAGTGTATTTAACATTTTAGCAACAAATATGAGTGTTGCAGTTGCGCATGGGAGTTAATGCAGTGCAAGCCTGTGTTGGTACTTGGACATAAAATAGTGTCACTTATATGATGTCCTGATACATTTTCTATAGGATACGTTTTCTAAATGCCCTGCTAAAGAGAAATAACAGGGTGCGTTCCAACAGTAATGAATCTTTGTGTGCATGAAGTTTTCTGACATGCTGTCCCTCATGGTGGATGCAGTCTCACGAATCAGTAACAAACATGCGCCGCCTTGTTCTAACCTGGAATCATAGTGCCTGTTTGACTCATCAGTGTAATTTTGGACACAATCAAACAGCCACTGTGGGTCCTACTTAAATTATTACTTTCTGGGATACTAATGGAAAGACTTATCTGAATCACTGAGGTAATGAATTAAAAAATAAATCAGGCCAGCAGGCTAATGGGAAAATGTTTCTCCCCTTCTCTCCTCAGACAAGAGGAGTGGTAACACAGTGCAGTATTGGCTGCTGTTGGATCGTATCGTCCAGCAGATGGTCTTGCAGAATGACAAAGGTCACGACCCCGACGTCACACCACTGGAGAATTTTAACGTGAAGAACGTTGTCCGGATGTGAGTCCTCTTGATTCCCTCTAATCAGAGTGACACATGAATGAGTACATGGAACACATTACTTGGCTGCCAGATTGAAGAATGGAGAACATGAACATGTTAATGTTCCTGTTTAGAAACTGTGGCTCAACAGTTTTGGCTCAAAAATAGATTCCTGTTTAAGTTCAGAAAAACACTCAGTGGAGCTGTTCTTGTAGACACTGCTGTTAATTATGTGTGTCATACTGTTTGCAGGCTGGTCAATGAAAACGAGGTCAAACAGTGGAAAGAGCAGGCAGAGAAAATGAGAAAAGGTTCGTATGATCATAAATGACCTACCTGAAATAGAGTAAGTTTATTAAAGGTGGCTGCCAATTAGAATCACGTTATTAGTAAATCCAGTATGATGAACATATTGACCTCCCATCACAGAGCACCATGAGCTGCAGCAGAAATTTGAGAAGAAGGAGCGCGAATGTGACGCAAAGACTCAGGAGAAAGAGGACATGATGCAGACGCTCAACAAGATGAAAGAGAAGCTGGAGAAGGAGAGCACCGAGCACAAGAATGTCAAACAGCAAGTGGCCGAACTCACTGTCCGACTGCATGAGCTCAGCACCGTACGTTGTCTTTTATGTTCACTGGGTCCCTTTATAACAGTATTAAAATACAACCTGATTAAATATTATGTTGGATAATGACAACTAGTGGTTGTCCAGAGCAATCACAAAAAAGCTGCTTGTAATCATTTCAGTGTTAGAAGCAACCCGTTAGATGTTAAGATAAATAGAAAAGCTAGAATCCAAAAAACAAACAAAAAAACACTTAACACATGTCATTACATATTGTTGTGTGCTACTGTATGTTGTCTGAAATAGTAACACCAGTGGTTCCCACACATTTTGGTTGTGACCCCTTAAAGCAACCCCTCGTCACAGGTTATGGCCTTAGTGAGAAAATCAACCACAGAATTGAAGTATTCTTTCAGATTGTTTCACTTGAAGGATCTTTAGAAGCCTGAAACAGAGAGAATATGCAGTATTTATTTTGTAAGAAACAAAAATCTCCCGTTAATCATCCCCTCAGATCAGATACTACTGCTCTAGGACACGAAGCATCCGAAGGGTTTGAAGGATGGCGATGATATTTTTGTTATAGTCATCAAATCTCATGAAAAGACCAAAATAAACAGTGACAGGTCCTCTCCTGTAATATTAGAAACGGTACATCTTAAACCTCCCTGCTCTCCCTGCAGAGACAGGCAGCTGTTGTTCCTGGAGGCCCTCCTCTCGCCCCCGGTCCCCCTGGTGGTCCTCTGCCTCCTCCACCCATGCCAGCGTTTGCAGGTATGTGCCCACCTCCTCCTCCACCACCTCCTGGGGGAATGATGCCTCCTCCACCTCCCCCACCGCCTCCTCCAGGTGGCCCTCCACCTCCTCCCGGACGGCCACCCGTCGGAGGTATCCCTCCGCCACCAGGAGCACCTCTAGGACCATCCCTGAAGAAGAAGAACATTCCCCAGCCATCCAACGCGCTCAAATCCTTCAACTGGTCCAAGCTGGCTGAGGTGAGAACAGTTGAGACACAAAAACACATCAATATATCGACATTATGTGTTAAGACATGAGATTTAAATGTCTCTTTATTCTCTGTTCAGAATAAACTGGAGGGCACTGTGTGGATGGACATGGACGATGGCAAGGTTTTCAAAATCCTGGATCTGGATGACATTGAAAAGACCTTCTCAGCCTATCAGAGACAGCAGGTACTGAGGATGATGAAGTTCATCTCGCCAACTCAGCAGATGTCACTGTCTTGTGTCAGAGAGAGCCGGGGGGTAGCTCGTGGGTCGGGATGGGGGCTGAGCGCTCGGCCGGGTTGCATTTCCTGAAATTTCTCCTGTTTTGCAACTTTGGATTTCTCAAGCAAAGAGAAGAGAGACCGGAAAGGTCAGATAATTTCCAAAAAGCAAGTTGGTCTGGAGTAAAAAAGAAAAAAATAAGCAGGAGATAGATTTGGAGATTTATTGGATGCACAACTTTCATGCTTGAATCATCTTAAAATTCCTTCTTACCTTTGATTGGAATTCTGCTTTTCTTTTTTTTTACTATTTCTGTTTGTGGTTTTGATCATTTTGCCAAATGTGATTGAAAATGCATGAGTAAACTGCTCAGAAAGTGCTATTTTCTTCTTGTGGCTTTAGTTTGCAATCACTAGAGTCCTTATTAGTTGTACTGACGGGAATGAGCATGCATTTTAAAAGTTCAAGATGAAAATAGGCTCTTTTGTTCCAGCTCAGACCATGACCTTAAGCACACAACACACATAATAACATGTGAAAAAAGACAAAGACAGCTTTCACTAAGATCCTCAGTGTCGGCCTGATTAATTTAAACAAAAACCAGACACACTCGACAGATCGATGTCTTATGTGCACAGCATGTGAACTATAAGCACGCACTGATCAACTGAACAACCACTCACGTCTCACTGCTGCTCACTTCATTACTGATGGATCCATCGTCATCTAAGTGCTGAATGAGCTTTGATTCATTTTGCTGTTTGTTTTTATGGGCTGCAATCACATAACTGCTTTACTTATTCTAATGAGTGCTTACATCTTCCCTGCTTCTTGCCTGCATTTTAGGACTTCTTTATGATCAATAACAGCAAACAGGTGAGTGCTCTTACAGTACAGTAGATGTACAGTCTGCAATTTATGTCGCTCCTCCTGGATTCAATCAGACTTTGTTTATGTGTTATACTTTGTGTCCTGTCGTACTGTCAGCTACATCTTCTTACTTAATGTGTGTCCAACAGAATATGAAGCTGTTTGTTCAGAGTCAGCTGCCTTTACTTGTTTGTCATGTTTGCATGAACTCGTGAATTTCACGACCTCCCTGTGTGACTGTTTTCAAAGCCAGTGTATTTTCTCTTGTTTGGGGTTTTGGGGCATGTGTCATCTTCACTGTTCACGTTGTGTGTCTGTGGGTGGCTGTGACTAAACCTGATTTGTACACCTTAAAAACAGCCCGTTGCACTCTAACCTCGTCCTCACTTTGCTCACAGAAAGAGGCAGAGGACGACACGCTGAGCTCTAAAAAAGTCAAGGAGCTGTCAGTCATTGATGGCCGTCGAGCTCAAAACTGCAACATCCTCCTCTCGCGGTAAGTTTTTTTCCAGCATGGTAACGCTTACCAACACGTCAAAGGTTGGGTTTTTTTTCTACTCTACTCATCTGTTGTGTGCTGCAGGCTGAAGCTCTCAAATGAGGAGATTAAGAGAGCCATTCTAACCATGGATGAACAGGAGGACCTTCCCAAAGACATGCTGGAGCAGGTACATCATCAGGCTTCCTACATACACCAAGTTACAGTCAGCTTTCTCCTGTATGCTGATTTCTTTAAAGTCATGTAACCCAGAAACCTGGTTACTATAATTGTGGTAGGTGGTTAGAGAAACAAGAAGGCCAAGTCTGCAGGTAACCAGGTTTTTAATGGAAAGTATCTGTGAAAGCTGGTCAGCAGGAAGAGAAGTGATAAATCATCATATTCAAAATAATATTACTAACAACAATTAAACTGAAATGGAAACTAAGACAAAGTAGCCTCTAGAAGTCTATATAGGTTGTTTAATACCTCTGAAGATTTGACTAGATTTGATTTTAAAGTTAAAGAAACATTTGTGCTGTTGCTGTGCCATTACTGCTCCAACACACACGCACAAAAGCAGTGTATTGTAATAACAAAGTAAGCAGGTTACTACTAGCCTGTTTTTTGTGTGTTATGACAGCAGCACTTGCAGAATGTGCTTTCATTGAGTTTATGGACGTTTTCTATTCTCTGTAGTGTGAAGTAAGTGAGTACGTTATGTTGGAACCTTTACAAAAATGTGTGACACAGATTGTGTCCTGTGGTTCAGTTCTGTTCATCTACCAGTATTAGCTAAAATTAGCTTGATAAGTCCTCTCGCTCTCTAAAACTGATGAATCAATACAGACGAATGAGCTTTAAATGCTTTAAATTAGTCTTTTCTTGCGTCTCCAGCTGCTTAAGTTTGTCCCAGAGAAGAGCGATGTGGATCTTCTGGAGGAGCACAAACATGAGCTCGACCGAATGGCAAAGCCCGACCGCTTCCTCTATGAGATGAGCAGGTACGAAGGTTTTTCTTTCTCACGTGTTGCCTTTTTATTTCTGAATTAAACAGGTACCAACCTTAGACCTGACAGCTTCAGGTCAGTACAGCGCTCGGCTGACAAACAATAGCCATTGTTTCCTCTCAGAGCAGATAAACTAAATGACACATGGTCCTCTACTGAGCCGGAGACAATAGCCGCCTGTGTGACTCATTCTCTCTCTAAATTGTGTTGATGGATAAATTGAGTTTGTAATGT
The DNA here is from genome assembly GCF_042242105.1 of Pempheris klunzingeri. Classification (NCBI taxonomy): domain Eukaryota; kingdom Metazoa; phylum Chordata; class Actinopteri; order Acropomatiformes; family Pempheridae; genus Pempheris; species Pempheris klunzingeri. Next base: position 10,716,871 of record NC_092029.1, read on the forward strand.
AAAAACAGCATTTGTGTTGCAGTTTAGTAGAGAAAGTCACAACTAAAGTAATTTCATACCTACGGCACAGTGACGATGACGTGTCAGTTCAATGCAGAGCTACAAAACTAGTTTTTTGTGTTATTTCTAATAGTTTATTGTAGGTTTTTTTGTCATTCGAGTTCACTCAGAGTACAGAATGGACAAGAGGACAGATATCAGTGTGGCATTCATTAGCTGCAGAGTCAGTGATTTATAAGCTGACAGAGAAAAACTCATTACCTCAAGTACAACTTTTTATGTGCCATTTAATCATCACACAGGCGGCTTGCTTCATTTTGCTCGAGCACAACATCCAAGTTTGTGGCTTTTGTCTAAATTTGAGGATTTCCTGGTTCATAATTTCTTAGTTTTATCTATTTTTGTTCTCCTCTGACACGAATTTTCCACCCCTGTCCAGAATAAACCACTACCAGCAGAGGCTGCAGGCTTTATACTTCAAGAAGAAGTTTGCAGAGAGGATAGCTGAGATCAAACCCAAAGTTGAAGGTGAGAAAAGTCTTAGTTTTTTTTGGTGTTTTTTTTTTTAAGGGAAAAAAATATATTTTATTTGTATTCTATTTATTTTTACAATGAAAGGTGATCTATTTAAAATAAGAAAATCATTGTCTTTCTCTCATATCCTCTAAATGTGTAATGTTTTCTATTTTTACTTTTTAATATTTGCCAAGGCAATGATGTGCCAGCTACATCAGGCACCTTTAATTATCTAAACGCATTTATTTTCTTTGTGTTTTCGTGTCCCAGCTCTGACCAGGGCGTCCAAGGAGATTTTACACAGCAGAAACCTGAAGCAGCTTTTGGAGGTGGTGCTGGCCTTTGGAAACTTCATGAACAAGGGTCAGAGGGGGAACGCTTACGGCTTCAAGGTGTCTTCGCTGAACAAGATCGCTGACACCAAATCAAGTATTGACAAGTAAGTAATTTTTCAGTTGTAACATGAAAACTTGTAGGCAATAAGACAAAGAACCGCATTAAATAAATAAAAGTCCCATCTGGAGCAGGGGATGTGATATAGATTAAACTCCAACTGGTTATTACATCTGAGTCTACGTAATAAAAGCAAAATATTGCACATTTGCCACATTCACTGTCCTGAAGGTTGGCCCAGCTCAGTGTGTCTGTACATCTCTGTGTTTGCAGGAACATCACCCTCCTCCACTACCTTATCACCATCCTGGAGAAAAAATACCCCAAAGTCCTGATGTTCCAGGAGGACCTGCGGAGTGTCTCCGAGGCAGCCAAAGTCAAGTAGGTGGATCTGTGAAAAGCCTGCTGCCTGACTTACAACTGCTTCTCTCTCCTGTTTGCTTGAAGTCCACTCTCTGCATTTTGTGTCAAACCATCACTTTTGCTTTTCTGCAGCATGACTGAGATGGAAAAAGATATCGGCAACCTGCGCAGCGGTTTGAAAAGCGTGGAGAGCGTGAGTCACAAACATCTATGAGATAATACATGTTATGTGTTGGCGATACAATGTGCAGCACAGGTCTGGTGTAGCTCTCTTTTCATCTTCCCCTCAATTTCCTCTCCTGGATAACGTTCACTTGCAGGAGCTGGAATACCAGAAGAAGAGACCGCAGGAGCTGGGCGACAAGTTCGTGTCGGTGGTGAGTCAGTTCATCACCGTGGCCAGCTTCAGCTTCTCCGACGTGGAGGACTCGCTCACTGAGGCCAAGGAGCTGGTAAGTCGTTGTGTCTGTGTGCTCTCAGCAGATCGGACGGCACCACTGTCACTTGTACACACAGATGCTGAGAGCTTACTTCCCATTTCCTCTCCGCGCAGCTGTCTCTACATGCCTTATTGACCTCATCAGTCACCTTTGTAGGAAAGCTAACAGCAGGAGTGAGGCGATTCGGCTTCCTGCTGCAGCCCTGTGGACGTTTTATTGGTCAGCCTGCTTGTTCCCATGTGTGCAGGTCAATAGAGGAACCAGGAGCGGAGGGTTCGATATTATTTTACACCATTATGGTCTCGTTGAGGCTGAAGCAAAAGAAGAAACAAATGTGGATTTTGCCGCCTCCTCAAGGGAAATGTGGCTTTTTACTACTAGGAACCTGAGCATATTCACCTTTCCAGGGAGACCATGACACCCTGAAGTTAAATTTATGTGTCTGTCCACATTTATTGGTGCAGGGTGGGAAGAGTTTTCATCTTGATCGTGTTTTTCGCCCCACAGCGTGTGCTACATTAAACCAAGTGCTCAGCTGGTCACATGGCAACCATTTCAGTTTCTGTGAATCATTTACAGTGTTAAATATTTACAGTGGTCCTCTGGACTGATGGTTGGGACACGGAGACCATGCTGATCCTTTAAAAAGCTCCCTGCAACTTGTGTGTATGTGTGCATATAATAAAGACTACCAAGAGGACATTTTTGTCACAGAAATAATGTCCCATTGATTCCCGTTGTGAGGAAGTAAAGGCATTTGAGTGCACTTACACATTAGGGAACAAAAAAGGTAATGAAGTTAAATGCATCTTTGCTCCTCCTGATAGAGTTTGCGTGTGATGAACAGAGCTGCCGTTAATATACACATCACAGAAGCTATATGGTCTCAGCATGATCTCACATCTGGATGTTCTCCTTTTTTAACATGCTGTGAAAAATACTCAACAAACACGTTGCCTTAATTTGGGCTTTGGCTCCAGTCTCCGGCCTCAGCTGTAATCAGTAGCTGGTCAGATCTGGGTTAACATGGGCTTCAAAGCCCGACTCCTGGTACCCTGCTCTGATTTCAAAGAGCTGAGACCTAATGAGTCTCCTGTAAAACAGTCAAAGATGGAGTAAAACACGGTTCCACTGTGTCCCACTGTAAATCTAATCCCGCGTGCCCCTCCCTGTGTGCCCCCTTCTCTTTGGTCCCACAGTTCCTGAGGGCAGTAAAGCACTTCGGTGAGGATGCCAGTAAGATGCAGCCAGATGAGTTCTTTGGCATCTTTGACCAGTTCCTGCAGTCGTTCACTGAGGCTCAGCAGGAGAACGAGAACATGCGAAAACGCAAAGAGGAGGAGGAGCGCAGGGCCAAAATGGAAGCCCAGGTATGCGACTGTTCCCCTTTTCCCTATCGCCCTTGACAAAGGAACCACATTATAAAACACTTTTAGTGCATAATCATGTTGTGTCGAGGCAAGACTACATCATGTCTGAAAGCTAAAGAGTGCAATCATCTTTTTACAGATGAATTCATAACTAAGAAAACAAACCTTTGCTTAAATGCAAACTTAAATAAATTCAGTGGAAATTCTTTTCTTAAACACAATATTTTACATTTGTGTCTCCAGCTGAAAGAGCAGCGCGAGAGGGAGCGGAAGGCCCGGAAGGCCAAGGCAAACGGCGAGGATGACGGCGGCGAGTTTGACGACTTGGTGTCAGCGCTGCGATCTGGCGAAGTCTTCGACAAAGACCTATCCAAGATGAAACGCAACCGCAAGCGCATCAACAGCCAGACCACGGACTCGAGCAGAGAGCGACCGGTCACAAAGCTCAACTTCTAAGCGGGGTTGAGGTCACCATCTTGTTTCTCTTGCCCAGCGACCCTCCCTGCTCATCATTAGTTTCCCTCTGGGTCAAACTGACACGCACATTCCTCTGAACCCTCCTCCATGCCCACCCAGCTTCATCGCTGCAGAGCCCACACACACACAGACAGACAGAGCACAACATGTTCAGACCTCTCATCCTCTGACATTTTGATGTTAAATGGAGCAGAAGCCAAAAGTTGTTATTAAAGACCAAATCAGATGATTCCCGCTGGAGGTTCAGTTTTGTCAGATGTTTTAAGACGTCGTCGTGCAGGAGCAGGATGTTTTCCCCTCCAGCTGGAGAAAAGTTTCCCTCCAGGTGTGAGAGATGCTCACGGTTGTTTGATGGGAACCGTACTGTGCCGCGTTCGTACGTCAGAATCTATGCACAGAGTGAGATGTGCAGCTCGAAGACTCCTTCAGGGCTTGATGCCCGATCCAAACAGGAAGATGATTTCATTAAAAAAAAAAAAAAACACAAGGGGCCATTTTGTACGGACTGATTTCATAGATTGAGAGAGGCTGCTTTCACACGCCCGACTTGTCAAAGAGATCATTTTTGGAGAAAGACTGAGCTCGAACCTCATCCTGACGCTGCTGTTCTCTTGCAGTCAGAACCACCGGACCGAGACCGAGACGCTGCGTTGTTGGACAAACGTGGTTCCGACAGCAAGTGACGCAGGTTTTTCTAGTCATCTTTATTGATGTGCAGCATTTATACATCTGATCACTGTATGTTTTATTTGAACTTTTTCCTGTTAAGAGCTGGCCTTAACTCTGTTGATTTTAATTGTTGAGTGGGTACTGTCAAAGGCCTGGGCCTAATCTGCAATTTCTCAACAAGTGTGGACACTCATGTCATAGATTACATATATCTATATATATAAAAGGTTGCGTGCTTGATACTCATGCACATATAAATTCATGATTACTATGCTAAATGCTATTAAAACCATACCCAATCGAAGCAATACACTCGTTTTCCCCTCTGAAGGGAGTACCCTCCTTTTAAGTTTTTATTGAGTAGATGAAATATGTTTTCTGTGCACTGGCAGGATTTACACAGCCCACACAAAGAAAAAGAAAAGAAATTCAACCCTGATTTTGAAAGCTTTGCGATCCTCCTGTGATGTTTTCGTCCTTGCAGACCACATCACAGGAAGACGTGAAACATTTGATTTTAATGTGTCCTCTGTCTGCTGTGTGAACCCATCCAGTGTCAAACACAAACATTGGACTTTTATAATTTAAATATTGCCTTCCATTGTACAATGACCTGATGATAATAAATGGGAGAAAACAGTTGAGTGTTTTTGGATTTACTCATTAAGTACACAAACTTGACTGAATTCTTATGCAGCATTTACTTTGGGTCAAACAGTTATTTATTACCAGCAGTGATATGAATAAGTGGACTTTGAGGAAAGGATGGAAGCTCGTTTTGTGTGTTTCTGATGTACAAAAACAGACATGTGGCTCCACCTAGTGGTCAGTAAATGCTGCTGAATAGAAATCCCAACCTGCACCACCATTTCAACTCTCTTTAGATTTAACACAAATCTACGTCTCCCCCAAAAATCAGATATTACGATCTGCAAATGTTCACAATAGAATCAGCTGCCAGATATGAATGACATTAAGACAGTCATACCTGTTAACATCCCAGTAACTTATTATTTATTGAGAATTTGCCCTTTTGCCCTTTGAAGTCACATGCTGCAATGCCGTATAAAGACATATACAATAATACAGATAATTTATAAATTTATAACATTAATTTCAAAACATATTTTTAATTTACTACTCTGGTAAATCAATCCATAATGAACTATCTAGAAAACAGAAAATAGAGCACTTGGTGTTTTTCTATTGGTCCAAAGGCACTTTTTCATGTTTAAAAATAAAACCAGTAATTGTGGCTCACTTCAGTAGAAAACCACGTGTCAGCTCGTCGTCTGGCTCCTGCACAAAGTGAGAAACTCCGGTGTAAAAAGCTCTGCCAGCAACTTCCACCACGACGGCCTTAAAGTCTCCACACTTGGTCTCCTGGGACAGAAACACAAAAGAGAACGAACAAACCTCTGTGAACTAATGCTTCCCAGGCATATTTCTTAAAAAATGGACAAAAACTTTTTGCCACTCCAGCTTTATCTTCACTTTTGTCTGTTTCTGAGGGTTTGTGTGTCGCAGCTGAACTAATTTAACTCGATCGATAAACTGATTCACGTGAGGTGAAACACAGTTGTGATTTTGTTGCAATATAACAATCCTTATATTGGAGGCCATGAATTCAACACCTTTATGTTGTAATATGGCAAACAAATATTCCACCAGCCAATTATAAAGACAGTCAGTAATTCAATGTCAATCCACCTAAAAATGTAAGTCTTGATGATCCAGTTTTTTGGTTTAAGACAGTTAAAGCTGAAAGTGTTCTACTGACTTTAACATCTAAAAAATAAAGTCAGTTAACAGTCTTTCTGCAGTGTTTTTGAACACAGCAGCGACTGATTCCACCTGAGGGGACAAACAGAGGGGAGTTATCTCAGTGGCCCTGACCTTTGGTTGATGACACATTTAGACCACGATGGTCAGCCTAGAAACCTTTCACCTACTAATCACACATCTGATCTGCACATGTGCGGCGCTGAGGCCAGTAAACCCCCCCCCCCCAGAAGACGAAAACTCTGGTACCTCGACAGCTTTCCCTGTGAACTCAGATCCAGTGGCTCCACTCAGGAACGTCCTGGTCTGGTTCAGCTGGATGAGACGTTTGTGATACTGCAGAGCCACTCGGGCTGTGACGCCAGAACCAGTGGGGCTCCGGTCCACCTGAGGACACGTCAAGCCAGTTTGAGCCAGTTTAGATTATACTTAGAAACCAGGCAGCACGGCCTGCGTCTGTTCTGGACTTTCAAGTGTTTTTCCAACTCTTGACACATCACTGATTCATTCGACGGGCTCGTCATAATAAGATTTAACTGACTTGTGCTTTTTTCCTGCAGAATGATGAGAAGTCTGCATTTTCTCAGGACCAGTGTTGGTAAGATACCTGAGCTTCTGCGAACACACAGATATTGGCGGTGGGATCAGAGGAATAATTGTCTTTGCCATCTGTGAGGATGGTGCCATACAGGAAAGCCAGATCATCACTGGTTGGGTGGTGCAACTTCACCTGGGAGAGAAAACATGTCAGGTAAGATATGTGCACAAGGCAGTTCCACATGAGAAAACTGTGTGTAGTCGTTTAACGCAGGTTAAATCGTGAACTCGTTACCTGACATTTGACAGCTTTGGTCACTGCTGTGGCTGCGTCTACCAGATCTCGTGTCCTGGACTTGGTCACATCAAGGCCAAACCTCTGGGCGTCTACAAAGGCGTAGAAGGCTCCTCCGTAGCTGATGTCAAGCATCACATCACCAAAGCCTTCCACTGTCACGGTCACGTCTGGTGAGAAGTCACTGAGTCAGCCCGGCAGAGTATAAAAACACCTGAACACAGTTTTGAGTGTCCTACCTGTAGCGAATGCAAACGCCGGCACGCTGAGAAACCTCACTGCTCCTGTTTTACCGCCAGAGTACTCGACAAATGCCTTCACCAGACCACAGGGACAGTGTATGTTCACCTGGGTCTCTGGCGACTGGGGTTCTTTCACCAGTTTGTAGTCCACGGCGAAGCGTCCCAGTGCGATGACGGCGTGCCCACACATGGTGCTGTACCCCTCGTTGTGCATGAACAGCACCCCCAGGTCGGCCTCGGGCATCTCGCTGTCCACGATCAGGGCTCCGTACATGTCGTAGTGTCCCCGTGGCTCGTACATCAGCACCCTCCTGAGATGGTCCAGATGTTCCCGGACGTAACGCCGCTTGGACAGCACACTGTCACCTTTGACCTCCGGGTAGCCGCTGAGGATGATGCGTAGGGGCTCTCCACCTGTGTGCATGTCAACCACTGAGAGCTCGGCGCCCTCGTGAGGTGGAAGCTGCATTTCCATCTCAGCGCTGAGTTAAAAGAGAGGGGACACTTTCAATACCTGAAACGTTTTAATACCTGAAAAGTTACGTAAACTTGGGTTCAACAGCTTTAAATCCTGGTAGCTGCTGGGCCTCTATCGTTCATTCTCTGTGCAATTTGTGTAGCTTTTCGCTGCCTGACTCCAGATCTGCTGCGTCCTAATTTGATGAAACACATTAATTTGGGGAAATGCAGCATAAAACTATCTTCAAACTAGATGTTAATACAGGGACAGAGAAAGATCAAGTTGACTCTTATCAACCTTTGCGAGTTGATATTGTTATCTAGTGGCTTATATTCCCCCCCAAAAAAGTTTAAATTAAAACAAATCATCTGACACACAGGTCCTCTTTGCCCTGTTGGTGATTGCTGCTTTATATTGTTTGTCCTCTTTGCCCAAGCTCTCTATAAGCAGCATTAATATTTTAGTGTTTGGCTGAACTTTTTTATTATTTGAAGATGAGTTTTGAATCTATACATTTAGATTTGTGGCCTACTATAATTAAATTACACACCACTTATTGTTATTTGTTTTTATAATAATTACTGAAACCAAATAGCATAACATATTTTAAAGCCAGACACTGTGGCATCAGAAGCTTGTGAAATCTTTCCATTAAGATCCTGTAAGAGGACAATGACAAAATAAGTTAGACATCAGAGTTTGTGGGGGACACTAACTTGAGAGAAACGTCCTGTGTTTTACTGGTCAGGTTAAACTGCAGCCTACATGGTAAAGTCCTCTTTCCTTATTATCCTGACTGATATTCCAGCAGACAAACAAGCGCTGAGGATGTGGGTAACATTAATGAAAAATAAACCCCATCAGCCTGTTTTGGCTTTTTCAAACAGAGACTGGAACATATTTTACCTGCAGGATCAAGTGATTAACATCAGAGATTTAGTTTTAAAGTCATGTGGGCTTTAACAGAGGTGAAGGAGAACCGCAGAAGATATTCTTCGGATGAAAAGCGCAATGTGACCCGATGCCTGTGCAGGGAAATGCTGCAAATCAACTCCAGAAAGCATGATTATAGTTACCTGGCTTAGATCTTCTCTGTGTATTTCGGGTTCAAACTTCTGCAGCCTTGAATTTCTGTTTTTTTTTTTTTTTTAATTTCCACAGAGCATGCGCGTTTCAGCTTGCACACAAACTGACATCAGACATTAGCGCCACCTTGTGTTGTGGAGGGCTGCATTCATTTAACATCCAATTTACTGTAGAATATTTTTTTAGTTTAATGACAGTGCAGGTTTGTGGAGTGCAAGCCATTCTTTGCAGACTTCTGAACTTGCTCTAAAGACATGGAAAAGTATTTAGATTCATTAATAAACTGCTTTTTTGCTTTCTGTTATTGAACTATTGAATCAAAGGAATTAAAAAGAAAGTAACTGGAGGAAAACTCAGGTGGATTTAGAGGCTCAAAGAAGTCAAACTTATATATATATATATATAATGACGCAGCTTCAGAACATCTGTTGATGCTCCGACTCGCCTGGATCGGCACAAACAACCATGAGAACGATTAAAAAAAACAGCTAATTCCCACAAAGACTGACAGCTGCGTTGAATAACAGAGGAGAGGAAACAACAGATGGGAAGCAGACATCAGTTTTCATTATTCATTTCGCTGTTGACAGGTTCCCTGGATGCATGCAAGGTCATTTTCTATATCTAATATAAAATAGATGCACTGTGTCAACCAGCAGTCACATGCTTACATCCGTACAGTTCACACGGAGATGATTCGCAGTCACACAGACAATTAGAAAACGTCATGAACCAAAACTGTAACCATGCGTTATGTGTTATGTTATGAAAATATTTGCATCATCATCAGCATCATTTGCATAGCAGTCACTTAAAATCTGATCTAAAAACATGGCTAATCTTTTTTTTTTTTTTTACTAAAATAAACACTGAAACTCAATATTAGAGCAAATATACCTGAGCAGGAGGCAAAGTAACATGTAGGAATATACAATACATTTTCTGTTATTAGAAATATTCACATCTTGTTTAAGGAAAATAAATCTTCCACCAGAAATTTGAGATAATAATAAGTTATAATAAAAATCTACCATTAAACCGTCATTATTGCCTTCTTAGTCCTATTCTGCATGCATGGGAATGAAGCTCAAACACAATTTAAAGAGTTTCTAAACAGGAAAACACAGTGCAGTGACAGATTCATTCATTATCCATCATTATTCCATCATTTCATATTCTATTTGAGTGTATATATTATTCAACATCCTGCGAAAAACAATGCTTTGGAAAACAGGGTTAACGCCTCTAATATAAAACATGTGCTCAAAAACCATGAAGAGTTGATTGTGTCTCATCAAAACCACTCTGAATGAGGCTTTATCATTGTAAGGCACATTTAATTACCTGACAATTAATAACTCAAAAGGTAGCCACTGATGAACTGAGAGTCTCCCCCTAAATAAGACAAAGGGAGGAATTTATTTAACACACAGGGTGCATGTGGAGATGTTTACTGAGCACCAGTCTGTTCAGGGTGATTAAGGTCCAAGCTTCTTTCTCTAAGATATGAAACGTTAATGTTGCTTTAATATTATGAAAGCTGTGGCAGGGGAACTTTCTCGCTAAAACATCTGGGGAGGTGTAAAATTAACATCCAGAAAAGCGTCCATGTTTAAAAAAAGGTGACTTGACCTCAGCGCTTGTTGGTGGTTTATAATTCTTATAAAAATGTAAATTTCTGATTCTTTAATTGTTTGTTCTTTAATTCTTCCTGTACTTTTTTGGCATCTCAAATGTAGCATAAGCAGGACAGTAAAAGTGCCTCATAAGTCAAACACTATTAGAGTAATCCCTGGGTTTTTGCAGTGCTAAGGTAACATGGAAGGGATTTCTGCATGCAGTCAAGTGTTTAATGCAAGAAATGTCTTTGGCAGGCCAGAGACCAGCAGGACATGCAAGCTGGTGCCTCTAGAAATCAGTTCTGAGGGTTTTGAGATCAGTAAATTCAAAAGGGCCCATCATCTGCTTTGGGTGTGACAGGCTTGGCGGCGACGACTGAGTCTTGAGTTTTCACTCTGGCCTTCGGGGAGGAAGTCGGCGGCAGCGAGAGTCTTCTTTTTATCGACAGCAGCCTGAGGATTTCGCCCACCTGAGACTCGAGGACTGACAGGCGGCCGCTCAGCTTCTGAATGTCTCCCTTCAGCTCAAGCTTTGCCTCGTGCAGGGTCGCTTGAAGGAGCGCTTGTTCAGACACCGGCTGAACCAAAGCGTGTTTGAGGGAGTCGACCCCGAGGCCGTGCTCGAATGGGTTTCTCTCCAGCGGGCTCTTCTCCATTGGGCTTCTCTCGAAGGAGCTTCTTGAATCTCCGGCTCGGTCGATGCGTAGATCGCTCTTTGTAATACCGCTGTCACAGGAGTCCGTTTTGTGCAGGGCGCTTGTTTCTTCACCCGCTTCTCCGGCGCTGTTGCCGCCCTCTGTGCTCCCCATGTCTCCACTTTCCTCCAAATCCTGGGCCTTGTTGGTGGCTACTAACTGTTCCGAGGATCCTTTCGGCCACTCCTCTGCTTTCTGTGGCTGCTTTTCTTGCTCGACAGCAGGAGGCGGTGGTGCAGCTGATGTGGCACTTCTAAACTTCGCCCAGCCTCGACCAACTTTGCTGCTGGTGACGCCGCCTACAGCTCCCTCCCCACCTGTGCCACTGCTCCGTAAAGGGCTGCTGACCCTCAGACAAAGTTTACTCTCTGCATAAGGCCTTGCCGCAGCCTCCTGAGTGCAGCTTTGCTCTGACTTTTCAGTGTGGACAAATGCTTGTGGAGGCGTGGCCATGCTGCAGCCGCCGCCTGCGCCCCCTCCCCCTGTGCAGGGTGCATTATTCTGCACAGTGGAGCTGTATTCCTGCTGCTGAGAAGACACGGACTGACACTGCGTGTAAGAGTTGGAGTCGGAGTGGTGATGGTGCAGCGGCTCCACCTGCACACAGTTGTGATCAAAGTAAGCGTGGGACTCTGCTGGTGTCTGAGTGTCTCTCTGCTGTCTGAACCTCTGGAACAGCTTGCGGACTGGGTGGTCTTCAGGGATGGAGAGAGTCACCTCGTTCCTCTGGCGCTCCTGCTCCCTCTTCACATCCGCAATCTTTCTGAAGATGACCTGCAAGAGGGAGAATCTGTGCATGAGGACAGTGATGCCTGCTAATAAATTACAATAGCAAAGGTCTACAAAATGCACATATATAATGTAGACCTGCTATGTATGCTGAAATATTAAAGAGGTGAAAGCAGCAATGCACAGGGGAGACTGTTAATAAAGCAATAATGGAGAAATATGGAGGCCCAGAGAGGGAAAAGTTGATATTACCTCTCACTTTCTATTTCTTTGCAAACATTTTTAATCAATGTTGCTGAGGAAGCTGTGACATCATTGTGAACTATTCCAAATGTTCACAGTATTTTCACATGTATACTGCAGTCCTTTTGACAAGTGTATTACTGATTAAATGTCCCATGTTGAATGTTCACAAGAGGTCTTTTTATCAGCATTTGAAACTAACTAACTTAGATTATTATGTTTAAAGCCACAACATGTAAGTTTCTTGGTCTAATCTTCCTCCAGTTTCGCTGAGCTGCCTCCATGAGCGAAACAATTTGTTCCCACAAACACGTTGATCAAATCAGATCCACAAGACGCAAAAACACGCTGAACCCAAAAGAAAAAGGTTCAAGGTGTTGCTGGACATCCTGTTACTGCTTTCAGATGCTGATCAAATGGATGCTGACACCTACAGCTTGTGTCCATGTGCAGTGAGGACGCACATTCATCATTCACGCACGTGCAAATAAACTGAAAACACAACAGTCAGGAGGGTGTTTTCACGAACCGCTTCTAAAGCTGCTAAAATGAATAATAGATGTCTTTATTTTCATTGAATACATTTTAAGTACGAGACATAAATCTTTCAACATGTGGCCACAATTTGCCTCAAAATTGTTTCGATTTCAAGCTGGTTCACTGATGCTGTTTGACCTCAGTACATATAATTACATAACACCACTTATAATGGAGCTGTGACACACTAGAAAGGTCAGAGAGGAAATTAAAAGCTTATAGTTACTTAAAATCTCATAAAATCATTATAAACTTTTTGACTTGTTATAGAAACTAGCATGTTTCTGTAAACATTATGCTGTGATGTGGCTGTGTTTGTTAGCTTAGTTAAGGCTGCTATTTTAGGGTTTATATTACGTAAATATGTGTCTGTTTAATTCATTTGTAAAAGTGCATATTTTAATTCATAGGATCTACTGCATCTCAGGAGTATTTCACATAAGTCCGTCCTGAGCAAAGAGCACAGCATGAACCACATACATTACGAATTTATGTGACGTTGATCCCGTGGGATAGCATTACAGCGATATATGAGCAACGTATTATCAAGAATGGAAAGCTACACATCTCATTGCCTTAATGGGATTAATATGTAGAGCCTGAAGAAGCTCTATCAAACATGATCAAATATTCATCAGAGTCTTCGTTTGGACTATTTTTTATTCTGTGGTTTCTCATTGCTACCGTTGGAAACAGTGTGCATGTGCAGAACTATCTAAATCTATACTTTTTACGCATTTACTGCCAACCTGACAAGGCATGATGACATTTTCTTATTTTGGTTTACTTGTTTTAAGCTTAAAACACCAAATAAGACAGAACGACAGCTGTGTTTTCCAATAAGAGTTCAAGAGGAATTTGTACCCGTTTTCGTAGATTGCAGGTGAGGATGAGGTTGCGGGAGAAGGTGTTTGCGAATGCCGTGTAAAACTCCAGCACCCTCATCAGAGCCTCTCTCTTGATGACGTGCAGATCGCAGTAAGTCAAAGCTCGGACATTTGCACAGGCCCGGGCCAGTGTGGTCTCTTTCCAGAACACGTCTCCAAACACGTCACCTTTACCTGGAAGGAGCCAGACATTATCACTTATAAAGGGACGTTATAAAGGGCTGAAAGTGTTCAAATCTTTGACATACAAAAGTTACATGTTCCTTTTAAGGGGAGCATAGTATAAAAAGCACAAGAGAAAACTTCTAAGAGGAATGAAAGTGAGTTTATTCAGTCAGAGAAAAACTGAGGAAAACATTCAGCAGGGGATCACAAACTGAGACAACCTGCTCTAGTTTTATCTGTGCCAGCAGGCACAGATAAAACACGGCCTGGTCTGCTTCATGATATTGGCTTACCTAGTATTGCGATGACTTCATCGTCCTGGATGACTTCAAGTGAACCGGAGACGACAAAGCAGAGGGTGTCGAGGCTCTCTCCGATGTGGAAGATGAGGTCTCCAGGTGCGCAGTGTGTGGTCTGAAACTCCACGGCCAGAGAGCGCAGACAGCCGTCGCTGGCCAGGCGGAACGCTGGGTGGTCGTTGAACACCTGCCTGTTGAGGTGGACGCAGATGTCTGCCCGCATGTCTTTGGGACAAATCGATAGAACCTGGGACAGATATCAGAGCAGTTAATCATATACCAAAAATACTCCCTTAATTTCAGTCACTCAAGACTTGAGTTTCAAGTGGATGGTTAAAAACAACAAGCCTTTAATGAACATGGGCTGGAACATTATAAAAACACATACACGCCCTCTTCAGGCTACCAGTAAATTACTGGTGATTAAATCTAATCTAATCTATCAATCTGCTGTTACTTTAGCAAAATATCAGCTAAAATATCCCTCGCTTTATGACACTTTATGATAATAAATGTGGCATCACTTTCCAGAGCTGCTGGACCTGAAGGTCCAGGCATCATCCTGCAAAGTTTCAGAGAATTCATTGAGTGTCTCAATCGAGTGAACTCGATGATCTGCTGTGACCTTTGAGACTCATTATTGCTCACGTCGTCTCGTCCACCTGTCATCCCTCCCCAGGACATTTCTTAATGATACTGTTAAAATAAAAAATCATATCATTCTTTCTTTTTGACAGTCGTTGACAGAGCCCTGCATCAGAGTAACTGATAACAGAGAACTGCAAACCTCTGTCCAATCAGTGCATTGTTTTGGATCCATGAGAATTATGTACCTTATCTGTGTCGATGCCCTTAGACATGGCCCAGGTGGACACGATGAAGTCCATGACCCTCTCGCTCAGACCTTTGGGGACCTGATAAAGCTTGAGGAAGTCGCGCACATTGTTGAGCATCTCATGGTAGCGGTTTGTGTTGGTGTACATCTGCTGGAAGATGGTGGTGACGTTTCCAAAGATGGTAGCATATAGCAGTGCTGAAACAAGGGAGGAAGAGCAGCAGTCAAAGGCGGGGCTGATTTATTCAACAACATGAGACGGGAGGGAATGATTTATCTAAGTAAATCACTCAGAACATTTACAGGATTTGTATCTCAAATATTTAGGAATTTCTCCTCAAATTTGTGGTTAATTATTGGGTAAATTAATGGATTACTGCATATTTAAATATTTCTAATGGATAATCTGCTTGTTTTAATGGTGATAAAAGAAAAAAAAAAACATTACATGAATCCCTTGTAGGTGTGGACGGAAATAATGGATAAGTTGAAGGATTGTAAGATGTTACGGTATTTTAATGGATTATACGCATGTCTTTTATTTGTACTTCAAAAATGACCTAAATTATTAAATTACCTTAAATCTTAAACTATTATGGTGAAAAGTTATCAGGAAAAAACCAAGCGTGGAAACAATAAAAGTAAAAATTGATGGATTTGAACAACAGATATTTTTTTAATGAATTAAATGTGTGGTTTAAGTGGTAATTAAGGGGAAAAATCACTAAAATTGAATATAAACATCTCTTTTTCACTTACATTCAAAGGCCATGGCCTTTTGAAGAATAAATTAGGGCTAAAACACTTCCAATTTTTTTTCATCAGTCTTTTTTTTATCCCTTAAAATAGCGTATGTACACTTAAACCAATATAATCCATTAAAAATACCATATTTTATTTTTATCTTTCCCCTCTCTTAAATTATGTATATAATCTATTAAAAAAGCCCTAAGATATTACAATTTTGCCCTAAAATCACAATACAAATACTATAATTACCTAATTATTAATGAATATTTAACAAAATTTTAACCCTGTAAAGCTCACACATTTCCCAGAATAGTACTGCACAGTCTCTCAGCAGCTAAAACACACTCACGCACGCAATGAGAGGTGGATTTTTAATGTAATTCATGCACACATTTCCTCAGTAAGAGCGGTGCTCTGCAGCGCTGCAGTGACCTCAAAGAGTCAGTCAGCATCTCTTATCGTGAGGTTTTATCCACTCAAGAGGAAGGAGTCGTCTCCAGTCGCCACAGCAGGATCACAGAGGTTAGGATCCATATCTAACGTGATGGCTCATTGTCCATTTACTACACTCCAGCCTGCAGGCAAACTCTCCCTTTCTTCTCTTCCTCTCACATAATTACTGTATCTGTAGCAGGAGATTTATGGGCCGTAATTGAGGCCGACACTTCAGTGTGACTGAGTGATCTTCGTGATCGAAACACCACCAGAGTACTGGGTGTTTACTTTTGGAAGTACAGACCTTGAAGCGTGGCTGTCACTTTGTGTCTCCCTCACTGCTTCTGTTGCATCACTTTACAGGCTGTTTTAGAGGAGTGGGCCAAAGGTTAGAGCGTGAAGGCGAGTCGTGACGGAAGAACTGTAAGCAAAGGCTGACAGTGGAAGCAGTGACACTAAAGGTGAAGCTATTACTGTAACTGCAGAGGCTGATGAAAATAATACAGACACTTGCATAAAAATAGACCTTTCTATTTTTACAAAGAGGTTCAAAGTAATTAAAAGAGCTCGCTTTGACGTTTCACGCAAAACACTTTTTAATGTGAACAGACTCATTTTTGTGAATGAAACGGGTGAATTTAATGTTCACCACTGTCTAAAATACATGTAGTTTCGATGTAAAGTTAGAAATATGATATCAAAGGAATATTAGAGCAGTGTAGGCTGAGCCACTAGTGTTGTACAGCATGCTTATGAGTTCATGTTAAAGCTTGATGTTGACCTAATTTACTGTTGCATCTCATCCACAACTGCAACTTAACAGGATCTGAAATCAAAACCATTAAATATCCAGACTGTAAAGCACACTGTACTGTGGTTGTTGAGATAGTAGCTTTTACCTGGACTCACATTATCAGTTTACCAAATGAAAATAGCCATGTTTGCCTCGTATTTGGCATTAAGCAGTGACAGAGGAATATAAAATGACAAAAAAAATGTTTTCCTTGACTTTAAACAAATGATTTAAAGCCAATAAAGTGCTGGAATAAAGACAAAGCTTTTCTGATAGTGATGACCAACCTTCAGACGGACCCTCATAGAGCAGGATGTGATGGGCGCTGAACATGTCACTTTTTATTATCAGCAACGCCGAGTCCTAAACTCTCCGCCGTGGTTCAAACGCTGAGGCTGCAGCTTAAACTGAATTAGACGACCAGAGTCAGGAGAGCCTGTGAATCACTGAGCTCTGTCGCGTGTAAAGACTTATTTATCCGTGAGTAATCTCTCAAAAATAAAATTTAAAATAGAAGTTCATTATTTAATTGTGGAAGACCTGACTATTCTTTGTGAATTAATCACAAATATGCTTCTGGTTTAACTTTTAACATCAACCTGCCTCCATTGTTATGTTTATGTTTATGCATACATTCATGTCTGTGTGTTTATGTGTGAAGATAAAATTGTTGACCTCTGCTTCACCACACACTTAACCGTCAGAACCAGCCTTGTGTCGATCTCACTCAGCCTGTAATTTCACTTCGCATCTGCACAGATCCTCCTGAACATCTCCACCATATGCTGCTTTACTGGCAGCTGTCACAAAGCCAGTCAGCCTGTGCAGCACATTAGCGTGCCTAGCATGCCAGTAAATGCTTCCAGATTGTCTGGACTCCTGCAAGGTTGTACTGGCATATTATGAGTGGTTGAACGCATGAATGAAATGAAAATAGCATCAAGGGATCTAAGTATCGTATGCTGTAGAGGGAGAGATCGAAGAGAGGCTTCTTCTGTCATGTGTCTGTTATCCCTGACATGTTGACATGCTCAAGCTGCTCAAACTGGTATCTGTCAGTCAAGCATGAGTGGTTCGCTGTTTAGACAGTACGTGACAGATGCCAGTGGAGGTAAAGCACACATCTATTTGTAGTGAAAAGAGAGTGCACAATCATGACTTTTTTTAATTTTATGAATCGTCTCAGCACATATTGCCTCGCCACTGAAACAACAGTGGAGCTGCTGTTCTTTTGTCCTCCACTCAGATTTATTTGAACTGTCAAGGTTGTACTTTACGTCCATTGAGGAAGAAAAACAGTGGTCACTTTGATTTAAGCAGTTCTGGAGAGCTTCTCTTGAATTTCACTTGACAAACTGCCCACAGGGCAGATGATGAATTTAGGGTTTGTGCTATAAGTCAAAGGCTTGGACAAATACAGGAAAGATTAGTTGTTTAAATGTGTGATAGAAAGAGCTTGTGTGTATCTGTATCCGACGCCTGTGTGACTTTATAATGTCATCTGCATTCACTGCTCCATTAGCCAGCACTCACACTGAGAACAGTGTAATATCAGATTTGACAGATATGATTTCCTAAAATGTTGCACTGAATTAGAAGGTTTGAAATAAGTCTTGAGATTTTATGGTGCATAGTGCTTCATTTTGGAAAGAGTACTTACAGCCCACCATCATCATGGCCACTGAGAAAATCTTCTCGCCGTCTGTGGCCGGAGCAATGTTCCCGAATCCGATGGTGGTGAGACTGGTCATGGTGAAGTAGAGGGAGGAGATGTACAGCGTGTCCTTGTTGGGTCCACCTTCCCACTGTCCTGTGCCACTGACGTTGTACCGGTAAGGAGTCCCAATGCTCAGGGCCAGCTGGTAGAGCCAGCTGTCTGTCTTAATGGTGTTGGTGGTCTCATCGATGACCTCGTAGTCCCCGATGCTGTACCAGATGCAGGCCAGCCAGTGGGCCACCAGACCGAAGACGCACACCAGCAGGACCAGGACAGCGGCTCCGTACTCCAGGTAGTGGTCCAACTTCCGGGCCACTCGGCCCAACCGCAGCAGGCGGATCACTTTTAGGGAGCTGAACAGACTGCTGAGACCCTACAGGAGGAGGACGTGAGTCAGACTTGTTGCATTGTTGGGGTGAAACGATTGAAAAGTGATAAGCATATATTTTGATGATCAATTGATCTCTGAAATCACTTATTCCAAATGTGAATGTTTTTGTCTTCTGTGATATTAAATGGAATATCTTTAGGTTTTAGTCTGTTGGCCGGACAAAACAAGCAATTTGAATATGTCAACTTATGTTTTGGGAAATAGACATGAGACTGTGTTCTGATATTTTATCAACCAAATGTTTAATCAATGGCTCAAAAATAGTCAACAGGTTTACTGATGATGGCAATAAACACAAGTTGGATTCAATAAGCACATTGGTTCTATAAACTTAGTTGTATGAAGCCTTTTTTCCACTCCTACAGTCAAGTTAAAACACTACAATGGGGTTGCTTTGTTATTGCCTTATTTGAATGTTGCTGGAATCATATCAGTATCTGCTTTTGTCACATATCTCAGAAATTGCAGCTAATTTGAACCTTCATGAACTGATTTTCTTTCCCTTTAGCTCTGTTTTGGTCTCCACCAATTCCTAAAGGGAAATATCCTGCTTTAGCACCAGCGAGGTGCTAACTTTGTCTGCTGTTTGCTTCTGGTCAGGTAGCATACAGTGAGTTTTTCAGTGTCTCCGGCCTGTTCAGCTGCTTATGTATGCGACTGGTGAGAGTGAACCAAAAGTTAAGTTGTAAAACCAAAACAATGAGCTGAAAGATACTAAATCGCTACAGAGACTGAGGGGAACTTTAGAGTCGGGTGATACTTCTTGGTGGATTTTTCACTACGAGCAACTCCTCTAACATTACATATGGTCATTTGATTCAGTGTTAATATAAGAAATACTAATTAAAGCAGCTTTAAAAGAAAACAAGGACGTCCTTACTGGGAGTACAGAGTCTTCTGTCCGAGTGATATTTCTGTGGAAATGTGAAGACTCACGGAGATGACTTCCCGGAGAAGCAGATGTGATGACATCCTTCATAGAAACAGGCGATCAGAAATGTTTTGACATTTATAAGTAACACTTCCTGAGATATTTTAGCAATAAAACAAAGCCACATAAGAAGAATCATCCTGGATTTGAGGAACATGTTTGAAATCCACTCACCTCATCTACGTTTTCAAAGGCGTTGATGATATCGTAGGGCAGACAGGACAGCAGGTCGATGACGAACCACGTCTTCACGTAATTCATTCGTATCAGCTTCGCGTCTGAAATGACCTCACCAGCAGGACCGACAAAGGTGGTGTGGAAGTTCAGCACAATGTCGATGAGGAAGACGACGTCTACCACGCTGTCCACCACCAGCCAGGCCAGATTGTTTTGCTTTGTTTTGAAGGAGACGTTGTAGGGCACCATGATGGCGGTGTAGAATGTGAGGATGAGGATGACCCAGTCCCAGGTGGTCTTGAAGGCGCAGTAGTGGAGGATGATGTGTGGAGGTGTTTTAGGGGCCTCCTGTTTGTACTGAGGGAGGATGTCTGATCCCAGCTGGAGAGCCTGTCATTGAGAGAGAACGTTCACCATCATGAGTGAAGAATCACA
Organism: Pempheris klunzingeri; assembly: GCF_042242105.1. Lineage (NCBI taxonomy): Eukaryota > Metazoa > Chordata > Actinopteri > Acropomatiformes > Pempheridae > Pempheris > Pempheris klunzingeri. Next base: position 10,737,139 of record NC_092029.1, read on the forward strand.
TTTAAGTGCATCAAGGACTAGTCGTCTCTTAACAAAATGAAATACTAAAACCTGATTTTAATTGGACTCAGAAATGCAATGTTCACTGTCTCCAGAGATTTTATTTTCTAACCATGCTAAACAATTTTAGGGTGGATTTTTCCTTTCAAAATTGGAAAGTGTACTAATTTCCTGAATGGTGAAATTCTTTTACAGCCTCTTTATTCTCTTGAAGGTGCTGTCTGGACGTTGCCCACCTCAGCCAGTCTGGAGGGCTTGTGGCTGACCTCCGGCTTGCCCAGCGGCGCCAACTGCTGCACCAGGTTGCGATTGTTGGTCAGCGCCCGTGTTAGTCTGGCGAACTTTGTCCATCCTACTTTGGCACAAAGGACAAAACAAAATGAGTTCATTCCCTGTGTGTGTAGTCAGTATTTTCATACATCCCCCATCCCTGTGTGAGTGTCCTCTGTTTCTGCTTGACGTATGTAAGTCTTAGTGGCACACTTGATCCCCCTGGGACATGGCACCACTCAGACCCACAGAGACCAGTGTTCACTGACCCGCACACACAACACCTGGACAGTTGTATGTTACATATCAGGAAACACACGTCTGTTAAGTCACAGCCACTCGTGTGTGCTTGAGACTGCAGCCTCCATGGTCTAACCCCCCTTAATGAGACGTTCACTTGACAATCATTTGATCTGGATCTCATGTAAATACGTTTTCTAACCCTTTAGTGCGTGGAATAAGAAATGAGACAGTTTATCACGACAACAGTGAAATACTGAGTGGGCTGAAAGCATTTGGTCCAGATACAAAAACATGAACCATCTCACCTCTAGTTGCTTCATCTTCAATCGGCTGTTTGAAAAGTGTAATGTCTCTGAAGGTACAGAGGAAGAGCACCACTTTGTCATTTTCATTTCTGATCGGAGCGACCTGCATGTAAAGCCATATCGGTGTTCCTGTGGGAAACAATTAAAGTTAGAGTAAATGTTACTGTAAAAAATACAAACTCACTTTTTAATCCAGCATTTTATGATTTTAGAAAAAAAAACATAGGACTAAATAGTGATACTCACTATTCTTTGTATAGAGCAGCACCTCATAGAAATTGGACTCATAGCTGTCAAAGGTCCGTCTGATTTTGTCTATGGTCTTCTTATCAGTCAGGTCACCATACATGAAACTGCAAAACAAGGGAGAAAGAAAACAAAGGGGAATGTTATTGTTAGCTGGTTGTGGGGAAAGAAAAGACTGAAGAAAGGACATGACCGGCTGCTTTTTCTACATTCTTCATCTGTATTGTAGTTGCTTCAAATCGGTGGTCATATTTTCTACAGATAACAACGTCTGGTTTTACCAGCATAAAGATCAGATCAGATTTCAGGGTGCTAATTATTATCTGGACAGATCTGGACAAGATTAGGCAAAATCTGGCTCAATTAGTTTTTTTAAACTGTTGATCAATGACCACAGAAAGGATCTTACTTGCACGTGCTACTCCTGTGCATGACTTCAGCTCTGTGGTATCCAGACAACTTGCAGAATCCATCATTGCTGTAAACGACCGGCCACTCCACGATCTGTGCATTTCCCAACAGGAAACTGGTTTCTGCAACAAAACAGAAACATACGGCAGTCAAAAACAAAACTAGTCACAACTGACAGCACACCTGCAGACTGCTGCACTTTGTCATCAATGTCGTAAAATCCCAATAAGAAAATAGCTGATTAAATCTGACATTTTGATGTTTTCTTTTTCATTTCCAGTCTCGTAAAAGTCCTGCTAACCAGTGTCATGAATTAAAGAAACCCTCAGCATATATCTCTACCTCATATATTCAGTATAATTATTCAAATCTATATAAATTAACTCTCCCACCAACATTTTGAAACTAGATGCAGAAATCATGAATATTTAAAGCGGCAGTAAACTGTGGTAATCCGACGAGTCACTGGGCAGAAATAGTTGTTGGTAAAATGTTGATGTTCCTCCCTTAATGTTAATGAAACATTGATGAGGAGTTGCAGTCTCGAGAGGAAAGACTGAGGACGTTTTTTTTTTTCTCCAAATGGCAAATCATCATCGAAGCGGTCAAACTTAAAACATCTGCATGTTTATATTCAATTCAAGATTCAAAGACTTTAGTGTCACATGCTCAGCAGTTACATGAAGCAATCACTGGCAGTGAAATTCTTGTGTCTCTGGTTCCCGGTAACACTGCTAACAGTATCAAGTAAGTAATATAAATAAGGTATATACAACTAAAAAAATAATAATGAAATAAAATAAAATGTACAGCTAAATAGATAATAGATAAATAGAGGTGCAAAATAGGGCAGTGCAAAATTGTTGTGCAGATTATGGGCAGTTTAAAAGTCTTATGGCCTGGGGGATGAAACTGTCTCTGAGCCTGCTGGTGCGGGCTCGGATGCTGTGGTACCGACGGCCAGACGGCAGCAGGCAGAACAGTTTGTGGCTGGGGTGATAAGAGTCCTTCAGCTTCAGTGTTGGATGACTTTGGGTTGTAATGAATGTATCCACACTGAATACCAGACTAAATTCACCTTAAACATACCCCAGTGATGAGCAGTGCCTTTTCAGAGGTTAGTTCGTGTTGCATTATTGTTCTTTACACAACAGTTTTCTGACATCATGCACTTCATCTGTACTTAAACCTTCAGTCTCACACGCACTCATCCTCAGTCTGCAACAGCCTGCCACACACAGCCAGTCAGAAAATCAAGTTTTAACCACATAAATATTATTAAAAAACACATTATTTAATGGCACTACAGGAGATAAAATACCATAAACACAAATCACATTGTAAAAGAAAATGAAACAAGCCAATCTTTGTGAGGTTGTTCTCTTATTTACTGTCTGTCAGTAAGAAAAGACAAATTCACTCTCAGTTGCCAGTGAAGGCACCACGCAGCACAACATGAGCACTTTTGGGGCTTCATGTAAAATAAATAAATATCATCCAACTCTGACCAGCATCTCTGCAGCATCTGCTGTATTGTTATTGTTATTTATTTAATAATTCATCACATCGAGCACATTCAATTCTCCAGGTTTCCCTCGAAAAAGAGATTTTAATCACCAGTTAAGTTAAGTTTCTTATAATCACTCATCCTGAGGAACTCATCAGATATATAAAGACATATTAGACAGAGTAGCGGTTAAATCATATAATGAGCAGCAATCAAACATGAAATGGACCCAAATCAGATAAGAAAGTATTTTCTCCTCATTGTCTCTGTAGCTAATGATGGTATAGAGATGTGAGGAAAACAATAGGCCATTATGCGTATTTTATCTTATTAATTCAGGGAATTTGGACATGAGTCTTATTGCACAATTCATCATATAATAGGTTATTGTAAAAAAAAGAAAAAAAGAAAAGAAGTGGAAATTTAAAAAATGTTGTTGATGCTGCTTTTCATTAAAAGAACCTGCTGATATCACTGCAGGTTTAATTTGACATCACTGTGGTACCTTGATTGACAAATGAGCTCATTCCTGCTTCCCTTTCAGAGTAAAACTCACCGCTGGAGCGCCGGACGATGTTTTCCAGGAAAGTGTTCTGCGGAGCCACCAGTCCTCTCTTGCCCCCATGCATTATCAGGGTCCCGGACGGAGGCTCGGAGCTGCTCGGTGGTGGTGCTGATGCTGTCTGCCCCCCTCACAGGTCTGTCCGGTCACAGCGAGGACCTCAGCGGTCAATTCACCCACAATAATGACACAGACTTCCGGACTGAGGGTTTAAAATTAAAAGCCTCGTTGCCAGACGTGACATTTTCTTCTGTGTAAGTATAAATTGAAAAACTATCTAATATGGAATTTGAAATAAATTATCATAATTATCTGCAAAGTCAATGTTTGTGTCTCATTTACAGCCATTTGTCCACACCTAAGTCCTGTATAAAAAGGACAAGACGAGCTACAAAACACGTGATCTTTACTCGTTAAATGAAGATCATCAATATATATCTTGTATCCCTGTTGCATAACAGTCACATCAGCCTTTGCAATAAAAACACCCCTATAAATATTATACTTTTATTTTGAAGGAAAGGCCATTGATTTTCCGGTGTTATTCTTCAGATATTGTTATTGTCTCAGACCTTTAAACATGGAATAAATATTGAATTTCCTGGAATTTCTGTTTAATTTCTGTATGATTTTGTATGAAGTTGTTGTTTTTGCTTTTTTCTATCTCTTATGTGACTTATTTGAATGCATGATGTGCACAGTGTGGCCCTGCTCCTTTCTCCTCCTCCTGTCTGATGTGGCAGAAAAGGTTTTATAATGTAACTGGAAAATGTTATGTAAATGTAAATGTGTGAGGAGGCAAATGTGTGTTATTACAGCTTCAGTCTATGCTACTTGCAACCTCTAAAATATAATTTGAGTATTGCAGATGTGTGCTGTCGGCAGCATGTGAGGATAAAGGAGGAAAATTCAAGTAAAATCAGAAGCAACTAAGAACATTTAAGAACACAAGTACTGCACTGAATGTTTTGAGGTATTGGTACTTAACTTGATTATTTCCATTTCATTTCCCACTACATTTCAGAGATAAATGTAATACGTTTCATTCCACTTTATTTATAGTTTTACTAGTTACTTTGTGATTAGCATATTACATTAAAAAAGGCATAAGATATAATGCTTTGTTGTATGCAGATGAGTTAAGTAGCTTTACAATTTGTCTCAGCAGACAACATTTAAACTAGTACAGAACATAATATTCTATAGTATGATACAGTAGTCTATGGTAATGTGCGGTATTTATGTGCGGTATTTATGGTATTTTATGGTAACCTATGGCATTCTGTGGCACCCTGTTATATGATGGTATGGTATTCTATGGTAATATATGGTATTTTATGCAATCTACTGTATTCTATGGTATTTAATGGTATGGAACGGTATGCTGTGGTAATCTATGGTATTCTATGGTGGTAGTGGTAGACTTAGTGTCAGTAATAGTGGTAGCAGTAGTAGTGGCATTATATTAGTAGTATCTTAAAATATGAATACTCTAATATAGTACAAGTACAGTACAGCACTTGAGTAAATATACTTAGTTGCTTTCCACCACTGGGGTACAAATGCATTTGAGCCAATGTTGGATTACTTTTTGAACACGTGTAATGTGTTACATGTCCAGCAGGAGGCGGTATGTAGACCTGTTGGACATTGACCGACCAACATTAACACAGACGAAGAAGAAACCGAGCCGACGAAGAAAAAGAGTGAAAACAGGAATAACGGCCTGACGCAGTTAGCTGGTGGCTGTATGAATTAGGATTTACCGCAAAGTAATGTTTAACTCTAACGGACTTTGGATGCTGCCTTCCAAAACCTCCAGGCCGGTGTACAAAGTCGGTGTTTTGACTGCGGATATCAGGTAGTATTGAGGAGTAGCTGCTCGTTTTATTCAGTTCAAACAGGAATGCAGCCGCAGAGCTCCACTTCTCCTTAAGCTGAACATGAACATTTCTACGACGGAGCAGGGCTGTGTGTTTTAAATTCACGACTATCATTTCAAATCATGGAGAACGACTTTGTAAAGACTTTTGTGCAGCTGTGTAAAAACCTCCAAGACCCCTGTCACGTAGCGAGGTTTCAGAAACTATGCGGCGTTCAAGGGACGTTTCCGGATAAACCGACCAAGCCGGAGAGTGGACCGTCGGAGCCGGACTGTCCCGGGCTGAGGAAGAGGGTCCAGGGCTCGGATGTTGGTGTGGGCAATGGAGCAGCCGGGGACGCGACCGCACCGCAGGTTAACGGGGTGCAGGGTGACAGCTCCGCCGGGCCTGGTGGTCCATCAGAGGCTGCTGTCGACCCAGACGCCGCCAGGGCGAAACCCCTCCGGAGGAACTCCCTGACCGGAGATGTGGGTCAGGAGTTCCTGATCCACAACAAGTTTCTGTTCTACCTGTTCACGTTTGGGACTGAGCTGGGCAACGAGATGTTCTTCATCATCTTCTTCCCCTTCCTCTTCTGGAACATCGACGCCCTGGTCAGCCGGAGGCTCATCGTGGTCTGGGCCTGGAACCTGTTCGTGGGACAGTCCACCAAGGACATGGTCCGCTGGTCCCGGCCGGCCTCCCCTCCTGTGGTGAAGGTGGAGGTCTTCTACAACTCCGAGTACAGCATGCCGTCCACACACGCCATGACAGGGACAGCCATACCCTTCTGTGTCTTCATGCTGACCTATGGACGGTGGCAGGTGAGCCCCTTTAAAACACGCAGCAGGTGAACTCAGAGTGTTTCAGTGAAGACAGGAGATGTTTGTAGAAATGTACAGCATGAGTGCAGATTACCAGCGGGGCAAAAAGGTCTAATGCCTCAGTGCCCCAAATCCTCAGGGGCTCCAACAGAGACTGTCTTTATAATCTTATGAGTTACTCAATTAATTAATGTGCACTGGTTCCTGTTTGTCTTATTTGGTATGAAACTAAAGATCTTTGGGATCTGTACAAAACAAGCAATCTACTTATGTCTTCTTGGGATTTCAGAAATGGCTTGTTTTTGACCAGTCAATCATTTAACATAGTAATTAGCAGATAAATTGATAATAAAAATAACCTTAAGTTGTAGCCCTTGTTTGCATGGCAGCACTAAGGCACCAAAGCACAATTGAAAGTGCAGAATTTCCCTCAGTTCTGCTGAGTTAGTAAACCACCCACATCCTTATTCATCAAATTCATGAATAGACTGCCTAAACAATAATCTCACTGGTAAAATACATGACATTTCATGTGACAAGTAGTACTTATGAGGTTTTGTGTTTCATCTCCTAAAAATGTATTAATTTTTTAACATGTTAGCAGAGGTGGGCCACCTCGGCAAAGATAAGGGCCTTAGTGTGTTTTGTGTATTTTTACCTATTATGTCCCGCCCTGTATGGCCCTCTGTCAAAATGTAGTTTTGATAACCTTTTATCTTTTCAGGTGCATTTTCATGTTAAACTACTCAAACTAACCAAGACATCATCGAAGTAATCCATCTGATCTGGCAGGTTACTCAAAGCAGCAGCAGCAGCAGCAGCACACATACACTATGTACTGACAGAGGAATGACTGTTCAATAGGACCCACAGCTCATTTTTAAGCTCAGGGCTCCATACTGTGTTAATCCAGCCCTAAGAACAACCTTTTTCACAGCAGACATTTTGACTTGTCAAAGCAGGCAAAGCACAGGTGGAATAGATAACAGTGATGACGACTGAAAGCGTCTCACTGGGACACTTGAATGAATGGAGCCTTGTTATCACTTGCTTTTTCGGACCAGACAAGTCAAAATGTCGGCCGTGAGAAGGGTCCAAACTCAGAGTGAAACTGGAATTGTGTTAAAAGAGATTACCAGGAGCAAGTTGTGTTACTCACGTCACGTCAGACGTCAGCCTCGATCCACAGGACATGAACATGTTTTGATAACCCACAGGGAAGGTGGCCCGACGCACCAACGTCCCAGACATTCACTTTGCAGCATCTTTCCACTTTCAACATCTTTTATTCAGTATTTGTGTTATAAAATCTAAATAAAAAAGACCACAGATGAAGAAACGCTCCGACTGAATGAGAAACAAAAAGCCCACATGACAGAGGAGGGTCAGTCCGGCCAAAGGATTGAAAAGCACAGACTGCCTGTAAACCACTGTTGATCCTTCTCGCCGAGCCTCTATGAAGCATTACAGCCCAGTCTGAATAATAAGAGCATACATGTGGGATGCTTGCAGCTGTTGTGCTCCATTCAAGACATCAAACATTCCTCTGTTTAAGCAGACTGTTCAGACATGACAGGGTGTGTCAGAGAAGTACAGGCGAGCAGTGACTAGGTAGCTTCGTCTTTTAGATAAACAAAGACTTGCTGTTCGACATTGTCAGAGAGAGTGAAGGGACTGGTGAACGTGACTTAGGGGAAGAGGAAGTATCGAATTAAGTTTCACTAAACATTTTGATCTAAAGTGTCAATGGCAGCAACACAAGTGAGCAAAATGAGACAGTCAGGGATAACGGAGCATGACTTTTGCTGTGACTGAATGTCTTTTCTGGTTAAGGCAGAAGAAAAGTGGTTGGGAGGGTTACTTCACTGCTGGGTGGCCAGGAGAGAAAAGAGTGTCGTGTAGTATCAGTCAGGTCAGAGAGCTCAAAGCAATGACAGTTGTTCACCTGCTGATATGGCTGTTACCGTTTGGATTTTCCACCATCGTGGCTGTGCAAAGAGATAAACAAGTAGGGCAGCAGCAGATCCACTGACGGCATCACAAATTCTGACACAACAGAAATTTCCGAATTTTGATAAGGAAAATTTGCTTTCTTAGATAAGTGTGAACATGATGGACAGCAAGTAAGACATTTTACAGTTGAAAAATAAACTGGTGGACAAACTTTTTTTTTTGCCATTTCTGCAGCTTCTCGGTTAGTCATTGGCCAACAGACTGCACACACCGATACTGATATAACCGCCTCACAGGTTAAACGATCTCAGAAGATACATTAAAGCAGGAAAGAAAGAAAAGTTGTGTGGATCAGAAAAAGGAAGTCACAGTGGGAGGAAGAGACTGAGAAAGAGAGGACATGAGGTCGAGAGAGGGAAAAAGACGGCAGTTTACCAAACAGGCTGCTGTTATTTTCAGTTTGGCAGATAAATATTTAATCAATATATCATAGATTCTGATACTATACAGATTTATTTTACTATATATACTGTGTAAGATGTAAACTAGCTGATTTCAGCTGAATGTTTTGATTTCTAAGATGTTTATAACTTAATTTTCTTCAGAAGTTGAACCCTAAACCTCGGCTAAATGGATTCACCGAGGGATTGGAATGGATTCAGATTTGATAAGCAGATTCAATACTGAAGTCAGATCCAGTAAGAGGATTTGATGCTGGATTCAGATTGGATAAAATGCTAGCAAACCCCAACCCTAATCTCTATACAGGAATTAGCAGTCTCTGTGCTGGTTATAACGTGACGCACAATGCATTCCTGTCCTTTGTTAGTGTCCATGTTCATCCTGTGTTTTGAAATTCTTCAGCAATCTCTTGGTTAAATCACCTTGTCCCTGCATCCTATTCACTGTATGTTCAATGTTAAAAAGAGATGCAGTAATGTTATTAGTCAAGCTATTAACTAAATGAAGTCTCGGAAGGAAGAACTCGGACCCTCAATTACTTTTTTTGTTGCCGCTGCTGTTGTTGTCGTCGTCGTACATCTGCAGAGGCGCTTTGAACCGAAGAGAACTCCTTTGGTGTCATCAGGTTCACTGATTTTGAAGGTGGAGGACCTAAAACGTTTCAGAGACCGAGGTTACTAAAGGTTTCAGGAGATAAGATGCAGACCATAAACGGCTTTCGGGACAGGAGGAACTTTCAGACTTTCAACCTCCTTGGTCCAGACTTAAATATCTCAACAATTACTGAGTGGACTGCCGTGAGATGTGGTGCAGATATCCATAGTGTCCTGACAGTGAATATTAACGACTTTTATGATCTGACCCTGACTTTTTCCACTAGTGCTACCATGAAGTCAACATTTATGGTTTTGTGAAATGTCTCAATAAGTATCGGCAGGGTTGTTGTTCCCCCTCAGGATGAACTGTAATGACCTTGGAGAACCTTTTAACTTTTCCTCTAGCGCCATCATCAGGTCAAAGCCTGTAAAAGACTTTGGTTTGTGGGGAAATAGCTTTACCACTAATGACTTTCCCATCAGCCTCAGCTGCACTGCGTGTTTAGTGCTGGTTGGCCTCACAGCTGCTGGCGTGGCTGCAGAGTTGTTTTGTTTTCACACACTGACCTTGGTATGAATTTTTTAAAGATATCGGCTAAATGTTTTCCAAGTGGACTGTGCTCTGTGGTTTTGAAAGCTAAATTTACACTGACAGTGAACTGTCCAGGAGACTAGATGCAAATTGAGCCATAGACTTTATATAAGAAGTGGACGTAACCACCGTGACGTCACTCGTTGAGTTATGGACTGCTGTCTTGAAGCCCTGAGTTCGGCATTCTCCAAGCATCGCAATCAGGGAGCCAGAAGTGAGATTTTGCCTCTGATTGGTCAAGTTTAGGCATGAACCACCTCTGATTGGGTAGTCATAAGGTAGTCCCACCATAACACATACCCTGCTGTATCATCTATTTGATGATACAAAAATGCAGTTTTAAGGCTTCACTTTTCAGACCCAGGTTAGCGGCTACGGTACTGTGGTACTGGTGCTTATTGTACTGCATATTCTGGTCATAGTCAACCTGATGTTAAGAAAAATGTAGTCCTGCAAAACTGGTCCATGAGCCCACTGAGGAAGCTCTTTGTTTCAGAAAACAATGACCACCTCTCTAATGTTTGTTATTTATAATGCCATGTCTTTATGCTCTCTCTCTTAGTACCCCTTCCTTTTTGGCCTGTGTGTAGCTCTGGGCTGGAGTGTCCTGGTCTGTGTAAGCAGAGTCTATATGGGGATGCATTCTATTCTGGTGAGTATATTAAATAAGTGATATGAAATAACTTGTCACTGAAATATGAATAAAAGCACAGCAGTCGTCTGTTCCTGGTGTCATTGATATTATATGTCACAACATCAAATGCTTTTTCAATCTTAGATATATTATGGAGGACACCTACTTTAGATTTCTGTAGGACAGGTTATTTCTTCTTTATACATAGACATATTTTCACTTAAATATATCACATTAATGTATATAACATACACTCGTGCATCACTTTTCACATTTATAATGTACACAGGCGCTTAATATTTATGATTCAGTGGATATTATCTTTAAACACAAACAATAAACTAATTTAAACCAGTAGATAAGATTTGGTGGCCAAGCAGCTGATGTTATTGATATTGTTTATGTTCTTCAGTCATCAGGTTACAGGAGGTTTCCTAAAGCCTCATGTAAAATCAGTTGAGTTGGTAAAAGATGCAGCTTAAATTACATATCGTGGTGGATTGCGTTGTGTAGCGGCACCTACAGATCAGGAAAGTTTTTTGTTTATTTGATGGTATAGAGGTTGATGCTAAAAGAGCTCAGACTTATTAAAATACAGCTAATGAATCATAAATATGCTTTATCAGACTAGCAAGTAGAGGGCAGATATGAGTATAACACTATTAGAATTGACTTTCTCAGTGAACACTCTGGATTTACAGTCACTTTTGTCCCTGTGTTGCAGGAGGTAATCACTGGCTTCCTGTACAGCCTTCTTATTCTAGCCTTCTTCCAGCCAATTTTGGACAAGATCGACAGCTTCTACATGATGAACCACTTTGCTCCACTTGTAATTATCATGTCGCACGTGAGCCTGGGACTCGTGGCTTTCACTCTGGACTCCTGGAGCACCTCTCGGGGCGATACAGCTCAGGCTCTGGGCACTGGGGCAGGAGCTGCTTTGGCTACCCATGTGAACTATCAGCTGGGGCTGCTGCTGGATCCACCACTGTCCTCTCTTCCTCTAACTTTGCCACCAATCAGCACCAGCCTGGTGGTTCTCTCCTTGCTGCGCTTCGTCATCGGAGTCGCTGTCCTCCTCTTCACGAGAATGGCTATGAAAGCAGTGACTATCCCGTTCTTATGTCGGCTTTGCGGGCTGCCTTCAGATGACGTAAGACGGGCGAGGCAGCACATGAAAGTAGAGCTGCCGTACCGTTACATAGTCTACAGTGTTGTTGGTTTTAGTTGTGTCTGTGTGGTGCCTCTCCTCTTTAGGATCTTAAACCTGGCCTGAGTGTTGTGTGCAAACTGTCATGTACAGCTGACATGTTCACAGACATGGTGAGGGCAAATGGCACTTGGAAACTTGCTGCTTGTTTTGACACAAGATAAAGGCTCCGTTTCTGCACAACAGAAACTGATCTAAAGGATAAATATGGTGATATTCTATATTTTTGTGTTGTCAGTAATTCTCTGTGCCATAGAGCTGTATTGTTGTCCAAAAACTATTAAAAACACATCAACGGGCCGTACTGTTGCACTGGGCGACATGTTCCTTCATTATGATGACCGTGGGCACTGTAGTTTATTTTGAGTTGATCCCACATACACCATTCTCATGTTGTAAATACACCAAAAGTGTATCAATCCGCAGCTGAAAATAGTCCTTACCATATACACTATTTACTCCTGTTTGAGTATCAGTGACCAGAAACTACAGTGCCCAGTTGTTTAAGGGAATAATTTAGAAAAAAGAAAGTATATATTTGTGATCTATTTTTTAAGCTTTAAGTCATCAGTATGAACCAGTGGGCTCGGAGCCATAAGCTGGAGGGAGTTGGAAAGTATTGGTAGTCGGACTAAAGTATTATAAGTTTTGGTCTTTTCTCAGGATTTGTTGACAATACCAACAATAGAGAACATCACCAGCCTTTTCCTTTAAGATCCACAGTGTTAACTGGAACTTTGCAAATACAAAATCTATCAGATGTACTGTAATGATACCTGTATTCATTATTAACGAATCTATTGTACATTTCCATAATTTGATCAGAATATATAGTAAGATGTTATTGGAGAACTCCATGCTCTAAGAATAAACCAAATCATGAATCAGCGTGAAATCACTTCCCTTCTCATTTGTTGTTTAAATCAAATCAGTAAAATACTCGGGGTAGTTACATGATCTCTGTTTAAATCTGGAGGAATCTTCTTTTTTTCCTTCCTTTTTTACTTCTGTTGTATAATCACAGTTTTTCTACATTTAGATTTATTTTTTGATTCCAAAAATCTTTGGTCTAACTGTAAGTTAAGAACTCTCTGATACTTTTGATTAAGTATTAAATATTAAGTTAAGCATTTTAATTAACATGACCTGCATTGTTGCTCTAGAAATTAAATCTATACTATGCATACTTGATTTCTACAAATTTCATAAGGACACATTTATCTTGCCCTTCCTTAATCTACAATATATAAAACACTGACCTCAGCATTTGTCTAAATGGCTTGTTTGTATTTGCTGTTGAAATGTTCCAATAATGCTTTATTCTAATTGTCAGAATATTAAGAATATTATATCAGAGCATTTATACTTATAAATACTGTTTAAAGGTCTATTATTACCGTTCATTCCACCATCTTTTTCTGTTGTTCGAGGACTGTATTCTGTGGAAGAAATGTGGAAACTAGGAGAATAAAAATATTACAGAAATGGAAAAAAATCTATATTTTTAATGCATTTTGTTTTCAGAATTGCTCTAAGTGTATCTTTCTTGAAAGGAAATGTCAAAAGAGGAACAATCAATCAGTGCATATGGGGTTTTAGGCTACTGTGTGTGTTCTTATTTTAAGTACTGTGAATACAGATACCTTGTAGCTCCATCTTTCTTTAAGTTTCTTATGTAGGCTTGAAAAGGCGATTCAGCACACAGACAGTGAGGCTGAATACTTAATTCTTAAATCTTAATTTAATTTCACATAATTAGTACATTGACACGTTTAACGATTGATATGTTAAGTGTTGCAAAAATCCAGAATAACTGCATTTTTGGTCAGTCAATAGTGCCAACAGTCAATAGTTTAGGTAGTGTAGAATCATGTGTTTGGCTCCCTGTAGGTAAATAGCACACTGAGTTCATGCGTAACCTTTGAGCAACTTAGATAAAGTTTTAGATCTTTATCTTGTTTTCAACCCACATGCACATCCAATCTAATCACAGATTTTTGACTGCTGTCCTCATAAATTGAACTTTGGGTGATCTAAGCCTAAAGAATTCACAGAAGTCAGCACACGTCCTGACTCTCACTCTAGAAATCTTTACCATCATACATTTATTACCTAATGAAATATTTAAGAATGTCAGTATTTCAGGCAGCAATACTCAACAAATATATAACCACGCATGACAAATAATACACTTTCCCATCATGGACACATTTCTTCTAATTGTTTTATAATGTGGTATTATTCAAGCACTGTTTACAAGCTGGCCACTCACAGTACCCACAACCATTAAGAGCCTCCTTTTATAAGCCCATTTCCACTTCTTTTTTCATTTTTAACACTGTGGTCCGTTCTGCTTGTGAGGCTCCTATTACCTGGGGAATTGTTGTTTGTTTACAGTAGTTCTTGGGTTTAAGTGTGATATGTGTGTGTTATTTTTGCCAGTTTTCCAGGCATGAACTGTATGTCAGTGATGTTGCAAAGGAAAACTGTTCTCATGATCCCATTAATTTTTTTTTTTTCGTGAAGGCGTGTTTTTTTTTTTTTATTCCACCTTATTGAAATAAAAAGCTATGTGGACTTTTATTTTGAAAAATCGCAATAACCGGACATCCGGACTTTTACTTTAATTCACCAAAACATTGAAGGTTCGCGGTGGCGCAGAAAGGTAAAGTCCGGAGTTGGACAACATTTTATCCAAACAATGGAAACGGCACAAAGAAGGTCGTTATTTCGGTTAAGTGTGTAGAAATGTGTCTCTTATTTCCGCTCGTTAGCTGCTGTGACTGTTAACCGTTTGTCTAAAGTTGAAGTTAGCTTCAGCTGCTAATATTTACTGACACCGAGTCCCACAAACGTGTGAGAGGTTTTATTTGGATAAAACACCAGTTTCCTGCTGCCAGTGCAGATGCCTCGACTGGAAAACTCCAACAGCAGAGGGGCAAAACGGTAAGACTGAAACTACAGTATGGTTGTTAATGTTATTCAAGGGTTTCTGTGATTTCCCTGCTGTTTAACTTTTTATTTTGTAGATAAAGTTACATGACATCAAGCACAAATACACAGTGAACACAGAACACCTGGTTTAGCCAAGTGAATATACACCCCAGACATTAATCTAAGTATAGTACAACACTGTATTGGCAGGTCAGTTTTCACCACTCTGTTTAAATGTTGGTGTTGCAGTGTAAGGAGAAATGGTTGCAGAAAACTGCAAGAATCTCATCATAACACACTTCATGCACAGGATGTAAGTACAATTCATTCAAATGTCTCTCTTGCTGCTGCATAATTTCAGACCAAAGTTGGACTGGAAGTTTGTCCAGAGGTTCTGTGGCATCCAGAGGGTCCTGTTCCCGTCATGGTCCAGTCAGAGTGCTCTGATGTTTGGGACGCTGCTCGCTGTCACTCTGACAGGTAACTCAACAGCTGGAGTTACAAAAGCTGTTTGTGCAGGAGGAGTATGTTAGCCAAAGGGGAAGTACATTGTCAAAACCAGGCCACGCTGCCCATGAAATGTCAGTGAATGAAGTGTAAACCTGATTTTGCCCTCACGATAAGACACATTCACTGCCTGTTGGACAGTGCATTTTGCGGCATTGTAAAACTACACTTCAGATCGGATCAGATCAGATCAAATCAAATTAAATCAACTTTATTGGCCAAGATTACACTAGACTGCATTTTCCATGCTGACCTTTAGCTCAAAGCATAATTTACCTACGTTGTTTTACGAGTCTCTGTTTGAACTGTCTCCCAGCAATGTGCTAACACATCTTTTTTTTTTGTCTGCCATCAGAGCAGCTGATCATTTACCAAGTGGGTGTCCTCCCCAGCCACTTCTACAATGTGCTGGCAGACAAAGATAACTCCGGCTTCAAGAGTCTGGTGGGCACAGCTATGGTGCTCATCTTACTCAACTCCACAGTAAGTTGCAGCTGCTGTGGGGATGGTAGGAGAATATCAAAAATACCAAACAAACAAAGTTCTTGCTGTTCATGAATATGCAAACTCCGCTAAGCTGGACTCTCCCTTAACATTTTCCTTTGTGCTCGGCTCTGCTTCTGATTGGTCTGTAGACTCTGAGTGTTGATTAAAGTATCACTTCTTTAGCTTTTGGTGCGGTTTTGCACTCTCAACGCCTCAAATTTGAACTTAAATAGTACAAGGTTTTTCATCATGACACATGTTTTTACTCAAAACTCAAGGAATAATAACTCTTCATATTTTATTATTCAAAAGGCGTCAAAATACTCTTTTTATTGCAGGTGCTTGTTTGACTTTTTTCTGTTTGTGTGTTTATGCTGTATCTTATGGGTAGTCTAAATCTATGAGCATGATTTCATCATAGTCATCAACCAGATACTACACCACATTCATAAAGTTGACCTGTTTATGATTACGCAGAGTGTTGCCATAGTAACAGTCTAACTACCATTAAGGCAAATGATCATCATTTTGACAAATCCCATTTTGCAAATGTTGTACATTATCTGTCAGGAAACATATTTTGTACCGAAACAAAATCATTTAAGTTATGGTCTGACATCATGTTTTTATTTCAGATTGCTGTTATAATAGACAGGAGCAACTTTACAAGGTCAGGACAGCCTGACATGTTAATTTTACAGCCTGCTGATCATTGGATTTTGAGCCTGAACTGCACACACTTACTCACACACAATACTGAGCTTATTCTGTGGGAACAGATATTCTACATGCAGGTTGATGTAGCTGATAACTGTTTAATTTTTGCTCTTGTTAGTCTTGTAGAGATGTTCATAAAGTTACTGTTTATTGTCTCTGTGTTACTTCGCTCTCTAATACACTTTACTCTCTCTGTTCCTCTCTCCCTCTTGCAGATGAAAAGTCTCGATCAGTACATTTGCAATCGGATGTATGTTAGCTGGAGGAAGACACTAACCGAGAGCCTCCATACGGCCTACTTCCAGGGCAGAGTCTATTATACACTCAATGTACTCAGAGATGACATAGACAACCCGTAAGCTTTCACGGCTTTTAAAAGTGCCTTTATTTTTAAAAAGAATATAGACACTGTACTTTGATATTGATACTGTACTTAGTTTCAATGAAAACCTATCATCCAAAAGGATTTATGGATATGATAATGTGGGAATGAAAGTATTAAACATCATCATTAAGTGGAATACCTTAATTGTTTCTTTGTTTTTAACTTGCAGAGACCAGCGAATCAGCCAGGATGCAGAGAGGCTGTGTAAGCAGATGAGCACCATGGCTAGTCGTCTGATCGTGTCACCGTTCACACTGGCTTACTACACCTACCACTGCTTTTATAGGTGAGTTTGTGCAGTGCTGTGGCTACATGTGATGCACTGGAACATTTCACATCATCACATAATCTCTCATGTAAAGCACTCTGAACTGCCTTTGTGTTTGAAAAGACGTATATGAATAAAGTGTCTTTGCTTCGCAGCACCGGCTGGATCGGTCCTGTGAGCATCTTTGGCTACTTTGTAATTGGGACCATTGCCAATAAAATCCTCATGGGGCCGATTGTGTCGACTCTGTTTGAGCAGGAAAAATTTGAGGGAGACTTCAGGTGAGTTCAGTTTGAAAGTCACAGTGTATCGAACCACAAACACAAAAGTGTCTGTGTCAATAAGAATGTGTGCTGACAGACAGGCAGAGCAGCATTTGGGTATTTTACTTCCCGTGGTTATAGTCAAGGAAATCGGCTCTTTGTTAAGAGGAAGTTTCAACAGATTTTGAACTCAGGATATGCATCAGCTATGAAAGAGGAATTGTTATTTAATCTGTTACAAGCACAAACAGTGCGTTTTTTTAGTTGGTGTCAACGTTTGAATAAAAAAATTGTTAAACCAAAAACTTTAAGTTGAACTTGAGTTGCTAGAAAGCTTTTTTTTTAAGAAGTATGTTTTTGTGTCTCCAGATTCAAGCACATGCAGATCCGTGTCAATGCAGAGTCTGCAGCTTTTTACAGGTGAGACACAAACACTATGATTTACACTACTCACAAAAAGTTAGGGATATTCAGGTTTCAGGTGAAATTTCAGGATGACCCTAAAATGCATTCTAACCTTTCCAGGTGAACTTAATGTGACCTTCTCTAAACTTTTGAATGCACATGTCCAATTGTTCAGTGTTTCAGTACTTTTTGCACAAATTGCTGTTCTCTAACAAGAAGCTTAACAGCAAAATTCACAACAGGTTTGATCCATGAATCGACCAATACATTTCCTGCTTCAGTTAGAATTGGTATTTAAACAGTCCTCCTCATCATGCTGTTCACATTCTGACATCATGAGACCAAGACAACACCTAACAATGGATCAATAGTACCTCGCCACTGGAGGCTTCAAACAGGTCCTCAGACAGAAGTGTCCACTGAGCTTAGAGGGTCACAGAGTGTCATCAGGAGGTTGTAACAGTGATACAGAGTGACTGGAAGAGTCACAGAAAGGAGAGGAGTGGACGTCCTTTGGCCACGTCCCAATTTATTGAGACACTGAAATTTTTTGTTGTGGTATACCTACCACTGTTGTTAGCTTTTCTTTCAATAAATTGTTTAAAATGAAGAAATTACCATTGCATGCGTCTACTTAAATGCCCTACTTTCATGATATAATATCACTGTAGCATTCACTTTTTACATTTTCCATAAATTTCACCTCAAAGTCGAATATCCCTAACTTTTTGTGAGTAGTGTATATACCAGGGTCAACTTTTTCTCATGTATTTTCATGTGCCTAATGCACATATCATGCCTGCAGGTTACTGAAATGGAAACTAGAGAGCTGAGACAATGACAATTTTAGGACTTGCACAGAAACTTTACTTGGTGTACTTTCTTGAGTTGAAAAACGTACAGTACCTGGCACTATCTGAATTGTCACACCGATCATGGCGTTAATGCAGGTTGGAAAAAATGCTGCTGTCTGTGTTTTTAGAGCAGGCAAAGTGGAGCACATGAGGACTGACCGAAGACTGCAGGCTCTGTTGCAAACTCAAAGCGTTCTGATAAACAAAGAGCTCTGGCTTTATAGTAAGAACATCCCTCACACGGCCAATCACTGACTCATATCTCTATTGATTGCATTATTAAACATCCGGTGCTAACTTCTGTCTTCTGTCTTCCCTCAGTCGGTGTGAACACCTTTGACTACCTTGGTGGTTTCCTCAGCTACATTGTAATTGCCATCCCCATCTTCACCGGTGTCTATGATGGTCTCACTCCTGGTGAGCTCAGTGCACTCATCAGCAAGGTGGGCATGGTGCTTTTTTTCCCTCTAAACTTGTTTTTCTTGAGAAATGCAACTTTATTCACATGCAGACATAAGACCCTTTAAAAAAAAATTTTTTCATGCAGTCAGTGAATGTGAAAGTGTGAATGTTGCTCTCCTTTTCAATCAGCTTTATCAGTCAATCTTATAAAACTGTAAAACACGTAACACACAATATATATAAATGAAAGATCATCAAAAAGAGTACACTAGTTAAAACAAATGACCTCTTTAACCACGAGGTGGCAGCATAAGCTTTCTCTCCTCATAAAATTACTCAGTCGCATTCATGCCAAGTTCAAATGTCCACCAATACACAGAAATCTCACTTCTACTCATCGTCTATTACAACATTGAAGCTGAGCTACAACTATTATCATAGCCTTAGTATTAGATTCCTTATGTCTCTTCCATGTTGTCGTCCACTGTGCTTCAATGTTACAGAGGCTTTTGCTCTTCGATAATCTTTGCACTTATTTGCTCTCTGCTCTGTTTCTCCCTCTCCTTGTTCATATTCAGAACGCCTTTGTGTGCATCTACTTGATAAATGGTTTCACGCAGCTAATAGACCTGTCAACCACTCTGTCAGATGTGGCTGGATACACCCACAGGTATCACACTGCATACTTAAATTCACTTCCTGGAGGACAGATGATGACAGCAGCATTTGTGCATGCCATCCAGCTTTCCAACTGTCTGTGTGTGTGTGTGTGTGTGTGTGTGTGTGTGTGTGTGTGTGTGTGTGTGTGTGTGTGTGTGTGTGTGTGTGTGTGTGTGTGTGTGTGTGTGTGTGTGTGTGTGTGTGTGTGTGTGTGTGTGTGTGTGTGTGTGTGTGTGTGTGTGTGTGTGTGTGTGTGTGTGTGTGTGTGTGTTGCGGTCAGGATCGGGGAGCTGAGGGAGGTGATGGATGACATCCTACACACGCAGTGTGACTATGACCCGGCATCAGGCGAAAGCTACGACTTTGACAGGTTTGTGTGAGCACTTAAACATTCATCTCTGCTGCAAAAAAAAATAAGCCACTGGCTGCATGTGAAGATAATGCACACATGGCTAAAATTATATGAGAATAAAAAACAACAAGAAGATGACAAAAGTGAAAATGAAGTGCTTTTAACAAAGCTTTTCAGCCTCTACATGGTCCCCTTTTTTTTTCCCCCACACAGTGACTTCAATGTACACGCTGGTCCGGTGGACACCGCCTTCATCCTGGACCATCTTTCATACAAATCTCCTTACTCAGACCAGCTGCTGGTGGAGGATCTGAGTCTGAAAATCAGCCAGGGAACACATCTGCTGGTGGTGGGGAACACAGGCACCGGCAAGACGTCACTACTGAGGGTCCTCAACCGACTGTGGGAGGCACACAGCGGTGAGAGAGCAGTGAGAGTGAGGCAGCTGTGTGAGGGAAAGAAAAAGATGAAGTTTGATCGATTTTAACCAATTTTGAGTGAAGATATGACAGGACAGGGGGATTGATGAGGATTAATAAAATGATGTGGTAGCTCCTGACCAGTTCAGGCTTTATTAATAAATGTATTAATAATGATATGTATTTAAAAATAAAGGAAGAATGTGCACATCTTTAGTGGACAGAAGACACACAACAACAATAAACAATTGACATAGGTCTGCAACACTGAGGGGCTCTGGTGTGTGGTTACACTATGGGCACAAACAAACCTCGGTGTTGTCGGTACCTTTCACTGTGTATTTTTACATCCAGTGCTTCATTTTTACTTTTTACAATCTAAGGAAACGTAAAGAAAAATTACAAATATTGCATATGAGACAAAGGATTGCATAAACTTGACTTGTTATATCTGCACACACCAGCAGCTTCATGATACCGCCTGTCACTGTCTGTCTGTTGTGTTTCTTTCCCTCAGGTTTTGTCCAGATGACCACATGTTTCGGGCCCAGAGGGACCCTCTTCCTTCCACAGAAACCGTACCTGACTGACGGCACACTGCGTGAACAGGTCTCTTCTTTTATGCTGTTTTTCTTCGAGGGTTGCTTCTCTGTAGGGCCTGTCACTTGTCTAGTAATAAATACATGCTTATACATTCCAGGGTTACTAAAATGCTCAAATCTACCAAAATCATAAAAGGTTAGATTGAATGAGGATTAAAGGGAACCTTTTTTGTCCAACAGGTGATCTACCCACTGAAGGATATTTACCCTGCATCAGGTATCAGATTTCACTCTGACTGAACTGTATATCAAACTGCCTAACAACTGTCTGAAGGTTATAGATGCCATAGATGTTATTTATAATTTGAGTATCCTTTTTTCAGGGTCAGTGGACGATGAAAGAATTATACAGTTTCTGGAACTAGCTGGAGTGGTGAGTGACTTTATTATACGATATACTCCTTTTTAATTGAACAAACAAACACTGATCCTGAACCAAACTCCGTCCTGTGCTCCAGTCCAGTCTCCTGAAGCGGACTGGCGGGCTAGATGAAAAGGTGGAGTGGAACTGGTAAGAGATATAAAAGAAGAAATAAAACAATGACAAAGTGAAACAGTAAATGAGTGCTCTGCTTCTTCACAAAATGATGTCAACTCTGAACTAGTTTTTCTCTGCAGGTATGATGTTCTGTCACCAGGTGAAATGCAGCGTCTCTGCTTCGCACGACTCTTCTACCTGCAGCCCAAATATGCAGGTGTGTTGCTCTGGATTTCTGTAATACACTTGTGACAACATCTGAGGAATCAATCAATTAAAGTGGTTCTGACTCGGCATTTCAGGGGAGCTAGCCTCGCCCACTGCCTTTGATTTAACACCTAAATTTAGCATTTCAGATGTAAAACATTTGCATTTTCATCCTGTCTGCTGTATTAGAGGTGACCCAGACCAGAGCTTTCTATAACTAGTGTTTCTTGTTTTTACTTTGCAGTGTTGGATGAGGCCACCAGTGCTTTGACGGAGGAGGCAGAAGCACAGCTGTACCGCACCTGCAAACAGCTGGGCATGACTTTGGTCAGTCTGGGACACCGTAGCAGCCTGGAGAAGGTAGTCTGAACGTACATGTGTCAGCCAGCTTCAAACAGAAAAGATGGCCTGGCTTCACCTTAGGCCATTTGAACCCAAAGCATCCAACAATTTGAAGGATTGAAATAAAGAACTCTGGAAATGACAGAAAACCTGAGCTTAAATTACTGTTGGATGAAGTAATGGGAAAATTATTATATTTATGCCTGTAACATTTTTTAAAGTTTCGCCCTGCAAAGAAAGCAAATCTTATTCTGCTAAATGCTAGAAAAGTATCAATTGAAACTAACAATCAATTAGATCCTACTCAGTCCAAAAGAGCAACAGCTTTATCAAATTATCTGAACCTCCTTTACGTTTCAACACTTAACTCCTCTTACTTTGTCCTAAAATCTGTCTACATCAGCAAAGGATGTTAACAGTGTCTTTCTGTTTCTCACAGTATCATGATGTCCAGTTGAAGCTGTTTGGAGGAGGCCAGTGGGAGTTAATTAAGTTAAAAGGAGGCAGTGGGAGCCTCTGCCTTAGAGAAGAAGCCACATGACTGCAGAGTCGCCTCCTTGAACTCCTGGACGTGCCGGAAGCGTCAGCGTGGGAGACGAGAACGAAAACACTCCTGAATTCCTCAGTTTACGAACACTCAAGTGCTCTTCAACGAGGTACTTTGTAGCACAGTTCCTCCAGTGGACGTGGCCAACTGTACTTATCCCCTGTTTGTATTTATGTCCACGGGCATTTAAGAGGATAGCAATTTTCACCAGCTTGTTTGTTTAAATATGAGAAAATT
Source organism: Pempheris klunzingeri (assembly GCF_042242105.1). Taxonomy (NCBI): domain Eukaryota; kingdom Metazoa; phylum Chordata; class Actinopteri; order Acropomatiformes; family Pempheridae; genus Pempheris; species Pempheris klunzingeri. The sequence goes on from NC_092029.1 coordinate 10,759,881, forward strand.
GGTTGAGAAAATGGGTGACAGTGCAACATTTCTCTATACAAAGGGACAGTTTGGAGGGTCAGGGTCAGGAAGCTCAACCAAAACGTTTCATGACCACAAATCAAAGAAGAAAAACAACACTTTATGCTCAGTAAACCTTTGATTTTATGTGAGATTGTATTTGTTTATTGTATTATGTTTACAATCATATTCCCTAAATTGGGAATTTAGAATGAATCCTAAATATAATTAATTGAATTTCTCACCGTGAAAAACAGAACACATCTGTGGGTTATACAAACTGTTTTAAAGAGTCCTGATTTCATAAAAAGTTCATATTTAAAATAAAAACTAATGATATGATATTTGGCCATTAAAATCATTTTTGATACAGTCTGGTAATGTGAAATGGGGAGTAACATACAAGCATTGCTTTCATGTTCCTCTTCAGTGGAGAAAGTTTTCAGAAAACACATCATCGTGGTCATTGTGTGCTACAGAGCTCACGGTGACCTTGGATGATCTCTTGAACCACCGCAGGCTCATCCAGCGTGCTGAGGTCACCCAACCCCTCCAAGTCTCGCTCCACCACTTTCTGCAGCACCCGGCGCATTATCTTACCTGAGCGTGTCTTTGGCAGACGCCGGACTAACTGTGGCAATGACCAAAGAATGACCATGTGACCAAGCACGAGCTAGCGTTATATGTTTGTCAGCAGTTTAAATTCAGTGTCACAGGATTACCTGGATGCAGTCTGGACAGGCATACTTGGCGATGTTTTTAGAGACGATGTCGTTTAGCTGCCTGGACAGGTCCACCACTTCAATGTCCACATCCTTTTTTAGCACCACGAAGGCATACACACCTGACGACACAGAGGGAGAAAAACGTTACTATGATAAACACTCACCAAAGTACGTTAAAAAAAAATCTTGCTCACCTTGTCCTTTGATGTTATGTGAGTATCCTATAACAGCAGACTCAGCCACTGCAGAGCACCGATTCTGTTACAGAAATCCCAAATGACCGGCTTTACATTTTATGGTAAAAGATTTAACGACTTGAGCTTTGGAAAGAACTGAAATCACTTCAGTCCTGTCAACCAGAGCATGTCAACTGTTTTACATAATACGTTTGAATAGAATTTCATATGATTTATGATTTTTTTGCTATATTTTTTCAAAACATTCAAAGATAAATATCAGCATGTAATTATCACATGAGGGTTTATGAATGAAAATAATGTGTTACTCATTGATTGACCGTACCACCACATCCTCTATCTCCGCTGTCCCTATCCTGTGACCGCTCACGTTGATGACGTCATCAAGGCGGCCAGTGATCTGGTAATACCCTTCCTTAGAGCGATAGGCGCCATCACCAGTAAAGAAATAACCTGTTGGCACAAAGATAGAGGGACTGTTGACTTCCCAACAACAACAAAGTCACAGTAGAACTTCTGTATCGGTTTGTCTTCACCAAAAAAAAAAAAGCACAGCAATTAAGAAACACAATAAAGACAGAGACAGTTTGTTCTTGAACGCATCGTTGTGTACCAGGATGAGGCTGACAGTAGGTCTCTATGAATCTTTGGTGGTTGTTATGAATGGTCCGGGCCATACCAGGCCATGGCTGAGCTATACACAGAGCTCCAGATGTGGGGTTGGAAGTCAGCACTTTCCCCTAAAGAAAAGGAATAAATGTTAACGCAAGAAACACAACAAGGGAATAACAGAGTAATAAGTCTATGTCATTGATGAGAGCACTAGAAATATAAATAAATATATAATACATTTGCTTTTGCTGTGGCATCGTTTCCAGTATTTATGGTCAGTGAAACAGGATCTAATGACAAGAAATTTTCTCAAAATTACAGAAAACATAAAACCCTGTGAGTACTGTAGCTCTAAATGCTGTGTGGGTGTTTTTTTGGTGGAGAGGGAGGAAGAGAGATCAGATCAGAGACACAGCTCCAACTGTCTGCACAATCTGTGCAACTGCAATGGTCACAAAGTAGTACGACAGATTTTCAAAAGGGAGTTTGGCACGGAACTGATGGGGCTGACGGGTGGGAGCAGGGTGGGTATCAAAAGTGACACAGCTGGTGACTATTTCATAATCCTAATCTGAACCTCTCTCCGGGGTGTTCCCAGCCATCCAACATTTGCAGGGATGGCACGCAACACACACACACACACACACACACACACAGAGGGATGAGCACCACACCTCAGTGTCCATGAGAACGGGCTCAATGCCAAAGAAAGGTCTCATGGCCATTCCTGGGACAATCTCTGCGTCTGGGTCTGAAGGCCTTGGGGTGATGCAGATGCCACCTGTCTCTGAGAAAAGAGCAAAACAAGGCAGATTATAAAGATGGTATTATTCTAGAGGTGTTATTGTCAACAAATCCTATAAAAAGAACAAAGCCAACAGTGTGTATGTCTTATTCTTAATTAATTTCTTTGCTCTTTAGAAAGGGGGGGTGACAGTGGAAAAAGTGAGATGAAAGGGAAAGAGTAGGTAAATAAAAACGGCAGAGCCAACTAACAGTCTGTAAATCTAGCATAAACCCCTCTCATTGCTACAGATGTAGATTGCGGAATTACAGCCATACTAAGTAAATTAAATGCAATTAGGTTCGCCTGGACCTCAGGGACCCTGGTAATCCGCCTGGTGGTGTTGGTGGCAACAGTGGCATAGACGGCAGAGGGGACTCGTTATAAAGTAGGACACAACAGATGATCCCACAATAGCATTACCAACTGGCATCCAGTTCAAATCAACTGTAACCCTGAGACCTCTGGACTAAAATCCCCCCCAAAAATCATCAACACTTTTCAGTTCAACATTTGGGAAATTCATTTATTTACTCTTTTGATTGAAAGTTAGATGAGCGGATGGACACAACTGCTTCAGATAGTTTAGCTTCAGCTGTAGTGTCCAATCTTTAATATCTTGGTGTCATATTTCATCAAATCCTATAAAAAGGCTTCGATCAACACATCAGATTAATGATTCGGACATGTTTCGTTTATCTAAGTTCTTAGATAAATATTCACGGCCCATTTCACCGGAATCGTCTCAGGGCGTCTACATCCGGTCCAGAAAGCTACTGCAGGGCTGTTCACCAGGTCCAACACAACAACTCACATCACAGCTGTCCTCTGCATTTTACACTGGCTTCCTGCCAAATTCAAGATTCATTTTAAGGTTTTTGTTTTCAAAAAAAAAAAAAAAGCCCTGCATGGTCAGACACCTGTCATCCTATCGTCCTTTCATCACCAGTAGGTCACTGTGGTTTTCTGACCAGGGCGTACTGGTGCTGCCTCACACTCGTCTGGAAACAAAAGGTGATCATGTGGCCTCTGTTGATGAAAAATCATTTATTTAAACAGGCCTTTGGCTCATTTCCTGCTGTCTAGTGTTTATAATGTGGTGTGTTTATAAGATCTGTTGCTGATGATTTACTGTCATTCTTTTATGGTCGTATTTTTATACGTACTATTTTTACATCTCTGAAGCAGTTTGTGACGTTGTTCTGTGACAAGTGCTACACCAAAAAAAGCAGCTTATTTGCTCTCGTGTATTCATTGAGAATGAATTCACAGGCAGCTGCTGGTTAATTTAGCTTAGCATAAAGAGCTGAAACAGGAAAACAGCTAGCCTAGCACAAATTGTGTTAGCCTTGAATAGAGCCAGACTGGCTGTAGCTTCATATTTAGCTTGAGAGGGGTATCAGTCCTCACATCCAATACTTGGCGAAAAAGCAAACAAGTGTATTTACTAATATATTGTACTATTTCTTTAAATGAAGGCTCCAAAGTAAGAATTTAAACAAGTAAATACAAAAATATATTGATGTTTTTCCATTCTTTTTAGCCGTTTGATGCTGCAAAGCTTTTCCACTTCCTGTCCTCCATCATCCTCTCACCTTTCTGGTCCTGTGTGATCCAACATGGAGGCCGTATGCCAACAGTGGATCAAAATCTGATTGTCTCTCTAAACAGGCTACTTGCTCCCAGATCAACCAAATGGCATTTATGAATAAAGCCACTTAGTCCTAATTGGAAACACTGGTCCAGGAAAAATAACATAATGATATAATCCTTTTTGCTGAAGTGGGGTATTTGGGTCATATCTGTGTCCGTAATTCTCAAGCTCATGATGCTCTGATGTTTAATTATCGTCAATGTATTATTAGGTTTTTGCCATTTGTATGGTAATTAACGCAGCTTTGCTCCATTTGGTCATTACTCAATCTAATTTGAACGGACTGAGGATGAAACGCATAGTGTCAGTCGGGACCTGTGTTCATCCGCAAAATTGATTTTATTAGCAAAATCATCTGATTTAAACATGTTGTCATTATGTCCCATCATAAGCTTCTTTAGTGGAGGAGTAGTAGTTATTTTTCAGTGACATCAGAGGTTAAACAAGGATGAAGGACGATTTTGCTCTGTTTTCTTCTGCTGCTCATGAAATCAGATTTCTATCTCTGAGGGGAAAACATCTGGTTGGATTTAGGAGTCCAGAGGGGATACAAACTTCCCCTGCATGAGTGTGTGATAGAGTGTGTGTGCCGTATATGAACACACACACTTACTGTAAGTGCATGTATGTGCACTGACGACCACAGTTATGATGTTATGTAACACTGTTATTGTTGGAGAGACGGAGCAGACTCTGCTCCCCCCTTTAAGGTGGACTGATGGGATGTTTTAGTTACTGCAGACGTGGCTGTCGGAGGAGAGTGTGTGGCCTTAACTGATGAAGGGCTACTGTACGACTCGCAGCATGACACAAAACCAAGTTCAGTTAGAGCACAATGCATTTGATAGGGTGAACTGGTGATGACTTATCACAACAAATATTCCACAATCAAACATGAAAATCCAATAAAATTAGCTGGCTATGTGACGTTAACTTGTTTTTAGCCACGCCAGCATTGAGGTCAGTCCACCACTTTCTGAACTACTGGACACTCTTGTGAAAGTAAATCCTACTAACTTTGGCGATCTCCTGACTTTTCCTCTTGCACCACCAACACGTTTGCATTTTTGGTTTTTAGTTGAGTGTTTTGACAACTATTGGAAGGATTGACATGGAGTTTGGTTCAGACATTCATGACCCATTCAGAGTAAATTTATTTCACTTTGGTGATGCCCTGAGTTTTCATCTATAGCAGATAAATACCTACAAAACTAATGACGGTCTCAGTAAACTCAGCTGTGCTTTTTGTTAAGTGCTTATTAGCAAACCATGCTAACATGCTAAACTAAGATGGTGAACACATGAACATTAAACCTGTGTCGCATCAACATGTTAGCTTTTAGCACAAAGCACACTGTTGTGTCTAAGTACATCCTCACAGAGCAGCTAGCATGGCCATAGACTCTCAGTCTGGTTTCATTTTGTTTCCAATCGCTATTAAATTTGACATTTTAGTGTATCCACAGTTACCAGTTTGCCACCAGGTGTCCACTACAGGGCAGCGTCCATCCCCAACCACTCTGTGGTACCACTCCCACGCCTCAGAGTTGATGGGCTCACCCACTGCACACAAAGACATCTTAAATCACATAATGTAGCCACATATTATTTTTGTGTACTTGTTTTAGACCAATGCATATTTTTATATTTTTTGCAAAACAAATTGAGAATTGATGCAGGAAAACCAGTGGTTAACAAGATAAAAGTGTTTCTATAAAGACATCTGTGTTGGTTAGGAGGGATGGAGGAGCTTTGTGTTTTAACCAATGAGCTTCGTGTTTCAGGGCAACGTGTGTGTGTGTGAGATCTCCTGGTATCTGGGACATGCTATGGACAGCGTGGATGCCTGAGGCATGCCAGCATACCGGCCAGGCTTGGCTTTCAATATACTTAGTAAGTATGTAACACGTGTGTGCGCTTAGACGAAAGGAATTTTTGCAGTAACTCTGTAGTACATGAAACAAACACTGCTGACTGTCAGAGTGAAGTTTCACATGTGACTTTAGACTGTGTGTGTGTGTGTGTGAGTACTGCATTTGATGTGGACAAGTGCTTGCTGCTTTACATGACATGATGACTTGGATACATTCAGTCAGTTCCCACTAACTTGTCACAGTAAAAGGGACACAGTACGGTGATCCCTTGTGTTGTATTTCTCAGCATAGCGTTGGCGTACCAGAGCCGAGAGTTTTGAGGGTGGATCGGTCGTATTTGTGCACCCACTGGTCTCCATATTTTAGCAGCAGGCGAATTGCAGTGGGAGCCCCGTAAAACTGATTAATCTTAAGTCTCTGGACCGTTTCCCAGTACCGTCCTGTGAACAACAAAACATGTCAAGGTTAGTGCACAGACACGAGCCGCAGCCTCAGAACAGAAAACTAACATCAGAGGACTTTCACACTTCCCAGTTTCTCCTTGACAGTGACGAGGTGTGTGTGCTGACGCATATGATCACTTTGTCGTCACTTCTGTGTAAACAGACGTCCTAAATTTAATGTGGAAGGTATGTTCAAGTTCAGCTGTAAACACTTATTCATAGACAGAGACTCGGGCATGCAGAGCTCTTGGCAGAGGACAGGAAGACTTAGAAGGTGTGCGCCAACACACTTTAGTCAGCACATTAAATTTTACATTAAAAAAATCATAAAAATTTCATCATAATGATACCTTAAGAGCTAATAAAGTCACCAGTTGATGAATATATGACAAAATTGAGGGTTTACTGTTTGACTAAAGGTATTTAAGTATTTATTATGAACCATTCTGAAACACATACATTTGCTGGTGTTCATACCTGGGTCAGGATAAATGGGAGTGCTCTCAAACAGGACAGTGGTTCCCCCGTTGGCCAGGGGCCCGTAGACGCTGTAACTGTGTCCTGTAATCCAGCCAATGTCTGCCACACAGCCGAACACATCTCCGTCATGGTAGTTGAAGACAAACTGGTGATGAGAGGGAAGATTCATGTGACTACTGGGCGAAAAGAGAAGAAGATACTGCAGTTTGTTGCCTTTTATACTCCTAAATAACCAATTTAAGCTGTGAATGTTGTTACATGTAACCCTGCAAACACTAGAGCACCATCTTTTAAACTCTGATCAGGCTGAGATTTTTTCTACAGATGGTCAGACGCTGGATCATGGATCACATTTTTGCTGATATATAATCTTTACCCGGTGTGTGAGTGCGGCGTACAGCAGATATCCGGCCTGAGTGTGGACGAGTCCTTTGGGCTTCCCTGTGCTGCCTGATGTGTAAAGCAGGAACAAGACGTCCTCGCTGTCCATGGCAGCTACCTCACAAACCACATCCTCCTTCAGCATCTCCTGCACAACAAGGTGAATTTTAAGGATTATTTGTTAAGAATCACATTTTATGGAACCACAATTGAACACACGAATATCGCCTGTCGTTGCAACTTTTTAAGATGCAAGAAAACATTTTTAAAAGGCAGAAAAATAGGAGCTGAAACAATGAGTTGCCTAAACAAGCAGCTAACACATTTGTATCACATGATCTTCCTCAGCAAATTCAGTTTGCCCAGTTGTCAGGGAAGTGTAGATGATCAAATTTCCATTTCCAAGACTGTGTGATATGATGGAAAGCTCCAGAACATCCACTAAAGGGCGTGGTGGTGAGACTGGTCTGTCAACTGCTGTTTCCAACATCTAGACTGACCTTTAATCATCAGTTTATCTACTCAAAATTAACTGACAACAATTTAAGTTAGTTGGTTCATTTTAAAAGTAATTTATTAAAGCAAAAATGCTTTTTGTGTTTATTTGTGCAGGGAGATGTGACACAGCGCGGCCGCAGTCTTCTGCTGTTTACATTAATATTTTAATCAAGCTCTGATTTTCTTTCTGCTCTCTCACCTCCTCCATGGCGACATCCCTGGCTGTCATGGCGACCGGATTCTCTGTTCTCATAGCAACAAACACCTGCTGTACCGTCGGGCAGCTCTGCACAGCCGTGTCCACCGTCTTCTTCAGCTCGATGATTTTACCCCCCCGGACACCCTGGTTGACCGTGATGACGGTGCTGGATTGGGCTGGAAACACGATGCACAGGAAAATCAGACTGCTGAGTTGGACGCTGACTGACAGGTAACAGCTGAACCTGACTGTGTTTGGATTATGTCACAAATCACAAGAGGCAAACACAGATTGAGTCCTGTAAAGGGAAGGAATATTTCCCATGCAGAGCCAAAAAGTAAGGAAAAATCATAATCTTTTGATTTAGGAGGTCAGATACTTCACTCCCACAATCTGTATTTCCTGCTACATCCTGGGTGACCCAAATAATCAATTACCAATGAATGGTGGTTTGGTGCAAAAATGGTCAGTATGCACATGAAAAGATCTGATTTTAACTGCAAGACCATACATTTATTTTTATATATCATTATATATCTTTATTTATTTTTTTTTTTTTTATATCTAACGCTCTTTAGCGATGCCTTCAGGATATGTATGTGATGCTAAAGAGAAACGGGTTTTACACAGTCGCTCACCTAAAGCTGCTCTGATAAATGCTAAAAATGATGATGATAAATGATAAAATGACAGCATGCATAATTTGAAAGGGGTCTTCTCAAGTCAGCTGCTAAATGCTCCTCTGTGTTCACCAGCCAGTTTCTAACTTTGTTTTTTATATTTGTTGTTGGGCTTTAAAACCAAAACAATGAGCTGAAAGACACGAAGACACCCTGGAGAGTTTAGAGGAACTGAATTGCAGAGTCAGGTGACAATTCTCTGCAAGTTCTTCACCATGAGCGACGCCTTTCACATTACAGGAAGTGCTTTGACTCATTGTTAGTAAAACATATGGGCAGCTGCATCTTTCAAGTGAATCTCCTCCATCGGAACGCCATCAGCAGGTGAGTGGTGCCGTCTCACCGTCTCTGATCCGCTCTGCCAGGGCCTCGCCGCTGAACCCTGCAAACACCACGTTGTGTGCTGCACCAACACGGGCACAGGCCAACATGGACGCCACGGCTAGAGGGCAAGGAGGCATGTAGATGGTGACACAGTCCCCCCTCTTCACGCCACGCCGCTTTAACAGGTTGCCAAGGCGACATGTCATCTCCAGTAGCTGCCTGTGAGGAGAGATCCATGAATTTCACCACATGAGGTCAAAGAATGTCAAACACATTCATCAAACCCAACCAGCTGACCTGTAGGTGACCTTGACCTCTGACCCTGGCTCATCTCTCTCCCAGATCAGAGCCACCCTCTCAGGACAGGTGTGTACGTGGCGGTCCAGGCAGTTCACTGCAAGTACCCATAAAGAAACCAGGGGCACAGACAGAAAATGGTACTTAATTTGTTACCACATTATCATGGGGCGTTCATGGTATCCTTTGATTAGAAGTTTCCACGATGATGCCTTCACTGTCTGTGTTCCTGTGTTGAAAACTGCCTATCAGGAGGACATAAACTCAGTCTGCTCAATCAACCACTTTATTCTAACGACCAAAACTATTTCCTAAAATGTTATTTACCCCTCGTACTCTCATCAAACGCGAACGTGATCTTACCGGACACATTCAGCTTCCCTCCTCCAAACCACTTGATGTTTCCTCGGCTCAGATCACAGTCTTGGACCGACTGGAAAGGACTGATCCAGCTCAGTCTGTGACGCGCCGCGGCGGCCCAGAAGACCTCGCTGCTGGAGACTGAAAACTCCTGCAGAGCTGAGTGGTCCGACACCCCGGCAAACCCCGCAGCCTCCGGCATAAACGCCGAGATGTTGCTTTTGTTTCGACCCAAAACTTGGAAATAAGATCTGAAGACGTGCCTCCTGGAGGGAGCAAAGACGCACTTTGAAGCGCATCCCCAGTGCAGCCACATCATGACGGTGAAAGTATTCTGAGCTACGAGAAATGATGTTTGCAGAGCATTTCCGACTGAGACAACAGTGTGTAAGCAGTTATTCAGGTTACTCTCCTCTGCTTCTGTGGAGAGGAAGAACCGGAGGAGTGATGCGTTAAAGGGCGGTGCAAAGCCATGTACCGACACTTTCTGGTAAGAATAGCAGGATACTTGCACAGGATACGACACATGTTGCAAAAGAAAATCATTTTATCTTGATGCAACACGCAGGGTTTTGTCGACACAGAGGATGCTGTAATAACTTGTGTATGATGTGGTTTTCCATTTAAAGGAAAAAGTTTCATTATCTTGTTAAATATTCTTAAAATTAGGCCACAACTATTGCTTATAGAAGTAGATGTAATATCACAGAATCATGTTCATACATAAAAATCTTAAACTCAGATTTAGAAGTGAAATTGAGAGAAACTGCAGACAGCAGATTAAATTGAATCAAACATCCTCCCAGTGTCAAACTGTACTTTCATCATTCTGCACAGTGAAACTCAAACATCCAAGTAAAGCAAAAATAAGCAAAACACAGTTTTGGGTGAAGGGAGGGGCGATTTTAAATACCAGTAACTTTTAATGGGGCTACAGTTACATTTATACAGAGACAAACACAGACAATTCATGTTAACTGTACATGATGGAACAGTGTTAACTATTGGACATTATTTTCAGTATGTACATCACTAACGCTGCAACAGATCTGGGCCTTTAACCTTTTCTTCTCACAGGACTCTGTGCCTAATGTGTCCCTCCCCCACAGGGAGGTCAGAGGTCACAGTCTGCTTGTCTTTAGGGCCTCTGGGGGGTAAAGTCTGTTTCTTGCTTGAGATGCTTTTCTTCCAAAACCATCTTCATCCACACTGTTGCACTGAGTAGCTGCCATGTCACAAGACTGTAAGGTTAATCTATTTTAAAGAAAATAAATATATTTTTTACTCTGCAGTGAATGTTGGGTAAACATTTCCATGAGGTGACATGAAGAGGTTTAGTTTGGAGTTAGCTGTCCAAATATTTCTAAGAGCAGCGAGGAAGAAATAACTTCACTGGTTGAGTTAATAAACTTTGGAGCCAAGAGCAGAAGTTACTCAACAGGTAGAGATAATTTCAAATTTCTGTATCCATGACTATAATATTTGACCAACAGTGTGAAGTTCAGCAGTCTGTCCAACAAGCTTATGGGTGACTCCACAGGTTCAACTCAACCAATGAAAAAAAGACTTCTGCCTCTGTGAAATCTTTGCAAACTCCATCCTGCAGACGTTTCACCACCAGTCTGCATCCTGCAGCCTTTTTTCAGTCACTCTTCTTCACCTCTGCCGTGTCCCTCTCCGTCCCTTTGTCCTCAGCCTCCTCTTTATGCGTCACGTGGCCGTTTGTTCTGTCAGAAACTGTCCCGAGCATTTTGGCGCTGTGCTCCTGCGCCTTCGCTCGCAGTGCGGCGATACTGTTCTCCCTCAGCTCCTCTTTAGAAATCGGTGAGTTAGAGTCTTTCATCTGTTTCTCCTTCTCTTCCTCCGTCACTTTGTCCTCTGGTGTCTCCTGTTTTGGTGGTGGTGTCAGGCTGCTGGGTTTTCCAGGAGAGGTGTTTGTGGTTTCAACAGACTTCTTGTGCATGCCTGAAGGGAGAGGACATTAACTTCAGTCAGGGAGGGTTAGATAGCATCACTGTGAGGATTTTTCTTCTATGGAAAGTATCCTCGTCTAAAGTATTGATGCATTTAACATCTCACCAGAGAAAGAGCACAATTTTTTTCCTCACAAACATGAAATCTTGTACATGCTGAGGTGTTTGGCGTTGGAAAAAAAGTGTGAAAGAGAATGAAGATGAAGGGGATAGATATATGGACAGGACCTCTTATTCAATTAGAGTCACCTAATTGATTTGAACTAATCAATTGACTTGAGGCGAGAGAGGACATTGGGTCTAATCTGTCCTGATTAAGTAGGATTATCACTGTATCGACTGCTCGCTTTTATTGGCTCCCAACATGAGCCAGGCTTAGTTTCCCCTTCCTCTTGTTAGAATTAATCTTAATCCCTGTTTTCAAGCACAATGATACAAACTAATTGAGAGGAAAATTGCTTTTATGTCAGCTTTTCTTAGGACCACGAGTACAAGCCGGCCTTAGTATTGATATAAAAGCCATGACAGCGAGTCAGCATGAACAACACCAGCACCATGAAACTGAAGCAAGCAGCTAAATGGAATTCAACCATCATTCATTTCATTATTTACATCTGTGATTTTCCTACTGTGACATGTTAAAATCTCCCAGCTTGCATGTAACATAGTTCTCACCAAGTAACCAGGGAGCGTAAGACTCTGTGATGCCCTCCTTGGCTGACTTGAGGATGGACTCAGGCAGTGGGATGGAGTGACGGACCATGGCGCCGTACAGGCCGTACTCTGCCATCACGCTGCTGCGACCCCAGCACTTCTCCCTCTTCCTCCACTTGGCCCTGCGGTTCTGAAACCACACCTGGAGACACGAAGGTCAGACAAAGGATTACATGTAAGTTTACTTGAGCTCTGTGTAACAGTAATGCACAACGTCCTGTCTGCAGTCTGAGCCAATAATCCATTCTTATCAGGGAAGCAGGAGACATCTTGTGTTCAGTCATTAAATCTCTGAAATGAGCAATGTTTGCATATTAGTAGATTCTTGATTTTTCAGCGAGGGAGAAACGTGTAATTTGAAAAGATTTGAACTAGGTATTTGACATATAACACGGCAATCATTATTCAAAGCCCAAAACTTTTCTATAACATGTTTGATCTTCAATTCATTTTAAATGATTCATATTTTTTTTCTATAGTTGCTTGATGCTGAGACAGTCTGTTATATTTTATTGGACCAGGAGATAAATATCAGTGGAACAGTGACATCTACTGGAGGCTCAAACAAAAGGAAACGAAGGCTGTTGATGAAGAAGTCAGATTTGAGGGCTCATTTCCACTTGTCATGCCTCAAATTTGAGTGATCGTCGGTGCCTTTCGGTCCTTAATGGACTAAAAAAATGAAGTGTGTTAAAATAGGTCAGTAACACAAGTTCTGAAATTCAGTGTTTAATATTTCTGTTTTTCCCTCATTGCTTCATTTGTAGGCCTACAAAATGTGATCTTCTGTCAGTTGTTTGTGTGTGTGTGTGTGTGTGTGTGTGTGTGTGTGTGTGTGCGCACATTATTCTTCTTCTGGCTCCTCAAGTGCCTAAATTGATTTCCAGCAAGCCAGACCTTGTAATAACCTCAGCAAGCTTGTGAATATGGATGAGGAGAACAGGAAGAAATGAGCACCGAGGAGGCAGGATGAGATTGTAGTGTGTGTAGGTGTGTGTGTGTGTATGTGTGTATGTGTGAATGTGTGAATGTGTGTGTGTGTGTGTGTGTGAATGTATGTGTGGAATTAAAAACGATCAAAGCCGAGCCTGGAAAGCTATTCAGGTAGATCTGATGATAACCTCCATCTCATAAAAAGATGGGCCTCAGATGAGCAATCATGCTCTTTGACAGCAACAGTGTGTGTGTGTGTGTGTGTGTGTGTGTGTGTGTGTGTGTGTGTGTGTGTGTGTGTGTGTGTCTTGTGTGTGTGGGTGCAGAGAGGTGACCCCGGGGGCGAAGAGCCTGATTGAAAAATAAGTTAATTTCCAGGCCCGATCGATGGAAGACAGGCGCTCAAATATCACGGGAAATTAAAATGCTCATAGCAGCCAGGCGGAGGCCTCTGCTCCGCCGCTGACCTGTGTTAATTAATTTCTATGTAGTTATCATTTCATTTGAGGGCTGCGGCCCGTCTCTCGCAGGGGAAGAGGTGATAAGTTCTCCTCAATTAACTAATTACACTGAGAGGCTGAATTGGCTGCTAATGTGAGGCCTTGTGAGGAGGATGATGATGATGATGATGGTGGTGGTGGTGGCTCTATCTATGTGTATGTGTGCGTGTGAATATTAAACCTTCATCTCTGGTGTTTACTATGACAGCAAGGAATTTTAACTTTGATGTTAAATGATTATTATAGCAGGAAATATCTGAAATATTTGCTTGATTACACACTTTGTTTTTTTTTTTTGTTTAAGGGTTCTTTTCTGTTTTATTGCCCCATTTAAAGCAAGAGGTTTAAAGCATCTTCAGGTTTTACACATTTAAGATGATAAAAGAGCTCAAGCTTTGTTAACACACACCTGTATTCTGTCCTCTGGCAGCTCAGTCTTCATGGAGAGCATTTCCCGGGCGTACACGTCCGGATAGTGAGCTTCATTAAAAGCTTTCTCCAGCTCCTCCAGCTGATACGAAGTGAAAATGGTTCTGCACATAAAAGGAAAGAGGACACAAGAGAATAAAATAGACACTCATAATTTGGATTTCATCGTAAAACTCATTTCATTTTCACATTTGTTCAATTTTATAGAATTTGAATTTGTTGAATACAGCTGAAATGCTCTGAAATAGGAAAATAAAAATGAATCAAAGTGTTTTAAAATTAATTTAAAATCAAAGCAGGATCTTATAAAATTAGAAAAAGTCAGAGGACAATTACTGCTATTTTTTCTTTGTTAACCAAAACCCAGAAAAAAAATACTTGGAATAGTCCATGTTATTTTTTTCCCTCACATTTATTCGTTAATGATGCAATAGTAATGTGTTTTTAAAACACAGCACAGAATAAATCACTCAATGTTTTTTTTTCTATGAGGAATTTTAGGTTAATACCATATTAAATGCAAAACCATTATCTCTCTCTCTCTCTCTCTCTCTCTCTCTCTCTCACACACACACACACACATATGAATTAAATAGTGATTCTTTGTTTTTCTGTTTTTTTTGTTTTAAAACAGTCCACACTGATTCCAACAGGCCAAATATGCGCCTAAAAATAATAGTTATTCATCGTTCGATAATCAGGTTTTCCATTCGTTCCGTTTTCTGTTTTACCTGTGTCGTCTTTTCTTTCTTTTCTTGCTCTGGCTCACAGATGATTTTGAGAACTTTTGATCGCCGGAGGAGAGACTCATGTCATCGGAATCTGTGAGGAGACACATCAGCCATTAGATGTAGTAATAATAATAATAATAATAATAATAATAATAACAATAATACATAATTAACGGTAGAAAATAGTAATGCTGGACTTTTAACAGAAAATCCTAATCTAAAATTGTTATTTCTGCATATTGAGTCTTCAGCGTGGACTTTAATGAAGAAAGTATCATAAAACGCACCAGGCCAAATAAAAAGCCATAAAAATAATTTTAGAAAGGCCTTCACAACCTTCCTTTCCATTCTGAAAACAAAAGCTTTTATGATGAGTTTAAAAAAAAAAGGGAATTTAACTTGGAGTCTGTCTCCCATTATTATTATTATTATTGTTTTTATGATTATTATTCGATCACAGTCTTATTTTTCGTTGTCATGTGCAGGATTTGTCTGTCATCCTCTCATTGTGCCTCCTTCATGATAAATATAATGTGTGCTCTTGTTAAGTAGGTAAATTATGAAACCCGCAGCATTATTCTCATTATTCTCAGTGTGTGTGTGTGTGTGTGTGTGTGTGTATGTTAACAGGCCTTCAGTAGTTCATGTGAAACACTGACCGGAGCTGGCGGAGTGCTGCGCATCCATCTGCGTGTCCATGTGCGCCGCTCTGTGCAGCGGCTGCAGGTGCACATTTTGCGCCTCTGACAGCACTTCCAGAAAAGCAGGCTGACTGTAAAACGAGTGTATTCCCTCCGGCCCCAGCAAGCCCATACCGACCCCGAGCCCCCCGTGTCCGAGGGCCGACCTGGCGGCCAGGACGTGCGCCCTGTGCGGCAGAGCCTCCAGCGGCCGCCTCGGTGCCGCCGGCGGCTCCTTGTTGAGGCCGAGCAGTTCCTGGATGCCAAAGCCGGTGCGCCGGTGCACCGTGGGGGCCATCTTCCAGACCGGAGGCGGCTGCTGGGATCCCCCGTGGCTCATGCTGGTTTGTGAGGCTGATTTCTGTTTATTCTCAGTGTCTGAAAGCACAGCTCCCTCCTTCCCTGTCATGGCGGCGAGGTTCCACTTTTTTTTTTTTAATTCTCTGCTCCCTCCAAAAGAGCCACAGTCCCTGGTGCAATGAGCGCTGTGATGCTCTTTCTTTATCTCCCTGCCCGCCTCTCTGCTGCGCTTTTTATCCCACAGGCAACAGGCGGCAGCCAATCACAGCAGGGCAGAGACTGCACACTCAAGTTTGATCAGATCCGTGAGGCTTCATTACAGCAAATAATGCACTTTATGGCAATAAGAAAGACAATGTAACCGTCATATTTGCCTTTTATCCAAGAAATCCTGAAGAAAAAGATTGATTATCTTTTTAGTCTTTGTCAAACAGCATAAAGTGTTTTAATCTCCTCCAGCTGATGACTTTCAGTTTCAACAGAAAAACCTTCATCTGAGCTTTGGTGCCACATTTCTGTATTTCCGTTCAGCGCGTAAAAACTAGAAAACACTAAGAGCTTTGTAGGTTACTGTCTCGCTGAATTTGTACGTGTTGTGGTTTGATTTCTAACCTGAAACAGAGCAGGTGAGATTGTTTTTAAAGACAGAAAATTAGTGACAGAAAAAAAAGCATCAGCGGAAGAGGGATTTAATGCTCTTACTTTCACCGTAAGTCTTAATGTCTCTGTCGCTGATCATCAAATGGATCCAATCAGCCGGAAAAATCCCTCAAGTCGAGGAAAATCAGCTTAATTTGCAGCGCGTTTGTCCTCATTTAAACGAAGCCATTGTTGTTATTTATTACAAAAATACTGAAAACCAAAAAAATACAGTAATTCTATTGTGACTAAATCTGCTGCTTTGTTGTATAAAACACGGTTTGCTTGCAATTATTCCCATGAGCTCAATATTTTATTTCAGCCTATTTGTATACTTAATGTAAGTAGAAGTCCAAAGGTGATTTGATATTATTCATAACAATAATTAAAGGAAAAGTCTCATTCATAATTTCAAATGTTTGATCACCAAAATGACACACATGACATTAAATATCAGCTCTGTTTAAGAAGAGCAGCCAGATTTTTCCACCTCACTGCACTGCTTGATAACCCAGTTTTTAATATTTTCCAATAAATTAGCCAATAAGGAGGCTAATCCATTAAAAAATGATAATAAAAACATGAAACTCGGGTCACATCGGATCACTGCTCGTCTGTCACTGGTCAAATGAAAAGAAACACTCATAAACAGAAGCTCATTTCTCCATCGGTTAATGAATCAATTCAGTTTGTTATTAGAGGGACCACGAGCTGATTGATCCGCCACCAGCCTCGAGCTCTAACGTCCCATATAGCCGCACTGTCATTTGCATATTCTAATTAGGTTTGCGCACTAAACGTTTTGTCTCTGGTGGCGCATCTGTTGACAGATTATTACGCGTTTTTTTGTACTTTGACCGGTCACATGGGAAATAAAACAATATCCCAGTTGAGAGTATTTAGGGCACAACAGGGTGGTAATTAAATAGGAGACCAACAGAGGGGCGAATACCAGTGCACAGTGCAGCAACAGATCTATTTACCTCCTGAGGTTCAACTGTCTTTTTCCTTCACACATACAAAAAGCCTCGGCGCAGACCGAGAGGTTACACGGTGTTTCTCCGATTTTCAAAGTAAGAGCGAAGACATTCAGGATGCCAGGGGAAATCATCTGCAGCCCGTCTCCACACTCGTTTATCACCGTATGAACCTCGGCTCAAATTCAAACCCACTCAATTGTGAAATGAAGTGAAAATACTCTCATTTTTCCCCTCTGTTTCCACAAACCTAATCCTCGCTAATCAGCTATTATTCAATTATTGCGGAGTTTCAATCGTTCGGAGATAATTTGCGGCACACTTTCGGACATCTGGACAGATAATTACGCAGAGGAGAGTTTATGGAGATGAGTGGACGCGCGGGGTGTTGTCGGTGGGACATGTGGTGATGAATAAATAAATAAATGGCTGGTTCCGGCAGGACTGTTTGGCAGGAGGGCGTCAGGCTGTCAGTGACGGTCAGACTCACAACAGATTTACTGCTGGTTTGCAATCTGAGATATGATCGAGAGACGTGGCTGCACCCCGGTCAAGTCAATTATCAGGCTCCATGATGCTGTGTGGACCAGTGTGCTTCATCCTCCTGCAGGAACACAGACTGTAGGCCTGAAGTCAGTCCGTGCCAATACATATTCTTCTTATTATAATAAAGGAAATTAGTTTAAATGATTTAGCCTTTATGTTCCTAAATCTGTGTTAAATTGTAGATAAAAATCAAATTCTCACTGTGTAGGAAAAATCTTTAAAAAAAAAAAGAAATGTTCCAAAAATAAATGGATAAATGAATCAAAATGCACAATATAAAATAAACACTTCAATCAAGCGGCCCACATGTTGTAAAGAGAGAGTGAAGAGAGTGAAAGAGAGAAGAGTGAGCTGACTTAAATTACCTTCAGCATCTCATGAGAAGCTATTAGAGAGACATCTCATCAGAGATGAATAAAGAGATCAGTGCCTGCCATGCTAATGAGGTTTCTACATCACACACACACACACACACACACACACACACTCAGACCTGTGTGGCTGACATCCATGAATCACACTCTGCTCAGATCAGGGCAAAGCTATAGACACATGTTTGCATCATATGAGCGTCACATCTGAAGGTTCATCTTTGTCTTTCTGACAAACGAACATGTTTTCAGAAAAATACAAAATCAAAACTTGACACAGACAGACAGGAAGCTCAAAATGGATTTTCTCTGATTCAAGAAAGACTGAAGCACTGTACGGATTTTTACTGCAGGAGATCAGATGTTATCAACATGTAACAGGAATTATTTGCTGGTTTTTCATCAATCTTTAGAACTATAAAATTTACCAAAGCATATATTTAACCTCTGTTTGGGCATTTAATTGACTATAATACATGTTAAATGTGGTTATTTGACAACCCAGGGTTGAAACAAATAATGCCAAATTAAGGCCCTAGTTATGAGAAGATGTGTGAGCAGTTGTTTAATATGTGTTTAAAATGTGATTTAATCAATCCAAAGATTTGGTGTTCTTAAAATCACTTCCTGTAGCTTAAACCATTTGTTTCTCCAAGGAAATATAAAGTCATAAAACCTGTGTGTGTGCACACCAAAGCTTAATCCTGCCAACTACATTAAAACAGCAACAAATTATGGAGTCTTAAGTATTTTAATAAGTATAGCAATATTGTTATTACAGCAGCAGACTCCACACAGACAGAGGCAGCCATTAGAGCAGCTTCTGAAGTTGTTGTGTACAACCTCTACTCCCTCGTCACGTTCCTCAAGATCTTCTCCAGGGGGCGTCAATCTTTTTCTGTGATGATCTTCTGTCACGCCTTCGTAAAGGCGAGGGGCCGGGCCTCAGCGTATGAAGACAACACTGAGACTATCAGATCAAACCTGGGCTGCAGCTCTGCACCAGACCCTCCAGGGCCACGCTGGCCTGCTGCTGGATGAAAACATTCGCAGATGATCCTGTCGGGCTGAGAGTCCATGTCACTCTTCAGGTAGACGTAAAGACAAACCATGGTGTCCATTGCTGCACAGGCCACTGAGGAGCAAAGACTTTTATCCTAGAGGATGAGAACAAACCCGTCAGTGGTCATACTCCTGATACAGTCGCACACACACAGATACAACAGCATGAAACATGGGAGACTAAGAGGAAAATGTCTTCTGTACCTCTTCGATCAGAGCCAGACACACCTCCTGCAGTTTGGCCACCAGTGTCTGGATGCTGCAGAGCTCAGATCTTCCTTCCATCCTCTTCATCCTGTGCTTCATCCTGGGTTTAGGTGTTGAACTCTACTGTACTCTACTGAAGAACAAACAACTGACCTTAACCCCAAGACATTTAGCCACTGAACTGATGAAGATTGCAGAAGTAAAGGATGTTGGCACTGTAGGTTCTTACCAGTCATCTGAGCTGAGCAGCTTAAAGCAGAGGGACTGACAGTAGCTGTAGCTCCTCGCAGCTCTTCTTCTTGGCTGTCTGGAGCTTCCATGCACTGACTGTCTTCTTGCTTTCACTGACAACCTTTGCAGGCTGCAGGGACATCCCCCAACGAGGCCCTGTCTTCTTGGATGGGACAGGTTTTGAGCCACTACAGATTTTCTTCTGGGGCCAGCCGGGGGTCGAGGTGAATCGACGACGGAGTGTCCACCAAGCTGAGAGAAGCAGATGGGCTGGAGCTCCGGTCTCTGTCGAGATGCACCTCCTTCTCCTTCTCCTTCTCCTTCTCCTTCTCCTTCTCCTCCTCCTTCTCCTTCTCCTTCTCCTTCTCCTCCTCCTCCTCCTCCTCCTCCTCCTCCTCCTCCTCCTGAGTTTCTGGACTCCTCTGGTGTCTCTGGGACCTGGATGTCCTGCCCTTGCTGATCACCTCGGCTTTAAGAGGAGGAGTCCCAGTTTCTCCAGCACAGCAGCGGTGCATGCTGTCTGTGAAGCACACAGCATCTCTGTTTGACGGGTCAGAGCCTCCCTCTCAGCCTTCTGTTTGTCCACAATCATGGACTGACAGCTGAAGACATCAGGACGCTCTCGTCTCTGGTGCCTCTCAGTACTCTGCGATTAACAGAAAAAAAAAAATTAAGTTCTTAAAACATTACTGTATTTCACTTTTGGTTTGGTTGAAGTTGAAGTTCAGGCAAAAGCTAACTACTCAGTGGACCCTGAGTTTTAATCACAAACAAAAGTTTCTGTCCACAGAGCTCCTGTGGGGAGCTGAAGACCTGGTCTTATGTCAGAAGGTGGTTCACATTCAGAGACCTGTTTCACCTGCTCCCCTCACAGAACATTTACATCCTTAATATTTACTCCTTCTCCCTCACAGTCTTTACTAAAACCAAAGCCTTTTCAGTATCATCATGGCACAGAGAGATCAGTCACAGATTGAACAGTAAATAATGAATGGTCGGTGCTTGTTTAGCGCCTCCCTTGTGTTTTTGACCATTCAAAGCGCTTTTACGCTACACTCACATTCCCACAGGAGGAATCTAAGTCGGAGGAAACTATTCTATCACACAGCCATGTTTTTCTTGCAATAAACGGGACCTGCGTCCTGTGTGATTATTGGAGAAACAAATAATCTGTCAGGCTGATAGGGACACAACACTGGTGAGCACATATTATGGGCCACACCAGAGTAATGCAGCCAATGTTTTGTTGGATTTTGTGTTTTGTTATTGTGTTTTTGAACCTAACTAACAGACTACAGACATTCAAAAAAACTTGGAGATGCTTTTTGCACAACTGGGAAACCAAGTTACATAACTATGACAAAGAAAAGCATTTTATGCATGACAGCGTGATGAACTAATCAACCATATACATGTTGTTGTTTGTTTGTTATTTCCAAAACATGAAAACCAGTAATTTTTTCAACCAAAAAATGACCTCTGACTTTATGGAGATAAGTAATCCAACACTCTTTGTCCACATTTATTTTCTATCAAATGCATAAATAATTCATTATGGAACATATTAGTAACTGAAATGATTGTTAAGTCAACTACAACTTCAATAAAATAACAGGTTACAGCAGTCTGGGTCAGTGATGAGTTTTCGAAAACCAGCTCTGTCTGTCCGATCCATCTTTGTCTTTGTTTGAGGCTCCAGAAATGGCTCTTCTAATCTAGCTAATTGCCGTTTCCCAGAGCTCGGCATTTAAGAAGACGAGCTGGGTCACCAAACAGCCGTTGATCAAAACATCCTATTAAGGTGAAGAAACAAAAGGCTCTCACAATCCTAACAATGTGCCACTGGTGATTCAACAGTTTGCTCTGTGGGCACAAAGCATTAATTAGGGCAATAACTTCATGCTATTGCCGTTCTATAGTCTCCATTTCTGTATGAGTGCATCTATTTATGCTCTGAAGTTTGTCGGGGACTCTGACTTGCCGAGTGTGCCACATTCCCCTGTTCCATGTGCAGATGTGTTATTGGCGTAATGAGGAAAATGCTTTGGGGAAACGTGGGAGAGAGGCCCCCCAACTCCAAAACTTTCTTGACAAAATAATATTCCTCATTGTGGTCACTCGTAACGAGAATTGACATAATTACTTGGGCCCATTTCTTGTCTAATTAGCACACTTCCACGGTGGACAGGGACTAGCAGTTAGACAGGAGAAGGGAACTGGACAGGCATGGCAGTAGCAACACAAAAAGGGGCCTCTGGTTTCAGCGTAATTAGGTGAGACAATGCCCCTGACTGTTTTGAGCTATGGCAGCGGCTCAGAGCTGGGGCCAAACAGGCGAGCGGACTCCCCAAGACCCTAATAAGCCCCTAATTGTCTTTTTTTGGATTCACATGGGCAGCAACAGCAGGCATGAAGACTGCCTACTCTTTGCCTCCTGCAGAGAGTTTTGTCTCGTCCTGCAGGAAGGGAGAAATTTGAGTTGACTCACTCAGGACCTTCACTGTTTGGCCCTCAAACTCCAGACAACTTGTTTTAATCTCCTGAGAAACAGCTGTCAATAGAGTTGCCGGAGCAGCAGTGTTTCGTTACAGACAATCATGAGGTGCATCTGGTTCAATAGATGCCAAGAAAATAATCTTACAATGTCGATTTACTCTTGATATTTGTGGCAGTCACTTTTCCACTGATTGCAATAAGAAAACAGATTGTATGAAGTCTACGAGAAAATGAGCCTACTTCTCACCAGATTTATTACCTTAGTAAACACTTTAGTGATAAGTTCATGGTCCCAGTCGCTAGTTTCAGTTCTTCTTCAATAAACCACGACGTTCATTCTGTAAATTATGGTCTCATTTAGAGTAAAATAGTCGATAAAGCAGGGTGGGACTAGCCAATCAGAGGCAAAATGAACATCACTTCTGGTTCTGACACCAAGATGGCGACGCCCAAAATACCCAACATAACCACAGTTCTCAAACCGTGATGTCATGGTGGCAACATCCACTGCTTATATACTGTCTATGTGTGGGACATGTAGTTGGTAGTATCTGTAAACACAACACTGACATATCATCACCTTTAAAGTTGATATGGACAACATGTAACACAACCAGCTGTCAATCGACTAGAGCCAAGTCTCTAATGACTTGACAGCATTCACTCCCTATTAGCACTTTTTTGGTCTCCACCAACTCCTCAGGGAAATGCTAAATTCTCCACTATGTTCACCAGCCTGTCGCTAACTGCTATTTTGTGCTGGGTAGGTAGTGTACAGTAGGCTTTTTTCAGAGCTTTTGTGATGAAAATATACAGCTTCCTGTCGCTGCTGGAGATGGTGCTGATGAGAGCAGTGAGAGTGAGTCACTACAGTAAAGTAAACAGTAAAGGTGTGGGCAGTAACACCAAAACAATGAGCCCAAAGATGCTAAAACGCTCTGTAGAGCTGAGGGGAACTATAGAGTTGGATGAAAACTATCTGTGGGTTTGTCACTGCAAGTGATCCCCCGTAAGAATCATATTTAATCCATCGTTCATATAAAAATACTGATCTGTGCAGCAAATTAAAACCTATTTTCATACTTTCATAGCAGCTTTAAATTTGAAATTCATGATTTAAATTTTTTGGATAGTACTCGTGGTGTAGTCTGGTGGAACACAATATTAAGACCACACTATACTACATAAATAATATACATTATTGTTACCTGGTCAGCACCTTTTTGTTGTTTGAATGTGCAAAAATTGTCTGCCAGCACGACACTCAACTTATTTGTAAGTTTTATCTTCTTCTTCTCCTCATTATTATTATTATTATTTCCAGATTCACTTTCTTTTTTTCTTGCAGCTAAAGAAACATTTGAACCACAAGCTCTACAGGCTGCATTTCAACACTTTAAGATGAGCCCATTTAACACACACACACACAGACTGGTCCATATGTTTGAGGCCACCTCTAATGGCAGGTGGTAGCCAGAAGCCTCAATATTTCATAATTCACTCTTTCTAACATCCCCTGCAGTCAAGGCCTCTCCACTCAGAAGAACGTCAATCCGATGCGCCCTCACTCCCTTAATTAGCTGTCAATTAGTGCAAATGAATCAACTCTTCGCCTAATTAAGCAATGCCACCAGGCAGCTCCCATATACAGGCCATTGTGTGAGCAGCATGAGAAAACCACAGCTAGCAAACTCGTTTTGGATCACGAGTGCAACTTAACGATCACACTGACACACAGTGTTCGTGGGGCTGTGTGTGTGTGTGTGTGTGTGTGTGTGTGTGTGTGTCATCTGCACAGAGGGGTGGGTAAGGGAGGGTGAAGTCACAAACGTTATGCTACAGTGATCAGGCAATGCAAATTATTTTGTTTATATTGTATGCATTTTGAGCAGCATGATGTATTTTATGTGCTAAACAATCAAACATCTAAAGCGTTGGTCCACTTACCTCATTTCCTATTTTTAGCCCACTGTCACATGTGCAAACAACAAACTCTGACAGGAGCACTTAATTCTCCATTTAGGCCTTTAAAATGAGTCTAATCTTCTAATCCCCCAAATATCCTTTAGTTTCATGTCTGATGTCAGATGTGGATTTAACATCAGTTCGTCTCTCTCTGAGAGGCAACAAAACACATCAGTCATGACCGCCGCCGTACTGTGATTAAATTTAAAAGATGACAGAATGTGAACTCTTTTCAATTTGATGTCCAGGCAACTGTTTTATTAATTCAAGTTTCATTTTTATTCTCCCAGTGACACGAAAAGTCAAAAACTTAAGCTAAAGGGTCACATATTGCGAATAACTGTGACCTAAACCTCAGGTTACACTTTTACTTCATTTTCCCAATATGTATGATTTCCCCGGGATTAATACCCTGTGTTTCCTTCTCTATCTTTCCTCCCACTTTTGTAATGCAGTCCACATACTTAATTTACAGTCGGAGTGGAAATGTAATCTCTACAAACATCTGCTCACTTTTGACTCTCAAGACAAGAGCCTGTTTTACTCTAACAAGCTGTTCGTAAAAGTGCTTTTTTTTCAGTTGACTGAATAAAATATTGGCATCACCTTTGATTTAAGTCAGATCATCATCAGCATACGGTTTGTGTACAAATGAGCTCAGAGGACACTGCACAACCACAATCTAAAGTCTCATTTTCATTCAACAGATATGGCCGCGATTTCAAAACCTTTAGACAGAGAAAACCTGTTAAGGGGCTGCAAAGGGTCAAGTGGCTGCTAATTGAACAATCTGCACCTTGTATCACCTCGTATCAGGAGGATGCATCACTTCCTAAAAATATATCAAATATTTATCTTGGAATGGCTGCCAGAGCCAGGATTTTATAAATACTGAGGCTACGAGTCCAAATCCAACCAAGACAAGAAAGATTGATTGATTTTTCATATTCTATTAATTGAATAACATAATAAAAATAGGTGGGACGTTTCTCAACTTGATTTCTACGAGTAAAATCAATAACTGCTTCCACACTCCAGTTAACTTAAAATAACTTTCCATGTTGTTTCCTTTAATTAGTAAATCACATCATTATTTCCAGAGAATGTCAGGAAATTATCAGGAAATTACAGACCTATAAACTAAAATGTTACTGTATGTGCTTCCAGATTTAAACGTTTTGCTTATAGTTGCAACAGTTATGATTGCCTTTTTATTTATTAACGGAAAACTGTTTTTTATTCAAGTGGTTTGGTTCCCTCCTGAGCTAACATGCTCTTTGCATATCTGTTAGTTTGTGTGTTTGTGTTACTACTGTTGCTGTGTGTTTAATTTTTATCTCAGGTTACCTGTTTAACTTATATCTCTTTTTATTTATTACAGTGGGTGGCCAAAGTGAAACCTAATGAAGCTGTCTCCTATCTTTTAAAAGCAGTTTGAAACCTCTCTCCACACTGCCAGGAATATAATTCTTACTAAAGCCTTTATTTATTTAGTTTAGGTTAGGCCTCAACGTCGTCTAAATTTAAATACATAGTCTAAAAATACTAGAATCAGCCTAAAGAAATACCCTCCATGTGCAAGTGTTTACCAGTAAAACAAGCGTAAATCCTAATTTGGCCCCAAACCTGATGTTCACAGAGTCTGAGTGTGTGTGCTGGTGAACATGTTCACTCCAGCACTGTGATGTCAGGATGCTTTGTGTCACCAGAAAGCAAACTCATTTTCAGGCACGTGAGCAGTTCAGCCATGTTGCCGCCCTCCAGCAGCCACCCTGGACCATTACAGGCTGTAATTGTTATTTAATGGATTAAACATTCATCCTTCCTGTGCAAACCCCCAGAGGGCCGCATGACAGCCTCACTGTGTTCACACAGCTAAACATCCCCCAATCACACACACCTGTCGACGCTCATTTGACGGCAGTGTTTGTGCTTAAAATTCAATTACCCACTTATTGATAGCTCTCCGGGGTGCTAAAGAAGTTGACACGGTGCTGGTGGAGGTGTGGATGATTTCCCAGGAGGCCACAGTCTCCTCTGCACATCTCCAGCTGGATCTATTTCATGGCTTTACTCATCTGCTGCCGACGCAGATGGAGCATAAGCAGCCGTCATACACCTGCACACACCAGCGCACGCAGGCACAGACAGACAGGGGATGCATCACACACACACACACACACACACACACACACACACACACACACACACACACACACACACACACACACACACACACACACACACACACACACATCATTTATTATTGTACATGCTAACAGCTTTATCTGATGGTCAAGACAGTTGCTTTTGGAATGATGGCAAAATAAAATAAAATAAAATAGAATAAAATATCAGAATACAATAAGAAACTCAAACAAGGTTTACTTTTTAAGAAAAAAATTGCATAACTGGACTTAACGTATATAAATTGTCAAGATGACCAAACTATACAGCTGGATTACTTTCAATGTTGATTAATCTATCAATTACTTGATTAGTTGATTAATTGTTTAGTCCATATAATTCGTTGTATTTTTCCAACTGACGGTCAAAACCCCTAAGATTTTTATTGAAAATGACATAAAACAGAGACTTGAGCAAATCTTCACTTTTGACAAGGCTGTGGAAGCAGCTGTTTGCCATTTTTGCTTCATAAATAATTAATCAATTATTATCCATTGTTGCCAATTCATTTTCCTTCATTCAGCTAATTGAATCAACTAATTTTAGTTCCACTCAATTCGAACGGCTATAAAGAGAGTAAATTCATCTTAGTTCATCTTTTTCCCCTTCTTAAATGATGAAAATGTCACTTATGTCTCTTTTAACTCATTTTACTCTCATTCCTAAACGCTGTCCGTTAATCTGAGCAAAATACTTTTATACCACTAATTATTCAGTGTCATGAGTAGACTGTTTCTCTTTTTATTCTTTGTAAACTATATGTTCATCCTGGAAGGCAAATTTGTGATTTTTGGCTACATAAGTAAGTAAGTAACTTCAAGTGTTTTCACTCCTCCTGTCAGCGATTCAAATTATACTCATTACTTTCTATTTTACTATATTTATCTCTTTATTTTACTCATTTCAGAGCTTACACTTAAAAGTACCTTTCAGTAAACTTACGGTCATTTACAAAATTTAGAAGCCATCATCACTTTCCACGCCCGCAGGGCTCGAACTCTTCTGCAGGGAGGTGTTCACTTCTTTCATTTATTGACCACTTTCTTGAATGAACGTGCTCCTAATGCATTTTCTCTTTCAGCTTTTCCAGTGCAGTGCCGTTCAGCCCCCTCCTTTTTCTCAGCTCTTTAGGCCAAAGTGTCATAATTACAAAGTATTTCTTCCCACAGCCTCCTCAGACAGTGCGCTTCAGCTCTTAGCATCTTCAGCTCTTAGCATCTCAGGGTTTTTTACAGTTCAGCTCCCAGGTTTTTTCAGCAGTGCAGTGTGATGCATTTGGACTTTCAAATTTTTCTGGCAAATCATTTCATATTTCTGCATTTTCAGCAATGCTTTGGAGTTTATTCAAGCTTTTAGCATTTATGTGTGTTTTCTCCAGGAAAAGCTTTTTTTCTTGACATAATTGTATGTTGAGCACTACTTTCTCTCAAAGGGCTTGTTATAGATTATGAATTCTTTCTGGTTATTATGATGCAAAATCTACTGAATGCAGAATTCAAGAGCAAATCCATATTCATTCTTTATGCTGTCTGTAAAACATGCTCGTTTTCATTGCTTTTGGTGCAGTAAATCAGCACTTCTTATACGTGACGCTTCGAATCTGCACTAAAAGCCACAGGTAGTGCCCCACAGGTTAGCCACGCGTCTGCAAGTCCCCTGAGGCCTCCAGGGGCCCTGCAGGATCACTCGGCGTGCCGCTGGCCTCGTTCCCCGCTAATTACAGCACTCATCTCTGCTCTCATGAGACGCCACCACTCTGATGACAACACGCTGCATCACCAGGCAACAGCTGGGGCTGCCGGCTGCACGTCAATACCCGGGGGAGGTAAAAGGAATAATGATGCTCTGTGTGTGTGTGTGTTGGGGGAGGTGGTAGCATGATGCATTCATTCACACCATGTGGGGATAATTTTGCAGATGACTCCCAGACTCTGATCTAGTAATTGCTACTCAGCAGTGTTTAATCTGTTAATTTCTGCTTTGACTGAGTACTTATGAAACTTAAGCAATAATGTGTTAATATACAACACCATATAATACACCATGAGTTCTGATTAGAAAATAAAGATGAATCTTGTCGTCCTTTCATGTGACAGGGTCAAACTGCAGCTTGTAGAGCGTCCCTAAGGGTGACACTGGATCGATGGACTCTATACATACTGTACTCCTCTCAGTGTGATTGCTCTGACTGTTCATTAGCAGGGCGCTGGGCTTTAATGGCCTGCACACTTCTGTCGGCCGTAAATCTCCAGACTCCACCCAGGTTTGCTCCCCTGTCTCATCAAAGGGCCGTGAAGAATGAAGTCAGTGTGATGAAAAAGAGGATGAGATTTATCTGCTACCTCCTGCTCCTCCTCTTCTGCGCTCCAAGACGAGCTCTTGAGCGCAGAAAAATGACAAGTGGGGCCTCGCCAAGACACACCCATAACTGTGATGATGCCACTGGGTGTGTTTGAGATGCTGATGAGCCCACTGGCCAAAGACAGTGGCATCAATGTGCCTTTGACTCATCTTAATGTGGTTCTCCTTAGAGTAGAAACTCAAAGGCAGAACGAGATAAAAGTGAGGTTAACTGTGTCTATATTCAGAGCAGGAGGAAGCAACAGACAGGCAGCTGGCAAAGAAAAAGAGCCCAAAAGGGACGAGCCAGGTAGGCAGAACAGGAACATATGGCTGAAGCACAAAGACAAGAAGCTACACACTGACAATCAGGCAGTTAACTAATGATTGTGGGCAGGTATTTATACTGTTTACTGAGTGGCTGGTTAAGGGGAATGAGAGGCAGGTGTGTTGACAGGTGAGATGACCTATGATGGACCTGCAGGGAATAATGTGACTGTAATGACGAGGCATGTTAGAACAGGAGGGTACGGGTAACGGTGGTCCCACTACTACAGTGTGACAGCAGGAGTTCAGTGAGCCTGTTTCCTGTTTTTTGGAATGAAGGGAATAAAGTAAACCAGGCTACTTCTGCTCCTTCGTCAACAAACAATTGGACATCAGAGATTTTTTTTTGCAAAGCCAACAACAGGCGCAGGTGTTAGTCATAGTCATAGCTAACACATATATACTCTTAAACTCTAAATCATTAGATTTGTTTAAAAATCATTAAAAACGATGACTTTTATTGTACAAAAGTAATGGACTTTTAATTCTAAAATACATGATCAGTTTGGAATTTTTTGTTTTTCTTTTCAAATGTGGATAGTCATTGTTCCTTTATTAGACCAATGTGTATGTGAGTTATTTTCTAATTATTTCTGTCATCATTACTCAGCACTTGGAGGTTGCAGCTTTGACCAGTGGACTGTGAATATCATTTTTTTGCTGACAGACAGAATCCTTAAAGGTCCCACATGATGCAAAATTAACTTTTTAGGGTCTTTTTCAACATGAATGTGTCGTGTGTGTCTACAGACCACCAAACTATGACAAAAGATCCTCCTCTCTCTGTTTTTCTCCTGCTCCATCTGTGTGTGAAAACGCTGTTTAGATTTGGCTCCCTTTGCGATGTCACAAGGGGATCGTGTTGATCATGTGACCTCCTCTAGCCCTTCAGCAGGCAGGCTGTCCCCATAAACCGAAAACCTCCTATATCAACCTCCGCAATTGTTTTTTCCTCACTAACACCAGCTCGTGGTAACATGAAGACATCAAAGTGAGAGCGAAGCACCAGATTGTTCTGTTCCTCTAAAACAAAGCATTCAGACAGATGCTGGAAACAGCTGCAGCAGCCACATCTGGAGGAGGAAAATAATGAGTTTTTGAACATTAAACCATGTCAACCTGGACTTTCAAATACAAGCATGAACCTGAAAAAAAGCAGAATGTGGGATCAGGGACCAAAAATCCACTCTGACAGTAAACAGTGAGAGGAATCATTATGGTTTTCCAGTGTTTTGGGGAAACTGAGACACCCCCCCGGTACGTCACACTGCTGGTTGCAGCTCTTAATCTTTTCAGACGGGCTAATTGTCAGAAAATGTTGTTTGGCAGTTTGATGATGTCATGGTCTGACCAGCGAGTGTGCGGCGCAGCGCAGAGCGAAGACATGTTGCTGCTCCCCATTCAGTCTGACCTTTTTTTCTGCAGTTCCAGGTCAAGAAATGTAGGTCAGAGAACAATGCACTCTCTCTGTTTTACCGTAGCAGGGTGCCAAAACCTTTCTCATGCTCCCCACTGACCCTCATCATCCCAAGCCTTCACATCCAACTACTCAACACAACATTGCACATGGCAGACACACCAAAACTAACAGTGGATTTAAGCTGGGAGAATCTATCTATCTATCTATCTATCTATCTATCTATCTATCTATCTATCTATCTATCTATCTATCTATCTATCTATCTATCTATCTTTTTCTGTTTCTAGATCCCTCATTAAACTAATAGAGGATTCAGTGTGTTACCCCACCATAAAATCAGTCATGAGAGTGTAAAGAAGGCTTTGAAACAACAATAGTAAACTGTCTGAACTGTATACTGATAATCTTTAATTATAAAGAGTTTGTAGTTTGTAGCTCATCTCTAGTGTACATCATCTCCATCTTCTTATTCCATGAAAAAAACCCGAAACCTTGCTGCTCCGCCTGTCCTACACCGCCTCCACCCGGAGGACACCTGCAACCACATCAACCACTCTGAAGATTTTTTACCAGTTTTAGTTTCCGTGAGAGGTCCTCGGATGGTGTAGTTGCAGGTGTCCTCCGGGAGGAGGCGGTGTATGAAAGGCGGAACAGCAGGTTTGTGGAGGATTTTTAAAGCAATAAGATGATGAAGAGGCGGTGATGAAGCTGCTGTGCGGTGTAAAGATTCAGTGTGTGAGTGTGTGTGCTGTGCTGCTGGTGTAAAAAGACTGGGTTTCGCTGTATTACTCAGGCTGCACTACAGCGTCTATTCACAGGCGCGAACCCACTACTGAGCGGCACGGGGGCTTTGACCTGCTCCGTTTCCGACCTGGGCCGGTGCACCCCTCCTTAGACGACCTGGTGGTCCCGAGCTCCCCCAGGAGCACCATATCGATACCGAGCTTAGTGCGGACACCCGATCGGCATAGTCCGCTGCAGCTCAGAACTCCTGAGCTCAAACGATCCGCCAGCCTCAGCCTCCCAGTAGCTTGGATTACAGGCGCGCGCCACCGCACCCGGCGATGAAGCTTCGAGCTCACAGAGCTTTTGACTTGCACTACAGTGACGTCATCACGCAGCCTCAAGCGGCAGAAGATAAAACTGCAACTGCAGAGATGAAGACTGAAAAACCAGGATCAACTCACTGCTAATTAAAATATATATATATATATATATATATATATATATATAATTTGATGTAATCATACATTTTCTGATTTGTTTCTCTTTAGTTTGTTTGTGCTGATCAGTGATGAACGACTGGACAAATAGGACACACCTCCTCATGTTGGACTGTTTGTTCTTGTATTTTTTCATCCAGGTCTTTCAAGGAAAACAGTGACATCAAATCAATGCCAGACATTATTAGCATTTACACTGGATTTTTGTGCTTCTTTTATGTATTATAAATAAAAATCCAAGTCTAAAAGAAACCCGGCAACCTGAACCTGAACATCACACTTTACACAAAAGTTGTCTCAAAAATACTCGCATCATAAACTTTACACAATATCACGTGATGCTGTCCACCAATCAAATGAAAGTGTCGTCATAACCACCCGGAAGTACTCCTGCGTACTTCCTCCTCAAACATTTGTGTGCTACAAATACTGAGTTGGCCAGTTTGTATTCTGACAGCAAGCCGGTTTTCATAACAACAATGCCGGGTCCAGACAAAGAAACAGACCTGACGGAGAGGATTGAGTCGTTCCTGTCCGACCTGAAGCGCGGAGGTAGCGGGACCGGACCACTGCGGGGCTCGGCGGAGACAGCCCGGGAGACGACCGCCCTGCTCCGCAGAATCACAGCCCAGGCCCGGTGGAGCAGCGCAGGTGCTCCATGCTACTCTGGTTTTCGGTTTAACTCAGACATTACGGCATGGCAGGTTACTAGTATGAAGGCTGTCACTGTAACATTAGCCGAACAGTGACAAACCTGTTAACGGTGTTTCCAAAAGTGATATTTCATAGTAACTAGTCATACATTTTACAAAAAAGAAAGTACAGCATATACACGCAGGCTTATTTTCTATATGAGGCAGGTCACTAAAGTAATATAAGAATAAAAAGTTGTATTCATCCCAAAGATAGTTTTGTGCTCATTGTACTGTTAACACATAGTAAATTATACCTAGATATACCATAAACAAGACGTGCAATATGTAAAGGAACGTATGTGAACGAGAATATAGGGAACTATAAAATGTTTCTTTATTACAAATTAAAACCAGTGAGTAAACTAGCTTAAAAATGTGCATATTTGTTGCTATGTTGTAAATGTAATTTTCTCTATTCGTGTAAAGTATCAACCGAAATGTGTTTTGCAGGTTGGAGATGTGATTAAAACAGTAAGACCTGGACTTAACACACAGTGGACTGAGTTAGAGGTTCAGTCAGAGGTGCACATGTCTTATCCCCACTAAAATGTTCTCCGTTTCAGGTGATCTGATGGAGATAATCCGGAAAGAGGGGAGGAGAATGACTGCTGCCCAGCCGTCAGAGACCACCGTTGGTAACATGATCAGACGGGTGCTGAAGATCATCAGAGAGGAATTTGCCAGGTGAGGAGGCCGAGGAGGCTAAACCAGCATCTGCCCTCCAAAGGTTAAAGATTAAAGTCATTGATTAAACCAACTCATGCAGCCTGTGAGTATTAGGAATGTTGATTGGGATCTGTTGAACACAAGTCCATTAGTTTTAGTCAGATGTTTGTGTTTTTATTATTGGTTTCATCCTTTCTGGGTTTGATTTATGTTGTGATCATGTGTTTGGTTCTCATGACTACTCCGCGAACTGATATAAACATGCTCATTTAACAAAGTTAAGCCCTTTTTCAACACTTTAAAAAAGAAATTCCATAAATACATGCATCTTCATCTGATAATGTGAAAGCAATTTTGTTCATTTCATAGTTCAATCATTTCTAAAGATATTTCCTGGAAAAAAATTATGTAATTTAGTACAAATTAGGGGCAAAAAAGCTTTTTACTTAACAAAGCATCCCAGTTAAAACCCAAGTAAGTAATAATTTTTATATTCATTTATTATTGGAAACTTTATTAGGAATAGACAGACCCATGAAATGTTACTGCAAAATTACACATGCGGTGCCTTCAATATGTCTTTAGTGTTCTGTGGTTTTTCCCTTTTATGTTTATTCTGTAAATGTGTATTTGCTGTAGTTCTTGTCCTGTTTGTTCACCACATCTTCAGGGTAAATGTCCCTCTCCTCGTTCACGCCTTCGTAATTATACGATGTCCTCGTGTTTCTGACAAAATGTCTCAACTGTGCGGCAGTTCTTCCTTCCTTGAGCTCGTTTGTTTTCTGCAGATCTCGAGGTAGCAGTGAAGAGGCTGACCAGCAGGAATCTCTCCACAAGCTGCTGACCTCTGGAGTACTCAGCGAGGAGAACTTCAGGCAGCATTTTACCGCCCTCAGACCGAACGTCATCGAGGCCATCAACGAGTTGCTGACTGAGCTTGGTATGTGTTGTTTTTTCCTCCGTTTTTAACAAGCAGGTCATCAACTGGTCTTCAGAGTATGTTTATTGATTTGTAAGGGCAGAAATATGAAATATGTTCCCTTTTTCCAGCTCAACCTCCACAAAAAACATTCTCAATAAAAATAAAAGAACCAAAAATAGACAAAAAATGATTTTAAAAAAAGGGAACACCTATTTGGACAAAGGAGAAACAGCTTCTACAAATGGGTGAAGACGTCATATGGGCTATGCTTTCATTATTTGGGTATGACAAGGCCCTATAAAGCCTAGTGATAAGTTAGCTGGTATAAGGATTTTGAATAGACTTCTCTACAGCCGAGAGGGAAACCCCACCGGGGTGCAACTTAATAACAGAGGTGATAAAGCTGCGTATTTGCAAATATCTGAAAAAGTTATTTGGGGGTGATGGTACTTCTGTTTGAGCTAATCAAAAGACAATACAGTCCCATCCCACACCCTGTCACCCACAGTCTTTATACCCCTGCGGTGCCACGAGGAGAGGGCGTGGTCCACCGAACCAGTGGGAAACTCTGGATTTAGATAATAAAGCCTTCTTGGTTTTCTTGGTAGTCTCCAAACTTTCAAAGTATTCTGTAGAATCAAGTTGCCCTTTACATTAAGACCGAAGCATATAAAATGTTACGCAAAGGTGAATTACCTGTATGACACTGGGGTTTTTTCCTCCTTTTCCTCCCTCTCAATTAATTATAATTTGCACAATAGTCACCTTTTGTTTTGTTTTTTTCTTCAAAGCAGGGACAGAAGCAATTCCTCCATTTCCCCAACTGTCCCCCTGAAACTGAAATTGGCCAATTCCTCACACTTAAATCACAAGTTTGATTTTCATAATTTTCTTTGTATGTACTTGCCAACTGTACTGTCGGCTGAAAAAATAATGCTGTGCAAACGAATAGGGGCCACTGGTGTAGCCTCTACCAAAAACAACCAGAGAGGTAGAGCAATTTGGTAGCATTTAATGTCCCTCCTCGAGGGAGCGTTGCAGGATAGTAAACTTCTGTCGAGCTCGCTTGCTCCTCCAGAAAAAGGAAGACAGAAAGCTGGTTATAACTGAGAGATATTTCCTTATTAAAAGAGCCGGGAACATTTGAAAAGGACACAACAACTGTGGAAGCATATTAATCTTAAAAAGCTGGTAGATACTTTAGCTGGTAGTAGATATTCACCAAAGTCTGTATTTATTTTATTATATTTATTTTTTCTTCGTTTACTGTTTCCTTCCTCAGAGGGAACTACAGACAACATTGCGATGCAGGCCCTGGAGCACATTCACTCCAACGAGGTCATCATGACTATCGGCCGCTCTCGCACCGTGGAGGCCTTCCTCAAAGATGCTGCACGCAAACGCAAGTTCCATGTGATCGTGGCGGAGTGCGCCCCCTTCTGCCAGGTAGCTCAACCACATCACAGACACAACAAGTTTGAAATGATGCGTTCATGCGGGGAAAACAAAAAGATTTGGCGTCACTGTGCTAAAAAGATTGTTATAATTTTTTATCTTATGTGTTTGCGTCCTACCAGGGGCACAAGATGGCAACCAGTCTATCGGAAGCAGGCATCGAAACCACCGTGATCGCAGACGCCGCCATATTTGCAGTCATGTCTCGTGTTAATAAGGTATTTTAACACCACAGAAGACGCTGAAGTCACGTTACGTCAGAGCGCAGGACTTAACCTGTGCGGCGATCTCTTTTTCAGGTCATCATCGGCACGCAGACCGTCCTGGCGAACGGAGGCCTGAGGGCCGTCAATGGGACACACACTCTGGCCCTCGCAGCCAAGCACCACTCAACGCCTCTGATCGTCTGCGCTCCCATGTTCAAGCTCTCGCCTCAGGTAGGAGGACTCTCCGGTCTGACTCACATGAGTCATTTCTGCAGACAGCCAGTGACAACATAACTGTTTCCTGTCCTTAGTTCCCGAATGAAGAGGACACCTTCCATAAGTTTGTCTCTCCACAGGAGGTGCTTCCCTTCACTGAAGGTAACGTCAGCTTTCCTGCCTTTTTAAAATAAATGTTCCTCCGCAGAGCGCTGCAGGAAGGAATTAGCATTTTTGTGCTGCTGGTTCCCCCTCGTCTTAAAGTTGGGTTTTTTTTCAATGGACTTTTGGTTTGATGCCTGAAATCTGGTCTATTGTTAACACAAGGTTTTCATTTTTTTGTGACAAAAATGCATCTGAAAATACCCAACTCTTGACTTTTGAAGATTTTATGTGTCTTAAAAGCAGCAGTTGGTTAGTAAGGGATACTGTGCATCGAGCCCGTCATTATTATAAAACGAATCTTGACAGATTGCCGCAGGACTTGAATCATCCCGAAGTGGCTCGTTTTGCAATAATGGTCGCTGCTTGCTGTGCATTATCCAGCTTATTACATGGCTCCTAAAGAAATCAATAATTTGATGCAAACTATTGACTCAAAAATGATTTTATTTATTTAAGAATGATTTTATCGCTTCGTCTGCTATACAGAAATAAGATACTATAAGACTCAGACTTTCCAACTTTAGATTTATCAGTTTCTAGTATTGCACATTCATAGTTTTTTCAAATCATGGTGTTGCTTAGTGGCGGTGATAGTGAAGTCATGTGATTGCGGTGCAGTTAGTTTCTAGCCCAATGTCAGCTTTTTGCTCCTATTTCTACACTTCAAAAGTAATATAAGTGGGGTTCATTAATGGAGATTATCTCATTGAGCAAAACATGCAAGTACCACAACCTTTTGTTTGCCACAGAGCTGATTTTGTTATGGCATTGTTATAATCCAATGGAAAAATCCCACTGGATTTTTGTTGAGGGAGCCAGTTTACAAAAACATGTAATTCCTGCAGCTCTCTATTAGAGAATAATCTCATGTCCATTTTCCTTTCAGGTGAGATTCTCTCGAAGGTGAACGTTCACTGTCCGGTGTTTGACTACGTCCCACCTGAGCTCATCACACTGTTCATCTCCAACATCGGAGGTCACGCACCCTCATACATCTACCGACTGATGAGCGAACTTTACCACCCAGAGGACCATGAGCTTTAACTAGTGTAACTAACAAATAAATTAAACTATTGATGCAATGTCATTTGTTCTTATTCTTTATTATGAGTTTATTATGAGTAGAAAGATTCCTGTAACGTTTTCATACAATTGACGCATTTGTTGGGCTACTTTTAGGTATTTTTGTGTTTTGTGTAATTTTTCATTCTATATAGCAAAAGTTAATTGTTTAATGATTTTATGTAATCAAATAGCCTGGACAGAAAATTTACCCTCAAAGTAAAAAAAAAAGTCCTCGGAGTGGTTGGTGTAGTTGCAGGTGTCCTCCAGGAGGAGGCGGTGTATGACAGGCGGAGCAGCAGGTTTGTTGAGGTTTTTTAAAGCAATAAGATGATGAAGAGGTGGTGATGAAGGTGCTGTGCGGTGTAAAGATTCAGTGTGTGAGTGTGTGTGCTGTGCTGCTGGTGTAAAAAGACTGGGTTTCGCTGTATTACTCAGGCTGCACTACAGCGTCTATTCACAGGCGCGAACCCACTACTGAGCGGCACGGGGGCTTTGACCTGCTCCGTTTCCGACCTGGGCCGGTGCACCCCTCCTTAGACGACCTGGTGGTCCCGAGCTCCCCCAGGAGCACCATATCGATACCGAGCTTAGTGCGGACACCCGATCGGCATAGTCCGCTGCAGCTCAGAACTCCTGAGCTCAAACGATCCGCCAGCCTCAGCCTCCCAGTAGCTTGGATTACAGGCGCGCGCCACCGCACCCGGCGATGAAGCTACGAGCTCACAGGGCTTTTGACTTGCACTACAGTGACGTCATCACGCAGCACGCTGCAGCGGCCTCGAGCGGCAGAAGATAAAACTGCAGCTGCAGAGACGAAGACTGAAAAACCTCAAAATGTGATTTGTTCCTCATTCATTTGTGCATTACATCAGTGAAGATGACACAGACGCACAGCTTGACAGGAACTTTATTTAGAGCACAACCAGGATTTTTACTCTAAACATATTTGATAGGTGAACATTCATTATGGAATGAATTCTAATACAAACATCTCCAATTTCATTTTCTTTTAAAGTCCTCTCCCTCAGTCTCCCTAAACTTCCTCCTTTAAACAGCTGCTGTATCCTCTCTCATCTTTACTGTCACAGCAACTTTAGCACAAATTAACATTTAGGAGTTTTATTCTGAACGTAAACAAACTGGTATTTCACAGCACAAACACTGAATGTATTTAAAACCACAATGTTCTCTCTAATACCCCTCACCCTCCTCCTCTCCCTCTCCCTCTCCTCCCTCAGCAGATTCAACTCCCACCTCCTCATAGTCCTTCTCCAGAGCTGCCATGTCTTCTCTGGCCTCAGAGAACTCTCCCTCCTCCATACCCTCACCCACATACCAGTGAACAAAGGCACGCTTAGCGTACATCAGGTCAAACTTGTGGTCAAGCCGAGCCCAGGCCTCAGCAATAGCGGTGGTGTTGCTCAGCATGCACACGGCTCTCTGGACCTTGGCCAAGTCTCCACCAGGAACCACAGTAGGCGGCTGGTAGTTGATGCCAACCTTGAAACCAGTGGGGCACCAGTCCACAAACTGGATGGTGCGCTTGGTCTTAATAGTGGCAATGGCAGCATTGACATCTTTGGGCACCACATCACCACGGTACAAAAGGCAGCAGGCCATGTATTTGCCATGGCGAGGGTCACATTTTACCATCTGATTGGACGGCTCAAAACAGGCGTTGGTGATCTCAGCCACTGTTAGCTGCTCATGGTAAGCCTTCTCAGCGGAGATGACGGGGGCGTACGTGGCCAGAGGGAAGTGGATGCGGGGATACGGCACCAAGTTGGTCTGGAACTCTGTCAGATCCACGTTCAGGGCGCCGTCAAAACGAAGGGAAGCAGTGATGGAGGACACGATCTGACTCATCAGCCTGTTCAGGTTGGTGTAGGTGGGACGCTCGATATCCAGGTTCCTGCGACAGATATCGTAGATGGCCTCGTTATCCACCATGAAGGCACAGTCAGAGTGCTCCAGGGTGGTGTGGGTGGTCAGGATGGAGTTGTACGGCTCCACCACGGCAGTGGACACCTGAGGAGCTGGATAGATGGAGAACTCCAGCTTGGACTTCTTGCCATAATCGACAGACAGACGCTCCAACAGCAAAGAGGTAAAACCAGAGCCGGTGCCACCTCCGAAGCTGTGGAAAACCAGGAACCCCTGAAGACCAGTGCACTGGTCAGCCTGAGGACAGAGGGACAGACAAATATGAGAAATGCTACAAAATAGTTGAAATGGCTGAAACCCATGAGAATTAGGGCAGGGACCAACTGAGTTATTCATAATAAATAAGTAACTGGAACACTGGAAAGAGATGCTGCAGCTGAATTTGGCCAAATGTAACATTTCAAAGCTGTGAAGACGAATACAAAAACCCTTTCAGCTCCACTCTACTGGAGGCAGAAATCTCAGAGAAAGACGTCTCAACACCTGGAGAAAGTAAAAAACTATCTACATGACTAGAGTATCAGGACATTAGTAGTCATGGATAATGATTTGATGCCCTCTGGTGGAGGGTGGTGGTCAAGCTGCATAATACAAGCTGTGAATTCATACAAAATACACAAGTGCTCTTGACACTTTGGTAATGCATCAGTTCTTTGAATACATTAATCACATTTCATCACAGAGTCCCAGTCTTACTAAGAATGAACTCTGCTTTTCTGAGGTGACTCACCAGTTTGCGGATCCTGTCCAGCACCAGGTCAATGATCTCTTTGCCGATGGTGTAGTGTCCACGGGCGTAGTTGTTGGCAGCATCCTCCTTGCCGGTGATCAGCTGCTCAGGATGGAACAGCTGCCGGTAGGTCCCAGTTCGCACCTCATCTGAAGAGACAGGGTAAATCATAATGAATCAAGGGTTTGACTGTCTAAAATTAAGCTGAAACTATGGTGAAAATAAAGAACTCACCGATGACAGTGGGCTCCAGGTCCACAAAAACAGCTCTGGGGACATGTTTTCCAGCTCCAGTTTCACTGAAGAAAGTGCAGAAGGAATCATCACCTCCTCCAATGGTCTTGTCGCTGGGCATCTGTCCATCAGGCTGGATCCCATGCTCCAGGCAGTAAAGCTCCCAGCAGGCATTGCCAATCTGGACACCAGCCTGACCCACGTGCACTGAGATACACTCACGCTGGAGGAAAACAAAGACCATTTAAACCATTTAGCAAGTTCCCACCTATGAAAAGTTAAAAGATTATATTCCAATAAATCCTTTCATCCCAGTAGTATGGAGCAGCAGTGAGTTCACTAATTTAGGCTCAGTCAGAGAGCAAAGACTGATGACTGATAACCACCAAATACAAACCGCATTTCAGTTTGTTACAACTTAGTTAGTTGTGATTTTTGGTTAAGTTGAAACGTTTTTCTTATTCCAATTAGTTACTATTATCATATCTCTGTAATAAAAAACGGTCTGTTAAAGCTCATCTCAGTTTATTTGAGTGAAATCCTTCACTGTTTGATATAGTATAATCCAAAAGTTTTGCCGGTTCAATCTGGCAGCTCTGTCTAACTTTACCACTGAGAGCCGTTGACGGTTGACGGTTCTGGTTCATGTCCGCCATTTTGTTAACAGTTACAGCAGCAACTTTAACCGGCAGGAAAAACTAAAACTGAGTTTAAACTAAAAACAGTCATCAGAAAATACCTACAGTCCGATTACAGTTACACCTACAATTCAGACACCCCATAAAACATGAAATCTAGTTTACGGACCTCCACCACTGTAGACTTTTCTTTACGATATCTAGCTAGCTTAAAGTTAGTGTTGTAATGTTAAAGCTAAAATTACATTACTGCTAACTGTAACTTAAATACACTGATAACTAGCTAGCACTAATGTAGACTACCACATACGGAGAAACCACAGTTTTAATACACATAAATAAAACTGACGTTAATAAACGTACTCACCATGTTTCTGAGGTTTGAAATAAGAAGTTTGGAAGTTTATAGCTGTCAAACCTGCTAACGCGGGAAAACGATCTACTGAATCTGATTGGTCGAACGTCACATGAACTCTTTTCCTATTGGTTAAAGAAGAGCTGCCGTCTTCTTCATCAGGGTACCAGACTGGTTATTTTACTATAATTTACTACTACTACTAC
The DNA here is from genome assembly GCF_042242105.1 of Pempheris klunzingeri. Taxonomy (NCBI): domain Eukaryota; kingdom Metazoa; phylum Chordata; class Actinopteri; order Acropomatiformes; family Pempheridae; genus Pempheris; species Pempheris klunzingeri. Next base: position 10,801,137 of record NC_092029.1, read on the forward strand.
TACTACTACTACTATAATTTGATTTTCTAAATAGTTGCTGATTAATTTTCTGTTGACCAACTAATCATTTCAACTCTACATAGACAAATTTCACCCATTTCAAACAACTTAAATTCCCCTTTAACGTTGATTTACTTCTTTTACTTTTTGATGATGTTTAGTGTTATTAGTCTGTTAGTGAAGTTACTAGATAGCAGGTATTAGTCATAACGCAGCTTTCTGAAATAACAGCAGCTTCTCAGCAAATCCTGAATTAATCTGAATGTGGATGGTCCCGCTTCATGATCACATTATTACAGAGATGTAACACTGTTATTTACATTATTTTGCTGTTAAGACACTGAAAGACATTCGTCATGCCAGAGCTTCTGTTTTATTGTTGACATTTACAGAATTGAATGTGTGAGTACAGCGTTTATACAGAAAGCCCACTTGTCCATACAGCAAACAGACATACAACACATCTCCTCACACTATGTACAGGTTAAGCCATGATAAAGCCTGGGCCACGAGCACACTTGGCATAACACTCAGTCACTCAAAGGTTCAGAACAAGCCGATGGACTCCAGATGTTCGATGATGTGACAGATAACACATGGATCAGTGTTCCTGGATAATGGTGTAATACCTGAAAGGGGGCAGCTGGAGGAAGAGAACAGGGCAGATTCAGGATTGTCCGAAGCGAATTTGAAGTCTGATTCTCAACATTTACATTTCAGACACGACAGCCGTCTCTTCACCTATGAGTAATTTATGGTTGATAGATTTTTTTTTTTTTTAATTTTGGACTATTTCTCTTTTGTTCAGTTCGCTGCTCCAATGAAGGTGATGTTTGCTGAGAGTGAAAATAGAGCTATGATCACTAGTTTAGTGGTGGAACAGTGTCAGCAGCACCATGTTGGTCCTGAGATTAAGTGTTTCAAGTGGGGTTTGTCACAGCTACAGAAAAGTAACTGCAACGTTAGGTAACCTTAGCAGCTAGTTGGGAAAAAAAGACGTTACTGAAACTGAGTGTTGACTTGGTCTAGTGGGGTAAACAAAGTTGATGTGGATTTTCTTGGTGATTTCACCAAGATTAAAAAACTGGTATCAGGTGCCAGAAGTCAGAAAGAATTAAGGATCTGGAGTGAGGACAAACTTATTATAAATGCCTGGACAAATTAAAAACAAGTATACATATAGTAAATGACTTCATCAATATTAAAGAAAACTGACTCATCTGAGAACTGTCCTCTTTGTGGAGCTGATTCTTGCCCATCTCGCCACTGTGAAATTAAAAGCTTCAAAACAACTTTTCCCCCAATTCCTAATTCCTGCAATACTTTAAGAGATCTTTTTTTAATGTTTGTAACATTTAAACACAATCTGTAGATGCCGTGCAGACACAGCTTCTCAGTTTGACGACCTTTGGTGGTAAAGCAAAATACTTGGTTGCTACTCACGTCCATGACAATATGTTTTGCAGCGCATGAGCTGTTCATTTCAGGGATAATCCAACTACCAAAAATACAAACTTTGCTTAAATATTTGAATTGGTCATTTGAACAGTGTTTTCATACAGCTTGAAATTACAGAAAATCTGGATAGTTACAGTTGGGAGGCGGTTTAAGTTTATTAATGTTCTTGCCACACATCCACATAGTCCTGCATCCAGATTCTGAACAGATGACACAAAATAAAAAAAAATAAAAAAATCACTTCTTACAGTGATGGTCATGAAGTGCAATTTGTAACAAGTTGTGAGGTGTCGATTTAAATCCATCTTTGCTTTAATGTGTTGGATTTGTTCTGACTGGCCTGAATACTGAGGATTTACATTTTCTATTTTCCTGAATCCGTTTTCTACTCATTGAGAATACCTAGAAGGACTTTCAATCATTATCAATAGCAGCAAATCAATTGATTATCTTACTCTTCAACAATTCTGCCAGGTCTTAGGGAGTCATAGAATTAAAATAGTTTAAAGCATTAAGTGTTTTTGTTTGTGCAAGGGGATCAAATTAGCATTATACAAAAAACATGTGAGGTCTTTTAACTCATGATACATTTTACTGACAAAAATCAGCAACTTCTCACCCTCAGAGATGATTTCCAGTCACCACACAGTGTCATATGAACCAGTGCCACCATAGAACTCATTAGGGAGATGGCTGAAGTGTGAACACTGCAAGAAATACTGAGACGAGGGTTAGTGTTTTATTCTTCAAGTTGATGTCTGATACAGAGCTGACACTGAATCGGGGTAAAAATCAAGTTGGGACAATGACAGAGCGATAGGTTGAAAGGTGTTGGGGGAAAGAGGGGGGTCAGGATGGAGTGTTTTAAGAGATTTTCGCATTTGGAGTGCTTGTGTTTCATTGTGTGTGTGTCTACGTGTGTGCAGATGTAAATATGTGTGTCAGAGTTTGGTGCCCGCTGCCTCGGAGACAAGGGTTTTGTGAGAAGCACACGAGGCCGGGGGAGGTTATGGCCACGGGGAGAAGACGAAGCACCAGGCTCCTTTGTTCTCTGCTCTTGGTTTTGTCACTAGTCCAGCTGTTAACCAGAGGTCAGTGGAGTGAGACACTACGCCAGGGAGCGCTGCCGGGGCTTGATCCTTGGATACAGCTGCAAAGGAGACAAAGACGGGAAATGTTTAACTTGACTGAGATAAGCTGACTTATGTTTGTGGTTATGCATTTCAGCACTGACATCATTGGAAAACCTTCATAGCCCATGACTTAAGCTTGACAATAAACCAGATTTATTACCTACTAATACAATCAATCTTTTCCCAAGTGAAATGTGTTCATAGTATTAATTGATAACTTGTCAGAATTGTAACAAATCTAGCAACAATAACAACAACCAATGATATCTAAACAGAAATTCATCCAGCCAATTAGCCCATGTTTAAGGTCAATAAGTTGTTAACAAATCATTTAGTGCAGCGACTAATGATCATTTTTATTATTGATTACTGTGCCAATTCTTGTCTCAGAGGTGACACTTTCAGCCAGAGAGTGAAAGATGCCTTTTTAACCTGACGATAAGTGACTCTTTAAAGAAAGCTGGTGCAAGCAAATGTTTGGCGTTCTTGCTTGAAAAGAGGCCAGTTATCAAAAACAGTTAGCAATTAGTTTTCTGTCCAGTGATTAATCGATTAATTCACTTCATCAATGCGCATGAACAAACCAGAACAGAGGAAAAGAAATGTCGTGCACTGGTAACTTATCTAACCCTCGCTGTGACACTTTAAGCTAAACCTACTGATGGAAGAATGGGACAATAATGTATTTTTTTTGTTACCCCCAGCAGGTTGCGGGGCACGTAGCCCTCATTGTCCTCAAGTCGTGCCCACCACCACTCTGTTTCACTGTCGTCCTGTCGTCGCAGAATAGTGATGGCGTCCCCCTCGCTGAACGCCAGCTCGTCTGGGTTCTGGGTTTTGTAGTCCCACAGAGCATACACTGTCCCCTTGTTCATCACTCCCAATTTCTCCTGAACACCTGTATAACAAAGACCAACACTGTCAATATTACAGCCGTGTTGGATCAAATCAATATTTTTATACACAAGCTCATTTGTAATTGTAAAAAGCCAAAATGCCACACAAGACTTTTTCCAACTTACACCAAAATGTCTTACAGCACCACGGTGGCATGTTTGATTTTGTACAAGTATTTAGACTGATGTTCCTCACCGTATAGAAACTGGGAGCACTGGATGTAGCCCTCCTCCATTTCCTCGCATTTATCTGCAGCAGTCTCCACATCACTAATGGTGCTAGCAAAGATGGCGGCCCCCGACTCAACCAACAACTTGCAGAGATGAACGCTGTTGCAGGAGGCGGCACAGTGAAGTGGAGTCCTGTTCAACACACACAGGAAAACAAACACAACGTAGAAATGTAAACGGATACAACGGCAGACCAAGAGGAATCAAACGAGTGTCATCATCCAGTTCTCCTGTGGCGGAGAGCGTGGACTCACCATCCATCACTGTCTGCAGCGTTGACGTTCACACCGAAGTCCAGCAGGAACTTGACTATGTGGTGATGTCCTGCACACACTGCATTGTGCAGCGGTGTGATGCCCTCGTCATTAGGAGTGCTAGGATTCTCCACCTGGAAAAAAGAAGAGCCCAGATGAAGAGATAATCCTACAGGCAAATACAAATAAATCAAAGTGTGCACACACAGACATGACATACCTCATAGATGATCCTCTGGACGAGGTCAAACTCTCCCTCCAGTGAGGCATCCAGCAGGAGGGCCAGAGGGTTGAACTTCACCCTGAAGCCGTGGCCAGTGCGCTCAGAGTTAGGCTTCTTCAGGTTTGTTCGCTTCTCCTATATTAACAAAGACAGGAGGCGTGAGTTATGACATTATTTACTGAGAATGTAACTCCCTAAATACTATAAGTCTGTGTATATGCGTCTCTCACCAGGGGCTGTGAGGCCGTCATGCCACTCTCTTCTGGAGTGGTGACCTCCGGCACAGGGCTGGGCAGCGACGCCTCTGAGCCTCCCACGTTGTTGTTGTTGTCATCCTCTGGTCCCTCTGCTTCAGCAGCATCCTCCAGCTCTTCCGGTGGCGCGGGCAGCGGCTCGTTGTCATTAGCGTCAGTAGAAGGAGGTGGAGCCTCAGAGCCCGACTCCTCCGCCCCCAGTGGTGGCAGTAGAGGCGTGTCAGAGGGGAGGTTGCCATTGTCTGTATCAGCCACGGAGTCACCTCCCAGATATCCAGCAGGATTCGCTGGCTGATAAAACGGCGTGCCATTACCTGCACCGTTGCCACCTCCTGATCCACCGACTCCATTTCCCTCTATGCCTCCTGCTAGAGTGTTGAATCTCTGGTAGAGCAGCTTCTGGATGTTGGGTCCGCTGGGGCCCTCTGGTTCTGTGATGGAGCTGCGCTTTTTGAGCGGTCTCGGAGCGTTGGCCAGCTTTTTACGGAGCACCTCAAGATCGGCGTCACTTTGGTAGCGCAGCGGGGAGTGTACCATGGGTGTTAGCTTAGTGGGGCTGAGTGGTCGTGGGATGTTTTCCACACTGGGAGGAGGTGCTAAGGGCTCCGGGTGCTGGAAGAACTCATGATCATCAAATTCTCCGTCCAAAGTGTCCTCACCACTGGGTTGACCTTGGAGTAATGGGAAGGCCCCTCCGGCCTGGACGAAAGGCAGGGGCGAGGGGGGTGTCGAGCTGGGCGGGAAAACAGGCTTCCCATATACTAGAGGAAGCAGACAGTTTGTTTATAATTACACTGCAGAGCACCGACATCATTATTATTATCATTAATTCACCAGTCAAATATTTTTTCAATTAAAATGTCAGAGTTAAAGAGTTAAATCACTGCCCAAGGTTATGTTTTTTTTCACAGACTGAAACCTAAAAATATTCAATTCATTTGAGGCTGCAACAAGCCAATGTGACGGCGTTTTTCCTTGACACATGATGGAGAAAGATGAATCAAAAGTCAAACAATGTTGTAAACTTCTTTTTGTCAACCTCAAAAAAAGGTTTTGTAAATGACTGATCTAACTAAAGACTACTTTTAAGTAACTACTTTATATTTACCACATTGTGCTGGTTTGCACATTTGTATATATGTTTACTTACTTATTGTTGTCCTCTTAATTATATTGCGTGTCACTGACCACTTTGTTTATTTTGATCCTTATGTGAAACTATGCCCTTATACCTCCTTTAAGGGTCATTGTGGAATAAAGGAAAAGTCTAAAAGTCAAGTGAAAACGCTATCGACTGTACCTTTTATAAAAGTCTCATAGGCCAAATTATGATTTTATTAATTTCTATGTCACACACTGGACCATCTCTTCAAACCCAGCTCTTACCTGCTTTGAGAGCAGGCTTCAGTGGTTGGCTCTTTGGCGCTGCCTGCTGGAGGTACATGTGATAGATGGAGCTGGAGTTCATGGTGGGTGGGCCCTTCCGTGGCGACTGAGGCCGTGATCCTCTTTCTGGGATGAAGGGGCGTACTGCCACAGCTGGCGGGGGATCCAGTCGCTCGCTCAGCCCGGGCGGGAATAGTGGTGCATTAGGCTGGAAGGTGGGGCTTGGCGGCACTGAGATTCGCTGCTGGATCTGCTGGGAGGATGAGCCCGTGGAGGGAGGGACGCGGGGCCAAGCAGGAGCTGGCGGGTTTGGGAGTGGGCGAGGAGGGGGTGCATCCTTCCGGCGCTCCAAGGAGCTGGCTGAGGTTGCTGAGATGAGGTGGGAGCCGTAGGGAGGCGGCTGTGGCTTGGATATGGCAGGAGAGGACACTGCCATTTTGGAATCTAGCACCTGTGAAATCACAATCAAACATCCAGCATTAACAATAGTATTTCACAGAGACAAATGACACCTAAATGTTGAATACTTGCCCTGAGGTTATATTCAAACACACTATGACTTTATTTCTAGCACAATCTCAAACATAAAACATTTTTCTTATGGATATGACATTACATCAGGAGGTTTATAGATACAAAAGCAATGGCCAAAATAAAAGGGTTTAGAAGAGTGGACTAACCTTTTCTGCATTTGGAGCGACAGGGGAGCCTGAGGGAGGGCTCTTGCCCTGGGTATCAGTCCCTGAGTCTCGTCTCTCAGGAGGCTTTAGAGATGTGTTGGTCTTGCCCAGAGTAGGCCAACCAGTATCATTAGCTAGGGCACAAATAGGACACAGTAAGTGTGTTGCAAAAGAGAAAAAAGACCCAGTGATTGAGGTGGTATAAGAAGCATAAACCTCTTTTACAACTCAGGGTAGTGATGAAGCATGTCCACCAGAGCTAGGTCGAAATGGTAACATTTTCTTATCTTTTTATTCAAAGTGGATCACTTTGTGTGATTAAACACACACAAATGTATCTGTACCGTTTTGACCTAGGATTGGTATTAAATGGAGGGTTCAGGATTTTGAGAAATCTATCCTATTAACCAGACACCACTGACAGATATTCAAAAATGCTCCATGTTGCCTTTTTGTTAATGTGAATTCAGCAGCTTTCGTATATACAAGCAAAAATTAGAAGAATCAAATCAGGTCTCTAGAAATCACAAATTTCTGCAAAAAGCTTTATTACTTACATCACCACAGGTCATGGAAGTAAAGGCCATACCTTGTCAGAAAAATGGCTAAATGTACCATTTACCTAAAACATTGATAATTATTAAACATTACCCTGGGGATGAGAAATTTATTGCTCTTGGAACAGATGGAAATTTTCCATTAGCTAATTTTCGGTGTTTTTTATTTATGGTCAGTTGTTCATCGTTCTGAAAATGTCCATACTCTGTTGAAGGTCCATGTGGCAGATGCATCTGGCACATCACAACATTTATTTATTTCTTGCACAATGGATTTGTAAGTTGTCCCACTTTCTCCTTCAAGTAAGACTGATCAATAACACTGTAGACTAAAGGTTTCCAGAGGGGCTTTTGATCAATAGGACAAAAATCCTGAGCCTTCATGTCAAAGCAATGATGGTAATGAATGTATCCGTATTAGTAGTTTGCTACTGTGTACTTGTATTTAGTCATGTAGGGTTTTAATTTAGTTACATTTGGCAAATAGTAACTAAATTCGGATTTAGTGGAAGTTTCAGGGATGCACAGGAGGTGTGACTAATGTCAGTACTGTTTGTCTCTCACACAAAATAGATTACTTCAAAAAATATATGTGTAGAATGAAAAATGCATCTTAAGACAGCGAAGATAGGGTGGAAAGAAAGAGGACGGGAAAAGGAGACACGAGAATACAACAGTGATAGTTGTGGTACAATTCGATAGGAATATGTTTGTATAATATAAAGCTGCAGTGTGGCGACTGACTTGTTACAGACTTCAAAAATCTCAAAAGTCAATTGAGGCATTTCAGATTTCCAATGTGCTACTTTATACCTTCAGCACTTTAATAAAGTCAACAAACATACAGTGGGTGTACAATAATTTGGATCATTGGGAAATCTGTTTAAAATGCAGCTACCTTAAAACTTCATCGAGCGTAGCGCTGCCAGTAATAAATACATTAATAATAAGACAGCTATACAAATACTAACCAGATTGTAAAAGGAAACAGCTTGGTCTGGGTCTTTCCAGATTGTCAGGAGTGACGGCTGCTGAGTCAGTTCGATGACATTAAGTTAATTTCTGTGTGTAACTTAAATGTTTGACAGCTAAAAGAGTTTCTCACAGTTTGCTTGTTGTGAGAATATTATGTGAAGGTTAAGGTTAGGCAGGCTGGGAATGTTATGAAATTAGAACAAAGCCCAAAGATCTTGGATTGCTTTGCATGTGTAAATTCATGAGGCACTCGACTCATTGAACCTTCTCAGAAGTGCACAAACACACACAGGATCAGCAGCACTTTGTCAGTGATCTTCACATGAGGCCTGATGCCAGCTACGATTAAGCATGTAAAATTTCTGCAGATGGCAGCAAAGTGTTTCATGATGGCACCCCACTACTTTGACGTCATTAGCCAATCCACGGAGGAGACGCTTCAAATGAAATGTCAACATGTACTCCCTCCAGCTCTGGAAACACTGGCTCAATACTGCACTGGCAGGAGAGCTTAACGACGCCAAACGAGGATGCTGCCATCGATCAGTGATTGTTCAGGTTAACTGAACACAGATGTTCATCTCCTCCTCAGACTCCCCAGCCGTGCATGTATGCTTTAATTTGTCTGGTAGAGGACATCAGCCTCTTTACTTTTAAAGAGAATCTGTTTCATTGAGTACAAAAACATCAGGTTGTGAGTTGACTGTAGAGGGCTCAAGGTGTGACTGGGCAGAGCATAATATGATATTTATAAGATAAAAATGTTGTATAGAGTAAAAACTCCAGTGCATGCTGAGGATCCGGTGCTACAGTCAAAAGAGAAGGTTCACAAAGTGCCATCTCTCTGCTTACGCAGCACTGTGCACTCACGGGACGTGCCGTCAGAGCCAGTGGAGGCTCCGGTGCCTGGGTGTGATTCTGGAAGGGACGGGGGTACCGGGTCCACAACGATGTCTAAATCAGACACCTTCCAAGGGCCGGGAGGCTTTCGCACACCGTCTGCCCCAGGAAGAGTTGCCCCCAACCCCACACCCGGTGGAACAGAGACATTAAAGAGACGGGACAGCACAGACACATGAGAGAGGAGGAGAGAAAAGGAAGGGATTCACAGTGTACACGACACAGGAAGAGAGGGAGGTTAGAGAGGAAGGAAAAATCACAGAAAGCAAGTCCAGGTGGAGAATTTACAGAGAAGTCAGGTAGGAAGGAAAGAGAGTAACAGTTGGAGCCCAGGAGGGAATTTCAGTCACAAGCTTCTCATGCAAGACGTGTTAAATGTGTAGTGGTGTAAGACTTCTGCCTCTGGGACTGCATGTATCCAAGCTACTCTGTAACTGAATATAGTGAAAAATATCAGTCTTCTCATCTGCTTTTTTCTACTATTGTTCATGTTCCTGCTTCCCTATTGAGGAAAAAATATATTCATTCAACAAATTCCATCACATTTAAAAAAATGTTTGGATTTCAACCAACCTGATTTGGCGCGGCCATGATTAGCTTGGTTATTAACACCCAGAGTCTGAGGCTTCAGTGGATCAGGTGGCATGGTGTAGCCTCCTTCCTGTCGGCCCGGGACAGGGACCTGGATGTACGGGCCAACAGCAGCGACACGGCCCAGAGTACCAGGAGCTGGCTGGGGAGACGGAGGCCCGTTGGCTCTGTTCAGCTATAAGAGGAGAAAGTCAGAGAAGTTCCAAATGTTAGACATGTGGGGAAAACAATCGCAATGTACAAATGTAAAGAAATTAGTTAAATAGTACTGAAATAGTTTTAGTTCTATTTGATGAATTTCATGTCATTAGAAATGAATATAAGCAAGTAGTTTCCCCACTGTGGACTGTTTTAAGGAGTCTCTAAGGGGGAATGAGCAAACCTTTTCACCACAAGTTTCACTTCACACTGAAGCTAAAAGAGGCTAAAACAGGTAAAAGATTTTGTATTTCACTCCATATTGAAGGTCTGGCATGTGCGGACCGACTTTCCACTGTGAGGGGAGACTTTTGTCAGAAGCATTTCAATAAAAAGACTCTTAAGGAAGGTTTGTTAAGCGCTCTTAGCCTTACAGGAAGGTTCTCTTTTTGACGTGCCTCAGCTTTTTTCTTGTAGAGGCGTTCCCGCAGCTCGCTGATGCGCTTGTCCATGAGCGTCACTTCCATGTTGCGTTTGTTGAGAAGCTCCTTCTGTTGCTGCAGCTTGCTGTTTTGCTCCTGGTTCAACTTGTTTCGGATCTGTGTATGATAAATGTGGGTGAGAAAACACGAACAGATTCACCAGAACAGCAGATACGACCATCCCTGTAGTGAGGGCTAAAGTAAACACAGTGGAGCCTGTTAAAGTATTTCTAGTACCTGCAGCTCCTGGTAGAGTTTACGCAGCTCTAGGGCTGCAGCGCCGGTTACTTGGCCACCCAGGGCGGTCTGTATCCCGTTGAGCTTTCCCCTCCTCAGGTCCTCCAGTTGCAGGCTGAGCTGCTCCACTCTCAGCACAGCAGACTGCAACTCGGCCTGCTTCTCTTGAAACAGGCTGCTAACCTGCTCAATCTCTGCCGCTGGATGTAAGAAATGAGAAAATCACATCAGCTCATTTATGCCTTCAACCTTTCTTGTTAGATGCACAACATTGATCAAAATGTGAAAAACCCCCATCTCCAGGTGTGAATAGATGTTTTTGCACCTCTTGATTGGAATACGGGGTTAGTGTAATGAAAGCTTGCCCATATTGAATGTATACATACACAGGTTGCCATTGATGACCTTGCTGTAATCCACCTGGCCTCTCATCGCCCTAATCTTCTTGAGCTTCGCCTCCTGGCTGTCCACACGATCCTTCAGCCTCTGCAGCTTCTCGCTCTCTGAAACGGTTTGCTGCTGACGCCGCTCCTGCTGCTTCAGGTAACGCAAACGTTGCTCCTTCACAGAGCGAGGCAGAGATTGACATTTTATAGGTAAAAAGGTAAACAAAAGGTACTGAATGATGTCAAACTGCATCCAATGGTTGAGACAGTCTCAACGCTATGTGCTTTTGCAAGTTTGTTTGTTTGGAAAGACTTACTAAAGACAAAATGTCACTTCATCTATTCAATGTTTATATCTTTATAAGTCAAAAACAACATGAATATGCATGAATACAAAACTAGTGGGGCACCACCCAAAGGTTTACAAGGTACCTCTGTGGCAGTCACACCCTAAAACAAGGCTAAATCCTTCTACTGTATGCACTAAATGAAATGCTGTGTCAAGACCGTCTGAAGGCTGAAGAAAGGGTCGGATGACTTCATCTCTCTACCCAACTGAGAAGTGCTCCAGTTAAGATCCTAAAATAGGAAATGACAGGCCCAGGTTTCCAAATGACTGCAGGGCTTCGAGTAGGCCTACTTTTCGGACGCCACAACAAAGGCAATAAATAGTCTTTCTATCGGCGGGTCTACAGTGGGCTTCATCTTGCATGACTGATCAGCACACCACAAGTACGGTGGCCAGACTTAGTTAGCGAGCTGAAAAACCACCAAGACTGACAAGGTAGACTGGTTGTGTGGAGGTTTGCCAGTAAACTCCTTATCACTAGTATTCCTTCAACAACGGGATGAAAGCTACTTTTTATAATCACTGCAGAGCTCTAAACAGTCTGAGAAAGGTAGAATCCTCAGTGTTTCAATCGTGAATAATTTACATGCTTAAGTAAGCGCTGCAATGTGTGCACATGTTCATATAAAGAGTGAACTATGAATTCTGACAGACTGAACAATACTAGCACCGTGACTCATGCTGCCCCCGATCTCATTTGTTACATAACGGAAAGGAAAGGTTCATGGCTGTGTCCCGAACTTACTTGGCCCGTTGAGCGCTAGTCTGGGTCTGCATGACACAATACCAGACTGGCCCGTGTGTTTCCTATCACCTATGTATGACTAGAAAAAAACCTGAAAGATGGCAAGCTCTGATTGGTCGGGCTTGAATGTATATAGTGTGTAACATCTCTCAGTCAAGTAACAGCAAGAACCTTTGACTCTATGATAGAGTCATCTAACACAGTAACCAACATTTAGGTTTTAGGAACGGCCAATTTAGATTCACATTTTGAATATACAGGGGAATTGTTCATAGCGAGATAAAAGAATGAAGACAAGAAGCTACCTTTGCAACGAGCATCTGCTGTTGAGCCTCGATTTGCTGCTGCTGCCGTGTGGCCATCTCCTGCAGCTCCGACAGTGTGAGCTCCACACGCTGATTCCCCACCTACACACGTGAAAGTTGGTCAACACAATAAAATCTGAGCTGAGTGGTCTTGATGTTCGCACCCACTGAAATGTGATGATGCATACGGATTTCTAAACATTTTAAACAAGTTGGTGAGCTCCTGAGCTCCTTCAATCAATCAATGGGTCTTTATATAGCTCCAATTCATAACAGTGTTATCTCAAGACGCTTTCCATAAAGAGCAGGTCTAAACCAAACTCTTTAATTAAGAGAGAGACCCAACGATTCAAGAATTCAAAATTAAGGATTCAAGAATCCCCACTTGAGCATGAAAGCTTTCATTCATAGAAGAAAAATTAATTTAAGTTAAAAGAAATTGTGCAATAAACCCCAAACTGTTCAGCCCCTTCTTCCTCTTACTAAAAGTTGCTTGATTAAAATCAGGACATGACCCACCATTTATTTTTTTTGCCCTGTGGGAGCTGCTATGAGTATGACACACTTGCACTGTGGATACATGACTCTTCATCCAGCCAAAACAACATCTAGTAGCTCTGAGTAAAAGCTAAAAGGTGAATAGTTCAATCTTTACCAGTAACACCGAAAGAGTGTGTGCAGTGTCATGCATCTTTGTGTATCTTGTTACCAACACTCCTTTAAATGTTTGATATAGTAGCACTTTTAAGACAGTCAATAAGTGCAGAAAAATACATCCTGCACAAAAAGTTATATAAGCTAAAAACCTTACATAATGATAACAACACAAAAACAAAGAAACAAGTACAAAGAAACAAGTTACGCAAAAAGCCATTTGCAGAAATGATTTTAAAAGATGTCTGATTTCAGCGCCCAGAGGGTCAAACAGCAGGAGACTTAACATCAGAGAGAGTTGGGTTCCCCTTCGTCCACAACGAGCTTTCAAACATCATTAAGATGGGACATTAATTGCAATAAGGCTCAGTTAGTGATCAGGGGAGTGGAGGCTCTGAGGGTGTCATTTGGTGTTAAGGAAAAAAAATAAAATGAATATGTGACATTTTGATGCTGCAGAGGAATGGTTTAATGAATGGTTCCCTGTATAGTTTATATCACAATAATGCATTCCAATTTCCTAATGTTAAAAATCCTTAATTATTGGTAACTACACTGATATACTTTCAGAGAACTACAATTCATGTGAAATAATCAAATAATTATCATTTTCATTATTGATTGATCTTTTTTTGATTATTTGGTCAAAAAATACCAAAAAGACAGTAGATGCAGTTTTCTAAAGCCCAGCTTAATCCTAAAATCGGGGAGACCTCTACAAAAGATACAAGTATTTTATTGGGGAAATAAAAACTGCCTTCCACAATGCAACTCGAAGGCCGACAGTTCGGTCAGAGAACATCTAATGTCTAATGTAGCATCACGCCTCTGGCAGAGATCAGGAGCAGGCTCTCTAACACCACACACTAACTTGCAGTCTTAAATTAAGTGATATCACTTAATGATTTTTACCAGACCTTGAGCAGCTCTGGAGCTACACAAGGCTATATATGCAACTTTTTCACGTCTGCAGCAGTACCCCACAAGACCAATAAACAGACTTTGATGTATGAAATTGCTGGCATTCCCCTTTAAAAGATATTCAGGGTACTAACACAAAAGAGAAAGAAGGGCAGCAAATTTACTTGAAAATTAATTTAAAACCGATCTAACAATCACTTACCAAAAAAAGCTGCCGTTTCCCTCTTTTGTGTTGACCAGCTGATATTTCAGCTGTAACTCTAGCAATAAAAAAAAAAATTAAAAAAAACTGCACGCAACCAAAAAAAGAGGTTTATAAAATGCAGACAAAGCTTAGTGCCTTTGAGAAAGCCTAAGTAGTAGAACCAATAAAATCAGCTTTACTAAACATTAAAAAATGGTTCATCTCCATAAACATTTGGTCGTCCTCTTGAACCATAAGCAGCAACCATGTGTTGTTCAGGAGCTCACAGAATAAACAGGAAAAAAAAAATCACACTAAATTCTGTTTTTTCTCCAAACAATCATTCTACAGACTTCTGAGTTTCCAGTCGCTACAGTCGACACACAGGCTGACTGCTCTTCAATAAAACAGCAAACTGAGTGAGCAGTAAATACAGCCCTCCAAACTACAAGCGGTGCTGAAACGCTCAAGTGCTCCTAGACGTTGCCTTTAGGACGTGTGCTCAAAGAGGGAGGAGAGAGGAGAAATGTCACGGTATTTTTTTTTTTCCAATAACAGTAGAATAGAGAAAAATAGTAAAACAGAAAAGTAGAATAGTGGTTCGGATAGAGCACCATTTTAACGTGAAGAGATTAGTAAGAGGCACAGAAAAGATAACGATACAAAAAAATAGAAATGTATTAGTTGGAGTGTATGTTAGTTTTCTTGTGATCCTAAATATGCATAAAAAGCTGGGGAAATAAGATAATGTCCAGGTGAATTAAACATGACATGCAAAACAGTAAATTATTGTATGCACTGCTTTTACTCGATTTGAAGAGGCAGACCAATCTGTGACTCATCTTGTCTGAATAAAATATTCTTCCTTTCCGGAATAATTTGACTTTTATAGTATTGTGAAGTGAGGCGACAATAGCATATATGTCATAAACCATCTAATCTCAGACAAGTGTTTTCCTACCTGGCGTTTGTTAAGGAATTCATAACATAAGAATGCGTGGGAAGGCTCAGAGGAGGGAGGGACGAAGTGACTCAACCGAAGTCGAGATGGGGAGAGAGGGGGAAGCCACTGGCACACATACAGCCACGCTCAAATGCACTCAGGCAACACTGCATCAGTGACGATTCACCCGAGGGAGAAACAGACACACACACCCTCAGACAGTGATGAAGAGGAAGTTGGAGAAACACCCGGCTGAGCAGACCAGGAAGGAGGAGAGCGCAGCCTCGCTGATGAGGGCTGTCGTCCTACTGGGAGAACACAGTAATCCCACCAACAACTGTACACACTTGTACACATCTGTAATGGAGAGATTTTGGCCAAATTGTCATATAACAATAATTATCACCAGGATATCGCTTCAGAGTAAAATGGCTCAAGAAATAATGTTCTGAGGAGCAAACAATTTTTGATCAGCAGAAAATCTTCAGCAACTACTTTGATAAGAGATTAATCTTGTCAACGATTTCTCAGATAGCAAACTGCAAATCTTTGGGTTCTGGACAGTTGTCTGGACAAAACAAGCATTTGAACACGTCATCTGTGGCTTAAAGAAATTGTCAAATAATTGTTAGTTGCAGCTTTAAGGATAATTGACACAAACATTAATATGTTATCTCCTCGCAAATGAAATGAGAGGTTTCAATACAGCCAATAAGCTGCCATCACCAATTGCTGGAAGCTAAAAAAATAAAAGACATATTACAAAAAATTGCGTGTGATCATTGTGGCGTTCCCTTGAGGCACCTCTGCTCTTTACGAGGCAGCGTCCGTCTCAGAGGATGATCAGCTCTGCTTGGTGGAGAAAAAGCCCCTGGGGTTTGGGCAGCAGCCCATGGAAAAGCCAAAGCAATGATCCTCTTAGGACCCGTTATATCATCCAACAGGCTGACTGATATAATCCTCTAAATCAGATATTAGGAAGAAACTCGGACACAAATGAACCTCGGCACATGGGAGGTTAAGCGGAGTTGATCGTGCAGCTGATAACGTTTTCCTCTTTGAGAGAGTGAACAGTGATGATAAAACAGACGCATTCGCTTGTCATGCTTGGGTGTGGGATTTATAGGTTAATAACATGATACTGGCAGTGCTTAAACAGAGACTGTCACTTGGAGAATCGCTCAATAACCGATTTTCATGTCAATAAAAATATATTTTACCTCATATGATGATACTTCCTCATTACTAAAAGAGTCAAAAAGTCAGGATAGTAAAAAGGAATTGCTTCTGGGTGCTCTTGTGCTACAATCTTTTTTGAAAACAAGAAAACCACAACCCCTCCATTTCCTGCTGCGCTGGATTCTTCCCTCCACCCTTAAGGTGGAATTAGTTACGATTCCTTGACTGCAACACTTTGCTATTGTGAAATCTGGGACAGATGGTCTGAGAGAGAAAGGATGCCACGCCAGAGGCTGCTCTTATCAGAGTCATTCACATCTCCTCGCACACACTTCCTAAAGCTAGAGCTCAACATGCACAACAACGGGTTCACCTGACAGGGAAATACTGGCAGTGTGTTCAAATGGAAGAGTCCTGTATCACCAGGGCCTGTGAAGTTACTCTCAAACACCTAAATATCAGGATCACCACAACTGGAAGCATGGAAGAGAGACAGCTAATGCTAGCTAGCCCCTCTGCTTTCTATAATGTGCGACAAATACACCACAGTGTGCTGGTAAAATAACATGATTAAAACGAAAAGCCTCAAAGGAATCAGCGCTGATCTTGACAAGCGATGCTAAACAGCTCCCACTCTCCAACGGAAAGGTAGTTAGCCTAGCTTGCTTTGCAGGTGAAATGCAAATGCCACGGCAGGAAGGGTCCTCACAAATGTTGAATAAAACATGATGTACTATTTAGAATATAACACTGTGCTAAAATCTGAACCTTTACAGAACAGATCTTGGGTAGAATGAATTTAAACCATTTTCCCTGTCAATTTTATAATTTATATTTTTTGTTTTCTTTTTTGTCACTCTTTACACATGCCTTTGTGACTGCACTCTGTATTGAGGGATTTCTGGACCTGTTTTTCATTTAATTCAAATAATGAAGACATGTACAAATATAATCCTAATTTATTCATCAAAAAAAGGCTCCAAATTACAGTAAATTCTTGCAAGTCTATTTCATTTTTAACATATTTAAGATAATGCTAATTAAGTCTCACCCCATTCTCATTGTGCTTGTCTCCAGTGTTTCCACTTCTGCGACTCGTCTGCTCCTGAGACTGCTGACTCCCTGCAAAAACAAACAGTCACAGTCACAAACACAGGCAGGGCGGAGAAACTCAAGTGTGCACAGATGAGTGCGCACACATGCACACGGGTGCAGATTCAGAGGCTACAACCATTGTCAGGATAGTCTGAAAATTCACTGACATGATTGCACACGACAGAGGGATTTCAGAACTGGGACGAGCACTGCTGACTACAGCCACCTAACTCGAACTTTTTCATAAGAAAGGCTCGATGGAAAGATGAGAGCAAATGACTCCACAGGCTGAGACAGAAAACTGGCCACTTCTGCTTCACTTGTAAAAATCACCGGATATCTTGATGGTACCTTCGCTGCAAAAACACACTTTCTCAGGCGAGTTTTAAAATTAAATCAAATATTAGTCAGATCAGGATCACATCACATCACCAGTTTCTCTGCCACCTGTTAACTTTCTGTGTGCTTCCTTTGTACTTCTACATCAATTAAACTCCAACATTGGAATTAATGCGTACTAGTGAGTCCCTGATCTTGTGCAGAGCTGGTTTCAGTGATTGATTTTAAACTTTTACTTTTCACCCTGCACAGCCTTTTAAACTCTCCATACAATTTCACATAAAACTCTGTTTATAAACACACCTAAGCTCTAAAGACTGGAGAAGACGGGCTGAGATAGGGAGAAAGAAAAAAATAACTCGACTGACACCAGCGTCCATAGCTGAGCAGCCAGTACAGATGTCAGGAATTCCCCGACAACCCTCAACTCCTCCCTCCATCCTCCACCCTCCTTTTCATGTACAGACCACATAGAGCGGAAAATCCTCCCGATTAAGGACAGAATGACAATACACACCTTGATCACTGCTCTCAGTTGGTGAATCTTCATGCCGGAGGAAGAATTTGACTTCTTGTTTCCGAGGCCCCCATTTCTGCAGATGTTCGTACATCATGTGTTCGAAGGGGATCGCTCGCTCTACAGAGGAAAAGAGGGGAAAGAGTTATCAGTCAAACATTTATGTCTCAGAGGAACAACTGACTTAGTTCAGTTTTCCAATGCACGTACAGTAAGTCAAATTTAAAATTCCGTGCGACAGTTAAAAGCACAGTTGTTAAAAGAAAAGGTTTTGGGAAATATGTTAATTTGCTTTTGATATGAGAGTGGTTTCAATCCAACTACCTTTTAAATATGAAGCTACAGTCAGCTAGTTTATATTATCACAAAGACTGGAAACACCGAGCCCGACTCTGTCCAAAAGTAATCAAATCCGCTCACCGGCACCTCTGAAGCACACTAATTAAGTAATTAAATTTTTAAAGTTTGTTTAATCTGTACAAACACCAAAGTGTTATACTATAATTTGTGGGATTACAGGGGTTATGTGCCAGAGTAGCTGTTTCCTGGTTTCCGGTCTTTGTGCTAAGCTGAGCTGCCTGAGCTTTATATCCAACAGACAGATGTGCTATTAAAAAAGCAAATAAGCATATTAAATGTCAGACTATTCCTTTAAATATAAAGGGATGATGTGTGTGATTAAATCTGTTACGTGTATTAAATTAACTAATATCACCCCATACAAGTGTCATTACTACTAAGTGAAAAACTAATTAATAATGTAAAGAATAAACGTATGATCTAAGCCACTTCATGCCTCCATCTGTTTATGTCTTGGCAGTATAGAGGTTTTCAGAATCAAGCCAAGTGATGATATCCCAGGGTGTTAGGGGATGGATGGGTGACTGTGTGCACTAAAAACTTGTTGCATTTCAGGAGGACGGCACTCTGTGGGCAAAGAGAGGCCGGGAGACAAAGAGATGGAGACAAAGACAGAGAGGTTTTAGGAGGTTGCGGGGGCAGACAGCTGCATTGTCAGGCACCAGCCGAACACGATTGCATAACGTGGGTTAATAAAGCCCTTGGCTGGGACGTTGTTTTCAACAGGGGAGTGGCCCCTCAGCGAAAAATGCTGATAACACCGGGAATGTCAGCACGACTGTGGTGATGGGAGCAAATCGTTTGGGACGAGTGGAATCTGCTGTGACAGTGTGGTGGACTGTTGCAGCACGTAACCATTTTCTGACCCACGAATATGTACTCTTAGTGAACTAATGTAGTCAGATAATAGCTGATGGGAATAGGAAGTTTGAGGGTGTGACAGTTTTTTCTTATTTATGCACTCAGGTATTTATGCATGACCCTACTCGGCTTTCTTTTTTTAATGAAGTGCTTATTTTTACATCAGTGAGGAAGGCTACAGGCTACTGCTTCAGAAAATTAAATTCTCATGTAAGTGAAGTGTCAAGCTCGGTGATAATGGAGTTTCAGATTGCTCCACCTTCATGTAATACTGGTGACACCCCCTGTGTGTTTTTTCCTTGTGGCAGAGAACCAAGGGAGGCTCTTACACTCTCCGTACCAAGCAGCACAGTTTCAATCGGCTCTTACCGTTGCCTCTCCAGACCTCAGCCAGGTGGCAGCCGCTCTCGCCGGGCTCTTTGCAGAACTCGACGACATCGCGGCATGTCGTCTCAGGGGTGATGGGCACCTCAGTCACAGCCTGCTCCCCATCGCTGAGGTACACCGTCAATATCATCTGAGAGAGGAATAAAGACAGTAAGGAGGAGACTGACACAGGAGAAAGAAAAGGCTTTAAATGATCCCACTGACATGTAATACCATGTTTAAATGATCTTTCCCTCAAGAGTTTGTTCACTATGAAAATATGAAGATGTACAATGAATAAGAAAATAAATCATTGGCTGATGTGGACGAGACTTAATCCATTCTTGCGTTGTACAAATCCCAGTGTGCTGACGCTACATGTTGCTATCCACCAGCACTGAAAGTTAGATTGAGCTGCTGGTGGACTCGTGCCTGTGCCTGCCACATTTCTGTTTACTATGATTAGGGCCTGCCGTAGTGTTGAAGATATGTATAGGCTGAGAGGTAAGATATAGCAGAACAAGCCCCCACATGCTTCAGTCTGTACTTAAAAACAATCACACGTGACTTCACACTGCTTTACGATTAGGGGAAGTATCAATATAAACTGTGATTTGAGTAACAATTTTGTATTAATTAAATGCCTCGTTGGTCGTCTACAAAGTATTAAACATTGTTTTTTTGCGATCACTAATCACAAACACTGAAATGATAAACATGAGTTATAGTGCTTCTTCCCAGAACAAACCATCTTTGGATAAAACTGCTGTAAAAAGTGCAAAAATCTTAATCTTACAGTCTAGAGCTTCATCTAGTAGTTTGGTGAGCTTCAATTAAAGCTTATTTTTAGCTTAGTGCATTTGGTGGCAACAATTGTCATATCAGTCCTTTAAATGGTCACAGATATCCGTGATCATTAATCAATCCCAGGTTTGATGACCGTAGCTTCTTAAATGCAAGAAAAAAAAGATAACATCATTTTAGGTTATTGACTGTATGTACATTTTCTGCATCAGCATATACAGTATGCTCTTTGTACCTGTTATCTCTCTAGAATGGAGACCATTTATGGTTTTTCTTTTACAATAATCAGCACATCGACACACAGATCTCAAACACACACGCAGGTCCAATGTTACCCCTAAAGGAGGAAAGCTGGAAGAAAGCTTAAAAAAAGAAAATCCCCAAATCCAGGCGGTTCAAGCTGATAAAAACATATCTAAGAAGATTCAGCCACTGCAAAGTATTGACTCACTGGGTTAAATACTTCTGTAATGCAAAAAAAAAAAAAAAAACACCAATCCATTTTGAATTTAGGCTGTAAAATTTGGGGAAAAACATATTTTCACAATCTGACAATTTATTTTTTGGCAAACAACTATGTGGAGAATAATCCTGTTAGTTGAATAAAGCCAAAATACAGGATGAAGGGAGCAGTGAATAATGTCCTCTCAAGGTCTCTGTGCACACTGAATGATAAACGAAGAAGGTTAAGCCATCAAACCCCAACTGTTTAAAGATATTCAGTTTAATTAATGTAATAACATTTCCCATCTGCCTTGTTCTGACCAGCCCACATTAACTTTGACTTCTCTGCGACAAGAACAAGCCAAATGGACTGATGTGAACTCTTCTATATTCGGTGTTACAGCACAACGGCATGATGTGTTTTTCCTTGTGCGGTGGCAGGCACATTTTCGTTTGTTTGCTGTGGCACAAAGCACTCTCGGGGGTTGAGGTGTGCCTTCCTGTTTCATGTGACAGGCCTCACCTTTGTATCCCTACAGAAAAAAAAAAAACAGGGCTGCGTGTGACTGTGATGGATAATACATGTGTAACAAAGCCAAGTGTTTGGAGAGATCTTCAAAATGAACTAAAAATGTTGTTTGAAAAGAAAAGAGTTTAGAGTTAACTGTGAGTTCAGCTGGTAAACAGAGTAAAAAGGGAAAATCTGGATTCCGAACAGTAACGTGTTCAACTTTTATAGTTTTGCTGCATACCAGGCAGGCTGAACATGTCTTAACAGGGAGGATTTGAGGCAAGAATCAATGCAAGCTTAATGCAAAGAAAACTGAGCAATCAAGACTTAAAATGAAACATTACTTGCACTATCAAAGAGCTCCGTTATCCTACTCTTGCTGTCCAGACCAGCAACACACCTCTGTGTTTACATTTGGCTCACAATGTCAAACCAGAGGCTACAATGTCAAAGCAAATCAAAGAAGAATTGAAACAAAGAACTTGCACTTCCAACAAGGACTAAGTCAGACTCACAGTTAACTCTGTTCAATGAGTAATTCAATGAGCAATTCAGGTATTTTACACATGAATCATTTAGTAGGTAATCCAACACCAAGTGCAATTAATTCTAATTGATTCATAAATGTCTATGTATGTGACCTCAGGATGCATTTGTAGCACTAAAATAATTGTCAGTGTATACCGCTGTCATATAGTATCTAAATTTAGTCCCAGAAGAACTACCTATAGATTATTAACCAAGGACTTTCTCCAAGACAAAGTGACTCATCCGTTGTAATGATGCATCTGTGCAATTTACAGACATTTTCTGCAGCAGCCTAAGTGAAACATTATGACTATGGGAGCCTCTGCGACCTCACTCAGCCAATTCAAACATCGTGATGAATTGTTGTTGGACACGAGGCACTTATTTTTAGGTGCTACTGTGGCTCTCCTTCACAAATCCAACGGCCTTCCATTCGTCTTTGGTTTCATGTTGCTTCTTGCTGCGTTATTAGGACCCACTGTCCCGATTGACAAGTAAAGAACGTCATTTTTGAGAACTGGTGTGCAAGAGCATTAACAGAGAAAAGTGGAAAAGAAACTGAAAAAATGTTTTAAGTAAGCAAGAGACTAGTTATGTACACATTTTACTGATAGATAATTACTTTGCTAATCCCCAAGGGATGCTGGAGCGCTACCAGCTGCATAATAAGATACAACACGGAACAGGAAGAAAATAGTGAACACAAAACGGCTCAGGGAGAGCAGCAACAACATCAGTCTGAATACAAATAAGACTGATGCCATTATGTGAATTTTTTCTGGTGGAAATATTGTGCATTCTTATTGACGTTTACGTTTTACAGTAGTGTTCAATGTAAGAAATACAATGAGTAAGAAAATGTCATCAAATAGTGTAGTAACAACATAAAATGCTGAATAAAACAATCCATCATAATCTGCATTCCAACAATCACATCTGCATGCTGATCATCCTTCAGAGCATATCAAAACAAAACTTCGGTTAATCAGAACACACAAGGTGCAAACTTTGGGCCCAACTTAAAATTACAAAAACCGAAGCCAAATGTTATAAAAGAGAGTGATAGTATAGAAAACAGAAACTCCAGAGATCCAGCTGACTGACCACTGGAGAAATACGAACCGCCCTCACTAAGCTGCGTCTGCCCATGCTCTTGGCTCTTTTGACCGCCCTCCGTTTCCTCCTGATCTCCTTCTTTGGTGGCCGGTGGTGCTCCTTTGCCCAAATGGGGTTTTCCTTGGAGAGGCTAACGAGGCCGCGTAACACTATAGTCACAAACCTCTTCATCATAGCACTGCCGCTTTGGCGGGCATGAGACCTTATTGTTATGCCATCTCAACAGACCTCTGAAACCGACGACGGTGCGTGCATTGGAAAAGTGCTGCAGAGGAGTCTTGGGAGGAAAAAACACTTGCCGTGTGTGTAATTCAGGGAGGGAGGAGGGAGAGAGAGCTAGGGAGAAACAAACAGCCAAAGAAAGAGAGGGACAGATAGAGAGAGAGAGAGAGAGAGAGAGGGAGTCACAGGGTGGAGGGTGAGGGTGGAGGAGGGTGCCGACAAGTCCTTCCAATTGTCCCTGGGTTGTGCCAGCGGCTGCAACACCAACGATTCCCTGCTAATGAGAATAGTTTGGCCACAGCTGTGACTGGCAAGCTGGTCAGGGGACTATCATGCAGAGGCAATAAAGGGATCATCCTCCTTATACTGCATGTCGTCTGTACATGACTAGAAACATACAGTATCCCTCTTGACTGATGTGCAGAGCTACAGCGGGCGGCATCTGGAGATAAGGGCATTTATCATTTAACTTCTGCAAGGGAAAGAGAGAAGCTTGGCCGGCCTCATGTCTAGCAGGATGATTTGAAGTGTCATTTCTCCTCACAAACGCTGTCACTCATTTGCTCAGAAAGGGGTACCTACAATGAAGTAGGTAGCAGGATATTGCTTCCTGAGAGCACACCTTCCACAGACAATACGGATTTAAGACATTGCAATAAAACTGATAAATTCCACCCCCGGCCTAATGGCCTTCTCAGACACAAACAGCTAAAATCCAAGACAGCCATTCACTGGAGAAATAAATCATGTTATCTAGACAGCTAAAACATGCCAAACATCTGTCCATCTGGCTAAAATGGCACTGTACCATATGGAGGAAAGATGACGTGGTGATGATGCAAATTATGTGAATTAAACTGAACTACCAAAAAATAATGCCATTACATATCATACATGTATATGAGGATCAAGATGTAAGAATGTTTCCTGTAGCTGGGCACTTGGACACTGGAGCAACAAGATGTTTTAGATCCAAATTGAATTTTTAAAAAAGATGTTCTAAGAACATTAAGCTGGATAACCCAAATTATAACTACATTGGCTCTGCTATTACAGACTAATCTAGCAGGGCTTATGTGTCTAATAGCTGTCAAGCACAAACTCCTTTGATATTTCATATTTCTATCAGTCTTGAAAAGACTAAAAAAATACAAATCTGGACAGAAGCATGGCAACATGTCAGGTCCTTACAAGATTTAGCTCGCTGTTTAAAAAAGGATGTGTCCCTTTGATAGAAAGCTGACTAATGTGCATCAAAGGAAGGCATTAAAAAGTCTAATTAATAATATATACTTTTTCAACCAATAAGAGATCTAGCAGTCTAGAGAGTTGTTAAATAAATCAATAACGGACTATTTTTCATCTGCTCATGGTGAATTTGGGAAAAAAGGTCTAACGGTAATAGTCACACCCATTAAACTTATGACATTTTAATCTTTAATTACAAGTGTTTTATGATATAACTGAGAGGGCTTGGCTGATGTCATTTTCAATCAGCACACCTCCAAACGTGGTAAAAGCGACAATAAGATGCAATGTTTACATTTCCTGTAAGTCATGCTCTGCCCAGCTCCACTGTGTGAGATTAATGCCACTTGACAATCTACTCAGCTCAAAAGTTCCCCTTAACAACAGAGCATTAGTCGACGCAGCCACACAGACCTAGATCTGCCAAGGTCTCATTGGCTGCTGGAGTCACGCGAGACCCAAATGCAGGGCTGCCTCTCTGCTCGACTGGCTCTTTGACTCTGATAGCCTGTTGGTGCCACAGGGTATAAACGTCCACAGAGGCTACCATTGCAGTCAATCCTGCGATGGCTGCAGCGAATATGGAGTTACTTCTCTGTTACCATGTGCTGAAAACTTACAAGCCTCTCTGAAGTTGTGCTGTAAAGCTATTTTAATGACGACAAACACAATGTTACTGTGATAGTGTATTTTCCACCGACGCACAATCATTTGCAAAGATAACTGGCCAAGACTGGATCACCTCCATTTATGATGACACCTTACCGAACCTACTGTAAACTTATCCTGCACCTGAGTTCATGTTCCCCTCCCTGAAGGCCAAAAGGACTGTAATCACTTTCCCCACAACCCATCACTGCATTCTCAGCACAAAAGATAACAAAAGAGGTCCCAACAAAGCATGACTCTGCCATTCAGGTATTCTATCCTTTGAAACACAGAGCGTCTTGAACAATAACACCAGGGAAAACAACAGAATGAAAATAGTTTTTGCTTTACCACGCACTAAAGCCTACTGTACCCACTGCTTTAAATAGAACGATCATAACGTCTAGTTAACCTGTCCTACTCTGATATACTGTACAGCATTTACTCGTGTGAGGAAAACATTTTTATTCCTTGTCTTTAAAGGAAACACACTTCAAATAAACCACAAACCCTGTTCACCAATTTATGACAAGCACCGTTTACATTTCCATCTTCTCAACGTTGAAATTACTGCAACCATCGACATGAAAAATGCAAGTCCAGCAGCTATGGTTGGTTGCAGAGATACAGTACAACAGATAAAAGTCGCAGAAGATAAAGCTAAGCATTTCATTTCTAGGAACCAATCTCACTTATAGATTAGGTGAGTGGGGGTGAGAAAGAGAAATGGACAGATCCGCAGACAGACAGACAGACAATCTTGCAACTTGTTTGCACCCCAATCTATATCTGCTACTTTTATATTTTTAGGCTGAAGAACCACGTTTGTTACATGTGAATGAGAAACTCCAAAATGCCGCAGAGGAAGATTGTAAACTAGATTTGCCTTTTAATTTAAAGGCCATATCCCTTCAATACTATTCACATACTGAGCATGAGACCTGACGATTTTCACCTTGCACACAGGTTTAGTTTTGTGTAAAAGTCTGATCATTAGTTGGGAAGGCACTGATGTTAAAAGAATAAAGGGTCAGTTACAGTCAGTCAGCTGGGGTTGTGTGGACTTACTGGCATCATACTGGCAGCTCTGGCAGGTCAAAACCAGGGGTGCATCGGCAACTTGACTCACGGCTCACCCTCTTATCTTCGTCAGTCAAGACCCACCTTTCTAGTTATGGGCTCTGGTTACTCCAATGTGACAACCAACTGGGCCTCAGTCCCCTCTGCAAACCAAAACAGTGGAAGTCTTATCAGTGCTATAAAACTGAACATTGTGCTGTAGTTGAAAATAATACCTAAATATTATCAGCCACAGGCGCTAATTTAAAAGGGTCCAGGCGT
This sequence comes from Pempheris klunzingeri, assembly GCF_042242105.1. Lineage (NCBI taxonomy): Eukaryota > Metazoa > Chordata > Actinopteri > Acropomatiformes > Pempheridae > Pempheris > Pempheris klunzingeri. Next base: position 10,827,598 of record NC_092029.1, read on the forward strand.
GGCTCTGTACAGCTGCTGCTACAAACAAGCCGATGGTTAGCCAGTCACAGCTAGCTCGCAAAACAAATACCATGCAATGACTGGATATTACTGAGCCGTGACACACAGATTCTACTCACCAATGTCAGAGACAAGTCATTGTTTCAGGGGTAAACCTCAGCTACGTTACTGTGAAAGGCACGTAGCTAACCGGACCAGCTGTCAGCCAGCCAGCTAACGTAAGCTGTTAGCTGTGTTAGCTGGTTTCAGAGGCGGCTAAAGGACGGTACGCAAAGCGATTTCTCCCCTCTCGTCGGTCTTTCGCCTCGCATTGGCCGCACATCGGCGCTAGCTTTCGATGGAGTGTGTGTCAAGCGAGCAAAAATGAATAAAAGTCCATCCACCTTGGCTAACTCGTTTTTTTACCAACGCAATGAATCATCGTTAGCAGGCTAGCAGCGCTAGTTGACGAAAATACAAATAGCTGGGATCCAGTTGTTGACGATGGGAGGGGCGGGGCTACACCGCAGCAGCGAGGGCGTCACGGCAACGTAGAATGTCAGGAATGTAACGTCACCGGTCAGGTTACCAGGTTATCAACGGCTGCTGTGGTTTCCATGGACGGTCTCAGCTCTACCGTCTCAATGTGAAGAAACATAACGATAAGATTGAAGAGTAATCAGCAACTATCGATCTATTGATCATAGCTGATCCATTATCGGACGACAGCCCCTGTATTTAACCATTATGACAACGGCAGTGTGATAGCTAGTGGCGTTAGTTAGTGATGCTGTAGCAGAAGGAACCGCTGAGTTTGGAGGCCTCTCTGTAGAACTTACATCTGAAAACCATTAAAGCATTATAGTGGGTTTAGTTAACTACGTTACACCGCAAAGAAGTACAGAGAACTTACAGCAGAAATCCTCCTTACAGCAGAAATCCTCCCATCCATGTTTCATTGGTGTTTTAATGGTGTTGTGTCCAAAAACAATACAACTATAATATAGTTTTTCCTTGATGAATCCACAAGTTCAAAGGTTAAAACTAGATTGAAGAGAAACTGAACTACACCCAAAGCCGGATTTCCATTCTGGCAAAGTGAGAAAGGTCTTTTAAAATCTCCTCCTCCCATGTCTTCTTTGTGTCACTTGCTGCTCTTCTTCATCATCATCTTCCTCTGTGGATCTCCTCCATATCAAACCTGTGTACACCACAGATTTCTGTGTGAAGTTCTTACCCCGACGTCTCCTCGTTCTTGCAGCTTAATAATAGATCCAATCAATTAGTTATCTTTAATCCACTTTGCAGTTTTGTCTCAATTTAACCTAAAAAAAATCACTTAAACTGAGATTCATGTTTTTCCAAAGGAGCTGTAAAAGTAATGGTTAATGTATTCTATGTGCATGTGTGAGACATATATCTATATAAACTAAACCAACACAAGTTCCTCTGAACTAAGAGGCTTGTAAAGTGAACTTGGGTTGTCAAAGGAAACTGATTTTCTCGTTAACTTTACGCAATTTCTTTAAAATTGAGTAGTAAAACTCCATATGATGAGAAAAATGCTCCCTTTATTACAGTTTTATGGCTTGAATACCAGCACAGGGAGGTTGAGGAAGACTTGGTTGGTAAATTATATCATGATCATGTTTCCTCCTGTATTATTCTTAAATTAGTTTAAAAAAAAGTTTTAAAAAAAGGATCAGGAGCTTGTTGGCCCTGCTTCCAGCACCTCCATTAAATAAAACTATTAAAGTTACACTACTGACATCAAGTGGCTCACAGGCAGTGATGCATCTTCAGTCACGGTGAATTGATGGCTTTGTTTTTTAACAGTAACACAGCACTTTATTTAAGAAAAGGCCAAATAATGTAAACCTGATTGTTTTAACCTAAGAGTTTAGTTATTTGACCTGATTATGGAGCTTGATAAAAATTTGAGGAATCACCAAAGTGTTTATAATTCATCCTGAGGGGAAATTAAGGTTTGTACAAAATTTAATGGCAATCCATCCAGTAATTGTCAAGATACTTTACTCAGAACCACAAATATATACACAAAGAATAAACAAACAGTGTAGATGCTTCAGTTTTGCTTCTGAAATCATTCACAACAACAACCAACACATTTGCATTATTACACTATAAAATATGATGTTCAACATAATGATATTCATGTAACTGGCTTATTTAAAAAAAATGAAAAGTAAGAATAATTGGTTTAATGAAAAGTGACCTAAACCAACATCATATCGAGGAGCCCAATTAGGACCCACTGTCTCCTGTGATCATTAAAGTAAACAGAAATACTGAAGAGGTATCATACACAGCTGCACACACTCAAGCCTGTGTTTGTGATAGATAGACAGCTGTGGTTTATTGATCCCACATTGGGGAATTGTGTAAGAAGGAGAATGGACCGATCAACCCTCGAGACCATTATCTGGAGCTTCTGCAGATTATTTATCAATATTATGTACATATATAACATCATATTGATGTTAAAGGAAAGATTGCACAGGGGGTTATGACCCAAAGTTATAAGCAGCCGTTTAGATTGATCCACCTCATCTTCACAAACAAACAAGTAAACATTAATGTGCAGAGTATACTTGACATTCCTGATAAACACTGACAAATTATAGCAAAAAAACGTGCAATTAAATAATTTCTTACGTGTGATTTTCAAACTTTCAAGTTAGTCTTCAAGGTTTGTAATTAAACAGCTAAAATCCTAAAAAAAAAATTATCCTAACAGCTGTAATTCTCCCATGTTCAATTACTCAACATGACATTCTTAGGAGGTTTGAACCTTTACAGCTTCCACCAATAATAATAAGAAAAAAAATAATAAGAAGAATACATATGAGTGTTTGTTCCACTTTTCTCCACATCAGCAAGTAGCTTGGAGGAATATAAATAATTTTATCTCTTTACCACACAAATGTTAAGTTAAATGGAAAACTGATTTAAAATTGCACACAGAGAGCAGAGTGACAATAAAAACCTGTGTCAACATAGAAGGAGGCTGTTGCACCTTCAGACTCTTCATTTGACTTCGCCACGAGTCCTCAGCTGAGAGAGCACTTTGTCTGCCTGCAACAGAGCAGAACAAGGAAGAGGAAGATGACCCATAAATGACATTTATACATTAAAAGAAATACGTAGCATTTGTACGGTGTACATAGCAGATATACAGGACATAAATAAAAATAAAGTAGAACATTTTGTTTTAATCCAAATGTTTAAATGTATTAACGCCTTTTTAGTACTATTTATGCAACTGCAAAATTCACCAAAAGGAAAATGTTATTGATCGATTTATGTGATTTACGTTATTCTTGTAATGAATAATAAATAATTAAACACTCATGGTACACTGTGAAAATCAAATATGGGATTATTTTCTCTAGCAGTCTCCGGTCTCCACCGATCAATGACAGTATCACTCACTGTGATGAACCAGTGAGACTGGGGCCCGTAGTGAAGCTGCGACCTGAAGGTCATCATACTAGCGGGAGCCAGAGCGTGGAGGTGGAGGTGGGGAACAGAGGAGAACGGAGGGAGGTGGAACCCCATCCTGCATAGATTCAGTGAAAAACAAACTAACAAAGGTTTGCAAGGAAAAGATGAAATCAAAACCATCCAAGACGTATTAAAGATCTGTGGAACTAAGTCCATCCTATCTGACTCTCTGGTGAATGATTTACCTGACGTCACTGAGGTCACGGACTTTATTCTTCTCCAGTACACTCCTCCCCATCTCTACCATCCGCTCCACTGTTAACAAACAGATGGCATCAGTGTGCTCCAGTAGCACAGCCTGCAGTACACAGCAGCATATTTACAGTGTAAAATCAACAAAGCATCGTTTATCACTCATCTCATTGTCAGTCGGTCCATAAGGGAGAGACTCTCAGGTACACCTTCACTTTTCAGTGAGGATCTAAATGGCATGAAGGTCTTATATAAAATAACATTATAGTTTTGTTATGTTTTTGAAGAGAGGACGAGAGCATGAGAGTTCAGGTTCTTCCTGCTCCTCAGGACAGTTTACTCACTATGACATGCTACATATAATTATGACCTCTTCAGGGACAACGAATCGCTTTATATTGACAAAAATAAAGACAAATTCTGGCTTCACTGACAGGTACAAACCAGAAAACCAGATCCAGAATTAAGTTTAATAAACACAATATGAGAAGAATATATTATTATTATATATATATTAAAACTGTACACTATATCTGTTTTTTAATAAATAAACCACACAATGCTGCACGAACTGACAGAAAAATGTAGTAGGCAAATAAAATAATTACAGTATAAATGGAGCAGTGTCTTTAATTGTCAATGACAACAAAAGTCAGTTTCTACTTTTGAGTATACTGATTGTCAAACACTGTGACCTCTCCATGGAACCAATAAAGGCTGCTGGCTGATCTTTCTGTGTGAGTTACCAGCACTGCCGCCTGCTCCCACACCAGAGTCCCCCTCACCCAGAGGTGTGTGCTCCCCCTGCAGAGCTTTACAGCTGCTGATGTGCGTCCTGGGAATAACCAGATAATGATGTGCGGCGCCGGGCTTCATGTCACGAAAGCAAAGCAGCTCATCGTCCTGGACAGAGACACAGAGGAAGTGGAGTTTCCAGCTGCTGAACTTCTCGGACATGGATGAAGTCTCAATACTCACGCTGAGCAGGATCTCTGTGTCCATCTGGTTGTTCGCTATTTGGCAGAAAGGACAGTCGTCGCCCCCGGAGGCGCCCTGAGTCCCCATCGGCGTTGTTCAAGTGACTCACTTCATTGTGAGTTTACAGCTGAGTATCGATCATGTCTGGGCGTGTCTGTGATCAGGAGTCAGGCCAACCAGCCGATCACAGAGCTCATCGACCAGCTCCACCGCTGCCTTCACAACACCCAAGTAAATTAGTAATTCACATTACTCCTTCAGGGAGCCCATGTGCCCTCCATAACGTTAAGTATAAATTTGAGCTACTTGTACTTTATTTCCATTTGCTGCTACTTTATACTTCTAGCTGCAGCACTCAACTACAATTCAGAGGCAAATTGTACTTTTTACTACATTTATTTGATAATAAACTAAATTCTTATTATTATAGGGTAAGATAAGGCTTAATAAGGCTTAAACCTAAAAGTCAGTAAAATTAGCTCCAACATTACCAGCAGCAACATTAAAGTGATGAACACATGACTACATCTATTACAAATATATGCATCATATAATCTGATATCATATAATCCGATAATATGAAATACATGTTTCTGCAATAGGCCACTGCATGATAAGTACTTTTTTGTACATTAAATAAAGTTAGATTCTAATATACCTTTGTATTTTTAATCAAGTAAAATTTGACTCTTTATTATTACAGTTGTTGATGATATGAATACATACTTTAATAAATGTGTGTTTAATCCATGTATCGCAAACTCACTGGTACAGACAAAACAACAATTTGAGGTATTTTTACTTTATTTCCATTTGCTGATACTTTATACTTCTAGCTGCAGCACTCAACTACAATTCAGAGGCAAATATTGTACTTTTAGGCAGGTAGTAAAGCAATAAACAGAAATTCCCCTCAATCCCAAAAGGACAAGTTGTCATGATGCACGCAAATGCACACAATTCTGCACAAAAACAATTCATGTTACTGACCATAAAAATAAATAAAAAATAATTCATTTCATACTTTTCACACACAAACACCTAAAAACAATATATACAACTGTTCATAAGTGCATTTAGATATCCACAGTGTTTAAATATGCACATACTGTATCTGTGTACAACACAATGATACAGGACTGCATGCTACAATTAGTCTTGCACAGTTTGAGTGTTCTTGTAACATCATCATCTTCATGTGGCTCAGGGAGACACATAAAGCTTCTTACTTTAATACACTATAATACTTGTCTTGTGGGTGAGCATTCTTCAGACGCTTCAGTAGATATTCTTCCTGCAAAAAGAAAATCATTCATTTAGACAGGAGCAGAGAAAAGACATTAAAATAGTCAAGATCAAAGGAGGAAGTCACATTTGTCTGTTGATTTCATTCATCGTGATTTTATTCAGGAGGGAATTTCTAGTCCTGATACTCACAGTCACAAAATTTGTGGTCTCTGGGATGAACTTATACTGTATGTGCTCTGAGATTTGGCTGGCGGGGGCGAGCACATGGAGGTGGAGGTGATCAACTGAGGTGTAGGGAGGTTGGTGGAACCCCAGGCTGCAGAGGAAAATACATCAGTGCTGTGATCAGTACAAAGACAGGTAAGTCTAAGGACAGTTTTATAGTTGCTGGACTATTTTTTGGCTATGAGTGGTTGCCAGGCAACCATTGGAGACTCCAGGAAGTTGCTGCACCTTGCAGAGACACAAGACAAATAACCCATAAAACTACAATTTTACACTTCGTATGAATTGAATGAGATGTAATGTAACTTTGGACAGAACCTGGCAAGCTGCCTCCTCCTATTTCTACTCTTTGTGCTAAGCTAAGCTAACTGGCTCCTCTCTGTAGCTTCATATTTAACGTACAGACATGATGAGAGTGGTATCCTTCTTCTCATCATCTGACTCTCTCCCAGAAAACTCAAAGGCATGTTTCCCAAAATGTCAAACTATTCCTTTAAACCTACTGTTTTGTTGAAGGTCAAGAAGCACACACACACACTCACACACACACACACACACACACACACACACACACGCTACCTGTCTTCATCTACCTTATGTCCTTATTGTCAGTGATCCCTTGGTCACGTAGCACAGCTTTCCCCATTTCAGCCATCCGTTTAACTGTTGGAGACACGACTCAGTTATTTCTCTGTAAAGACCCGACAACATTGAAATAAACACTGTTCACTTACGGGTAGCATGGGTTTAAATATCACCTGATTAAACTGAAGCAGATGAAGAAGGAAGACTAATAGTGGTGTTTGCAGTACTTTTACCAACAGTAGATGGTACTGATCCAGTGTAACTAACCAAGGCCGATGTGTCCCCGGTGCAGTGAGAGGCAGCTGTGTATGTGCTCCATGGGTACCACCAGGTAATGGTGAGGAGCAGCAGGGTAAATGTCTCTGAAACACACCAGCTCATTGTTCTGTTGGAGGGGATGAAACACACACACACACACATACATTTACATGTAGATCTGTGAATTGGTGGTCATTGTTATTGATCTGTATCAGGTGAGTGTGTTTGGAAGTGGTGTGTATATTGTTACTGTTCATGCTGATGGACCTTGAGAGTGTGTATAATCACATAGAGCACACCATGATTTGTACTGCAACCGAGAACAAGTTATGTTCTCAACTTTATCATGATCTTCTATTTGAAAATGTTGGTTTGATTACTTCTTTGTCAAAGTAAATAAAATATAGAACATAACAATGTGTGTAAGGGTGATACAGGAGCATTATCCAGCTTATTGCACAGCTTCGTACTAAAGAAATCAATCATTTGACACAAAATATTAATCTAAACATAATTTTGTCAGAATTGTATCCATGGCAACAGTCTATTAAATGGAAATAAAGGACAGCACAATTCTGTAACTGACCAATCAGAATCGAGTATTTACATGTGTTCAAAAGTTTGTATTCAATATATGAATCTTTTTAGCCCATGAAAACTAAACCCGAAACACTTGAGCCGCATTCACTTCTGATGAAGAACTAATTCAATTGTGTTTCTCTTTTCTAATAGGAAGTCAAATAAGACTAGCTAGATTCCTCCCCCTAACCGGTTGACCTTTATTTAAAAGTATCTCTTACCTTTTTAATGACCTCCGTTTCTTTGTCCAGATCGTTGGCTATCAAACAGAAAATACAGTTTTCAACCATCTTGCTACTCGAGTCTGAGCTATTCCCCTGCATGTTTCCCATTTGTTCATCTTGTGTTATTTTCTCTTCCTGAAATCGCCGGCCGCAAATATGCTGAAGATCGTCTATGTTAAGAGGATGGATCACTCTATAGTTTTCTAAAAACTTTTCCTCCAAATCCCAGATAATCCGCGCTATGCATCTCTACCTGTAGATGCATTCGCCTGAAAACTCATTGAGGTTATAATTTAATGACAGAAAATGAACATTAAACTACGCAGAGAAACACCATGTTCTCCTCTTGCGGATAGTTTAATGTATTTGTGGTAAATGACTATTAACGTGCTGTATATGTGCCTGAAAACAGAGGCTGAGTGAGACCTCTTTGTTCGTCTTCTTTGCAGATAGTCGGTTTAATTACTTCCTGTAATTTTTATTTAGATTGGTTTATTTGGACATGCGAGTCAACTCTAGTCCACCGAGTGATTCATCTGCGCAATCAGTGATCTTTGAGAGGATGATGACATCCCCTTTTTACATCCATGGTCTCACTGTAACCTGATGGCAGTGAATTAGCCCTTTGTTAGCTGCCCTACAATAATAGGACACCTTTTTATCTACTTTATTCTTCCAGTTATCTATTTATATCTATTTTTTAATCCTGAAACAGCAGTGAAGGCAAAAGGGAAAAGCAAGAATTTCATTGAGTGGTGAAACTTTTCATCTGAACATATGGCAAAAAAATTTATTGAATTGAATTGATAAACAACATGAGCCATTATCACATATGTATGTATTTAACATTTATTTAGGTTTAAATGTGGTTGCCATAACAACACAATAAATAGATCCTTAGTGATATCAGAGAACACAGCAGTTTTGGATTCACAAGAAATAATACTTGGGGAGCATTCACAGTTACAACACTGAACAGCTAAAGACGACAAAGCTCATTTTCACATGAAGCGATAACTGGCATTAGTGGATAATATGGCGGGTTATCATAACAGTGGTGTCGGACGATTGCGGTATTGCATATTCATGCAATGTTGGATACGCAGGATATAACTTTTCCATGTTAGTAGATCTGAATTTGTAGTTAGTGGCATACCAGAGTGCAAAAACAGACTATCCCTTTTTCCACCCATTGTGAAGTGACGCACAGGCTAACCTGTGGTTGGACAGGAAGCATCCCTCCTGCAGTGGTAATCAAACATTCAGTAACAATTTTACATTAAAAAAAAAAAGCTTAATTACCAAGGGCAACAACACAGCACGAACCGTCGATCAATCCTGTGGTGCAAAGTGCCGACATGTTAAACTTCTACTGGCTGTGACTGTGAACAACAGTGACCACAAATGAAAATCAGAGATATAAAATTAGGCAGTGTGCGATATGAATTCAATACTGATGGTCAAAACAGTCATTTCTAGTGCTTGCTGGGCCTAATCAGAAACAGAAATATTTAACACAACATTTCTATAAAAAGTACAATAAAAAAAAAACAATTGAGCATTATTTGTAAAAACAAAATGTAAAAATAAAAAAAATCTAAAATATTTTTATAAAATATGATGAGCACATAACAAATATCAAATTAATATAGAACGTATTTGGTCATTGCAAACATTTCCTGGCTTTACCGCTTTTTTGGATTGTACGGAGGGAGAAAACATTATGTGTAGTTATGAGGAAATGCAATGAGACATTCTCATTCAGTTGTTCTAAAATTCAAAATAAGACAACAAGGCGGCCTTCAGCGGAAGTGCAACACTTCCAGTGTAAACAATTAGAAATATTTTCTGCACTGAGAGTTAATTTAATGGCAGAGGATCCAAAAATCTCCCTGGAATCTCCACCTCCTAAATGTTTGAAATTCACTGTCATTAAAAAAAGGAAAGAAAAATAAAGTTCAAAACCTTCTCAGTACATAATCCTGTAGATTTCCAAACATACAAATTACATCAACCAATATTTCTGAACAAATTAACCTACAGAATCATGGGACACCTTGTTCTTTCACACACACTTAAAATCAGCTCTTTTCAGGAAAAACAGTAACATCAGCAGCCTTCATCCTCTCTCTCCTCATAAGCTTATGGTGGTAAGGCAGACTGCATGCTGGGAAAGCTGGAGATGGATGTCTAAGGCAGCAAATGAACCGGGAGCAACATTTTCCCCGGACTTCTGAAGGAAGGATGAACCAGACGTGAACTGGCCAACCTACCTGCAGATCAAACCCACCTCAAAAACAGAGCACAGAGGACTTTTCCTTCTGTTTTCAGTCAACGTGACGACTGCACGGGCTGCTTTCTGTCTCCTCTCCCAGAACATTTAGTGTCAGTGTGGGGCAGTGAGTCAGGGAGGAGGGTGGCGGGAGTCGGTGTTCGACGGGCTGAAGGAGCGGAGAGTGAACATAGAAGTAGTGGGAGGCAGGTGAGGCTACTCGAAGGTCCAGACCTCCAGACTGTGGATGTTGAAGTCCTGCTGAGTGGAGAGCGGCTGGTTGTTGAAGGTGGCGCATTTGGTGGTGGTGCCTCGGTACAGCTCAGCGTCCAGCCACAGACCCAGCTGCCCGCTGCAGGGGACGGGGGACAAAGAGTCAGAAAACGTGCACAAACAGGCTCCAAATTTGCTGCGTAGCTGGTAGACGAACTTACCCTCCTCCTCCCATCTGCAGAGAATCAGTGTTGCCCTTCACAAAGTAAGAATTCTCCCCCGTCCAGCGGTACACCTGAAAACAGAGAGCAAACCATGTCTGATGTTGCCGTTTGAGGAATTAAGTTAAAGCTTACTTAAACAAATGTAGTACGAACCTTGATCTCAGGACAGAAGCTGTAGAGGAACGTCTCTCCTGTGCCATAGCAGTGTTCGCTCACTCTGAAGGGATGAGTCGAGAACGCCCCAAATATCTAATAAATGTGTATATAATAGAGAGAAGAGTCAGATTCAATTAAAGGATGAAAAGATCAGATAAAACAGGTTTGAACTGTTTTAACTCTTAGTTAAAAACCCCATGTGAGTTTTTATGATTATAGGAAGTTTGTTTTTACTGGTGTATTTTTTGATACCACTGCAAGGAGTCGCCAAAATCAGAAGTTTTTAAAAATCACACACATAAAAGGCCATAACTGAACAAGTTGTTTAACACAAAAAAAAAAAAGAAAGTTCAGGACAGTCACACAGCGAGCTGTAGAGCTGCTGGTCACAGCTAAAACGTAGCTAATACAATAAGGGTCCAATAATATCGCCTCTTTTCATTTGTTTCTCTGCTGATAAAAAGCTGTTTGTGTATCGAGCCCACAGACCATCTGCTGATGATTGATGGTCGTTTTGTTTGACTCCCATTCACTTACTGTGTTATCGGCCAGTCATTTACAAACAGCCCCCACCTGGTTATCCATGTCTTTGACGACCAGCAGCACAGGACTGTCCACGTCTGCCAGGCTCCTGTACAGAGTCTTCAAGCTGGTGCCATGCTTCACAGTGCTGTAGGCCAGTCTCCAGGGGTAACCCTGCACCCGGGCCGGCAAGCGGCAGGCGAGCTGCGCGGCAGACAGATCATCAGATTGTAATTAGATGTACTGATCAGTATGTCGCATATTTCTTCCTAAAATCTGAGTCATTTTCTTGTCAGTAAGTGGCTCACTTAATGTGGTTTAAATGAAAAAGTTACCTTCTCTATGTGCGTGTCCTGCAGCAGATCACTGGTATCACTGAGCATGGGCAGCGCATCCACAGACTCTCCGTCCCCGTCACAGCTGCCGAAACTCTGCCTTCGCTTAGCCTCATCGATGGTGATGATCTTGGATCAAAATAAGTATATGAGCAAGAGAACATTGAAGAGATGTCAATGACACAAAGACCTCACCGCCTCTGCAAAACAGGGCATCAGTCATACATGGAGTGCAAAAACACGGCATCATTATTTATATCTGTATTAGAAATTAGAAACGCAACGTTATGGTGTTTATCCTGTGATGCAAACAGAGGGATGTGAGCGGGCTTCCTGCTTTGCTACTGAGCTCACCTCCCAGCTGCAAGATGCAGGGTCACTGAAGAAGTTGTCGATCATGTCCAGCTCATCTTTCTCCACCACGACAAAGCCCTGCTCTCGAGCCTCCTTCCCATACACGTCCGGAGACCACTGGACGAAAAATGCATACAGATTGTCCACCCTGGAACACACACCCACACAGAGTACAGTATGTAGTTTAACACCAGATTCCTTGTTTTTCAGATCAGTTCACGATGACGTACTGTATGTGTATTCATTAACGTAATGAGCTAGTCATCCTCTCACCTTTCTTGTGGCACAGCAAACCAGTACTCTGGCTGTTTCCCGCGGCCCCCAAATGAGTGCGCGGGACTAGAGGTCATCCCAGAGGCAAAGGACTTCCTCATTGGCTTTCCCACTTTGAAGCACAGGAACATAGGCGGGTTTTTACTCTTCTCTTCTGATGAGAACAGCATGTCTGTAGGGAATGGGATGAGAGTTTGGTTAGTTTAACGCTGTGGCTTAATTCCAAGATCTGAAGACGGTTTTGGGGACAGGGAGAGAACAGTTTCTGACTTTAATATGCAAGATGTACAATAACTACGATAACTATATCTACGCATTGTTTCGATGTCTATTTTATGATTCCTACCTTCTATTGGAGCCTGCATCCTCTCCAGCAGCCATGACTTCACTTCTGCCTCGTAGGTTTTCTTCCGTCTCTCCTCCTCACTGAGTTCAGCCCCACCTGCTGGTCTGTCTGGGCTTTGTCTCTTTGGACTCGAGCTCCCACAAACCTCTGAAGCCTCCTTCAGACTCAACTTCCTGTTTTGGTCCACCAGTGCGCCAGTCATTATATCATGCGGACCATTTAGCAGCTCTGTGGTCCCTTTAGGTTTTATGTCTTTGGTTTCAGTGACCTCTTGGCTCGTAGGTTTATCACCCTGTTTTTCAGTCTCTGAAGAGAATTGTATCGACTCTCCATCCTCGATGGAGCTGTTCTGAGCCACGCCCTCATCCTCTTCATCATCCAGCTTCCCTTTAGTTTGACCAAGCATCGACTTGTCCTGACAGTCTTCCTGGACTGGGCAGCTGGGTCCTAGTTCCTGTTGGTCCCTGCTGATGACGCTGGGCGTTTTGGAGGACGTCCCCTCCGCCTCTTCGGTGCTCCCGTTGACGGTTGGCTCCAACTCTGTGAATCCTTCGTCTGACGGAGACTTCTCTGTCTGCTCGCCCTCTGTGCTCCCTGGTATTAAGAAGACAGAACAGTTTTTTGTTTAACAGCGGGACATTTTATCAAGGCGTCTTTAGTATCAGCCAAGCAATCTGCAGATTTTGTTTTGAATAATCATTTGTTCAATACAGAAAATTGTAGAAAATGCCTGTTATAATTACCCTACAAATAGTCCAGAACTCATAGTTGCTCAGTTTAATATCATATCACTGAGAAAACCAAAAAATATTCAGATCTGAAAAGCTGGAACCAGTGAGTTTCTGGTATCTTTGATTACAAAATGACCTAAACAATGACTTGACTGTCAAAACAAATTGTTTCAGCTATGTTTAATAGTTAACTGTCCGTAAACTGATGTGTAAAGGAAATCGGATGATAGAGAGATAAACTTAATATTTGGTCACAGAGCTGAATTTGAAAATTCACAAGCCACTGACATTCATTAGGCGGAAACAACAAGAGCTTGTTGTGAATAGAAAAACAGGTAAAAGTAAAACATTTTAGAGTGATTTCATTCAGTGCTTCAGAGTGTGGCTCACAACACATGGGCGCTGGATGACATGTTACCAGTTTCTGAGAGGGTTGTTTCGATGTCGTCCAAGATGATCGGTCGCTTTGGATCCAGAGCTTCATAACGGCTGAAGGGGTTTAGATCCCGCTCTGATGGCAGTTGCTCCCACTCGCCAGGCCTGTACACAGGACACAAATCCTGGGGTAGGTCTCTGTGGGGCCACGGGGGATCACACATAACCAGAGGTGAGGATGAAAATGAAGAGGGGGAAAAAACAAAAAAAAGAAGGTCCAACAGAAATTATAAATGGTGAGAATGATACAAAACTTAAAAAACAAAACACATGTGATGAATCAATAATAGAAATATTTATGAAAAACAGAATTAAAATGAAAAATTTGCAAAACTAGAACTGGGATCTGAGAGCTTTTTAACTCCGAACTAGACAAGATATACAAACAAAAGGTACTTAAACATTAAACAGAGATGTGATAAAGAAGAAAATATGAAAAGTGCTGGAAATCAAAAGAGCTTTGTACAGTTTTACTTTCGACAAAAGCAAGAATAGGAACTGGAAGGAGAAACAAGAAATGAGGAATCACAGCTGAGGACTGGAAGGAGAACCGTTAGAAAAGAGTGAAATGAGGAAAGCGAACTCTTAGGGGCTCTTACGATGGCAGAGCATCCTTGAGCTTCATGCGTGACACGTCGTCGTACAGCGCCACAGAAACCACCTCCTCCATGGGGCAGATCAGGCCGTACTCCTCGCAGCCGTGCTCGATCACCAGCGGGTCCGACTTGTGGGGGTCAAACATGATGTTGTTGGGTGTCACAATCAGCACGCCTCCCACCACTCCCTGCAACGGCAAAATAACACACTGAGGAGGGGGTAACAACAGTACAGCTACGCCACAATCACCAATCATCTGGGGAAAAAAATCTATCAATTAATATTTAATTACTATAATCAATATTTCTGCTAGTAAATGACTGAAACCATAAATCGATTACTAGTATTGCCACTGATTAATTTGCTGATTCACTAAGAAATTAGGTGTTTCAGCATTGATTGTGATAAGTCCCTTATTATCATCCTACTCTCTAGGCTTCTTACCATGCCATCAGTGAAGTATTTGCAGCTCATCTTGATGAATTTAACCGTCGCCGGGCTCTCGTCCTCTGAGTTTGGTGAGAGCTCACGCCGGATGGACTTGGAGTTTGAAACGTCATCCTAAAACCACAGATCAGAGGCCTGAATGTTATGCTTTTATTTAGTAATATCACCATGTGGTGTCTGTTTTCTTTGACTTTAGGCCACCAGGGACCCACATTTGTTAAGCACTTTTTAAAATAACGCAGTGTCCAAAAGTAACCTCCACTGCAAAAATCGTTTACGCATGCAGAGAAAACTGCTCACTCATACTATAGATAAAACTCGTACTAAGATACTTTGTAGAACCAGAGCCATAGTTTGCCTTAAACATGATTGTCTCACATACAGTTGTTGTTGATGGACAATTTTGGAAAAAGATTGAACTCATTCAAAGACTGCCTCGTCATATCATTAAATTAACCAATGTGTGGAATGTGGACGCCCATTTTACTTGGTGTTTTAACAGACACTGAAGTAAAATATACTTGATACAATTACCCCAAATCAAACAAACACTAAGATAAAAGGTGGATTTACCTGTAACCTATGTCTTTTACATAATTTAGTGCTTTTTTTGGTAGATTCATAGTCAAGATTTGGATAGAAATCTGGGAGTCTGCTTTTACTCACATGCGATGCGCTCTCTGACATGCCATTTGTGAAGGAGGGATCGGAGGAACTCTGAGACTTCAGGTCAGTCTGTGACTGGCTCACGTCAGGGACAAACAGCTTCTGCAATAATGACGATGGACAACCTACGGTCAGCCAGCCAGAGGAAAAACGAGGGGGCTGAGGAAGTGCCGAGGTTCTCACCTGACCCGGGTAGACGCTGCGAGAAAAGAGCTTGTTCAGCTGGACCAGCTTGTTTGGGGTGACGTTGAACTTGAGTGCGATGCTGCTGAGGGAGTCATTAGGTCCCACCTGTGACAAGAGATGAACTCATTCAGACATTTTCTAAAAAAGGAACAGGGTCAAAAAACTACATGATGCAAGCTGCAACCTTTCTGCTAATAAGCCAGTATATTACTTTAATGTTATTGCCATTTACTCACAGTGAACTCCACTGTCCCTGGTGGCCGCCTCTTCTCCCTCTTAACCTGATTCTTACTTTGACAGCCATCATCTAAAAGGGAAAGAGAAAAGGAGAAGGGGATTTTGCAGACTGAGGACAACAACAAACTGGAAAAAATCTCATAAGAAAAAAACACAATTACCCTTGTAAGAAACAGTATATGGTTTCATGTTGTCCATCTCATAATTTATATGTTGCTATTGACATATATTTCAAATAATCCAGTGATTCTAAGTTCCTACAATTAACAGTAAAAACAAAAACAGTGTGCGGTTCCCTTTTGAAACGACACCGGTGTTCGTTTGTCCTGTCACGTTATCCAGCCTTACAACACTGTCTCACACACGCTGAAGCAGTTATCATAAAAGACACAAACAATCTGACCCTTGTTGTAGTAAAGTTCCACAGTCAGCACTTTCTTCTTCAGGAACACAGAAGCTATTAGCGTACCACTCCCTGGCCGTGTAATTACACTGCTGCCGCTGGCTCCTCCATGGAAACAGAGGGCATGACTAAGCAGCAGACGGGCAGACTCCGGCTGCGCCTGCTCTTCACTGTGCCGAGCTATAAAGGCGAGGGCGCTGCCACTTTTGTGAAAACTGCTTATTCATTGAATTCATACTGCGCTGTGACAAGTGGTTTGCTACCAAGCATCGCCGGTTATAGAGTTTCATCTTAAAAGTCATGCGAAACCTGAAAGCATCGATTAAACCCACACATGAGTCTGAGCTGTGGTCATAATGAGATTACTGTTGGGCAAATGTGAAGCTATAGATATGTTCTGACAATGATTTTACACTGACACTGGTCCATAACAAAGAATTTCTTTTAGTCATTCACAATCTACACACTATGTTTAACAGCCCACTGACACAATTCAATTGATATCAAATTATTATTATCATTAGCTTATTTCAGCCATTTTATCTTATGTTTGAAAAAATCCTAACCCTCAAAAAAGTCTTTATATTGATGGCAAAGATGCCAACATCCTATTCATGATAATATTTCTATTGTGTTTTAATGTTGGTGCTCAAACTTGTGCGAACACGTCAACGTTAATGTCATCATCAACTGTAAAACAGCACAGGAAAAAGGTTATGCAACTTCCTGTTTGAAGCCACAGAGATCGTTTCCAGTGCGGAGGAGCCTTGTGCTGCAGATCAGGCAGGCAGGAAAATCACTTCAGATAGCAGAGCAGGGGAATAAAATCAATGTGGACAGTAATACAAATGCCACTATGGTGGCATATAGCTTCTCTAAAAATGGAAAAACACATTTTGCTAAGATGACAAAGCCTGAATAGTATTGTAGTAGTGGGCATGTTTGATTTTGCCCTGATTTCTTTCTGCTGTGAATGGAGCCACAACACCAAGGTCTATAATTGCCATAATGGTGTATCATGACTACACAGGTTCAAACTGTAGATGCCTGCATTCATTAGTTTCAGACCCCAATAATCAGATTATTAACGAATAGAACTGGCACCCCAAGCACAGCGGCCACAGTTCTCCAGGTGTTCATATATTCTACATAGCTACAACATTATACACCTACAGTGTAAATACAGCAAAATTTGACTGGAGACGTATAAATCAACCTTTTAGTATACTGATAACACCAAACAAGCAGTTTGAAGTTTCATAGTAGGCTCTTACATCTCGGAGTGCTATTTATTCAAATAATTCCTCTATAAGACAGCGAGCTATCAAAGTGCACACTCTTCCTGTGAGGTCGTACCTGAGCCTGCAGGTGGCTTTGCCGTTATTCTCTGTGGGTCCGTCTTCCTGTTGGGGTCGCTGTCATTTGGGACGTCTGGACAGGAGATGATCGCCGGGCTCTGCTCATTCACACTCTTCTCCGACTGGCTCGGCTTGAGCTGCCTCCGCCTCTTCAGCCTGATGGGATGCCAGAGGAGACGGACATGTTCGCTCAACGAGGAAAATACAGAAATCACAGCTTTCTGATCACTTAAGTGAGAATCATGGGCTGGGATTAATGTTTGGACAAACATGTGTGCAGGCACATATACCTAAACGATTTGAATGCTGTAGGTAATGACTTTTCATTCATTTTCACAGTGTTGCAGATGAGTCCCACAGACTACAATGAAGGATTTAACATAATGAAGGAATTGCCAATTATGATACATGGCTCAACATTGACAGCTTTTTTCTCTGTGGCTTTCTTCTAAACTTCTGCAAGTTATAACATAAAAATATGGAGGTGAACTTCCTCTGAACCGATCTTCCATGCCCCTTAGAAATAAAACCTCCCAAATCTAAACACTGCTATAACAGCAGGTGGAGCGGATCGGCAACACAACGTGTTGTTTCATGTCCACTTTAAAAGCAGAGGAGCCTTAGATGTGTTTAAACATCAGGTTAAGAAGGGTAAGAACTGCGTCATTAACCCCTCTTTGTTTCTATGTGGCGATCTACAGAGTCCTCCACAGCCCCCATTAACTCCCTCCTCATAAGCTTTTCGAATCCCTTCATAGCCGGTGAAGTGAAGTCGAGCCACAGGTCTATATGCCCTTAGGGGATTTGATCTAAGCCGCTGGCACCAACTGTTTGACTAAGGAATACTTCAACATGAGATGGAAAATAAAACCTAACTTCCTTTACAACTCTTCATTTGAGGCAGACATAGTGTTGCCTGGCTGTGGCGTGGGTGAAGATTGTTCTTTAAAAAGCATTAGCAGATAAAAACTATCAACATTAACAGCTCAACGCCTCCTTTAAAACCATCCAGTTTTATAATTCTATTCCAGGTGCTGCTATTGTGCTCAAAGTTGTTGTACTGATCTTTAACTTTTTTCTTTTTACTTTGCTGTGTCAGACATATTTTCCTCTTAGACTTTCCCCGTTTAATCATTGATAGGCGAGAGAACTATGTAATGGCATCTCCAGACCCAGTTGGGGTTCATGTGCAGTGGCATCACCGCTTAGTGTTGCACTTAAGGTTTTCGGTGGGGCTCATAGAAGGTGCATTATCCTTAAGTGTGGAGTGTGTGTATGTTACAAAAAGATAAGAGCAAATTGATTTATCAGGAGCTTTTAGTGATAGGGCAGCGTGGCCCTGCATAGCTCCAGGCAAAGGCAGAATGAAAGAAAAGCAAAAAGAAAAGCGTTTTAAGTGTTCACGCGCCTTAATGGAAAGGCAAGAGTGGGTCGATAAGGCTGCAGACAGACGGAGTTCAGGCCTCTCCCACAGCCTCAGGTCACTCTCTCACTTAAACTGACGCAGCACACATCTGGCAGTGAGCTCAAGACTTTTCTCAACAGCACAGTCTGCTTCACACAGTGTCTAATTCACTCTCAGACCTCCATCTTACTGAAGATCCCTTTCCTCCGTCTCCTTAAACCTTCATTTTGTAACCAGCGTATCCACTGACAGACATGACAGACAAAGAACAATACTGTAGGTAACAAGATGAATGAAAATACAAATTAATTAGTTAAGTGGGTGCGATTTTAATGTTGTAACTCTGTGACGTCTAAGTGCAAACAGTGTTGACAGGATGCATTTCATGGAGGAGCAGATGTTGCCGGGTTCATGGTTCATGACGGACACTGAGCAGTGTGTTTCTAACCCCAAAAGATATACTTGACGGCCACAAAGCATAATGTGGGTCTCATCAGGCCGTGGGCCCGCTTTGCTTCACAGTGCGCCACATATCTCCTGACAAACACCCGCCAGGATGTCGTGGGTGTTTTCTCAACAGCCATTAAGCTGCGACTGGTGAAATCACCAAGGCGACCGGTAACTCATGTGCAGCGTCTCTCCAAATCAGCCGTGGAGCTCTGTAGCTCCTTCACAGTTGCCATGAGCCTCATTCACTAGGTGACTTTGTCATATTTCCATTTTTATGCCATTAACTTCTCAGTAACCTTGTAGCAGATTTGTTTGTTTTTCCAGGAAATTGACAAACCTACTTGTCACACTGTTATTTGATCTTTGTTTAAATCATTTTGTGATTTTCTTGAAATGCTGTATATTGTCATATGTCAGGTTAATGGAGTGAATACTTGTTTTCGTGTTTTGTATTTTGACTTCATTTGAATCCGTCTAATGACACAGTTTATGATACAGTTTCACTGTTGTAAAACAATAAAGCATGAAAAAGTCGATGAGGAGCCAATATTAACTGGCACCGTACAATGCGTATGCTCCAGTCCACAGTGGCCTTTGCTCTATTTGTCAGGAAGCGAGGCAGCATATGGTGCAACTAGCAGCACAGCTACATGTTACAGCAGCGGCTGTGTTGGGAGATAAGGCTGATTTTTCTTCCTGACATTTTCACTCTCTATCCGCACAGAAACAGCATGGCTATTGGTCTTTACAGTAGTGAAGGTCTGCATGAGTCTGATGTATTCACCTTAGACCTTTCCACTGTTGCTCTGCTGCTCACTCCCACAGGTTTGCACACTCCCTTTGCAGGAAAACACCACCTCTAACTA
Organism: Pempheris klunzingeri; assembly: GCF_042242105.1. Classification (NCBI taxonomy): domain Eukaryota; kingdom Metazoa; phylum Chordata; class Actinopteri; order Acropomatiformes; family Pempheridae; genus Pempheris; species Pempheris klunzingeri. The sequence continues at coordinate 10,847,867 of NC_092029.1, forward strand.
AGCTCACCCCGTGAAGATTAAATGCACTGCCAACCTAATAATTACAGATTGACTGAAATGTGACGCCATTTCAAAATAATTTCCCTTCTTGATGTAATATTTCCAACATAAGACTACCAAACCATTAAAAGAAGACAAACTGTAGGCATATTAAAACAGGATAAAGGCCATCAGGCTACACTGCACTACCTCACACATTCATCACAAGTCCACACTCGACAGCACACTCATCACACGACTACTGCTAATCCATAATTAACTCATTTATCCGGTTTTGGGTAGAAATGATGGTTTTATCTAGAGGACTTAATTTTCACATGCAAATTTAACTTTCAGCAATTTTCTAACTGTGTTTAGACATAAAACATGTTGTGTTTCTCACCCTATGATATGCTATTTATATAGAATAGACCAGGCGTGGATGGGATAATTGAAGCAGAACAAGAACGTGTGTTCAGGCTTCTTAGACACATTCAAGCCACATCACACAGTAGTTCACCCCTTAATCGTGTTAATCCACTGCCATTATTCACTTAGCTCTCTAAAACACCTTTGATAACACATCTCATCTGAGCAGACGTCAGAAAGAAAGGGTCGATCTTTGTTCAGGACCTGCTGACTGCTTGTCAATCTGTGCACCGTAGCTGTGACAAACCTCTTTCCACACATTATCCTGCTATCATGTTTCACAATGCTGCCGAAATCCAATTTTAAAGTCAACATCACCCCAGTGGGCCAATTCTTGCGAGAACTCTGACGCATGACTCAGATAATACGGGGCTGCATAGAGCTGGGTGCAGCTCAGAGGCAGGAGACTTAACAGTGCTGATCCAAGACTCAAAAAAGGTGGGAATGACAGCAGAATGTCAAGGTACAAATAAACATGCAGCACAAGTGGAAAAAACACAGTGTCACTTCTTTATTTATCTTTATCTTTATTTATCTGTTTGGGTAACTCGCCCATTAAACCGGATCATTCACTGAACTTCATGGTAACTCGAGAGTCATTTTAGATTCTAATATATTTCAAAAATCACTTTGGGAGTAATCCTGAGACTACAAGGGCTCTGTAACATTATTGTAGACAAAAAATGGTATCATGATTCACAAAATTAATTAAAATGAAAGGGTCTCTGAGCAGCTATAATGTCTGAGATAATGTCAGAATTCTTTTGTTTCCGTTCTGTTTCTCTATGTTGAAATTCAACTATTGCCATTCCTGTGAACTATGCGTACGTGACATCCAATGCATGTCTGTGGGTCCATCCTGGAATAGGAATCCCTCCTCTGTTTCATCGATTAAAAAGCCTTTTATGGTAGTTTTTAGTACTACAACTACTAATCGAGGGTTTAAGGATAAAGGGTGTGGCATGTTGTACAGACTGTGAAACATTCTGAGGCAATTTTGTGATCATTGATTTGGGGATAAAATTGACTCAACTAGCCCCTCGAGGTTACTTAAAAAGGAAAAAATACAAATCACAATATCTATCAGACTAATATCGAATTAGACTAGAGACATGAAAACATGCAGATTAATGGGAACTAAATGTTAGACCTTAACATCAGTTTTGCTGCAGGAAGTAAAACACTGTCATAAAATGCAAAACAAACACAAACAGGGGGCCTTACCTGGCAAAATATCCCGGCTTCCTGTCTCTCTTTTCCATCAGGTCAGGCTCCTAAATCTGTATGCAGTCAAGCACATCCATACAAACATCCACCCTTACACCCCCACTCAGTGTGCCCAATCCAGCAGGCACAACTTTGGGAAGATCACCTGTCACACGGCGCTCTCACACTTCTCTCTTGTCCTGCAGAGGAAATAAGTGGGCGGATTAGTAGGCTCACAGGGTGCCTCCTCACTCAGCAACACTCACTGGGATGCAAAAGCCCCAATAACTGATGGTGAAGCCTCATCAGTTTAAGTGGAGGGCGATGAAAGCATCCTATAATAAGCATGTCAGGCCACTGAGCTGACAATGGCTGACCAACAGGAAGGAAAACACATCCCTCTGCTGTGGAGGAAAGACACATCTGCTGCTAGTTAATGATCCCACTGTGAACATGTGTTTAATTATGTAATTATGCTTCATCACGAGTGTCTATTCTTAGCTGCTCCAGTTTAGGAATCCAGTTGATGTAAACATTTTGACTATCATGGCTACACTAACAGCTAGCTGTAACATCACAGGATGAAGCGTCAGTGGACGCATGTGGCACACCCTGAAGAGCAGAGATGAGGCACCTGAAGTTGATCCACGTGTAGCCTAAAAGTGTTACATAACAGGTGAATGGCTAACTACAGAGGAAAAACCAAATCTGAAGCAACGCTACCCCACCTAACCTCGCCAGAGTCTCCAGTGTGCAGCAGCCTGCTCACTGCTCATTAATCCGTGAGCCGAAGCAGCTTTCAGCCTCTTCTTGAGGTGCAGCGGTAACAAAAGGCAGATATCCGGCTGGGCTAATGTTACAGCCGCCTGTGCCACCTCCAGGTCTGAGCAAACACCGCGAACCAGTCCTCCAGCTGACCGAACAGCTGATGCTAACTGTGCTAGCTAGCCACTTTGTTTACAGGACAATAGCAACCTGGCGGAGACGGTAAGGATGTTTTCTTCGGTCCAGCCGCTAGCCCCTTCTCTTAAAATAAGGCATCCCTGCTCGTGCAATATAGCCTGATGCTAAGACCGAAGACCGAAGTGCAACGACGCACTTAACGCTGAATTTGACACAAAAACAGATAGCTAAGATTACCCACATACCTTGCGTGCATCCTCAAACAGCTAATGTTAAAATCAAAATGAAGCCTCCCTTCACTACGCCCTCTGGTGTCATGTGCACGGTAAAAACTAAAATGAGCTGACCGCCAGATTGTCTTCAATATTAGCTAATGCTAGCTAGCTAGTCTCCTGCTAACATTGACGGTAAATTAGTTTTAGCCTTAGCTGACGGTTTGGTTTTTGGATGATATCACACAGCACAGTGTAAAACACTAAACGCATAAAGACAGATAACACACATAACACATAGGAAAAAAACAAGAATAGATTGGATCGTGCAGCCCTTAACTTTCCCTGGTGGTCTAGTGGTTAGGATTCGGCGCTCTCACCGCCGCGGCCCGGGTTCGATTCCCGGTCAGGGAACTACTTTTTGTCTCGCTCAGTGTAGACTCTCATTACCCCTGCTAAGGATTTAGCGGAAATAAACCGATTGGACAACAGATGGGTTAAATATTAAGAGCAGTGACTATCCTGCTGACCCTCTGTGTTACTGGTGAATACGGCTACAATAAATGACTGGAGCAAAGTATTACCTATTATAATTACCATACATTATCTTTAGTAGCCATCACAGTAAAACCGCAATATCATTGCTTTCGTTTTTAATACAATCGTGTTAAGTTTTAGTTTTTAGCACAATAACAGCCTAACGTGACCCACGTTAAAACAAAATATCTTCTTTTACTTTTAATGAAAAATCTTTCAATAGACTGTTTGTATTGTCTGTGCTAGTTACCACAGACTGTACTGGTGCAGGGGTGCTCAGCCTTTTGTGTGCTTGTTCGTGATGAATAATAATTCTTTGAATAATGTGTTAAAGCTCTGTTGGCAAAAATAGTACATTAACCCCCTGAAAAATAATTTTGCGTAGCATGTCAATGTTTCATTTAATCCCGATCATATCATGTGACCTCCTGGGTTCAGACCCCCACGTTGGGAACCCAAATAAAATACACATACACTGTACGTGCACATTATATTTGACTTTGTCACGTCAGGAGCCATTTATCATTTATACCGGTGGGTGGCGACACTTCACAACAAATGGTGTAAGACACAGAGGCCTGCAATATGTGGAGGAGGTCACAATATTAGTGGTGTAAACCTGAATTTCCCTTAGTGAATGAATAAAGTATCTATCTATCTATCTATCTATCTATCTATCTATCTATCTATCTATCTATCTATCTATCTATCTATCTACATAGAGGGTACTGCACATTAAAACAATGTCTACCATTAGAACCAAGTTATTGAGACTATGAAGTGTCTTTAGTCCAATATTCACCACATATTTTGTAACCTTAACTCATTAAATTCAGTTCTGGTGTAAATGGAGTGTATAATTTTCTGTCTCTCTTTCCCATGAAGTTTGGGCCTAGTTGGAGCGAACTTGTTTGAGATAGAGAGCAATGAGACAGAGATAATGAGTGTTTGTGGAACTTGGGTCCCAGAGAGGCCTCTAAGGTGGGGAGAGACAGAGGCCGCAGGCTGCAGGCCCTCTGATTGGACAAAGCAGGACTTAACCAGTTCCTGGCTGGCTATGTATCTTGGCAGTTATTTTGACAGGCGCTATCATTGTGACAGAGGAGATAAGTTGTCTTAGGGATCGCCATGGCGCCGGTGTGTCCCTCCTCCGTCCTGTTCAGGCTCTCCTCAACCCCTCTCCACCCCCACCTTCTCTCACTACTCTGTTTGGAGCAAAGGATTGTGGGGGCCTGTTTGGTTGGGAGCAGGGTTTGTGTTGGCAGGGACCCCGGGGCTCTGGGTATCATCGTCCCCCTTCAAAACCATCAAAGCCTCCATGTGACTGAGCGATGGGACAGCCACGACCACCTCCCAAATATCGCTATCCACAGTCTTTTAAACGCTCTCTCCATGTTCACTTTCCTCATTTCTGACATTTTTCTTCAAGTTCGTATTCCAAGTTATCCTTAATTTTCTGGAGGCACAGGCATGGCCTTGAAAACACAAAGATATAAAAAGAAATTGCATTGAGGCAGACAGTTTCACCAAGTATTAAACACTAAAAAAAGCCAAGGATGAGCTCTATTAAACTTTTGACTCTTTACTGAGTAATGTTTTCAAGATGTGGCTCTCAGTCAGACAGGGGTATAATAATAGTCTAAGTCCATCAAACCTATAGCTTCCCTGTCGTATAAGATCTGTACAGTATACAGGTAGCCTCATCTCAGCCCCTGATATTAGAGTTTTTACGACACTGCCCTGCCAGGGCCCACAAACAGCACAGCAGCATTACAGTGCCTGTTTTTTGGGTTAATATTGCTGCTACACATGGGTAGTCAGCTTAAGGCCAAACACACACACACACACACACACACACATGCGTGGAGGAATTTATGTTACAGAGGATGAGCACAAAAGGAGAAAGAGGACAAGAACAAAAGAAAAGATGGAGCACATTTTCAGGACATATGTGTACCTTCATGTTTGTGTGTGTGCTGATGATAAAGCACATGTGTTCTGTATGTCCCAGCTAGGATACCATATTCAGCGCATATTCAAAAATAAGCTATGCAATCTTCACCTGCATTTTAGCATCACATTTTAATTGGTGTTTGAATGGGAGATTAGACAGTCAGAGTGTCAGTAGCAGCAACTAAAATCCTCTCTCATGTCATTCAGTGCTTTGTTTTGCTAAGTCAATACACAAAGATAATATCTTGTTTGTATGGTTTAAAGCTGCTGCTGCCACAGAGGTCTGACCCAGCACAGTCCTTGGAGAGATTTAAAATCATTTTGCACAGACGTCATACACTTCTAGCTTAGACTACAACCACTGATAACTTCAAGTACGCCATGGCAGCAAGAAGCTGCAAAACCTAAACAGAGCAAAAGGATATGTCACACAAATGATAATTGATAGGAAATATGGGAGTCCTGATTCATTATAATGAACCAAACCTGTGAAGGAAATGCAGATATATTTGAGAAAATCTTACATCAGACAGTGTTTTTTGAATTGTTTTATATGCAATATGTTTTATATATGAATTGCAATTCACCAAATATAATATAACTGCTACATCAAGTTACAAAGCGTTACGCTAATAATTCTTGTCGCTAGCAGATGTTTTCCAGCAGCAGACATTATCCAAAGTGACTGATAGTTTGACATTTTGGGAAATAACCTGTGCTTTTTTGCTTTCTTTCCAAGATGTTAATTATACTACACTCTCATGACTGTAAATATGATGAATATATATGAATATAACTATGAAGCTACTTTTTTGGATTAAGTAAATGAAAAATAACCATAAATGAGCTTCATGGGTGTTGGTATGGGCCCTTTTTTTTAATCATTTGACAAAGCCAGGGTAGCTGTTCCCCCCTGTTATTTACCATATGGTCATCAGAGTATGTGTTCTTGTGTAATACTTGGCAAGAAAGCAAATAAGCCAGTTTCCCAAAAAAGGTCGAACTATTCCTAGTTCAGGTCGATTAAGTAAATCACTAGATAGAAACTAGGCAGCAGTTTTCTGTGGGGCTCCAAGAGCAGGAATGTAATGTTTTTTGTTTTGTTTTTAATATATATGACAAATCACAAGCTGCAATAGTTTAAATGAGACGGAGACGCATTTACCACTCCCTTGGTGGTCTAGGAGAGCCACCTTCTAGGTTACCATGAGGTTAATGACCCCCCTACACACACACTCCCTCTGCATACACCCCGACCACTTGCACCAGGCGGTTAACAAAGACAGAGAGGGGAATGAAAGTGATGGAGACGTGGGTTGAAACTGCTCCATACTGTATACCAATCCAGCGCCACTACACCCGCTGTCAATCTGCCAAGTCAGCTGAAGCACTGCAGCCATGACCTTTGACCCGGGAACTGAACTGCGGGGGAAAGGTTATCAAAATTGGGGTTTTCGTTCTTAGAGCTAAATGTCCAGGCGATGCAGGAGCCACAGTGTAGGAAACCTTAAGTAGAGATGGACATAAGCGCTATATCCCCCTCTCTCTCTCACACACACATACACACATACACACATGCACTCTCCCATCAGTGTTTTTGATCACATGACCGTGGTAGGGGAGCAAACTGTGCATGGTTGTTTACCCTGCTTATCAGCGGTGTTGTAACAAGTAGAGGAACACACAGGCTGACCTCAGTGCGCACACATGCAAGAAACCTCACCCTGGGTAAATGGTTAGGGCTCTAAAAATCTGTATGCTAATTTTCCAAATCATTTTCTGATAGATAACCTAACCTGATGTACCACAGCTTATAGGGAAATCATGACAATGAGTGCAGATCATGAACTATTAGCTAACATTACTAATAAATCTCCCTCAGCAACTCCTTAACTCTCCTCTGATCTCATCTGCCATAAAAAGAGGCTTGTCCTGTACAGTGACCATCACTTTCCAGGAGAAAAAGCAAAGTCTCTGCTCAACTCATAGGTAAATCCCAGCCAACACTAGCCAATAAATAACAGCTATAAATTCCCATATGAATTATGACTGTGCCTGCTCATTTATGATCGTGCGATAAGTCAGCTTCTCATGCACTGCAAAGGTTGTATTCCTTTGAGAGGCATAAGATATAAGGGCCACGTTAAAGGTAACTTGAGTGTGTGTGCTCGCTGCGTCTGAGTGTCTACATGTGTACGCCTTTTGATGTGTGTGTGTATGTGTGTGTGCGTTCATACATACACTCCCACTCTCACACTCAGACTCTGGTTTGTCCAAGCCAGCGCCACATCAGTCCATCATCACAGATATGGCTTGTGGTTAGATAGCAGGTCTGGCGGCGCACAAGACATTTTGTCCACTCTGTCATGTTTACTTATAATGATAAGCTTTGATGGATTCCCCGCAAGCTATAGACGCCGTGGTGCACACACACACACACACACACACACACACTCACACACACTCTCCCATTCACACATACATGCTTATGCACACACTGTCACACACCCTGAGTACCAGAAAAACAAAAAAATAGATAAACAAATTCCAAATATTAGAGATAAAAGTTAATTATAAAATTCATCATATTGTCTTTTTTTTTTTTTTTTAACAAAGAACATACAGTTGTGTGAACACACAAAGCAAATGCTCCAGAGGGCTGAATGTTACCCTCATAAGTTGCTCTGTTTTGCACTCATCCAGGGAAGAAAAATGTCTTAATTTAGAAAGACTGAGTTTTGTGGGCACGAGAAAAGGCCAACGAGCTGTCAAATGAAGGGAGTATCTGTGTTTGGAAATGGGTTCCTTGGGTGATTTGTAAAATCTAACAAAGAGAAACTCTTTACAAATTCAAATGTTTTAATTCTTTAAGCTTTAGCTGAACTTGGTATGGCCTGATTAGTGTTAATTAAAGATGAAAAACACTGTAATCTATGGGTAGATATAGTACCATTGTGATACCATACAGTTTAGCCTAAATCAAACGCTGTCTTTTTCAGGGTCGATGCTGCGTTCTGTGAGCTGTTGGTCGGCCTGCACAGTGTTTCCATTGGGTCGGTTTACTTTAGCCTGGCTCGTGGCCAGACCTCAGACTGGCTCACTATAACTGTTCTGGACCAATTAAAAAGACTAATGAGGCCTGAGCTTATCATGTCACCCAGAGGGCAGAGAAGGGGGGCACCGAGGCAGGCAGTGTGGCGGGCGGCTACCAAGACAGCGGAGGAGACGATGCACTGAGGGTTAGAAAGTGATCACATGTGTGTGTGTGTGTGTGTGTGTGTGTGTGTGTGTGTGGGGGGGGGGGGGGGTAAACTCATTAACTTCTGATTGACTGAGGCCGCTGCCACTAACTTGTACTGCGCTCACTTGCTTTGCCCACTAGACAGCAGCTGCAGTTTTTCCAGACTTGGTACATGTGGTCCTTTACTATTATCTGAGAGCTGCACTATGAAAGCTACTGACAGCTCAGGTGGATTCATGCACTGAAATGTGTGAGCGTGTGTAGTTTGAGATTTGACTGTACAGTCACTCTACTGCTTGGACCCCAGTATACCTGCTAGTACGTCTAGCCTTCTATTTAAGCATTTCTCTTTCACATACAGATGGAAACATTTTGGTGTCAAGGCCTACACCAATGAATCATTTCTTTATGCTGAATCCTCAGTGCATTTGCAGTCCAAGCTGTACATTTCTTGCAGGGTGTCATCTGTACTACAGTGAGGTTGTATTTTATTCTTTCACTCATGCATTAAAACGTTTGTAGAGTGCACCTAAAGTTCACCTTCCTTTTTTTTCCCCTCTTGCTTGCACTCACCTTTACTAATATCTCACATATTTTATAGTTATTTAAATCCAAGGACGCTACGGGCCACTGGTGAACTTTAGGGAGTGTGTGTCTGACAAAGAGAGTGAGAGAAAACGATAGCGAGAGGTGGAGGAGAAGAAATAAGCAACTCCGGGACAACAGCCTCTTTCTTTCACTGATTCTTATTTTACATCTCAGCCCTCCTCTCGCTCTGTCAAGGCCACTCTTTCTTCCTCCCAATGGCTCGGCCGACAAGAGGTCAGAGTGAGAGAGAGAGAGCAATAGACACACACACATACAGAGCAACCGTTACAAATCTTCTCCGCCTTATCGAGGACAACACACTGATAAGTGTGTCTCCACTCCCCATCCGACAGATCCATCTCCGAAAACATCTGAGGCACACGTAGGAAGATGTGGAAATATATGTGTGTGTTACTGGCAGATTCATGGTTCAATTCACTCCCGTTACTGCAAATGAGTCACACCAGAGTTGAATGGAGTTGCGTTGGGCGGCTTCAGTGGTTATACTGATGTCGAGGGATGATAATTAACAAGGTTTAGCTGACATGAGTGTCAATGTGTGTGTCTGTGTGTGTGTGTGAGCCTATGTGTTTGCACATTTTGGGAGTTCAGCACCTGCAACTAATGATGTGAAACTTGCCAACTTCATCTGCTGCAGCGCTCCCCTCACTCCCCTCAGACTTGCACCTGTTGACCCATACCAACACGCACACACACACACACACGCGCGCACACGCACACACACACGCACACACGCACACACGCACACACGCACACACACACCTTTTAGAGATTTTTTGGCATGACAATAGCCATTCCACCACTTAGGGCTAAGTGCCTCCTTAACCTAGTCTCAGGCAATTAATTCCCTGATTTTTCCTCCGGTGAATTCATGTCTAATGGCAGAACACCAACTCTGACATCATAATCTGTTTCTTACGGAGATACATGGGCTGATGAGTGCCACGTTACCTCAGCTTTATCTTCAGCTTAAATGACAGTTCGCCTCACCACGTAATATCCGTCATATAGAGTTTTATTGGGCTGAGAGGGTCCCTGGAGGACTGATTTCTTAAGTGTGAGGTTGAAAACGCGTAACCTCAAGTGATTCCCTGAACTTGTGCAGTTTATATTTAAGTGGAAGTCGGTCACTGGTGAAATATTGTGAATTATGGGAGATAACGAGTTACTGTTATATTGCTACCTTGGGACATATTGTGGAAAAAAAGTTATTTTTATAGAAGTGGAAGAGAAGATCTTTCTATTGAGATGTTGAGCAGGGACGTTTGATAAGACGCAGCTCATTAACTGCACGCTTCATGTCTGCTGTGGATGTGTTTATTTTAGGCTCTGGGACACTGCAGTGCACTGAGTCTATCAAAGTGGAAAATGCTTTTAATAGCAAGATGTACACATATATGCACAGGAGCACACAGTTTTGTATGCAGTTTGATGTGTTTCTTTTAATAGAAAATCAGCTGTGCTGTGTCAGGGCAGTAGACAGGATTTTAGAAATGCTCAAGTCTATTTTCTTAATGGTTCATTTAGAATTTGTTTAACTTTATTTTCCCAACATGAAGGTGCAGACATGTTTCATAGCGATGTCCACACTGACACAAATTAAAATCGTGTTAATAGATGCTGAAGCCTTAATTTATTTAGCATTTCTTTTATTTTTGTTGGTCTAAAAGTAGTTAGATTTAACTATTTTGACTGTAAAAATGTGGTCCCAGCTTAGAAAATACCCACAATGTGTACTTTTTAAAATTGTACAAATTCTCGTCAGGTTGCTAACCCCCCCAAATGTACAAAAAGTGTGTGTGCTTTCATGGATCAACCATATATCCTCTCTTCAGTGTGTGTTTTCGTGGTGGACGTGCGGGGCCACTGGGTCGAGGTGGGCTGGGTCCGCGGTTCCCACAGCCTGTGTGGAGGCAGCCTCTGCCGCGCTATCAGCCTCCGTCTCCGGCCCCCCAGCACCAGCGGGCCCCCTGACGTCAGCCCTGGCCTGATAACGGGGTCCGAAGCAGGCAGTCAGTCGAGGGGTGGGAGGGGGAGGAAGGTGGGCTGGAGATGGAGGGATGAGGTGGAGGGAGGGAGGGAATGGGGTTACACTAACAGAGCCGGTGGTGGATAAGACCCTCAGACAGATAAGACGGAGCAGAGTGTGGAGCCTCTTTTGTTTTCCACTGCTCCTCCTGTCTGGTGGCATCTCCCTTCTCCTCCTCACTGACATTCCCTCTTTCTCTGACCACTTTCCACTTCTTACTTCAGACGTAACCAATTTGTTAAACCTTTCTCCTCCACCACCCCTCCTCTCTTTGTCCAAACAGAAATATTCCTGCTGTTATCAGACATGTGCGCTATGACCGTCCCTGGATTGAGGAACCTTTTCTCCTCTGGCTTCCTCATTGTGTTTTTGTTTTCTCTTGCAGTGTTTTCAGAGAGGGAGGAGCCTGCCTTTGACTGACAGCAGAAGAGCGTTTTCGACATTGATGAGAAGTTCACACACTTGTTTCCACCTTCTCTCATTCTCTCCCTATCACACTCTGCGTATTCTTACGCCGTTTTAGCCCCACTGACGCCTCTTTAACCCTCTCTGCATGAACTCTGTTTGAACCCTTCAAAGACACCGGTATCCATTGTTTTGATGACGTCACCTCACCTTTACCTAACCTGAATCTTACCCCTAACTTGCCCCTCCGCGTACAAACAAACAGCTTTTCCTCTGCCTGCCACATCACTGCAACTAAGCCCTGTGTATCAGCATATTAAGCACTGTCTTCTCGTGTGTGTGTGTGTGTGTGTGTGTGTGTGTGTGTGTGTTCCCTATTTGCTCTTCAGGCCTTCACTAGCCCGCGGACTTTGGCCACTGCTTATCACAGGGAGAGGTCCTGGGATCCCTGAGTCTTCACTGCTAAAAATACACTCACCATAGCTCATATATACACACACGCAAACATGCACACACACTCTTGGTATCATGGGACACCCCGCTTGGAGGCTGTCAGTCAGATATCCGGCCGGTGTGATTGGTCTGTGGTGGATTTTGCGCATGGGACCCTCTGTGCAACGCTCACCTGATTATAACAAATCACTCACTTCCTTAGGATTTTTCTAAATTTTATAACTGACATTTGAGCAAGCAACACCCAAGAGTGGAATTTCAAATATTAGCATACAAGCGTCAAAGAAATATTCAAACGTTTGTGTGAGTGAGGTTGGTTAAGTAGCTTTACAAACAGTGGAGACCATCAGAACAAAAGAGGTTTTGATAATTGAATTCTTATCACCTGTAATTGAGTGTTGTGTGATATGTTTACGCTGCTCTTCAAACAGTGTGAACCAAGAGTCCAATTCAGCACTTGAGCCTGTCACATATGAGAACCTGCAACTGAGGAGTTAATAATTTATTCAAAAACATAAAAGAAATAAAAAAAACTCCTGATTAAGTGTGTGTGTGTTAGAAAGAGAGAGCCACGATCTGTTGTTGCTGAAGCCCAGGTGTCTTGCCGAGTGGTCTCTCCTCTTGTGTGACTCCCTGACCTTACCTGGTTAAACACACTTAATCTGCAAGCATAACATACAGATACCTTAGAATAACACACAAATCCACACACTCACCTAGTTACACACATAGTTACACACTGTCATAAACATGATGATCATGATGAAGCACGATCGCACTAGAAAATCTCACATGTTTACAGTGTTTTTTTCAATAAAGTGAAAAAAATGCAAAACAAACTCAATATCAATAAGATGAACCCCTGATGAGAAAAGCCTTGATGATTCACCCAAATTTAGCCAAAATATTGTTACTCAAGCTTAAACTCCAAAAAGTTGAACCAAAACGTAACAAACTAGAACTTGATTTTTCATACAGTGTGATAGCATTAAAAAAAGGATATAGATGATATGAATTTACCACAGACACACAGAGGGTGAATTGATTGATGCAGAAAGTTTTGACATTACAAGATAAGAATGAGAGCAGTGCAAACATGATGGTAGTCAGAGCAGGGCTTTAATGCTCCCATGGGGCAATTTGTTATGTGCACATGCTGTTTTTATCACTGTAAACTTTTGTAAAATGTCCAATTTGAAAGTCTGCCTCAATAAAGTTAAGTCAGGAATTCAAAGGAGTCAACCAATAAAAATGAATGAAAGCTTTGAGAGTGGTCACTTGTAATCAAGAGTCTTTATGAACCCATTTGACAGGCAGTGAGTTAACACTGATTAGCACTGTTTCATCATTATCCTGATCACATGAGAGGATCAATGGCAATCAATCTGATCACATAAAACAAACAAACAAGTGAGGTCAGCAGGAACAGACACAGACAAGATGAAAGGTCATTTTTGAAACTTCGTTTGGGAAACAGCTAAAGAACAGCAAGTGTGTGTGTGTGTGTGTGTGTGTGTGTGTCCCTGGCCTCTGTTGGCCCATATCGACAGGGTATTCTACCTCGTGGGTTTCCTGCTTCTCCATTTGAAGTCTTCTTCCTGGAGCCAGGAGTCTACTAGTGTCGGTGTATTTGTGTGTGTGTGTCTGAACCAGGCACCAGGAAAACTGTCCCCGTCTTGGCTGGGGCAAAGACTCAATCATTTGGGGTCGGTGACTTACTTTGGCCCTTCTTCCTTGCACACATAAATACATGCAGGCACACACACACACACACACACACACACACACACACACACACACCGTCCTCAGCAACAGTCCGCTGATGTCTGCCACATACCAGCATCTCTATCTAGTCCCTCACCCAACACCTCTTCATTCATACACAGTGAAAACACACACAAACCTTGCACCAATGCATAGAATGATGGTTACGAACACACACACACACACACACACACACACACTTTCCTGGGATCTGGCCTCTGTCACTGTCAGTGATACAGCCTGGCATGTGCAAACACACAAATCAAAACACACACTGTACTGTACAATAACAGAAAAGAGGATGAACTCTGTTTGATTTTTCAGTATTTTTGTGAACTTTTCACCCCATATGTGGATCAAATTCGACTCCACTGCAGCGTTTAGTAGCTTCTGGCCTGAAAGAAGAATGACACCAAAAGTTGTTGCTGCTGAATGAGGACTGACTGATTATTATTAACAAAGATGACCCTCACTCCCCTCTTCACATGGTGGCACGCAGACTGAACCGCTCTACTGGAAGCATAAAAGCATGAATCATCTGTGACTTTCGTGCTACTTTTTGCCCTCGCAGGCTAAAGGGACATACGCCTTGATATTATTAGCCACCAATTGGTGGTTCTGTTATCAGTCTGCAGTTACACATTGATGACAATTCCCTATTTCCATTGAGGCAGTATTGCTCTATTTGCCTTCTGCAAGAGAGGGTGGGGGCAGCGAATCAATACTGTATACGGTTATAGGTTCTTGTATGAGGCTCATGTTCAGACAGATAGATAGATAGATAGATTGATTGATTGATTGATTGATTGATTGATTGATTGATTGATTGATTGATAGATAGATTGATTGATAGATAGATTGAAACTCTTCTTCTCAGAGCTGCTTAACATGTTTTGCTGCACCTGTTGCAGTGAGCCACTTTACATCTATACGGGATTTATATCATTTTCTTTATTTTAGTTGATCTATTTGTGAGTGGGCATGTAAAATATTAAACATGAATTATAATATTTAATGCATTTCATAGAAGTTGATTTCCATGCAGCCCCTCGGCAAGTCAGCAATCTAACTGAAGGGTTTGTGCTCCTTTCAATAAACTTTAAGCATTTTAGTTAAAGTTTTCCAGAGGCCTCAGTAGATATTTTAACTTCTAGCATGAATAGCACAGGTGTTATTAGTATTATTAACAACGGCTGCATTCCATTTAGTTGTGTATTCAAATGGAAATGATTCTCATGATTACTGTCATTGGGTGCAGGTATGATTTTCATGGTATGACAAGTCAAAGAATCTGAATCTATTCATTGGCAGAAGGCAGCCTTGTCATGTTGTGTTGCTTTGTAAGAGGTGAGCAAACTACAAACTCTTCAGCTCAGTCTGGATAAATTCTGTGAACACATCATTTTTCTTTCTGTCTCTGTTTTGAATCACAGTTTGATATGCAGATAAATGGGTTTGGTCACAGATACTCAGCATCTGATGGCCTTCTAATCCGATAAAACACACTTTCCTTTTAAGAATAATAATGTTAGAATAATAACGTGTTGCTTCAGAAGGATTTGCGTAAACTTTCACACACACACACACACACACACACACACACACACACACACACACACATATAAGAGCCACATAATTCATTGAGCTGCTGTCTGTGGGAAGTGGCTGCACAATGAAATGGCCTCGTGTGTTTACGCTGACTGGTGTTGATGACAGGTATAAATCTGTGCTCATGAGGACAACAACCTCCAACAACACTTCCGACGGAATCCGCCTCAAGCATCCAGCACCATACATCATATTTGTCATGGAAAAAAAAAAAAATTGGGAGAGTTAAAGTTGCTCATTGGACACGTGAATGCCAATTCAGCGCGTGGAAGTCGATAAGTCATGTGATAACAAACCTGCAGGTCACAGCTAATATATTTACATTTTCTTAAAATATCTTAATCGTTTGACAGGATAATCCACCTTTCGTTCATAGCATATATTTATCTTGTAAAGCACCATCCTGCTGCAAGACATAACTCAGCCTTTATTGCTCTAGTTTAATCCAGATATTACAGATTAACAGTTATCAGAAACAATAATGTGCACATGATTGTGTCCATATCATAACGTTAAATGCCAGTGGAACAAAAACCCAACACCACAGTGTATAAGTGCCACAGACAGACAAAAACACTGCAGTGATTTTCTCGAAAAGATTATTCAGGAACTAAAAATCCAAAAACAATCATCATATGAAGCCGTTTTAATGGACAATTTAGAAAAAGAGAAACAAACAGTTTAGACTCCAGGGAGTTAAATCAGGTTAACGAAACTATATTTTTAACAGATGGGACTCAAACACAGACAGATAAAAGTTACTATAATGTGCAAACTGATTTTTTAAAACTCATTTACAGATTTGTGAAATGGTTTATGACAGAAATAGAAACTGAGCAGGGGCCAAAACACGACTAACAACTCCACTGAAAACTTTCTTAATTTAGTTCACAAACGGACAATAAAAAAAATCGTAGTTTACCGATTCAAATCATTAATAAAATCCATAAACAGGAAAAAGCACAATTAAAAGTTCGTTATCGAACTCAGCAGAAAGGACCTAATGAGAAAGATGATTTCTTTTTTCAATCTCTGGTTGAATATATAATTCTGTTGGTCTAATTTTAGCGAAAATGATTACATTTCATTAAGATATTTTTTCAACTCTTTCTTGGTTTGAAGAGAGAGGGGGGGGGGGGGGGGGGGGGGAGAGAGGGAGAGAGGGGGATGATAACAGCTGGATCTTGATCACACGGTGCAGTCTCTCACTCCTCCTCCTCTCCCTCACGTCTCCTCTCTCGGTTTATTCTTAATTTTCTCAGGCAGCTCCTTCGCTTGTCTTCCTCACAGCACATCTGATTTTAACAAGGACCGGACAGTTTGGCGGATTGTACTCAATCATATCTTTTTGCGGTAACACCGAGCAGTCCTGTGCGTAACTGCATCCACACCGTCGTTACACCTTCTATCAACACGGATGTCCAGCCTCAAGGAAAGGATATGTATCAGGGTATAATGACAACCAACCACGGCCCCCCTTCCTACGAGGCCGGATTTCTCCACAACGCCTCGGCGGGCACCTCTCCGGTTTATGTGCCCACCACCCGGGTCGTCACCCCCATGATCCCGGCGCTGCCTTACCTCCAGACGCCCGGCGCGTCGCAGCAGAGCAGCCCGGTGTCGAGCCACTCTGCTTGGACTCAGCCGGGCGCAGACTCGGTGCCCTCGTACAACCACTCCCCGGTGTCTCCGCGCTTCGCCTTCTCCACCAGCCCGCCCCTGTCCTCCGGGGTGGCCACGGCCCGGGAGACGGCAGCTTCTTACGCCAGCCCGCTGAACATCTCCGCCAACGGGAGGGAGCACTACGGAGCCCGCAGCATCAGCGGCTCGTATCACAGCCCCTACCCGGCCTACATGAGTCCGAACGTGGGTGGGACGTGGCCGGCGTCCCCCTTTGATAGCCCGGTCCTCCACGGTCTCCAAACCGGCGCTCCTCCTGGCACAGCGCGGCACCCAAACATAGGTGAGCAACGGGAAAGAAGAACACAATTTTAAAAGGCGCTAAATATCTTCTGTGTTTTTCTCTTTGATAAAACTTGGATAAAAATATTGTGACTTTTTTGAAATGATGTAGTGCAGATAGAAATGTAAACAATATCAAAACTATCATATTCACCAACAGGAGAAGAAAAGCGCAGATGCTGACAAAAACTGAGCAGCTCTTTAATTTCTTTATATTAGTCAGGGATCAGTCAGGGGAACCATTAATTCAATATTTTTTGACACAAGTCCTGCTACAGGACAGGTTTTAAAAAGACGTTTCGTCTGCATGTTGCAGAAATAATCTCTTAATAATTATGACCCATCGAGATGAATGTAGTTTGAGTTTACAGAGCACATCAGATTGCACTAATTAAATCAGAAGGCCTGAAATATGATTCCATGGCAACAAATAAATCAACATTACAATAAAACAACACACCGAGATTAAATGTGGGATTCATATTTTGCACAATTGTAAAACTAATTCTGCTATAAGACAAATCAGTTAGATGTCTTTAAATTATGAGACGAGCTTAAACTTTTAATAAAATGTGTGAGAATAAATGATTATTCGGCACATTTCTGCAGAACGAAAATAAACTGCACATTTTTTTTCTTTCTGTTTGATTAAAACAACACGTCAACCATAAACATCGAGGAATTTTAGAAAGTTAAAGGCAGCCACGTGAGATAAGTCAGTGATATGACCATCAGGACGCTGCAAAGCGATTAAAGGTGTCACGTTTGAAGAGTTTGATGAGTTTATTTCTTAAATTAAAATACAGGATTTCTAATTCACACACGTATTTTCACGTCTGTCACTATGACATGGAAAGCATAAATTTTCTTCTAAGAAAATTGGATTTTATTCCAGATACATCAGTTAGTTTATCCTGCTCATGTTTTCCCTTTAATCATGTTTTAAATGAGAGTCTTCAGTTGCAGACGCAGATTGAGGTTCTGTTTGAAACATTTCTCTTCATTTTAGGAGGATTTTAAAACCATATTTTCATCATGACTTCCTTTATGAATAGAAAATAAACCAAAAGGCCAGATTTAGGCCAGTGACACTTCATTTGTGTGACAGGCCTGCTCACATTCATAATAGCAACACAACCCACAAGTCAAACATGCAACATATATAAAAAACATATCATTAACAATAATAAACATGTTCTGTATATTTTTATGAATCAAAGACACATAGATTGATAACACGGTTTATGAGGATTATAGTTTATGGGGGTTGTGGTTCACTCATGGAGGTTCCTGATCATGATCATGATCATGATTAGGTTGCAGCACTGAGCTCAAGAGTCCTGTGTGTTAGTGAGGATTCAGTGAATCATTTGTCATTAATTAAACAGCACGGCTAGGAGCAGCTCTGACCTGTAACTGTGACTTCAGCTTTATGTCCCTGAGCCCTGGAGTCGCACTCTGGACCACAGCAACACAGTCACTCTGCTGAGGTTGTCAGGTTTTTCGATGACTGCGACCTGCACCATGTATAGTCTTCATCACTAATCAATACTGTGATCATTGTGTCTCCTCCAGCTACATTTTCCTTTCATCTGTCAGCTGCATGCAAACATTTTCATTAATCTTTCCATGTTTATATTTCAATATATTCCCTTTTCATTATCATGTAATTTACTACCTAATCTGGATCATTATTAGAAATATTACTCATTAGTATCAAATTTACAATTGATGTGAGCACAAAGTAGTTTGTGTGGTTTTGATTTAAAAAGCCTAAATGTTCCCACTTACAGGGCAAATCTCTTCGAGCCGTTCGACGAAGAAAGAAAAAGAGAGAGAGATAACAGCATTGATCCGCCCTGATCTCTTCATCTGATTGCAATCACACAAACTGACAGTTTGCTCACTGTTTTGCGATCACATCAAATTAAATCAAATCTCAGTGTTTGATTCAGTGCCGTGCAGACTTGCAGTGAAAGTGTTTGCTGTTCTGCTGGTGAACAGGCAGAAAGAGAAAACTCCCTCAGCTTTAAGTGAGAGAAGAAACAAATGAGATTTTTTTTTAATGATCATCACACAAAATATGCTCAGTGATAATTTACATAATACTGAGAAACTTTAATTCTGTAAAATATATGTAAAGATATTTAAAGATAGCTTAAATTAAAATTATATTTATGCCACATTTTTGCAGACACATCACAGCTACTTTGATTTATAATTGGCTCATAAATATATTTCGTAAAGCTGTTTCAGTAAAACAAAAAAAAACAAAACAGTTTTGCATCAGATGTTTAATTCATCTTTATAAGATCATTCTTTCTTGATTTTGATCTCATCTAAATTGGAAAATTATTTTATGTAAGAAGCTATAACATCCCTCCAACTACTAGAGAACTTTTTTTTTTTTTACAATATATTTTTGGATAAATATCCTTATTTTAGTTTATAAGACATTGTTATTATTGAACCTGTATTATCCCTCTGTAGGATCTTTTCAGTGCTGAAAGTAAAACATGTCTCCTTCACACAATGAGTGTCTGCCTACAGCTTCACCATCAAATATGAAGTAAAAGGCTGACAGATGTTTTTAACAGGTTAATACTCTTTCCATTTGCTCCGTGTCATGTTGTTTTTTTTTAAAAAAACTCTTTTTACTGTTTGCTTTGCATTTGAGCAAAGAGCAGTGCAGAAAATCTTACAGCAGAGTAAAATGTAGAATAAATAAAACGTCAAAAAATAAAAAAAATAAAGCACAAGTAAATACAAACATAATCAGAGTGTAGAAACACTTCGTTACAGGCAAACCTGGGCTGAAAGTAAATATTATCAACAACATGTACTTTGAACATTAAAGGTAAAATATGTAGAAATATGGCCCTGTGAGTGTTTTACTAGTAAATATATTATGATCTATTATAACATATATTATAGTTACTGATACATTAATATGTAAGTAGAATTCCAGTGTTGATGAAGATAATTTAAACTACATAATTCACTGTTTGGTAGTTTAAATGGCAGTGAAATAATGCATGTTATTTTATAGATTTTTTTTTCTATTCAGCCAAATTACAACTGATGAGAAATAAATTTAAGTAAGTTAAGTACAATATTTGTCTCTGAAATGTGGGGTAGAAGTATAAAGTAGCATAAGCTGGAAACACTCAAGTACAAATTTAGAGTACTTGTACTTTGTTTAAGCACAACACTTGAGTAAATCTACTTAGATACTTTCCATCAGTGGAAAAGGCCCCTTTACTGTCATGTAACTGTTACTGTTGTATGTGGTCCAGGTTGTTGGCTTTCATTATTTCACATAAGTAGCAACTGTTGGTTAACTACATCAAATTTTGATATTGTGCTGTTTTATAAGTAAAGTCTCCACGACTAAAATAATCAGTGAGCGTGACCATTAAATAGTGAAAAAGAAGAAAGAAACATTCATTTGACCAATGTGGCCACTGAAAAGCTGATCAGACAGTCTGCACACGTGTCCCAGTAGATCGACTCTATTTATTTTTATTTTTCACCTTTGTCCTCCTAATAAAGCATTACTGTGTGTGTTTTTGAACGGCGCCCTGATAAAGACGCACACACTGACATTTATGCAGCGGAAAAAACAAACCTCCATTTAGATAGACACTGACACTGCAGCACTCCTGTTGTCTGTTGTGTATTGTCTTGTGCTGCCTTGCTGTGTTGGCTACACTTGCTGCCTGGCTCAAGGTTAGCTTGCCCTGCTGTCTTTGTTTTGCTCTCAGCCTTGGAAGAGGCCTGCATGTGTATCAGTGCTGTTCCAGTTACTCTCTGCAGCGAGGGAGGAGCAGATGGAGGCCTGATTCATCCTATGTGAGGAAGATTAATTAAGCACACGTTTAAAGTTATTGAGCTGCTGTTTTCCTTGTTTCCTCATCTCAGCATAACCTCACATAGCGGGTAAATACTTTAAAAGCCGAGCAGTCGCTTCCACCCCACAGATGGATGTCCTTCACTTGAACGTCTAAGTGGTTCTTGGGAGATACTCTGTTATGTGGCAGATGAGAGAGAGTGAAGACTGCATTCATCAGATGTCATGCTATCTGAGAGAGAGGGAGACAGAGATGTGATAGACACGGAGTCTCTATTTGAATGTGATGGAGCTCTATTCTGTCTCTATTTCCAGCCGGCTCTTTATCTCATGTGGAGCTGTGAGATAAGGAGGGATTCCAGGCTGCTGTTGTGGGGGCCTGTGGGGCTGCAGCCCGCACCTCCTGCTGGTGTGGAAATGCCACTGCATTTGAGGAGGAGCCCATCAGGCTTTGACAGTGCTAGAAACCGTTTATTAGGGATTTCTTTGGGGGTATAAATCCAGCTGGAAGTTAATTTCTCTAAGAATGACAGAAACTTCTTTCTTACCCACTGGAGTATTGAATTACATTTTTCAAACCTGGGTGTCAAAGAACATTAGCTGATAATAATATAATAATAATGAAAAATAATCAGAATAACCTAGTAGAGTTATACAGATAGAAGCAAACTACAGTCTCACCAAAAAGAAAAACTCTTCACACATGAAGGTGACATGAAGTTTTGCTTATTATCTTTCTCTCCTGTCGTCCCTCATCAGACCTGTTTGATGACTTTGGTGAAGGCCGAGAGTGTGTGAACTGTGGGGCGATGTCCACCCCCCTCTGGAGGAGGGATGGTACCGGCCACTACCTGTGTAACGCCTGCGGACTGTACCACAAGATGAATGGCATCAACAGACCTCTTATCAAACCTCAACGACGGCTGGTGGGTGACAGTGGAGCACTTTTCTCTGGGCCTCCTCCGGCTGGTACGATGAATGTCTCCTTTTTCTCCTTTTTTAACTGATGGCTCTGACATATTTGATTTGCTGCAGTCTGCCTCGAGGAGGGTGGGCCTGTCCTGCACCAACTGTCACACCACCACCACCACCCTGTGGCGACGAAACGCAGAGGGAGAGCCAGTCTGCAACGCCTGTGGCCTCTACATGAAACTCCATGGGGTGAGAGAGAGAGAGAGAGAGAGAGAGAGTGAGAGAGAGAGAGAGAGGGAAAGAGAGAGAGCGAGAGATGGGAGAGGGGGAGAGAGCAAATTTAAACATATTCTATCTTACACTTAAAACTTAAATGAATCTGACATTATGCTTTTCAAACACAAATACATGCAGAGAATCTAAACATACATACTTAATATTGGTGGTCAAGTGAATCCAATGGTAATATGACTTTGACCTAAAACTAGAGGTGACTACATATTTGATGATTTCCCGCAGAGCCTCTGCAGGTTTTTATCTTTTACATGTAAACAAATCAACTGACTGCTTATCATGACGATATGAACATAGAGCTGATAATAAAGTACAATCATTCCCCAGGTTTATGAATCTTTGCAGTAGAGGCTCTCGTATCTTTAGAAATAAGTACACTTTTTTGCCGTCATCGATTTTCTTTATAAACATCACTTTCTAACCAGCCTCCGTGATAACTACACATACTTCAGTCGGCTGTTTGACTAAAGGTCATTTCTATGTTTTTGTGTCTTGACAGGTAGCACGACCCCTGGCTATGAAGAAAGAGGGGATCCAGACCCGCAAACGCAAACCCAAGAACCTCAACAAATCCCAAACTGGTGAGCTTCAAAATCACAATCATACATATCTCTCCCTCTCTCTATATATATATACACATATATATATATATAGATAGATCCAGTCACATGTGTATACTATCTGTGAGTGTAAAATGACCTCAGCTGTGTGCTCCACAGGGACCCCGGGCAGTGAGGGGACTCCAGTCACACCAAGCAGCACTCCCCGTGCCTCCGCCGCTACGGAGGAGCCTCGCCAGATAAAGACGGAGCCAGACACTCACAGCTTGTACACACACCACAGCACGCATGCACAGGTTGGACGTCCTTTTAGTTGAATTTCAGGGAATATTTACACCAAAAAATGTTTTTAGAGTCTTTGGTTGTGATGGCCAGGTGGGTAGAGACACTTATTATGCTTAACATAAAGCAAAGCCCAGAAAATGAATTAACTAAAGGAACACACAACCAACTTCTTATTTTGCACTTATTATACTAATATTTCTCTCCACATGCCAAATCATGGGACACTGACAGGACAGGAAAGGCTAAAAATGCTAAACTTTGATCTAAAACAGCACCAAGAGGCTCTCATCTGCACAAAAAGCCACATGGGGCAGATATCGTCAAAAATACGAGTCTTCTCATTATTTCCTTCTGCACCCCTCTAGATTTCAGCCCTGCCAGCCTACATGGCAGCTCAAGGTGGTGCCATTCCTCTCAAGATGTCCCCTGGGGTCCACGGTGGGTCCTCTGGCTCCAAAGCCGAGCCCTGGAACAACCTAATCCTGGCCTAGATGACCTATAACGCAGCATCTCAAACCTACCAGTCTATAAACTCTCCTGAGAGACAAGGCTCTCCAGAAAGCAGACTCTGCTCTGGACGCAGACGTCCCCGCAGCCAACACACCGTTCAGTGCCTTCAGTGCAGCGCTCTGGGACAAATACGTGGGTGCCACAAAAGTATGGAGACCTAAAGCAGGACTGCAAGGATACTATGTGGTCATTCACAGCAATCGAGGACTGAATGGAGTTTGTCTTAGACACCTCAGAGCAGCACTGTCACTCTCACCTTTACTTCTTTGCCAGTGAAGGGACACTCAGTGCTCCACAAATACTGTAGCATAAACCAGTAACCAGTCACAGTAATGGTCAGACCCCCCCCCCCAAACCTTTTTTTTTCAATACATTTGTCTTCATTGTCATATCACTGTGTCACTGTTTGTCAAAAAATGACAGACCTGCAAAGTATATGAAGAATCACAACAGCAACCTTTAATGTCAAAAGCAGCACCAGGGTCAGTTCTTGGTTTTTTAGAAATATATTTCACACTCTCAAGTAGTAGTTACATATTTGTGGAGCTAAAACCCAAAACTATGTCTCTTTACAGAACAAACCATGTGCTGGTAACTCAGTGTGGTCACTTTTCAGAATTTTGTTTGTATGTTAGATACTTTAAACTGTTCAAAGCTGCTGAGGTCTGTGGATTATCCAGAGTGGTTAATTAAGCACCAAACACACATACAACCAGTCATGTTTTTTTGTAATATAACAGCTCAGTCTTGGCAGTAATAGCTTTAGGAAATAAAACTAAAGCTGTCTGCAAAGCAAAATGCCAGTAGGGTCAAATGAAAAAAAAAAAAGATGTATCTGAGTTATGATTTGTGTGAACTGACCCTTTAAACATTGCCCAAGTGATTGATGCACTTGTGTAATTTCCCAATGCATCTACATCTACACTTACAAGCTAATCAGGAGTATTTCTTATAAACTTACTGTCACAAACAGAGAACTGCTCATCCATCACTCCTCTGCACCAGCGATTTGACCTTCAGTCAACATGACCTCCTACTCAAGCCAAAGAAGCCAAAGAAGCTCCTACTCTGGTGCCTGAACTGTGTGTCTTTGTCTTTTTGATTTAAAGTGTAAAAAATACATGTCAGTATTGACACCTCTATGAAAAAAATACATGATAAACTACCTATGCAGCAAGTAAGCTGCACGTGATGAGTGTTGGATGGAAGTAATGGCACATAGCTCCCTCTGCTGATACAAGCGTAGACGTGCATCCATCAGAAAAGTTCCTCTTCTTCCTGCTGGTATTTATTTTTATAGGCCTTGACCACACAATCCTCAAATTATCATCGATTAAGTGACGGTTGTTTGATAAATTTCAGGAGTATTTTATCAAGACTGTACAGTTTGTTAGCAACACCTAATGCTTTAATTTGCTTGTGACAAGCACGGGGGCAACATGTGTAAATGTGGAATATCGCCACATGTAATTAACAACATAACATGATATGGGCATATATGTAAAAAAAAAAACAAAAAACGCCACTCCAGTATAATTGTAATACACCATCTGTGATATATTGTAAGTAAAGACACAATGAGAGATGGACATTTCTCAGTGTGTACTAACACTACCTGATTTCCCTCCTCTGTGTGCAATTGTAGCTCTACTGAGGAAACTAATAAAGACAAAGCATTTTGACATAATGCAAATGGTATGTATGATGCTTGGTTATTATTATTATTATTTACTCACTCCACCTCAAATGCATACCAAACATTAGTGACATACTACGTTAACGCCATTCTTCTTCTGAGTTTCTTAAAACTGTATCCTTCCAATCTGTAAGTACCCTTTAGTGAACTTTACCACGTCTTTGATAAAAAGCTGGACGGTACATTGGTTGAAGTCTTCAGTCAGCTTCCCCCTGATGAACTCGACATATTTCTCCTGTACCATCTCCTTCCAGCACTGTTGAAATGTGAGTCTTACTTGATCCCCGATGGCGTCAGACACTTGTAAGCTGAAAGTGTAACCGAGTGCAAACGCCCTTCCCTTTTCCAAATATTCCTCAAAACTTCCACTTTTTTCTGAAAGCAGGACTTGTGCAGCTTCGATCACTGTGTTCACCTCCTGGGTGAGGACTTTTTTCTCGTCCTCTGGTTTGCATTCAAAGGTGCTGTGCATACTCTTGAAGTAACTTTTCCAGTCCTGCCCCTGCACAGCATTCATCAAAGGGAAACTCTCAGATGTCAGGAGGTGTTTAACAGCAGAAAACAGATTCTCACATAAAGGATCTCTGCTCTTTTCAGCTGCTTTAACATTGCTCTCATGGTCCTCAGTCTGATCTATACAGTCCACTTGGCTGTGGTTAAAATCCCTGAACAGATTTTCTTTAACTCCCTTGAAGCCCCAGCACTTCACATAACCAATATGAGTCTTTACTCCATACACAGTCCACCACTCTTGAGCTTTCTGGACCAGGTTCAGCATGCATGGATCTGTATTTCTAGCCAAACACGGGCTGTTCATGCTGAAAACATACACCTTCCAGTCTTCTGAGATGGCCTCTGACTCCAGAAGTTCCTGTGTTTGTTTGATAATGACATCCTCACTGTGCAATCCATTGTTGTAATTAGGATAATAAGGCCCATACATGACAACCTCCTCCTGTTTCTCAATAACAGCCCATGAGTGCTGCTTATATTCGGCACCACATTCCTCAGTGATGTCACGGTGAAACGCCACAAATTTCTTGTTGACTGAGTCATTGAGGAAAATGTCTTCAGTGGCTTGTCTGGACTTGAGATGCTGCAGTACTTTCCTCACAGAGCACTGCGTGTCAGCCCAGGACCACACCAGCTCAAAGACGCCGAGCTGGTCAGTCAGCTGTTTTATGCCTCCATTCACACAAACTTCAGATGTGCAGCAGCGACTGAAGCTCGTCCTGTAACACAAAGGTATCTAATAAATGTTTACTGTGGTTACTGGAAACAGACATAACTCATCTGGAAATATACACAAACATGAAATTTATGACTCTGGGCCGGTGATAAAAACTTGCCAAATTACGATTTGATTTACTTTTTAAAGGAATAATTGCTTAATTGCTTTCTTGCACAGAGTCGAATGAAAATACCACTCCCATGTCCGTCTGTCCAACAATTACAAAATCCACACACTGGTGCCTCTGCATTTTCACCTAACTCTATGCAAGAAAGCAAATAAGCATATTTCCCAACATTTGCAAAAATGCCTTTCCTACTGTACTAATAAACACCGTTTGACTTGTGTAATGTAAATAAGAAGGAAATTACTTTGCATTTATTCAAATGAAGGAAAATATTAGCACATCAGGAGAGCTCATCATAGCTCCATATTTCACTAATCGTAAATCAGATGGGTTGAGAACTTGGCACATAATTGATTAAAATAGTTAAATGCATCATAAAATGCAAATTATGTTTACTGTCTGTTTTATTAACACTGAAATTAGGTTATTTCTGATGATACACAAGTTTAGGCGTAGTTATGGGGGAAGATATGCTTGTAAAACATAATGATACATCATATAAAGCATCTAATGTGACAAACTGTCACAGTGAGGGCAGCGTGAGCAGCACCGAGAGGAACTGAAAATGTGAACCTTATAAACTCTCTGATCTAATCAACCCACGCGTAGAATTATACCTGTGACTTTTACTGTTGAAACACATTTCAAACAGCCTCACACCCTTTGTGAGGACACACTGCGGTTCCTCTTCACTCAGCACTTACTTCAGTCTGGGAGGCTCTGGGTCAGTCTGATATCTGTCCAGCAGAGTCTTTAGACTGGCCAAACATTTCTTTGTGTACAGCTGAGGCTCCTTTTCGTTTCCATTAAACAGACGCCGCTTACGGCTCAACCTGAATACAAACAGATACATAATACAAACAAAGAGAGAAAACAGAAAAGAACAGACACATATCTGGATGCAAAGAAAAGAGTCCTCAGCCTCTCCGTTAGGTTAGTTTTTCACAAAATAAGGGCTCAGTTTACTCACATGCGAAGCTCCATCCAGACTCCTCACGCCCAGTAGCTCAGGAGTCAATAAAATTAATATTTTGCTTCCTCTTGTGGGATCAGTCATGTAGTATCAACAAGAGCAGCTGCACTCTCAACATGCTTACTGAGACGACTGGTTACAAGTTTGCAGCTGTCACCACTAAGCTCCTCCCCACGTTAATGCTCATAGCCATAGAGATAGTACCTAACCTGCACACTGTTGATTTATTGTGTCTTGCAGCAAAATGACACAGCGTGTGTGTCATCAACTGTCTAAAGCAGCATCAAAAGCCTCTTTGTTTCCAGTTTGGCAAGTTCACAAAAGAATGCAGAGGAGAAAGATCAAAGTTCACCTTTCTGTAGGGCAAGACATAGTAGTTTCACCTCATGAAGAGAAAGGAGTAGAGGACCGATAAAGATGTCAGAGATGCTCCTGGTTCACTTTACAAAGTGATTCATGGGAGCCACACAGTGACACACATACTGTGCAGGAGGTCAGCGTCAGTTCACAGTTGTTTGCCCTTGAGCAAAATCTATTAAATTATATTTGCTCAATTACTGTGTTCACATGGCTGAAAACATCCTAAAGGTGTTTCAGTGATGCTTTAGTCTGTGCAGGAATTTGAAACTTTATTCATAAAAGTATGTTATCATTTTCATGATTACATCATGATTATGATTTCACCCATAGTGTTTAAAAGGGGTGTTGTTTACTGTTGATATCATATAATGTATATATATGAATATATATTACAAAGGCCTCTACTAGTGTAATAATCAAATACGAAAAGTGCAACAGTTTATGTACCATATCAGTGACCTTTGTGTGGCTGAAACTAAAGTGAATGTTGCTGTTTTCTTTTGTTTCTGTCCAACATCACCTGAGGGGTAAAAACAAAACACGCACACAGCAAATATCATGGCAAAGTGAAACAGGATGATATATTTCCATTCATTTTGAACTGATCAAAACAACCGCTGTTGAGGTGTGACATTTCTTAATCGTCATCAATTTGTAATCATCATCATCTTTTTTGAGCAGCAGCTGAGCAAATTGTACCAACATCAATCTCCTTTTCTTGTGGTGTAAGCTGACGGAAGTAAGCTCGTACAGACAGTATCAACTTGAAAAAAAGGCGTGTAAACATATGTGAGGCTACTGTCTCCTCACATGTCATGACAAGAGTCATGCAGAGTAACACGTTAGACAGGACCTGGCTGTTAGTGTGTATCTGGTTTCTAACAGAGTAGCTTATCTGGGTGTTAAAGGTCATGGCCGTTTAAGAATTGAAATATCTCAAACCAAAGTGTTTTAATACAGGACACTAACTTTTATACGTGTTAAACTTTGTTTGCTAGAGGCATGGCTCTAGGGATGGAAATGCTGATCTGTCTGAAAGACTGAAATATCTCAATAACTTCTGAATGGATTGTCATGAAATATTATCATGACAATCGTGATCCCCAGAGGATGAATCCTAATGACTTTGATGATCCCCTGACTTTTTCTCTTACGACACCATGATGTTTTCACGTTTGTGGTTTTAAGTGACATTTCTCAACACCAATCAGATGATAAAAGTTGCTGCAGACATTCATGTCCCCCTCAGGATGAACTGTCGTCTCTGTGATGATCCTCTCACTTTTCATCAGGTCAACATTTTAACTCATCTGGAACTTTAGTTTAAGACCAAATAACTTAACAATGAATGACAATCCCATCTGCTTTCTGTTGATTAGCAAATGTTGGCATGCTATAACACACCAAACTGTTATGGTGAGCATGGTAAACATCTTACCTGCTAAACATCACCATGTTAGCATCCTGATGTTAGCATTTAGCTCAAAGCACCCCGTCTACTCTCACGGAGCTCCTGGCATGACTGTAGAGTTACAACAATTACCATGCACTTTAAACACACGTGCATTATCTGTGTGAACAAGTGTGCAAACTAACGTAAATAGAAAGAGCGAAAGCTTGAGAGAGCCTCTTTTCTGGCTCAGTCTTCTTGGATGCCAATAACCTCACTGATAGGATTGTGTCAAGCCTTCACGCACGGAGCTGCCAGACTGCAGCTTTCTCTTAACAAGAAGTAGAGGGTGTGTTCCCTTCAGTCCAAAATGCTTACAAATTAGTAAGACACCACAGTTTGGTTCCTGGCAAATGAATCCAACACTCATTAGAAATCATGCTCTCTGATGATAGATGGTGGATGCGGTTTTGGTAACAGGCCTTTCTCACAGCAGACTTTTGACTTGAACATGTCCAATCTTATTGTGCTATTTTGACCCAATACTTCCAGGTCATATAAGGTAACTAGTTCAACCACAGATATGATTATTTTTAGCCAGAACACAGTCAGTGAGTTTAATTTTGTACGTGTCGGTATAACATATACTATCTTACACATCCTCTTTGTTTCAGGGGTTTTTGTGGGCACCTGTTGCTGCACGCTCTATTATTGTACAGTTGCATGTCTTAGAAGTTATATTTCAACTGTGTTAAAAGTGTTTTACTGCTGTGTGCATATGTGTGCCAAGCTGCTCTTTGTGTTTTTGATGGGCCGCTTGGCAGGCAAGCATCATCTGGCTTTACTCCCCATAATAGCTGTGCCATGAGTTCAGACACTCACTGAGGCCTCATGATAAAATATATTTCAAACAGACTCTTCATGCGTCATGTGGCAGTTAATTTTGTATTAACTTCCTGGTCTCCTCTCTTTATTTGTGACTGTTTTTGTTGACTAATAGTTACCATGTTTTGTTATAGTTAACAGTATTAACTAACTTCTGTGTATATATCTCCATAATATATACAGTGTTCTACTTTTTAAAGTTACTTAGCTATATATGTTCTTTTACTTTTGCTGCTGTGACACTTCCAATCCCTGTGGGACTGTTTAGGTGTATCTTTTAGTAAAAACTGACTGAGAATAAACAATAATAACCACAATTTGTATAGCTTTAAATAATAATAATAATAATAATAATACACATTCCTCCAGTCAGACAACAAAACATAATAATCTTACACCAGACGAGTAAAATAAAGTTAGACAACACAAAGACAAGTTTTTGTGTACCTAATGATGGTCCAAATATTATAAACAGATAAAAAAAGTTTAGACAGATAAATTAATTTCTACATATGTATGACAAGTATGTTACACACTGTCTAATTCTGTCTAGTGATCACACCCAACAGGTGTCAGGTCCATGATGACTTAGTGAACAGGTATCATGAAAGTATAAAGAGAGGGCAGGTATGGCCTCTCTGTGGGATAACCAGCGGACCAATCAGACCAATCAGTCCGCTGAGGCGGGCCATCACACCAGACGCTCTGCTCACTCATTGGACGCTGTGCGCTGTGCCCATGACTCACCAGCCAATCAGAGGCGTCAGTCGATCTGGCGACGCTTGTGAGTGAGAGCCGTGTTGTCTTCATGGTGGTGGTGCTGCTGCTGCTGCTGCATCTGAGCGACGCATCGCCTTGATGGGGAGCATCTCACCAGATTTATACATCAGTTTGTCAGAGTAACAGCTGAACAGTGAAGCAACATGGACATCCTGAAGTCACTGGGCCATCCGGAGGAGATCTTCAACCTGTTCAAGTTCAAAATGGGAGGCTGCAGCGCCGTCATGCCAAAGTTGGATTATGTGAGTGAAGCATCTTTAGGCTATACACTGATAATCGTGTTGTCGTGTGAATATGCAGACAGCAGTCACGTGCGGGTTAGATGCACGGTGGTATTTGCATATCGAGACGAGCAGCACACTATGTTCCTGTTTTCACAGTATCAGAACAGACCGGCTGCGGTGCGGCAACAAGGAAAGTGACATAGGCCTATTAACAAGTAGGTCTGCACATGCTTAGTGCACACAGGGTGCATCACTGTGGATTGACCTAAATGGTGGTCGGACAGAATCAGCTGGACTAATTAGATTTGAGCGCTCTCTCCTGTGTTGGCTCGGATAAAGGCAGGCAGATATGACCATTGACTCTGGATTTACGTTACATAATGAGCTTGGAGGGTTCAGCAGCGGGTAGTGCGCATGTTTGAGGGCTTATCCCGCTGTTTTAACACCAATGTGACCCAGAGAGAGAGAGAGAGAGTGAGAGACTGCGTGGACTGCAGGATGGTTGGACCAGTATTAGGCCTTTATTTTGGTCGACAGCATCATTACATGGACCAGGCTCAAAGATAACTCGAGCATATCCATACACTTTGATTCTTTCAGGTGATTCTAGTCATTAATGTTTTTCAGCAGTAATATGTGTTTAAGCCAAATCAGGCAAATTTGCAGAGGTGCATGAACTTAATAACTTAGCAGCTGTTAAACAGGTGTGACACCTTTTGT
Source organism: Pempheris klunzingeri (assembly GCF_042242105.1). Lineage (NCBI taxonomy): Eukaryota > Metazoa > Chordata > Actinopteri > Acropomatiformes > Pempheridae > Pempheris > Pempheris klunzingeri. Next base: position 10,879,954 of record NC_092029.1, read on the forward strand.
CTTTGACCACCCTGTGACCTGAACAGGACCATGGGTTAATGCAAAGTAGGCTGGTCCCAGACCTCTGACCACCGCTCAAACACTGCTTCTTTCAGAGATTTAAGGAGATAAACAATGAAGTAAAGCAAAAGTACTCATTGCATTTCAGTGTGACTGACAGTGTCATGTAAAAGTTTTCTGCCATGGCACCATAATTCCCCCTGGACAAAGTGCAATAGTGCCTATCTACTTGTATTTTACTTCAGATTTTTTATTTAACGGTGAGTAACTGTTCTCATTTTTTACTGGTTTCACGGACAAAAAAATAATAGATAAGTCGTAAAAGTAAGTGAGACAGTTAAGTCAGTCAAATTTATTGTTTGTCCATTGAGCTACTGGATACCTCAATTTCCCATAAGGGGATGATTAAATGATTTATCTATCCATCTATAAGAATTTTGACCAATTAACACTATAATTTAACAGATGAATACATTAATGTTGCTTATAGAGAGCTTGTACAAAGAATATAGATAATATAAAGCAGCAAAAGTGTCTTTAAAATCTGTTTTCAAACAAAGTATTCAGTATTCAGGGTGGAGAACTCCATCTAAACCTGCCTCTGGCACAGAGAAATGGTGGCTGCTGTGTGGAGAGCAGCACAGATCCACGTCGTGGCCTCCACCTCATGTGTTCATGTAACTCATATATTAATAAACACTTTACTTTTGATGCTTTATATTGTTTGTATACTTTCTACAAGCTCTCAACAGGCAACATTGATGTTTTTAACTCTTCCACTTTTCTGAAACTACAAGTGGTGACCCCATAATATTTACATAGAAGCACATTTAAGTTTTTAATTGTCAGTTTATTAACGTGACAGAATCAGACAGGTCTCCAGAGGGCTAACGTGCAGTGATCAGGCTAAATAATCCTGTTTATTCATCCAGCTAACTTGGCTCTTGAAAAGCAGTTTGACCACTGTGCTCTTATTTTGAAATAAAGGCATAGAGTTGAAGCCATGATCATCATACATATGATTGGCTGAGTGCAGATCATGTGACTGCAGTCATATGAGGTTAGTGTTTTTGGTGCCCTCCCAGCATGCACCGAGGAAGTAGGACACAAGTCTCAGGTTATGTGTGGAACTGGTTTCATTGTGTTCTTCATTGTGCTCCATTATTGTGAGATAGACTACCAGTGATGCTGGTGCAGAGACTTTTAGGTGAAAAATACAAGCCTGCTGTTAAAATGAAACCTTAATAAAGTCTAAAATGAGACTTAATGCATAAACTAATTTACAGCAAAGTAACTTATGCAGCTAATATTTTAAAGTTTTAATGTTGAAATGATAAATTCCCATTTTAATTCCACACCCACTGGTCAAAATCTTTGTGTTGAGTTGATTTCTTCATTTAGATTTTACATTATATTTATATTATTTATCGTTATTTTGTATCTCTCTCTCTCTGTATATATTTTACTGAGTGGATGAAACTCATAATAAAAATTTCATTGCGACAATTACACGTACAGATTATACAATAACCTGCATGTTCTCAACTTAAGCCTTTACTAACCTTCACCAACACTCCTTCATTATAAATATATAAGAAAGCAAACCATTTGTGTATGAAAATTATTATAACGTATGTGATTCACCCTAAAACACTTTGGTCACGACCCAGCTAAAGGTCAACAGGGATGCACTTCTGCATGTTTGGGTTAAATGCAATGCAATTTGCACTTCTTTTTTTTTTTTTAATCTGCGTGTGTGCTGACCACCAAGAGGCAGCACTAGTTAATCACCTACGCAGACACTAAGGTCTGTAACGTTTAATGCCCTGGTGTCGCCCCCTGCTCCGACACTGTGATGAAGGCTGCTGCATGTTGTGTTTACTTAAGTCTCAGCTCGTCTCTACCAGCCATGTTTCCTCTCTAGTGGCAGATTAGGAAACGCGGAGAGCTGCAGCTGGTGTTGTTTTGGGTGGAGGTGGGAGGAGTGATCACGACAGCAGATCTACAAGTGGTGTGTGCGGACCCTGCAGACCTACTCGGTGGGGGGGGAGGGGGACTGTTTTCAGATCAGCGGATCTGAAACGCGTAACGTTTTTCACCTCGCGTGTCCTCTGCGTGGACTGCGGGTCTCCAGCTTCTCCTTAATCCGCGTGGCGTCGACATGGGCCCGGTCGGTGTGTAGCTGCAGGGTCCCTCCTGCTGACGGGTTGTTCGCATGGCCGGAGCCTGCTGCAAGTGTCCCGTCTCTCTGTCCGTGTTCAAGCGCTCTCTCTCGGTGGCTCCGCGGGGCGGCGGCTCCCCTCAGCGGTCCCTCCTCCTGGGCTGGAGGCTGGGGGAGCGGGGCCTGCAGGAGGCCGCCCGACCCTCCAGCGCCCTCAGACCCGCAGGCTTCTACCGACACACCACCTTTTTCTGTCTCTCCTGCCAGGAGTCCATGAGCGAGAGTCTGCGGACGTGCTACCTGTACCTGAACCAGACCAGCCGCAGCTTCGCAGCTGTGATTCAGGCGCTGGACGGGGAGCTGAGGTGAGTCCAGGCAGGCTGCAGGTGAGGAGGGGTGTGTCCGCCTGCATGTTCTCTCTCCTGAAGGGCAGAATGAGAGGCGCTGGCTGGGGCACTTCCCCTTTTCCGCACCAGTATGTTTCTTGTGTGCAAAATAAAGGACGCATCCAAAAATATTTACAGTAGTAAACTGCCATCAGCTGCTTATAGCTCCTTTAACTGGATCCAGTGTGTTCTTTGGTGTTGCATTTATCTTATTAGTCCAGAAAAAAAGTAAACAATTTAGCTGTCGGCCTGTTGAATCCTGAGGAGTCTGACAGCAGAGCAGACACAGCTCATATCCACACCTTCAGAGAGAAATGCCCAGTGTTGGCCTTTTATTCTAGACATTTTCACCATCACAATGCATCAGTTCAGCCTCAGGAAGGCGCTGCACTACAGCTGATGGCTGTATCAAACCTTTTTAGGAATTTAAGGAGTTTTTGAGTCATTTCTTACCACATTTCAGATGCATCTCAGCAGTGTATTAGTTTACTTTATACTGGAGTACAAATATTTGTATCAGGTGATGACTAATGTGTCTGGGTTGCAACTAACTCATTATTGATGTATCTATTTATAATTTTTTTCGATCATTTGTTTGATCATTTAATCTATAGATTATGTAAGAGTAGTGCTAAATGATGGCAACAGTTGGCAGTTGCCATGCAGAAAGAGATTTAATGTGTGTCAGTGTAACAGTAAATTTAAACCAACAGTGTTAAATGAGTTAAGGTGACCTGTGTTGACCAGCAGGACTCCAGAAGTAAACTGCTAATATTACAGACAGGGAAGTGTGCTGCTGCTGGGAGTCTAATTTAAGATCAGTGTTTAGGTCAGAGCCGTCAGTAGACAGATGGTAGCAGTTTGTAAATACAACACCTTTAGAGTGTGTGTGGGTGTGTGTGCTCACTATATACCGCCAGTCAAAGGGGATCCTCCACATTTAGACTACCCTGACCTTTGACGACCTGCTTGTCGCCGTGTGAGGACAACTGTTCTGTGAGCGTGTAAAAGCACCGCCAAAAGAACAACTGTGTTTCTCACGTCCTCCCTCCTGTCTCTATGATCCAGACATGCGGTTTGTATTTTCTACCTGGTGTTGCGAGCGCTGGACACAGTGGAGGACGACATGAGCATCCCCGTGGACAAGAAGGTTCCCATGCTGAACGATTTCCACACCTACCTGTACCAGGATGAGTGGTGCTTCACGGAGAGCCAGGAGAAAGACCGACAGGTTCTGGCGGACTTCCCCACGGTCAGTAGCAGTGGACACTGGTACATAAGAGGGCAGTAGGCAGGTACATCAGGCTCTCCAGGCTCAAATTACTGATGTAATCTTTTCTAAATGACAGATTTACAGACAAAACGTACTCAGTAAAGTACCACGTTAATTACGGAGTTTTGTTTGTGATAGAAAAGTCTAACATGAAACCTTTGTCACTCATTCACACTTCATGTGTGCAGATATCGCTGGAATTCAGGAACCTCGCTCAGGAATACAAAGACGTCATCTCCGATATCTGCCACCGTATGGGAGTGGGAATGGCTGAATTCCTGGAAAAGAAAGTGGGATCCATGAAGGAGTGGGACCTAGTACGTGTTAGCCCTGTGTTATCATTATGTCAGGATAACAGCAGAAATATGAGACGTATTTGGAGTATAGCAGGCACAAGAAATAAATAACTTAAATCTGTAACAACACAAACAGATACCTGGCACTGCTTTTGGTACCATATACTTAGATATGAGTCTTAATAGTTAATTATCAGGCTTTCTTGTTGTACCACTCAATACGTTAAATTTATTATAATCCAAACTAATACAGTAAACCCTGCCTGTATTCATGTTTAATTATTCAAAATACTGGATATTATAATAACTGATTGTGTTTAGTCATGACATGTCATGCTGGGGCTATAAAGGTGACCCCGTGTGTCCTAATTTCACCCCCCTGTGCAGTATTGTCACTATGTGGCAGGACTGGTCGGCATCGGCCTGTCCAGGCTGTTCTCTGCGTCCCAGCTGGAGGACCCCGAGGTGGGGCGGGACACCGAGCTGGCCAACTCCATGGGCCTGTTCCTGCAGAAGACTAACATCATCCGAGACTATCTAGAGGACACGCAAGAGGGACGTGCCTTCTGGCCACAAGAGGTAACACCGCGATAGGAGCGTGTTTGTTTTATCTCAGTGTCTGACCTGAGACCTGCAGTATGAAGAATTCAATACTTTTAGTTTTTTTTTTTTACACATTTCCAGTCTGCGTTGTGAAATTAATGATACAAAAGGTTGCAGTGGAAAGTGAGCCAATTTTAAACTCAATATTTACTCTTATTTTACACACAGACTTAATGCAGCATGAAAAGTTGTGCCACACATTCAGTCTGAGGGAGATTGTGTCTCTAAAGAAACTGTCCTCGTTTGCTTTTTGAGTGATTTGAGCAGAGGGATTTAAAAAAAAAAATGTTGTACCATATGTGATGTGTTAATGTCTCGCATCCTGCAGGCTTGGAGTCAGTTTGCAGGCCAGCTGGAGGACTTTGCTCAGCCTGAGAAGCTGGAGTCGGCTCTCTCCTGTCTCAACCTGCTAGTCACTGACGCTCTGCGACACGTCCCCGATGTTATTGCCTACCTATCTCGTCTGCGCAACCAGAGCGTCTTCAATTTCTGTGCCATTCCACAGGTTCATTACTTTCCACATTCCGACTGTACAGTGACGCAGATTTTGGTTTAATTTTCAGAAAGGACTGACAGATGCAACTTTTGTGAAAACGGGCCTCACTTTGATTTCATTTCTTTGACTTGACTGTGTTAATCCTCTCTCGGCCAGGTGATGGCGATAGCTACACTGTCCACATGCTACAACAACCCCATGGTGTTCCAGGGGGTGGTGAAGATCAGAAAGGGGCAGGCGGTCACGCTCATGATGGAGGCCACCAACATGACAGCCGTGCAGACCATCATAGCCCAGTATAGCCAGGAGGTGGGTGTGCTTCTGTGTTTGCTCTCTCATTTCCACCATGTTGGCGCACTTATACACAAACAATCTTTCTCTCCCTCTCAGCAGATTTTGCAGAAGGTCTCCGTCACCGACCCGTCACGGGACAAGACCCTGCACACCCTGGCTCTAATCCGGGAGAAGTCCGCCCTGTCACAGTCCAGCCTCCCATCCAGGACCCACCACCTGTCGCCCATGTACCTGTCTGCTGCCATGCTGCTCGCCGCTCTCAGCTGGCAGTACCTCAGCACCACTGCAGCACAGGCACAGGGCGCCGGCGACATGCAGGGACAGTGAACCCATTCACCCCCACCGTTCCCGGGGCACACAGACTCAGAAAACCTCTTTGCCCACTCTGGATGTCTGGTTTTCTTACTAGAAGAATCTCAAACACTTCCTCCCACTTTGCCCTCTCCATCACGGCTGTTGGCGGACCACGGACATATTTAGGCTGTGGAGGAGTGCGAGAGCAGCCTGGTCTAATTAGGTTGTTTGGTAGTTTCTGCTAGTCCATCCTGCATCTGGATACATTATTTACACACGGTGTTGTGTGGATATAATCACCAGCATAAATGACACATTGAAACAAATCAGGGTGTTTTGTTGTTTAATGTTTATGTTGCTTGTGTTCTTCTTTTGTTTTGCTTAAAACATTTGAAAATCTAATATATTTGAATATAAAAAGGATAAAAATGAATAGTGTCATTTCATCAAGTGTGCTGAAACGGCGAAATGCACTATAGATTACAAAGACACTGCCTGTTTTAGGATTTCCAGGAACTCACTCACTAAACTTCATTAAGTTTTTGTTCAATTGTGTCAAATCTTAGTCTTCATGTTTTTCATGTCAGAACAAAGTTAGTAGTTATGTCTTTAAAGGAGAAACACTCAAATAAAATAAATGTACGTACAGTGCACTTTATTATAGTATATGTGCTGTATGTTAGCGTAGATGTCAGCTTCTACTCACAGTGGAGCTTCATGTCAACACCTTTATGTCTGTATTTGCTCTGTTTCAAATCGTCCTTTTGAAATAGGAAAAAAAGAGGGAAAAAAATAGCACTATTTCAAAGGTAGTTTTGACATGGACTGTTGAAATGTTTAATGGAGAACAAATGTAATTTCTGATACATTTGATATTTGAAAGAAATGCATATTGAGACTGCTAGCTGAAGTGTCCTTAACACAGCTTTGGTGAGTAGAAAGGCTAGCACAGAGTAACCTTGTACAGAACCAAAGGAGAGCTACAAACATTGCTATGTAATGTGACATTTTGATTTGTACATATTTGAACAAATAAAGAGGTGAATCTAAACAGCCTGGATGGTGATTGTGCATTTTACAGCATTTTTATCACAGTGTCGTTAAACTTGATTTCAGACTGTAGTTTTGTGTCTGTATATGTGTGTAAATCACTGTTATGAGGCAAAATAATGAAAAGGAAAGATTTTCGTAAAAGGTAATGATGATAAATTACATATATTCTCTAGGGTTTTCAGGTTGTAAATTTTAAGATCACCTGTGAACCTTTGGTAAGACGTCTTGCCAGTCACATGAGATCGGCTTTGGCAATATATTCATTTAGCAGACATGTGATTCCATAACTTAGGGACTGTAAAAAGGCCAATAAGAAGTAAAAGGACTGAAGGAGACTCCAGTTTTGTTCAGTAACAGGAAAGAAACGTCGACGTCTGCTGCACAGGTACAGGTGAGGTGTGAATCGTTTTTCTTTTATTATGTTATTATGACTTAAATTTAGGCTGTTTCTTTAATGACACTTGCTGTGTTTACTTCCCTTAATGCAGGTTAATATACTTCAAATTAAGCTCAAATCCTTGCTTCTTATTTCTGATAGTTTTCTAAATAATTGACTGCTAATAATCCACTGCCTGGGAAAACACGGCTTTAATAAGAATCCATTTCCATCCTTTTAAATTGGTTTTTAACCAACCGGCTGCCACAAATAACATATAAGATCTATCTTTCATTCTCTAGTTACTTTGAATTTGTGATGCATCTTTGTCAAAATCCAATTACTCGAACTGTAAAACAAAAGTATTTGTAACGTAACAGTGATTCCTTTACAACTATGTTTTGTTAATGCAGATGTTATCCATTATATCCGTAATTCCAGCACTTTTAGAAGAAACAAGAATGATAACAGCAAAGATATTGAAGAAAATCCTGACCTGAATAATGCTGTCACCACCTCCTCATCTGTTTGGCAGGATGCATCCTCTGGCCCTCCTCTGTGTGCTGGTGACAGTCTCTGTCACCGGGGCTCGGCCTCAAGTCCCTCCGCTCTCCTCAGAGATGGTCGACCTGATTAACAAGGCTAACACCACTTGGACGGTGAGTCCATCTTAATGTATATTTGTTAAGGTTTTCACTGAACTTTTGCTAAATAGCTCTGCAGCACAAACCTGCTGTCCCCTATTGAATGTTGGATTTCCATAATCTCTGATTTTAGCTCCACTGTTTTTGCTCCAGGCCGGGCAGAACTTCCATAACTTTGACATCAGCAATGTGAAGCGACTGTGTGGGACGATACTGAATGGACCCAAGCTGCCACAGGTGTAAGTTTAAACAGCACGATACACACCAGACATGAGGGTGTGTGCAGTGTCTCACATGCCCAAACAGGTGACAGTCAGCAGGTTCATCTTATCAGCTGTGCTCAGTGATCTTCCTCTCTTGTTCAGGGTTCATAACACCGAAGGCATAAAGCTTCCAGACAGCTTTGATCCGCGCCAGCAATGGCCCAACTGTCCCACAATCCAACAGATCAGAGACCAGGGATCCTGTGGGTCCTGCTGGGTAAGATGGACCAATGCAGATACAGGGGGTGGCAGTCAAATCAGCACTCTTTCCATGATCAGGGAGAGCTGTAGTGGTGGTTAAGATCTTCAGTTGAGGAGAACCAAAGGATAAATCACGTGCACTTCAGAACCAGCTACTATATTCTCTAACCAGTGTGATTTGATTCCCTGCAGGCTTTCGGGGCAGCAGAGGCAATATCTGACAGGTTGTGTATCCACAGCGGAGGTAAGATCTCTCTGGAGATCTCTGCTGAGGATCTACTGTCCTGCTGCGATGATTGTGGCATGGGGTGAGTAATTTTGTAAGAAATGAGCGCGTTTCAGGCCTTTTAAGGGCACAATGAACAACGCTTGTACTTTATTTATCCTGTGAATGCAGCTGCTTTGGCGGTTTTCCCTCTGCTGCCTGGGAGTTCTGGGCAAAGAAAGGACTTGTGACAGGAGGCCTGTACGGCTCCAAAGTCGGTAAGCGTGAACTGAAAAGATTCTGTACAGCATTAAAAGAAAGGATGCAAGTCTGAACTGAAACTGAGGGTGTTTTTGACAGGCTGCCGACCCTACAGCATCGCCCCCTGTGAGCATCATGTAAATGGGACTCGTCCTCCCTGTCAGGGTGAAGGGGACACTCCTAAGTGTGAGCAGCAGTGCATTGATGGATACTCGCCATCCTACCAGAAGGACAAACACTTTGGTACAGACCTCTCAAATGATTTACCCGTACAGTAACTTTTCTATGACGCCTCATCTTGTTTCTGTCTTTGATGTTACTGCTCTGGTTGTCTCCCTCTGCAGGTAGACGCACGTACAACGTCCCGTCCAAACAGGAGCAGATCATGACGGAGCTGTACAAGAACGGGCCGGTGGAGGCGGCTTTCTCTGTATATGCAGATTTTCTGCAGTACAAGACAGGTTGGTTTCACTTTGATCTCTGAAACTGTACATTAAGCCCATTAAACACAACATTCAGCTCTCAACATACACTTTATGCATTTGTTCTGACGCTTTTCTTTAGTTCTTAAGTAACTTTTACCTTTAACCTTTGAAACACTCAGTTTCAGAGTCAAAGTAAACTTAAAACCTGTTTTGAATAACATTGATAGTTTACACTGTTTTGTATTTGGTCAAAGACACATTATGGTCATTTAATCTTTATTTGCTTATTTATTTTCCAAATCTCCTACAACAGTGGTTCCCAACCTTTTTGTCTTGTGACCCTCTCATATTATTTCATTCAAAGGATTTTTACACACATCTGATGAGATAAACTACTATTCATTGTTTCACAAGAAAAAAACAATTAGCAAAAGGTGAGAAAAAGTAAACACAAATGTGTGTAACTGGATCCTGACCCCCCAGGCTGGGACTCTCTGTCTTACAAGATATAAATGTGGTGATTTTCAGCCGCCTATTCTCAAATCTTTTCGTTGGAGTTACCTGAACACACCACCACTCATCATTTATCCTTCAGTAGTAAATGTGTTCAAATGTTCTGCCCTGTAAACCCTGAGTTCTTGCACTCTATGCTCCTCACTGTAGGTGTGTATCAGCATGTGACAGGGGAGATGCTGGGCGGTCACGCCATCAAGATCCTCGGCTGGGGAGAGGAGAGCGGGACGCCCTACTGGCTTGCTGCAAACTCTTGGAACAGTGACTGGGGAGATAAAGGTACGACCAAACCAGGGTTTAGGACCGGAGAGCGTCGTGTTTCTGTGTCACATATTATTCCAAGTGCTGAACAAACCGGTGTCACATCGTCTGGCAAGGTGACGAGCGAAATCATGTGTCTGTGTCTTCTCATTTCAGGTTTCTTCAAGATCAAGCGTGGAAATGACGAGTGTGGCATTGAGTCAGAGGTGGTGACGGGAATCCCACTCAACTAGAGCGAATACTTCCTGTATAATCGTCAAATAAAGTCAATCAATTTAGATTAAAATAAAGAGCTTATATTTGAGTACTGTATTTCTGCTCACTTTGCTATTCTTCTAAATAAAACATTATGATCTCCAGCAGTTTTCCCCAATGTGCTGTACAGTATTTTTACAACTTCACAAGTCAATTTAAGGGTCTGTAATAAAAGAAAAGATAACAGTTAACCACATAGATATGAGACTGTATGTGAAAGCTTCTGTTCAGATGTTTTACATGTCATGTGGAGAAGTTCTTGTTTGGTGTTATGGCCTGTCTGTTTTAACATGGCAGGTGTGGACAGACTTTGCATCTGTACATATAAAGGAAAGAGCTCTCATTCTGCTTCTGGGAACCACAGCGGAGACTGTATTTACCATTGAAAATATTGTTAGATGTAAATTAAATTGCTCTGATAAATGAATATATGTAAGACAAGTAAGGGATTTTGTGATGATTTAGAAGAAAGCAGGAGGAGTGTGCGCATCCATTTAGTCATATAAAACAAGGAAAGGAGGAAGAGGACTCAGTGTTTTCAGTGCAGACGCTGTTACCGTCTACATGGGAGCGTGGTGATGAGGGCTACTCTGGATGACGTATTTCCGGTTTGCAGCCACCATGCATGAACTAGAAAAGAAGAATTAGTGCGCATGCGTGCTAGTTTCCGTCCATATTTGTAGTCATTCAGTGAAAGCCTCCAACTTCCGGACGTCCTTGCTTAGCATGGGGCGGACTTTGAGGCTGGAGGCTGCGCTTTAACGCTCAGTCTTTGGCCAACCAGGAAGAAAACACCTGAGTAAAAGCCTGCAGGTGGATACCGGCTCTCTACCGTCCCCGACAGAGCCGATGGGACGTCTCGGAGTGAATCATCTGTATCGTGAGCTGGTGGTGATGAAGGTGGTTGTCGGGCTTTAACTCACTAAGGTTACTCGTCTGTCTGTCAGTGGTCTGTCCCGTTGTGTCGGTGAACGAGTCATTTAGACGCCGTCAGCTGGTCCTCCGGGTCAGCTCTCTGCAGTAGTTAGCAGTAGCACTTCATGGCCATGTTTGTGTCCTACCTGGAGCTCCGGGGAACATATTGGGAGTGTGTCACCAGACCTTACTCCGTGTTCATCTGCTCCGTCACGGCCGCCCTGTACTATCTGTGGGGCCGCCAGTGTCAGGTCAGTCACCGCGGTCACGGCGAGAGGCAACGCTCACTGCACACTATCTCTAAATATACAATTAAAAAAAAGATTAATTAATATAAAGCTAAGTTAATATTATTTTCTTCCCTTGTATGATTTTAGTGTCTTTAATTAACAATTTATTTTTCTCTATTTCTCTCAATTTTGTTGGATTTTTTCTTTTGAATTTTCACTTTAATTTAATTTGTACTTAATTTTATTGTATTATATTATATTTTGCCTGTATTGTAAATTTACTGTGATGTATTAATGTAATTATCTTTTAATTGTATTTCAATATATATTTTCTGTATTTAATTAATTTTGCGTTTAAACATTTTCTTCTTTTTTCCTTTTTTTCTTTAGCTTACAGTAATTTTGCACAAGCTGTCACACCATCAAAATCCCGCTACAAGCTCTTATGAAAATATGTAATGATAATGTTACATGCATGGTTTGTATATGAAACATTAGCCCCATGCTACTGTACTTTGTTCTACAAAAATTAGGGAGCAACAGATTGAATTCATACAACATTATGATAAGACCTGTAACTACTGGGTGTTTGCTAGTACTTTATCATAACCCCTGTTTAGTATTTCTAAGCAGCATATGGGCAATTCATAGATGTTTGTAACACATTATAATGAGGAGATTTGAATGCATTTGTGTTTTTCAACAAGTATAACTATGATATTAAGTGTTCATAACTGGTATAAAGCTGTAAATAATGCTTCAGAACATCATTTAACATAGTCAGTACATATATAATATACAGTAATATTTATTGAGATATACTAGTATGAAACACATCATCACACTTTGTTTTAAACCTTTCTTAATATGCATGTTAGGGATCCTTCATAGGAGGAACTCTACTAGTTGACAAACACATTATTTAACATGTTAAATTGAGGTTACTTTTTCAATAAATCTATTTTTAGTTAGTGTAACTGTGAAAAAACTGAAAAAATGTGTTATGTGATGCCTTCAAAGAACTTTCTTTGCCCAAAGATATTCAACCTTAATGTTATAAAACTGAAGAAAACACCAAATCTTTACATTTGAGAAGTTGGAACCAGCAAATGTTTGGCACTGTAACTTAAGTTTTAAGTCATTTGTCTGCTTAGTGAATGTGTTTTCTTAATACTCATGTTGTATGTTTTGTATGTGTCATAGTCTAGATGTCATGGGGAAGGTTACTAAACTAAACACATAGTATGAGAGATTATTTTTTTAATGCGACATATTCTTGCAGATTGTGTTTTTTTCAAGTGGCTGATTTGTAGAACACTGTACTGTTTGCCACGTCAACACGCACCCACACCCTGCTGTTAAAGCTCCATACCTGTCACACTGTCTGCTCTTCCCTCCCCCACCCTTCATGATCTACATGCATCAGTTTCTGTCAAAGGCATAATTGTGTTTTCTTAACTAATTATTCCTCTTTTCCTCGTAGACACCAGCCCTGGTTTCTAGCAAGGCTTTCAGTGCGTTTCTTCACAAGTACTGTCCTGTGGTGGCTGAGCGCTTCAGTCCCACTCCGTGGTGCTGGGGAGGCCGGCTGCAAACCCTCGTCTGTGCCCTCCTCAAGTCCAGACCTCCTGTCACTTATCGCAAGTAGGATGAACCTCCTGCATGATTTTCCTTTGTTCTGTCAGTTCCTTTTGCTTCTCCTGACACAGTCATCTTTCATATCTCTTTAATAAAACCCCTGTCTACAGGATTGTCCTGTCAGAGTATTAAGTCGTGCGCTATAAATCCTCTACATTTCAAACACGTGGATGAAGTAAGCATAAACTAAGAGAATGGAGAACTGGTTATTTTTGTGTTGTTAATGTACTGGTTATCCTCGTCGTCCTCTCTCAGTGAGCTGATCCGTACGGTTGATGGTGGTCAGATCTCTCTGGACTGGGTGGACAATGAGGCCAGTGGGACCTACCCAGAATCCTCTACCCGCCCGACGGTACTGATCCTCCCGGGCCTGACGGGGAACAGCCAGCAGTCTTACGTGCGCCATGCCATTAACCAGGCCACCCGCCACGGCTACAGGTCAGTCATGCTCCTCACCTGTCTCTTATCTTAAATGAGCAAACAGGAAACTTATGTGGCGTGACCGAGTGGAATTTGTTTTAATTTCACTCAAGTTAATGTTCAGTAGCTGCTGTTGCTGTTTTCATCAACATTTTCTCTTTTAGATGTGTGGTCTTCAACAACAGAGGCTTCGGAGGGGAGGAGTTGCTGGTGAGTACAACGATTACCCAATAAATTATGATCACGTCACATTTAATTCTGACATTTCAACATTTTCTGTGTGTGAAGAAGCTTCACACGTTAGAGTTTGCAGATTGTTCCCTGTCTATCAGTCTTACCTGATTCCACCAAATTTTCACATGGATAGAGGCAGATCAGTGGTCTCTGCACATTTAGGAATTTAGACATCAGGTGTTTCTTCTTGTTTGATATTAATTTACCAGTTTGGGGCTGAAATTGAAAACCTTTTAAATGAGGCTCACTGAAAGCAAATCTGTCCTCACACTACTGGCCAGTTTGCCCCAAAATTTGATGGTACTTACAAGATACAGTGACATTTGTTGTCATCAAACTGTGCAAATAAATATAGATTTAGAAAACAATGTCCCTTTGGGAAGTCTGCCACAGCTGCGATTTCCAAGAAATAAGCTTAAGACTGGATATTCTGTTTTTTGTTATGGTCAACAAATCGCACGAAAAGACAAAAGCTAACAATATATCCTATACTTTATTGTTTTGTGCCCTGGAGCTCTATAGTTGTCCAAAAGCTATTAAATACACATCACTGAGCCACACTGTTGTACTGGGTGACAAGTTCCTTCACTGGGATGAACAAGGACACTGTAGTAAACATTCACTGTCCTGCTGGTGTAAATACTCATTATAGCACCAAACGTGTGTCTATTAATTACTATTTACTATTTGAGTATCTGGCACTTTAATGCCACATGTAATTCTCTTCCTCTGCTCGCTTCAGACGCCTGTCACCTACTGTGCAGCCAGTACTTCAGATCTTGAGCGTGTGATGCATCATGTCAAAGGACTTTACCCAGATGCCCCTGTGCTCGGTGCTGGCGTGTCTTTGGGAGGGTGAGTTGGCGTAATGGTTTGCATTCGTTTGCACTGTTCTGAGAAAATGAGAAAAAAAGTTATTTTATGGTTGAGATTTATCCAAGCTTGGCTTCTTCTCTCTCTCTCCCCTTTAGTTACTACCTTCTTGCCAAATTCCTGTTGTCTTTCCCTGTTTTTTTTCCTCTTCTTTTACCCTCTTCAGCATGTTGTTGTTAAACTACCTGGGCCGTAAGGGCACACAGTCAGGGATGGTGGCGGGTTTCACCATCTCTGTCCCCTGGGATGCACTGAAGTCCTCTGCCTCAATGGAGGAACCGCTCAACTGGCTGCTCTTCAACAAATACCTCACGAGTGGACTGTGTCGTGCCGTCAGCAGGTCGTATCAGTTGTGGTGTCATAACTTCCTGAATTTAGTTTCTTCCTGAATTGTTACCTCAGGTTTAAAAAATGTGTTTCTCACAGGCACAGGAAGGTCCTAGAGAAAGTGGTAGATGTTGACTTTGTCTTAAAGGTATGGTCCACCCCCCACATTTACTTCTCTGTCATAGTGTCTCATCTCCCTTTTATTCTGCATTTTCATTTAATTTCATCCCTCTCTTCTAGGCCCGGACTATCCGTGAGTTTGACGAACGCTTCACTTCTTTGCTGTTTGGTTATAAATCTTGTACGGACTATTACCGAGATGCCAGCCCAGACAAAAAGCTCCCCAACACAGCAGTACCCATCTTGTGTCTCAACGCTGCCGACGACCCCTTCTCCCCCCAAAACGGTGAGTAGACAATATGAGCAGATGGCCATCGTGTTTGGCTCACAGTTTTTCATGTAACTTTTCATTATTTGATGCTGGATTGTGAAGTCTTTGGCCAGTTTCTTGATTGGATGTTTCCTGCGTAATAATGTTTATAACCTTTTGGCCAAAATAGTGCTGAACATCAGAGAATCCCTTCATTGCATGAGAGGTTTCTTTTATGTCACTTGTTGGGGGGACACAGATTTTATTAAAAAGGTATTTCCATATCATGTAACAGTTGGCACTTTAACAGGGGTGTGAATGGTGAATACTGTTGCTTGCGATATCCAGACTAGGCCATGTTTATGTTTGTTTATGATGAGAACAGATAGACATATGAACCCCTTTATGTGGACTAGTAGTTTACAGCGTTGATCAGTGTTGTAGTGTTTGCAGCAGATCTACACCTTCCATACCACACGTTCATATCTTCAACTCCACCTCTGCTGCATCTGTAGAAGCCCAGCCTTGCTAACATAATGAACAAGCAGTGACACATGAACTGACATGAGTCACGTTACTGGCAAATGTTATGTCTTGGCATTTTTTGAATTTGTGATTTTGCGTGTTTAAGCTAAATTGCAAGTGTAGTTGCTCTTAAATGCAGCTGCTCTTTTGTGCTGTGGTTAATATTTCTGCATTTTAGCTTGGCTACTCTCACAAAATCTGACTTCTTTTTCAATATGTTTCCCACACGCACAGCCTTCCCGCTGACCGTGGTGCGAGACCTGCCCAACGTCGCTCTGTTGCTGACGGCCCACGGTGGACACATCGCCTTCCTGCAGGGCTTGTTTCCTCGTGGTGAGAGCTACATGGAGCGCCTTTTCGGTCAGTTTGTTCAAGCCGCCTTCGAACACCCAACAGACATCAAAAAAGCCTGTGGCATTAAGGAAGAGCAGAAGCGCTGATCATCCTTCACCCTGTCACTCTGAGTAAACCTGACTTCATATGAGAACGACTGCTAGCTGCAAAGAATATGTAGTCACTGGTATCATAGCAACATTTTATAAACATGCACTGCTGAGCTTTTGCATGCCGTTAGAAATGTTTGGTCTCCACGTTTGCACCGACAATGACCAACTGTATTGTATAATTATATGACCTCACTGCAACTAAGCTAATCTACCTCTGCATCGTCTCAGGTTCTCTCCTAAGAAGCAATCAAAGAAGGTTTTAAAAAAGTAGAAAACTAATTTTAGTTTTAAGTATTCAAGAAATCCAGCTAAAAATAATGATAATGATCATTTAAAAAAAGTTCTGTATTTATTTGTCATATTGTTTATCCCACAGGCCGTCCCAACTTCAGCTATTAAGAGTGTGTTAAAAAAGAGCGACTGGAATTGAACATATTATGTAAATAGGAATAAATTGAATATGAAAATTGGAACAGTGATAATGTCCGAGACATATTGATAGGCTGTTTCTTTTCACTTCATATATTACTTTGGTTTTGCATGACTTGTTCAACTTGAAGTGTGTAACATGCCTTAAAGGATTACACTTACCCCATGTTTTAGCCCTGCATGCATACTTTACATACAATTTCTCAATGCACACAATACCCCGAGGTAATCCTGGCAACAGTTCGGTTGTTTGAACTGTCAGTCTCATCCAGGAAACACGCACACAGCAGGAATAAGCATATCTGCCCTGAAGAAAACACTAATGGAAATGTAAAATAGCTTCATCATCTGAGAATGTGACTTTAAAACAACAAGGGGAAATCCCGTACATGTAGTATTGTATGTTTGCATTTGCTTTTACAGTATGCTTAGTTGCAATGTAAAGTATGCCCAACAGAGGAGCTAAATGAGGTAACATTGTAAAAAACAGTAAATCTCAGTGTTGCACTTGAGGTATTTTTACCTGCTGTTAGTAATTAAATAGCGAGTGGTTCTTAACTTATGAGTGCTGTAATCAGCCTTGTGTTTGTCATTGATTGTCTATCATGTCTGTACTGTTGCCACTTTGACAGTTTAGTTACAGGAGGGCATTTGTCTTGAATTCATTCACTGATTTGAAGTTTGTGAAAGGACCAGGTCAGTTTGTGTGCACACTGAATGTCTTTTACAATCAGAATGTGTTGAAGGTATTATTTTGTGTGTATTATTATTATTAGTATTATTATTATTATGTTTGATAATGCAAACACATCACTTCATTATGCTAATACCGAGGCATTCTTAATTTATGTTTAATGTCATTTTTATGAGAAGCGACAGTTGTTGACTTGACGCTTAATGTTTTCAACTGTGACTGAAGAACATTATGATTTTAAGAATATGGAACAAATGTTGCTAATTTCTGCCTTATTGAGTTTATTTGCTCATCAACTCTTTGCAGACATTCGCCACATTAACTTGCCTTTAACTGCTGTGTGCTTTTTTATTTTTTCAGTTTCACTTCTGTATGAGCTGTAACCACATTGGACATAATGAACCATCTGTTTGGTTTTTGCCTGTTGAATTAAACTTGAATTAAAGAATGAAAATAACATAGATTTTATTTTATTGAGCTCGTGATTCAACATGAGTTTACCATAGTGGTTGGAAGCTGAAGACATCTGTTAAGTTGAACTCTTTGTCATCAGTGACACAGAATTGAGCCTGAGTTTGTTTTGATTAAAACATATTAACCACGCTGGTCCTAATGGAAAAATGTCATAACACACGCACTGCCTGTCACCGAGTTCCCTACGGTTCCACAGCTGAAATCTGAGCCGTTTTATCTCTTAGCGTTAGGGTCATTAATGTAGCTGATTAACCACACAGAGTATCAATAATTAACTGTGAACAATAAAGGCCCACGCCCTCTGTCACAATGCTAACCCTTCAGCCTCATTTCGATTCATTTAATGACGCTGTGGCCTGGAAAACATCCAGTGGCATGTGGAAAAATAGCGACCTAATGGAGTAGACACTTTCTAACTGCAGCAGATATAATCTACATGTTGTCCTGGTTGCCCTCAGCTTTGATAGTTTCCAGCTGCCAGTTGTGTGAATGTGACTCTCAGAGGAAAGTCTCTCACATGATCATATCATTGATAGATTGCCTTTGAAAAGCTGCAGATCATTTCAGATCAGATCAAATATATCGAATTAATCTTTGCTACATCTGTGCTATTCATAATGTCTTCATATCCCTTCCCCTTTCTGTCATCATTCTCATTGTTTACTTATGCCTTTGTTTAATTTTCTCTGGTGTCTACTGTCCTCAACGTCAGCAGGAAATAATATAGCACTGCTAAATGCCAGAGAAATCACAAATCAATATTGCAGTGATGTTTTAAAGTAAAAACAAAAAAAAGAATAGGAAGCTGATCAGGATTTTTACACCCCAACTTCAGCTTTCTTTTCAGTCCATCCTCCTCCTGTCTGTATTCATCAACCTGGTGAGATGGGAGGAGCCTCAGGTTATCGTTAATGATTCAACACCAGGGCTGCTGAGTTTGACAGACAGAGAAAGAGGAGGAAAGATTGAGAGTGAGAGATAGCTAGAGAGAAGTAGAAATAGTAAAAGCTCCAGGCCAGGCATGGCAAAGTAAGGAGAGAAAGTGTGCAGCAGTAGAAGAAGAAGTAATGCCAGGGAGGTTGCAGACTACAGACTGCATGCTTGTATCTGCTCAGGTGCCTCCAGTCTGTAGACAGTCTGGGAGTCAAACATATAGCGAATAATTCTCTACAGCTGAAAGTGGATTTTGAGAATTCGGGGTGATTATTTGGTTCCTATGATCCACGCGGCCTTCATAGGCTGGACAGACATTCATCTTCTCTCCTGATCCACACACAGCCTGCAGGTGAGTGTCACTCTGGCTTATCTGCCCACATATTCCATTTCATATGTCTCTTAAAGCTGGATGCCATTTACAGAGGATCCTAAGGCATTAGGACAGCGGTGTTGTTATATCAATGTGTTTGAAGTACATGTTCTTAGCTCATAAAAATACCCAGCATCCAGTGTCAGAATGCATCTTAAATGCACCACCAGACCAGACATATGTTCTCTCCAGGTTTCTATTACAGACCATCTTATGAGAATTCAGCTGTAGTTACACTTCGCCATGAATTAGTAATGAGGCAGTATGGAGTGTACAGTATGCTGTCTGTATAATGGTGATCAGTCCAGCATCATGTTCCTGATGTGCAGCTGACAAGCAGACAGAAATGCCCTTTTTTTCTCAGTTGTCTCTGCTAATTTCCCATTTCCCCGCACTCTCCCAGAATCAATTACTGGATGCATCACTGCTTATGTGAATGAAAGACCACTGATCATTTTAAAACAGTTGTTAAACTTGATAGTCTAAAAAACATTTAAAATATCCAAGTTTTTTGTAGCCATTGCATCTCACAAAAAAAAAGAGAAATAAACACAATCCAGTGCACAATCAGCTGTATGCAGCTACTGATCGGTTTGAGCCGTTCCAGTTGTGTGTGGTGCTGAAAGCACAGAGTTAAACTAACAGTGGTTTCCCTTCATTTAGTGCAGGCACTAAAGGATATCATCCCAATCTGTCCCAAGTGCTTTTCTCTATAGCTCCCAGTTCCTAGAAAGCTTACAAATTGTGTTTGAGTACAGCTGTGTATGTGTGTGTGTGTGTGTGTCAGGTTAATGAAACACCTCACAGCATGTTTGAACCACAAATATGATGCATCATGTAGAGACATATTTTTTGATGCCATAATACTCCTTGTAAAATTTTAATGACCATCAGCATAAGCAACACAGGCCTGTTAACTGCTGGCACTGCAGCTGCATTGTGTTATGTGCTGGACGGGATCATCATGCTGTTGCCTCCTTTGATTATGAACTATTGGTGTTTCAAGGACCCAGCGTTCATCTTGAACTAGTATCACTTTCTGTCCAGACTTGAATCAAAGACACAACCATCTCTGATAGTGGAACAGGAGCCATTTTACTTTTCCCTGTTGCAGTTTGTTGCTCTATTGCCCAGCGACTTTATGATTCGCTTTAACATCATGTCTAATCTCAGAGCTGTCCAATGTCCAGGGTGAGGCAGTGGTAACTGGGGTCACGTGATGAGCCCAGTGATCACAGGCAAACAGCTCTCCCAGCTCAGGCTTTACTGGAACGGATGTGTGTGTGTGTAGGATATTGGTCAGGTAACCAGTTTGCCTTTTGTTTGTATTGACTGAAATGTTTGGCCTGTCAATAGAGGCATAAACATCTTTCCATTGACATTTAATGGCTTTTGTAAACAGATCGAAACAGATTGAAAATAGATATTGGATCCAGTGTGTGGGGAACATATCTCACACAGCCTCCTGATAATGAATTAGGAGTCAATTACTTTGTTAGCATGGAAACTTAAAAACTAAATTATGCAGCAGAGGTTATGAATGTCGCACATTATCATAAAAGCACACAAGCAGAGAGAATAAAGAAGCACATAACCTACACTGAGAGTGCTAAAACTGAAGGTTTAGGTATTATTTTGACAGGTTTTGTGCCATTATCAGTCAAAGGTACAGTAATACATCTTTAGCAAAAGCTGGCAGGGTGTGACAGCATTCAGACAGCCCCCTGTTGACTGTCTATCATTAGTCTGCATTATTCAGCGAGCTTCTTGCTGTGTGCAGGCAGTGGAGAAAGGTTCAGTGTGAAAAGGCATAGTTACATACAGTGGAACGCTGATATTTAGGGCTTTTTGTGTGCAAATCCCACACATATCAGTATGTTTGGTACTGTATTTTAGATCTGTGGTCAGCTGTATAATTTAAACTCATCCTCACCTGCCTGCCATTGATTGTGCTGCAGTTTATCTGTTACCCATGCTATGAATTCCCCCATCTATCTTTATTTTTTGGAGTTTTTTCCTCTTCTGTAGTCATGGAGAAGCAACTAGAGGAACTGAAGCAGCAGCTAGAAAAGCAATGTCTGATCAACCAGGAGCTGCAGAGGCAAAATAAAGACCTGGGTGAGTACAACCATCACTGTATGACATTGACAGTCAACAGCCACTTCACATTAGACGCGCTAGGTGTGGTATAACTGGGTTTTGACTACATCCAGCTGTGATATAGCAATGTACTGTAGTATGACCTTAGACCACTCTTGCACAGTGAGTATAAAGATCATGAATTCACTGACTGGCAGGAGAAGCTGGATCAAAATCTGTTTGGCCAGAAAGTGAGGTTGGCTGTATGAAAGCTATCACTGAATGTTAGTGGGAGTG
This sequence comes from Pempheris klunzingeri, assembly GCF_042242105.1. Lineage (NCBI taxonomy): Eukaryota > Metazoa > Chordata > Actinopteri > Acropomatiformes > Pempheridae > Pempheris > Pempheris klunzingeri. The sequence goes on from NC_092029.1 coordinate 10,901,471, forward strand.
GGCCTGGATTTGTGTGTATTCAGCTCAGCCTCTGAACTCACTGTTATTTTCCTCCACTCTATCTCAATGTTTGCCTTCTCTCTGTACTTTAATGAGCTACCTTTATAAAGCAGCAGTTTGCACGAGAATTTACATAACAATCCATAACAATCCAACTCAAAAAAAAAACATTGCAGATTTACGAAAAAACATCTAGACCATACACATATTGGCTGATACTAGCTTATCCCTCAGAGGTAGAGTAGATTGTCCACCAATTGGAAGGTTGACGGTTTGATACTCGGCTCCTCCAGTCTGCATGTCGAAGTGTCCTTGGACGAGACACTGAACCTGAAAATGCTCCTGAAGCTGTGCTTCAGAGTGTGAATGTGTTTGAAAGATCAGTCTCCTCCAATTAAGATTCTTTCTGTTTGAATGATGTGTGAGTGGGTGAATGTGAATGTAGTGTAAAAGCACTCTGAGTGGTCGAAATGACTAGAAAGATGCTATATAAGTACAAGACCATTTTCTATTTATCATATTGTATCACATACATTGGTTGACTATTATTGAGACACTGCAGCCCAGACATGCCAAATACATATTTATACTCTTTATACTCTACATATCTTGGTCTCAGTTCTTCAATAACCAAATTTTAGGTTATGAGGAAATTGAATTTCTGCCAATATGTTGTGATTGAGTATTTGAGGCGCTGAAATATCATCAAAAAAATCAAGTACTGTTTGCACTATACAAGTAACATTCTGCAGTCATGTTTTACATGAATGGAGAGGATTTTTTGTGATGTTTTGTGCACTAAATGTGTTTTCCTGCTTTTATCCTCACAGAAAAGCGACTGCAGGAGAAAGAAAAGCTTTTGCAGGATCTGCAAAGTCAATATCATGATCTGCGTAAGAGTCTAACATGGGCACCAGGGGCAGGCACACACACACACACACACACTCACAAATACGCGAATGGTCGAGGTGACCTTTGATTCAACATTCATCTGAAACATGGCAGGCATTTACAGTAGTTAACGCTCCCTTTATGTTCCTCTGTTTGTCTGTTTCAGAATTTCCCTCCCAGAGCAGTAATGAGATTGAACCGGAGGTCAGGAAGAGCCGTGCAGCTGTCATTGCCCCCGAACCAATCCCTGAAACCCTTGAGATTACTCGCACCAGGGTCAAGAAAACTGTCAGGTTGGTAATCAGATACTGTTGGTGAGAGAATATTCAATTTAAATAAGACTGCGCTGGATTTTAGGTTTGCCATAGTGGCAAATCCAATCTAATTGCCTCTACTGCAAATGTCAAACACCTAAATAATGTACGATGGGTTTGCATGTTGAGTGGGAGATGACTTCTTTCACCTCCCATCGTCAGCGAGACAAATCTGATCGTCAAAGCCATCCAGAAGAATGACTTCCTGAGCCGCCTCGACGATGAGCAAACAGCAATGATGGTGGATCTCTTGGTGGTATCTAACTTCAAACCGGGTGATGACATCATTACAGAGGGCTCTGAAGGAGACAGCATGTACATAGTAGCAGGTGGGGACATGCCTGAGTGTGTGTGGCTGTGTGTTTCTGTCTGTGGCTGCATGCGATGGGGGACTTTACTTAAATCTGAGCTCCAATGTTTTGAATTATGGTCTAAGGCTCTAACAATTTAATAATATTAATTCCACTTTCTTTTCCTTCTACCTGTAAGCTGGTGAGCTCCGTGTCACCCAGGCTGGCCGGGTCCTCCGCAGCCTAACCACCGGTGATGTGTTTGGGGAGTTGGCCATCTTGTACAACTGCAAACGGACAGCAACAGTTAAAGGTCAGTCCCTGTGATGATGACTCCTTTAAGTGCATACAGATATAACAATGGGATTGTTTATCTTCATACTATAAGTATAAACACCTTGTGTGATTAGTTTGTGGGACCATGGAGTTAATTATGATTTTTATTTATGATAGTAAGCCTATTCAGACTGACTCTGCAGTCTTAACTTCAGCTTTCGTCACTCACTTCTGCTGCAGCAAAGACAGCGGTGCGTGTGTGGTGCATGGAGCGACAGACCTACAGGACGATCATAACCAACAAGTCCAAGAAGAAACGTGAGCAGCTCATGGGCTTCCTGAAGACGTGAGTTTGCAGGCTCTTCAGCTAGCAAGAGTTTAATATCCCGTCAGCGTGGTTTTCCCACATAAAAAAGCACAAGTCTTTTCTTGGTAGTTTAGCTTGGTGGTTGTGTATATAAACACTGTTAATAACTCTGCTGCTATATTTCTGATATGCTGCCACAGGTCTCGCACTCTGAAGGATCTGAATGATGTCCAGTTGTCCAAAATCATTGACTCAATGGAGGAGGTGTGTACTTAGAAATATAGAAACCCGCTTTTGGTAAACTAATGAAACATCTGTGTTTGAAGATAAACCTTTTGTTCTGAGAATTCTCACAAGCCTGGAAAGAAGGTCTTTTAAAGGCATTTAGTATAAGAATTTGTTTTCCTATTAAATCTCAACGTTTTTCAAGACAAACATATTTAGTATATCATTGCCAGTACACATCAACGACCCTTACCAATCAAATGGTTTTTGTCACTTTTTCCTCAGGTGAAGTACCAGGACAAAGATGTTATCGTCCGAGAAGGAGCAGAGGCAAACACGTTCTACATCATCCTCAAAGGGGAGGTAACGTGGTGTCATATTGTGTGCACAAATTCAAATGTAAATGTGTGTATATGTATACTGTATATATATATATATATATATATATATCTCATTTGTTTCTCCCTCAGGTCCTTGTGTCTAAGAACGTGAATGGGCATCAGAAGCAGATTCGTAGGATGGGAAAAGGGGAGCATTTCGGGGAACAGGCCCTAATACGGTAACCATGGAAACACAACACATGCCTGAGGACATTTGTTGGAGCCTCGTGCAACATCCACTGCTCTGTGCCACGACATTATGGTCGCACAATCTGCCGAATATCTTCTAAATGTTCTTCCTCTTCTAAAACGGTCACTTGCAATCGTAAAAGTAAATTAAATTGCTTCACTAAATCAGACAAATTAGAGAAGAAAATTCAAAACATTTTTCAACATCTTCTGTAAAAGACTCAACGTCTGTAGCACTGCTTAAAAAACCAAACATATATTATAGAATCTATGATAGAATAACAGCCACATTGGTTTGGTTATATAAGGGTGCTTTTGATAATCAAATATAATCCAGCTATTGTGGAGTATAAAACAGCATCTTAGAAGATGTAGATTCGCGGAGCATAAGATCAAAGAATTAATGAATACACAACACTCACTTCTTTGGAAAAAGATAGTTTTCTGTATCCACATATATTACTGTCCTGGAAAAGCCTGCACATCAACAAATAATGTGCCGTGAGCTGTATAGTTTAATTATTTCAGCAACTACAGACCTGTCAGCAAATGAAAACATAAAACATGTCGGATGCCAATGATTTTAGGCGCTAACGTAAGGACAAATTTGTCAAATTTCTGACAGCTGAAATGTACTTTTTCCACACTGAGGTGTTGACAAATATATGTAGAGTAGTGACATACAGTTTTCCAGGGTTGACATGTGCAGTGTTTTTCCTCTTGCAGGGAAGTCTTGAGAACTGCCACCTGCACTGCTGATGGCCCTGTTACCTGCTTCTCCATTGACAAGGAGTGAGTCTGATTTGACATTAAATTCTGAGTGTAAATGATGGAGACATTCCAGTGATGGCTGTTCCTCCTGGAAAGAAAGATCCTTAAAGGAGTTCCTTCACTGTATTTCTTCATTATTGCCCTGTTTGCTTTTTGCTGTGAACTTGTTATTTGTTTACTGATGCACAGTTTGACCATCCCTGCCATGCAATTGCGTACACATAAAGCTGATTCTGATTCTGACAATTCCTTTTTTTAGGGTATTTGAAGAGACAATTCCGATAGAGCACTTGGAGCTGTTTGATGAGTACGTACTATAGAACACTTTTAAAACCATGAAGAATAGTGTATGTAAATAAAATAGACTGTTCTGTTTCCTGCTCAAATCCTGACTCTCATTTGGTTTTTACTCACAGCTCCAAAGTGCTGCAGGAGGCACAAGCACCTGCTGAAAAGTCAAAGTGAGTGGTTGTGGAGGATGATAAGATTTGGTGGATGCAGAAAGATGTAACACAATCACATAATGCAAAACAAATGAGTTCATTGAAATGAAATAGCATTAGTTAAACCTTCTCTGTCTGCCTGTCTTCGTCAGTCCCAGCTCCACGCTGAGGTTTAAGGATCTGACTCCTGTGTTGTATCAGGAGGGTCGCCATCAGGGAGACCCTGTCACGCTTGGAGTTGGAGGGTTTGGTCGTGTTGAGCTGGTGAGACTATTTTTGTGTTTCCTTAAAATCTGCAGCTTCTCCCATCCAAACCATATTGTTGTCATGCCCCTTAAGAGAAAAAGAGTAGGGTGAGCGCATTAGGACAGGAGGTAACAAACACCAAGGGACTGAATGGAAATTATTACTTTGTGTTATTCCTTGGACCTTTCCTTTTCACAAATGCAATACTCTCCTCCTAATATCTCAACAAACATATATATATGGTGAAGACTTGCTGCAAAATAAACTGACTGAAAAAGATTAAAAAGCCCTGATACAGAGACAGGATTGGATCCATATCTCCGCCTTTATGACAAGTTACAATAAGTTTCATGAGGATAGCATGAAATAAAAAGAAAAAAGATAACTCCTCCACTCTTCTGATCCTCTGTCCCCCTAACAACTCTCATACAGTTCCTAAAAAGCTAGACTATACAGAAAGTACCACAGAGTACGTTCAAACTGCCAATATTAGCCTGCAGAATGCACATATAGGAACCTACAGGAGGCCTGTTGACCTTTAAAGGTATTAATATCATATTCAGCAAAAAAAGCAATTTCTATTTTAGTTTTAAAGTTGAAAAAAATATATATCTCAAATTGAAATGATCTCTCAGCTGATGTGTGCTTCTATAAACGTATGTTTTTATATACATACATGCATGTTTTTTGTGATGATCATCGTTTTATTATAATTTTAAGATGACCACGGTGAATCATGGGGCATATTATGCCATGAAGCGCGTCAGCAAGAAGCACATTGTTGCCAAGAGACAGGAGGAGCACATGCTGTTTGAGAAGAAGATCCTTAAAGCCATCCAGTGTGACTTCATCGTTAGGTAACTGCAATCACACACACACACACACACACACACACACAATCCTTTCATTACAATCATAAAACAGTGAAATGTACAGAGAACTTTCAAGTGCTGCTTTTCTGTTCTCTCTCTGCAGGCTTCATGCAGCTTTTAAAGATACTCGATACATCTACATGGTCATGGAGTTCTGTGGTGGAGGAGAGATTTGGACCAAACTCAAAGAAGTGTGAGGAAACACTGATACATTTCCTCATTTAGATTATCTATTTATGTGCAACTGGAATATTTAGCTGTGCTGCTACACAAGGTGGAATTATTCCTCAGTGAAACTGAAAATTGATGGTTGTACCGGCACTTAAACTTAATTTATTGATAATGTTGGAGCTTCATATCACAAGCAATAAAGTAAACTTCAGTTTCTGAAACTTGCTTGTGTCCAGACAAATGAAAATGACTACAGCACAAAAAATTTGTCTGAAAGCAACAAGTCAAGTGAGCAGAGGAGGCAATTGTTGGAGTGGGGTATTTCAACCTTATATGGGTCTGTGGTTTCCAGAGGGCGCTTTGATGAGTCCATTGCTGTGTTCTGCACGGCCTGTGTGGTGGAGGCCTACGCCTACCTGCACAAGAAGAACATCATGTACAGAGACCTGAAGCCTGAGAACTTGATGCTGGACATAAAGGGCTACGTCAAACTGGTGAGTCCTTGCATATGTATGTGTGTCGATTTTGTATACTCTTTAAGAACAAATTAAATATACAGGAAATGCATTTGTCAGAGAACGTGCGTCAGTGGTTTTTCACACAGCTGCTGATATACAAATAATCCCTCTCTGTATGTGTGTGTGTCTCTGTGCAGGTGGACTTTGGTTTTGCCAAGGAGCTGGTGCGTGGTGAGAAAACCTACTCATTTGTGGGCACTCCTGAGTACATGGCCCCAGAGATCATCAAGAACCAGGGACACGACTTTGCAGTTGACTTTTGGTCCCTTGGTATCCTGATCTTCGAGCTATTGGTGGGAAGGTAACACTCACACTAAAACTAACACACCTGCCCTCATTTGGAAACAAGCATCGCTGCTGTCTTATATGGTTATCTTGACATGCTCATATCAATATTTGACTGCTAACAGCCAGTGACTTACAGTGTACTTTTGTTGTATCAATGAGTTACTAATAAAATACCTATTGGTATTACCAGAGATGAGACTGTGGGAAACAACAGTAACAACTGTGCTTTTTAGAGGAAAGGAAGAATAAATTATCTTTATACACTGGGCACATTACTGGGAAATAAAACTGAAGTTTGGAAGAAAAAAAAACACTGATATTCTGCAGTCTCTATAAAGTAATACCTAACTGCCATGAGCAAAAGTATTTGCTGTTATCATACTGTAAAAGAAAATAAGGCGATTGGCTAAATTGCCTATTAAATTGCCTATAAGTACACTACTGTTCTCTGTGAATGACTTACCAAATAACCTGAGCATTTAAATCATTAGGCAAAAGAATGATTTTATCTCAAAAGAGAGTCACACAAATATGGTCAAGTGAGAAGGAATCATGAATGAGTCAGGTCTTGATGTGCACCAGTAGATGGCAGCAGGGAAATGTGACTGACACAGTCGCTGGTTCAGTTTATCCAGCAGCATCTGACTGACTGATTGACTGACTGATTTCTGAGCCATTTTCATGACAGACACGTCGCATCTTCTCTCTCTTCAACTTCTCAGCCCTCCCTTTTCAAGTTCAGAGCCTCAGAAGATTTACGCCAAGATTCTGGACGGGGTGCTCAAATACCCTCCTTACTTAACCGAGGCAGCAAAGTCCATTATCAGCAAACTGTGCAGGTGAGACTGTCTGTTGCTGCATCGTGATTATAATCTCATGTGGCAATAATGCCGTCGTGTGAACTCTAAATAAACTCAATGTGTTGCCTGAATAATTTTCTCATGACACAGAATTGGATCATGTAAAATGCATGTGAAAATCACATGGAGGTTTATAGTCTCTCCCAGTGCAGAGCATGAATTATAGATCATATCTGCACTGTTTCATAATGTGCACTTGTAGTTTTATGGTTTTTGAATGCAAATCTGCAAATCGGCAAAAAAAAAAAAAACGTTTCTAAATGTCATCTGTGTGAATGATGTGTTGTGTTTTTGTGTGCAGACCTCGGCCAGGTCAGAGGTTAGGAAACACCAAGAACGGAATCAAAGATGTCCGGCATCACAGGTAACCATGGCAACATCCCATGTGTGTCAGTGTTAAACTGTACACTATGTGTGATACCCTTTTGATTTTAGTTGTTTCTCACTGTCAATATGTTTGACCTGCAACCTCCTTCCTCTCCTCCCTTCAGGTGGTTCGGCAATATGAACTGGCACAAGCTGCGTGTGGGTCAGCTCGACGCCCCCCCAGTCCGGCTCATACGCAAGGCAAGTCAAAACACTTCCCAAGTTTGTTTCCTAAGATGTGAAAAGAGCTTGTTTTCTGTCCTGAGGTAATATTTAGCAATAATTTAACACTTGGCGTGAATGTTACCTAGAGAGTAAGTCAAAGAAACTGCGTGTTCCTGTGGACAACATTACTGAAATTGAGAAGCTGGATGGTTTTCAGGGCCTTTCAGACCTTAATAATTTTCTATTTACATAGAAGGGAAGGACAGATTAATACATCACACTTTTAAAGGACTGCATATGACTTTATGAAATGTGTTTTTCCTCTTCAGGGCCCCTGCTATATCAACTTTGATCGTTTCCCTCTTGATCAAACTAAAGCAGAAGAGGAGTTCTCTGGTTGGGATCAGGACTTTTAATATTAAAGGATCAAAGGCGACATTACCCCAAATATCGATCCAAACCAGAATGACCTCAGTTTAAGCCGAATCCTGGATAAAGCCAAATGAGCTTCATATTGAAAAAGATAACATTTCATACTAATTTCACTATTAAATTAGAGTGGAACTGCAGGAAATTGCCACTTCCAAAATATTTATTAAAGCTTCTCTGTTGCCATAAAGAAACAAGCATCCAGGTGGCGAAGGGCCAGAATTATGAGGAGGTGTCAAGACAAGATGTTAGGACGTTCTGTTTATAAATTCAGATGCCTGATGAAGAAGTGTGAATAACATCATCCACACGACACTTTTCACTGATTAGAATAAAACACCCATGTGAGTGCCAGCTAGCTGAGGCTTGAGTCATATTGTACAATCTGTACAAAAGGCCAACTCCTCCCAAACGAGACACACTGATGCCATATCTGTATTTTACTCCAATGCTTATTGTCCTTTCTATGTTAGTTTTAGAGATGAAATATGCTTACCTGCTAGAAAAGCTTTCAAATGCTTTGATATTGTTAAAGTTGTTTTTTTTATTATAAACGGAATACAAACTTTCTTTTAGAGTTGTTGCTTTGTTTTTGGATAATCTGCCTTTTTGTGTGCAGATTATGTTCATGCACCTTGATTTCAATTTAAAGAGATCATACACCCATGATGAAAAATTTATAAATGACTCGAGTTTAGTAAATTAAAGTGCTCTTATATGCTTGAGTTAACTGTATTTGTTTACTGACCTATTGTATTACCATCAAATCCCAAGTGTGAAGCACATTGAAGCACATTGAAGCACATTGTGCACGTTGTTTTCCTGTTGTGGTCACATCACACACATGTACAGGGCTCTGCACAGAAATTTTGGGTTCCAGTCGCTCAAGCAAAAAAAAATTAACAAAAATTAAAGGTGCAAAAAGTAGCACATCTTTTTTACTTACTTGTTTATTTACTTCAATATCCATACACTCATGCAGATGTTAGATATTCAATAGATTTCTGCAAAATTATATTTTAGGCAACAACAAAGAAAGCAACACCCTCATGTGCATACCTCAGTGTCTATAAAACAAATATCCCTTCAAAATGAACAAATCTCTGCATTAAAGTGAAAAAGGCTGTTCTTTAAATAAACAAAATAATAAATGAACCAATCTACTCTCCAAACTACAAAGTGCTTATGTTCAGTAGCAACAGTTAGTGGATAAGTGCGTTCTGCTTCCTCTCACCTTCATTCTATTTTCCTCCTCTCATCGTTTTCTTCTCCTCTCCTTTCCTTTCCTTTGCTCTTATCTCCTGATTTTTTATTCTCTATTCCTCTCCTCTCCTTTGCACACATCACACCAGGAGGTTCCCTGGGCACCTCCCCAGGCTGTTTTTTCTCAGATCCTCCATGAGCACGACTGCTGTGCTCTCTCTCCTTCTGTCACTCTCTCTCCTCATCTCTCTCTCACACATGCACAGAGTGAATATCAGGCATAGTGATTTACACAAACAATCAAATACTACCCACAGTGGTAACTGTCAGCACATTAGCGTGCCTGTTGTCGAGCTAATAAGCTTAATGGAGGGATATTGCCCAAGTTAGGGTGGTTATATTGTTTTGATAGTGGTCTAATACAGTGACAATAACAGTGAGCCGGTGCTTAGGGTAAACACTATCAGTCCTGGCTGGTTGTCACCGGTGAAGGCAGGTCAGGGAAACCTGGATGCTGCTCTGCAGGGCACTCGATCTGCACACATCAACTGTGGTGGCTGTGACATGAGGAAGGGGCTTGTGTGGTTTCGTAGAATTAGAACTCAAATGCAGTTTTGTCAGGCATCACAACAGGCTTTCAAAAACTTATGCCGAAATAGAAAATCTGAAAAATTAATCGTCCGCTTATCCAGTCAGAGGCTAAAAAGGCACGGACTTGAGCACCATAAATACATTATATTCAGTATATTATACAGTATACAGTATATTCCACACAATAAGCAATGACAGTATCTGGAGGAGACTGTGAACAACACATGAATGGGAATGTTGTGCTTATAAGGATGTTATCCAAGAGGAAAATGGCCTGGGACAGAGTGCGGTGTTTACAGATTTTATCTGATATGATCGACGCTGGTTGCAGGTGGTTGTTCGGCTGTGATGGGGCACAGCTGTCTGTCACGGCAGCAGGTTTAAAGGCAGGAGGAAGGAATCATTTTGTTCTTTTCCTGTTAACGCTTGTGTTTGCCCACTGAGACAATTCTTTTCCACATAAGAAAAAAAAAACATCACATGAAAGCAATCTTCCAAAGGGAAAAGCTACTCTACCAGATGTTTCCCTCCTGCAGGAAAATAAAACACCTTGAAGTCTAGAATTTAACAGTGACAGCGGTGGCCCAGAGGATGTACAGTATAGTACAAAATTATCTCTCCACAGGAAAGAAATGTAGTTTCCTGCATGAAAAATCAACATTTTTATTGCAGACAACCTTGTTTTACAACAAACAGGAATAAAGTATAATGTTTGTTATTCTATAATGTTCTCGCTGTCAACAAATCCAATGAAAAACCATCAGTGTTCATCTCAGTACCTCCTGACTCCTCTGTGGCACTCAGCCCCAGGCCTGCTTGATCCCACTGAAGACAAAATCAGTAAAAAATTACATAGTTCAAATTTTTCTAAGCCATACTAAACATCTGGGAAATGTAGATTTTACCAAACCTTATATATGCTGCATAGTTGTTAAAAAAGCTGATACATTTGTGTAGGTCACCTTGAATTGTCACTTTGCACTCAAACAAACTTGATGAGCAGCAGCGGTGCTCTTTAACTAATTTTCCCCCGGGGGTCGCCTCTCAGGCTCATAGGCTTCATACTGTACACCGTGGTGTTTGTTTGACCTTCAGTCAGCCTGACAAGAAGAGCTGCAGACACTGAGGCTAAGAAAAACGACTACTATTCATGGATTCAAATGATTAAAATCATAACCCTAACCCTAACCCTAACGCTAGGCTAGGTTAAGCTAACAAGGCTACCACTAACACCCAAATAAGTTCGAAATAAACGTCTAAAGTGATCTTGACTGAGCAGCTTAAAGTGAGCACCAGTAAAAAGTGGAACGATGAAAGACTAAGAAATCAGAGAATCAACAGATTAAAACAGACGAGCGAGGAAGGAGTAAACAGCAGCTATGGTGGACGAGGTTTCAATACAGCCTTCCTGGTTTCAGCATTTTGTCACAATTTTGAAACCTAATTTTATATACTTAAATTACGCAATACCTACACTAACTCTTTTCTGCCAGCATCCCACTCTTGCCTTATTTGCAGCAATAAACACTATTGCTGCAAATTTTTGCTGTAATTTTGGTGCAGTTTGGTTCACAGAGCCTGATAAAGAAAACCTGGGTCAACAAGTTGGTAACCACCACTGTGGGCCCATTATCTCTGATTGGGGTTTTAGGCTTTATCGAGCCTGCTTAGGCAAAGAAAGCCTTTCTGTACTGAATTTGCTTCGTAGTTCATCCCTCCGGCCTCTCTCACTCTCTCTGTGGGAAACTGAGCTCGGCGTAAGGGGAAAGGATTGACTCCTGCAGTCTGAGGTTTAATTTAGACCACCGGGGAAAGCAGATGTTTGGTGTTGCAGCAGGGCTTTGTCCTGTTTCCTCTCCTGACTGTCACTAGATGTTCTTTCTGGTTCAGTTTGCCCTACTGAGAAGTTAATTAGACTCAGAGATTACACCTGTGTGGTTAATTATTGGTTGCACCTGCGTTCAGTCTTCTGAGGCTCTGCTGTTTGCTCTGCTTTGCTCTGCTTTGCTCGCTCTGCGATGTTTAAGAGGACTGTGTAGTGTAGTCCTGACAAATGATTAGCTCTCCTGATTTTATTGAACATCAGTCCTTTGCCTCTTTTTTTTGTGACAGAGACTACCTTACTGACCCATCTTCCAGAGTCACCTTCTGTTTCTTCACCACACCTCTTACACCAGCTCCATTCATGTTTCCCACAAATACCCGGCTCTGCAGCACATTGCTTGTTTATTTCCTGCATGTGGATTGGCATTTTATAACCTGAGACTGCAGGGAAGCTGTTGTACAACATGGGCACGTTTGTTATGTAAGCTCATGTATTGCAACATGATAGTTCATGTGTTTGCTTGTGATATTCCTGTGTGTGTGTACGTGATCACAAACCTGTTATGTACTGAGCAGTGAGGAACCATCATGTTAAATAACTACATTACAAATAACCCTCGTAAAGGAAGGCTACCGATATTCTACACACTTTAACATCCCTCTTATGCACCTGGAGTCCCCTTCTGCTACCAGACAGCCTGAATTCATATAAAGTTAAAAAGAAAAAGCAGATAACTATAAAGCAATATTTATAGTTTTTTCTGGCCACTTGGAGGCAAAATAACACGACATTCACATACCATCACCTTATAATTGTGAACGTGTTAGCACAGTTTCCTATTTATACATCCAGCTGATACAGAGGAATACCAGCATTGGTCTGGAATTCTGTTTGTGGCCACCTGAAGAATTAATTGCTGCGTTCACATCATCATTTAAATTGTAATTATGAGAAATGTCATGTCAGCCTCTGACTGTTGATTAAGAGTGAGGTATATCAGGAATATCTCCCTCTGGTGTCTTTCACTCTCTCTGTGGGAAAGCGAGCCCAGTATCTCCCACTTGATGAAAAGATCTCCACTTCTTCCAGCTCTTCCCATTCTGCCTATATGGTGGGAATACAGCACAAGTCCAATATTCGCTCTAATGTTAGCTCCTGAGGGAAATATCTGGCTTTTTAGTCACTAAATGCTTCACTATAGTCACCAGCTTGTTGATAACTATGCCTGTCTCCTGTTTGGTGCTAACCGCTTTTCCACTTTGCTGCTGAAAACACCTGCCTGCTGCAGCTGAAAATAAGAGTGAGCCAAAACATTTAGCAGCACAGGTGCTAAAACACACCTTAGAGCACCATAGTCATTTCATCATTATTAATATAAAAACATAAAAACATTAATCAGTGCAGCTTTAATGTGAGAGAGTGAACACCAATCCCAGAAGAAGACACTCCACCAACAACAAACCTCCACTCCTCACTACACGTTAAATGTTTTAAATGTTACTATAAGTGGGGACGCACAGGAAATGTAGTAAAACAAAAAAGCTATGACTTGATGAGATGCCACCTGAGGATGTTCTCGTTCGCTTCCCTCCTTCATGCCACTGTGACAACACACTTGTTCCTATTTACAGAGTTAGGACTCTCTTCCTCCCTGACGTATCACTGGCTTCTGTCCAGGTTATGAGCTGATGTGGCTGAAAGAATTGGCAACCACCTTTCAGGCCCACAGTGCTGTGACCTTTGATGTCATATTTTGCACCCTGTTGAAGTATTTGCTTCACTGTGGTAGTTCAGCCTTTTCCCAGTTGACCATCAGCTTGACCACTGGTCTCAACAGTGAAACTGAAAGGTTTCCTTCCAAAGTGATGTATGGTTGGATATATGGCTTTGCTTCCTGTGATTTACAGCACTGCCTACAGCTGCCTATATATGCACAACATGGCTTTATTCCTGCAGCATAAATATTTTGTATGCAGAGCCTTAACCCTCAACATGCTGCCGGTAATCATGATGTAACAGCAGTTTTGTAACATTTTAAGTGAGGTATTAATTGAATGACACTCAGTGATTTTACTTGCGTGTCTTTTGAATAAATGTCTTATTAAAAGTCTTCAGACACGATGATCGTGATGTTCCGCAGTGTACGTGTTTGCCGATCGACCTTCTTATCTATCACACCGTAGCTAATTATCTCTGAAAGTCCCTCTTGTTCACAGCGACAAGTGCTGACTGAAATATTCCAGCTGTTGAAAACAAGATCAGAGTATGATCTGATTTGGGCTTGCTGTTCTATTGTCTGTGTATTGTCTTTGTTTTGATTGCTGATGCTCCTTAAGAGGCCAACCATTAGTTCAAATTTCCCAACAGGCCAGACATTTTTGCACACCAATTAAAGTTACAGGAGTTTGGTTGTGCATGAATTCTCTGTGTATGTGGATGGATCTAAAGCTAAACTTCCTCATTTGGTCTCAGTGATTGGTTTCTCTCGTGTATGAATGCACTTGGATCCCTCTGGAACAGCTGCACTTGTGGGGCCTGAAATGTCTCATTTCTATTCTCCAGTACAAACAAATTGTTATTCATATGAGGGCTGTGGTATCTATGATCAGCTGCACCTAAAGGATACAATAGCTCACCCCAGGCAGTGAAGGGCAGCTGCACATTACTAAAGACAGGTGTGTGGATGCAATCAGCAACATCACAATATAGTCATGATAGGACTTGTTGTCACAGGAAGGCATTAATATGATTTATGAGGGCACAGGGATTGGGCATGCTGCTGACATGGCATGTAATTGTAATGGAGCTATTATTTATACCTGTTGTGGCAAATCAAAAATATCTGATGTGAGGAATGGTTGGTTTCAAAATTGTTTCAGTTTGACAAATGTTTTCATCTGCTATTTAACTTTTTTTTTTTTTCCATTTTCCATTTTATGAGATAATAAAAGCATAAAGGTGAAACTCTTTTTGGTCACAGGTTAAACCTTTCTGTACAAACTCCTCTGACTGAAAGTTTACCATGAAACCTGTTTGAAACCTTTAGTACAGTGGTATGGAATTACTAGATTTTAATAGTGTGTGTTAAATACTGGGCCAGAGCCTGGTGTCGTTAACCAGTTTAGTGTAACGACTGGAAATACAGAAAGCAGTCTGGCATGGCTCTGTCGAAAGGTTACATCAGAATATTTATACCAGTCTCTCGTGTATATCCATTAAGTACAGAGCTGGAGCCCAGTGACGATCACCTTAACATAAAGACTGGAAACAGGAGGAAACAGCCTTAAACAGGCTTCATTTAGAGATACTGTGGCTCCAAAGGTTCCAATTTCTCCAGATTTTTCTGCTCTTGCTTATTTATTTCAGATTAAAGTAACTCAGAGGGACTTTCTTCTGTCACGTATTTCACCTTTTGAGTGGAGTTTAGAAACATGCTGCCAATGTACAGAATTGCAGTCATTTTCTTTGACATTTTTAAACAATTTCCGTTCCAGGCTGTACCAAATGGAGTAATGCATGAGCATGTAGCCTTCCCTTCCAAACCTATTAATTTAATTTAATGTTTTTTCTCCTTATTGTCTACGTTGAGGAATGATACAGGTGTAACCCAGTAGCAGGAATTGGCAGGAAAAATCCAGACTAGTGGAAGAAATAGAGACACAGAGAGGTTAAAGGACAATTCTCAGTCAGAATCTGCAGGTGCACCCAGGCATTAGTACTACACCTCTCTGACAAAGGATATCCATTTACCTTGTAGAGGCTGGCAGATGTGGAGGGCAAAACGGATTTAACTAAACATGAACAGTGACAAGTGATGCAACTCCAGTGACTCACTGACCTCCACCAGCTGACACAGACTGAACTGTGCCGGTGGAGCTAAAAGGTGTAGACTTCATGAAAAACATCTTAAAAATTCTTTTTAATTAGTACATTCTCAATTAATTTAATAATTTGAGTCTGAATGAAAATTAAGTATAGATGTTGCAAATTTTTTACTGTGTTTTTTTTGGCTGCTTAAGGGCTGCAGAACGACAAGTAAACATAACACTGACATTATCACCTCAGAGTTTTTAAGGCGAATGATTTGGCAACATCATCAATCAGCTGGTCATTTTTATGGCCACCTGACAAATTTAAGACCTTTTGAGCTCTGGTCTGATCAATACCAACTCTTGTGGGAATTGTCTGCCTCTTTTGCTGCATTTAGCTACATTTGTCTGTCTGCTGTTTGGCCCAAAGCAGAGGTTTTGTTAGAGCTTTTAGCTGCCTGCTGTGATGGGATTGAACACTGATATGTGATTATTGTAGATATGTTGCTTTGGATTCTTGCCATGTTAAAATAAAATCTCTAACTTATTTATGGCTTCAGAATACCTACGATTTCTCATTCTTTGTGATTTTGACAGTCTTCATATTAAATTTCCACCGAAACTTTCCTTGTGACATTTATTGCTAAACCTTGTGACTCATGAACCAATTTTGAATTGCACAAATTTAATTCGATATCAATATCTGAGAGATTTCTGAGAGATTTCCTTTACTTTCCTACACCTAAGCCACCCTAAACTAAAAAGTTTTTTACTTACTTATTTTAGGACAAAATTAAAACTAAAACCCCTGATAACAAATCCTCTAAGTATCTAAAAGTTGTGCATTCTTTATTAAAGGAAGAAGTGGGACAACTTTAGCCCTTCATCTCATTTCAAAGATACATGTAGAGCAGCAAATAGCAGCAGCAAGTTTCCTAGAAATTTCAAGATCACCAAAGCACTCTGACATTTGTGCTGTGCTGTCAAATCACAAATGTGTCTGCTGCTGTTGAAATCTGTCAGTCTTGAAATCTGAAATCTGTGAGCTTGTGAAGTCAGCTTTAATGCCGCGGGCAAAGACATCCTGCTGCACAGCCTCTTATGGGTGCTCGGACCTCTCACTACACATCTGCAAGAATCTGGGGTCACATCAATGAGATACTCAAAAAGATGAAGACTGACAATGTATAATAAGTCCCGATAGGAGTGTATAATAAGTATTTATCTAAAATCACATGCCAAAATGATGAATTTCAAATTATATGTGAGTTTATTTTAGAGTTTGGACTAGTACAATACCTTGCTTCTCGCATCATTTTGGGACCTTTCGTGTATCTTAGAGCATATCAGCTACATACTAAGAATAAAATAAAATCAAAAGCATCATCACTGTGGTTGCTGTCATTACTTTTTATCAAGGACACCTTCTCTAACTATATATATTCATGCTCCACAGGGAGTATTGAAGCAGTAAAGGTCAGGATGTCATTCATCCTCTCAGCATGAGAGGATATCCTATCTGCAAGAGCCGGGACACGACAGGAAATGCTGTTAGATACAGGGAAAGGTTAAAGTTTAAATCCCCGTCTGGAACAAAGTGTTGGTCTTTGTTGTCAGGTTGACTTTCCGATTTGGTTTGTAATTATCTGATTAAAAAGGTCAATTATAATAAGAGGTCATCACTTTGTGTTGAACAGGTTTTACTTTTTCGGATGGAGCAGGGCTGAATGACAGACAGCTGTTTCTTTCTAATAATGAAATTAAACTCAGCTGATCTAGGCTCTAAAAACGATTTCACCAAAATGCATTGATGGATTTTAAAGGAATAGGTCAATATTTTGAGTAATATGCATATTAGCTTTCTTGCTGATGGTTAGATGTCTGTGTCATGCATTAAATGTGGAGCTTTAGCCAGGAGGGAATTAGCTTAGCTTAGCATAAACAGAGAAAATAGTTAACCCTGCCTTGTTTGTAAATTTTAATAATATGCCTACCAACACCTCTACAGCCCACTAATTAATACACACTGTATCTCATTTGTTTAATCTGTACTTTTAACAGAAAGGTAAAACATCAATTTTCTACATTTCATGGTTTGTGTAGAGATTAAACAAATGGGATTCAACAATTTATTTTGTGAGCTTTAGTGACACATTTTTAGAATGACAAAGTCGGTCGTGTGATCAGTCGACCCACGACTTTGCATGCGCATACATGTGAAACAAACGTGTTAGGATCCCTGTGTTTTTCCCTGTTTTCCCTTTGTCTCTCCCTTATCTGTGTCTGTCTCCCCCTGTCTGTCACCCGAGCGGAGTCGAGGAGGTTACTCCAGGTCACAGGCTCACACACCTTCAATCTCCACACACCTGTACCAGCTTTCCAATCAAGCCACCTACACCTCTCCAGCCTTTAAAAGAGCGGCTCAGTCCTCCACTCTTCCCCAGACTGTCCATTACCCAGCTGTGGTAAACATTAGGCTCCAAGTAACTTGACTTGTTGATGACTTGTGGAAATCTTACCTTGATTCTCCTCGTCCTTTAAGATTCCCAGCACCTGTTCCTCCACCAGCCTGCCCCTCCTCGTCTTCGCTCCGGTCCTATCTTCCCCTTGCTTGCCTGTTCTCGCCTCCTGGCCCTGGGACACCAGTTAGCCTCCTACTCCTCTCGCCCTGGAGACTAAGCTCCAGATTCCCCATTACCTTCTACAGGGCATGTGCTCCAAATGGCCACACCCCGAATGAGCAGTGCACTAGATGATCCTCAGAAGCCCCATCTGTTCATTAGTCTGCAGCAGTGATACTTGACTTGCGGCCCGTGGGACACATCTGAGATTTGAGGGGTTTTGTAATTCATAATGAAAACTAACATTGACAGAGCTACATCAATATTGTCAAACATTTCCACCTGATACACTAATACACACCACCTGTGCATTAGCTGTCAATGACATCTTTCACAGACCAGGTAGCACCATAACAAGAGATGATTACAACTTTGCAGTTGTCTTGTTCTGCCTCATCAATGATGATCCTGACCGATGCGACAGCCACGGCTGCTTTGCTTCGTGTAACTTGAGAAAAAAGGGTAACTATTGGAAAATATGCATGAGGATAGCTTTTCACCTTTGCTTTCGAACAGAAATCTGTGGATTATATGTGACTGTCTGAAAACGAGTCAATAGATGAAACAAATGCTGGGATATCTGATAACAGATAAATTCAGTGGAAACATTTTCCTTATGCCACTGAAGACCAGCACAACAGGTGAGACCATGTATACAGTTATAAAATAAAGTCAACCTCCTAGAAACTGACGAGATGATGATAGGACAAGAGAGGGGCTTTGCATCTCTTCTCAAAGCACAACACCCGACAGTCAACTCGCTACGCTGCGTCATTCATCACTGTTTTATGTGTCAAACTGTCCAGTGAAATAAAAACAACAGTGGGCACAGTCATCATGTGGTGTGGTGGCCTCCCTTCTTTCTGTCCTCAGAGCCAAACTCCCGTGAGCTCAGCCAAATCTGTTTGACAAGCCCAATGTGGGCTGTTCGTAGTGAGCCTGAATACTGGTAAACATGCTATTTGCTATTTATTTTTTACTCTCCATAATGTATGTTTGTTCTAGTGTAAAAAGCATTTACAACTAAAATGCAATTGCAGCTGTTAAATACATTATCCAAATGCTCAGCCAATTTGAAAATAAATAATTTCAAAGAAAGATAAAGTTGGGTTATGGACCCATTTGTTAAACAGTTTTAATGGCATTTTTGAAATAACAGACATTAAAAGCAGGCAAGTGACAACTATCTGGTGATATCAGCAGAGTGAGGGCTTGTACATGGAAAGTGAAAAAACTGACTGTGCTTGGAACAGAAAAGCAAAAGAAAAAAAAAAGATGAATAACACAAAGAGACACAGGACAATACTAAATGGTTATTCACTTTATCTGATGAATGTTACTCATTTTTTTTTAACAATAAATGGCCCCGGGCCTACTGTCATTATGAAAAATTGGCCCCTGGGCAGAGCAAGTTGAGTATCCCTGATCTACACTGATGCACTTTCTATTAAGCTGAAGTTGTCAATACAGTAGCTGGGTGTCTCACAATGGAGAAAACTGTGCAGTGTTTCTGAGACCAATGTGGTCACAGCAGCTCGGCACCCTTTAATCGGTGCAAAGTAACTAAATCTAAAAAAAAGATCAAGAATAAGCCATTATGAGGCCAATTATATGCCAACTAATACTGCAGAATTTGACAGTCTGCAAAGGACCTGTCACATGAAGTCAGTACACACACACACACACACACACACACCGCCCACACACAGTTTCAGCTCCCTCCCGATGTGTGAGGTAACCACCATGTACCTCTCCAGCCCGAGACGGTAGAGGTTGGTGGCTGAGTCACCGCTTTTCTCTGATGTCACTGCAGACAGAATCATTAATGAACCAACCAATCTCCAACCAGGCTGCCTCTGTGGTCGCCTGTCTGCAGGGTACAAAACACTCCCTCTCTGCACCTCAAGCAGCTCTTTGAGTGCTTTCACTGCACTGTCTCACTAATACAGTTATATAGCTGGTATGGTCTACTATATATTCAGACTGCCAACAGCAAAACTTGAATGCTTACACATTACCAAATGATGGTGACTGTGCATGTTTAAACACTGATAAATCACCACTCCTGTGCCAACAATGTGCTCAAATCTGCTGGTCTTTTGTGCCTAATGTAAAGCCAGTCTGCACTTATCTCAGCAGTGAATCATGAAGGGCACAGAGTCAGGGCTTGTGTCCTCTCGGTGTAATGCAACATCTCAGGATGTGCTTATGGTCCTGTCTGTCTGTTGACGGGGAAGAGGCTGGGAGGTGACACGCAGTGTCACTCTATCTTTAGAGTGGTTCAGTAACCTGCCAGTTCGCATTAAGGAAAACTGTCACAGACCGTGATCACAGTAGGATTTGTCTTTATGTTGCAGACTGCATGTGGTATTCCTGTGTCTTGTACACAAAGTAGAGGGCGAACTGGAGGAAAGTTATCCAATTGTATAAACAGTACAAAGACAAATCCTCAGAGCAAAACATGGTTAAGATATGTAAATTAGTGTCAATACGGCGACTCATGAGTTGCAGCCCTCTTTGTCCACGCTGTGCTTGTGAGCCATGAGGAATATTTCATAACATGTGACTCAGATCAGTTTGTCAGCACTCATCCATTATCAGCCTCAGTCTGTCATTGCATTCATGTGATTACAACACCATTGTGTCTTTCATTATTGAGCTGCACAGACCAGCCGGATGCAGGCCGTTTATCTGGGAGAAATGCTGTATTTTTCCTCATGAAAAACAAAGGAAACTGGAAACTCAGATTGCTGCGACAATTCTAAAAACACTGCAGTGTAGAAATGTCATCCTTTTAATAATAAGTCTACTGATGTTCTGTAGCTTTCATGCTGTCTGCAAAAAAAGACAAAAACCGAGACGTGATTGATCCTACAAGCTAAGTATTGCATATGTAGCCACAGCAGTATTAAAACAATAAGAAAAATATAGATTTACACCATACTTTAATTTAATGTTTAAAGAATCTGAAAAACAATGACCGTCAGTGATTTTTTTTTTGCATATAAAAGATTTTATTCTAAACCTTCTGAAAAGTTTGTCATGAATTGAGGTGACATACCCACATTAACATACTGGAAACGCATGGTTTGCTGTGCTGTTATTAAAATCAAAGCACAGCCTGTGATCAAAGACAAATCTGATCCATAAACACTAGACGTAACATTTAAAGTAGCATGCAACACTTTTTTTTTTAAATGTGCATGTGTGTACTTGACCCCCCACATGTGTATTTGCATTTTTTTTCTTTTTACAGAAGGGCTTAATGGGAAATAAAGATTACAAAACAAACTTTTAGTTTGGTTTGCCTTGATATAACATGTCTCATTTAAAAATATTTTCATGCATACACTTGACCAAATCCAAACCAAAGTTTTGGTTTATGAAAAATGGACCTTGATGTCACTAAAGCACATTTTTATGAGGATTTTCTGAAACCACATGATAACACCGTTCTCTAATATCATGATAGATATGACTATCATCAGTACATAATCATATTTTATGGAATCTTGCTTCTTAAATAAATGAGGGCAAGTGGCCTTAAAATGCCTGTAGCATACCCACTGAGCTAATTAGACTTCTTTGCATTAATGAATCACAATGTTAAATCATGTGCTTTTACATTCATAATGAGGCTCATCTCGCCGTCATGAATGGATAGATACATTCAACATGCTTGAACTGGGATTTTGATGCAGCCACAGACTTAATTAAAAACTGTCACCCTGGGAGAAGAAGAGGACACCATGTGAGAATGCTTGTGTGGGTGTAAATTAAATGACATTTCTACAAACCCCAGTGCACACGCAGTCACACTTTTTTTTCCAAACGCACACTCACACACTCACTGTAAACACATGTATAATGCACATGTATCCTCACATATGGCCTTTCGTATTACATAACGCTCCTTCGACAACACACCATGACTTTCCCCAGCACTGACAGCTCGCCTCTCAGTGGCTGTCAATCACGCAGCCAACTGGGGAAAAAGCAATAGGACGACTTTTGGGGGCTTCGCTTTGAGCAGCTGGACTAAGGCTCGGATTGCTTTCCCCCAGGCAACTCCGCATTTATGTACTAGCTAGTCTTTCTTTCAGTGTATTGCCAGTCAGTATAATATACACCAAGTGTTGATGAAGTGTTTTGATTGCTTTTTAGAATCACAAAAAAAAAAACATAGTGGTATTTTTAGAAACAAAGATTAACTTTTCCTTATTTTTATCTTATTTTCCCTCAAAATTTCTTGGTGACTCCTCTTTGACTTGATTATACATGACAGCTGACCTTACAGTACAGTCAGTCAGGCTCTGCACAAATCTGTGCTCACGCGTAGAAAAACATTTCAAGAAAACCAGGAGATTCAGAACGGAAAAACACAGCAATCCTGTAACCTACTAATACTGTCCCACACTGGGTTGCACCAGCTATGCGTAAATCCATCACTAAGTTTGTGTGCAAGTCCTTCCCAGCTTCTTCACTTCACTTGAGTTGGACCATTAAAACTGTCTCAGCTCGAAGAGACTGCAATGAAACGGCGGCTGAGTGGTGTATTAAACTTCACTACCATTTTTTTGTAAATGTGGGTATTACTTAAATTATTCATGCGTGCATACAGATGTGTGTTTCAGAATTATTGGGAATGTTGAATGAGACGGAAATATCTGCTTTAACTGGGTATTTATTTGCCATTTATTTAAGTGTACTAGTGTTGAGTTTTTTAATGAGCTATATTGTGTCATTTCTGTGATATGTTGTTTAAAATCTTCCTCATGGACATCAACAATTTTTTGTTTTAGTCTTCATTCTAAAAAGGTCATATATACATACTGGGATCAAATATGTAGTAACAACTAATCGCTATAAGGCCAAGTTTGTTTGGTGCGACCTGTTTCAATTTAGTGTTGTATAAATCTCCACCTCCTCACTTATAAATAGGCTTAGTTTAAACTTACAAAGAGCTGGTGCACCCGAATTCGGCCATTTAGTTAAGGTACAAAATTATTCAGGATGTTAAGTTGCCCTGAAATGTACTGTAATGAAACACAAAACATACTCCTTTCCACCCAATAACCCATTAAATTATAGACATTTGGTATAGCAGACATGTAGACTTGTTTTGCCACATACGGCATACTGTCTTGTAAGTCACATTGTATTGTAAATGTATTTTAATGCTACAAACGGTAAAAAGCACTATCAAATGTATTGAGAATATTACAGCATACCTTGCTGGATCAAAGCACTGAATAACACTGTAAGACACACAATCCAAAACCATTCAGCTGAGAGACACCAGAACCTAAAATATCCTTGCATAATGTCATCTAAAACAATCCATCTTCATCCTTACAGAAACATCCTGAATTTTAAAAGAAAAATTTGAAAAAACGGGCCTGCTCAATGTGAAATTCAAATGTATATTCTGAATTATGAATCAAAATAAGATATCAATTGTGCCACCACGACATTCCCACCATTTTCATAATCTTCAATCAAAGCCACATCAGCTGCAGAGAGGCATTTATTTAAACCAATGCAACTCACAGACCTCTAAAGTCGTGATAATTTAGTCACTGCAGTGATATATAGCAAATAGAGGTTTCTGATGGTCTACATTCAGTATTGGCAAGACTTAAAAGGATCTCATCTTAATCAGCAGAGGAAATATTTTCTAATTTATATCTGAAGGAAGTAGTGATGAGAGCAGAAACGACGTGAAAAACAATAATGTAAAGATATAATATGCCTTACGCCCATAGAGCCTCCACTGCTACAGTACCATACATGGGCAGGATCTATTTCAACAAAAAAAAAAAAAAAAGACAATGTTGCACCAAGCTCTAGGTTTCACTTTCATGAAAAAAATATAACTGTGGCTTCAATTTCTGCAGGACAGAAACAGACAACCCTCCCGATCCTTTGATCAGACCGTATACCTCTGTGATTCCTCTGTCAGAAAAACAGGAGCATTACTTTGGTGTAGGGAAGAATGGGGTCTGATCAGTGAGCCTGGCACTGTGTGGTTAATGTAACTACCGCAACACTAAGGCTGGTAGCAAATGGCAAAATCACACTGGCAGACAGAAAGATGACATTTTCTCAGTTGTTAATTTCATCTCAAGAGACAGTTTCTCCTCTCGGTTACCATGCATACTGTGAATTCCTCTGAAAATGGCAACTCCTTCCATTTGCCTCCTCTTCATACTGTTTTTTTTTCCCAAGATGCCTTTACATGTATATATGTCTTTATCATAACTGTGCTCATATATAACAAGTGGGCAGACAGAGTCAATCTTTCGTCCATCACCATCCTTACATGTTCAGTGTGGCTTTAAGTAAGGCACAAGTGGATTATTCCTTAGGGTGGAAAGCTGAATGTCAGTCATGGAGAAACAAAAATATCGACATTCGTCTCTTTAGTGAGGGCTGACTGACCGGTGAACGCAAGGCATATAAATTCATATTGGAAGAAGAGTAAACTAAAAGTAAAAGCCACATTCCTTTGTGTTAGCAGACGTCTGCTGCCTCGTCAAGAACCAGAGTTCAATGTTGATTATGGAGTGTTTCAGCAGTGAGGATCCTCTTTATCTGATGCAGATTTCAGAGCTGATGAGAAATGAGCAGATATACATATATTGCTTCCAAAGTCTGATGAATATATTCATTTCTACGTGTTTACAGGGTCGTTTGAGCATATAAGAGAGGAAGATGTCCAGTGCGCTGCTACCTCAATATGGGTTGTCCTTCCTGCTCATGAGAGAAGTTAAACTCATGTTGATACAATCACTGGAGCATGCGTCTGATTTGGCTCATTCACTAGCGTAACTGTCGATCATCTTGGCACAGTCATAATGAAAAGAGGTCGGAATGAATGGAACCTGTGAGCTGACACACTACGAGTTTTAGTGTGAGTTTTAAGCATGCACATGGCTGCACAGAGCTTGACGATTGATCTGCGTTTAACTCTCAAGGTTTTCAATCGATGATCTGAGCACAATCCACTTGATGAATGCGCATGGGTACCTTATTATAGTTGCTCAATCAATGAGCTCCGCTACCAGTGTGTTTCACTCGGTTCCCTGAATCTCATTTTCAAGCTGATTCTCATTTCAGATTTTCGATGATGGCGATCTCCCGCCGGTCAGCATAGTCTGGGCTGAGGCCGTTCAGGTAGAGGCTGCCGTTCCTGGCCAAGGACCCGGTGACGGGACTGAGGGAGAGAGTCATGTTGTGATAAGCCTCTCTGTCCTCACACAGGTTGGCCGACAGCGTCCTCTTGCAAGGGGTCATTTCCTGGTTGATGGATGCGTTAATACCTAGCTCGGATGACAGCTTGCGCTTGATGGACGCAGCACGCTGGAACTTGTCATAGATGTCAACGCTGAGCCGCCTCCGGGTCTCTTTGAACTCTGCCGACACGTTGGCTGTCCACTCTGCTGCGTGAGCCCGAAACTCCCCAACCTGCAGGGAGATAATTAAGATTGATGCCTGCAGACGATGAAGCACAACCTGTTCCTCCCTTTAATGTCATAATAATATCCACACATGCTACATTGACACCTGTAGTGTAGAGAGGTTCAACTTCAGAAAATGTTGGCGTATTCAATGTTGTCTGGGGAGCATGTAAGCTTAACAAGCATATCAGAGGAAGTTAATGCAATCAGATTTTCAGGAAAGTATTAGTACCAATATATGCCAAAATCTTACAGGTGTTAAATGTAAAGCATATAAAATATGCAGTCTGGGAGTCAAAATACTGCTCCTTTTAAACTGCTAACCATCAGGAAACATGTTTATCCTTACATGCCTGTAGGACATGACAATATCTCAACCACAAATATTTATACACTATACAAGTGTGTTTATACCATCACATTTATATGAGGCCATGAAGTCCTGAAATCTACCTGTGGTTGAAACATTTTCACATCTATGTAGCAGTGCACAGTTTGAATTGGTTAAATAATGACCTATCATCCATGCCCGAAGGCCCTGTTGTCCATTTCTGAACGTATTCTGACAGAATAAGTTAATACAACTGACTGCATAAAAGTGAAAAACTCAAAAAATTATAATATATAATTATAAAATAATATAATACTTTCTTATTAATAAAAAAAAAAAACAATAATTAATGGAGGTCGCTCTTGAGACCATAAATGTCATGTCCATTAATCTATTCAGACAGCTCTTTAGCAGCTTTTGCCTTGAGCGTTCTTTCACATGTCTCGGCTGCTCTCCAGCTAGCGATGCTCATGAAAGAACACTGTAACCTTCATCTATTATTTGCAGTTAATGTTAATTTGTCATAGTAACTGCAGTTGTGCAGATTTAAACAATATTAATAATAATAGATGTGATGAGGTATAGTGAACGGTTACTCAAGTTTGTCATTTTGGTAGATGCGTTATTTCTTTAAATCTTTCTGCAAATATTTGTGAATTATGAGTGATTTCAGAAGAAGGGTTGTGTCCACACCTTACCCACTCATCACTTCACTGTTGAGGTTTATTCTTAACTTGACTGCAGGTGCCTCCAGCAATTGAAAAGAAATGTCCTCGGTGTGTGAGCAGTGCAAAACCTGGAGACTATATTTTGTATCTGGTAGACACAGTTTATTTGTTTATGGTCCTTGAGAGGCAATGTGGAGGAGAGGAATGATCACATAGTTGATTTCACCTTCATAATGCATTACTGTAGGTCTCCTTACTACACGCTGTTTAATTATGTATCAGGCTCTGAGGTGCGCTCATGTAAAGCGAACTTCTGAGAGCTCAAGTTAAAATTTATGGGGTGGTCTGTATGTGTGCGCATTAGCCAGACACACTAAAGAACAAACACTTGAGTACGTGCTTTCTCCTTCTTCTTATCACTTTCTCTGCATGATGGTCCTCACCCCCCTCCCACAAAACCCCCAACCTCCCACTGCAACCTTCTCCCTCACTAATGTATTCTTCTGTGGAGCTCACAGGGGCCACAACTGCACTGCTAATAATGCCAGTGCAAGGATTCCCACTGCACGCTTCCATTTAGCCCTCCCCTTTATATGTTTTATAAAGAAATAAAAGCCACATGTAGCTGGTTTATGCAGCATGGTGCATGTACACGGGGATGTGTGATTCTCTCTGTCCTTTTTACACGTAAATAATGAAACTGCCAGTACAGCAAGATATCTTATTACTCAGCAGCAGCCGCTGGAAGCACAGCAAACATTTAATCCAACCCTTGTACGAGATGGTATTTTCTCCAGAGGGATGCAGCCAGGATGGAGATTCATCACTTCAGATTTAAGGCTTAGAGGGTGAACTGGAAAACACTGTGAGGAATTACTCTGTCACCATGAGGGGAGATGGATGTGTGTGATGTGCAGTTTACTATAAATGTCCCCCCATCTGCAATATTTTGTTTGAGGCTAGGTAGGCTGGTGAGAGGGTGAGTAGGATCCACAATAAAGCAGCAGCACTGTTAAGTTGTCAAATTTATCTAGAGCTGCACTGCACAGCTATTCAAATATGAAAAACAAAATGTGCAACCCCTGCAGGTTTCCATCTCCTATAAACATGCATAATGCACCATGTTTGCCAGACTGAAGCACTAATTTAAAAGCCTCAGTTTGCTAAAACAAAGTGTTTGTTGGATCATCCAAGAGCTCCTGAAACCAACTTTTTGTAACTTTTTGAAACAGATAACATGCAAAGGTGTGATAGTACGCCATCATTTAGTAGATCAATAGAGATCAATGCTTAGAGAGATAAGAGATTTTTTTCATCTTTTATCTTTAGCATTATTGCAGTGCGGGGAATGCCAAATCACATGCTTAGTTCATCAGTATTTAAGACTATATGAGTCCTCTTCTTCAGTAAAAATGGCAAACAACGTGAGTCATAGGGCTGGTTGAGAACAATTACTTTGGGCTGAGAAACCTCTGGCCTCAAAGAAAATTGATCCGGACTGGTGGGTCTTAATAAAGAAACAAATTAAAAGTGTGAAAATTGGCTCCAGCAACAGAACATGAAGCTATTAAGGAGTGAGCTTTATCTCCCAACATCCTTCCCCCCTTTCTGTGATAAACCTCCAAGGTGAAATTCAGTTTTTCCTCCTTTCCTTCTCTCCCTTGGGTAACCCCTGATGTGACATAACTCACAGCACATCAGCACATACCTCCTCTTTAGTTTTCTTGGAGATGACCCGGAACCAGTCTCCAATCATACTGAGCACAGCAGCAAAGTACGCCAGGCCCACCAGGATCCAGAACCACACCACAGGCTTGTAGTAGTCCAGATACTCTGGACTCTCTGAACCACCTGCAGAACCAAAGACACAACCAGTGGATTAAACAAGCCTGATGCGTTAGTCTGGGTTACATGTGTTACTTACCAAACTGTTTCAACTATAAACATATGCGTATTCTGTAAATGCATAAATACAGTAAATTATTATAAATATAAATCTTAGAATTTGTGGATTTGTTGCACGTGCCATGCCAGTAATATAGAAAATAAGCTCCATTTAGTATTTTATGTTCTTTTTATAACTGGGAATGTTTGGTCAGTAAGATAAAAATAGACACAGGTCCTTAAAAACATGACAAAGACTGAGTTGGCACTAAACTGGACAGTTAGTGTCCAGTAAGCACTGAGAAAGTCCTGATGAGGGAGAAAAGTCATTGATCTGGAGGAAAGCTAACGGTGTGCTATGTAGTTATTGACCACAAATTGTGCTTTACAATGTCTTTACATCTGTGTCCCCATTTTGTTGGTATTGCATACACACATTTAAAAAATACTAACTAACTATACGTGTTATACGCTCATTGTATATTATCGCACTTATTACATGGCTTCAGAAAAAGATAAACCAATAATTTGATATAAAATATGGATTTAAAAAGGATTTTATTGAAAAAAAAAAAATACTTAATTGCTTTGGCTATCAGAGCTGCATCTATAGTAACAGTGTGCTATAAATAACAGACTGTAGAATGGCATAATTGACCAATCACAATCTAGTATTCAAAAAGGCCGTCTAATACAGCACCTAAGGCCATGCATGTTACATCAGATGCATGGACTCAGTCTGCCTTAACTTAATGAATAAGTCCATGTGCAAACATTACCTTCAAATGCTGTTTTGGCTTTGGCCAAGAGGTGAATCTGAAAAGAGTCCTCAATAAATCAACTGGCGTGACGCAGCACAGCAGTTAGATAACCATCCATTACACCACCAGTTTAACTAACCGCAGTCCAAGATGGTTAGTTTACTGCAACTTCTGAGGTTGGCACAGGTGGTGTAATCTGATCTATAATCATTAGGCCTGCTCGGGGAAGTTTAATCGAGTTAATCTGCTCTCAATTGTCTGTCAAGCAGGTAAAATCAAGTTACTACCTGCTTACACACACACACAGTAGGAGCACTAGGAGGAGCCAAAGGAGGCTGACATTTTTCAGAGATTACCTGTTTCATGAACTATTGTTTTGATTTAGTAAATTTCAACGAAAAGGACAAAAAATATTTTCATAAAAGTTACCAGCGGCAGCTCAGAGACTGGTGACATGTTTCAGTTTCACTGGAAATGGGATGGCTCTGATAGATGTGAATGAATATCTGCATTTTATGGGTTTTGTTAAAGGATTATGGTATCATTTGAGATTATTATGATTGTTTAATCTAATTTTAATGTGCTATCATAATCTGTGAGATTTAAATGAGTACAGATTTCTGGTTTAACAAATCAGTTGCATTAGAAAAATACAGAATACATATATCACAGTGCGAAGTACAGAATGTAATAGCAGCCAGGGGGAGGCTTGTCACTGCGGAGCACATCTGTTGAGTCAGACTCAGACTGAGGAATAACTCAACTATAAATACACAGATTCTAAACTGGGCATCAGATATAAAAATGAAAGATGGCCCATAAATCACAAAGAAAATGAAGTGACCTTTTTCACCAGCGACAAAGTCTCCGAAGCCGATCGTGGTCAGGGTGATGACGACAAAGTAGATGGACTCGAGCGTGCTCCAGCCCTCGATGTGCTTGAAGATGACGGCTGGCAGAGCCACGAAGATGAGACACCCGAACAGGATGAAGAGCAGCGTGGAGAAGACACGGATCTTTGTCTGACTGACTTTCCACTTCTGTAGAAAGTTAAAAGAATTGTTAATACAAAGAAGAGAGGATTTCCACATACACGAAATAAACATTTCAATGAAACCAGTGGGAATTAATTAAATACTCAGAGCTGGGGAGCGCAGAGTCTATGAATGCAAACGATATTCCTGAATCTTACTGGAGTTGCAGGTTCTGACTAGTGGTGTAATATAGTTTAATTGGCCAGCGTAAATACTGTTTCAGTTTATTCCACAGGCATCAATGATGTAGCACAAGACATTTCCTAAAATGACTTTAAAGGAAACACGTGAAAAACATGCTGCCTATTTCCGCTCTGCTTATTTTCCCACAGGCTTTGATTTCTTCCTTGCTCACTTCACATTGTGATGAGTTTCTTCCTTCGACCTCCTTCTAGGAATACATTTTCTGTTTTCCAACATCTCAAACGTCAGGCTGCCAAGCTCATGTGACGTAACTTTCGCTGTCAGATGGCACGCCCACTCGAGCTGAACAGAGGTGGCACATGACTTGACACGCCTCACATGTGCTGTAATATCGATGACTTACTGTATATTTCATATGCAGTCCTAATGGATTCATAACAGTTACAGTCCGTGCTATCAGCTGTAACTATGAGAATTTTAATTTGATGTGAGCACTGCAGTTACACAGTACATTAGGGTATATTCTACATGCTGCTATTTTTCTCTTCTGCCTTTACACTTGAGGTGACTGCTTTCAGCTGGTTCTCTGTGTATCGTGCCCTTTTCCCCTCTCCAGTTATGTAAGCCCAAAGCACAGCGCCTCTGAGGGAAAGTATAAAGAGCAGGCAGACCTCAGATCAGAGTCTGTGATGTCTGACGTCCTCGCTGAGCACAGTACAGTGGTATCCACTTTAAAGAGACCTTACAGGGCCAAATTAGCTGAGAACTCGGCATTAGAGTTTTCCAAAGGGACTTGTGAAGCTGAGATGGTTTCTCAGGCAGCATCTTCACTGCACAGCAGCTCCGGTCCATCTCTTCCTATTGTTTGAGCCAGCTGCCAACCTCTCTCCTCCTCCCCTGAGAGGGAAGCCACAGAGCCAGTAATGAATCAAAATCATAATGAACCTGTTGCTAGTAAGGATGTGGTTTCTTGAGAAGCTGCTACAATCAGAGCTTTTATACTGAAAATGGAGGCTGTAATACTGAAATCAGACAGGAGTGCTTTAATTAGCATTTCATCTGGCTTTTATTAGAATGCAGGATGTTTTTCAGTCCTACATATATGTGACTGCGGACAGATACAAAAGAACGTCCTATAAAAATGACCTCCGGTAGAAAATTTGAATGATCTTAGAATTATTAAATGAAATTAATTAAATGGAATTAATGAAATTATTTACTACAGCAAATAGAGAGACAAAATGCCACCAAAGTACTGTTTTTATCAACACAATGAGGAAATAATGTTAATGAATGTGTCTGGCAGGTTGCACAATGTTGGCTCTGAACATTATCGGCAAAATGACTGACAAGTAAAATTCACTGACAAAGTATTTAATTTGTTTTCCTTCATCTGTCAACAGAAGTCCTGCCTAACTGGAAAATAGATTAATATTTTCTCCTTTTGAATATCATAATACTTTACAGGAATTCAGGTGTTTTTTGTTTTCAAATTATGTTCTGATACTCTTACTTACTGTAACTATTGCTGACTTAAGACAAAAGACTAAAATTATGTTGCAATTTTATACACACTCGAACACCATAATAGATTAAATGCATGGGGACATTTAATCTATTCAAGACACATCTTTTCCTTGCTTGCACTTAAGATCTTACAGTTAATCTTCAATTACAAGATTATTCTTGATATATTTATTTATATGACATCTCTTATTGGTTGATTCGTTATGATCATTCCAGTGATCAATTAGCTGCACAATCCATTTGATAAATGATGCCAGATTTATAAGATATATATTTATAAGCTATATAAAGAATGTGTGGTTCTGGTAAGTAAAAAACAAAGAACAGATGTTAGTTTGTACTGTGAGAAGATAAAATGCTGCATTTAATTAGTCACTGACAGTCACTGCTGTGAGGTATCATCCTTATTGGCTTGTGCACTCAGCAGCTGTTTAATTGCTTTGGTTTTTCAGGGTGAGCCTTAGAGTTTCTAGGAGAAACTTAATGACTAACCACCAACCAGATTGCCCAGCAGAGTCCATTTATATTCTCTGTGTCCAACATGACTAATGGAGCCGTCTAACTGTGTGTTTTTCTCTGCATGAGTATAGTGTTTTTCCCTGAGTATGGACAGAAGTCAATGTGTAACTTGCTATGTAAAAGGTAAAAAACCCTACCATCATATTTCAGCGTGATGCATCGATTGTTGTGTGCTGGTAGTTTATTCCACTGACATTAAGAAATAAGATGGCGACACTCCAGTGAGTTCAGCCCAGCAAGCAACAAGAAACACCAAAACTTTTTTCAACATTTTGAAATATTTCTCCAAAACAAATGTAACTTAGTGATCTGGAACAAAATGTCTGCATGTTATATTGGTTTACACGGGTCTGTTTGACAGTACTCACTGCTGAAATCTGAGGAAAAAGCAAAACCTGCACTTTTGAATGTGAACCTACAGCTGTAGTGTTGAGGGCTTGTTGCAGCTTTAACCTTGCAGTTCATTATAGCAACAGCTCTGGCAATATAATTCTACAGCTGTTCCTGCTTTACCTGGATAATAAAGCTGTCAGATGTATAAATGACTCATTGCAAGCTGGTAAACATACACGAGGTGACAAAAACAAAGGAACTCACCACAATCATCTTCTCTACTTTGGCGATGCCCTTCCCGAAAATGGTCCCTAATTGATCCCCGACACCAGCCAATAAGAATCCAAATAGGGGAATCCCCAGGAGAGCGTAAATGATACAGAAGATCCGTCCACCTTCTGTGTGAGGAGAGATGTTCCCGAATCCTGACAGGAAGGAGACGCACGTGGTTAATTAGCTTATTAGCGGTTTCATTCAAAAGGGCGGTATAAATGTGCTGCAACACAGTAAGGTAGTTGTGTAGTAGTGTGCATGTTGTAGGCCCATGTTATGAGCAGGACATTGTAAATTCCTTGTCAATGTGTATTTTCTATTTGTTGCACAGTCTCATTAGACCATATTTCCAAAAGGAGTACAATCGGTTTGAAATAGGCTGAGCAGACAAGAAAACTTTTCACAAAGACTGACTGTGCTTTGACTTCACTGCAGACAGATGCAGCAGAATAACTTTTTTTTTAGAAAATCTCAGTAGTGAGAGGTGGAAGTCACGTAACAGCACTCTCTGACTCCATAATTCACACCCATAGTCCTCCTTTTCCAACTGGAAAAAAGCCCAGAAATGAACTGAACACCTAAAATGAAAAACACTGTGTGCTGTACATAGGCCTTCTCACACACACACACACACACACACACACACACACACGTGCACATACACGCACAGAAAAATGCACAAATGTGACTCCATCACTGGTTCTCAGCCTTTCATCTTCCCTCCAAACCCATCATCATATGCAGCAAGAAAAACTGACAGGTCTTCAATGTCTGAGCTTTATGTAAACTGGACCCACAAACATTCAACAACTTATGACTTTCATTATTTAATGTTTCATAACGGATTTGCATAAAAAACATCCACTTTTCTCAATCAATGGAGTCATTTGTCTCAGGATAGGACCTGCAGGGTGTCATCTAATGAGATTCTCACATTGGAGTAGGGTGACACTAAAATGTGAGTGAACTGCCAATCAGGTCTAACTAATTTCATGATGAGTTCAATGGGAGACAGGTTGCCGGATTATTTCCTGACGTCCCTGCAGAACAACTGAGAAGCTCTCTAATTAAACAGATTCATTCTTACATATAATCTCAGCTCATCTTTGAACGCTGTTACAATATTAGACATGAAAAGCAAGTTACGCTTGGCAAGCTCAAAGAGTTAGTGTCATTCTCTGGGGTTAAATGTTGGCTCTCTGAGACAAGTTGATTGTCCTTCAATTCAAATGCTTAAATTAGCATTTCTAAACAGATAAGCTGTTAGCTCTTTAGAGTTGTTAAAATTTGGGGGAAATGTGGATTTATATGTAATAGACATCCCAGACTGCACCGGTGAACATCCAGGGACTGGACATTGAGAGGGTGGAGACCCTCAAATACCTGGGTGTTCACCTCAACAACAAACTGGACTGGTCTCACAACACAGACGTCCTGTACAAGAAGGGCCAAAGTCGTCTCCACCTGCTGAGGAGACTGAGGTCCTTTGGAGTGTGCAGGACTCTGCTCAGGACTTTTTATGACTCTGTGGTGGCGTCTGCAGTCCTCTATGCAGTGGTCTGCTGGGGAGGAGGGAGCACAGAGAGGGACAGAAAGAGACTGAACAGGCTGGTCAGGAGGGCCGCTTCTGTCCTGGACTGCTCCCTGGACTCCATAGAGGAGGTGGGTGAGAGGAGGACACTAACAAAACTCAAGTCCA
The DNA here is from genome assembly GCF_042242105.1 of Pempheris klunzingeri. Taxonomy (NCBI): domain Eukaryota; kingdom Metazoa; phylum Chordata; class Actinopteri; order Acropomatiformes; family Pempheridae; genus Pempheris; species Pempheris klunzingeri. Next base: position 10,936,154 of record NC_092029.1, read on the forward strand.
TCATGGACAACCCCTCTCACCCCCTGCATGAGACTGTGGGGGCCCTCAGCAGCTCTTTCAGCAGCAGGCTGAGGCACCCACCCTGCAAGAAGGAACGCTACCGCAGGTCATTTCTCCCATCAGCCATCAGACTCTTTAACACCAGCATCACTGGCTGATGTTAATATACTGCCTACCATCCATGCCATTCCATTCCTGTAAATATCCTATGGTGTAAATATTTATTTCATTTCATCACAATCCATATATTTATATCTATATTTATATTTATATTTATATTTATATTTGCTATTTTTTGTCTTTTCTATTGCTTGTTCTTTCACTGTCCCTGTTTATATTGTTGCTGCTGTAACAAGAAAATTTCCCCCTATGGGGGATAAAATAAAGAAGTCTAAAGTCTAAAGTCTAATAGGCATAAGAAACATGTATTTCAGCATTTAGATGATGAAATGTTGAATATCAAATTTGGTTAATTACCAATAAGCTATTCAATTTGATTCACACTTGACTACAACATTACGTAGATGGGTTATACATTAACTAATTTCTAATACACACACACATATATATAATACTATAATAGAAAACTAAAATGTATGTTCAGCTGAAGGCAGCATGGTGGTGAGGTGGTTCATATTGTCACCTCACAGCAAGAAGGTTCCAGGTCAGAGGCTGCCAGTCTTTCTTGCGTGGGTTTTCTCTGGTTACTCTCTTGGTATATGACGGTCAGGTTAACTGGTGACTCTAAATTGCTCGTAGGTGTGAATGTGAGCATCAGTTGTCTGTCTCTATGTGCTGGCCCGCCTCTCATCAAATGTCAGCTGGGCTGACCCACGACCCTTACATGCAATTTAATGTTTCTGTCTTGTTTTTACTGTGTTTTATGTCCCTGTGAAGCACTTTGAATTGCCTTGTTTCTGAAAGGTGCTCTACAAACAAATTTCCCTTGCCTTGCCTTGCCTTAAGGATAAGCAGAACAGATAATGGATGGATGGATGTTGAGCTAAAGCCAGGACAAATGGACAAACCCATTTGTCCAGGCTCCACACTCACTGTATTCATGGCACTACAGACAAAGTGATGTAATGATCACACGCTGCAACCTGTCACGGTCTGTACTATCTCTTATAGGAACAAATGGGATTGCAGTGGACAATAAAAATGTAATGTCTTCATTCTAAACTCATTAAGTGATGCCAGGAGAGAAAATGGTAGCAAAACATTTAACTTCATTAGCTTTTATTAAAGGCACACAGTATTGGTTTTGCTTTTGGATTGTTTCATTTATGAAAAAAGTGCACTGAAACCCTGTTGTCTCATTGTTTTCACTATAAATTATAAGCCCCATAGTTAAACACATTAGGATGTTGCACTGGATAGATATAACATTCAGGTTCAAGAGGAAAGTATAAAGAGATGGTACTGTGACACATTGGTACTCACATGAAACACTAGAATAAAATAAGACACCTGTGGAATAATAATGATGTTTTTTTATGTACAAGCAACGAAGGATGATTCATTTGGGATCTGTTTTGATCTATACTATAGGAAGTTCTATAGGAAATGTGACTTTCTGCAGGAATAAAACAGTTGGAGAGACTAAACTAAGGAATCCCACAGGAATACTGTGAGATCAATTGTTGCTGCGCCTCTTTTACTCCCAGGAGAGGGGAGAAGAAGATAGGAGAGGCTACATATATAGAGTTTTTTTCAGGCCATTTTCTAGATAAAGTATATGGGTGAAAATAAGTGGGCGGAAAGATGTGTTGCCTCACTACTGCACATCCTATTACAGATCCCAAATTCAACCCCTTCTAGCACAATCAAGAAAAGCCAGGAGAGTATATGAAAGCTGAGAGAAGTGCAAACTGTATTGTCTCACACGCCTGCGGAATAAAATAAACCTTTCTGAATTTCTTTCCAATTTCTTTACAGGTTGGTCAGTAACAAAGAATTTACACAATGGCTTTAGGATCGCTTCTCTGAAATTTGATTTCGATGCATAGCAGCACTGGCCACAGAACATTTTGTACCAATGAGGCGAAGACAGCACAGCAATTACATGCTGTTTTCACCGACATTGCACTGAAGGTGAACCACCTGGGAGTGACGGCTCTGCAGCAAACTAAAGCTATGGAAAACTAAACTTCTCTGCTATGTACATTTCTGTGCACCTTCACCTCCTATTTCAGATATTTGAGTTTTCAATGAAGGCAAACAAAACTGTGTAAGCTACTCCAAACTAAATTAAACCACAGAGCTCTCCTGTCTTTCTGCTTCAGCAATCAAACTTCAGTCAATCTGCCTCTAATAACGAGCAAGATCGACTTCAGTAAATCACGACAGCAGTTGAGAGAAGAATGGAATTAACCTAATATGAGCAAAGGGAAAACTCACAGTGAAGATTTTACTCTGTGCCTACATGCATTTACCTTTTGAATAAAAAAGAGGGCAAAATCTAGATGTTGCAATGGAAACATTTACTGATGATGAGCTTTGACAGCATCCGGGAGATGTGAAATGAAGGCCAACAGCCCAACAAACAGAGAAGTTGATATGTTATGGTTTGCTGGGACAAGCCAGTTAAGGCTAGCTGTGTGTGTGTGTGTGTGTGTGTGTGTGTGTGTTTGTGAGTGTGTGCGCTGTTGCTGTGGCCAAATCATTGCAGTTGTGATGAACAGAGTTGCAAGCACAAGCCTGGTGCAGTGCAGCAAAACCTGGAAAAGGGGCTGGAGCGTGGTTACGGACAATAAGTGCAGTTTAATGCCAAAATATTCATCCAGATTGTATTTTGCTTACACATGATGGTCATTATTCTGAAAAACAAGCTCACTCATTTTCATACCAGGAAGCAAAATCAATTTATTTTTAACTCAAAGCATCTTAGTGCATTTTGTTGTCAGTAAATGAGCAGTGAATGAGATGTGAAACGGAGCCCAGGGAGCAGAAGTACCGGTCCACTTGGAAGAGCCAGATGAGCTGTCAGATGTGTATGTGTGTCTACTTGTACTTGCTACATAGTGAGGACCAAAAAAAAAGTTTTTAACCAACAGAGTGAGGACATTTTTGCCTGTCCTCACGACTTTAAATGGCTATTTTTAAGGTTAAGGTTAGAATAAGGCTTGGGTTAGGTTTTGCTTGAGGTTTGGGCTTCGGCATTTAATTGTGATGGCTACGGTTAGGGTAAGGAGCTGGGTAATGCATTATGTCAACGTGGGGTCCTCACAAGTATGGAAGCTCAAAAATGTGTGTGTGTGAGCTGTTCTGCTTTCCTGATTATCAAGCTTGTACAGCTGGAGGTGACAGAAGGAGCAGTGGGCTAAAAAACCTGATGGAAAAGGAAAGCGTACTGGAGTCTCAGGCTGTGCAAATGTGCTTACAGCCTGAGAGAGATGCCGGTTCCTTGATTGGATCGTACAGAAACCAAGAACAAACGAGCACAGGCCCTTAATAAACATATTCTTCTAATGTAGAGTCAGATCCCTTTAGGCTCTTTAAGCTACATTTCTTCTTCAGTTAAACAGCTTTTGATACAAAATCACCTCTGAAACACAAAAAAACTGCTGCAACATTGAGTCTATATGCACTGAAAGTCTGTACATGTGCCCAGATATCTGAGATTGTCTCCAATAGACACACATTAACTTTCTGATGTATTGCAACTTTCTACATTATTATTATTATATTGTAAGTTACAGTGTTAACCTCTGTAAGTGTAAGTGAAGATTAGCCATAGCGACACTTGAAAACTGGCAAATGAGGCCCAAAATGACTTCTTTCCGATTCATTCTTGAGTAGACACACTAGGCTCTAGCTTGGTTTAATTTGTGGCTTATGCAGATAAATGAAACAAGCTCTATTTTGTGTGAAACTGAAAGCAAGTGCAAAAATAATTGCCCTGATGGCTGACGGCCAATGTCAGGCTGTTGGGGAGAGTCTGCGTTCCTAGGTTTTACAGTGTCCTGCGTCCTCGGCACTAGTCGGACCCATATGCGCTACTTAGCTGTTGGATGCAGACTTTGCAGTGGATCAGACACAGGTGACGTGAGCCGACACACCAGTCAGCCTGCATCTCTGTTGGTTCTTTGATATTCGCTTAGTGTGTCTGGGCGTTTAGGGTGCAAGTGAGTTTTGCCAAATAATGTTTGCAATTTTGGTGACCAGTAGTCTGAGTGCAATCCAGGTGCAATGAAGCACAATGGAGAAGAGCAGTTGATGCTCGTTCTGAATTGGCAAGTGCAATTTCATGCCAAAACGGTCATCAAAACTGAATTGTACTTCTGCCGCCTTTGCGCATCAAAATGATAAATTGACTATGCTTATAAAGCCAGAAATGTTTCTACATTTTAAAAAGTACATTTTGTATGCATTTTCACAGCGCTGCATACAGTGAGTGTTGAGCATTGTCAACAGAAAGAAATGAGGAGAGATGAGCCGTGAAAGAGTCAGAAACTACCCTTACCGATCGTGGTGATAACCGTCCCAGCAAAGAAAAAGGAGGAGCTGATGTCCCAGAGGCTCGTCTGATTGGATGCATTTCCTGAAGGGTTCACACCTGCTCGGACTGCTGAAACCACTTGCTGAAGTGAAACAAAAACAAAAAAAATTAGCACATACAGCACTGGGTCCCAGTGAAAGTGTGGTATAAGGTGGGCTGAGCATAAGAAAATTTGTGGTGTACATCAGTTTTCTTGGGGAATAGATTACAGCCAAGATAAACATCCAGCAAAAACCAATTAAGAGTTATGAGAAATAATAAGGAACTGGTCTTTAATACTTGAGACTTCTGCAAAAATCTTCAGAGGTCATTTGTGCATCGATTTCTTTTGAACATTTATTTACAAATGATTTACACATTCTCAAAATGTTTCTTCAACTACGCATCTGCATATTTAATCTTTTTGAAGCTTTTTACACGTTTGGATTTACTGCTGAACTTTCTGAAGATCTTAATTTTAGCCCATAAATAATTCTGAGTCACTTTAGCCACACCTACGTCTTTAACAACACACACTGTTGTCAGCTATAGGGTCATGCAATGTAATAAGCATAAAGTTACAAGGTGCTTTCTAACATTTAAATTCAAGGTTATAGCCCAGTATGTTTGCATGAAATATGTACAGAAGCTGCATATTCGGCCACCTTCAGACAGCAGTCTGCCTGTTTTGAACATTTTACACATAATAATATAATGTTAATATGTGTAGCAAAATTCATGCTTTGTAAACAAGGCCAGTTTCCTTCTGTTGAAGGCACGTGGAAAAATAATAACCTTTAAGCATTTTGTTGATTGTCTATGTCGTGATAAAAAAAAAGACAATCTTGAGTAGAACCAGAAGGAGGTCGTGACTGTGGCTATGATGTGATACCAGCTGGGGCTGTATTGTGCCGATTAGTCTTGCCCAGGTGACTTTGAGTGTGTGTGTGTGTGTCACGAGCCCTTTAGACACGAGCCGGCTGTACGGGGCTGTACTCTCATGTCAGGAGACAAGAGTGGAGTGAAGCCACCAGCTGGAGGGAAAATGCACCACTGCATGACTTCTCACACCCACAATCACCCACATGTAGAGGTAGGAAGCAGTGGAGCTTAGAGACTCAAAGATGCGCATCAACACTACTGGTATACTGGGTTTGTACCATAAATTCACAATAAACTGTATACAATATTTATACATAACTGTAAATATTACATGGTTTGAGGCTTTAATCTCACACAACAATTGTCCAATCAGAGCATAGTTATTGTAATTAGAGACTAGACACAAGCTTTGGATTCAGATGTTAAAACTGTGCATAGCGCTCTGATACTGATACTTTGATTTTATTAACAGCAAAGCAGGAGAAAAACATTAAGAAACTGAGTAAATTGTGAGTTTATCTGCAAACAGTCTAACTGATTATCTTAGTGGTTACATCAAAGCCGACGGATCTGTCATTAATTACTACATTCATTTGTAGGCTTACAGATTATGTACAAAACAGAACTCATTTACTGCATAGCATATCCCCACTGTGAGTAATGGATGCTCCTATATGAGAGTTTAGGCTAACAGAGCGGCTCTGTCCTGCTCTTTCTTACATATGAGGAAGTCTGCACGCTAGCAACTGTTGCAACATTATCTGAGACAGAGATGCAATTACCAGAAACACTGGTTAGTCCTCACCCTAAAAGCCTTTTCTCTTGTAATGTTTTTGTCAGGACATTCAGTTTTAATCTCAGTCTCTTAGAATTCTATCAGGACTGTAGACATCAAGCGTCTTTAAGACATCTTTAACAGGGCTCTTGTTTTAAAACGAGCCAGCTGGAAACCTCACAGACTATGCTGGAGATGGTTTTCAACCAGCTCTTGAAGTTGTCGATAGCTGAATTAGCTTGCTAATTGACGCTCAATGGCGATTGTCATTTAAGCCCACAAAAGAGAAGCCTGCTTTTGTCTCAATCAGGAACACACACACTTCACTAGGAACCCTATTATCAGTGTAGACGGCATATAAAATGGAGGGCTTGACAGGCACATTGACAGTAAGTATAAAGTGTGAGGTTCAGCAACGGTCCATTTCTCTGAATGATGCATTAACCTGATCTCACCCAGTATTTTAAATCAGACTCTGTCAGTTCACTGCAGTGAGAGAAAAGCTTTCTTGACCCAAGTGGCTTCTGAGGATACAGAATCATTACTGAGACAAATGAAAGAGAAAAGCTTTGAGACCTCAGAGGGACAGGAGGCACTGCTACAAAGCCTATGTTCATAAATTGAAGTAGAATATTTCACTGGACTAAAGCTTTTATTCCCTTACGCATATGTGGGTTTTTATTTTCAGAGAGAGCAATAAAATTGATCCAAATCTTGGCTTGTTCTAGTGGGGGGAGTAAGCCATCTACCTCTTTTTGATGACCTCCATTATTTGTATATAATATCAATAAAACTTCAGGAACAAAGCAGTAATGCTACAATAATGATGTGCAGAGTCTAACACCTCCCGCGGTCCTCCTGAACCAGCACTGTCAGCTTTTTCAGAGTCTGTGCATGCACGCATGCACGCACGCACCCACACACACACACACACACACACACACACACACACACAGTTTAGGGTCACTGCAATGTCAGGGTCTTCTCTGCTGCAATTCGTCATCCTTGGTGAAACTAGGGGAGTTCTCATTAACCTACGACTGCTGAGTGTGATAAGGCAGAAAAGGTCGAGTGTGTGAAAGCTGAAATGGATAAATAATAGATTAGAAACTGATGTAACAGGCGCTAATGTAACACAAGAGTTAACATGAGATGACATGTCAGAAGGTGTGCAGATATGGGCTGATGGCAGCGAACGTTGTTGTGAGGAAGCTTTACAGGAACTGTGTTTGCTTCATTCAAAATACAATAAAAAGCACATTCTCTCCACTCGCCAGCCCAGTGTCCGGGAAATTCTATTCATACTGGCACCTCACAATGTGCTGATGTTAAGTCAGGAAAATAGCGTTCCCTATATTTAGTGACGTAGGGGGTGGCATCTAGTCACACACCTGAAGCCGTCAGCTATTTATTAACCATAGCCAAGGAGCCAAAATGCACACCTCCCAAATCTCAACAATGCATAGTTTGGACACGCAGGTCGAGCGAGCTGATTGGGTGATTCTTCCACGGTTTGTTCATGCTGTCACTGGAGTGACATTTCAATCCTGTTTCCTAATTTCTTTTCCATGTTTTTACATTGTGTTCAACACATTTTCATCCCGCTTGGAATTTTCCACATATTGCAGTGTTACAACCTGGAGTTCAAATTGATTTTATTGGGCTTGTGACTCAGGTGTGCCACTGTTTAACTGCTGTTTAATCTGCTAAGCCTGCCTGCTTGGCAGTAATGTTATTTAACATGAGATATTTACCCTCAACTTTATCCCTGATCTGTTAGATGAGCTCCTTATTTTTCATGATGCTGTTTGTTTAGTAAAGCTTTCTAAAAAACTCTGAGGCCTTTCATGGAATAGATGTGTTTATATTGAGATTAAATTGCACACAGTCAGATAGTTAAATAGTTGTTTCATAGCAAAGGGGATGAATATGCACATAACACTTTTCATATTTGTAATTGTAAATACTTTTGAAAACCATGTAATATTTCCCCTCCACTTCAAAAACTAGTTTGTGTTTTCATTGCAGTTGCAACAAGACAAAGTGCAGTGGAGGGTGAATACTAATATGAGGTTACATGCAGGCATTAAAGAAACACACAAGCGAGTTATTAAGCAGGAGGCTACTGTCGTATATTAACACTTTGGCTACAGCTTGTTTCGCTGCTACCAAAAATAGAACTGAGAACAAACCAAAAAAAAACCCCAAAACAATAGCCTCTAGCTTTGGAGTAAAAAGGTCCAAAAGACAAAACTGCTTTGGCTACACATATGCAGAGGATTCAAATGTAATCACAGACACAATAAACATAATGTCAAAAGGTGAACACAACAATATTCCAATGGTTTTATCTCCAATTTTGTTCAAATACGACAAAGGAGAGGGCTCAAAGATAAAATACTGAAAACCCTACATCTACAGTGCCTCTGAAAACATCATTTATCAGATAACACAATCAGACATGCTCTCCTTTGTTTCCCTGCCAAAATGGTCATATTAATTCACTGTCTTGGCGCTTAGCTGTGTGCATACTAAATGTGGCCATGGGAAATGATAAGACGGGTATATGTGAAGACCGCACTGGCTGAGCTAAACAGCTCAGAGAGATTGAATCGTCTGCGCTTTTTGACATCACTCACTTTTTTTAATTACTCCCTTTGAGAGCACATCTCTCTTCAATCCTCTGCTGACTGGCTTTTGATCAGAGGGAGCCTTCAGAGGTGTGTTTGTGTGTGTGTGTATGTACATAATTAAGCAAAAATGAGTGTGAGCCACCTGTATTGAAGCTGTTTATCAATAAATCATCTGAAGAGAAAGAGCTCCTTGACAGGCTGCTGAACTAATGGAAGCTACTGTCTGATGGACGGCTGGCAGAGCTGTTTGGTTGGTCTGCTGTCTAGTAAAAGCACAACAAATGCAAGGTTTTTGAGAGATATGCACTGGCTCACAATTAGCCCCATAGCTTTAGGAAAACATTAAAATGCCCCTTAATGCCTCCTACAGGCAACGTGCCCAGTTTTCATAAGTAAAGTAAAGTAAAGTCTTGGGCCAATACTGTAAGTAATTCAGCTCAGTTCTTTTCTGAAGTCAAAGACTGAGAAATTTGTCTTTGTGTGTAAAGTGCTCTGAGCAAAGGCTGATTCTGAAAGGTCAGTGACAGGAGGAGTCATACTTGCCCAAAAACAAATATTAAATTGGCTGAAAAGAGGACAGTTTGCTCTAACTTTTGGCTTTGCTGAGACTGAAGCCTGAGAGGGAGAACATCAGGGGTCGTACAGTACAAGAGATGCTAAAGGGGAGCAACACTTCTGTTCATCGCTTTTACCGCAGGTGATGTTCTTATTCAAAGACCACATCAACAAATAGATTTAACGTCATAGTTAACATGTTAGGATGCTGCACTAAACAAATACTACAACTGAGGTTGATCTAGTGTTGGTATGCGATGATCTGGTAGATATTTAAAAGTGAAACATTTTACCTCAGGATCACCACAATCATTAGCCTTCACCCTTAACTGACCACCAATGTCCAAGCGTGCAAAATCCGGGATCAACATTTTCAGAAAGAGTTGCTGACTTTTCTGCTACAAGAAAAGATGCAGCACACGCTTTCTTCTTGCAGAATCAACTGCTGCAATTGTTTGCTGCTTTTATTATTTCTGCTGCCTCCAACTTCAATGATTTCTAACAAGTTAAATGTTCTCAGCGCTGGCGAGGGCTACAGCAACAATTATGGTGACTGCGCTGTGCCAACTAATGGGCTGCCAACGGTAAGGAAAAATGAAGAGAGGAAATCAAAATTAAGTATCATTTGGTTCTAAGTATGAGTCTTTCTTAACAAGAAAGCAGCTTTGTAGCTATACACTTATTTCTACGGTAACATAAATAAAAGGGGATGGTTTGGATTGAGGACCTGCTCCCTTCTTTTGTCCAGGGTGCCACATTTATTTTATACAAGTTGTCTCCTGACAAGAGATCATCATGTATTAAGAGTCAGTCTGATTGACGATCTCAGTACAGACACATGAACTCAGCATCTTAAAGCCAAGTAATTGCCATCTGTTACCAGCCGTTCTTAATCGAAAACAGTCTCATTTACATACAGTAGGTGGGAACTGAACATTATTCAACAACAAATCCTCATCAGCTTTATTATGGTAAGAGCCCATACTGTCACTGAATGCTAACACAGACAATTCCTTGAGGAAAGTGGTAAAAGAGCTTTCAGATGTGTCTGAGTAAGTGAAACAGTCAAATGCACCTCTAATATCAGACCTAGAAGATGGAAAAGCTGATCTGATCCTGGTGAAATAAAGCCGTTACGCCTCAGGAAATATCCAATTAAACCCACAATATTTACATTTTACACTGGATAATGATGAATATGCATGAACAACATTTGGACAGTTCTCGGCTATGCTGTTCATACTGCGGCTCAGAGACACAACTGTGAGGAGAAAGAATTTAAACAGTATCTCGTTAAACCCATACCATTTTCCAATGATTAGCATGAGGCACGTGCCATTAATACACAAGCGCTTTCTCGTTACAGGGAGAGCTTCTTCATTATGAGAAACTACACTGATGGCTGAACATGTTGAATAGCAGTGGGAATAGTTGCTTCACTGGAGAACAAAATCTCACAGACGACTAACAGACTCACAAACTGCTGAAAATCCCACTCGATTTATTCAAATGACTTTGTCACTTGTCCTAAACATGAGGTTTTCTTGTTTTTATGAGAAAAAGTTTTTGTTAGAACATCTTTCTGTCCTTGTTAGAACAATAAAAGAGTTTTGAATCCCTGATCATTAAAATCCAATGCCTGAATGTGGGAGCAGAAACACATAAACTAACTATATGCAAAATTGCAAACAATCATTAAAATACTTGCTGGTGTGATATGATATAAATTACAGGCATCTCAATATATAAAATAAGTGTTTGACTCACACTCTGTATGGAACATTAGCATTTTTTGTTTTTCTTGCTTTGCATTCATTATTTATCCAGTGAGCTCGGAGGATGTTTTGGTATCAGGGAACACTTTTGATGCTGTAACCGAATCAGGGAAATGTTTCAGCAAGGGGCCAAAATTAGCAGCGGACAAATCAGAGACAAATCACTGTCCCCCGGGATTTAAAGACCTTTCAGCTGTGGCACATTAGAGAAGTAATCATCATCCACTGGTCCAATATGCCAGCTAGATTCCCCAAGAGGAAATGCTTTTCATCAACCCGGACAAGTCATGGTGATGCTGAGATCCACTAATCCATAAAGGAAGAGCCATGAAGTCAGTAGAGGTCTTTTATTAGAAGACTGTTCACTCAGTTGTGACATTTACAGTGTAGTGACTTTTTATTTTATCTTTATCTTCATCTCTTTATCGTACATGATTCATTTAGTTTAGTCTGCTTTATTTATTCATTTTTCTGTTTGAGATGTTCAGGCTTGATTTGTAGCAGCATTTCTGCAATTGTTTCCAGCCTGGAGCGACTAATAAACAGATAACCAGTTCACAGGCCCGGGGGCCTAAGGGGTCAGGCGGCCCCTAAACCAGAGCCTTTGTAAGAAGGGAGCACAGTGAAAATCAGGGATGTTGTATTTTAGTTTTATGAACCAATTTATTTGATTTTCACTTTCAATAGGCCCATTATTTTATAGAACAGTTTTAGAAGGAAATGGAAGCTTAGATCACGTGTTTGCAAAAAATGAGTCCTTCAAATTAAATGTGAAGAATACATTGTATGTAAATGCTCTTTAGAATGACTTATAGAAGTGTTTTCTGATGTGATTGCTGTTAAGTGATGTGTTTTATGAAGTGGGATTGCTAAGGTTTGGTTTGGTTTGGTTTAGGAACAAAACTAACTTGGTCAGGTTTGGAAAATTATCATGGTTTAGGTTCAGTGAAGAAGGTTTTTGAAACATTGTGGTTTAGGTTAAAATGATGACCTCGTTAAGGTTAGGGGGACCTGTGTCATCATGTTGTCAATAGTACAATACTAAACAGGTGGTTAAGGTTAGAGAACGACCTCACCAGGTCCTGCAGAAGAGAAAAGATCTGAATTATTAATACGATGTTGTTGCTTGCACCTACCTTGACCAAATCCTCCAGCTCAGAAGAGTTAACGCAGGCGTGCATGGCCAAGAAGTCCAGTTTTTCTGCAAGTATGGCCAGCTTTTGGGAGCTCTCATGAGGCTGCTCCAGAGCTCTGAACACCGTTGCACCAATAATGAGGTAAAGCACCACCAAGAAGAAGATGGCTGACACAGTTTTCCACCTCATGACAGTAGTCCGGGTGTCACACTCCTCATCATCTGGAGTGTTCAGCACCACCGGTTTGGCCGAGAACGACAGGCGAGGTTTGGAATTGTTGGCAGCAGACTTGGGGTCAAGAAGGTCAGGTGCGGCCACTGAGGAGACGGAAGTGATTAATGTGGATCAATTTCTTCTCATGACTAGAGACTCACCTGAGTCATATTTAGCCTTACACATTTGTCTCACCTCTGTCTTATCTCATGGTAAGGATTACAAAGCCTATCTATCTATCGAAAAAAGAGCAGCTATTTTGGTGGTTATTTTCTCAATGATTTAATAATAAAAACAGTATTCTGTCACTCAACTAATTGATTTATCCACTAATTGTTTCAGCTTTACATCTAATAATTGAATTTTACTTTATCCTTTAATGTTAATGGCTATTTAGAATACAATAAATGCTTACAAAGTTATTGCAAAATATTCTTAATATTCATACATCCAATAATAAACCAGCAGAACAGCAACTTTCCACAACCTATTATCATCTGCAGCAGGCAGAGCACTTGTCATTCAAAGCGCTGTCTGCTACGCACCACCTGTAATTCTCCAGCACCAACACTTGCATATGTCTAGACTTAAATACATGTATTTCCATATCTTAGCTCCTTCCTCTGAGCTGGATCCAATGAGGAGAATCGTGACTTCTACCTGGATTCAACTCATTAAGGCTTCTTCACATTAGGGTCAAGTTTGTATGCTCAGTGGAGTAGAAACAAACTCATGAAATAAATAATCACAATCCAATATGTAACAACTAAACATTATTTTTTTTCTATATTTACAGTATTACCACAATGGATCAGGCTTATACATGCAGAATTCCCTCCTGAATTGTAACTTAAATGCTGATGATGGTTTTTCTGTGCTTTTGGGTCGCACAGTGCACAAGAATACAACGACTGAATGGAGGCTCATTAAAAATTAAACTCTCTATCACAATCCTATTTCCAAAACGGCTGGCAACAATAGATGCAATTACATAAGCGTCCCATGAGGTCCTCATAGCCAGTATTCTACAGTAAGCAACTTATGCCTCTCAATAGTGAGCTGCAACCATGTGAAATAAACCCATAAAAATGTAAATCATTTTAGCAGTTTGCTTTTTGTTATACTATATATATGTAGTATTGCATGACTGTGTGACCATTACCCTCTGTCCTGTTGAATCAGTGAAAATCAAGTCTAACATACTGAATACAATTTGGCCTACATCAAAAGCTACAGCCTGTCATAAACCAATCAGCTCCAAAGGGAATAAAGGGGCAGAGAAAGATGCCAGACCATCACTAGAAAGTCACTGTTGAACAACACACAAACATCTAAACATACTAATTCCATCTTAAGCCTATAATATCACTCTCTGAACCGTTCATACAAGCACATGCACATTATTTGTAATGTTTTTTTGTTTTTTTTTATCACTGATGTGCTGATTTTCAACTAGTTGATAACGCACTTACTTCTCTACCATCTCTTCTCTCTTTGTTTCCTCATCGACGGATCTTTTTCTCCCAAAAAGACAGATAAGAAAAAGAAAGAACAAACGCAAGTAATGATTTCCTATCAGCGTAGCTTTTTGCCTCCGGTGCTCCCACTGAGGGACGTGGTCGCTCTCCACATGGTTTCAGCGATGTGCGCTTCCCTCCGCTTTCACCATCTCCGGAGAAAATACATCCAGGACATGGCGTCCTCGCCTTTTACGGCGTAAAAGGAACACACCGTGACATCCACGCAGGTGTTTGGGGACGTTGTGTCCACTGACGCGCCTTTATGGAGGGACGCACAGGTTTGGATGGTGCGAGTCAGTGGAGGAACCTCGGCGGTGTGACACGCTGGATGCGCTGCGCTGCACTCCCACTCCTCTGTGGTGTGGACAGTGTGCGCTCCTGCTGTACAGAGAGAGAGAGAGAGAGAGAGAGAGAGAGAGGGAGAGCAGCAGCTTTCCTCAGGAGCTTCCCATCATGCAAAAGCTCACATAATAATGTGAGCCGTCTCAGATTTATGCAGTGTGGTTATGAAAGCATCATCCAAGAAGCCGTTTGCCCTCCCTTGGTGATCTCTGGGCAGCCATTTACAGTTTAAGTGTCAAGTGCACTTTGACAGATGCCACTAGACAGAAAGACTATTCTCTTCTTGCTTTGGGCAAAAAAAACCAAAACATTCTTAATCATGCTATTTGTCTGTCGTTCATCCCACTCAGGAGAGCCTTAAAGAGCATGTTTTATTGACTTTATCTAACAGCCAGGAGGTTGCATGCGACTTCCCTTGTTATTGTCTTTTTTGTGTGTGAGTAGTTTCTTTCTCAGGGGTGGGTTTTTTTTTTCCAGACAGCTGTTTCTTTTGCTGGACCAATAATCTAAACTTGTAACATCTCAGTCAGGAGCCCACATATCACACCGAGGCAACAAGCTTATCAGTGAGAGCAGACTTCAGGTTGCAGCGGTAACACGCCCTGAAGGGCAGCTGTCAATGCATTAATTAAATCCATCTACATTAGTGAGGCAACCTGTATGGTTTATGTCCCTAGTGTGACGCATTATCCACCTTGGCATGCAGGTATGACCACTACATGAATACACAAAACCAGGACTGACAGGGATTTTCAGTAATTTGATTTTCAGTTGTGGTTCATCTCCTGTTTGTGTCCTTGTGAGGGAGTGTGTGTAAATGAAAGGGTGCGTTTGTGTGCACAGATGTGTCCACAATATTGATTTGCATGAGCTACTACAGCTAATTGAATTCAGAGACTTGCGCAGCTGGGCTGTTTGTCTCTGACACACACGCACATGCACACACACACACACACACACACACACACACATGTGCAATGAAAGGTCTTGTGAAAGATCTGTGTGTCAATGAATATACAAAAAAAACGTAATTATCTGTAAAATAAAAGATAATAGTAAGAATAACTCATAATCCTCACTTTTGCTGACATCTCAGTCTCACACTAGCTGAGTTTGCTGAGCAGAGAAAGCCTCTCCTGCAGTAGTTGGCAGTATGACAGCGATATAACTATGGAACAATTTCACACATGCGTTGTGCACCGGCTCTTAAAAGGCTTTCAATGGAGTGTGTCCAGATGTCACAGCTTGTCCATAAATTGTCTGAGAGGAAATAGGAAAGGATCAAACTGTTTTTTCTACAATCTTTTCCCTTTTCTGCTCATCACTTCGTCTCCTCTCCTCTCCTCTCCTCTCCTCTCCTCTCCTCTCCTCTCCATCATCAGCGGAGCATCTAAACCGCATTCGCTTCCTCAAAGAACTGCAGATTAATTGTGATAGGAACTGGAGTCTGGGGAGGGCATGTTTTCTTGTTGACTGTGAAGGTGTAAACAGTGTTTTTATGAGGATCTGCTGTCTGTATGATGGTTTGGGCTCATTAGAGTTTGACAACCTATTCCTCCTCAAAATATAATAAAGTTTGGGGCTTTTGCTACCTTCTGTGTGGTGCAGCAGCAATACAACAATGCTAAATTATTTCTGTGGTCAGTTTGAAGTCTTTGTTTGACTGTTTTCCAAATTCTCTTTGTTCTTTTAATAAATACACTTTAAAAATACAGGTTACGATGATGGAATCACTCAATCTTCGGTTTTGATCTTTTATTTCTGACTCCAGCTCCTGTTTCACATCCATTCATGTCACTGTGAGTCAAGAAGCCAATTTGTTCAATATCAATGGTAATGTCATCCAAACAACCAAAGACATGTGATCAATGGTTCGAGGACTGGATTTGCTGATGTTGCTATGGTTACAGTTCTCCTGTAATTGTAGCAGTGGATGCTGTAGCATCATATAATTGAATTGTTTTCAGTCCTATAAAGCTTTTGATGGTGGATTGTGAATGAGAGAGATGTCATGATGGATTACGTGGCAGAAGCATCCAATAAGCAGGATACAGAACATGAAATCTTGCTAGTTTTAATGTTAATTCACTCATCAAGGGTTAATTTGCGTTAATAACCAGGTAGCTGGAGTACCTGCCTTTACAGTGCAGTGTGTTATTGGTGCAGTGAGCCTCAGTGTCAACAGCCAGATGTAGAACAATAAGGAGAAAAATGGAAATGTCTCTGAGCAGCAGATAAAAATAGCAGACCGGAGAGACAGGCTTTAAGTTTGTACTAATCATTTCATACTACAGTCAACAAGTGTTGTGAGACCTCATCTATCTATTGAGGCTGAATTTCCTTCTTGATTTTCTCAAACAGATCAGAGGTCAGCTCAGCCGTGGAAAAGCAAGATTCATTAGCACTCAAACAAGGTGAATACATGAATTTAATTGGGCTTCTGCTGCTGACGTGTTTAAAAAAAGCTCTCTACCATTAAAGCTGTCATGTTTTGCTAGCAGAACACTTCAGCAGCGGCGATGCTGGGGGACTTTGACAGATCTATCCGACTTTGTCTGCGTGACTTTGCTTCAGGGCTGTGTTGTAACTTGTGGTGTAGTTTTCATCTGTTTTTATCACTCTGTCCTTTTTTTTTTTATACACCTGAAGCTAGTGGATAAAAATGGTGAGAATTCATAAATTATAAAATGTTCTTTTGATATGATTTCATGGCCTGTTCTGCAACGTAGTTTATTTTCCTGTTCTTTCGATTACGTCCAAGCCTTAATGGAATTTGCAGTCAGACAACACAATTATATTTTTCATTAAGGTCAAAAGAAGAAAATATCAATTTAAAAGCCTCTACTTCGGTTAATGTTACAGCCCAAGTCTGTAAGCTCTATAATGACACAGGAGGTTTGTCTCTAAGTTGCTTGCTGGCTAAAGCCTGTTTGCTGTCTGTCATTACACTGTGTGCTGAAGTCACACACAGTTGGGCGTAATTTGCAAACATAGTTAGAGTTAAGTGACCTGAATTTACATTGACTCTGAAAGCATCTTATCTGCAGATATAATGTAGCTGTTACTCAACATGATTGCTCAGAGGAGCTTTGTCTTCAGATAAAGGCATTTGGGTATTTTCAGCACTTCCATTTATTTTATTTTATTTTTTTTTTACAGAAAACAGCTTAACGAATGCACTTGTCTCTTTGTCTTCTCATTAATAGTCTCCTCATGAGGTATAACCTGCCTCAGCATCTCTTGTCCTCATTTACTGTTTCCCTCAAACAGAACAGCACTGGTATAAGGGACATATGGGCTTTGTTACATGACAGTAATCTTATTATCTGTGACATCGTTGCATTACTGGACCCCATTACCATAGTAATCTCTCCTAATGTCACAGCAAACTGCCAGACACTGATGTGATAAGCCATTTTACTGTTCACCTGTGACCTGTTTGGCAAAAAGTGCTCACAAAGTGGTCCCTTACAGCAATCTGACATTAATTACAGTTTAAGAGTGTTGTGGTTTTAACTTCATCTATGAAGATATAATTTTAATATGATTTCCAAAAACGCTACAGGTGAAGAAAAGTTTTGCATCATATTACTGTGACAATTTAACTTAAAAACAAAACAAAACATTGCATGCATGTTTTTCTCAGTGGGTAGTGCAAATTTGCAAAAATGCAAGTCTGTACTGTATCTCATGAAAAGATGGTTGGAGATCAATTTCAAAATACTTGTATTCCCAGTTTCCTACAATGATCAGCGACATCAGCAAACAAAATTTCAATGAGTTTATAAAGATTGAATATGTATATTTCATACTTTTGCCTGCGAGCGTGCATTGTAAAGACTCAAAGGGTTCAAGGTATGATAAATGAATTACATCTCCACACTGCTGAATCTCCTGAATCATTTCTACTGAGGTTACAGTCTCCTCACCCTGCAGAACATTGTCAGCAGTATTTTTAGCTTCGGAGGGCTTTACTGAATATAAAATGATTAATCTGTCATCTGTAATCAAATTGGCATAGGAGCGTACAGTTCCACACTGGTACTGAATTTGTGTTTTTAAATATCATGAAAAGCAGACAAAGAGATTTAAACTAAATCTATACGGACACTCAAAAGTAAAGCACATCTAGGTGGTGTTGAAAAGATTTCTGTTGAGAAAGACTAACCTACAACATTTAAGGGTAGTGAGTGAGACCTTAAACATAAGAAAGTCTTTCTAAACCATGCTAGAATACAGAGATTTATAAGTTTCATAAGGCAAAGCTTCCTTCAGGCTCCAGTGAATCCATGAGTCCAGATAACTGTATTCTTTTTCTAGAATAATTTTTGTTCTCATAAAGATCAGTGACTATGACAGGAATGAGAGCAGGTAACACACAGTTTCTTCTGCTCTTGGCACACATGTGGAAGCAGTTTCTACAAAAAGGCTGTCTCAAGCTTCTCCCTCATTAAGCTGCATTTAATATGGCGTTACGCGTTTTATGTCAGCTCTGGTTGTTGCAGTCACTGGTTCCTGATAGATGACAGCGGTGAAAAAGAACAATTCTGGTTCAAGAGCAGACAAAACTCTTTGATCTCCTGCTTTGTCGCCTGAACTCTGTGAAAATCAATAATCATGAACAGCTGAGCGAAATGAACCCCAGCGATATGCATGTACATATGAAACACCTGCAAATGTGCACACGTGTAAAGCTATTAAATCAGCACACAGAGAATTAACTCACTCTCATGCGGTTGTTACTGGTGACAGCTGGTACCAAATAGGCAGATAATAAGAATAATTTATGGGAAAAGGACAAAGAAATGAGACGGGGCAACTTCACTTCTGCTCGTTTAGCCTCCCTCAGCAGAAAGACTTCATTCACCATGTGAAAGATAAATGTATAATATATAGATATACTTTCTTTTTTACATTGAATCATGTGTTCACATTCATTTATGCATTCTCATACTGTATCTCTCATATGAGAAGAAAACATTCCTAAAAGTAGAATAGAGATTAAGGTGACTTGGATATCAAGAACGAAACTTTCCATGGCCAAGCAAAGCACACAAGGAAATCCAACTACTCAGTTGCACACACCCACATCAGTGTATCCTTCCAAGAATCTATTTACTCTTTACTATTTACTTAACTAAATATTATACTCTTCATCTTCTGTCCTGACCTTTTCTCAAGTGTTGGCTTGGTGTGTTGTAGAGGGGTTTTAAGAGGTAGGTCATTAATCAAAAGTAGCAGGTTACAGTTCAGTGTCTTGGTCTTCTTCTTATTTCCAAATTCAAGACAGACTACATACACTAATGTAGTGCAAATGGCCTTTTCCCAGTTTGACCTCTACTTGCCTGGTCCTCCTCCTCGCTAAGGTCCCTCATCTTAATGATGCTGCCACACAACTTCTTAGTACCACTTCTCTCTTGGGAGCTGGACTGTTTTCTGTTCCCATTGGCTATTCGACAGGCTTCAGCCATTGTCCAATCTTACTTACTTAGCTTTTAGTTGAGGCTGGTTCTGGTGAAGTAAAGGTGAAGTACCCAGTTGATTCATGTTATGTGCAATTGTATGCATGCACAATATGGGGGAGATGGCCTTCCCAGTGCTCTTCCTCTTTGTTAGCCAGAGTTCTCAGCGTCTGGAGTAGTTAAACCTCTCAGCTGGGTTCCCCTGTGGATGGTATAGTGATCTTCTTGAATGGCCAACTCCTGACAGCAGCTGGAGAGTCTGGAAGAGTCTGTTCTTGCACCCGCAGTCCTGGTCACGATGCAATTTTGAGGACGACCAAAAACGTGGCATGAATCATAAAGGAGACTCTCGGCGGCTCTCAGGAGAGCAGACTTTCCTGCTCTTGTTCTTAATTGAATACCCTTGTACGTGTCTTGAAATATGATCAACCACCACCAGGATATACTCACAGGATATACTCTCAAGGTGTAGGTAGTCGATACGGACGAGCTGAAAGGGAGATCTAGATGTGATGAAACCTGTAAAACATGTGTTACTGGCCATGTCTACCTCCCAGTGTGTAAATGTCCCTGTTGCACTTTGCCCATTTGGATGGGGCTCTGAAGGAGGCTCACAGGAGTCTTTGCTTTTTCAGCAGGTATTGAAATCGCTCCACAGACACAGACAGAGTAATTAGGACTGTGATCAGTTTCCCTGGTTGCCCCTGGATCACTTTCTCAAGTACAATAAACCCTAGCAGTGGGCGTTCAAGGGCGAAGCTGCTCACAAGGAAAGGAACACTGATAGACAGGATGGGGTCTTCGCTTCCAGTTACATTTACATTAATAGCGATCCAGCCATCAAACTGAAGGCTGAACTGAAGCTCGTCCTTATCTTCATCGATTTCAGCAGGTGGTCTAATATCAGTATCAGTTAAGCACTTATCTTTCCTCTCCCTGTCTATCACGCTGACTTGAGCTGCACTCACAGACAACCCACAGCCAGACCGTTTAGATGACACAGGGCGGTGTTGGGTAAGTTACTTTCAAAATATATTACTGGTTACTTTCATTTGAAGTTACTTTATGATATTATAATATGTGTTGAGTTATGCATTGCACTTCTTTTTAAAGTACTTTTGTGTTATTTTCACCCACTGAGCCCAGCACTGAATCCCTACTCGACAGGCAGATGTGGGAATTGTGCTGTGTGGAAGACCACCTGGCTGGTGGCCTCTGATCGAGGCAGTTGTGTGGGAATGCAGCCCAATGCGAGTGTTAAAATCTTCTACATATGCCGACTACAACACTATGCTTCCTCTATAATCAAC
The DNA here is from genome assembly GCF_042242105.1 of Pempheris klunzingeri. Classification (NCBI taxonomy): domain Eukaryota; kingdom Metazoa; phylum Chordata; class Actinopteri; order Acropomatiformes; family Pempheridae; genus Pempheris; species Pempheris klunzingeri. The sequence goes on from NC_092029.1 coordinate 10,957,237, forward strand.
AAAACTGGCTACACCAAGCAGGAGAGCAATGGTGTTCCTGCGCCACAGAGATTCACTCTACAAACATAAAAATAGCCCAGTCTCCTATTAATATTTTTACCATAAGGTCTGAGAAGCTTTTTAAACTATTGATATACAGGAAATTACTTAATGAGCTCATTGGTAGTATTATTTATTGTTTCCTGTCACCTGTGTCCTCTGAAAATAGCTGACAAGAGAAGCTGAAATAGCACAGTGAACAACTGGGAAATGAGGAAATGATAAAAGTATCACAGCCCTGTGCCGGCTCCAAAAACACAAAAGCTCGCTACCTTTGCTACCTGACGTCTGTTGAATGTGCGCCGCAGATACAGCCGGTTAAGAGACGCGTTTAGCGACACAGCTGCTCCACATATGTTAGGTGTTCAGTGTAACCAAACCGTGGGCTACGTACCAGCATGAGACCAACAACAGGCTACAACAGGCCAACCTTGAGGGAAAGTTGATGGATATGACATTTTTCATGCCCATGTTTATTCTTCCCTCCAGCTGCGTTGTTGTCATTGGACACTGTTTCTGGTGTTCAGGCCCTTCTGCGCTCAACTTGTTTTTGTTGGTGCTGTCAGGTTGGGACAATGGCTGAGGAGCGATCACGTGTTGGTTTCTTGAGAAACAATGGTAATGTTATTTTCAGTTCAATTTGGACAGCCGTAGAAATTTAGAGTTTTGTTCTGGGTGGAACATTTGATGGGTACTTCTAAAATATAGGTTCTTACTGTTGTGCCATTTTTGTTGTCGCTGCAGGGCCTGGTCTGACCTATGCTGTCTCTAATTCTCATCACTTGTTATCTTCATAAGATGTCTCGACTCATGTTATCATGTTTGTGCCCTAGGCCTGCAAAGACATTTTGAACTGCGTCTGGATTGTACCTCACATCTATACCAGCATGTCTTTAGATGAGCGGGATCTTAGTCCCATCACTCGGTAGAGGAACTCTTGCAGGGTGTGTCGCTAACATCCACAAATTCCAACTTTGTCCCTCCAGTCCCCAAATGGGATTGGAGAAATCCCTTGAGGTCACTGTTATATCTTCAAACATTAGCATATTCTCGAAATGTATTGCTTTAACTGTTTTTTTCTGCTTCACCAAACTGCCCCTTTAAACCGTCTTCACACATTTTTGTAGCTGATGTTTGACCCTCTGCAGTGGAGGGTTTTCAGTACAATAACAGTGTACTCAGAACTCAGTGTTCAGGTTCATGACTACACCTTCCATTATCCTTGAGTTTCTAACAGAACAGAACATTTCAAGGGTCATGTTGTGCAGGCTCAACGGTTTTTTTTTTCAGTATCCTCACTTCTTCTTTGTCTTATTTGGCCACTTCTACTGTATAAAAATTCAAATAAAACTCCCACACACGGGACTCTTGTATAATAGTCTGAAGAGGTCAAAACTCCAACAACACTTGTACTAGCAAAAACAACTTTATTTTGAAACCAATGCATTTCAGCTTGTGGCCTTCATCAGAGTCATCATAAAACACATTACATTTAACATTTAAACAGGGTGGGCATGGAAAAAATACATTTTAAAAACAAACACACAGTCGTTCACACATTGATTAATTCAGCACAGGCTCACATGGTTTCAGACCATTTGTATTGGAGAGGTGGTAGAGAGGCAAGGGGTATGCCTAATAATGGCACCTTCTTTGGTGCATGAACAGGAGAAATGCATCTGTGAGAGAGAAATGCATTAAAATGTGCCTACTATAGAAACAGTTTGCAAAGTGCTAGACAGTAATAGTGTTTTTCAAAAAAAACATGAAAACTAAGAAGAAAAGAAATAGTAATTTTATCATTTCAGCTGTGATACTTATGATGGAGAGACAGGCAGAGAGTGCCATTGATGTATTATGTTTGTCAAGGATGTGGTTTAATTCAGTGAGCAATATCTTGAGACCCCGAGGAAAACCCTGCACACCACAGTAGTCTGACTGCAACACCACGTCATCGTTTTATTTATTTTATTTTTAGATAAGAAGACTTTCTTTGGAGTGACCCTCAGATTGTCTCTCAGCTCTCTTTGTTACATCAGAGTTCAGTCTTTGATGTAGAGAAAAGCACATTTTCCCTTTTTCACCACCCACTGATACGTCAGTGTCACCTATGCTAGGACGATATGTCACACTGGTACACGTCAGCGACGGGGGGTTAATTAAGATTAATGTTGGGGGATGACGGGTATTGCCAACTGAGCTGACACATAAATGCTCATACACACACTTCACTGTGGAAGCTGGGGAGAGGAGATAACAGCAGGGTTGGGAGGCCACGTAGAATATAGCGAAATGTATGCATTACAGTGTAATTCAGCTCAGTAAAATAACATTGTAAAGCTAAAATATAGACGTTGTTCTCATGGGACATTTTAAGTGGAACACATCAGAGACTTTCATTTCAACTGCTGAACAGGCTGAGTGCTTATTACAAGGGAAGGGGCATAAATAGACTTTAACTTAGTACCACGTCTGTACAACTTGTCTTGGTATTACACGTTTCTATGGCTGTGCTGCATGAATTTTCAAGCCACAAGCTGCGATGTAGCTGTGTTTACCCCTCACTCATTCTAGCAAAGCAGTGGAAACTGGAGAGTCTCTCGCCAGAGAAAATAGTTGTGTTGGTGGTCACAGTGAACCCACACCAGTACATCGGTTTGGTGCTTTTTAATATTCTTAAATTGTTTTTTAATGTTGGACCCTTATGGCACCAAGGCATCTGCTACAGTATATCAGATTCATGTTTAAACGGGTGCCCAAACCTTTTTGTTGTGCAGTCACTCTCTCTCCTCACTGGTAATCCCACACCAGCAGAGGGCCAAAATTTAGTTAAAGAAAAATAAGATCTGTGCACGAGCAGCATGTGTGCATACACATCGTCATCGTCAGAGACAATTAATGCATCTTATGCAGCTCTAGTATGCATAACTTTCTTTATTTTACTGTTTGATGCATTAGCTGCGTATATAACTTTGGTTCTCTGAGTGCCGGGAGCAACATTGCTTTGTAGAGCTCGTTGACCACAGTTGTTTGATGATTCTGATTTGAACTTCATAGCTGTTTATTCATATACAGAATGTGAAATTATTGCATTAAAATATTTTTTTGTTCTTTTTGTTAATTTCCAGAACCACACACATTCATTGTTTTAACCTCCCATACTGGAAATAAAGAATCCTCTCAGAACTGATTCTCTGGCCACAATCATTTCTTCATAGTTGTCCAATCCAACCTCACAATCTGAAACTAAAAAATAAAGAAGGAATACTTAACAGTTAGTCTCATGCATCTATGAGAATCTATGCAATTCCACTGAAGAACTTTGCCCTGTCAATACAAGACGTTTAAAATAATAATAAAACAATGAGCTTTGATGAGGTATTATGCTGAATCTCTATCTGCTGATGATTAAACAGGAGCAGGTATTGTGGCTGAAGTTGTAAGAATACTGGTGCCAAAATGTATATATCAAGTAACATGTGACACAAATAATGTTACAGGATAATGACTGGTAATGGATAATGCACTGGTTGGTCTACAATAATATTAACCACATTTTTCATTTGCTGTGCTATTCATGATAATAACAGTATAGACTCTTCTCTTTAAACCAAACTCCAGCCTTTTCTTCTCTCTGCAGGATCCAAGATTAGTTTGAGATCAGCATCACATCCTGTCATGAGGAAAATAAGGAACTTTTCCTCCAGGGTTGTTTGTTTGACAGGGAGGTTTGCAGAGCAAAAGCATATGAACACACACACACACACACAATGATGACAGCAGCAACAAACCACACGAGGTGAGCTATTTTAAATAATAGCAGACCTGTGTGGTGAAATGATCAGAACTATTCATAAAATTGACAGAATGGCATTTTTCTTTAATAGTCTGAATTCCATTTCTGACTGGAGTAGATTGATTGGTTAAGTAACAAGAGGTCTTTGGAACAGAAAAGTTATGGCTTTCATAATTGTTTGATTTTCTCCAAATTCTTTCATTACTCCCCCACTGTCTGTCACTCTTTAAGGCCAAGCATACACACTCACACACACACACACACACACACACACCAAAGGAATCTTCACTTTGCTTTTAGCAACAGGCGAGTGTGACACACAGCGGTCAGAGACAATGACAGACTAATCAATACACATCCGAGAGCTGAACTGGAGAATCCATACAAGTGAGTCGGGCTTTCACAACCACCACGTCTTTCCCTGCAGACACGACCACTAAAGCACAGCAACATCACTGACCCACAAAAGCTCTTTTCATTTACAATAAAGATAATGTTGCTGTAGAGACAAATTGCAAATATTTATTGAAAAAATATTTGTTTTCATACGCCAGGGAGCCCTTTGAGTGTGAGTCTGTATGACTGTGGCTTTGCACCTTGCATAACAAGCTCTTGCCCAAAGACATTATTCTGCGGTGGGCTTTGATAAGAAAGCAACCATATAAGTCCTCCTCCCATCACACTTACTTTGTGGTTACCCATTGCACATTGGAGCGTTCAACCCACAGCAACGCAACAGCTCATTATCTGTTGGGTAACACACTCATCTTGATGGCATATACTATATTTGGAAGGAAGCTTTTGTATGAATGTGTCTGCGCAATTGCACCGTCCAGATCACATAAGCTTTGATTAGACTTTTTCTCCAACATTGCATCACTGCCTGTGGAAGTATATGGATTAAATTAATGGTTGCATAACATTGTTAGAAAAACATATGGGTGACTATATGGGCTAAAACTAAATGTATTCTGGTTCTATGTTACAGCTCATTTGAAAATGGGTTGAGGGTGCTTTACATTCCTGACATGTGCTGCCAACATTTTACTGCTGCTTTTTAAACTCTCCTCAAACACTCTTTGTGTGAATAATGTGGGTGTTAGATCACAGTGCTCCCTGTCACGTACGTGGCAGCTGATACGGCTTAATGTGTCCTGCACATGCACAGTGAACAGTAACATGGGAATGGATTACAGTGTTTGCAGTTCATCTCCAGGTGTTGTCTCATTTTGCTGTGTACTCTCTACTATCTTGCCAGAATGCAGGTGCCATCTGTGTGAAAATTATACTGATAGGGAACGGATACGGGCTAACCAGATGTTAATCCATTGCCTTCTGTTTTTCTGCAACAGTCCACATATTAAATTAGTCAGATATTATCTCTTCTTTGACACAGCCTGGAACTGCCTGTCTTGCTGCCAACCCCAAGGTACAACTGGAAACTGGAAAATTGTTAGAGCCAAGGCTGGTATTCTATTTTTTTTTTAATATCAGTCATCAGTTTCTGGTTGGTGACTACCCAGATTTTTAAGAAAGTCGAATACCCCAACACGCATACATTGTGATATTTATGATATTATCACAAAAAAGTAGTGTGAATAGTGTAGTGTAGCGACTAGAGAAAACCACAGACAGGAGGACTCAACAGGCAGTTCAGATAAAAAGTCTTCACTAGCACTGTTCGGAAGACATTCAGAGATCAGGCAAACTATACGGACAGGGCAAAACAAAGCTGAATTCAGGAAAGGAGCTCTGAACTCTGAAACAAGTGGAGAGATGAGCAGCAAAATAAAACAGGAAATGATGAATACATGAAACAGACAACATGAACTAGGAAACGGAGCAGGACATGACAAACCCTGTCTGACTCCAAGTTCATCATTCTTTTCAAGTGGACCATTTTCTGTTTTTTTACTCTGAAAATTGATTGCAATCTGTTCTGCCCGTGTGGGTTTGTGTGTCTTCCTGCTTACATCACAGTAACCACTCCTGTGCAATTGAACATCAAATTGTAGGTGCAGCCGGTTCAAAGAGCTACTGAGATGATGAAATTTAAGTCATCGCTTTCAAGTGATTCAACAGACCTAAGCAAAGGTCCTGGTGGAGATTGGTCAGATAGAGTATGTAAAGCGAAAGGAAAAGAGACCTGCAGCGTTACTTACTGTAGCTGTACTTGTGACACTGCATTTGGCAGCATCACAATCTGCAGAGAAATCTGTGCAGCTGCTATTTGGCAATGATGCACAGTATTTTCTTTCTTCGTACACAAAAAGGATTATACCAGTGGAAAAACCCAGCAAACACGTGAAGCCAAAGACAGACAGAACTCTTTTCAGAAGTGATTCTGATTCATAGAGCACAGAGAGGGGAATAAAGTGTTTAAATTCTGATTTTACTTTTTACTTGCAAAGAGAAAGCAACAATAGCAGCTCGTGTTTGTGTGCAACTGTATTGCAACGTGTTTCGTTTCAAACACACACACACACACACACACACACAGGTAATAGCCACTTATTGTAGATGAACTCTCCACAATGCATCTTGTATACTCTTTTCAAAAGCTATTTCCTCCTCTTTGACTCATGCCATTTTCCACCTACCCAAGAAAAGGAAATAATATTGGCCCTGAGCCTCTTCTAAAACGGGGATTCAGTGGAACTGTCATACTGTGAGAACACAAAAAACCTTTTCACATTTTGATAATGTCACTCAGAAAGAAGACCAAGTGGATCACAAAATATGGAGCTCCGATATTCAAGGAATGAAAATGGGCACAGTATTCTCACAGATGATGGTGATGACATCAAGGTGCTTTGATCCAAACCAAAGAAACAGTTATGTTCATATTCTGTGCTGAGAGGACAAGCCGCAGCAGAAAACATCTTCCCCTTCAAGCCAGTGTCTTTCTACCTGCTGCAGTTCAAAGAACAAAATCATATTTCATTCCGAAGCAATGTCTGCAGCAACGATGAATAGCTTGCACCCACAATCTCATAAGTGCTGTGGGCTGTTCAAGAGTGGCTGTCAACCTGAGGGGCAGCTACAAACCAGATGGCCCCAGCAACAGATATCTTAGGGCCAGATGAACATAGTAATTCTCAGAAGTGTTTCTTCTTCATGCCTAAAGTGTTGCGTGATGAGGTGTTGGACAAAATGTGAGACTCAGATCTTGTTTACAGCCTTGCAGCTAATTTAACTGTCCCTCCAATTGCCAATTTCCAGAAAAGAAACATATGTACTTTTCTCCCACAGACGCTGCAGGTATCTCAAACTCTATTAGCTGAGCCAAGAGGTGATGTGAAATCGAACAACAGTGAGGTACAGTACTGTAAGGGAAGAACACGGCTCCAGCCTCGCTGCTAAATTAGACGTTATTCACGTATGCATCTGTCGTCATCGATAGGCAGTCACGTAACACAAGTTATCTGCAATCCTGCAATCATTGCTTTGCAGATACTACACATTGCTGAAAAGGTAAAAGATGTGACAATACGAGCTTATTCAAGAGAGAAGCTGCCCAGGTCAGCCATCTCTGTTTTCCTCTCAGCGTAGTATTGACGATGTAGTTAAACTCTGACACGGCTTATTCCTCTGTTCCAGAGATCTCGATTGATGTCGTAAAAACACATTAATGAGGAACACTGTTGCACTGGGTGACCTTCCTTTATCGCCATGAACCCAGTATTGGAGCGCCAAACGTGTATTAATTTAGTCTTGAAAATAGTCCCTGACAAATTCTATTTACTCCTGTTTCAGTAACGCTTGTTAAAAACTATAGTGCCCAGCTGCTCCTGCAAATACTGCCGTTATTTGCTTTTTTTAAAATATGATATTCGGCATCTTTCTTTGAATTATTTGTAGACCATGAAAATACTGAAGAATTAAGGAAATGAAAAGACTAAGAAAGAAAAAGTGAGACAAAAATCACACCTTTTCAGTGCTCTCTGTAAAATCTTTACGCTATGAAAATAATATCATTACTTTAAAAAGTTTAAAAATGCTAGAATCTGGGATTACGACACATACTGTCATACACATGCACATGTTTCATCTGAAAAACACATGTTGAGACAGCACTAAAACATGCAACATTTCACTTTGTGTGTTACATAATCCTCTCCCTATACACACATACTATTCCCACTTCAGTAAGTTCAATGTAGAGAGAAAGCCTTTCACTCTGACAATGAACGCGAAGATATTGATTTCAAGAAGCTTCTAAAATCTTCTATCCTTTATCAAAATCAGATTGACCGCAGTTACACGTCTTTTATCTGTTATCTGAACATCGATGATGCTGTCAAATATCGAGTCTGAGGAGAAATGAGAGATTTGCCCTGAGTGGAGGCTCCTGTATTTGTTACCACAAATGACCCCTGAAACTGGAGAAATTAAATTACCCTTCTCATCTGTCTGAAATATAATCCTTGATTTAATTCAGGAATTATCTTTGTCTCTTGCCTGTAAGCAGTGGCACAGGTCCTGGGCTTTCAGACGAGGAAGGAGACTCACTGTCCCATAAAATTTGGAGAAGATGAAATGAGCACAAACTCTGAAAATGACTGACAAGACAAATTATGTGAACCCTTGTCTCCACAGTGACCTTTGATCCCTTCCATTGTGGCTACAGGCTAAACATGCAGACTGCTGCCGGAAAAATTAAAACGTATCCTGTATTTTCACATAACAAGGCATGAATACTACAAAGTGGATTTTATGGCCAATGTACTGTATAAGCATTATGTGAAATGGTATCCTTGATCATTTTGGTTGAATAATTTGTAGGTGGAGATGAGGACAGCTGACCCACCAATAATTTCATATACTGTACATAAATTAGTCAAATGTCACAAATCAAATTTCCATCACCGCTCACCAAGAAGGAATTAGTCCTTTAGAGGGACTAGTGCATTAATCATGAAAAATGTTTTTCTCATCAGTCATTTGAATAATATCACTCATTGCCAGCTAATGTTTTTAAATATTCATTTACAGCTAAGCTAACGCCAGCTTAGTCCCTTTTGTGCACTCAGCACTTTGTACAGTATGCTCTGATTCAGTCATGGACTGTTCCCTACATAAGCCTCGACTTTGTTTTTACGCTATCTAGCTTGTATTTTCATAGTCCTACATATGTCTAATGTTGCCCAGGATGAGTGTTAAATCCAGTATTTCCACAGACTGTGCCCCCACAGTCTGCTCTCTTTTGCTGGACACACATTAACCAAGCCTGTGGAGCCGCCTGGGCACGAGCTGGAAAAATCTCTAAACATATTTTATTGAAATGTTGGTTTCACCCCAAGTAGAATATTTTGGATTTCTATGCAGACAGCAGACATCTGTTAGACCACAAGAATCCCTTCTAACATCCAACTCACAGAATAAGGTTTGGATTTTGAAGGTTTTGGTGAAGAGAACATTTTGGGGCTGAATCACAACACAGTATATGGAGTTCTGCTGAGGTCACAAATCATCATATAGTGTGTTATAGTATCCCATTATGTGCACACACTGAAATATCTGTGTGACATCTCCTCCAATTCTGAAGTGAATATGAAGCTCGTGAATGTGCTGGTTTGTGGAGTTAACACAATTTGAGCTATTAACGGTCACTACATTAAGTGCTCTAACCTCTCACTCTTCCTCTTGCCATACACTCACTTATCAAGTTAATTAGCTATGAGTCTATCTCTGCATCTCCCCCAGATGTTTAAAGCAACAGGTATCTGCAAGAGTAAATCCTTTCTGTTTGTGTGTATAAGTGTGTTTTTCAGTACCTGAAACACTCAGGAGTAAATTATCACCTTGTTCTTAAGTGCTGTCACAAAATGACTTATTTGGCTATTGTTAACTGACGCTGGAGAGGCTATTTATTGCTAGCCATTAGCCATTATGGAGTGTAACCTCTACCCACAGAAAGGTGAGGAAAACCTGCATAAATGTGTGGAAAAACATATTGACTATGGGTGCTTTTTTTTTTTTGTAAGCTTGTGCTGGAGACACCATAATGGTAACAAGCTCCTGTATCAGCTAACACCTTCATTTTCTCAGCACATATAACAATAAGCTTAACTGTGCATATGGGCTGATTACACGTAACCCATCGCCTCGTGTATTGGTTTCTTTCGTGCTGCACCTATGGAAGCTTATAGTATATTCATAACTTACCTTTCATGCATCCATTTGAATAATAATTGCACGATTCTCAAGCTTAAAAACCTCCCTCAACAGGCTACTATTTTTTCCGCAGTCTGCAACACGGCCAAATGACAGCATCTTCAACTTGATGAATAAAATGTGAAAAATAATGACCCCTGTGTAGCTGAGACCTAATCTTACTCCTTAATAAACCGCGCTCTGACCTTAGATATGTGGGAGCAATTGAGAACAATCTGGAGGTCATGTCGCTGACTGAGACAGAATTAATATCCAGAGTAAGAAATTACATTTGAGCCTATCTGAGCATTCATTTGAACAATTATATCTCTTAAGAATATCAGTGATTGATAAGTTTGCTGTCACACAAGGGACATGGCTTTAGGGACAATGATGTCTTTCTGTAATTGGTCAGTTTGTCTGTCCACCAAAATATCTCTGACGTATCAAACTACTGGATGGATTGCCATGAAATGTGCTACATGCTATTCATGGTTCCCTGAGGGGGAATCCTGATGATTTAGCTGATCCCATAATTTCTCCCCTGGCACCACCAGCAGGTCAATGATTTCAATTATCAGGATTGGCACAAGGTTTCTTCCAAACTTTCATGGATACCATAGGATGGATCCTAATGACCCTGATGACCCCCTGTCTTTCCCTCTGACATCACCATTAACATTTTGAGTGAACTGTCTCAACAATTGGATGGATTGCGAAGAAATTTGGGACGGACGTTAATCGTCCACAAAGCGCTTTGCATTTAGTGCTAAAAAACAAACTAACAGCCTAAGACGCCAAACTAAGACAGTGAACATGGTTAATATGATACCTGCTTAACATCAGCATATTATTATCGTCATTCTGAACATGAAAAGATTTTAAGCATTCAACTTATATGATAATGTATATAAAGAGTCTTTTTTTCCAATGTCTTAACTGTACTAAAAAAGCACTATACAAATAACCTGCATATTTATAGTAGTCCTGACTTTGAGTTCATGATGTTCACTCCCTCCCTGCAGTCACACTCTTTCATCCTCTGCCCTCCACTCTGTACTATCTGCATCTCATATTGTATTTACTGATGTTATGATTGTGAAGTTATTATCTAATAACCCAAAATTTAACTAGAAATTATTTATTAGGCTAAATGTTTCAGAGGAATATTGAAATGATGTAGCTTATATCAAACTCGACGCTCTGAAATAATCAGCGTCTCATGTGACTGAATGGAAATAATAAATGATGTAAAAAATGTTTCTTGCTGGCAGACTATCCCAAATCTCTCTGACTTCAATTGAATCCATAATAAAAGTTAATGGTGGAAATAACAGATCAGGATAAGAAAAATCTTTGTGATAAGCAAAGAAAGTGAAAAATTTGTTGTTCTGCCCTACAATCAGCTTAGATTTTTAACTAGATGGTGGATCAGAAAGCAAATAAAGCATAAAAGATATACTAGAGTTATCCGTCTTTACTCCAGTATGAGACTCCAGTGATGTTGTGATTCATCAGATCAGTCCGATCAGCTGCAGCACCCAACCAATAGCTGATATCCAATAAGGGTCTGTGTCAGCCTCTAAAATACTTTTATGAAGGCTGCCCTTGTGTGTCATCGCTCATGGGGGTCCGAGGGCGTCTGGCGGACTTTCCCTTAGTTACTCAGTTACTCAATGTGATGCAACACACATACAAACACACACAGACACACACACGTGTAAACAAACACTCCTCTTCTCATTACCATTATGCAAATGAAAAAAGAAAGAATTCCAATGCAATTAGCATGTAAAGTGGCGAGAGCTATAAGTTAAAAGACCAGAGGGGGGAGGATGGAGTTACGGTTTGATGTACAGCCTGAGCGACTATGGAAATTCACTCAGTGTCAGTCATAAAAGCAGAAAGCTGCTGCAGCAGACGCTGGTTTCCATCATCTGTCGCCTGATGCACCCCTCCATTCTTGATGTCTCTGTTGTTCATCCTTTATTTGTTTTTTCACCTTTATCTGACCAGGAAGGAGACTTTCCCTCTCCACACATGACCGTGCATTGTTGCCATGGTTACCAGGTCATGTCAGGAAAAATGAAATCTGTGGCTGGGTATTGCATTTCTAAAAGAAGAGCATCGGTTGCTAACTGAAACATATGAAAGTCATAATAAGTAAATCTTCAGCTTGACTGTTATAACGAAACACTGTCTTGTTTGCTGATAGTTGCCTTATTGTGTATTTGCGTCATACTGTTGACGGCTTCTTATTTACAACAAAAAAATCTTTGTTTATAAGGACAGACCGAACAGAACTAAACTGAATTGCACTGAGCTACTGGTTCATCATGTGATGTTGCCTTTGCAGCCTTCAGCAAAGAGGGAACAGAATTGGAGGGCATTAGTTGCACAAGTAACGAGTTATTGTAATAATTTGAAAGTTTTTACATTCACTGTATGAAACAGGGTGATGTTGCTTACTTGTTAGTGAAACAAGTTTCTCTTTATGCCTCAACATTATACACATTATACATTTATCATTTCTTATCTTCCTCAAACTACGTACCGTCAAGCACCCGGAAGTATTTGGAAGTTAACTCAAAGGATTATTATTAGAAGCAGCCTCAGACTACATTCACAATCAATCTTATTTGTAAAAATCAATTATCTTTGCCGTCAAGATTTCTATTTCTGTATTCCTGTTCATGGTGTATGCCGAGATTGTTCAGGTCGATTTGGCCGGTAAGCCTAAAATATAAATACACTCACTCTACCAGCTGCCTCTTCAGTCTTATATCCAATAAAAGTCCTTCATAAAGTTCTCTAAAGCCCAGTGAAACGTTGAAAATATAATCAACTGTGATAAAAAAGAGAAGACACAGCAGACCCACTTTCAGAGCTATAAAAGAGTCGAGCACAAACATGACGCTGAGGTGTCGGGTAATAAGGAGATTTGTAACATTGTTGTCTTTGGTTTCTAGTCTTTACCAACACCTGTGTTGGGCCATACACATGTGCAACATTGGACACACTACTGCTGCAAATGCAAGACATCAGGAAAAATGCAAAACACAAGAGTAGTACCTTACAAAATAAGGCAGGTTTGTGATCGACACTGAGAATAAGCCTAAGAATCTATATCAGCACATCAATCTTCAGTTAGAACATCCGTATAAGTGAATCAGTTCATCTTCACAGATCCACCTGTGAAATTCTCACACCATGAATTTGATTACCGTTCAGTGCTTTGAGGTGAGGCTGTCTGGATGTTGGCTGTGTTCTTTGATGGGAAGTGACCTTGATGCTGCACATGCAACTATTGGTTAGATGGGGCACCTGAGTGCAGGGGGACAGATATTGAAGCCGTCTACAATATACAGCGTCCACACAGTCATGCCAGATAATAGGATGTTCAATGTGCTGCTTCGAGCCTGCGGAGAACCCACTGCTGCCAATACAGACGCTCTGATGTGGTGTGAAAAACAATGACGTGTAATTAAGCGCATTCAGCGTGTGATTGTGTGATTAAGCCTTTTTCATTCACAATGCATACAATGACTTGACACTTGATTACATAAAACTCTTCAAGAGTGAGTCATTGTCATGGATCAAGAACATCACGAAAAGGGGACAGAACATGAAGTGTGGTGAGCGGATTTCACTCAAGTTACCAAACAGAAACACAAAACGAGCCCAGTGAGGTCAGCGTGACGTCAGAGAGAGAGAGAGAGAGAGATCTTCACAGGAGACTGTGAGGAACAGAGCACACAGACTAGTACGGACAGAAATTAGACTGTGCTGGCAACAAATGCATGTTTCTCAATCTACAAATAAAAACAAGATTTAGAAAAGTGTGTGCCAATTTGTGACTAATTGGCAACCACAAATGCATTTTCCAGTCCAAAAACAGATAAATAATAAAATAAATACATCTAAACTTGAATAATATCCAACAAAATCCAGCTTTAAAAAATCATCCTACACATACAAATGTCTAGAAATTCTTTTAATCAACCTACTTATTATGAATTACTTACAAATATCATACTAATTTCCAACTTTTGTCTTTACAATTGCCATTCAATTATAGTCATTTATATTGAGACTTATCTCTCAATAGATTGGGCATTTAAGTAAAGGAGAAGAGCTAATTAAAGGCTACAAAGTGATCTTTAACTCTTTATCTAAAGCTGTAAATATATAATATTTACAGGTAAATTCAGAAGGCATTCACAGGTGCAAGACTTGAGAAGAGGGGTTATGTCTGTCTCAGGGTTTACTACTGTGGTGTTCAAAGAAGAGTATTGAATTGATTGAAAACATTGATCGTCTCCTATCCCTCCGTGCTCTTCCTCTCGCCTCTCTTTCTCCACCCTCAGAGGACCTGTGTGTGTGTTGGTGTGACTAAGGCGGCCTCATCTTTTTTTCCACTGTCATTCAGGCAGCGGAAGAGTCAGTATGGATAATGAAATTGACGGAAAACCACAGTCCCTTTTTACGTCATCAGCAGGGAGAGAAGAAGAGACTCCACATTCATAAAACATTCATTCAGCACTTCATTCTGCTGGAGAATAGCCACATGCTGTGAATAAGGATGTCAGATACAGTACGCCTTACTGTGTGTGCAGGTTGGAACATGTTGGGGTCAGCAGGAGAGGCCTCAAATATTCACGCAGAGGAAAATATTGAGAGTTTAGCCGAATTAACGGACACAATGATGAGAGGTAACAACATTTTACAACAAACGGTCACTAATGTGTTGTGACTCACCAGTTTGATCACTGCTGCTAAAACATTAAGGAGCCGGAGGCCCCACATAACCTTTACAATGATCAATATTACCATCTGTCTTATATTCATACAAAGTGTGTTACTGTTTTTGAGTCTTGCAGGCAGAATTTGTGTGCACACGGGTGCATTTGTGTGTGTGCTGTTGCTCCTTTCTAGTTGTTAGATCTCTGACTGCCCCCATGCTACATCTGGCCAGGGGGAATATGGACACAGGGTCATCAAGTGGAGGAAGAAAACAACTGTTCTATTGAATCAGTAGCCCTCACCTAGTTTTAAATTATAGCTTAAAAATAGCAGGAGGTAAAAATAACCCATTTCTAAGAATCGGAGAACAAGTTGTGATTATTCAGTATTCCACTGGTGCTCCATTTCTAGCTACGCAAACGTCGTGGCTATATGGAGGGCAACGGCCATCTGTCGGTCCGTCAGTCCACCACTTTGGTCCAGACTGAAATATCTTAATAACTACTACTGAACAGAAAGTTAAAAAAAAAGCAGTAGAAAGAGAAAAGAAGTACATTTCATTCATTCATTCGTGGTCTCCAAGGATGGACTAGCTTTGGAGAGTTTTCTTATAGCTCCACCATGAGGTTCACACAACAAGGGCTGCACAGAAACTATATGATGATCAACATCTGGAATATAGATGGAAAAAAAATCTGCTCTCGCATTCACTGAATACAAGGATAAAATGAGATTTAGCGATTAGTTACTCTGAAGTTATACTAAATACTGTAGTTTTCTTGATGAAAACGTGGACTTCAATTCCATTCTGAAAGCAGACACTAATCATTTTGACATTTGAAATCTATTCACTTCACAGCAGTAAATTCTGATGATCTGTAATGGAGATATGTGGTTGATGGCAGTTTGGTGATGTTTGACAGCAAGCTAGCTCAGACTGGCAGTCAAATAATGAGCACTCACCTCTTCCTGGTTGTCTATTCAGCAGGGGGCGGAGGCAAAAGGCTGAGGTGTGTCCAAGCACCTGTTTAAGAGCTCCAGGAGCAAACCATGACAACGACGAGGGGGATTAGAAGCAAAAAGGCTCATATATGTGATGATTTGAGAGCATGTGTTATTGGTTTATGGTAGGGATGTGTATTTATGCAAATATGTATAGTTCATTCTTTATATTCTATCTTATGTCGTGTTATGCATATATTTAATGTGGCATCCTGGTTGTAGTCCCCCCTAAGTGGTTTTGCCTGCCTCATTACCTGCAGTGGGTGGTTATATAAGGCAGCTAGATGCTTTTAGTGTGTGGATGGAAAACAATGAAAGGACACAGTGGTCTGTTGCATTTTACCTCAGTCTCATCTCTCTCTGAGTGGAATTTAAAGGTACCGCTGGTCAATCCAACACGATCTCTATCTATTATTTACTATTTTATCATTGTTTTTTCATTTTTGGTCTGGGTTATTTGTTCTCTCAAAGAGATTTCAAGAGTGCTCATCAAAATGATAACATAAGAATTTGGTTTTAATGCCAACAATAACACTCATGGACAACCTTGAGGACCTGGGTCCTATTGCAGGGATTTGATTTGATTTTCCTGTTATATTTTACAACGGGAATATTTTCCTGTTGAGTGGTTGAATCTCTCTGTTAAATAGATTCTGCCCATTCACCATCCATTCATGGAGGGATTGTGTCTGTTCTGAATTTCACCCATGTTTATCTGTACTTGGTGTACTCATTCAGGCTGTGGATCAGAAAGAAGCTGTATTCCATAATAAGGCATGATAATGACAGGGTGAGTGCACATGTATGCTTATAGTTAAACTGACCGTTTTGATGTAAGCCAGTGTTGCTTGTCCAGCTAAGACACATTTTGTCAGTCGCTTATTTCCATGGCACCACTGGCGTGCATCTGACTTACACAGCCAGAAACACACTCCCTGTTGGTCTGTCAGTTTAGGATGAGCTCTGCTGTATGTGTGAAATTGTGTTTCTGTCCTGTGAAGCTGGAGTTGAGCCACGCGTGTCCTCTGGAGACACAAAACAGCACAACTAGAGGGGATGAGGGGAAGGAGGGGTGCTGCAGGAAGGAGCTCTGCTGGATTTGTGATGTCTCTGCCAGCTTGGTCTAAAACTCGACAAACCTGCTTTAACTCCAAGATGTCTGGCTGATACCAAATTAGTTATATGTATGGTGTGTGTCAATATTTTCATGTTAACAGTGAATTAAATGACAATATATTGTATGCAATGTATGAGGGGCTACTCATAGTGGTATAGTTTTGGTTTTGATTCACTCTCACTGCATCATTTAGCTCTAAAATATCTAAAAAAAAACTGACTGTAAGCCATGTGCCCAGTGCCAAATGCTATATATTTCTCTCAGCAGTTGGTGGGGACCAAAATTAGAGCATAAAAGGTGAACATTGAACCAGACGGCTAGTGTCACAAATCAAAATGAATGTTGTTGCTGCTCTGGATCTACTGGATGTAGTAATAAATATGCTTTTATATTTATGCTTCATAAGGTAGACCTATGTCACTTTTGTGTTTACATCTTATTTACACTCTCCCAAGCTGCAATAGAATAATTCAAGTTTAAATTTGCAGTGATCAAAAAAATTAATTAACAAGAATGGTTGACATAATTGTCACACATGTGACCAATGTGAAATGAAATTTTTTTTTTTTTCTACTCTTAGAAAATGTTTATTTACAAGATGCTGGAAGTGTTTTGATCTTGATACTTTTTTTTTTAAATGTCTAGACTGATTATAGCTGGTAATGAGTTCAACATAGTGCATCCTGCAGAATACTCATCTTAAATCTTCTTAAATTAAGACATGAGCCAACCTAGTCTTCCACGTTGCAGTGTGGAGGAGTAAACGTTAAGTTGTCCCTCAGGCAAGGCAGTGAGACGGAGGCAGTGGTGTGCTTGATGAATCTGCCAACGCGCCTGTGACATGGCAAATGAGAGCAGGTGATGTTTCTGAAATGAACTGGAATTAGTTCCTGCTGCAGAGGAAGGTGAAGCCCCAAGGTTTTTCTCATTGATAATTCAGAAAGGCATAGGAGGAGAACATGATTTTAAGGATATCATGGATGCATTATGATTAAATGACCTCTATTACCTTTTAAAATGAAAATGACATTCCTACGTTCAATGGGCGAGGTGAAACCAAATGTTGCACTTTAAGGTCGGTTAGAAAAATGGCAGATCATGGCTCTCTTGACTCGTTCTTTTGCTGTATGTGACCTCCTTCAATTTGTCAAGACGGCGTCTGAGGCTGTTTTCATCAAAGACAGTAACCGCCTGTGTTAACCTGAGCCACCTCTGCTGCCTGTTTACTGTACTTACTTTAGTCAAGACTTGTGTGTATCTGCAGTGCATTCAGGTAAGCCCGTTAACATGATGCATGATACCAAGGGGAGTGCAGTGACGGCTAGAACGGATTAAGTCTAGTGTCTCCTCAAATTTATTACAACCTTGAAGTGTGTGTGTGCGTAAGAGAGTCTATTAGAGAAATCTGATGGATATGGCTGCATCACAATGAGTAACTGCCCATTGTAATGCTTATGCTTCAGATAAATATCCATCCAGAGAATGGTTCAATAGACAGGTGATGCATACTGATTGATACTGACTGATTGATACTCGCAAAACCATTTAACTGGGAAGTAATAGATTAAGTTTGCAGATCCCTTTTGATGGTGGCTCTTGGAAACAATGAATCATCTATAAATAATCATCGTTTTTTTCTTTATAATTAAGCAGATGTAAAACATTTTGATTGAAGGGAATTCTGCCACTGATCAGAGAATCTGTCTGGTCAAACGTATGGCCTGTACGCATGGGTGCCTGGTTATTGTTAAAGGTAGGGTTGCATGACCAGTTAAGCTGCTCTCGAAGTGTACATAATGCATATATTTCATTGTTTGCCATGACAAATTGCAAAGCTATTTAACACATCTGGACATTCAGTGCCAGTCAAAAGTTTGGACACACCTTTTTGTGTCTCACGTTTTTCTTTATTTTTATTATTTTCTACATTGTAGATTGATATTGAAGACATGAAGACTATGAAGTATGAAGGAACGTATATGGACATATGTCGTAAACTCCCCCAAGTATTATAGTGGGGGTGTAGCTGCTCAGCCTGCTCCATTGCTCAGGTGCCTTGATTACAATATAGACCACAGATTACCACAAATACCATAGAATACCATAGAATACCATAGGTTGCCATGTATGTTCAGCACCTTTGAATCACATAATTGACAAAAGCACCCCCTCTCTCCGTTGCTAATGAGGACCCTGTCTTGTTGTTTCTTTCAAGAAACTTGTCAGCCTCTCAACTCAGCTCTGAATATCGAATCTATTATTCACTGACACCAGCGTAAAGTGAACCAGCAGTTTTATTTCTGGAATGAAACTGCTGGGAAGAGTTCATTTTGTGTTTATAGAAAGAAAGAAGTTCATTCTGAAACCCCTCAGGTTTTAGGTGTCAAGTATCATCATACAGATAAGTTATACAGAGTACATACAATGTATGCAAAATTAACTTATTGGTAATTTTACAGGTCTGTAATTTCATTTCTGTTGTGGATGCCACATAAACCATGAATGTGAAGAGACAACTTAAGACTGTCTGCAAATAAAGGAATTCCTTTGAAGATATGCACTCATACAAATAGGCGACAAATGAAAGGAAAAACCAAACACTTGGGCTGCCACAAGCTGCAAGAACAGATATTGCTCTTTGGGAGAGATTCTCAGGAACAATACTGGCAGGATGAAACGCCCTTCTTCCCTATAAGATACTCCTTTATTAGAGGTTCCATGGAGAGTGTTGTCTAACACAGCAGTCTAAAATCTCCCTTAGGTGTTCAGTAGGGCTGAGATATAACTGCAGACGTCATAATTACGATTCACATAATACTAAATAAACCATTCAGTAGCCCTCACTGTGACCTATATGGAAGCATCCACATTTGCTGTTTTTTTTTCACCCATTTATCTCATTTCTAATATCTATTTTCTGTGAGAGATAACAACAATTCCACAAAGAAAGAAATTCTTGCCAAAGAAAGCTTTAAATTCTGTTTTCACAAAATCAATATTCTGTTCAGAGGTTTGTGTGAAATGTAGAGTTGCATCAAAGGAGTAACATGCTACTGTGTGAGTGAGACAGTTCATTGGGTTTGTGTGATTATTCTCATCTTTTTCTCTCTAGTACAAACACACATGCTACTACCACCACTACTAGTAATACTACTACTACCACTACTACTAATGCTACTACTACCACTACTACTAATGCTACTACTACCACTACTACTATTTCTCGTTTGTATTTTGTCTCTGGGGCACTTCACTGGGGATGCTTGTTATCACCACAGTCAAGACCGGCAGGTATTTACTGTAAGTTGTTACATGGTGCCCCCATGTGGCCTCAAGCACACAGTTTCTCTCACTCTCAGCAGGCACCATCGGGTATAACAGTAAAACTTTTCTTATGGGAGACATTTTGCATTCCTTAGAGTTTAGATGTGAATTATTCTGTGCATTACATTTTCAACGCATGGACAAGTCTAATGTGCAGAATCCTTTGAAAATAGCAGGCGGGTGGCTGCATAAGTTTTCCCTGCAGGGCCTCTTTAAGAACAGTGAGAGAGAGAGGTTCCAGATATAGTCCAGTTACAATAGAGACTGGTTTAGGAGATGTTTTTGCATTTTATAACAATGTATTGAATAGCTGTTACATTATAGTTCCATAAAAAGAAATAAGTGGGCTTCCAGTAGCATTTAGTTTTTACTGATAACAAGGAGACCGTGCATGCTGAGCCACATTTGAGGGCATAAAGATGTAAAGAGCAGCTTGACTGCAGTAAGAGGATCAGCACCCCTCACACTCCCACTTACATCAGCCTTCATTGCCACTAGCTTTGAGCAGGATTATTGTGCCTGTAGGTGATGCTTATTTACTGTAGACGCTGATGTATGTTGGCGTTTTGCTGGTGCATATATGTGCACGTAACTTCCCCTGCAATTCTTTCTCTGTTAAAGTTTAAACGAAATATGAAAATTTGATTCTCCCTACAACTGGGTTCCTTCTATTTCTATTATTCGTCTACTGCATCTTCAGTTTATTCCTCACAATAGTCAGTAAAATCCCAAAAACTTCAGAACCATGACATACAGTTCAGTGTGTACTGCCACAGCATTTGATGTAATGAGTAAAGACAGCCAAGTAAGCTGCGTGGTTTAATAGTAAAACCAAGAAAGAAATGGGTATTTCTATACAATTAAAAGTACATTTTTCCTCTCTACCAATAATTTAATTATCACTTCCCTGTTTGTCTGCCTCCCTCCATCCCTCTGTCGCTGTGAATCCTCTTAGAGGTGGATTATGGGACTAAGATGTCTGCACTGAGACGGAGAGAGAGGGAGAGACGGAGGATGAACATGAGGCACACAGAGTGCGAGAGAAAGCGATACAGGAGGGGAAGAGGAGAGGGAGAAGAAGAAAATGGAGAGAACCCCTCGGCCTGAAATGTGCCAGACATGGGGTAGAGGGTGGCCTGTGACTGGGGTGAGTACACCACCATTTCTACAAATGCTACAAGAGGACAGTTTATATTCCCTCATCGTAACTAAAACAAATGTATTAGCTGTAAAGGACAATGCAACATTTTGCCATGTTGTCTGTGCTTGTATGTGTGTTTGTAAGTGAGACTTTAGAAAGTAAGAGAACGTGAAGACCTAATTAAGCTTAATTAAAGTCAAAACCTCAGTTTGGCTTTAAGAGCAGGTGACGCGAGGAGAGCAAACCGCAGTAATGTGATCGACTGAGGAGATCACGTTCCCCTTAATTAATCTCACTTCCCTACGTTTATGTCCTATTAGTTGTACTGAGACTAATTTGTGAGATATAGGGAGGGAACATGGCTTTGTGAGCTAAAAGGTCTCTTATTGCATTAGACAATAAGCGTTTTTTTTTTTTATCCCTGCAGGGAGAGCCAGCAGAGCCTCACATGGTGAAGCACGCACTCCTGTGTCCCAGCCCTGCTTTCACTGACGAGGCAGGAACAGACTAACTGGGCGGCCGCAATGTCTCTCCTGTCCTTAACCAACCCTCCTGGCTGGAGCGTGTGCTCTGCTCTCTGCTTCCTCATCGTCTTGCTTCCAGAGGCCAAAGCAGACAATCTGAACACTACCACCACAGGCGGGGGATCCCAGTGTGGGGAGTACACTAACCAGGTGATCACTGAAAACATCCTCAACACAAACCAAAGTGATGCTCTGTTGTTACTGCTCTCTGTCCTGAGATGTGTCAGCAATAAGAGAAATGTTTCATTTCCAACTGCCTGCCCACTACTGGAAAACTAACTTCATGAATATAATGCAGTCCCAGAGATACATGATTAAATATGCAATACAGCAGTGGTGGAAGAAGTACTGAACTGATCCCGTACTGAAGTAAAAGTACCAATACAGCAATCTAAAAAAAACATTACTAGTAAAAGGCCTGCACTCAAAATCCTACTTGACTAAAAGTACAAAAGTAGCATCAGCAAAATGCTACTTTCCACCACTCCAAGACAGAAGCAGGCCTATAACTAGGCAACTATTACACAGTACATACCATAGAAAATGCACATGATTGTAACATTTGGAGTAAATTTAGATAAAGTGTATAGCTAAAGTTAAGGCTTTCTTCAAATAATAATAATAACTTTATGTATGTAGCATCGTTCAAAAACTATAGCTACAAAGTGCTTTACAATACAAAAACACTACACAGATTATAAAATGTAAATAATATCCAAAAATTCTTAATGAAAAATGTTAAAAGTACAACAAATACCAGCAGTTAAGAAAAAGCCATTTGACAAAAGTGAGTCCTAAGAAGAGATTTAACACAGGATACTGAGCAGTACAGGTCCGGTGCCACCTTTAGCGACAATCAGTAGGTCCCTGCTGGAGGATCTCAGGCATCGATCAGGCTCACGGGGAGTCAGCAGATCACAGATAAAGACAAGAGCCTGACCATTCAAGGCTTAAAACACAAGCAGTAAAATCTTAAAATCAGTTCTCAAGGCTCACAGGTAGCCAGTGAAGGGCAGCCAAGATAATGTGTAGTGCGGCCATTATTATATTAAAGCCTTTTTTAAGTCTGCAAAGGAAATGAATGACCTGATCTTGGTTAGCTGTCTCAGCTGGGCAAAGTGGGACTGCACCTCTTCAGTCAACTGAGCATCAAAAGACAAGTCTGAGCCAAAGATAACACCCAGGTTGCGGGCCTCATTCCTACCATTAGCAGATAAGGCACCAAGACTAGAGGAGAGGGTGTTAACAATGCTTGTGCTGGGGCCATGGGGGGTAATTATAATCATTTCTGATTTGTCATTCAACGGCAACAGCCAATTTCTAATGTCAGTAAGGCAGTCACTGTTGTTTTTTCGGCGTATGCCAGCTGTAAAGGGAAGACATCAGCTGTTGGCTGTTTTATATTGGACATGACATTGAGAAGAAATCCCAGTGTGGTGCTATTAAACTTTGAATCTAACAGAATTTTTAGATTTACCATATAAAAAAACCACAGTCACAGCCATTTGAGGTTGTAGTTGTATACTGTCACTGATGGACATTTCCATAAATTCTCCTCCATCTAACAGGTGATGGAGGATGGGATGTGTCGCCTGGTGGCCACGCTGCCTCAGCTGGACGAACAGAAATGCCCGGATATGTTCCGCTGCACAGATGAGGTTTCCTACTGGCTGCACGAGAACGAGGAGAGGAAACAGCAGATTGTGGCGATGAAGGAGACCATCTCCGAGCTGCAGGAGGAGCTGAGGAACCACCGGCACCGCCTCAAAGTCCTCGAGCTGCAGGTGAGATTTCCATGTGGACTTAGCAGACCTGGGTCAAATATCAGCAACAATCCTGTCAACTGCTTTGAGTGCTCGTTTTACCTGGAGCTCACAGCACGTTGTGACAATGTGACCGCTTCGTATTAAAGACAACACATGTAACAGAAGTCACTTTTTTGTTCATGTGGAAAGTTAACCTGTTCTTCTGTCCGTGTGGCATTATGTATAATTTATTAGAACCAGGCAAAATCTCTACGCCTATTTTGGTTTTATGAAAGAAAAGTTTAGACAAAACATATATTTTTGATCAAAGTTTTGTGTGTGGTTTGATTTTATATCTGGTTTCTGTGTTCATTTGAAAGAGAGGGGTTAACTTTCCTAAACTTGCTCTCTGTATACTCTGACTGGCTGTTAAAGATCGTGGTTTGCAGTTTGGCGGATTAAAAATACTCTCCTGTGCTGTCACAGTGCTGAGTTATGTACAGCTCTGCGCTCTAACCTGGTGCCTGGTCATCAAGCTGGCTTCCTCACAGCATGTCCTTGACCTTCGTCACTAACAGGATTAGCCTCCTATACTCTTCCACGTGCTGCCTCCTGCGTCTCAGACAGTGAGCCTATACAAACTTCTCACAGCGGGACCGGTCAGCGGTCAAAGGTGGATGGTGGAAAGCGCTTGTGTGTTGAGAGTCTCGACCGTAAGAACAAGGCGGAGGAAAAGGGCAGGGGCAGGGGCAGGGGCAGGGCAGGGCCGGCTCCAGGGTTTGTGGTAATGGGAGTTAGGGTTAGAAGTTAGTGTTATCCTCCATATCCAGTCTATTTACAGACCACATACTGAAGTGTCGTTAAGTTTTAAATGAGCGGACTCGTCCCTTTTTGTGCCGAGAGCACTGGGAAGTGTTGCATGTTAGAGTTTTAATGTGGTGCACAGAGACACTAATGGCTGTTAAAATAAAGGTGACAAAGATCACTTACACCAGTGGATCCCATGTGGGTGCCACCCCAGCCAGGGGGCTCCTCGAGTACGCGCCTAGGGGGCCAGAAGATTTGTTCATTTTCATTTTTATGTGCATAAGCACATGTCAAAATGACAAATATACAATACAATTTACACTTTCAAACATCTCAAAACAGAGGAAACAAGTTCTAAACTTCCAGCCTCACTAAAAGCCCAATATGCCATTTAACAGATTAGTTACAGAGTTATTCAGTTACAGTTTAATCATTGTTTAGTTTGAGTTCAATATTATCTGCTAATCTGCACAGCAACATAGCAAAACCTGCTACTCTTTTAAATAACAGAGAATGTGCCTGTGTTAATGACTTAAACTGATGATAGTTGTTAATGTATTAAAATTCTTCTAACATATCTATCATGCTATTTATAGCTGAAAAAACTGCATGTGTGTGCATGTTGTGCAGACATGAAGTGTGTGGACATGGAGTTGCCATGAAAAAGCGTTGTTTTAAATCAGTATTTTACTAAGTTGTTACTCAGTTTAATTAGATGAAAAGTACTCTACTTAAAAAAAACAGATACAATTTGTGCTTTTGTAATATTCGGAGATAAAGCCTATTTAAATCAGGACAATGTTTTCCACCAGAGGGCTAGAGTTTGTTTTTAAATAGTTTTCTTTAGTTTTTAATAGTTTTCTTGCATTTCTTACACAGGTCTTAGTTATTGTCTATGTTTGTGTGTGATTGAATATTTACGTATGTGTGGTGTCAGAGTGAAGAGAGGAACCACTTGAATAGCTCTGTGGAGCAGCGTTTTCACGAACTGGAGGTTCACTATGTTGAAGCCACCACCCTGCTGCACCTACAGGGCACTCTGATCCTTGACCTGCAGGTATACATATCACAAGCAGTACTATTTCACTCTCAGAGTTTTAAAAATGCTTGAAGGAACAAAAACGAATGTGAACTGGGCGGTTTTTGATTTTCTGTCTAGAGCAAACTCCTTAATCTGACGCTCTTGGTGGATAAACTAAAAAGAAGTCCTGGGTGCTTGATCAACGTCGTCCGTCCCAACTCACTGATGAGTGCCCAAGAAGCTCTGCACCCAGGTAGGCACCCTCAGAACCACTCAGTACATGCAGTCCGAAATGTTATGATCTCCCAGCAGAGGGCGCCAAACCCCCCCCTTGTCGATTTACTCCCACTCAACCATGTCACACCTTTTCCTCTCTCAGAGATTCAGCATGTGAGGAACTGCCCCATAGACTGTGCTTCCATCTACTACAATGGAGTGAAGAGATCAGGTCTCTACACAGTGGTGCCATCTCTGGCCGGTGTGCCTGTGGAGGTCTACTGTGATATGGACACAGATGGTGAGTCGCATGCAATCACACAGCTGGCTTAGCTGTGGCTATATTTCAACTGAATTTCAATCCATTTCTTGGCAAGCACTTACTCTGGGTACCAAATCAAGGTCTCCTGTGATGCAGTTGATCAAGGCACAAGTATGATAACCCGCGGTAGACACGGTATGTGCTTTCCCTGTCAGTGCAGTGCTCTCTTTTTGCCTCAGGTGGTGGCTGGACTGTGATCCAGAGGCGTGTGGACGGCTCAGTGAGCTTTGACCGCAGCTGGAGGGACTACAAGAACGGTTTCGGCGACCTGCGCTCAGATTTCTGGCTGGGCAACGACCACATACATGACCTGAGTACCCAGAGAGACTACAGCCTCCGCATCGACCTGGAGGACTGGAGCAGTAACCACAAACATGCCCTCTACCAGAGCTTCAGGTCAGTGTCATGCATAAGTACGCAGAAAGCTGCTTCAAAACATGCTTCTCTTCCACAATTTCCCACTGCTTGTGTTTGTGTGCAGTGTGGAAGATGAGGAGCATCAGTACCGTCTCCATGTGTCAGGCTTCAGTGGGACAGTGCAGGACTCTTTCAGCTGGTACCACGACAAGCAGGGCTTCAGCACCCCCGACAGCGGCAATATCTGTGCTGAGATCTCCCACGGTGGTTGGTGGTACAACCAGTGCTTCTACGCCAACCTTAATGGAGTCTACTACAGGGTAAGTGTACAGAGATAGCCCCTCATTATACACTTTTAAAGCAATCAGAGTGTCTACTACTTCCCAATCCTGCAGGGAGGCCACTACACCCCTAAGAGCCGGGGGCCGCTGGGTCCTGACGGGATCGTTTGGTATTCCTGGAGGGACTCTGACTATTACTCCCTGCGTAAAGTCAGCATGAAGATCCGACCTCGCAGCTTCCGAAGCCGTTTGTCACCCTGACCAGCTGTCACCATGACAACAGTTAGGACACAGGAACAATAACATGACAATAGGGAGGACATGGACACCCCACTGGGACACCATAGTGATAGTGACATCCAGTGATCTTTTTATTTCCAATGAAGGAAGTGAATGTCATACGTCAAAAACAGTGTTTGTAGTGAGTGACCTCTGGAATCTCTTCTGCTATTTTTGAACCACAAACAAATACCACTGGTACACTCAATATTCTCAAAACTTTGGACTCATTTTCTGCTGCGTATTTTTGAAAACGCAAACGTTGTACTGTAGAGTTCTTTTTGGGGGATGGACATTTTCCATTCAGTCACAGGAAGGGAGTTTTTCCATATTTTCTACTTCTATTTTGTACTTCTAGTTTGATACTTTGACACATTGTTAGCAACCAAGCCAAAAAAAAAAAGGTATGACATTGACAGAACAGTGAGGGGGCTCACAGTTTTTACCGGCCGCTGAGGAGGCAGATCATGTGACACAGTTTATTGAATGCTCTACATATGGTGTGTGTGTATTGCATATTTATGATTGCACTATTATCTAATTTTTTTTTCATGTTTCAGACAACTATGATTTTAATCCATTATGTAAGCTGTTATTGAAATATAATGGGGTTTAATATTATTACTCCAAGTCAGGACATAAAAGCACTGAATAATATTAGATATGATAACCCCGCCCCTTTGATTTCATGAGTGCAACTCACTCACAGAATAGGGTCAAGCAGAGAAGTTTGTGCTATTTGAGGTCTATGTGTACATACATACTGTATGGATTTTACAATAAACACTATATACGAAATGTGGCACGAAGGACACTATTTTATATAAATGATGGTTCAAATTGTGCAAGAGCATTCGGTTGAAACTCTTATCATGCACTAAACACGCTTCTGTTTATCTGTTGCATCCAGAGGGTGTTACTTACATTCAAATGACTTCACGCATGGGCCTCCACAGACCTTTAGTCCATTGGCAGGTTTATGTCAATACAGCATGTATGTGCTGAGCAGAGGTGAAGTATGTAGGCCAAAGAATACAGAAAAAAAGGCAGCAGCTCTGTAATCAGTTCATTTTAAACTCCTCTAACAGCTGAACCAATGTTTTACGAGATTTTGTAGACAGAGTGTAGAAGAGAATTCTTAATGCAAAAGATTTTTGTAAACTGTGAAATGAGCCCTCCTTGCTCCAATGAAGCCCTCTGTGCACGGGAACACAAACTCAAAAATAACCCACAAACACGAGAATGTATGGAGTATACGAACTCCTTGGCTGGCTACTTTATGTGGTCTAAACATCCAGCTGCACCTGATGGGGGAGAGAGCGGGACGTGGGGTAAAAGAGCTCTTTCACTTCCTCCACAAACACACTCTTTGACCCTTCGCACAGGCTGCCGACTCATTCTCATTCCTATCCAGCTCTACGCAAGAATCAGCTAACGCGAATAAGGGCTCTACTGTGAGTGAGTCAGAGGGTGCGTAGAGTGTTGTACGCGCTGAACCATGCAGAGAACAAAACATGGTTTCTTTCAAACACACACAAAGAAACAAATAAAATCCAAATGAGTACAAATCATTCTTTAATAAATCAAACAGAATTTTCGCTCCTCTTTGAGTTACACTGTATTGCAAATACTTCTATACATAAAATTGTATCTCAGTGAAGCACCCGATAGGTCCAATAGAATGTATATATATATGTATATATATATATATATATGCATATTTTCCATGTATCAAGTGATAAGAAAACAAAGAGTGAACAAGATTAGAGTGATTGCAAAGTGGGCGGTGAAAAGCGAAAGCAAAACTGCATACATGACATAATCCATGGCTGTCCCAAACTCTTCTTGTACTATAGCTTCTTACACTAAACAGTGCTGTTCCACCTTCATATAAAACACCATAATCTGGTCAAAAAAAAAAAAAAAAAAAGACACATTCTTAAGGTGAACTGGGAGAGAGAAATCACTGCCTGCAGGGAGGACTCGAGTCTGACTTCTGGCTTTAAAGTCTTAAAATAATGAACCACAACTTTGGGGATCACTTGTCCCACATTTTGTCTCCTCTCCTGAAATGTAAACTGCAGTGTCATGGAACGCAGGCTGGGGGGCAATTAAGTCAACCATTTCTATTTTCCTCAAAGGGGCAAGGCACATGGGCAAGACAGGAAGGACGTGGAGCTTCCTGTTAGCTTTTGAGGAAGTGTGGGATGAAAGGGGGCTGGGGACTGCCAGCAGTGGACTTACAGTCAACACACACTCTGGCTTTGCCAACTCTTCTGACACTTGGATTGATAAAAACAGGAATGCTCCACTGCTTTCACTGTAGATGTTAGGCCTCTTAAATGTCAACAGTATTTATAGGAGGATTAAAATATACCTAATGTTGGCTGAGAAAGAATAACAGTAAAGCTCAGGCTTTTTTTTATTGTGAATACCATAATCAGAAATCAACCCCCCTGCCGTCCCTGTGGACAGCTGGGAGGACGGCTTTGGTGTTCAGAGTCAGTACATCGCTGCACCACTGTGCAGACAATAGCTTCGCCAATGAAAACTGCAGAGTATTTCCATAACATATGTAGATGTAATGTGTGCACAGGTGTGATGTAAAAAAAAAAAAAAAAAACTTTGCGCCACATCAGAGAAACTCTGGTGTTTGACTCATGTAATGTCGCAATTCAGTGTAACAAACTGTGCATTTACTTCCTGCATCACGAGCTGCAGACGTTGGACAGAGGAAAGGGTGTGTGTAAATAGTGTGTCTTGTTCTGCTACCATTGCTGGGCCCCCAAAAACCAAAAAAGTGTCAAATCCTTTTCAGCTGCTGTACATGCTCATCAACTGCTTAGAAACTTCTGAGTAACACAGCTGCTGGGACTGTTGGCATGAGCAGTAAAGGAGGACATGAGACAAAAGAAGAGAGAAGTGAAATTTAAATTAAAGCGGGGGAAAAGAATGCAGTATAAGCAAGAATATTTTGGATGTTGAGCTGGTTTAATTCTTGTTGTTTTGTAGTGTGAGACTGAGGGCAGCTGTTTTCACATTGTAGTGAACTGACTGTGCGCATGTCTCAGTTTTGCAGCAATCTGTGGATTCAGAAGAAGAAAAAAATGAACATGAATACAAAGGGAGAGTTTGGTAATGTGATGCTTTGGTATCTAAGCTCTATGCAACTGCTCTCCAGGTAATAAAGCCACAAAAAGATAGACTCTAATTTACTGTGATACATGGTCAGTGAAAATGCCTTTACCGTCTCGTAAAACTTCACTTGCTCTTCCAAGTACAGCTGCATGACCCTGTTGTAGTCATAGATGCGGTTGCTATGGAAGTGGTTCATCTCAGCTGTGGGAGGGGAGGGAGGAAACCATCTAAATCAGATACCAAGCTATGAAAAACATCACCACTTCAGTGTCTCTGAGTGAGCGCTCTACCTTGTAATGAGTATGACATGGTGCTGAGTCGTTTCGCCATGGTGACTTTGTCCTGAGGGGTAATTTTACTGGTGGCCACCAGCTTATCGGCCTCTTTCACCTTGTCTATGGCTGCCTGCAAAAAGAACAACACAAACAGTTAACAACACAATAATCCCAGGTAAGGTGACGGAATCTGAAAAGAAACTAAGTGGAAACCTGATGTCTCAACAACAAGGTGTACATGTTCACTCAATTTTGGTCCTTCTGGACTATGCTGCACCAGCCTATTATAAATCCTTTAGTTACTGAATTCTTAGTAACTACAAGTTTAAACTGCACTATTAACATTTCACGGAAGTCTTCACTGGTACAGACTTTAATGTGTAAATCAGCTGCTGGGAAACATCTGTGGCGCTGCCCAATCAAAAACAACCACTTTTGCATCATTAGCTGTAACAACTTTTTAATGTAACAGTTTTTGGGCTCTATTAATGATATATTAAACTAAGTGCCAATGCTTTGTAAATGTATGTATGTAATTTTTTGTATTTCGTGGTATTCAAGCTGTTTAGAGTGAGGGAGAAATGTCAGATTATGCTGACTGATAAATGATTTCTCTATGTACCTTATGGACTCCGATGGTATCCGGGAAGCATCCAAGAAGACCTTTATATTCATTGTTGGTCTCCATGAGGAAGTGGAGGTCTTTCTTGGGCTATAAAGGAAGCAAA
Organism: Pempheris klunzingeri; assembly: GCF_042242105.1. Classification (NCBI taxonomy): domain Eukaryota; kingdom Metazoa; phylum Chordata; class Actinopteri; order Acropomatiformes; family Pempheridae; genus Pempheris; species Pempheris klunzingeri. The sequence continues at coordinate 10,988,248 of NC_092029.1, forward strand.
CACAGTCAAAAAAGATAAATGTAACCTAAAATTGGAACAAAGTTAAATTCAAAACAGGAAAAAAAACAGACTGGGCCTGATAAGAACGAACACACTAGACAAAGAGTTGCTGTAGTACTACAATGAGTATTTGAATAGATAATAGATAATAGCATATTCTTCCTTTACCCTTGATTTGTGAAGGGAAAGCTGTATGGAACCTTCACAGGTTAATACAACAGATGAATTGTTTTAGAAATTTGGCCCATAATATGAATCCATGTCCAGACACTGACTTTCATCAGAAGTATCACAGGCATCGCTAAACTAAAACAAACAATTCTGCAGGAGCACTGAGAAAAAGTGTCTGGAGCAGCACCAGCTTACCAGATGAATCCTCCCTCAGGCAGCTGCTAGGACATCAAAAAAGGCCCAAGTTTGATTTTAATACACACCACACTGATCAGACCACACAGAACGGTCAGAAAAGCCACATTCAAATACTAGGAAATACTAGAGATTTGGAGTTGCCTGGGGCTTCTTCCTTTACAGATAGATCATGAGCAGGACACTGGGTTAAGGGGGTCATTAAAAACGCCAAAACTAGGATGTAAATACTGACTGCAAACAGGAAATAGTCAAGGACACTGCGAGTTACATTGAGTGTGAATGATGTTGTAACAGGAATTGCACCAACCTGCTCTGCCACCATCTGAGCTATCTCTTCGTAAGTCTTTCCTGCGGCTGTCATGGCATCAGTCAGGGTCGACTCACCTACAGCAGAAAAGCGGTTAAAATATGTCTTCAATGTGTTTCTCAACAGTACATGTGTGGTAATGCACATCTTCCCTGCTGCTACCATTATGCTGATGACATGTGTTGATTACAGCAGTCTTTTGAAGGTGCCACCCAAAAGAAAGAAAATGCCTCAAGTCACTCAAAATAACACCTGATGTTATATTTGTATTCATGGCTGTACCTTGGTATCCACTGCTGGTGAAGACAGAGGAGAGGTTTTGGAAGGCCTTTCCGATTCTCTGGTACTCTTTTGGCAAAGCTGTGTTGAGGAACAATTGAAACATGAACACAGACACACACACACACACACACACACAGTGTGTGAATGACTTTTTCTTTGGTTGACAAAACATAATAACCTTTCTTTGATATAAACAGTGATTACAGCACAAAGTCAAGGTGTGGGTGTGTCTGGTAAAACGTTTATTTAGCTGCATTGCAGTGTGTACGTACGGCCTGTGCATCTCTTCCAGTGCTCGTTGCCCACAGTGAGGATTTCCTTTACCCCGTCATCCATGGCTTTGGTAAACCTGCTGAACTGCTCACATTTCTGCTCCCTACGGACATTTTGTGAACAATAAACCATAAAAGGGTGAAGATTCTGCTTTTTGAGCTGGGCTTTTAAATTTGCAGTGAATTTAGAGTTAAGTTTGATTAATACTCACACTTCCACAGGATCCATGTCTGAAGCTTCAGGCTCTATTGTGGTGAAGATCATCACTCCCACCGTCTCATCCTTCTCTGCTTTTCTCTTCGCCATCTTCCAGTCCTGCATCAATGGATCTCTCGTTTTAATCAAGCAATAATAATTACCTAGTTTTAGTGATTAGAATGCATCATAGTTTTTGAATAAAACATATTGTCCAGAAATTCAAGGGAGACAAAGTGGAGGAGGAATAGCACACCTTCTCGTCCTTATAGGTGAGGAAAATCTGGAAAACGTCGCTGCTGGAAACAATCGGGTGCCTGCACATCCGGGTCATCCAGCCCTGCAACCGCTCCATACGCATCTTAATAAACTCTTCCTCAAATCGCCCTGGAATGGAAGGGAGGTTATAAAGATATAATTTTCATGTCGTTATCAGTGAATGTTTGTCTTTTTTTGTGTCTTACTGTACATTCGTTGGTTAGAGAGTCGGGCACTTACCAGTCACCTGCTTGTCTGGTAAAGAGGGGATGGGGATGGCGGACCCAAACTTGTCTAGCAGCCTCTCATACAGCCAATCAAAGTGCTTGTATCTGTGATTGACTGGTCGGTTTGTGGTCTGCAAACCAATAACATGCAGTTATAGACACTATCAGGTAAGGGCAAACACTTATTTTAGCCATATCTTACAAAATTACATAGAATCATTAAATAGAGCAATTTGTTTTTATTGAACAGACACATGCAGAATATAATGATGTAATTTACATCAGGACTTCTAAGAAAAAAATTCTACGGTACATTGAATATATTTCTAGATGTTGTATTTGCAGTAATTTGGTGTCTAAACTCAAGTTTAGTTCAATCCCACAATAAAAATATAGATGGTTTGAAAATGCTGCTGGATACATACGTTGGGTGTGATTTGGTACTCGATGTAGCTCTTGAGGCCGTACATCTTCGAGCCTTTCTTGGGATCGGCCACCACACAGTCTAGCTGAGCTTCTGGGTAAGACCACACCGGACCAACTTCTCCCATCTGTGCAGAAAACACAAGGTTTAGAAACCTACTAGTCCGCATTGCATGGCAGAACCACATAGGTTCACACTGATGAAATGAGGAAACCATGTCAAAACATGCTGTAATCCTGTCCAATACACTGTAGGGAGTGTGATATCTATCGCTGCAATACTACCTGAAAAAACTACCTGCTGAGCAGCATAAACTGTATCTACCTGTAAATGTGCTCATGACTCATTTTTAGTTACTAATTCAAATCAGACAGGTTAAATTACTGAACTTCGACCATTGATATAACAAATTGTGATATCTCATGATATCCTGCAAACTATGATATTGTATGGATATTTAGAGATAACCTACATAGATCAGTAGCTTGTCTTTGCCCTTAGCAAGCTGCTTGCACAGGAGGTAGAGCTCCGGACCAGACTTGGAGAAACCAGGAAACCTGCACAGAGAAAGAGAAGTTTAAAAAGTGATGGTTCTTTTTTCTCTTTTCTCTCTCTCTAACTTCCACCCTCAGAGTTAAAGGATTTTTTTTGGTCATGCACGTTCATGTCTTTGGATTCACAGTATTCTCACTGATCTACAGGTGGTGGTAACATCCCAATACATGCTGCAATGTGCCAACAAAGGTGAGGAGAAAGAGGACTGCTTGCTACTGAACATTGATATAAACAATACGGGCTTCAAAGCCTTTAAGACAAATAAGCTTAGCAGATGCATTATGAGGAAGGAAATGCATTCAACACGTTTGCAACACTGAATGTAAATCCCACAGGGCACCTTTCAATGATGCGTAATTCTATAATGTGTTTGTACTATACAGTATACACTATACATTATAAAGTACCATTAGCTTTATGACATTCAAAGAGAGAAAATTCACCAAATTGCTTTATGTGATCACAATATTTTTGCAATTTTTCTTCTTCAGACACACTGATGTGCTGTATTGTGAAGCCTCATGTCCTACTGCCTTATTAAGTCTTACTTGTTGAGTGAGATTTTCATCGAGGACGCATGAGCTCCTCCTCTTTGCATTGCTCCACTGTCTCCAGATTCTGATTCGGCGTAACCTCCAGTAGACTTCATGTCATCCCACTCGTCATCCCACTCATCATCCTCGGCTCCTGAAGGCAGGTACATGCACACAAGGTTGTGATTTAAATCACTGACACAGAAAGTACAAGTTCTCTGTTCAGCAAACTACTGTTCGACTAAATTTACAAGAAGCCAACTGAGGGAGAAAACTGATAAAAAACAGCAGCCATTGCTCTATTATATGAATTACATACTAGCAAGGGTTTTCGTCCAAAGGATTTCCTCAATTCTGTTTAATAAACCAATTCTTAAGTGTTTCCATTATGGATAACTGTTGTGTTGGACAGAGAGACAACTACATGTTGCAGTCTGACTAATATTATCTAATGTTATCTGAAATAGAGGGATACTTGATGTTATTTCTTAATTTAGGGATTCTTAATTTTTCTTACTTATTTCATAAGTAGAAAATACTCTGGTTAGCCTTGCTCTGTGGTCCTAAACAACAGATTAGAAAGAGATTTTCCCAGCGGTAATGGATGCAACTGCACTAGCCTGAGGGCATGCAGCACCCACCTTTATGCTTTTGGAAACATTGCATGGCTGTAATTTGGTGACATGCATTGCTAACAAATGCATATAAATATACACAGCATTGACACAATTGCTGGGTTGCAAGTATTGCACTTTTTGTGATGTTTGGCTAAATCTGTTCATTGGTTCAAACAATATTGCCATTCTGCATTAGCTGAAATTTCATATGAAAACTCAAGAGAATGCATGTAGGTGTAAAATCATTTTGTGGATCTGCAAGTACAACAAAGATAAAGAACTAGTAAACAGTTTGAAACTGGCTCTACTTGAGGACAGATTCTCAAATTCCATCTTTAAAAGCTACCAAAAATAATGCATAATTTGTATGGCAAGATTTTCTCATCTGCCATGCACTCTCAAAGCAAGGTTTAAAACCTTACAGATATAGTATTAAGGCTGCAATGCAAGTAGTAGACTGAAATTGAGGTCTGAATGTAGTCTCAGGCAATTAGAGCAAATATTTCCACACGCAGACAACAGACAAGTTAGGAAACCACAAGCATTGCATTACATCTGCCAAAGTGCAATAAATACATATTGAGTTAAGACCAGAATCTGATTTTCTGACATCACTTTACCTTTATATAAATATTATTATGGTTTTTTTTTTATTATGAGAAAACAGAATGTAAAGTTTGCAAAACTATAAACACATTGCTAGCTGATGAAACAGCCACAGCTAGCCTTAGCTAAAGCTAAATTTAACAAGTACTTCTTGTTTCTACCCGTTTCCTATTACTGAAAAAAACATTTTGATGATACAACATTTTAGTAATTCAGTCCGTTTTCCCAAATAACATAAGGGAGTATCTAAATCCATGATGGCTAAACAAAAAAGTAACAACAGCTAAGCTAACAGCTCTGCCAAAAGCCTAGCTTAGCTGAGCTGCAACCACCACCAGGGCCCCCGACCCCCTAAATGCTAAATGCCCCTAAATACATTTTTTTTCCTTAAAATTATCTAAAGGTAGAATGCAAAATAATCTGCCTAAAAAGGCATCAAATGTATTCATTTATTCATCTTTTTCTATTTGGGCATTAAATCATACAATTTATCTCAAACTCATTATGAAAATCAGCATTAACTTCTTATTGTATACATTCACTTCAACAAAAGTCTGAAAGATATTAACATTTTCGGTCTGTGATTTTGACCTCACAAATACACTGCATGTATCAGAGGCACAATAGAATCCAGTCACACCATCGTCAGAGGTCAGTCACAATAAAGTTAAAACAGTGATATGTTAAGAGACAAACTGAATGCCTCACACACATGCCTTTAAGAAAGTAAATCATTTCCTTAAACTGTTTGCTGGAAACTCTCTTCATCAGCACTTACTGCCAGTCCACACTCAAAAATTAGGAAAAAGCTTTTCACCAGGTGATGCATGAGGATACCTGTGTAATCGATAAGGTACGGATACGGGTAGATGTCTTTGGCAAAAAGGAAAGAAAGAAAAAGACTGTCAATTCTTCTCCTTGCCATTTATTCCCCCCCTTTCTCTTTTTAGAATAACAACCAGTGAACTTCAAAAACAGGCGAAGTAATTTGTCCTTCTGAGTCATGCGTGACGCTAACTTTTCCATAATCTGGCAAAAATTATTGTCCAGTCCACGTGCTGGTGCATCTGTGTGGAGGGACTGGCCAGAGACAGAAGACTGAGCAGAACCACATCTGAGTCACTCCAGATCTGTGAAGCATTGAGTGAAATAGAGTTTGCTAATAATAAATACTGGATCACCTGCGTAGAGTTCCAGATGAGAGGTTTTACTGGATATTCTCATGTATTCTGTCCTCATTATAAAAACAAATATTTTTATATTTGCTAATCTCATGTGGTATTACAAGACTACTTGACCACTATTTCACTCTGAGAAACATGGATCTCTTCCTAGTGAGAGGAAAACATTAGACATAAGCACATTTATAATCTTATATACTGAAATAATTTTCTGTCTTACAAACAACAAACTCATAATTTCACCAAAACAGAGACCTTTTTTTACATGTCAAAACTCAAACACATATCCAAGATGTGCACTAAAGCACAGAATGTTGTAGGATGTAGCTCTACCTCAATAATAACAAGCATCCAAACAGAAAGCTGATTCTGACATTAGACAAGGCCCTTAAATGTACAGCCACATAATCTAACTTTGTTGCAGAGTAATGTTTCCTCCAGAGGGGTCAGCAGGAAGAACAACCTCATCCACTGCAGCCATATATTCTATTCTGTCCCCACAATTACAGTTTAAGAAGCAAACAGTAAGTTTAGCAAGATAATGTCAACAAGACTTAGAAAGAGAGAGTGACCTTTCCATGCCTGCAACCACATAAAGACATCAGTGTCTGTAATCTGTTTTAAGCACTGCATTTTCTGGATGACTACATCTGTCACTTCTGTATCCTTTTAACTGTTATACAGCCAACAAATACAATAACTTAAAAAGAAAGCAGAAGCACTTAATGATGTATAAATGCAGACTTAATTTCCAAATTTAAATTATCCTGAGGTTTTGAATACCAGTACTGAGTAATTTAAGTAAAACCACAAGGTTGAAATTTAAGATTATTTTATGGCACATACTGACACCTCAACAACCATCATGGCGCTAACTGAAAAGCTGGTCTTACCTGGGCCCTGGTAAGCCTGAGGGTGGCCCTGTGGCATGGAGGCCCAGGCGTCAGCAGCACTCTTTCCAGTCTGGGTGCCCTCTGGATTGGATGCCCAGTTGTTGTTGGAGCCCCCCGAGGGGGGCGCGTTCCACACTGACCAGGGATCATTACCGTTACTAGCCTGGAAGAGGGAGACGGTGTGAAAGAAGCAGAGAAATGATCAAGTATGGAGAGGGAGATATAAGAGAGAGAGAGCACAGAGTGGAGCTCAGGCTAGTTTGGAGTCTGTTCAATGAGAAAGTGACAGTAGTCTTAAAACAACATGCTTTTCCAAACACATGACGCAGACCTGGCCTTTAACAGAGCAATCAGTTCAGATGACTCATCTCAACAACAACATTGTAGTTTAAAATTGCTGCTTGACATATCCCAAAACTACAAATATCAAACTGCATATTTAGAAAAAGACATGCTTACAGTGATGCACACTCACACTACCATTCTTAAGCCATTTACAATATATCTAACATTTATAGTAGTTAATGGCTGAAAATGCAGCTACATGCCATGCTTGAAAGGCAGACATCCTGTGGTGACCACTGTGGAAACTTCTGCGCATAAACATGCAATAGAGTGTATGTGGGCCTTTTGTAGGTTGCAGCACGCTTGATGCTAACCTAACTAGTACAGGGTCACTTAATACACTACATGATACACATAGACATTCAGGAAATTACTTTAAATGAATCAGTACTTTCAAGAGAAACTGATGCAATGACACTGGGAAATGAGCACAGCAGTGCAGCAACAATACTCCAACAACATTTTCCAGCCCATAAATAGACAACAGTCACACAACAGTCTGTTAAAATGGCACTGAAAAAAAATTGAGAATTGTTTATGAGATTCTGATCCTCCTGAGTTAATGTGTGTGTTCTAGCCTGATGATTTGTCCGTGTGATTAGTCAATTACATGTGAGATACGATGATTATTGACTCTGATCTCTGAGCTTTTTATGTTTCACTGTGGTGCTGATTCACACAATTGAGATATAGGGTGTGGGAGTCGATTGGTGCCGTGTGAATGTGAACGTGGGCAAGTGTGAACTTTTCGTGCAAAGTGAACGGAGAGGGTGAGTTCATGCTGTCTGCAGGCAGTAGGTGCGGGAGGGGGACTCTGCCAAAGCAAACCAATCAGAGAGTAGGGGGCTGTGGGCAGAGAATGGGTGAGGGTGGAGGGCTTGGTTTCACGCCATTGGCCTCATCCTCCACCCTCAAGGGGCGGTTACCTCATCAGGGGACGAAAGGTATGGGGAAACTGGGGTGTCGGGGGTGTCCGGCTGGGGACTTAAGCCCCCAGCATCCACCTTGAGGGGAAAAGAAGGTGATGTTATCACAAAGCACCAGCAGTGAGTGTTCACACTCAGCAGAGGAAGGGTTAAAGTGATGCTGGAGGTAGATGTGCATGTGAGTCTGACAGAGAGTGTGAGAGGGAATGAAGGATAATGGCTGACGCACTTCCTGCCTTAACCACTTACTGTGCCCAAATTTCTACTGATCCAGCAGTACGCTCATATGCGTGGAACTTCCTGTCTGCTAACGACAAAAGATTTCACTTAACTTATTTCCTCTTGCTTCAGGTTTTTCTAGAGCTAAAACCTGCTTCAGATATAAATGACATGACCACTGTGAATATCTTCCACGGCAGCTGCTCTCACTTCTGCATCTGTTGGGTTCACATACAAGCAGCGTGAACGTCAGTTAAACTCATCGCATACTTCTGCTTTCCACTTTTTCTTCAAAATCACCCCATCGCACATACTTTTGAGTGGGAGAAAGACAGCGTGGCAGGTACACTGTGCATGGTGCTTCCCCAGCACTGGTCTGGGGTATTGAATCTGAAGAACTTAAAGCTCTTCATCATTTTTCTAGTTTCTAAAGGTCAGTAAATAGAAAAAAAACAGGTTGTTATGATGTAAATATGAATTGAATGTACCCATACATTCATTAGGTGAGTGCATTACCTGGTTTTGTGCAGGTGCTGATGCAGGTGCATAGGCGTCAAAGATGGACAGATCTGGTGGTGCAGTATTTCCAACACTTGCAGTAGGTGCTGTGGTTGCCGCTGCTGGGAACGATGGAAACTACAACAGAGGGAATAAAAGACAGAGGGAGAGACAGAAAACAGTCCCATTAAATGAACAACATCCAGATATTCCAGAGTGATTTGATGACTTTTAAAGGTGCACTCTTCTATGGTAATGTGATCTTGTCTTCTTTGTACTACCCAGCTTTGCTAACTGGGTTTTTAACTTTCCTAGTTTATCCAAATATCATGGCACCGGCTGAAGATACTGACGAGGGATGCTAAAAGTTAACCATTTTGCCTTTAATTATCCAACAATAAGAATTTTGACTGATTAAAACTACCAGTTAAACAGTTAAGCAACATTAATGTTGTATTTTACAAAGTATAAAAACAATATAAAGCAGCAACAGTGACCCACAAAAACCTTTGTCAGTTAATGGTTAATCATTAACATTCCCTAAAGTAGACATTTAAATCTGCTCTACCACTTGACAATATGACGATACCACGGAGATCTTGTTTTTACCAGTAGAGTGCACTGAAATAGAGAGTAGCTGCATGAGAAACAGGCGGCGTCCTGATGTGTTTCATTAGATATTACATAAGTTACAAGTGCAATTGTCATCAGTGTGTTTTTATGATTTGGAAACAAAAGTCTGGTGGCAGCTGGGGAGGTAACTTAAGGTCAGACAAACACACACATCCACATAAGCTTGTTTGCCAAGTAAAGCAGATGGATAGCATCAACCTCTCTCTTGAACACACAAACATTACATGCTAGATGTGTTGTTTAGAGTGAGGCTTCACTGTTAACAAGACGTCACAGACTTAACTTTTGGTCAAACTCTCTCTGTGGCTCTTTCTGAATATATTAAGGGTGAATCATATCCCCATGATGAAGAGTTACTGGATCACACTGGACACACACACTCACACACACAAACCCAAACACCCTAATCAGCAAAACCCTGAAGGAGGCACATCCTGTTGTGATTCTAGCTTCAGGCAGTGGCAGTACCACAGTCTACAGTCAATGCAGAAACATATCCATTTCTAAAATGACAGACATCGAACTAATAGAGGCACTGAGAGGTTGAAATGTTACATATTTTGCTGTGCTTTGATAAAGATAATCAAAATATGATTGCAGATGGCTTTGCAGCTTCATTTTTTTGGAGGTACATGTATTTCCGTGGAGGGTGTGACAGGTCTGTGGTGAAATCAAGGGACTGTCCATCTTACCTCGATGTAGTCCTCTGGCACCAGGCCAACTTCCCCTCTGGAGTTCTGTGCTTCAATCCAGCCGCCTCCAATATTCTGAAAAGGAACAAGATCCAAATTGACACGTTTGGATAAACGACTAGCACTGGCTCAGGCCAGCAGAGAGAAGGTGCCTGCATCACCAAATAGATCAGACTGATTCATTTATTTCAGTTTGAGTCACACTTTGGATTTTATTCATTTTGATACAAGGACACTTTGCTGTGAGTGATGATGTTCCCTTTCCTGCCACATGACTACTATAACAATAGTATTAGTATTCACATGCACTTGTGGAAAAAAAAAACTCAGGAGGGTTTCTCAAGAAAATTGCAGCTGTGTTACTATGTCTGTGTTTTTCGTTACTTGTTACTACGATTAAGGATACCAGGTTTCCCATCCACATATCATTTAAGAATTCAGGTCGGAGCAAAGAGCTGACAACAACCAGGTTACCAAAGTATCAGTAAACACACTGAAAGCTCCCATGACAAATTCCTCCACAGTCAGTTTATTTAGTGAGGAAAACAAAGATTCTGGTTTCCTCATACAGTAGGTCCTGGCTGGCTTAGGACCGACTTTGATTAGAAAACTATGTAGGTCAGCACACAGTGGGTGACCTTTGAACTGCTGGCGACTGGCGATAATGACATCATGGTTGCTCCCTCTCCTTTTTCCCTTTTGTCCTTCCTTCCTCTGTACATGTTTGTGACACTCGTCGTTTATAGTCAACCTGACATCATGTGAGTTGGGCCTTTAAAGGACTGTTGGTTTTCAATAGCAATGCTACATAGTCACACACTGAGTCACATGAATTTGAGTTTATAACACACAGATGCTAGATGTAGTTTTCTCTTGCACAAACGATTTTTAATAATAAACTGATTTTAACTACATGACTCCCACTAAAGATTTAATATGATGTACACAAAACATGCATAAAGACACAGGAAATAAAATTTCATGTAAACAAGCTGAATAAAAATCATCATCATAAAAATGTAATGCAACAGCAGGTACCAGGATCCTGCACCCAGTGACCACTGGGTAGAGGGAAGACAGCGATAGAGGGACAGTAGAAGAGCGCTGATTCAAATTTACCTGATTGGTGATAGTGACGGTCTCGCCTTCTTTCACCGTCAACTCGTTGTTTCCAGGCTCAGCCGTGAATTCATATAAAACGTGTGCCTGAACACAATAAAAAAAATTTAAAAAAAGAGACAAAACACTAACTGCATGTTTGATGCACACATTTATGAAGGCAGAACATGAGCATTTACTTGCATGTGCATGTGTATTTGCATGTACACACATCTCATGACACAGTGCAACAGACCAAACTAGTTCCTCCAGGCCTGTTATGCTGACTCTTACTAGGCACCAGCATCAACAAAAACAAGGTTACCTGGTTCACTTTAATACAGAAGCCTGCAGTTATTCTCACACTGACCCACGTCCACTAATCTGCTCTTCCCTTTTGGCCCCACACACCAACCACAAGTGAGAGTTAACAGTGTGAAAACAACTATCAATGTGACTTTCACAGCTCACTTCATGGCCTTCCCACACTCTTATTATTTTCATAAATTTGACTATCCCAATTCACTATATTTGCTCTTTCCTGAGCAGAGATCTATTTTAGCGTTAGCCTGTCACCTCCCAGGAATCAAGAGGAAGCTGGATGATGGTTTTAAACAGGAAGTCCTGAATTTTTCTGGCAATGGCCTCAGCTCTGCTGGCTCAGTTATTAGTTGTATGTAGTGAAAGTCCTTTGTTTTGAAGTCTGCTCGGGCCAAGGATGACCTAGACCTTCCTGGCTTGATGGCTTGGTGTGTTCTGCACAGATGTTATTTAAATGTACCCCATCCAATCAAAAAAGCCGTATTACTTAATACCACTTCACTTGGCTGTTTGACACTAGAAATGAACATTCACGTTAATCTACAGAAGAATATAATCCTGAATCTAAATCTGAATTTAACACGTGTACAAACAGGCACGTTTTGTGAGAGAACAACTAATTGGAAGCCAATCCTGGTCCAATATGGAAACTCAAAACCTCCAGTGCACAAACTCTGAGAATGCAGCTTTCAAATAAGTAGGAAAACAACCTTTGGTCATATCAAAAAAATTCTTTTAGATTTTCAAGAGTTTAAACCTGGTGATTTTTTGTGTGCAGAAAAATGGGTAAAAGAGTAAAAGTATTTTTTGTTTAAAACATGTCTGGAGAAGATGTTTAAGGTAAATGAAATAATAAATTGTATAATAGATTGTAATCAAACTAAGCCTTAAACTTACCACTTATTCCCTCCCATTTTAATAGAATTACATATCCGTATTGATGGAAAATTATACAATGTAGTCTTCTGAATGACAAACACCGAGGACTACATTTCCCAGCATTCCACGGAGGTAGAAATGACCCGCACTAGAAAGGTAGTAAAATGTCACAAGACACTTTCTTAATGAGACACATTTTCCATGTAGGCTGCAGCAAAAACACCCGTGTCACATTTACTGACATAAGCATGTGTTGTAAGCGTCCATTACACGCTTCTAAACCAGACTTTTGTGGACTGTTTTGAACTCTGCGTGTGTAGTTTACCGAGTGAAGTACTCACTGTAAACCTAATGCGAGAAACTGTGACCGTCTGTGCCTCCACAAGCCCACAACCCGCATTATTCGTGTTTAAAAAAAGACTGTCAGAAGAAAGTGGAGGGGATAATACACCAGGGTTGACGTTAAAACAGCCCAGAACAGCTGCCGGACTTACCTTTAGCGCCATTGTCGAAGTATTGATCAATCATTCCAAAAACAGGCCCTGCAGTTTTCAGGATTTCCAGTCCTCAGCTGGACATTTCCCCCCGCCGCGCTTCAACTAAAAGCGAAGAAAAAACACGGTAATTCCTCCCGGTGAAGAGCCGCCGCAACACACACTTTAACACATTACTAAAAGCACTTTGTCACTTAAAAACTCAAAAAGCTGAAGAAAAAAACAACACGGTAGGGACAGACTGGCTCAGTGCGACGGCAAGTTTGAAGCGCGCAGAGAGCCGCTGACAGTGCGGAGGGAGTGACCTGCTGCACGGAGACAAACCGGAAAGGTAGGCTCGGTCCTCCAAGACATGACTAATAAATACAGCTTCACAGGAGAGCAGACAGAGGCCTGCTGCAGCGAAAATGTAAGGAAGGCATACAAGGCAAATAAACTGGCTATACACGGGGAATGGCGGATGCTCAAAACACAAAAAAGTATAAGTTAATTAGAATATCAACAGTTATCATAATTCATAAACTACTCAGATGAGTTGTACAGCCATAAAAACTGTAAATAATAATTGTTTGCCTTTACTGCCATCCAAATGTTTCCTTTACAATGTAAGCCTGTTGCATCAATGCAATCTTTCTAATTCGTTTTTCATGCTTTAGAAGGGTACTTTCCAAAATATATAAACTATGCCCAGAGGCTTCGTTGGGTGTATTCTGACCAAAAGCAATGGTCAGTGCTCAAAGTGTATTATTCTAGTCTGGAGTAGTTTTCTGTGCTGTTTACTGACAGTGTTGTTGAAGGCTCTCAGCTGGTGTTAAGGCTCAAAGGGAGTGACCCCCCTGGACTTATTTCTCATGCTGAAGTCGGCCTCTGCTGGGCTCTCTGTGCTATTACATGACAAGCAAGGTCCATCACTGACACCCCTGTGGTCAGATCTGATAGCATCATCAAAACAACAAAGGACGAAACAACAATAGCAGCGATAATAATGTTTGTCTGTTTATTCTGTCCAGCTCACATCTCTGTGATCGCTCTTTGCTGCATCTGACAAAACTAGAAAAAGCAAGATTTTTAAGGGAAAATTGCAGGTGCAAAAATGCCTTAAAATGTTCATTTTAAATTGGAGATGCAGATTTAGCTGAAGCACTTAAATTAGTTGAATACATGAAGGGGTTGAAGTTTAAGAGTCATTGAACTCATGTAAAGTTTCAGCCTTGTATACAGTTGAATTTTCAGTATGTCAGCACTGAAAGCAGTTGAGGTGTGAATTATAAGTGGAAGTGTCTGTGGTATTTGAAGTGTCCTGTAAATATCTTCCTCATTTTATTTCAAGTGACGTCTGGTATGTGAGGAGCGCCAGCAGTTAGTGTTTGAGGCAGCAGTTGAAAAGTTAGTTGAGGTATCAGTTGATCAGTAGAGACTTGAAGTACCAGAGATAGTTAAAGTGTGTGCACTGTGAATATCAATGATGAATATATTCAATGAATAGGAGAATATATGTGTGTGCAGCGCTGATGGCAGTGACTTTTAGTGCAGAGGATCTGAATACAACGCTGACAGAATGATCACACTATTCACATTCCTATAAGATGAAACTGTTTTGGCAGGAATCAAGTGTGTGATATATGAGAGGGTGACAAACAGAGAGAGGGGATAACAGCCTTGACTCTGGCCGAAACGAGAGGCGCATCTTTCATTGCTGCTCCCTCCTCGTCACCTCCTCATATATCAAACACCTGAGTCCAGCAGTGGTCCCACCTGTCAGTGGAAAAGAACCGGTGGAACAGGTTGATAACAATGAGAGAGGAGCTGAGGGGGGATACTGTTTATTGTTAGTAGGCGAAGTCTGCAGCCCAGCTGACCACAGACAGACAGTATGAGTGTGTATTTACACAAAAAAAACTGGTCAAAAACTGACTCAAAAACATTGCACTGATTTAATTTAACTGAGAACAAGCTTTTGAAGCAATCCCTGAATTTGAGATATGGTGAAATTTAGCACAAAAATCAGACTGTGACTGAGGCCACAGCCAAAGTGTTATACAGAACCGTATGTGTCGTTCTACAAGAGCAAAAGCTAAATGACGGAGCATTTTTTAGCCTCTATCACTTGGGTTGATCTAGTAACACAGGTGTGTCGGAGGAGGGTGGGAGGGTATTTGGCTGCACCACGGACAGCGAGCTCAGTGTGAAGAACTTCACAGAGACATCATGCACTTTCTGCTTCCCTTCCTCTGTGCGTTCTTAGTCTGGACAAAAGGAGCACGGGCATCGGACCCTACCATGCCCTTCATGGAGTACCTGGACCAGAGCCACTTGGTCTGCCTGAAGTGGGGCTTTGATAACCTGCAAGGGAACATTACATTTAAACTGGTGGTCAACACGACAGGCTGGGTGGGCTTTGGCTTTAGTCCGAACGGAGGCATGAAGGGGTCAGATATCGTCATAGGGGGACTTGGATCCAATGGAAGCTACTTCACAGTAAGCCATTATCAGATATTAACAGCCGCATGTGTCGCAGTTTGTTTTATGCTTCAATCACACTTGGACATCTTTGAGTATTTCAGGCAAAATATCTTGAGTTGAATTTTTCCATTTTGGTCAGCAAATATGACACAAAATCAGGTTTTCTGCTGTGTGAAAGTTTTCTCTTTTTGTCCATTAGGATCTTCATGCCACAGGGAACTCCATGCCTTTAGTGGACGAGCAGCAGAGCTACTCTCTCCTCTCTCTGAGTGAAAGCGAAGGTCAAACAACCATGACCTTTCAGAGGTCCATTCAGTCGTGCGATGGCCAAGACTTCCATATCAGTGTAAGGCAGACACTCAGATATAACAGTGTATTCTGCATGTGTGGTATAAGATGCAAAGCTGATGAGTACTTGTAGCAATATTGCATGTGTTAAATATCAACTTCATCAACTTGTTTGGCTTATTTCAAGTTAAAATAAGTTAAAGAAAAAGGAGCAGCGGGAGTTAAGATTGATACAAAACTTGTTTGAATATTCAGTGATTTATCCATTATTTGGTTTTAAAAGTCTTTTATTTCTTACGGTCAAGTCTCATTGGAAAATCACACTGAATTAATGATGAGATGGGAAATTCCTTCACTGCATAATGTCAGAAAGATGTCAGACTGTATGTCAGTATGTAAAGAAAAATATGCAAACATTATCAGACTAATGAATTAATGACCCAAGCTTTGTAGGAATGGTGGAAGATTAGCCCGTCTAGGAGGTTGCTGTTTCCACGGTAACAATAAGTGCATACAGGCCAACATCCCTGAACCACTCATTACACTTTACCTAAACTTTGTTTGCTGTGTTGCACCATGGAGCGTTAACCTGACAGTTGTGGCTCATTATTTGTAATACTATAGTCCATTTCTGTATGTAAAGCTCAAGTTTCCTGCGTGTATCCATGTAAACTGTGCTACGTTAGCTCTTTTGTTAGGTTCACCTCAATACCGTGCATTCAGTTGGGTGTTTTCAGACATGAAGACAATGACAACAACACAAAGACGCATACAAGATTTTCTTTGCCTTGAACACCGGACACCTTCTTGAACACCCTTTGTTGAACTGTGGTGAATTTGTTGTGCACAGTTAAACTGTTAAATTAAACTGTTGTTTCGTGAATTTAAAAAATAACTACCTGATTTTTTTCAGTTTTGGTAACACAGGAAGATACCATAGCCCTTCCCCCCACCCAGTGAAAGCCATTTAATGTTGTCGCTTTGGTGATGTATCATATTTGCTGACTATAACTACCGCTTCCTTTGTAGGCTCAACCCATTAAACTGATCTATGCTTATGGAACAACAGACGAGATCACCTACCACGGGGCCCTGAGAGGCACCAAGGAAGTCAACCTGCTGAACTACATGCCCAGGACGACCTTAACCAACAATAACTACATCAGTGCCACAATGGACAATGTAAGAAGAATTGTAAACAACCATGACAATGATGCACAAGGCATGTTTGTGGGAAATTTGGGGAAAAATTTTAGATTTTTCTGTTTTTCACCTCGTAGCTCACATATGTAATCAAATGAGCAGATGTCCGCCCTCCCTTGAGCCGGGCTCTGCTCAAGGTGTCTACCGGTTCTGTTTTCTTTAACTTTATTTTTTTAATCTTTTTTGCAGATCACTATACCTTCCATTCATACCTACTACCACTGCAAGGTCATGAAGTTTCCAGCCTTTAATACAAAACATCATATTTATCAGGTAATAGTCACCAAAATCTGCAATTTAATGCCGTTTAGTTCAATGTTATGATACTGCTGTCAGATTTTCAGTGACCATGGGTCTGAAATTGATATTGTAAAGGTTATTGTCATTTATTAACTCCCTAATGTGGCAGAGGGAGCATAACTTAACACAAAACTAGTCCCTCACCTGCCTCAAACTGACACCATGATTTTCATATTTATTGTCTCCATCATTTATCATTCTTTGAACCCTCTGTACCAAATCTCCTCTTTTTTGACTTCAGGTTGAACCGGTGATTGAGCACCATGACATTGTTCATCACATGCTGCTGTACCGCTGCCCCTCCTTTGTGACTGAACCGTATGACAAGCCGTGCTACATGGGCGACATAGGGGACGCCTGCTTCGGGGTGGTGGCTGCGTGGGCAGTGGGGGGAAGGGTGAGGGAGAATCAAGTGTCCATCTCTGAATTTGTAGATTCATTTTTGTTCTCTGTCTTCTTCGGTGTATGTCCATGTCAGTGTTGTGCAACTTGATCCACTGTAAATCTCTGAAACTTCAGGTATTTGAGCTTCCAGAAAATGTGGGTATTCCTGTCGGAGGTGAGGACAGTGATACATTCTATAGGCTGGAAATCCACTACAACAATCCAAGGAGTGAAGCAGGTAAATAGTACGAGCAATTTAATCATTTCAGGAATCTATTGCGCTGTGCATGAAGTGCCACCAGTGTAGTCTGGGCACTCCACTCCGCACTTCAGTATTGGACTTTGATACATTTGTCAAAATCAAAGCAGCAGAGGCAGAGATATCCTAACTTTTAGTCCCACTTATAGGTCAAGTTCCAGAAATGTTGGGTCCTATCAGTTATCAGTTACAGTACAGGCCAAAAGTTTGGACACACCTTCTCATTCAATGCGTTTTCTTTATTTTCATGACTATTTACATTGTAGATTCTCACTGAAGGCATCAAAACTATGAATGAACACATGTGGAATTATGTACTTAACAAAAAAGTGTGAAATAACTGAAAACATGTCTTATATTCTAGTTTCTTCAAAGTAGCCACCCTTTGCTCTGATTGCTGCTTTGCACACTCTTGGCATTCTCTTGATGAGCTTCAAGAAGTAGTCACCTGAAATGGTTTTCACTTCACAGGTGTGCCTTGTCAGGGTTACTTAGTGGAATTGTGTCTTCAGTGAGAATCTACAATGTAAATAGTCATGAAAATAAAGAAAACGCATTGAATGAGAAGGTGTGTCCAAACTTTTGGCCTGTACTGTATGTCATGGGAAATCCATGACATAACTGATAGCCTTTCTTTGTTTAACTCTCCTGGCCCACCTCTCGTAAAGGCTAAATCTCCAGTTTATTACACCAAATTTCTATTTTAAGTTTAAACTTTTCAAGACCAAGATAAATAATTGTGATGACATCAGGGCATGTTATCCCAGACATGACACACAGATTAAAGGAAAATTCTGCATAAAATGTCTACTAAGGGTTCTCTAAAAGTCTACTGAAGGCCCAGGTTACTGTGAATGATGATCCACATCATTTTCATCAAACCATTCATTAACCAGTAGTTTTAAAATATTTTTAATCTTAACCTCGTGTCTCTCTCTGTGTAGGCAGGATCGACAGCTCAGGACTGAAACTGTACTATACAGCCGAGCTCCGGCAGCATGATGTGGGCATACTGACCACAGGTATACTACCACTGGAGCATCTGGAGTACAACATCCCTCCGAGAGCCGCTCAATTCCACACCTACGGCGTGTGTAATACCTCTGTCTTTTCTCAGGTCTGTGGTGGCTCAGTATGGATCTCAGCAGTGGTTTTCAGAGACTAGTTAAGAGGTCATATTTTTCTTTACAGCTGTGTTCCTTATAGCCTTTACTCTCCACCCTAGCTTGTCAATCCTGTGCCAGAGCTTCACGTGTTCGCTGTGCTGTTGCACACTCATCTGGCTGGGAAGAAAGTCAGAGTTGGCCACTACAGGTAAGAAAGAGTCAAATGAATGAAAAAAAAAGAATAAAAAAGACATAATTTGAAACACTAACAAATTGTTGGTAACTAAAAATGTTCAATAATGGGTTTGAGCTTTTACATTATTACAATGTTTTCTAATAAAGATAACGTTACTATTATGTCATACTTCTCGGTCTCTGTAGAAATGGACGGCAGATAGACTTCTTGGGCGTAGATGAAAACTACAACTTTGAGCTACAGGACATCATGAGTTTGGGAAACATCAAGACCATCAAGCAGGTAAGTACCCATTGCCTAAATGCCTATTTATCATGTCCATACGTTACAGGGCATTTTTTATAATTATTGGGGCTGTTAAAAACTAAGGCATATTTACAGTTCTCTAATTTATGATACCACATTACTTGTCTCCCATGACAGGGTGATGAGATTGCAGTGGAGTGCACCTACAGCACCACCAGTCGCACCAAAGTCACTACGGTGGGTAAATACTGTATGACCATATGCCATTAAACATACAGTATAATGAGCTTTAAATTAAAACAATTCTGCCCAAGAAAAGTCCTGAAACAACACACAAGTAAAATGAAGACTTATGATGAAATAAATGAGCCACAGTTTATGTATCTGACCAGAAAGATTGATGAAATATGTTATTGGTCACACTGTGAAGAATTATAACTGTAAACGTAATTAAGGTGGGCACGTTAACATGAACACTTGTATCATTTAGTGCAGTCCAATGAAATAATGCAGAAAGTCTAATGTTGCTTCCTGTGTAACATAATACAGTATAATTTTTAGACTGGACTCTTTACAAGCAACATAATGGTACTAGTCAATATACAACACACATATGAGAGGCAGGCGATCTACGCCTTGGCATATTCCCTTGGCTTCATACACTCTGTTTAAAATCCATTTATAAACAGAATCCCATGTTTTTAATGCCTGTCATGTTCCATATTTTCCTCTTTCAGATGGGACTAGGAACTACTGATGAGATGTGCCTGGCCTTCTTACTCTATTATCCTGCAAACAGCATCACCTCATGTGTTAGCCACCCAAATACATCGCTGAGCACAGTCTCCCAGTAAGACCCAGTGCAGTCCTTCACATAATGTTTCTGCTGAGACTGAAGCCAGCACCAGTGCTGCTTCACAAACTGCTTACAGGTTGCATGCATTATTTATATTTTGCATGCAGATGTATCTTGATATGTTTTTTGAAGTAGCTCCATACTCATTTCTGACAGACTGTCTGTGGGGACCACAGCTTCAGACCAGGATGGGATTGCTGAGTATGAGAGATTGTTGAAGACCCTTCCACAATTTCAGATGATCACAGATGAAGATGTAAGTACCAATAAGAATTATTTGATACCTCTAGTATAAAAAAGAAATTCATATTTTATATTTTCTAATTATTTCATAATTTATAGACAATTTGTAATGTTTTTTTGTTTTTTCTTCTAATAGATCTCAGATGCACTTTGGTGGCTATAAAATGTTAAATTCTAATACTAGTAATTGTTTGTAAGTTGTTGTATTTTTTTTTTGTCAGTTTGAAGTCTTCTCAATGCTTCTTCTTGTTCCCATTTCTTCTATTTTGTTCCTTTTATGTTTATGTAAAGCATTGTTGACTGCTGTTGACTGTTATTATTAATAATTCTTGACACACTTTTGCCTTTGTGCTGCTCTGCATGTGTCCACCAAATCTAAGTTTGTGTCCTATACACAGTATAGAGAGTTTTATGTATTTAACTAATGGACACAAACACAAAGTCATTTAATCCTCTTCAAATGCATTATGTGATATTTAAGTTGAAGCACGCTTTTCACTGTTTGCTTGATGCTTGCTTGTGTGATAAAAAAGTATCTGCACCCTCAAATCTGTGCAAGGATTTCTTTTTAATGTGCAAGATTAAGTTAGTTAACTAATGCTTTTTTTTTTCATTCATTTCATTTTTTTATTTTCATTTTTTTCTTTAGGGCAACTTTTCATTTTACAAGAATGGCCTGATCAGGGAGATGATGAAGACACCAGCTGTCACTTGTTCGACTAACAACGCGTCAAGCAGACCCAGCACTTCCTGGTTTGTGGACTCAGCAGGAATCATAATCATACTTTTGGTAGTCTGGATTCCAATACTGTAATGTGGTCGTATGAGCGACAACTATAAAGGAAGGCGCAGCTGATAAAATCTCTGCTGTATTCAGTTAGATATATCCAATTTCACAAACAAGGTGTGTTTTTGTTTTCTCTGTCCGTGGCATATCTTATCTGTTTTTCAATCACAGGGACAATTGGGTGTTATATTAAGTATAATATTATATATATTGCTGTCTTACTTTAAATTCTGTTTCATCAAGTTCATACAGTTTTGAGGTAAATTAATTTCACCATATATGATAAAAATGTTTACCTTAATACCTATAGCACTAGACTTTGAAACTAAAGTAGCTAAATGGAATTCAGCCATCATCGCTCAACTCTATATTATATTATATATTTGTCATTCTGTCTGTGCGTATGCTATGATTATGTATGTAATATACAACACTAACATGCTTTTCTCTGTTTGTCTACATTTATTGTGTTCATTTCATGCACTGTAAGCCTAACTGCTGCTTGTTAAATGTATATGATCATACAAAAGAGCCAATCATTTGATATCACTTAATAAAACGTAATCACTTACTAAAATACTGTGTATACTGTATACTGTACAGCCCAAGTACCATATGAATCTGCTGTAGTTTCTCAGGTTTTCCTGAGGGAGGAGCTCTGACTTGTTTGCCTGCCTGTCACTGTGCAGTCAGGGAATGAATGTGTACGGCTAGCCGGCTGGTAGCTTTGGCAATGTTGTCACTATCAGAATGATATCGCAGCGGGACAGAGGAGAACTGGCTCGGTTTTATACTGTCACAGATCCTAAAAAACACCAGAAAGGCTACACTGTGTACAAAGTCACCGCAAGGGTAAGTAAAGGGAGGATGGGCACACTGACAACAAGGCTAATGCTAATGCTAGGTGTTGTTAGCTAGGTTAACCAACTAGCTGAGTAGCCTGAGCTGTGCTAACCAAGCTAATTTGATAGCAGTGGTAACAGCTTGTGTGAACACCACAGATGTAGCTGACAGACACATTCATTTTATTTCAAACGACGTTTTGTAATCCCAGTGTATTGTTTAGTTGCTAAATTGCATTAGCAGTATTAGCCATGCTTATTGAATCCAACCTAAACGCTGTGTTAAACTGGTGTAGTTGGGTAGATGGCTAAGTAGCTAGCTTAGTTAATGTTAGATGTGGCGTTACGATTGACAAGCTTCAAGGAGATAATGTTAAGCATCTTTTAAGAAGAAAAATATCAGGCCAGGCTCTCAGAAATAATTACATAGCTGCTTCTTATTGTTATGATATATTTTGAGGCAATTTTTCCCTGAGAAATTCCTTGAAATTAGTCATTAACGTCGTAGGGAACCTGGTTGTCAAGTCATACCTGCTGTTTAAGCTGAGATGGAGAAATGTCAAAGCCTGTGTTTATCTCCTGTTTACCTAAAAGGAGGTGGTGCTGTAAGAGAAAGTCAAAACTCACTTGCAGTATTGGAAAATCAGGCTTTAATTTGATGATTTAGAGAAGTAAGTCCTCTGATGATGAAATGAATATCCCATTATTCATCCACTCTTCTGTCAGACCTCCAGTTACCAGTGCCTGCAGTGATTTTTACACTTAAATGGACACACTCACAGTTTAGTAAGTTAGGACGGACAGGCTGAGTTTCTTCGTCTCCGCCTGCCTGCCATCCTACTTATGAATGTTGGTGATGTCTCGTTCTTACACTCCAGACTCCCGTCATTCGCTATATAATGCAATCATTGTCACACTGAGAGCTGTGCTGCTGCTCATACTCGTGCCTGCCTCACAAGAAACCAGCTCTGACATCTTCTAGAAAGGAATAACTCACATGGCGTGTCCAAATCCTTGATTTCTGTCCTCCCTCTGCCACACAGATAATCTCCAGGAAGAACCCAGAGGATGTCCAAGAGGTAAGACATGTAGCGAGTATTTTCATATTCTGAGATTGTGTGTGAGCAAAGCGTTGAAAACTTTCTTGAAAGACAGAAGTTTGACGCAAAAATTTTGAAAAAGGCTTTTTTTCCCTGCAGGTATGTAGTATGCAGGTTGTATGTCATCTCTGACATGTCGGCTGAGACCCTCCAATAGTAGTATAACACATTTCAAAATTTGCAGTTTTACAGTATTTGTTCATGAAGTATAAGCTGAAACTGACATGTGCGAGTTGTATTTGGCTACCTGTTCCTTTTCCACCTAGTTACACATGAGATTTAATAAAGCATTTTTTCTGGCCAAAAATTCAGTTTTGGGAAACATCAGTAAAATTGTTACACTCCGCTTTTGCACATGTTCATTCAGTTTGATTTTTTTTTTTCATGCCAAGCTTACTGTCTTCATGTCAAAACACAGACGGTGATGTTACTAGACACAGATTAAATATTATGGAATACCTCTCACAAAACAATTGTTTTGTCTTTTCAGAGGTTTTATAGAACATAAACTTATTCCCATTTCTCATAATGTATCATTGAACATGCAGTAAAAACACACAGTAATGCTGTCTTACATTGGACACACACTGAGGAATGCAGCCTAGCCGGGAACCAGTGCTAATGCAGCAGGCATGATGTCAATTACTGCATGTGTGTCTTAGAGACAGTGAAAGAGTTTTGCCTGGAGACGCACATACCTCCATTATTGAGCAATGCTCCTGTTTGGGAATGGTTCTCAGTCCAGGTTTTCCCACAGCTGCACGCCGGCCAGGCAAACCAGACTTGCGTCTCAACACTTGGTCATTATGTGTTGCTTTACCCCACAGAGTAAGGAACTACCTTATCCAGTTGTGTGTATGAATGTTTTCAAGTTTTATCACACAACATGGAGGTGAGATGAGGAATTTAACTTGTCACACGAGTTCGATTGTTTCATGTGTTGTCATTGGAGCAATAGCTGACGTGAGTTTCACAGTGTTTGTAGGTGCTGTCGTTTAACCAGACCTGATGGATATTTTATTGATTGAGGTCTAAGTGATAATGAGCTCAGGCAGTGTTTGGCAAACAGAACTGATATAATGCACTTGCTGAAGCTTCACACATATCAAACATTTTTCATACCCCAACTCATCTTTTTCCCTATCTTCATCCATCTCTCCCCTCTCCCTTTCTGTAGATAACAGTGTGGAAGAGATACAGTGATTTCCGAAAGCTTCATCAGAACCTCTGGCAGCTACACAAGAATGCATGTAGCCAGTCAGAGCTGTTCCCTCCGTTTGCCAGGGCCAAAGTCTTCGGTGAGAAACTAACCCTGTTGACTGTTCTCCTCTTTAATTTTCTGGTCATCTTGTAATGTAATCTTTGTCTGTTAGTGTTAGCAATCAACTTTATAGTGACAGACTTGTGTTGTAGTACAAAACCATAAATCCTGGACCTTTGAACCACTGGAGATGTAGTGATGACTCTGCCCCCTTGAGGCAACTCAGTGTCAACTCAAGGCAATCTCACTCATATCTTTCTATGCACATGCAGGTCGTTTTGATGACTCCGTAATTGAGGAAAGAAGACAGTGCTCCGAGGATCTGCTACAGTTCTCTGCTAATATTCCTGTTCTCTACAGTAGTCAGCACATCCAAGATTTCTTCAAGGTACTTAAACACGCACATGCTGAAACACAAACGTACTCCTAGACAGACTATGAACTGCATTGTTTTTAATTCTTTTAAAGGGAGGCGAGGTCCATGACGGCTCAGAGCTCATAGGAC
Source organism: Pempheris klunzingeri (assembly GCF_042242105.1). Classification (NCBI taxonomy): domain Eukaryota; kingdom Metazoa; phylum Chordata; class Actinopteri; order Acropomatiformes; family Pempheridae; genus Pempheris; species Pempheris klunzingeri. Next base: position 11,013,112 of record NC_092029.1, read on the forward strand.
CAGCGGAGCCCTTTTCAGACTTCTTGGCAGACAGTTTATCAGACTGCAGCTCTGATGGTCAGTTTGCACACAATAACTCTTCCTCATTGTCAGTCTGCTTCTTAATTTACAATGACTGTTAATTTCTCAGCGATATGTCCACATGTTTTTCAGTTCAAAGAGACATCAGTGGCGCAGATGATTTAACCATCACATCTGAGTATGGAGGTAAAGTTTGCTTATGCATCAAAACAACACTCCCTTACATCAGAGCTCTCTGAGAATTTAGTTTTTCAAGCATATGTAGACTTATTATGAAGCATGTATGTTTGTATCCATCTGTATTGACCCTAACATTGTTTTCCTCCCCAGGCCCGTCCAGTGACAGCGACCTGACCTCCCTGGCGGTGGATACAGACTCTTTGGCTGGGCTGGATGATGGCATGGCCTCAGGCCGCACCTCCCCAAACCAGCCACAGGGGGGAGCCACCCACATTAGCAGCAGCTGCAGCCCTCGCTTGTCCTCCCTGCATGACCGCCGCACCCCATCTCCTGCCCCAGCCCCTGCCTCCTCAGCCCCTAACCCAGAGGTCAGCTGGCCAGGCCGAGCGCCACTGTTCTCCGGCAGTCTGAAGAAAGACAGCGGTGGCAGCACTAAGGACGTAAAGTCAGACTACCTAGACAGAGCCAGTGAGCTCATCTGTTTGGCTGTACAGAAGGAGAGAGAGCAGGACTTCCAAGCAGCTTTTTCCTACTATCGCAGCGGAGTGGACCTGCTGCTTCAAGGAGTACAAGGTCAGTTTGGGAGAGAGCTGGGTCACTTTTCTTTTAGGTCAGTGTTCTCCACTTTAGTGCCATTTAAGACAAAAAAAAGAACAAAACGTGTTTTAGCTGACCAATGTAAAGGCTTTCTTCAGGTTACCCAAAGTTAAAGAAAGGGGGGTGACACTTATTCATGAGGTACATGAGTCATGACCCAGACATCACTCACGTAGAACAGGAATCTTTACCTTCTTGAACGTGGGGACCAGCAGTCTAGCAGGAGAGTGGTCTTGCCGACTGGCATGGGTGGATTGGTGGGACATTGGATGGGTGGATGGGTGGTGTTGGGGTGGTCCGTGACCAGATATGTTTGGAGACATATAAAAATAAGCAGCTTGAATGATATGGATTTTCCACATTATTCTCCCTCACTTGATGAAGTTGGTTAAAAATACGTTTGTTTAATTCTACTTCAAACGGAGCCGATTTGCTGGTTAGCAACATGCCTGTTGTGTAGAAACCGTCAGAACCAGTGCCAGCATCCATCGGGGAGAGGAAGGGACACAGCAGCTGGAAGTCGAACATACACAGACAGAGGAAAAGAAATGTGAAAATTCAAGCTTATTTAGATATCATGTAAATTACAACTCCCCACTTAATTGGAAATTTGTGCAAATTCACAACTAATCCATCATATTGTTAACAAATCGATGATGATGATCGATACATTGCTCACTCTGACAGGTGGGTGGCACTGGGGGTGAAAGTGGATGAATGATTGGCTCTTGTCAGAGTCTGACAAGCGGCCCAGTTGTTGAAAACCACTGCCAATGATCCTGACCTTGCACCCCACTTTTGTGGTTTGCTGGCTTGACACTTAATACTGCAGAGTTGAAAGTTTCTGTACTGGCATTTTGTTTAATGGCAAAACACCATGTTATTACAAACTGCTTTGTAAAGGCAAAATTATTTCTCTCACTCACCCCTGTGCAGGTGAATCCAGTCCTACACGACGAGAGGCAGTGAAGAAGAAGACTGCAGAGTATCTGATGCGTGCAGAACAGATATCCAGTCAGCATCTGAGAAGCAACATGGGACAAGGGTCAACACAGACAGTGGTGAGTGGGAGGGAAATGTCATTGGCCCATATTCTGTCTATTATATTATGCAAATGTGCTTTATATGCATACATCCACCGGGATCTTCAAACCACTTGAGGCAGTATGTTGGAGTCCTTTCTAGTTTATTACAGATGAAAACATCTCAGCAAGTGTTGAAATGGTGATCTTTTTATAATGCACATTGGCGGTCATTGGCAAGATTTTTATATTAAGATTAAATCTTTTATGTTTTATATTCAGATTAAAACTGAAAACAATGCGATGATGTGAAAGGGAGAGCTTTTTAGTAATGAGCCTACATTCATCAGTTAAAGAAAACAGATATTTCCCTCAGGAGTTTAGAGGTTTTTTCATATTTTTCACTACGACACTGACTGTTGCTCTTTCTCACGTATTACTTGGGTCACATGTTGCAAGAGCTCATTGTACCTAATGAATGTGTCCAGATTTGAATGATAAAATTACACATTTGTTCTTTTGCCCAAGGCTTTGGGAGCACAGTGCTGCCCGTCCACCAGCAGAGGAGGCCAGCAGAGTCCATCTGAGGAGCTGCGAGCTTACAGGGTGCTTGGAGTCATAGATAAGGTCAGTTTGCCATTGGGAAATCTTGCAACTTGCAGCCACATCTTGTACATTTTCTTTAATGGTCTTTCATTTAAAATCTTAATGAACAATTTGTCTTTATTTTCTACCTACAGAGTAAGTGAAATACACAAAAACGCAAAAATTGATTACCGTTAAATATATTTCATGTTATTCAATCTGTTGTCAGAAATGAAAATTAATCTGTAATCTCTGTCCTGACAAAATAATTCCGCTTCGGTCCAGCAGCGACTCATTTAAAGATGGATTGTATCTATCTTAAAATTTCCCCTCCTTGTGTCCTTTCCTTCTTCGACCATCTCTCTTATGTGAAGCAATAAAGTGTAATGGATTTACTGGATGATATGTTAAGGGCTGAGTCTGTGTGTATGTTTAGCGTCAGTTATGACTGCCACAAGGTCAGTTTAGGTTGCTGGTCCCCTCAACCAGCTGCCGGTGAAGCAACTTCACCACTCAGCCATGAAATGACTTGGCAAGCAGCTCAGAGAGCAGCACACAACACTGAATCAATGATGCTCGTCCTCCACACACACAAAACCCCAAGGAAAATGTTGACACTACACTAACATGTGTTACTCTACAGAAGTGCACGCAAAATCTACAATATGTCATAAACATAAACAGAGCAACAAAAAAAAACAACTATGCTTTTCAGAAATGGCCTTTCCTCTTATCTTTCTCCTCCTCCTCCTTCCTCCTTTCACTTTTAATGGGGACAGAGGGGACAGATGGAGAGAGCTCCTCACCCTACTGCCCCCCCTGCCCCTCCTCTCCACCTCCCCCCTTCCCTGATGTTTGTGTCTTAATTATATTAGCGCCCTGGCTAGCACCGCCACTCTGTTTACTCACAGCTCCATTCATATCCATTTAGCCTGCACCTGTTTGGTCCCCGCCAGGGTCACATGGAGAGAACGCACCCACAAAACATACGCACACACTGCACTCGGCTACGCACAAACACAGACCGGCTCACACACGTGTGCCCAAGCTCTCCGCTCAGAGCAATAGAGCTGTCAGGGAGAAGGAGGGAGGAAATGAAGATATTAGGAAGAGCCAGAGGGAGAAAGGAAAGTTAAATGAGAGATGGCAGGACCTCCTTTGTTTTTTGTTGGAATATGGGTGCAGGTGGGAGGAAAGTAGGCTTTTAGAGATGCCCCTGCTAGCAATTACTGTCTGCTATGAAGCATTGCACGGCTCTGGAGTGATATATTTTTGAAGAAATGCATGTGCTCTGCAATTTAAAAATTTAGCAGCAAAGGAAAGAAATTTGCGCATCTGCTGTACTGTATAAGCACAACATACATTTTGTGTACGTGAGGTGTGAAAATTATTATTTTCAATAATCTGTCTGCTATTTTTTCTGTTATTGAAAAATGGCCATCGTATCCTCTTCAGATTGATTGTTTTGTTCAACCAGCAACCCAAAATCTAAACATACTTAATTTCTAATAGTTAAAAAAGCAGAAAATCTCCATATTAAAGAAAATGGAACCAATAAACGGTTGGTGTATTTGATAAATTATTTAAGCCTTAAACATTGAGATGATCAAAAAAATTTTATTTTACGTCAATTAAATATTGATTAATGAACTGATTGATTCATGTATAATGTATTTTAAGAAATATGCGGTCATTTGCGACCTTTTACAGTGCTCTTCACCCTCTTTTGCTGTTACACCACAGACATCTATAGATTGCTTTTACCCGTTATTATGTGACTGGGACTTGGTTTGGTCAACACAGCAGGATCTGATGTGTTAATGCCAATTTTTCTAGTATCATTTAGGGACCTACATTTATCTTTCTGTGACCCTTATGCGTGCCCTGACCCAGTCACTGAAAAAACTACTCTGGAGGACATAACCACTACATCATCTTGGACTGTGTATGTCTGTTCATACCTGGCAATTAATGGCACTCTTCCATCACAGGTTCTTTTGGTCATGGACAAGAGAACACAAGAGACGTTCATCCTGAAAGTAAGTGTAATATGTGTGTGTGTGTGTGTGTGTGCGTGCACCCCGCATCCTTGTCATCTTGACTGTAAGTGTTAGTGTGAAGTGTGCCAGAAGCCCCTGTGTGTGACCGGTGTAATTGATTCTAATGGGCCTGTCCCTGTCAGCTCCTCTGCTCTCAGGTGTGAGACGTGTGCCAGATGCCAACGCACAGCGCAGGCACAGATGACTACACACGTGCGCGCGCACACACGCATACGTACACACTAGCAGCCAATGTGAACTTTACGTGTAGCGCTGATAGATTTGTGTTGCTCTGTTAAAGTCACGCGCTGTATGTGGCTTGATGAATCCAGTGACTTTGGGTTGCCATGGGGCATAGCTGGCACCTCTTTAATGGGAGGTTTCTCCTTTGCCACACAGCCTTCCTCACTTTTTTTTTTTTTTACACCTTATTTTTCACACAAACACTCGGCCACATTATTCTCCTCACACACCCTCCTTATTTGGGTTAATTTTCCCTTTTCTCTTCTTGTTTTCAAATGCACATTATTTTTTCCTTGCTTACTTCACCTTGAATTACTCTCCTCCTTTTCCTCCCCCTTCTTATTGCAGGGACTGAGGAAGAGCAGTGACTGCGGGCGGACTAAGAGGACAATCATGCCTCACTCTGTGCCCCACATGGTGCAGCTAAGGAAGTTTATCGTCTCAGAAGACACAGTTTTCCTTTTGCTGCAGTATGCTGAAGGTAAGACGCGCACACATCTCATGCTCAGCAGTTTCATCTTCCCTCTTTTGTCTTCTTTATCTCCAACTGTCTTTTCCCCTCCTTCACCCGATCCCTCTGCCTCTCCTCTCCCGCCCCTCTCTCTGCCCTTGTTCCAGACAGATGTTTGATAGAGATGGGTGTGTGTCACAGGTCATTATTCTGAATACCAGGTGGCGTCATGCTTCATTAGCTATGCCAACACCTGGGCCTCCTTACATCCCACTCACTCTAGGATGTGTGTGTAGCTCTTACTGTGTGGGTGAGTGCATACAATGAAAGGCAGCCATATTTTTAAATGCCCTGTAACCTATTCAATCTGGTGCACACTAAAACCACCCTGCGCTAATATTAGTGGACAATATTGAATATCATATGGGGCGGTTCAACATGATCTAATAAAGCTAATCAAATGCTAGAAAATGCTTAGTTTCACTACAGTCACGTCCCAGCTCTGCGATTCATAAAATCCAGGGTTTCTCCTTATGTTTCTATAGTATGCTGTTAGCAGTTGATGGGTTGAATGAGGATAGACAGGCAGACGTAGACAGGCAGTGACCTGAGTGACATTGGACAAAACATGTGGATGGTTTTACTTTCTAAGCCATCGAGCTGCCCCGCTATCATTATCATCATTGTGAACTCCCTATCCATTCTCATCACACACAACAGATGCTGGCTTCCAATTGCTCACACTACAGCTGTGTGTGTATCTGCACGTCTGTGTGTGTAAGACAGAGGGAAGTCAAAATGCTAACATTACACTGGGAACCTAAAACACACACCCACCCCAACCCCATTTAGTGAAATGGGTTCAATCATAACTTGTTTTTGTTTGCCTTGGTTGCTCATTCCTAAGTGGAAACTAATTACCCTTTTTCCAAACAGTCCCAGTAACTAAGGAGCACCAGATACCAAAGTTAGGAATTAAAAGTCTCGTTTTGCTCTTTCCTCTTTGTCCTTACACAGCACCCAAAGAACCATGAATATTAGTTAGTTACTATAGTTTGTGTGCAGTTTTTTTTATGGACAGAAAAGTTAAACACCTGCCTCTGGAGCTTTTAGAGCCCCTCAAGAGTCAGGTGGTTGTATACAGTGAGAACAAATTGCATATCTGCAGCGGTTGGTAGGGGAGGGCTGAGGTGCACATTTGTCATAGTGTGAGATGCTTAGATCTCATATAGAGAACCTTTTGAATAGGCCACTATCAATAAGACAATAACAATAAGCTGCCCCTATCCCTGTTTTGATACTACTGGCACCCAGTGTTTGTTTATTGTAGCAGCCTTGAGGCTTGTGTTTGTCCAGTCAGCAACTTTTTGTGCTGTTACCCTGAGAGCACGTTTTTTTGGGAGATGGGAACTGTGGCCTAGACACTAAATTTAGACCAGTGTTTCTCCAGTTGGTGAAAAAAACATTTCAGGAAAAGTTCCTGCATTGGAAACGTGGTGGAATTATCTAGAAATTGCACAGCTTTCTCTCTAAATCCTAATTTTTTCTCTTAATACCTCTGTGAACCACAGTGAACCTTTTTTTCTTTGTCCTTAATGCCCTGTTTCCTTCATCTGTAGGTGGGAAGCTGTGGTCTCACATCGGAAAGTACCTGCGTAATTCCAGCCCAGAGGAGAGCTTTGACATTCCTTTCATCCAGAAAAGTCACACAGCAGCTATACACTCTCCACAACATGCTGTACCACAGCTGGATGGAGGCTCCGCCAGCGCTGGTTCTGGTCCAGGTGCTTGTTCTGATGTCTCAGGGCTGCAGAACGAAGGGGAGAACATCATCACGTCTGCTCTGAAAAGGGTTCTTCTTCCCAGGCTTATTGAAAAAACTGGGGCCCAGTCAGACTCTGGAGCCACCTCTGAGGAAGAGTGCACCAACAGCTATTTGACACTTTGCAATGAGTATGAACAAGACAAAGTAGAACCTGATGCACTAGAGGAGGAGGAGGAGAAGAGTGAACAAGAAATGCTGTCCCTGGAAGTGCCCATAGCGACAACCACCACTTCCTCTCGTAGCCGCTCACTGCTTAGCAACGACAGCCTCTCTTCACCTATCAGCTCTCAGGAACTGGGCTTTTTCACCGAGTCGTCTGACAAAAGTGGCCACACTTTTGACAATGAGCAATACCGATGCGAAGGACAGGACCACAGTGAAGTCTTCAGTCCTTTGCCCTCCCCTGCCGTGCCTCTGTCTTTGGACCAGTCCAAGCACACGCCAATGGAGTTTTTCCGTATTGACAGCAAAGACAGTGCAAGTGAGGTGACCTGTCTCGACTTGGGAGAGCAGCGCCCCCCTCAGAAGCAGATCCCCGTCTTTTCTACATCTGACTTGGGCTCGGATGTCACTGAGGATCTTCCAGAGCTGGCTCAGGAGGTCAGGGGCCACAGCTCAGAGTTTTGGGGGTTGGACTGCAGTGATAAAGACTCCAACGAGTCAGTGCCAGTTATCTCTTTTAAAGAGGCTGTAGTTGAGGATGAGGGTCATCCACCAGACCTTTTGGTCAACCTGCCTGTAACGAGTGGGACTGTAGACTCTTTACAGGAGGAGTTAGAGATTTCAGGGGTGTGTCTGGGCCTCGAGGCCACAGCCTCTCCTCAGAAGTTCATCCAGCCTGATGTTTTACAGCTTCACAGCCAGCCTGAGGAGGGGGAGGAGCAGCCACTGGAGCAGGAGCTTTCATCTTTGTGTACAGCATCTGCAACTTGTGACACCAGTGCTGCTTCGTCCTCTCCCTTCAACTCAATTTGGGATGACTGCAGCTTGGTATTTGGACAAGAGGCCTCTGACAAAATGGTGGTTCATCCTGCATGCCAAAATAATGACCTTCCTCTTGACCTTCCAGTTACTGACTCGCAGACTGAGAAACTAGAGGCGAATTCAAACACATACTTGTTTCCAGACCCCAGTGACAACAGCACAGGCTCCACCACAGCCACAAACGGGACTGAGGCCTGTGCAGTGGTTGAGAGTTTATTAGGTCTTGATGGTGAATCATCAAGAGTTATTAGTAATACAGGTGGCAGCGAATTTGATAAAGAAGTATCACGGCTGTTTGCAGAGCTGGACGAGCTGTCGTTGGCTGCATCCCAAGCTCGTATTCCAGAGGAGTTTGTACGCTGCTGGGCAGTAGAGATGGTGACAGCCCTGGATTCTCTGCACCAAGAGGGCATCGTCTGTGGAGATCTAAACCCCAACAACATCCTGCTCGACCACCAAGGTTAGACATCCTTTATTACCACTTTCATGGCACAGTGTTGTTGACAAGAATTCCCGTAAAAATTGTTTTTTTTCTGTTAGATCCCACAATCTTTTCATTTGTTTTATAACTCTCCTAGAGCTTAAAGTGTGAAGCCCTCTTAGATTATAATGCACAGAGATGACAGTTTGTCTTTAAGTGTATCTCGGTTTGACTGAGTTTTTGCAATATTAGCCGGAATACTGCTAAACAACAATACCACAACTCTGTCGTCCAGCTCAGTGCACAATACAGCTGTGGGTCTCATCAAAATGGAATCACAGTGAACAGAGGATGAACTACGCAGCAGGAGGAATCATTTACAGACTATTGGATGGCCTCTTGAGAGTTTAACCGCAGGTATTTCAGAAGTAAATAGTTCAATAAAGACCGAATGAAAATCCTATTGACTCTTGGTGGCATCTGCTCATATTTCTCTTAGACAAGCATAAAAGGACATCCCTCTGAGGATGTCATTTTGCTTCTTTTCTCCAACAAAAAAGGAATTACTTATATGAGGTCAAGATCTCTGCTAATCCCTCTGGTAGGGCAGATAGTATTTGACTGAGGTACTGTCTGTCAGTCAACCACAATGCAATCTATTTACTACTAGCCTCTTTCAGAGGCGAAAGTGTTGCTCCACCAGGAGGTCACAGATTCCCCCTCAACTTCTTCTTTTGTTGTCCTACAATCATCTCTCTCCACCTCGTTATCAACAAGCGTCTAATTAGCTGAGTGGCTGTTTTCGTCTCCCTGGTGGTAATTATTGTTCTAAAGGGCCCATCAACGGCGTAGTGTGGTGCATCAGTCTGGCTAGCCCAGGCTAATGGCCACGGCTACCTAATGACACCATTAGTTCTAATGATAGCGTTAACGGGTAGCCGCTAAACAGGAGTAATCGCCGAGGCTGTGTGCTTGAAAAGCTCGCGGAGAGATGTAGAGAGGCAGAAAGGAACGGAGGAAGGAAGTGCTTTAAAGGTGAGTGAACGGTTTGAAAAGTAGCAAGTCGGAGTGACACTTGACTGTGGGGTTAACGAGAGGCAGCGCATCAGATGAAAATCTCACGCTTCTACTTTCGGCTGAACACTTTCTCCCTCTGCCTGTCTCCTTAGGTCATGTTCAGATTACCTACTTCTGCAGCTGGATTGATGTGGAAGACTCCATCGACAAAGAGGCCATTGCCAATATGTACTGTGCACCAGGTGAGACACCCGTATACATGCCAATGCACTTAATTTCTCTGGTTTCTCATGTGCACTCACTCCACACTTATTAATTAGGAACTTCACTTTGTTTGCGTTGCGTGTCAGACGGGAGATTTATGCGGGGTTAATTCTATGCAGGCATGCCATAAGTAGGCCACTTTCCGATGGTCACAAAACCCTCATTCATAGCCAGGCATGAATAAACAATCCAAGTGTACACAAACTGCTCTCTGAGTAGAAACCGGTGAACACTTCTTGACTATAAGATTGATAGAAATCCACAAACAAAGCTGCTCTTTCCACTCTGTTCTTCTGTAGTTAAATGAAACACCTCTGTAGTAATTATAATGGCAGCGTTATATTACATCACTCAGAGGGGCTAATATCTGGAGGATAAAGTAGAAATACCTTTTTTTTTTTTTTTACTCCCAGTATGGAGAAGCTGGATATTGTAGTTCTGTCATTGGCCTATAGAGTGTGCTGTTGTGCAGCAGTGAGCCAGTGGTGGGGTACCCCCATGTGTTGCCCCCAACCGGCTTGTGGCAGCTCTGGCATGCTGTTTACAAGCTGCCTAAAACAAACTGCTGCTAGACTACAGCACCGTGTCCCTACTTAGCACTTCTGTGTGTGAGAGGGGGTGTTTGTGTATGTATGGAGGTGTGCATGCACATGCATTTGACATCTATGGGCTGACAGGTTTTCTTGTGTGTTGATGCTTTGAGCGTATGGCTTCACACCTCTGTGTGGAATGATTATGTGTGATGTGTTTATTACAACTTTCTTAAATATGCAGGGTGGATAAGTGTCAGCTGAAAACACTGGACGCACTCTGAGACGTGCACAATGACCCTCACAGCCATTCACTGTCCCACGCACTTATATTATCACTCATATTCATTCTCTCTCGAGCCAGGAAGGTCACTTCAGATTTAAATCCTCCTTGTGACTAGAACATACAGTATGCCATTGCTGTAATAAATCTGAAAGCAACAAATGCTCTATCTAATATCCAAAGTGTGCATTTTTATTCCCTCAGCAACAGCTTGTTTAAAAGCCTACTAATGGAAATAGAAGCATGTGGAGGTATATAGTGGCCAGCAGTAGCTGACCTAAAGACATAGGCGTGAAGCTCAGCATAAGGAGCTTTCTGCATAATGTAGCCTAAAATTAGCCTAAAAGTACTAAACTGAGACATGTGTGACACTTAAGTCATTGTGTAATGTTCTTGTTAATGTAAGCAGGCAGAGATTTTTACACCCGAGAGTGGGATGGTAGGCTTGCAAGGTAAACTGTAAAATACTGAACAATATTGTCTTTTTAAAAATAAATTTGATGCTAAATTTTTTTTCAAAAAGATGGATTTTACGAGATATGCTTGACTTACAGTTGTGTGATTCAGAACTGCCTTCACAGTGCTGTAATAACCAAGTAAAGGAAAAGTTTAGGGCTGCAACCAATGATTATTTCCCCATCACATAGTTATTGATAGAGTATATTTTAGAACTGCTGCCCTCACAAGTCACATTTTGTCTGACCGACGTTTGTCAAAGAACTTTGAATTTTTCCCTTGAAATAAGTAAAATGAAACAAATACTCACACTTGAGAAGCTGTTAGCTGTTTCTTTACTTTTACAAATGATAAATTTACATTCAAAATTCTCATTGAAAGATAATCTTTTAGTTTAAAGACAAATACAAGTGTAATCACTATTGGACTCAGTGTCTGTGGATGAAGGGTGGAGCCTTTAGGAGACAATAAAACTTTAAACTTGGCTTCATGTGAAAGTTGCACATCATCTACAGTAGCTCCTGATGCAATAAAAACGTTGGTCCCTTGTGGATCATTGGATGCAATACACATTATCAGCCAGCAGGGGGTGTGTAATGCTGATGTTGAGCGACAGCAGCACTTCCACATCCACTGACGTCTTATTCAACCACTGGCAACTTTTCATCTTTTTCTTGTGAGCCTCTCGTTTCCACCTTTATTTGTTATTGCTGTAAATCTGAGTAAACGCACATTATACAATAATATCGATCACCTATTTTGCTTGCTTGTATTGTATTTAATACTTGCAAAACTCTACGTTTAGTACATCCGCGTATCTGTAGAAGTATGTGCTTGTGAGCACACATACACACTCTAACACAGAGGTTAGTGAGTGTGTGTCTCTCCTGCCCTTGTTATGTATTGCTGTTTATCCAGACAGGGTCAGCTCTAGTGATGGCTTCATTCCTGATGACAGATTTATGACTGTTTGCCAGAAAGCTAGCAGGGGGCCTGCTGTGACCGTATGTGCGAGTGTGTGTGTGTGTGTGTGTCTGCGTAAGACGGAGGGAAACATGTTTTTAAAACGCACACATTCACACCCAAATAATACGGGAGTGGACTCGGAAAATACAGTGGCAGGGTATTAATCTATTTATTCTACACTTCTGCTTATTTACATTCTCACCATTTGATCATTATTGATAAACATCAGATGGCTGGTGTTTTGTTCTCTAATAAGAAAAAAAAAACCAAGCTGTTGAGTGACTGACTCTGTGACGCAGCCTAATTTGAGCAGAAATGGGAATTGTTTATTGTTCTATTGAGAGGGAACCAAGGCCAAAACCGACTGACTTCAGTGTCTAAGAAAAGGGAAATTCAGTATTCTTCCCCTCTGAGGTAACAAGTCAGTTACTGAGGACTCCATCATCACACTCGCTGTTTGTTTCTACTGATTTTTTTTTTTTTTTTTTTTTTTTTTTTTTCTTGTACCTGCTCAGCCACAGTATGATCTCATGGAAGATAAAGTTCAGTTCCCCTTTTGACACCAAGCTGTCATCTCATTGTTCTAAAAAGCTTTACAAGTAAGGAATTGTACCCTGGCAGTACCTCTGCTTTATCATTTGAATATGTTCATATATTATTATTAGATGAAACATGGGATGGCTTTAGGTTGCTTTTTGAAGACGCACCTTGTTTGGTTTTACCATTTTAACTGAGCCTCCGCAGCTCATAAGACACACACGCAGTCTTGGAACATCGCACAGCGATTCCTCCTTACTTCCTACCTGCATGTACTTAACTTCCTCTTTCAACAATGACTGTCGGTTACGTTTTTAGGGAAGTCAGTCTAAGAGGAGAAGAGAGAAAGTTCCTTATGGCCCCCAGGAGAGAAGATGGACTGTGATTAAGATACAAAACAGGAGGGAACTGCATTGTTGAGGGGAAAGGGAAGAAGAGGCCACGAGGTGAACACACTGTATTGTTGTACCAGTGTATCTGAACTTCTCAGTATCCTCTTGTTTTCTTAGAGTTCTTAGGATTCATTTTGAAAGTTTTTCATATGCTGTTCAAGAAAGAAAATTCCAGGTTAGAGGAGGGTTGGGGAAAATTTGAAAATGTACACATCACAGTGTAACAGTGGGGTTTGAATGACCCATGGCCTCTGGATACAGTTAATTCTCCCTTCTCGTCCTCTTTCCCTCCGTCTCCCTTTCTCCCTGCCTCGCTCTGACAGAGCGGTAAGTGTAGCCAGCTCCACTGTACTCTCCCTGCAGCTCCTTAGACATTAATCCATTGTGATGACATCGACCTTGCTCTGAGACGTGTGCGTGTGTGTGTGTGTCCAGCATTTTCCCTCCAGCTCATAACTACGCAGGTATCACTAGTCCGTTCAATGACGATCTTCTCTCCTTGGCTGTCAAAACAGTAGTCCTGGGGAGCCCTGAAGACTGGTTGCTCAGTTGGCTGTGAGTGTGTGTTTGTGAGTGTGTGTATGTGTGTATATGTGTATACGAAACGCGCAAGTCGTATCATAGCCCTCTCTAACCTTTGCTGCAAGAGAGCCGCACAGCCCCCTGGAGTTCCCAGCAGCCTTCAGGAGCTGAGGGGTCTTTGTCTCTTACACTCCCCCAGCTGAGGAGCCTGGTCTCTGGGCACACACAGCAGTGACCCTGGGTCCCGGCCCTCTGGAGAGAGCAGAGCAGAGCAGAGGGAAGCTGAGCGGCACAAGAGGCCATCTGGTACCCAGTGGAGCTAGCATACACACACACACACAAACACACACACTCTCTCTCTCTCTCTCTCTCTCTCTCACTCTCAAACATTCGCTTTTGACTTTAGCAACCAAGTATCTGTTCCTGTGTCTTACTTAAACACATACTGTGGATCAGAATCTCATCAAGCTAAACTGAAAGTGGAAAGACTTCACCTTGAGAGGGTTTTGTAGTCTTGTGTGCAGATACAAGTGTTAGTCTGTCATTAAGGTCTTGTGTTGGTCTTAAATGGAGTCACCCTGTAATACACACATCAGGGTTTGTTGATAATCGATTAATCGTTTCAGTTATTTTTCAAGCAAAAGATTTTCTGCTTTTTTCTTTTATCGTAAACTGAAAGTCTTTGCAGTTTGGGCTTTAACAGACAAAATAAGACATTATGACCTTGAGACATGAAATCACTTAGTAAAGTTAGTAAAATGTGATTTCACTAATTTGTCACTGCGTCCTGACATTTTATAGACTTAACAGTTGATTAATTGAGAAAATAATCAGCAGATGAATCGATAATAAAAATATAATAGTTAGTTGCAGCCTAAATCTGGTGTAGATTCTCTTCAGAAACAAAAAGACTAATAGTGCCGGGGTAAAGAGAAGTGAACAAAAATGTTATACTATTTGTTCTCAGTTGTTCCTGCTTTACATTTCTTGGTGTGCGTGTGTGTGTTGAAAGAGTGCGTGTGTGTTTGTGTTTGAGGTCAGGTCATGCAGATGGTGTGAAGTTGCAGCAGACGGTTTCCTCAATTTAACTGCTTTTTTATTATGCAAATCACCCTTTTATGAGACACACACTTGTTTGTGTGTGTCTGTGTGCGACTGTGTCCATGTTTTTGTGCTCATTTTGAATTAATTGTATCAATTCAATGAAACATTAAGTAATCTAAGATGTCATTTTGAAACAGTGTTTAATGTTGAGGGTTTAAAAGCAAGATGCCTAAAAGGATATAATCCTGTAAGGGGTCTTATGCATTGAACTTCTAAGGTTAAGATCAGTGAATGGTTTTATACACATTTGGTTTTTTTTTATTTTACATTCATCACTAGTTGATTACTCTTCCCAGTGTTCTTCTCCAACACAGAAGTTATGTCTCTGCTTATTTACTTATCGATTAATTCTGTGTCTCCGCTCTTGTTTCAGAGGTGGGAGGTATCAGCGAGGAGACGGCAGCATGCGATTGGTGGAGTTTGGGCGCCATCCTGTTTGAGCTCCTGACCGGCACGGTGAGTCAAAAAGTACAAAAAAACGTTATCTTTGTTGCGAAGGTGTTGTGGGATGTCTGTAGGTGTCTTGGCTTTCAACTCTCTCGCAGTCTTTGTGGTCTTGCCAGGTTGTGTGTGATTCTGCCTGCGTGTCTGCATGTGTTTGAGGTGGAGTTTGTTGCTTTGGTGTGTGTGTTAGTGTGTTTGTGTGTGCGAGTGAGGTGCGTCTTGGCTGCTGTCTCTTACTCTGGTTCTCGGGGAGTGCCAGGGGTGTCGGTGTGACTTTCTCCCCCAGCCTGAGCTCCATCTGCTGGGCCAGGGGGTCAGCTCTCACCGGGCCTCTTTGCTGGCTCCTGGAGTAGCGCTGGGCTTTGAGCACACCGATCCGAGGTCGGCGTGGAAGGTGAAGACCAGGGCAGCTCTCAAGGTGCTGGAACTCTGCTGGTCCAGGATCTGGGCTGTCTGAGGGGGCCACCTTTTAAGATAGGCTTGGGAGAAAAGGCAGCATCTCGTAGCCTTTTTGTTTGGAAGACAACAGATACATATTCAGCTGCTAAACATGTACATAAACACATGCACTTGCTAATTATAACTTGCTGCTCTCTTGAAGGACAAATGCACACACAGTAGCACACACAGACACCCAGTGCAGGTGCAGAGCGTCCCTTCAATTTTTCATTGTCTATTAAATTTGAATAAATTCTAACTGATTGCCACTGGGCATATTTTCATATCAGCTATTGGTGGTTCCCATCGATGGCCCAAACATGAGTCGGGGTGTTATGTTAGTGCTATTATGTTTAACAATACACACCCACTTACCTGGGAAAAAAAGTCAGTCACACAGATGTCTCCTTTGATGATTATGTCTGGGTACAGTCCTGGCAATGATACACACACACAGGCACACATAGTGTCTCTTGATCCTTGCAGGATAAGATCTTGCCTGGAGCAGTCTTGACTGCAGCTAGGAACACAGCCAGAACTCCTGCAGCACCTATCAGCAGAGAGGGAGAGAGAGGCAACCAACCTAACTGATGGAAAAAAAACACACCGGCTCCCCAAGCTCGAAAGGCTTTTTCTTGCTGCACACGTTCTGTGCGAGCATTTTCATTTTGTAGGTTTAGATGCGCTGAAAGATGTGCTGTTGCAACATACAGTGATTACAGTGGTTATTAAGTATTTTAACAATAGGATGAAATTCTGTGGTTAAAAAATCACTCTTGTGTTCCCTTTCTCTCACCATTGAGATTAATTCATTGTTTTATTTTTCTGAGTGCAAAAATGTATTGTAATTGACAGTTTGACTTTATCAGATTTTACTGTTAAAACCCTTCTGGCTAACTGTTGGCCCTTCCAGTAAAGTTGCTGTGTATGAACGATGTATAATGTATAAACATGTCACTCTCTCTGTGATTCTCTGACACACACGGCAGTTCCAAGAAAGAGCAACAGTGGTTAAATCATTACTTTGTTGTAGTTGGTTTGATCAGTGTTGTTTCAGGTGCTCTGGCTCTTTAGTCTCCTCCTATTTGTCCAGTCCCGTTGCTCTCACATTGCCCTAGGCTCTGCGGGTGTCACTATATCTGTACCTGTAGCTCTCAGTCTGTCAGGTTTTCTTTGTTTTGATTGATAGTTATCTATTCTTTCCACCCCTCCTTCCCTCTGCTCAGTCTCTGCTGCGGTGCCATCCAGCAGGAATTGGTCGCCACACCGCTCTCAACATCCCCGAGTCTGTTTCAGAGGAGGCCAGATCTCTGCTGGAGCAGGTGAGGGTCTAGTGTGCCACTGATAACTTCTCTGTTTATATTTTAACGGTCACTACATGCTCAGAATTTAATTGAGTTGCCCACTGAAATAAATTTTCGCCACCTAAAAAAGATTTTTTTTGTAACACTTTATTTATTATCCATTCTTTATAAGTCACATGCACTTTAAAGTGGAGATTAAAGAACCGTGAACATGACTAATCCTACATTCACTGCTTTTTTAAAAGGGCTCGATTGAGTTAGGGGAATCTTGCATGGTGCATGTTATAATCTGTTACATTTTTAAATAAAGTAACTACTCTCAGGAATTACTAACAGTAATTCAACCTACACAGAGTTTTTTTTTTTTTTGTCTTCAAAATGCCTATATGTGAAAGACCTCACAGTACTGAAAACACCATGAGATATGTATGTATTTTTCTGACAGATTATAACAGATAAACACCCATCATACACATAGTGGACATACATTAATAACAGAGCATACACCACGATAATATCTTCAAGCTAATTTCAATCTGGTAATCTTTAGATGTATATTAATATGGTTAGCATGAATTTATCTCTGCTTAATGTGGCACAAATCTGTCATGAATGCAGTGCAGTCGTGCTGTGAAGGAGTGGTCATACACACTGAGCTTGTGTTAATGTTGTACAGTCTGTAGAAGGTTTTGTATGCATCAACTGTTAAAGTTGTGAATTTTTTTGGATGTGACTTTTTAGCTGCGAGTGTGTTTTATGGCCTCTGTCTCGTCCTCCTGTGCAGTTGCTCCAGTACAACCCAATGGAGAGACTGGGCGCAGGTGTGGGAGGTGTGGACGATATCAAATCCCACCCTTTCTTTGCCACAGTGGACTGGCCCAAATAGACACTGTGCATTGTGGGACTGCGGAAACCAGAGTCGCATGCTGGCAAACTGGCTGACCTGAAAGAATTCCTCCTCGTCTCTCAGACTGGACACACGAATAGATATACAGTAAATACAGATAATGCATTTCTGCACACGTCCCATTTTGTGAATGGCCATTCAGTCCTTTGGTATTTGTCTGATTTATATTTATTTTTTTTGTACGGAATTTGCCAAGAAGCAGTATTGCCTTCCTTGTTAATTGCTCATTGCTTTATCTCATAGAGGGTTTACTGTGTAACCTTTTTGGTGCAGGGAACACTTAACAACATGTGTGGTGCAATAATTTATACAGCTAGTGCTGATACTGAGTGATGATCCACTATGACATTGTTGCTATTTCACTCCTCATATAGTAGCTGTAAGCCAAAATGACACATCTGAGAGTAAGAGGTGCCATTTTTATGTTTGCACTACATTTATTAAGTTCTGCATGTTACTCACTTCAACTGACGCAGATTTAAAGGGAAGCTTTTTACGTGGGTGTCCAATCAGCTTTCTCGGCCAGTTTATCACACACTTTGATGGGCTACATTCACCATCAACACTGAGTTCTCCTGCTCGCTGCACTATGCCGGCAGTGCTTACATTTACCATGATGCATTGCTCATGAGCACCGGACTCCTAACCCCAAATCCTCTCTGCTGGCTAAGCGTCAGTAGCCACAGACGGCTTAAAAACACCAATAAAAACTAAAAGAAATGGCCCAAGCTGAAATTTATTGCAACAGAACAGATTGAATAGCTGAGCTGACGGAGCCTGTAGGTCTTCATGGTTACCAACGACTGATGACGGCGCTTATGACCAGGAAGTACAACAGATTTTGCAACAGGAGGAGTTTTTCTCTATGAAAATGATAGCACAGACTGAGACATTTATTTCTTCAGTTGGTTACATTTACCAACAACATTGATTGGACATCCTCACAAAATGTTTCCCTTTAAGTCGCCTTTTCTAACACCCATGTGCAATATACTCAGTTTGTTGCCACCTCTAACACTTATATCATTCCTCACAGAGCCCATTGAGATTAGCTGTGAGTGAGACAGGTTGAGCCTCTTATTTTACGTGGGGGTTGTGTTGTTCTGATCTAGAAACGGATATGATATCACATTTCCTACAAACATTGTCAAAACTTTTTTCTGGCCAACCATTTTTACTGCCAACCAGCCCACGCTCAGTAACACAGATGGACACTATGCAAGGTGAATGAACAAAATATTTTGAGATAGGAGATGTGTTTTGTTGTTGAGTGAAGACTTTAGTGATATTAAAACTGAATTATGTAAGACTAGCTGGAAAAAGGGCCAGTTAAACAGACAACTTGAGTGTGTTTAATTCACGAGGATGAAACACACATTTGAAACCAGCCCTTTTACAAATAGTAGTCGTTTTTAATGAATAGCAGAGGAAACTGCACTGTACAACACTGCATTTTCTGCATGCAAGAATATGATTTGTGTAATATATTTAATACTATGAAAAATCTATTGAACAATAAATGATGTTTGTCTTGTAAATATGCCTTTTAAAGGATGTAGTGCTGAGTGAGAGGTCCACCCAGGTGTTGAAACCTTGATTATGTCCAACTTGTCAATCACTTACTGCCTCATCAATCAGATCCTTTTTGATTGTGCGTGTTTTGGGATTTTTTTTGTTGTTTTTTGAGCAACACATCAGCTAACTTGCCAGACAGACCTTAATGCAGATTTAATAATATCTGTTATGACTGAATTATATGGTTCCTGACATGCTGTATATTACATTATAATATAATCAGATGAGAATTATTGGAGCCTATATCAAACGTATCTTAGCACACTTTGCTAACAATACACAGATAGTCACGCCATTGTTGATGCTGCACTGCGGATTAATACATGTTAACAGACAGACACCGTAAATGACCAGATCCACTTATTAACCCCTTTTCACAGGCATGAACGTGACCGACGACAGATTTCTTTCTTTTGAATGCTCACTCTGTGCTGTATGTCTGTACTGGTCTGTCAGTGCACTCTGGATAACAATAAACATACCTGGATCATTACATATAGTCGTGCTTGTTTTTATGGCTTCACTGGTTAAATGTAAGGAGCCAGGAGTGCGTTGTGTTTGTTCTACAGCCCCTCTGATCGGCGGGACTGATTCTCCTAGACAGCCGCCGTCACTCCTGCTGAATGGCACCGTTAAAGTAATACAAGCCAGCACACGCACACACATAACACATAACATGGTAAATCCCAAGCAGTCATTGATACACATGGGTCCTTTTGGTGTGCAGTTATGGTAATGACAGCTTCCAGTCTTAAAAAGTATTGATTATTGAAGAATATGTTTGAGAGTTTTCTCTGAGGCAGCAGGACGCATCCAGGTACACTGAGGACTGTGTGCATTTACAGTTTTCAGCGTTATCAAGCAAAGCAAAGCAGAAAACAGTTGACTCCCCTAATGTTGGCTCCCCACCATGTGATAACTAAAAGCCCACTTGGAGTAACGGTGTATTTTTGGTAACACTCAAAATGGTGGTCAATGGTGGAGTAATAGCTTTGGGAAATTTGTTTATTCATTCTCTTGCTGAGAGTTAGAAGATCGATCTATCTAAGATCATCTATTTCATGAACAAGCGTTCATCTTAAAAAAACATTTTTTTAAAATATATATTTCTTTAATTAGAAACTGGCGGGTAAGTTAAATATGACTTTTTTAAGTATTTAGAAATCAATTAAATGTCCTGTGTGTGCCAATAAGTTCAGTTAATCATTTTATTCCTTATAATCTCTTAAAAATAACCATCTCATATCAGAAACATTTCGCATTTTAAGAAAATTTGCATCTGGGCTTGATTGAACTGAACATGAACTCATTCCTACTATGACACTATTACCTGAAATGGCACTTGCTCATCACACACACACACACACACACACGCACAGACAGACACACACACAGGTCAGGGGAGTGGTTAGCAGTGTCGGGGGAGGCTTCGGTTGTGTCAGCCTCACTGCCACAGGGTCAAGAGTCTGGGCTGATTAGTGCCTGTCATAAGACCTGTCTCTCATTACACACGCACTCAGGGCGAGAGGTTCACTTCAGCTCAGAGAAGAAACCTGTCAATCTTACTCAGCCAGATATGAGATGTGTGTTCAGGATCCCCCCAAGCTGCTGCACATGAAGAAGTCTCTCTGCTAATGGCTCAAATCTGTCTGAAATGGACTTAAACAGCATATGGCACAAACCTAGAAACCATATTTTTGTGGGATGTGGTTCAGCACATGATGCCCTGCTGTTGCTGTAAGTAACTAACATAACAACATGGTACATTTACTCGAGTATTTCCATTTTCTGATACTTTATACTTCTATTCCTCATAATTTAATGGGAAACATTATACTTTTTACTCCACTATATTTATCTGCTATAGTTACAAGTTCACATGTTGAGATTTTACATAAGAAAGACATGATAAGCTTATAAAACCCAGACAGAAAGCCGCCCACCTCTGAGCCCGGTTCTGTTCGAGGTTTCCTCCTGTCAAAGGGGAGTTTTTCCTTCCCACTTGTCGCCTTGCGCCTGATGTGTGGATTCTTGAATCCTTCATTTTCTTCTTAATTCCTGAGTCGTTGGATCTTTCTCTTAATTAAAGAGTTTGGTCTAAACCTGCTCTTTATGCAAAGCATCTTGAGATAACATTTATATATTATATAATATAATATATATAATAATAATAATAATATATATAATATAACATATTATGAATTGGTGCTATATAAATAAAGATTTATTGATTGATTGATAAAATACAATACATTAAAAATGAAACTAACGCTCTTGACTGTTGCCCCTCACAAAAAGCAGTGTGATCTAAGCCAAGAGGCTGCATCAGAGAATACTCAACCGACCAACGATCAAGTTATATTTTATATCAGTAAAAGTCATATCACATGATCAGCAAACTTTATATCTTTTACTGTTTTATGAGGTGTTTTCTGTTGGGGGGAATGAGCCATTTTAATGCCTGAGCTCGTCTCCTTGCGTGTGAATGTTCCACCAAAACACGTTACCCCTTAACAAGACTTTGCAAGAGCACCGTCACTGCATCCTGGGCTTAGTGCCACCCAAGATGATGCTGATTGGTTTGGAAGAAATACAAACAATACAAGTATACACGTTTTTTCCTTATACCAGAATGATAATGGATTCAGCCAGACCTTTCTCCATAAACAGTGTAGATATAGATCTGGCTACGCAACACCACCACTGGACAGAGACGGGCTAGCTGTTTATGCCAAGCTAAGCTAGCCAGCTACTAGCTGTAGCATAAACTCTAACTGATATAAGTGTTATTCATCACTTCATCTGACTCGCATAAGTTCGTGTAACAAAAAGTTGAACTATCCCTTTAAAACAGCAAAACTCTACTTGTGCACTGATGCACAAGCCTGTCACTCTCATCCACAAAATGAGTACTTTTACTTTTGATACTTTTTGGTAATGATAATTCTGTACTTTCACTGAAGATGGATGTTTGAATGAAGGACTTTAGCTTGTAATAGAGTAGTTTTACACTGTTGTACTTTTAACTTAAGGATCGGAGCACTTTTCCCACCACTGTCTATTTGGCGTCACACACACAAAGAAACAAGGTGCGTGTGTTTTATATGTGTGTGTGCATGTGTGTACAAAGCCACAGGGAAGAATCCGTCTGGTCAGAGGCAAGATGAAGAGGACACGCCAAGGACTCCCATGATGCAATACAGACCTCTCATTCTGAGCCCCGAAAGCGTCACCCGGGCCTGCAGCCTGAATTGACCCCTGAACCCCTTCTGCAACTTCCTGGACCTCCCTCTGTTTCTCTGTAGTCTTTTCCCACCTCTCTCTCTCTCTCCCTCTCTCTCCCTCCCTCTCTTCCCCTCCCTCTCTCTCTCTCACTCTCTCTCTCTCCAAATGTGCCTCTCCTCAGCCCTCACACCCGTCGTGTTCACACACAGGCACACCAGCGAGCGGGCAGCAGCCAAATGGCCTGCCCTCTGCTTCATATTGCTGTTGGTCAGGTTTTGTTTTTGTCTTTGATGGTTTGACTTTCGTTCACAAAGCCCAGGAGGACTCCTATAGCCCAGGGACGGACACACACACACTCACACACTCACACTTGCGCCAAGCTGAAGAGTTTCGCTCTGAGACCCCGGGCATCTTCTCCAGCTTCTGTCAGAGCCATGATGTCATTATGAAGAGACACAATGCCTCTTTATTATCCCCCCATACACAGACACACACATCCTTACCACTGCACACAAACACACACACACACGCACAAGCTACATGGTTAATAGCATTGAGGCAGCACATGTTAAGGTGCAGGTGAACAGCACTGTAACAGGTGTAAAACAGATTTATATTGCTAATGTATTCCAGGTCCAGTACCATTTTCCTGAATAAGTGAATGATTTAAGTTACCTACTGGCAGCACTTTGCTTACATTTCATTTCAAAAATAACAAATTCAAAGAAATATGTTTTGTCCATTCTCTGCCCTTTTACTTTATGTTGTAGTAAATGTGGTTTCGTAGAGTAACAAGCAGTGGCAGCTGGTGTCCAGTGTCCTCCTTAGGGAAGGGATCATGACCAAACAATATCAATAAACAGAAGAAGAGCAGAGCCATAAATGAAACCCAGTGCGGCTCATTTTACAGAATTGTCACTGAGTTACCACCCACAGAACAAATGTGTGTAAGAAAAGGAAAGATATGTCCAATAATGCAAAAATGAATCAAAAAATTTGTACCAAGTATATTATACTATACCTACAGTAATACTGAATAAGAGTCATTATAGATGCAAAAACACAAATGTTTAAAAATGTAGTGTACAGTGTATCTTAGCAAAAGTCGTCAGCTCCGGATAAAAATCAAAATCTAATTAAATCTCCTCTTGGTCTGACTTTAATTAACTACTGTAATACTACTTGTCACTGCCCTCGTGCCTTTGGGCTGTCTCACGCCTTAATCTGATCAGATAGTACAAAGCGGCTGTGTCTCCTACCGCAGCTCCTCCACCAGACTGAACAAAATGAAGCTCTGCAGCAGCGATGAGGTAACTGTGAAGGACGTTTCATGTGCAGTCAAAGAACCGGTATCAGTAAAAATCAGTGTCGGAAAATGCAACCCCAAAATTAACCATAAACTGGCCTGAGGGATTTTGTGATGGCCTGCGGTGTGTCTGTGCACCTTCAGTAGCCGTGTGGCTTCATACTGTAGCTTTGCTGTCCACACAATAAAACAGGGTCACTGAGAGGTCACTGAGAGGTCAGATGAAGCCACCCTAAATATGTTGTGATCAACACGTGTGACCTTTGACCCTTGAATAAGTCACATCAGTCACTTTGCAAGAAAATCTGAAAATATGCTGTGTTTTGAGGCATGTATTAGTGTGTTTGTTTCACCAAAAGATACTCAGGAACTCCAGTGGTTATGATTATAAAACTCACATTATGTAACCGACTGTCAGCAGGAAAAACAATTACACCTGAGAGAAAAAGAAGATACACAAACCCAGCAACTGAGTAAGATAGAAAAAAAAGGTAAATCAAATCAAGTGGCATGAAAATGAATGTTAAAGTTACAGTTGCATAATATAAGTAGTTTTATTACAGAGTAAAGTTTTGTGTTGTTTCTACCTTTAGTTTTACTGTCTGTGTTTGGGTGTTCAGCGTTGGTTGATTAAGATTCGAGGGCTGTAATTCCAAAGTTTTTATCTACAAATGAATTTAACCTTAAACCCTTGAAACGTGATTGTTTTCAAAGCAATATGAGCAGCATTAAGTTTGTTTCTGAAACACTGAAACAATAGTTTCAGGAGATCTCCACCATACATCAGTGTCACCTGTCTAAGAAACCTATATAAAAAGGAACACGGTCTGCTTCCATGTAATGCAATAGCATATTTGAACTCCTAATTGTGGCTTTATGGTTAGAAAAACAAAACTTCTGCTTTCTCTTTCTTTGACCAACATACATTTTTGTGCATGTGTAATTGTGTGATTGATTTGAATAACACTAGCACAACTGTATGCTCTTAAATTTGTGCGTGAAGGCACTGGAGATAAAGAGAAGAGTCTCAAGGGAAAGCGAGCGAGACACTAAGTACAGCCTGAATGCCTGCTAACCCTGAGAGATGTCTCCGCTCCCTTCAAGTCAAATTACCCAAGGTGTCTTCCTGCATAAAGTGCCCCCCGTGTACCTCGATTCAAAGTGCTGCTTATTTTCCTGCTCTGAGCGTTGGTCTACCTCACCTTCCCCGCCACATTGGATTTAGGAGTCTCTTTATATAACCTACACGCCTGCGTGCCTGCGTGTGAGTCATGATCCGAGAGGCTCAGATGGTAAAGGAGTCCCAACCGGTGCCCAAAAGACGTGTCACTAGTAATACCTCCCCCCCAGACCTGAGGTGTCTCCTTTCGTTGTGCTGTGGGCTTCTGTGATCTGTGTGGAAGGGCGGCGCGCCAGGGCCCAGGCATGCCGTTAGCAGCTCACTAACATAGCATTAGCTCCACGGTCATCTCAGTGGGCCCATGCTGTCTCAACTGTTTCCTCACGCTTGGCTACACACACCTTCTGTGGCTCCACACCGCTTGTTAGCCGGCGACCCCCTCTGTCATAAGACCACCCTCCCCTTCTCCCCTTCCCCCTGACCGTGTCTCCTCTTAGGCCCTTATCCTCCCTCCCCCCTTTTTCCTCTCTTTCTCCTCTCTTACCGGCTCCATCCACTCTCTCGAGGGCCGAAGAGGCCTCGTCGGGGCTCCTGTTAGTGCCCCACACAAACACACACATGCATAATCATCTCCTGTTTGAAGCTCGGGGGCAACAGTGTTTGACTATCCTGCTAAGAAAAGAGAGATAAGGAAAAATAACAGCGAGAGTCATCAGATCACTTTTCCTCTCCTTGTGTTGGGGTTGTGGGGTTGCCGCGGGCAACCTGGAGGGGAATGTGATGCTTGTTAAGGAGATGTTCCTGGGAATGCAGCTTGAATGCCGCGCTGGAAGCGAGAATCTACCCGCTAATCTGTCTGTTCCTCCAAGGCGCAAGTCTTCCTGGCGATGAGGCACATTCTGTTACCACACACACACACACCCACACACACACACAGCCCAAGTTACAGTCCCAGCCAGACGATCCCACTCACCCTCGGGAGAGAGAGCAAAGGAGGAGGTTCAGATGGAGAGGGAGGGGAGGCTGGGGAAAAAGGGGCAGCAGATTAGGGAGGTAGATGACATCTCACACATCCTGACAGGGGGGCATTAGACGGAAGCAAGGGGAGGACCGAGGGGTGTCAGGGAGGTGGAGAGGAGAAGGGTGGGGGCAGATGAGATTAAGGGAAAAGAGGGAACCAGGGAGGGTGACTTTGATGTGGCTGGGGAGGTAAAGAAGCTGTAAGACCAAAGTGACAAGTGATGGGAGAGGAGAGGAGAGGAGAGGAGAGGAGAGGAGAGGAGAGGAGAGGAGAGGAGAGGAGAGGAGAGGAGAGGAGAGGAGAGCTAGCTTTGGGAAGCAGTGAGCGGAGGTCACAGAGTTAGCTGGACTTCACAATCTCACTGTGTCTAAGGTAGCAGGGGAGGAAGCAACGTCTGAGGGTGAGGTGTGAGGGGGTGAAAGCGGGTGAAGGGTTGGGTTAGCGGGGCGTAGAGCGGTGTTCTTGAGGGAGTGCGAAGGATCCTTGGAGTCCTGGCACCTTATGGCATGGCCTGCAGTCAAACAGATGCTGCAGGCCTTGCCAGCCTTGAGCAGGGCACAGATGAGACCATTTAGAAGCAATGGAGGGACGTGCTTCGTCTTACCGAGCAGCGCAGGAGCATGTGTGTGTGTGTGTGTGTGTGTGCATGTGTGTGGACCTGTCTCTCAAAGAAAAGAGAGCGTGTGTTGTTTTTTGAAGTTATGCTAATGCACATCAGTTGTCTTCAGTTGATTGTACATTCAGCAGGCTTAGACCATGAAGCCCTCACAGCCAGCTGCTAACAGGACGTAGCGTTCCTCCTCTGCAGGTTCCACTTGAGCAATTTAACAAACTGTGTGTTTGTTGTGTTACAACTGGCCCACATTGATCTTATTCACCTGATGTGTGTACTCTATTTTGGGAGGACGAGGCAACAGCAACAGCAACAGCAACAACAGCCGAGGAAAACAAGGGTCAAACCAAACTGTGAAAACATTTCTGTCTTCTGTTGCTGTGGAGGAACTTTGTCAAGTCTGGGAAAAAAGAACAAAAGATGGTGTCACCAGGGTTATGTGGAAAAGCACCTGATAAAGAAACAAGATTTCTGTATCATCTTTTTGAGCTTAAGCATTTTTTATCATTATACTTTTAATTTCTCTCTATAGAGTCTACTTTAGAATTACTCAATCACTAGTTTTCTTCAAATAAAACAGCATATTTTTATGTATATATGTCAGAGAAAAAAGGAAAAAAAAACATATTCCTCCTCTCTTTCAATTTCAGTCTCTCTTCACAAATCACACCAGCATTTTTAAGGACAGTAGACAGGTTAGGAAAAATAAAATCTGCTGTATCTTAACTTGAGAATCTATGCCTCTGTTTTGGAAAACCACTGACTCTAGTGGGTGGAAGCATGAAGTAAGTGGAAGAAGAGCAGCACCAGCTCTCTCCTCGCTGTCTATTCTCTCTCCTCCATCTCTATTTTTTCAAGTGTAAGTGATAATATCCTCCCTTTTTCTACCTCTCACCAGCTTGAGTGATTTGCTAAGGCGGTGCGTTCATGTGTGTGTACGTGTACATGTGTGTGTGTGTGTGTGAGTGTGTGTATGCGTCTCACATTAGCCTTTTTCCATTAAAGCAATTTCGCTGCCCATTGTATTCCTGAAGAGGACCTGGGAAGTCACTAATGGTGCCTTGCGTCCACACTTGCGCGCTCGCACACACACCCACCGCACATGCACACAGCAGAACATCTCTCAGCGCGTGCTATCATCACCTGTCGCCTGATTGCTGTAAAACACACACATTAGCATAGAATGAGACACATTATCACTCCTGATTATGGGACGCTAAGAGGCTTCACAGAAAAAAAAGACCTCGCACCTTTTCTGCACAATGCCTGCTGCTAGTGAGATAAATGCATGTTGTCCAACATCTCTGACGCTACCGAAACAGCCTGAAGACTCTGCTGATGGATTTAATGGCCTCTTGTTGTCCATGTTCGTAACTGCTCAGATTTGTCGTGTCAATACTAATTTTTTTAATTCAGACGGAACCGTGATCCGGCTGCCACCATCAAAACATGTACTTTGTATGTTTCCAGCTGTTTTGAAAGTGGAGTGAAAAGCGCCTGGCTGGTGGTGATTTCAATGGGTTATTACTTATTTTAGTGGGAACAAATCTAAGTAGGATGAGAGCAGACACACACACACACACACGAATATACTGCATCCGCCATGAGAGAGGTGACAGTGCATGGTTAGCAGGTGGCCCCCTCTTCCCCGTCTTGATGAGTACAGGAAGTGTCAGTCGTGTACAGCGGAGGCAGAGGACACTTGCTTGAGTCAAAGGTCATCTCTCTTTTCTCTTTGCACTGTTTTCTTAATTCTTGTGTCCCTGATGAGGTCCTGCTACTTTTAAAAGGCCCCACTCATTTCAGGGGTGGAGGAGGAACAAGAGGAAGGAGGGAAGACGCGGTCATTGATGACTTTTAACTATTTTCTTTAGTCTTTCTGTGGGTTTTTTACCGACATCCTGGAAACAGAGGAAGGCCGTGTCTGGATCCCTAAATAGCCTGGTGGGGTCACAGAGTGATGGGTGGTAGGCTAAGATGGGAATCCCCCGGCGCTCGGGTTGAACTCAGGGTGTGCTGTAAACACTGTAAACTTTGACACGGTTGACATTTTCTTGAAAAATTCCACTTTCTGATGTAAAAATCACAAGTCATTCTTCAAAAAAGGAACACACAAAGATTTTTGAGTTATAGTAATTGTTTGTCATTTTGGAAAATCTGCTTTTCTTGCTTAGATTTAAATGAGAAGATCCACTCTCATATCTGTCTGTTAAATACAAGGCTACGACGAGCAGTCGGGTGGCTTAGCTTGACTGGAAACTGCCTGGCTCTGTCCAGAGGTTAAAATAAAACACCTACCAGCATCTCTAAAGCTCACTAATTAACAAGTTTAATCTGTTTGTTTAATCCGTACAAAAACAGGAGTGTAAAAATGATTACATGCAAAACAGCTGTTTTACCATGCAACCAGTCTTTTTGCTAAACTGATCTAAACTTTTGCTAAACGGCCTGCTGACTGACGCTTTGGTGCCAGTCATCTCATCAAAATTTTGGCAAGAAAAGCGACAAAATGCCCTCCTCCTTTAAGGTTCATTAAAGCTTTACATTCGCTGGCTGGAAATCAGAAATCAGGAAGAATCGCTGCAACAAAGACTTTGTGGTCTTTGAGTTAAAACTATATACTTTAATAATTGTTCAAATGTTAATGCTGGGACAGACAGAGAACATGCTATTTAAAGCATTTTAAAAGGCACCAGAGAAAAGTGATGGAGTTTTAGTTCAGATTTCCTTGGCACTTAGTAGCTTCATTTGCCCACCTGTCATCTAACATACACACACACACTCACACTCACACACACACACACACATACACATTACACACACAGAGGTCTGTGATAATGACATAATTGTCCCGGAGCACACAGCCATGCAAATAGGGAAGATGGCTTGTGTTGCCATCCGTAGGTCTCTGCCATCTATTTCCATTATTCTAATGCACTGCTACTGATGACCTGCTCTCACACAATTAACAGTCAGCGTGAGAGAGAGTGAGAGAGGCCGAAATAGAGTGAGAAAGAGAGAGAGGAAGAGAGAGAGAGAGAGAGAGAGAGAGAATGTGTGGTATTTGAGAAATTTCTCTGCCCTCATCTTTCTACCCTGATCTCCTGGCCTTTTTTTTTTTTTTTTAATGGTGTACCAGCTGTAACATATGGTAACTTTTCCTCTCCCATTTTTTGTTTGACTTTTGTCTCATCTCTTCATCCATCCCTGGAGGCAGAGTTGGAGCCAGTTGAACTAAATAAAGAACTAAAGGTGGAAATATTCCTCACTTTTCTGTCCACACTCTACATGTCACTCTCTCCTCCATATTATTCTCTGTGTGTGGTGTGTGTGTGTGTGTGTGTGTGTGTGTGTGTGTGTGTGTGTGCTGTGTGTGATCTTGGGAGAATGGGCTGTTGATTCTGGTCTGTTCCTTGGCTCCCCGTCTCATGGTCTTGGCCCAGGTCTGATCCCTGCGATTGGATCGGGAGGCTTTTGTGGTGGCTGATGGGACAGAATTAAGCCAAGTGGCACACACTGAGCACGCTCCGTGGCGGGCAGATGGACGGAAAGTGAAAGAGCTGTGATTTCTCATTGTGTCCCGCCGTCTTTTGGGGTGTGTGTGATACCCCCAGAGCACATCCTCCATCCAAGAGCTCTATTCTTCAATCAGTGGCCACCGCTTCCTGGGTCCAGAGACACGCCTCTCCAAGATTTCATCTCTGTATCAGACCACAACTGGGTTGTAAGCAGCTTAGAGAAGAATAATGCAGGGCAAGATATAGCAGCTCAGTCTTTGTTTAAGGCTCCATCAAAAGTGTGCAATACAATGACCTTGTTTCACATTATTTCAGAGAATAATCGAATATTCACCTCCGAAGTTTTTACCTTTTTTTAATTGGATGCATTTGCAGCCATGCTCATCATTAAACACGTATTTTTTAAATGATGCGCAGCAGATAATTTTAAAGTATAGTGTTATTTAAATGAAGTCTCTGGATCAGTGCACTTGCAGTTGTGTCCAGCTGTTGACAATGAGTTTCTATGCTCAAGAGATTTGAGAAGTAAACAGATGCCCAAAATGTCTGTTTAAACATATTCTAAAACCGATTAAAAGGACATAAAGGGGTTAAATGACTGAGTTCCCACAGATCATATTTAACCTCTTACCTTTGGAGCCACCCCCTGTGACCAACCCCTAAAGCTTAGCCTCAATGGGATTTACACCACGAGTGTGCGTAATAGTTATTTGACCCACTGCTTTTCTGTGCATACTGTATATATGTGAGTGTGTTTGGGTGAATGTGACGATTACAGCAGATTACTTACACCCATGTAAAAACAGGAATTAGTTCCCAATAAGAACTGCTTACAGGGCCTAAAAACGTCAAAGATAATCATAAGGCCAAGGGGAGCATCACTCATTGCATCACGCAAACACCCACTCTCACCATTACACATTAAAAAAGAGTAAATACGCCTACCCCTCCTTTCTCCATCCCCTCTAGCCCCCCCACCAACTACCAGACTGAGCCATCGACGGCGGTGCTTAACTGCTCCTCTGATCTGGACATTAGCGAGGAGGCTTTGGAGTTTTATTTTAAGGGGAAAAATCATGCGGGCCAAAAAAGCCTGGAGTTCTAGCCAGGAAGGGTGGACGAAATGCTTTCCATCCATCCCACCCTCTGTCTAGGACTGATTCAGGCCGAACCCTTTGTCTCCTGTTCTGAGAGCTGAGCTGAACAACAACAGGGAGAGAGAGAGAGAGAGAAAGAAAGAGAGACCACAGGAGATAACAGTGGTAATATGGCGTCCCCAGTAAGGGTTGAGTGATCTACTTAGAAGGGCCATGGCAGGCCTGGCCAGCAGAAGCCAGCTAGATGCCTGTGCAGGCTGGCCGAGAACCAGACACCCCTTTAAATCTGCTACTATGGCTAATCTCTAATCTGGAGATTTACTATATCTGTTCCCCTCTCCCTCTGTTTCTCTTTTTCTCTCTGTTTCTACTTCTCCACATCTATAAATGGAGCAATCTGTGAGTATTTCAAAAATGCATTCATCCCCAAAATGTGTTATTAAAGACTGTCTAATTCCCTGCACATCCCTCAGCTACTCCAGCCCCACCTCTAGCCGAGCACAACAAATCACGCACACGAACACACACTCAAAATTTTTTGCAGATGGTCACATAATGCACAATCAGCCAAACAAGACGGCTGATTTTAGGGTGGAATGTTGGACTCCCTCTCCCTTGGAGGGCATCCTTGGTGGACATTGCTAGCTAGAAGCCATTAGATGTTAGCTGTGCGCTGTGAGCCAGCAGCAGTCACAACCAATCCTGAATCTTCCTTTAACTGGACCAGGGTCCAATCCAAAAACTGAAACGAGGAAGAGCTCGCCTGCCTGAAACAATGTTGTCCTATTGCAGAAAGACACGATGGGTGCCATGCATATATCAGGTGATTGCCTCACACATCTTGCAACAAATAAAGCCCTAAAAAACACTTCGTCATAACAAAAACCTTGGTCTTTTAATGGATGTTGCTGTCATGTGGATTGCTTTAAAAGATTTTCCTTTGCTGCCAGCAAAAGCACCTTTCCCCCTGAAGCACTCAACACATAACAGTCTTGAAACTTGCATGATGAAGACATGATGTGTCATAATAATTAGGAGGTGGACAAAGGATCTGCTGTTTATCATGGAAATTTATGCAGTCCCCTGTGTTTTCTATGAATCTGGCATTTTTGTCTTTTTTCTCCATGTCCGGATTCGTTCAATTCACTGTCAGGATCCCCCCGTTTAGGATAGGTGAATGTTCACTGACACTAATGTGGTGCAGGTCAAGAGAGGAAGGGTCCCACCTAATGTGCATCTTCTTCCCTGCTCTCTTCTTCACCACCGCCAAAAAACAATGCTTCCCTCCTCCCTCGTTCCCAATTCCCCATACTTAGGCCCTCGCGGCAATTATGCCCAATCACAGGGCCTCAATAGGAAGCAACCAGGGCTTGTTTGTGCCTCTGCGGTCATTAAGAGGGGGGCGAAGAAAGGAATTAATGACTTAATTGAGGAGGAGAGAAAAGGGGGAAATCACACAGACTCTGGGAGCGGAGGGGAGAGTATGAATGGGGCGCCTGGAACGCTCCTGGAGCAGGGGATTGTGGGATTGCTGAAGTGTGTCAAGATTTTGGTCGTCCTCCAGAGCAGATGGCGGCTTGTCGTTCGCATACCATCTATTCTCCTCTTTGTCAACCCAGAACGGCTTCTTTTGTTCCTCCCCATTGCTTTGCTGCAAAAGTTCATGGGCGGAGAGAAGAAAAAAAAGAGAAAAACAACACAACAAAACTGAAACATTGGTCCAGTTTGCTCCAGATTAACAGTCTCAACGTCTCTCTCTCTCTCTCTCTCTCTCTCTCTCTCTCTCTCTTTCTCCTAAAGTTTTGACCAAATCAGAAAGGATGCTGTGTCTAAAGTGCTGGTGTGCCAGGCTTGGCACATTGCTATTCATTCCTCTCTAATGTGGCAGGGTCCCCTCACTGCCAAGCCTCCGCTCCTGCTCCACAGACTCCTGATTACTGTGGATAAACATGCAGGAGGAGATCCCCCTCCTCTCCTCCATCCACACCAACTGAGACTTGAGAGATACGCTACCTCCAGGAAATTCTGGCTCGGCTCGCTTTCACAATTTCTCTTCCCATCCAAGATTTCAAACCGATAAAGTAATCAGGAGTAGACTGAAAAACAGCTTGCTGACTATTCAACACTTGCCACACCTCTGAAATTTTCCTCTTTGATTGTTGCATAGAAATGTGAAATGAGACTGGACGTAGCACTGTGGAGCCCCAGGGTCGACAGAGCTGATGATAGCAAGCTGAGGTGCTTTTAACAGTTTCCTTTTTTCTTTTTTCTTTCATGTGTCCTGATTCCTGGAAGCATTCCTTCTGTAAACAGCAACTGAAAAAACAACTGAGGCTTATTTGGAAAGTGGCTAGCACCTTTGCAGGGCTGAATAATTAATGTATGCTAATGCTAACAATGTATTAGTTATTCAAATGTGATCCTTTTAGACAACAGCACTGTTTACCCCCTATTACTCCCTCTGATCGTCCACTCCAAAAGGGTGGCACATAAAGAGAAGAAAGCAAAGGAAGAGAGGAGAGATGAGTGTATGTGACACTAGCAGACACCAGCCAACACAACAAAGAAACACAGTGAGATTAGCATGACAGAGAATACAAGCGCTTCAGACATTAATACACAACGTGAACTATAGCCATAACCCTCAGGGGCCCGATGCAATATTCATCTCCTCTACCTCCTCCTTCAATCTTTCTCTTTTCACATCTCTGTCATTTCTTTTTTTACATTTTCTCCCCTCTCTCCAGTCTTTTCTGTTCTTTGCTCGTCTCTTCTCCCTCTCTTTCCCACCTCTCTGCTCTTTCTCAGTAGACGTCTGAAGGGCCCTTCAGTCCATAGGAGATGGGACTGGTGGGTGTGGGGGGGGTTGGCTCAGGAGGAGTGGAGAGGACTCTCTGTCTGGAGGATGGATGGATGGTTATGTGTCTGAATGTTGGGAGAGAAGGGCCTCCCATTGATAGATTAAGGGCCAGGTTGGCTGTACTTGAGAACTATGGTTCTCTATCGCAGGAGGTGAGACTGGAGAGCCAGGTCACACATTAGCATGTGTTTTGTTTGCGGCTCGGCTGTCCCAGAGTCCGTTACTCAGTTGTATCACTAACAACCAGGGGATGGAAGAGGAGGGTAAACCCACTGTCTTGTTTGCTGAGGGGTATTTACACAGCGTGTTAGGCTTATGTAAAGTATGTAAATCTTTCTAACACACATTTATACTACACAGACGGGGGATTGGTTAAAGTGTTGCAATCCCACTGTAACCTATGAACATACTGTATGATATAAACTTTGTCTCTGCTAACATTTTTATAGCTGAAAACCCCCGACCACCACAGCACAAAGTATAATTCAGCTAAACTAAACTTTAATACAAAGTTTGATAATTATCATGATAACACAGTTTACCAGATATTTTTGATCACAATAATGATAGCATGAAAACTTGATCCCTGTAATCAATTAGATAAAGTTGTGCTGAATTACATGCTGTATCATTTCCTGTGAATCTTCCATGTTTGATCTATGCGGATGCAGCACAGGAATGGCGGACTCCGCCACTGCCACTAAAAACTACGATATAGAGAGGAAATTATAAACGTTAATACATTTAAAAGAGAGAAGAAATATTAAAACCATGGATGGTATCAAAAAATGGGTTTGATTTCATACATATATTAAGAATTATAACTTTTAATGACATAAAATGTATGGTACCAACACATTAAGTTAATTACTAATGTCATTCACAGATCTTCTGGGTGTCTCATATGGAGCCACTGGTGCTGAGTGGAGAAAAAAAGATTATATAGGCTTTTACAGCACAGTCTTACAGTAAAATCATCACTAAAGATCACAGTCCATGAATTATACTTCCATATTTGACAAAGAGTTGTCTTTTGAGTTTTTGAGTCATTCATTTTGGAACCAAAATCACACTATATCACCAAGGGTTTGTTGGAATGCTTGGGTCTAAATGTACAGATTCCACAAGCACATAAAGAAACTCATCAATTAGATTCCGTGCATAGAAATAAGCATACAAATGCAAAAATTACTACTAGGAAGAAATAACAATGTCACATGAATGAAGGAGGACATTATTTTTTGACATTGTGTCAATGTAAGTAGCCTGGGTTGTTGTCTTTACAAGAACCACGGACCCAAGTCATTACTTATCATGTTCATATTTACCCCCACTGGGTCTGGTCAAATTTTCCCCACTGTATCTTTAAATATTAACCTTATAATTTGGTTCTCTATGAGTTATCTGCAAGCAAAATTCAAATACCTGAAAATATTTGCATTTATGAGACATGCCTTGGTGACTGAGGTTATGTTGAGCAGTCACAATGTCTTTTCAAGGGTCTTTAAAACATATTTTCATGTCAACTCCCAACTGTGAACCACTTTTATGTGTGAGTCAGCGGGGCTGTGACTGCCTGAAGCAAGCTCCTCAAGGTGATTCAGTCTGGGAATGTCTTTGAACCTCCCTGAAGCTACTCCTGCCTGCACAAAAGATCAATACGTCTGCAAAAGTGCAAGCGCCATTGAGCTTACACCCACCCCTCTCTCTCTCTTCATCAAAGTTGGGCTTGAATTAGGTGCAATTAAGGTATTTCCACAGCAACCATAAAACAAAATCCACATGATAGGAGTGCCATGGCTTCACTATTACCAATAATCGCCCACTAACCTCACACATTGTCACTCAGCAGCAACAAGGTCAAAGATGTGAAGCTGACCTGTTTTTTAAAAAAAAATGTAGATGCCAATCACAACAACAGTAAAATCACACTGAGAGGCTGTGAAACAAAGTCATTTAAACACTGAAAGCTATAGACCCCCTCCTCTGTTTCCCCTTTTGATAATCATATCAGTAATAGAGTCTTTTGTTTGATAATGAGAGCTGCTATTTCTGATAGGGAATAATAATACATGGCTATTACAATTTCATCTGTTGGGATTGAATGAATAACAATGCTTTGTGCAGTATCACTAACACACACATTCTGTATGTCTGTAATTGTGGGGTTGATATTGAAGTGGCCGGCCACCTCGGTCAGGCAACGAGGAGAGGAAAGCAAAGGTCCTTGGAGTTATTGTTACGGGTGTAACAATGAAGTCTATTTGGGGTGTTAATCATACACTTTTGTCCAGCAGTACAGTCTGTATTTACCCTTTGACGAGACTGTTCTAATACTAATTGTACGGTGGAATAATAATTAAGTTAATGACATGGAGCTCTTCGCATATGGTTTAAGAGAAGATGTTTGTGGTGCTGAGAAAGACTGGCACGTTAATGAGTGACTCAGTATTGGCTGTTTCCAAAAGTTGGAAGGGTTGAGGTAACAATTCACTGCGATAATTACAGTATAAATCTTGCAGTTGAGATATTAAGTGAAATGTTAAAGTTTTACTACACAGTACAGGAAAGACAGTAAATGTACTAAATTCCTTTTCAAAGCAGAAGCTTGACCAGGTGTCATTTTACGCAGCAACCTGTGAGAGTGAAAAACTGGAAGACAAAATTAAAAAAAAAGAACTCTGCAACAAATTGACAACTTTCTGCTGCTCCCGCTGCTTGCCAACTTCAATGACTCCAGCTGCAACTGCCAAAACACTGATTCACAATCTGACAAAACTGGATGATGACAAAAAGCACATTCTTAACTCAAAACACTGTGCCGATGCTTGAGATAGAATTTCTCTCCTTTGTGGGATGGATGATAATAGGTGAAAACAAAGAAGCGGGGTGTAAAATGCTTCAGCTGAGCGTGATTACAGCTGTGGCCATCATTAGGCAGCCTCTTTAATGTAATTGATGGAGTGGATTCTCATAGCAGACCTCAATAGACTGGGCAGGGTCTCCTCGTTTATTTGGACTCATCTGCATTTGGTCTGTGTGTGTGTGTGTGTGTATGTGTGTGTTTATGTGTTTATGTGTGTATGTGCACATGCAAGCATGAGGTAGAGCCAGAGTGTGCAATAATTACGACTTCACACTCTTCAGACACTTAGAGAAAAGAGCAAAACAAAGCGCAGTAATCAGTGTGTGTGTGTGTGTGTGTGTGTGTGTGTGTGTGTGTGTGTTTGGTACATTCTAAGTGCAATTGTGCAAATGTTGTCTGAGTGTCTACATGTTTGTGCACACGTGCGCTTGTGTGAATGTGTGTGGAGCTACTATGCACAAGTGAGTCCCATAAGTGTGCGTGTGTGTGCGTGTGTGTGTGTGACAGAGAGAGAGAGAGAGGGAGAGAGACAGACAGACAGAAAGAGAGAGAGAGAGAGACTGTTTGCATTTGCTCAAGGATCCTGACCCTTCAGAAATGACACGTTTTCTCTATCTACCCCATCCTTTCCCCACACATTAGGTGCTTACAAAAGACAGAGCACTAATGCATCATCTAATTGGCCTAGGCTCCTGCCTCTGCCTCTCCCTCCATCACTCTATTAGCTCAGTAATTACCCATATGCCTCAGCGAGGCGGGCGTCCAGATAATGGCCGCCTCAAGGGCCCTTGAGCGCGGCAGAGAGGGGCCGCAGTCTGTCGCCGCGGGAACACAGCAAAGCTCTCCAAACTATCCCAGCACCGCGCTGGGAAAAACACAATGGGGAAGGAGTTTGGCAACTTCGTTCCCCGCTCCACCCTCCCAGAAAAAGAGTTGAGGGAGTGGAGATGACTGGATGTAAATTAGTGGCTGTTCAAATTGGAATTTGTCTGTTTATCTAATGTGCAGTTGTGTGTGTGTGTGTGTTTGTGTGTTAAAACGAACCCCAGACATACTTTTCTTCTAAGGAGAGGTATGGATTTTTTCACATCCCTCCTAACACACTTTGTCCACTACCAGTGTTCTGCCACAATGTAGGGGGCCATGTGATCCATATGTAGTGAGGCAGACAGTAAGGGATTGATATTTGGGTGGTGGATGGGTGTGTAGTGTAACTTAACAGGCATTCAGACAAAACAACACAAGGCTCCTGAGTCGATGGAGCCGTGTTGTTTCAGGCGCACCACTAAAACATGCATATTTGTCAGGAAGGCTGGTTTAAGAAACAGATGCAAGGGTTTAAAGGAGTATCAGACGCCAAAACTCTGTCCAACTGTCCCTCCACCACGGCTAAACAAGAAAACACAGCATGTCCAAACGCAAAGAGGGAATTTTGGCGGCCCTTTGGAACATACCACGACACTCACTACACACAGCCTTCCTCTCTCGGTCACTCTCTCTTTCCTTCCTATCTGAATCTGTCAATTTTACACTCTTTGAAAATGGATATCATAATTCTCCAATCTTCAATCTTCAGCCTCTTAATTGAAATCACATAATCGGTCACAGAATAGGGCCGGCCGTCCTCATCCCATCCCCAAATGACACTTCCAAAAAGAGTACAACAAAGAGCTTCTTAAATAATTCCCTTGCTCTCTGCATCATATAATATGGATTACAGAGCGCTCTGCCTCTTTCTCTCTCCTCAATCTGGGATAAGGTCTCATCCCTCCATCCTACCCAAGGCAGATTTTGTGACACTCAAGCTGACCAGGCAGCATTATCTGTTTTTAAAATCAGATAAATATATAAATAAAACATCCCGCAGTAATGCTAATATATGCCCTAAGAGGGTCTAAGGCTTCAGATCTGTGGACTTAATCTGGGTTTTGGGTAGGTATCTTCCCTTGGCCGTTCAGAGATTTGCGAGATCACTGTCAGTCCTGGGACAGCTGAATTATCTTTGCGTATTGTGTTAATCTGTTGGCATGCAGATTGTGGTGGACTAAGGTTCAAGTGGGAAGGATTAGGGGAGATCTGAGCAAAGCTGATGCAGGCAGCCTTCTCAAAAAACGGTCCATGCGTTTGGGCCCCTCTGTGGGTTTTTTGCATACTGACCAAAGGGACCACTGAAGCATGCTCTCTCTCTCTCTCTCTCTCTCTCTCTCTCTCTCTCTCTCTCTCGTACACACTCACACACAAAGATACACGCAAATCGCCTTCATTCCTCCCTCTCCATTCCAGATAATTCCCCTCTTAAAATCTCCCCTCAGACCAACCACTGCGAGCACAGGACCAAAAATGCAAAAACCAGTGGCCATGCCCACTCCACAAATCCCAAAACCTTTTAGAGCTACTTGACAGAGAGAAATCCATCTGGAGAGGATATTCACCGTCCATTACTTAGAGACTAACGTCTACTTTTAACTCAGCAGTATTTATTTACATCATAGCATCTAAATAAAGCGCATTTTATGCCCCTAACTCACCCCAGTAATACCTTATTAAGATGTTTCTAAAACAGAGCCTGAACACAGACAAGGTTTGTAACTTTGTTAATTGTTAGTTGTCGGTTCAATAACCCAGCACTTTGTGTCGGACTCTCCATGATTATCTCTGGAGAGTGATAAAATCACTTCAGGTAAATGAGTGATTGGACTGGAGGACCGCTGAAGTACAACTTAGCAGTCCTTTAGCAGCTTCTGTTTGCTAAATGGAGCCACGGAGTTAGAAGTATGAAGAGGCTGGAGGGGTCAGAGGGGTCCATATGGACCAGCAATTGGATGACTCTCGGAGGGACGAGCAACCAATCACATCAATCATTCTCCACAAATCCTCGACCCGGAGATCCAGCAGGAGAGATGGGATTTCATTTCCACCAATCACTTGGCTTCAATGAAAGCTAATTGAACAATTCTGATCTCTCAAATCGTTTTATTTGGTTTAAGTTCTCTGTGACAGAAATAACAGTGCTGGAGATGCACTTGTCTTTATGGAAATGTAAGAAAAAAATCTCTCTCTGTGGAGATCATTGTTGAGCCGTCCAGGACTAATGGACTGCTTAGGAAGACTTGAGGTAGAAAAACAGACAAGCTGCTTCAGCTCTTGCACCAAATGACACAAATAAAACTGGAAAAAAAATAGTGATCACATATTAATGTATGAATTTATTTATTATTTGCCCTCAGAAAACTCAGTGTTGTTGCGTTGTGCAAAGAGACTAATGAGTCCACTAACCAAGACACTGAAACAGAGAGATCAGGGCTGCAGCTACGTAGTTTAATCAACCAAATGTCTTCGTTTGGGTTCCGTCTCACAGTCCTGCTTTATTAGAGGCAGAATCTTCTGGATCTTTCTGCCTGCGTTGATAAGGTTAATAGGTCTCTAATACGGTAATTGTCTGGTCAGGGAGGAAGGAGACCAAAAAATTTTAATTAAGGAATGAGTGGCTTTTTTCCTCTCCTCACTTCGTTTGTACTCTGGCCCTTAAATTATCTTTCAGATAATAAGAAGACTTCCAGAGCAGTTGTTTTGTCATCTCTCCAATTAAAACAGGCAGACCGTCGGAGAAAGTCACTGGCTAATTTCTTTTTCGCGTTTGTGATCCATGAGCGAGCAATAAGGACACTAATAAAATCTGATTAGCAGTGGCCACAGGGCTCCTTGATTGATTCTTATTCCATATTTGTTTTCCACAAATGTAATTAGGTTCAACTCTGGATACTAATGTAGCTCCTCATTTCATCACTGTGGCATCAGTGTGCTCTCCTCGTACTCTTTACTAAATGTTCCATAATTGCTGGCAACTATTACTGCCCTCCTTTTTATTAAGAAATATTTTTTTCCAAACAAATACTGAAAAGAAAATGTTTAGGAGGGGAACATTTTCAAGCAAAACAGAGGGGAAATGTGAAGCCAATACTTGTAAGTCTGGCGGAGAAGTTACAAAGAAAGACAAAAGCTTGATTAGCATTAATGTCAAACAATTAAAGCAGGAGTATTCATAAAAGGAAGGATCTTATTAGCTGGAGAAAAACAGAATGAGACGGACCATTTCTCGGCTGCTTAAGCCTCAGGATTATTCAACCTTTGGTGGCAGAGAGGAACAATGTGGCTTTTAAAAACCCATTTGGAGAGAAGCGTCTGGATGACAATTATATGCCTCTAAGCTGTTTAATAGGTGGTTAGGAAGAGGACTTTAAGATCCATTCAGGACCAGCGATCTGGGCTGCGTCTCTCAGAGTGTGTGTGTGTGTGTGTGTGTGTGTGTGTGTGTGTGTGTGGGGGTGTGGGTGTGGGTGTGGGTGTATGGTGTATATGGGGGGTATGAGAAGGGTTTTAGGAAGAGCCTGACATAAGACAGAGAGAAAGGACAGAGGGAGAGAAAGAGTCTTAAGCCTGCTAAGCAGATCAGTGTCTTTGTGTGCGGTCAACAGAGGCACTTGAAACTTTTTGAGAGCCCAAGCTGTCTGGAGCTGATTCTTCCTTTTTTATTGCTTTTTGAGGAAAAGACAGAAGAAGGGTATTTATGAAATACTTAAAAAGCCCTTTTCTTGTGCCTCTACACTTGTTGAAATGTTTTGTTGCAAAAATGTTACATATCAGGGGATAAGGGTCCATGAAACGGAGGGATCGAGTAAATCTGAGATTGGAATAAACTGATGACTAATCATGAGACTTTTGAAGTGAGGTGAAATCTAAATCTAAATTAACAGATAAAATGTTAACTGTTTCTGACCCCTTTTGACTCCTTAAATCACCCTGTTTGTGTTTACAGATTGATAAAAAAAAAAAAAAAGAAACAGTCAATAATCTGTTTTCCCAAACGATTTTTAATCACCCTTTCAAATATTTGTGCCGTCGCTTGTGTGGAGTCGTGTCCTTTAGGATTTGAGATGGCCACAAACAACAGGAGAAAAAAAAGGCACCACCAGAAAAAAGATCAACAAACAGGCGAAGCATAGAGACAGAACAGTTTGAGGATGAACGCTGCTAATCCTGACCTCGGCTAATGCTAATGCAAATGCATGTTTATCAAATATGTAATCGACATTAGTTAGAAAAACAAGGATCTGCCAGCACTCTGCTCTTTGTTCCGTGATTGTGGAAGAGGGAGATTAAGATGGGCTTTAGTGATGCTCAGATGGATGGAAGGAGAGAGGGATGGAGGGACGGATGGATGCACTTATGCTCACTGTCAAGACAAGAAGTGAACCTTTGCCTCCTCTTTTTCATCTGAGCTGAGGAAAACTGCAGCCAGCCAATTCAGTTTTAGCAAAAATGTAAAAGTTCTCATCAAATTTATGTTGTTTTATTTTTGTTATTTTCATCAAGTTTTAGTCAGCAGAAATTAACAACATTTGAGATGAATTTCTAGGCATCTCTTCACAGTTTAATTATCATACATTCTCTGCTTTCTGAGGTAGAGCTGCCGCCATCTTTAAAGGAATAGTTCAACATTTTTACCAATATTCCTATTTGCGTTCTGGTGTGGAGTGAGATGACAGGATCGATATCGCTTTCATGTCTGTATGTCTACTGGCAACAGCCTGTTAGCTTTGCATAAAGATTGGAAACAAAGGGAAACAGCTGTCCAAAAGATACACAGTACACATAGCAGCACCTCTAAAGTTTAATCTTTACGCTGAGCAAAAATCACCACCACCTGTAAAAATGTGTGTCTGTGTGGGAGGGGGGGGGGGATCTCTGACATCCTTCCCTGCTTTCTTCACAGCCATTAGATAAAAACAGACTTAAGGAAAGTATCTATTCTGCAGTGGTTTGACCTCTGAAAAGAGTGTGATACATTGTCTCTGTATGTGGGACAAGGGACAAGAGATAAAAATGCTGTGCAGTTGTGCATATAGCGGGACACCTAGTCACCCTGTTTTGTTGCCTTCAGACAGAGCCCTCTGTTTCTGGTGTTTGTGCGAAGCTAAGCTAGTTGTAGCCTTATATTATTGTACAGCTATGGCAGTGGCAAAAAGCACATTTCCCAAAACGTCACACTATTCTTTAAAAGTTTTCCATCACCACGGATACATGTGTGATTCTCATTGACAGCAAGATTAACAGAGAAGGTACCATTTACTAGTCTGTACCTGAGTACCAGTAGTAGTTCACACACACAGTGTCCATGTCACTTTGCAGTAATACAACGTATTTGCTCTATTTAAAATAAGCCTATGTAATCTTTGCTGAACAGCAGCCATTATAGTCCCAAGTGGTAATTACAAGACTCAGTAACAGTGTAGCATAGTATAGGATTAGTGTGACTGTAGCAAAAGTAGAAATGAAAGTTGCTGCCATAAGCTGCTGGTCATACCAGGCCAAGTAAGGCTGTAGCAGCCAAACCATTATGTGACATTAACACTGGCTTACGATTCTGTAAATGGTGGCCGGCCACTTCTTGTCTAATTTTCTGTGGCATATTGGATGCACTAACATTAGCTAACATTTTTGGCAAATACAAAATGTTACTGAATTGCAAGAAGCTGCTTTTTAGGCTACATCAAGCATGTATATCAACTTCTGAGGAAGCTTTATTTTTGGGTGATGAGGAAGTTTATACTGATCAGGAGGATATAATGTGTGATTCTGAATAAGATTTTGAAGTCTAACAGTGATAAGTTGTTGGTCTACTTGTTCATTATTTGTTCATTTCACAGTCTTTCAAGGTAATGGTTAGTTAGTTTTCTGTCTTTGACTAATTAATGTCAAAAAAATGCTATCTTTTATTTTCAAATATTACTTTCCATTTAGTTTTTAATGATGTAGTTTTTAGTCTGTTGTCATCATGAAAAGAAGGTTTTTTTTTTAGAATGAGCATTTAACTAAAATGTTTTCCACTGTGTCCATATAAAACACATTTTACATTACACGTCACACATTGTCCTGTGTTGTGAGGGAAGTGGTTGGGGAGTGTCGTCAGTAGTGTTGCGGGGCAGTTTTCTGGTTAAATGTTTACAGGATGACACAGGGGCACAACTCTTGCCAGTTTGTGCCTCCCCTGGGCACCCGGAGAAACAGAGGTAACCTATTTTCTTTGGCAAGGTTGAGCAGTCACACGGAGACTGTGTTTGTGTTGTTTGATTGCACTGCTCCTTTAGGCTCTCTTACCTTGCTGTCTCCATCTCTCCTTCCTCCACTTTAATAACCCCCCTCATGTTGTTTTTCTCTCTTAGCCAACACTTCCTCCACTGATATGTCTTCTCCTGCTCTTTCCTTCTTGTCTCCATGTTTCCTTATTCCCCCTCTCCTTCCCTCCCTCCATCCTTCTTTCCCCACCATCCACTGTCACACAGGGATAAAGGAGAGGCCTTGCTGTGCTGCGTGTTTGTCTGCTTGGTTGCAGGGTTTGTTGTTAGTAAATGAGGTCATTAGAAGACACTCTGACCTAACCAAAGGCGTTTGTTCTGCATGCTGTATTTTTTTTACCCTCTTTTTCTCAGCATAAATATACACCTTTGATGGAACGGCCAGATGCCGGGATCATTAACATGTCATTATATCACCCAACAAATTAGGGTGAAAAATTCCTTTCCATACTCTCATCACCTCTCTAAGCATTAGATACAGTGAAGTCTGTCTCAAAGAGAAATATATACACACCCAGTATCTACTCTTTTTCCTGCTTACACACTTGGTCACTCTCAGATGTTATCTCCTCCTTATCTCCAGCCTCTCTTGACCTCTTCCTCTTCATGTTTTTGTACATCTTACAGCAGGGTGACACCTCTGAGCGAGCCTCAGGGCCATTGGGTCTTCTCTCTGTGGCACGTTGCCAGATCCTGATGACACCTGTGAGTCTTGGCAGAGCTCAGG
Organism: Pempheris klunzingeri; assembly: GCF_042242105.1. Lineage (NCBI taxonomy): Eukaryota > Metazoa > Chordata > Actinopteri > Acropomatiformes > Pempheridae > Pempheris > Pempheris klunzingeri. The sequence continues at coordinate 11,057,708 of NC_092029.1, forward strand.
GTTTACAGTAGCTGTTAGCGGGCTTTTATGTCAAACAAAACACAGTGTGCTCTCTCTCACTGTACCTCAACAATTCCCCACCCCCAAATGACTCCAGCCCACTTTCTCCTGCACTCAAAGTGGTCGCAGCTCTGTCTGCAATCATATGCTACTGTAAACACTGCCAGTGAATCAGTCTTTTTCTAACCATGTCAACGGGTTTTAATTATCGATGAATGTCAAGGATGTCTGCTGGGTCCACCTCATTTCTCTCAGAGCCAAGCCCGTTTCTTGTGTTGTGTAACATTGTCCTCCATTGTCGAAGCGCACTCATAAACATACTTCATACGCAGCATCTCTGAAGTGTATTCCATTGTTTCTCAAGTGGGGAGACGAGTGTTGCCGCTCTCCAAATGGACATTGGCGCATCTCCTGAAACAATACGGTTCCCCCACACCACATCACTCACATGCGTTTAAAAACGCCAGACCTTGACCACTTAGGCCTGGAAAGAAAATTACCTGAGCACAAAGCGGGAGCTCTTGTCTACACCCTAAAACACATCATAGCACTCTTGTCATTGCAAGTGGAGGGTCTATTATAAACAATTATTTTAGCCCTTCACGGACAGTTTGGTCTTTGTGATGCATTGTGTTTTCGAGCGAAGAAGTAGAGGCAGTAATCAATGGAGGAGCCGTACGGTCAAGGTAAGGCTGCCGGGTGATCTAAACACATGCATACGTGGGAGGGAGAGAGGGTGCTGTGAGCAAGATGGTGATGTACGATGTACTGTATGCATAAAGGCTGACCACGACCACAGAGAATACTTGATTGGCTGGCGGTTGTCAGTTTAAATCATATAGCACAACTCCTCAAATAAGTTACAGCTGTGTATAAGACATATAAATATTTTCAGGTAACCATAGCAACAGTGCTTCATGTTGCAGCAACAGTTAATGCCAACGGGTTATATGAACCTAAGCACAGGTAAAAATGACAATCACATGACAGTTTGGACTATAGAGACATCAAAAAACACAATCAAATCTAACATTTATCTATGGGGAAAAACCACATTAGAAACATACATACAAAAGAAATTCTGTTGTATTCTGTAAGATGTTACAATAAAGGTTTCTGCTCTATTTGTCTATTTTGTTGGGTCTCTTAACTACACAGGACAAAAACTGTCAATTGCTTTTAATACACTAATCAGTGACAGTGGAAAATAGCATACAGCTCCTGAAAGGTTGACTTGGTCACTTAAAAAGGCAACAGGGAAGAGACAGGAAGTGTTTACTGTCATCTTTAATGATGCAAATATTATACCTGTAAACTGGCATATACCTCAATGACAAATGGCAGTTTGTGGTCTGATTTCAACAGTTCTTGCATTTTTTGATTTCAGTTTTAAATGTTATTTATTTCATTCTGTCCAGACATGAGATATCACTTCCAAGTATAGTCAGTAACCACATAATAGAAGAAGATCAAGCATGAGTTTGAGAACGGATGCATAAGGGTGTGATAGAAATATGGAAAGAGAGAGAAGGACAGAGATAAGAGACAAAACACGAGAAAGAGAGGTGTGAGACGTGTGGGTGGACACTGGGCATGGTGGCAATAGGCACAGGGGCTTAATGAGAGGTGAGCCAGAGGAGAAACAGAGCAAGGACAGACAGAGAGAAGGTAGCAGGGAGAGAGAGAGAGGTGAGAAGGAGGGAGTGAGTGATAGATGGTGCAGCAGGAGGGGGGGGAATAGAGGAAGAGAGGGAGGACGGGACATTGGAAAACAGAAGCAGTAAACAAAAAGCCAAGAATAGAGTCCAGGTGTGAAAAGTGAAGAAACAGGTGAGGGAGACAGGGATAGAGAGGTCGGGGTAGAGGAGAACACCGAAGGAGGAGCGAGTCAGGGTCACCAGGAGGTGTCCTCCAAGCTAAAGTCGTGCAGCAGACTGGAGGACTACAAACAGGAAAGCCAAAGTAATCCAGAGAGATTTTTCCAGAGAATAATTTTTTTTAACACACAGGATAATACAAGCTAACAAGCTAGTTAACTGCTTGCTTACCGTGACTTACTGAGGGCCAAGATGGGACTAATCTCTGTGTTTACTCTCAGTCGGCGGCTCTCGGTCACAAACAGGACAAGAAATTCACTGTTTGTTTGACAGATGTATTTATACTGTCAACACACACACAATATGACAGCTTCCTCCATTCTGGACTCTCTGTATCCTCAAAGGTCAACACTGTCAAAGTGATGGATATTTGCGAATAAAAGTGAATTCACTTTTACCCCCACAAGTGAATCCTCTGCTAATCTATATGGCTATTCCATTGGAATTAATAGTTTTCACTGTTAAACTTTGCTGATTTAAAAGCCTACTGGCTAGCCTAACCCCTAAATAAAGACCCTCGATGAAGGCTGATAATGTCAGAATGTTTTCGAATTTGGGAGACATAAAAACAGACATTCAAGGCAGAGAAAGTGAAACAGAAAACACCAGCGAAAAAACAACTAAACAAAGAAACCCACTCCTCAGACACAAAGGAAAATGGGAAAAGGACAAACAGAAACTTGGCTCGGTCCCAACGTGTGAAGGAGTTTGGGACAGCACCGCGGTTCCCCCCCTCCCCCACCATCCCCCGATAAAGGTGATGTATGACCAGGGGATGGATGTGCCCTTGTCAGAGCCCTGTGTCTGAAAATACTGATGGATGGAGGGATGGAGAGGAGAAGGCGAAGGAGGAGAAGGAATGCAGGTGATGGGGAGATGACAATGATGAAGCATGGGTGCGCCACGATGCCACATCTCAGACAGCTGTTTGGCGACGGGGGCTAACACTTGTGTGTGTGTGTGTGTGAGTGTGTGCGTCTATCTGTGTGTGTGTGGAGGGTGTAGGGGACTGGGGACACATGCGGAGGAGGCTGCAAGACAGGTGAAAAACACTCGCATGTGTATTTATAGAAGAGTGAACATAAAATCAAGAGAGAAACTTTGCTCTCATCTGTATTTTTGTTAGTAGCTTGTCAAAATCTGTTGGCTCGGTGCAGGAGAGAGGCAGCATCTCTTCTCTTTATATTATCGTGTCCTTCAAGGCCTGGCTGTAGCCTCCAGGCAAGCCTCGGGCTCCAAGGCCTCCCTCCGTGTGGCAGGACACCAGATCGGACTCAGACACACACAGCTGTGGCCCAGGGGCCTTCACTCCTCCCGGAGAATGACACTCAAACTCCCCAGAGCCATATTTAAGAGCAACAGTAAGTGATTATGTGTGTGTGTCAACTGTATCTGTGTGTTTGTGTGTGTGACTTTTAGCCCAAAGCCAGCAGGTATTCGCGGGCCCTTTCAAATTAGAAATGGGTGTGTGTGGGGGGGCTCAGCCGAATCCCCTCGGTGCCCGGTGGGTTTCAGAGCAAGGACTCTGGGAATATCAGGAATATATGTCACAGTGGAACACGGCAGAACATCACAGCAGCGGTCATAAATCACACAGCTTGTACCGCTCATCATGCACCAGCCACAGGTGACACTGTCTGAGTTTTACTTGACTACAAATCAGGAATAGAATAGAATAGAATAGAATAGAATAGAATAGAATAGAACAGACCCTTCGTCAATATTGGTTTCAGACATGTTGTTCTGTGACTGACCAAAAAATAAACTTTTAAAGGAAACTTACTGTGTTTTTTGGTTTTGTTAGCCTGCAAGTTGTCCTGAAGTAGATTTCAAATATCTAATCCAGATCTAATTAAAATTCAAGTTTATCTTAAAGTTTTAGGAGGATCTTGCTGCTTGTCCTGATATACGTATGTAGTTTTCCAGTTAGCCAGATATCTACAACTGTAGCGTCATGACCCATGATAGTCCTAGATAAGATCCAGGTTGAAAAATACTGGAATTCTCCTTTAGATGCTACAATCAAGTATCACCTTGCTGTTTTTATACATTGGCCGACTGTCTGAGTCTTTTTTCTGTCCTTTTTTCTTTGTCCCCTCTCTCTTTCCTCCTCTCCTTTCCTCTATCCTTCCCTGCTCCCTACAGTATCAGAGTGCGTCCTTAGGCAGAAATGACAATAGTCTACATGAGCAGCAGAGAGCAAGAAACTGATAAGAACACAATGATAACAGCACATCAAAGGTCCACTTCCTGCTTTTTCTGGAGCTTTTCTTCCATCCTCAGTGGATGGAGTTTGCTCAGTTGTCACTGAGATAGTTTCTCATCACGTGAAGTATGATAAAGTAAAGTATGATATCAGTTACATGAAAGAGTAATTGGACCTTTACTTAATCTTTTTGGTCAAACTACTGTTTTTAAGGTCAAGAATGAACTTTTACGCTGAACATATTGAAGATGTTATTTCACTATCTGATACAGATTCAATAAAAAATTTTTAATTAAGATTTTTGTTGGATGGAAAAGTTTCATTTCACAAAAAAGTACTGTTTTAGCTTTACTTACTACTAATTTACAGTACTGTGTTGATGTTTGATTAAAACACGGCAGAAAGCGGACAGGAAAATAACACAGAGGAAGTGTTCGAAAAACAGCAGGAAGTCCGGTTGATGCAGATAAAGGCAGGGATGTGAAAAAGGGGAAAATAGGGCAAGTTTAATTGAGGACTAGAAGAGCGGGAGATGCAGAGAGGGGCGAGGGAGAGGTCTGGCTTGGGACAGTGAACTGGAAGTGTGTGTGTGTACATGTGTGCAATGTATGTGTGTGTGTACAAAATGCACTTGTGACACAGAGCAGTATTGACAAGCAGGGCTGATGCCCCTGAGAAAACCTTCAGAATTCAATCTCATTGATTCCCACAGAGGAGTGGAGGACGCTGCCTCTGGTCTATACCCTGAGTCATTACACACACACACACACACACACACACACACACACACAGATACAGTACAATAGAGGGGCACATTACTTAAATTAATGCATTTGAAGCTTTTTGAAAAGCAAAAAAAGTTTTTTCCACATTTCTTTCAAAATAAAGTTCATATTTTCACCCAAAATGTCTGCAAATGTTTTACAAGAAAAAGAAACATTATTTCTTTTTTAAACCAGTCCAAGAACCACCTCCGAATCACTCAGGGTGTTTTCATGCTAAGCAACACATTTCCACAGCTCCCACATTTAAGACTTTGTTGCATTGTTGGTGCCTTTCCCTTTGCACGAGTGCATTTGACAGAGTGAACGCATCCTCACGTCTGCTCGCACATGCATTAGTGCACATGATGTTCCTGAGAGGGAGAAATGAGGAGGAGGAAGAGATTGTGGTGGGCGCTGAAGGGGTGGTGGTAGTGTTAGGAGGGGGTGGGAGTGGGGGGGTAAATGGGTGGCACAGAGTCCATGTGTTGTATGACCTTGGTCACTGCTGAGGGGACCTAGTTTCTTGCCAAGCCAATCAATAAGCTAAACAGGCGGAGGATGGCTATTTGGAGCATGGGAAGCCAAACTCAAATACTGATAGGTTATCTGCCTGTCCCAGCACCACTTCTGTGCAAATATTGGACCAGCACATTTTTCACGGTGACTTGCATTTGGAAAAAAAAGAAAGAGAGTCAGAGAGGAGTGAGAGGGGGTGTTGAGAACAGACATGGTTGAGTGGATATGTTGCAGAGGGCAAAATCTCCCTCCTCCCTCCCTCCATGTCTCTGTCGGATCCCCTCTTCTTACCCCCTAAACCTTCAACCAACAAGTACATCTCTCTCTCACACACACACACACACACACACACACACACACACACACATACACATACACACACTCACTCTTGGAGTAAGTGTACAGCCTCTTTACTTGTCACTTACCTGATGTTGTAACACATTTTCTCCTTCTTTAAAGCACTTTAAAGCTTGAACTTGAATTTAGCACCTTCTAATAAGACAAACTATTGTATAAACAATTGATGACAATAACTTTTTGATTATGAAAAACCTCCTATATAACCTCCTATAAACCTCCTATAGTATATCCTCCGCCAGTGTGACACCTGATTATATATGTTGTCGATAAAATATTAAATTAAATTTTAATTAAAATAAACAAACCTGCAGTTGTCAATGATAATAATTGTTAATAAAAGGACTGTAGTTCAGAATCTACAGATTTCCTTAAGATGGTAAGTGGTCAAATGGCCCTTTGAAGGGGTGTTTTTATCCTGATAATCATTTTGCTTTTTGTCATATTCAAATATAAAATATTTATGGGAGATGTAGGAGATTTGATGGTGGGATTAAACACCAGCCAAAGGGACTTCTTAACCATTTCATCAACCATTAATAAAGCCATAGTTTAGGTTCATTTGTTTAGTGGTTGCAGGTGTAATGAGGGAGCTGGAGCTTTCTGTGCATAGTCTCATGTGTGTGATTGCATTTAGCTATAATAATAATCGTTGCTACATTATTTATTTTTAGGGAAATCGATTCCCTCTCTTGTGGGCAAAGTGTATGTTAACCCAAAGCCAATGTTGGAATAATTATAGCCAGAACTAATTACAAATGCTGAGGTGACAGCGAGACAATAAGCTCAGCTGAGAAAAAAAGATGAAGTTAGTGAGTAAACAAGCAAGTTTACTTGGGTGTGTGATAGTCTGTCTGAGGCGGAGACAATGGTGTATCTCTAAGTGATCTGTAGATGATGGCAGCTGGATCTGATCAATAATGGATGAGTGACACATGCCAACCACTGTATCCCAACAACTCTGGAGAGACACCAGACAGTCCAATATGTGTGTGTGTGTGTGTGTGTGTGTGTGAGAGAGTACAAATGTGTGAGCGCAAGAGTGAGCCCCCTTCGAGACAATTCAAAGCTGAGGGAGAGAGAGAAAAAGTAACAGGGAGATAGATGAATAGACAGGAGGGTGAGCTGAGGGGGAGAGTGCGGTGCTTTTCCCATCAGGTGTGGAAGTCAAAGCCAGCTCGCGTTGGTACAGCAGAGACTGGAACAATGACTTCAAGAGCAGCGCGCAGCAAAACCACATTAATTATTAGAGAGGAGCGATCAAAGCACAACTGTGACATGAAATAAATGAATTAAAGCTGGAAAAAAATATTGCCATCTGGACGAAAGGGTTTCACATCCCAGAAACAACTCACTGCTCAGATGTCTGCCTTTGTTTTTTCCCCCTTTTTTTGCTTGTCGGTTGAATTTTTCTACATTATGTGGACTGAACTAGATTCAACAATTGCTCATATTAATGTGTCTCATTGTTTGTCTCATTGTTTCACTGCCTGGTAGTTTCAGGATTGAAATAAATTTCATATAATTTCAAGCTTTTGGGGAACAAATGTCTTTGCTTTCTTTCTCTGCGAGAGATTGGAAGATTGATATCAGTCTAATGTGCATTCAGCACGGAGCTGGTGTCAGGCTATGGTTAGCCTTACTTAGCATAAAGACTGGAAACAGTTACCGTAGTTCAGCATGTTAACATGTTAATTTATGAGCATTAAATATGTCCGTAGCTGTATTTTTCCAAAGGGCCAGGCTAGCTGTTGCCCCGTGCTTCCTGTTTTTATGCTAAGTGAACAGTTATGCACTTTTTAAAAAAATGGTTCCGCATTTTGGGAAATGTGCTCATTGGCTTTCTTTCTCAGAGTTATATGAGAAGGCTGATATCTCATATCTATGCATAAAGTGCAGAGCTGAACGCCTGAGAGCCACTAGCCTGTCTTAACATAAAGACTGGGTGAAGGAGGAATCAGCATAGCTCGCTCCAACACTCAAATATCTGCCAGGCCAACCCTGTGCCCGTGTCCTGTTTAATGTTCAACCTTTGTACAAACCCTGATGTAAAAATGACAATTTGTAATTACATATTTCTTCGTGAACAATAGCCGAGTTTCCGGAGTCCTGTTGCCGGGCAACCAGCGGACACACCGTACTGAAGTGCTGGACAGACTAAATCTAAAATAATAAAATCACAAACCAGCCTCCTATAGCTTATAGCTGAACTAGTTGGCTCCTCGCTTTGGGTCTGTAATTAACGACCTCTCATCTAACACTCAGAAAGAAAACTAATAAGCGTAATTTCAAAAATGTTGAACTATTTGTCTAAATCATCTACGGTTGTCATTAAGACCTTGAAGTGCTGGTGGATCTACAGTTCAGTGGAGGCATGTGATAACAGATTGTGTGTATTTGGTAACAGAGATGGCCCCTTTTCTGTGTGTCTGCTGCTCTGGCTGGCTGAGCTGGTGTGATGTTGTCTTCCTGTTTCAGCTCCTCCACTTGGGTCTGGCTGCCGTCCCTCATCTCTCTGTCCAACTATCTCACTCTCCCCCATCTCACTTTCTGCCTTTTCTATCTCTCTCTTTCCATTTCTCTCTTTCTCTCTCACTGACACTGGGCACTGTTCCCCTCCCTGACCATCTGGGCCTCTCCTCCACGAAAAGTGCATGTTCGTATGTGTGTGTGTGTGTGTGTGTGTGTGTGTGTGCGCGTGCGTGTGAGTGTGTGTGTGAGTGTGTGTGTGTGCATGCAGAAAGGCATGTGTGAGTGAGAGTTTGAGAACAGTTTCTCCTCAAGTGGCCATATATGTGTATGTCTATGTTTGTGTGTTTGGTGTGTGTGTGTGTGTGTGTGTGTGTGTGTGTGTGTGTCAGTAGAAGGGTCTTCCTTCGCCAGGTGGACAGCTGCTACTTAGTAGCCTTACAGTCCAGCCAGCAAAGTCAGGGAGAGTGAGCTGGCGGACTTAACCCTTTATATTCCAAAACAATGTTGAAGATGGACAACACACTGGTGTGTGTAAGTGTGTGTGTGGTGTGAGTAGCATCATTATTAATATGCCTGCTGGAGTGTCTTGTCACTGTTACTTCAGTCACTAATTCATCATACCAGTGTATTGCTGTATGGTCAGTTTATACTGAAGGCATGTAAACGCAAAAATGTCCTTTGTATTTAAGGGTGTATGGGTGTGTATGATCTGCGGTGGTGTGTGTGGGTATTTTCAGGGTTTGGGGATCACGTAGATTTTAAGTTCATTTTACTGGTAGCTAGAAACTGGATTAGATTTTAATTTATCAGAACAGTTTTCTCTTAAATTATCTCTGTTTTCCTTATAATTATTTCATTAGAGATGATGCTTAAATAAGAAAATAAGATTAGTCTACAGAGAATGACATTGATTTGCTGTTTTCAGACCGTTTGGGCAGCATTTTATAACAGCACACACTCCACAACACACATGACAGCACATTTTATTGTGCTACAGCATTTACATATAACTCAGTACCTCAAAAATAATTGAACCTTAATGTAAAGCAAGTCATAACTGTAGTTAGACAACCATATACAGGAGGAACTGCTGTGTGTGATGCACATATACACTTATGTGTGTGTGTGTACATTGTGTCCAATCTACATCTGTGTGTTTGTGAGCCTAGCAGTCACATTTAATGCTCTTATCCGTCCCGGCGGTCCCATCTTTGTCTGGTCCTTAAATGGAGCTTTAGTCTCCGCAGCACAGGCCTGGCTGGATGAGCTTAATCAAACCATTAGAGTCCTGAGCCCAGAGGAGCATCTCACCACCTCCTACTGAGATCTGCTTTAAGACATGGTGGCAGTGGCAAACACTCAAACCTCTGGATTAGATCGGCTCTCAGCGACTTAGCGGTGTCCCCCTCGCTTTCTCTCCCTCTCTGCTCACTCTCAGGCTTTATCTGTCTGCCAGACTAAAAGCACTTTCTTTATAGGCCTTTTAAAGAGTCTTAAGGTAAATGAAAGCGACTGCAATTGAGCAGGAGAAACATGGAAGTACAAACACAGACATACAGTTTAGGACGATGAGGGATTACTAACAGCAACAACAAGCACACTTACTTTAAAATATGTACATAAACTTTTTAAACCACTTAGTAGAAAACCTGGGGTGTCCTCCATCAGTAAACTAGCCTGCTACTCACACTAAATAGTGACCTCTGTGCATCCCAGAAAACTACTCCCATGTCCTTGAATACCCAAACTTGATTTGGAACTTGTTTGTGGCGATCAGACAGTGAGCCCCCCTCAGAGTGATCCATTATCCCAGTTTTCCACGGGCTCTCTCCTTAATTGATTTCACATGCGACAACTGTGGATTGTCTTTCCGAAGTGTTTCTCTATGGCCAGTGTGCAAATGACGAGCAGTGACAATGCCGGTTTTGTCCCTCGCCTCTTTTCTTGGCCGCTTGTGTTTCAGTGTTCTTGCTTTGATAAGCAGTATCGGAACGCATTCTTCCTTGCCCCCAGAGGATGATGGGTATTAGTGTTTTCTGAAGAGTTTGGAGTCCACTTCCTCCGCAGCCTTCGTCCAAGGGAGACAAGCGTATCAAAACACTTCCCCTCAGTCCAGCTGATGCGCCATGTTAAAAGATTAGAAACAGTGGCTTAATTTGAAGGGAGAGCTTTGGAAATATCAAGAAGAGGCCATCGTCCCCTGTGTTTAGTTTGTAGAAAGTGGATAGAGATATCCTCCATTGTAAATCTTTCAGTGTGACATTTGTTTGTAAAAAAAAAGGAGAGGGAGAAAGAAAGAAATAGGACATATTCTAAAGCCTTTCTATGTTGCAGGAATTAAACAACGCAAAAAAGGGATAAAATCGGCTTAGACTGTTGAGACAAGTACATCTAAGAGAATGCACAAAAGGAGGGGTGTAAACGGCGGATTCTTCCCAGCTAAAAACTTATCAAGCACAGGCTTTGTGCTCAATCCATTTAAGTGAGTCCCTAACACGCCCCTATTGTATGCCTTTAATGGTCGAAAAGTGACTTGTGCAGGGCTATCGCCTCTTCATGGGGATTACAGCTAAGTGCTTAAGTTGTAGTGAAACCCGGATTTACTGATGGCAAAGAGAAAAGGGCAAGGGAGGCAGGGCAGAAAAAGGACCCTTACCAAGGATTTGTGTCGGGATCGCACTGTTCCCCTCGTCTGTCTGTGGCAGAGTCGACAGAGGACAACTGGTGTTCGCATGCGAGCCAGCACACAAACACACACAAGTAACAATGCTTTTGCTCAACATCCTTTTACTGTGCATGTCTGTATTTTCCTTGTGATCCCTTTCCGTCTGTTCCCCTCTCTCTCTCCCTCTCTCTCTCTCTCTCTCTCTCTCTCTCTTGCCCTCCTGTCTTTCTCCCTTGCTCTCTCTCACTCTCATCCCCTGTTTTAATTAATTTCTAGCTGTGCTGCCGTATGAGACTTGGCCATGGAAGTGTCTGCTCCTGCAATTTCAGCCCTTGTCTCCTGCGGCTGCCAGAAAATGACTCAATGCTCCTTCCGTTTCAAGAAGGAGAGGTAAACAAGTCAAGCAAAAAAAAAAAAAACAAAGACGGAGAAAAGAAAGGTAAAAAAAATGCACACGATAATTAGGCTTGATTTGAAAAGGTGCTCAGTATGAAGGATGGAGCCATTTTTGCTGTACTGAATTCAACTTGTGCCACTACCGCTCCAATCAGCTACTGCCAAAGAAACTCAGAAACTCTGTCTCAGCTGTCTCCTTTGGCACTCCAGTGATTTTGTACTGTTTTTCTATAAAGTTGAGAGACTTGTGAAGGCCAAAATGTGCTTGAAAACAGTTTGCTTGTACTTTTGCAAGTGCTGTCTGACCATGTCTAAAGTGTTTATAGCTTCCGAAAGGCTGTACAGGAAGGAGTGGTGAAACGCCTGCTGTCACAGACAGGCAAGAACTAATAATCATTTAAATATGAGGATAATGACAGAGGGCAGTTTGTCCTTTAAGTGGTGCACACGGTTCGACACATAAAAGCAACAGAAGTAGTTGTGTGAGAAGTGAAAAATACAGGAGTACTTGTCAAATGGTCACACAGTCTAGAAAGCCCTGCACCTTTTGGACGATTTGTCCAACAGTTTCTGCAACTGAAACTTGTAGGGAAGTGCGACAGTCTTCTCTTTTAAGTTTCCACTTTTTTCATTTTTTACAAAACTATTTCTGTCCCTTTTTGTGTGTACCGCCAAGTGTGACACTATGAAAACCTTACAGGAGAGTCTGATCTGAAAATGTGCACCATTTTTAAATAACACCACTTTTTCCTCTCTCTATGATGACAGCCTTGTCACCGCACCTTTAAATGTGGCCGTTCAGTACAGCTATGAACACTTTAGTTTCCAGACGCAGTTGGATGAGGCTCCAAAAACTCTGGGTCCTACACTGAGCATGATAAAATTCAATACAGTTAGAAATTTTAGACTTTAGAAAGCTCCCTTCAGAGGAAGACATTATGCAGCAGTTTTCACAGGTTGTGTAGAAATCCCCGTATGTAGTAAATTGACATTGACATGTATAATCAGTGGAGTGCCCCTTCCATTAAATTAAATAACTGGGTTTAAACAGGGAGTACAGTGTGTTCTGCACATTTTCAACACAGGAAGTGTGTGCTTGTCATACTTGTGCCGATTGCAAAGCCATGAAAGCACTGTCACTTTCAGAAATGAGTGACATGATACACTTTAATTTCAAAAGGAAGGGATGATGATGATGATGCCGATGATAGAGGAGTGTGGAGGTATAAGGGAGAGAACGCTTCTCCTTGAGCATTGTGTGTTTGCGTGTCTGTTCCCTGAGCTAACAAACTGTATGAAGCTAAACTCGGGAGCACCTGCCCTTATTGTCACGCTCTCACCCACCCACACTCGCACACCTTTCCCTTGAGCACACAACACCCAATACTGAGTAAAGATGACGACAGGGCCAAGCCCTGCATGAGGCAAAGGACGCCTATTCAAATAAAGACGGTAAACCCTCTGTCTTTTCTCTCACTAAGCCTTGATGTGCTCCTCAAAAGCTACTCAGGCTCATTGTGTGTCTCTACCTTTGTTGTCTTGTGTTTAAGCAGGCTGATGATTATAATGATGATGATGATGATGATGATGATGATGACAGCGATGGTGGTAGCTTAAGGAGAAGCAGCTGCCGAGGGGTTGAGAGAGCTGCGGACAATCGTCCTGTTTACTCAAGAAAAGGTACACTTTGACTGTTCAAAGTGAAGGCTGCTGAATGGCAACTGACTGTGTGTGTGTGTAAAGTGTGTGTGTGCAGCCGGAGTGCCTTCAGGTCCATCTCAAGCACTCTGCAATTAATGCTTTTAGGCTCCCGCTTGGTGCAGCTTCACCTTTCTGTTTGTCATTTAATTTGGGGCTTTATGTGCATATTCTAATAATATCCTGTGAGATGAGGTAAACAAGACTGGGTGGATTAAATACCTGAGTTCATATCTATAACTCAAAGGAATAGTTTAGTTTCCGGGGAATTGCACTATTATCGATGCAACATGAATGTTTTCTTTTTATGTATTTGCATGAAATCAAAGGTATGTTGACAAGTGAGATTAGAAGTTCAGCTCAGTTTCAGTTTGCAATTCTCCTTAAAGGAATAATAATTTATTTTTGCAAATAATTTTGGCCCCTTGGGGGCAGAGAAACAAGCTGTTGGTATTGATATATTTTCACGTTATGAAGTTGTTCTGTTGATTGTCTTCGCAAACAGTTGCCTACTTACACAATTAGCAGACGTAGAGCAACATTAGCATTAATTGTGAGTCACGTTTCTGGACACTCAATGGATTTGAGCCCAATATCTAATCCCTAACCCTGATGAAATATCTTATTGTGCTAGATGACAGTGAAGACATCTGACGGCTTGTGCCACCACTGAGTTATCCTCCAAACTGCACATTAAGGGACGAGATGACCACATGACTTATTGACCACTCACTTGTCAATCATCACATTTATTAACAATAAAACTAAAAGCAGTTTCTGAAACTACAATAGGCGCATATGTCTTTTTAGAGCATCATGCATTGTAATATTCAGACTACAAATGTTCACACTGCCTAAAAAAAGACACATAGTTTATGTAACACTGCAAAATGCCATTTAAGTGGCTGCATTTAGAAATGCTGTGAAAAGAGCTGCATTTGTCTTTGTTTTATATAACCACATCAATGACAGCTGGTAGACTAGTCTAGACTACCTCATACAACCTAGTGACTAGTAAAAACCACAGACTGCACATAGTTTGTGCAAGTGTGAGTACAAAGATTCCTCAAAACTATCCCTTTGAGTGTTTATGAAGCTTATTTTACAGGTTACAAGGCAAAATCAGCAGAAAATGGAAATTTGTTTTTACCAAAGGCTTAGGATGCAGTCTTACACTGCCTCAGACTCTTATCAAACTGGTATCTTCTATGTGGCATGACCTGGCCTTCCATCTTCCAGACTGTTTCCAGGATTTGCTGTCCCCTCACTGTGGCAACAGTGATATTTTCGCCCTACTTAAGCTCCAGATGCTGAGAGGCTCCTTGTACTGGCACTGCTGCAAGAGGGCCAAAGAGGTTAATGCACCCAGGGAGGGAGAAGCAACCAGCTGTTGGCCTTCTAATGTTTAAAACCTCCTCCCCTCCATCTATCCTATTCTTTCTCTCCCTCCCTCCACCCCTCAAAGGAAGAAAGCCCAGGCAATAAAAAGCGCTCAAATGGCGAAACATCTGCTAGGACATTTCAGTGCAGCCAAGAGCGTCTTAAGTCCTCTGGAGCAACAATATGAGGACACTTTCTGGGCAGGGGCGACAGGGACTTATAAAGAGATAAGAGGAGATAATGGCTAGATGGAGGACTTGGGGGCTGCAAATGCACAATCATGAGGTCCGCACGGAGATGGGGGTGGGGACAGGAGGGAGAGAAGGAGGGAGGAGGGTCTCGAAGGCCAGAGGAAAGTGGTTTGGTAAACAATGCCTCCGCATTAGCATGATAATCTGAAACATGCCTTTATTTAGATAAAGATGTAGGTTATACTGGGGGAGGAGTACGTGCTGCGCAAGTGTCTGTGTGTTTCATCGTGCAGGGGTACCTCTGCTGTGTGTGTGTGTGTGTGTTTGTTTGCGTGCGCACATGTATTTGTTTCAGACATGAGAAATATACAATGATGTACAAAGGATCTCTTGTCCGTGAATGCATGGATGTGCAGTCACAACATGGCAAGTCTGAGTGCTAAGCAGCTTATGTCAGGCTATTACAGTCTTTCTACATCACTCACTGTTTTACAATTCAACATTTATGAAACTGTGACTTACTTAAAATGCCCTCAGTGTGGTCCAAAACCTGGATTACAGCAAGACTGTGTAACTTTTAAAAAGAGAAAACAACATACTCTTACAAAAGTTTTATTCATAAGAAATAAAACCCTCACCGGATCAATTCAACACGCTCAGGGGTTTTGACCTACAGCTTCACTTGGTGTGTTATGATCAGTAGCTTATGGTGGCTAATTTTAGCTTATGTTAGCAAAGGGTCATAGCCAGAGATAAACATTTGACTGATTTTATGACAAAAGCAAAACTAGATTTAAACTCACCATACCAGGAGACATGCGTCTTGTTCCCTGCTTGTGGTCCTATTCATTGTGATCCTATTCAAGCTGCCCATTAATGAGGTCTTTAAAGCGACAGACTCTAGAGAATAAAGAAAACTCCAACGTGCTATTATCTTGTAATTACCACTTGTGGCTACAGCCGCCTCCATTCACTAGAAGTTATATGGTACTGTTTTAATAATTGTGAGTTAAGAACCTACTGCTGATTAAAGCTATCATACTGAATGTGATGCCATACAATATGGTAAATATACACTTAAAAGTTTGATAATAAAACCCTAAAACCCAAAATCAATGATCCACATGCAGCATTCAGAGAAATGCACATGGACAAACTTGTCAGTGATTAGAGCCAATAGATTTTTACAATTTTATTTCTTTGAAGAATTGTTTAAAAGAATCTACTTTAGAAGATATATTTTAATTCATTACAATTTTAGAACCTTTTATCAGCACTGCAGGTTTAGATGCTTTCAAGTTTTGAGGTTATGCATTCAGTGAGTCAAGTGCATCCAGTTGTTAGTCTATTTTCCTTTGCTGAGGTTATAATTGCTGCACTGCTGCTTACATCTTCTGTGAGAGGATAATATTGCAATTACTGAGGACAGCAGCATGCTTCTCTCTTTGTAATGGCAGCATTAGTGAAATATAATTACTCTTGTGAACTCTGGTCAAAAACAGCTTAAATCTGTCGACTCTACGGAGAGGTAAGGGCATCTTAGATGGTATCATTTGAGGTTAGGTTCATCAAAACAACAGCAAACAAAACCACGTAACTGTGACCATGTAACTGCATGGCTTTTCAGCAGAAGCTGTAATACATTTAGTGAAAGGAGCAGTGTAGCTGTCACAGTGTCAAAGGGAACTACATTTAACTACATTGTGGTATTTCTCTACTGCAAGTACTGAATATAATTTGACTTAGTTACTTACTAGACCTTTTTTAAGTTATTTCAATAAAAATGAAATTTAAAAAATGCACATAATATCTTGGAAAATATGCCGGTGCATGTTGTAAGCTAAGACAGAAAATGGAAGGTAAGAAGAAAGTAATGAAGTGGGTGGGCCTTTTCATAGTAAGGCTTCAAGATGACACGTGCATGCACTGCTGTTGCATGTCCTCATCACATGCTCTTGTCATGTACTCTGAAAGTGAGAAGTAGCAACAGCTGGGCTCACCACCACGTCTGCACGGCAAGACGGACCTTAAGTGTGTCGTTACGATAACAATATCTCTGCCTTCTACTTACACGCCTACACAGTGCATGTGTGTGAGTGAGTGTGTGAGTGCATGTGTGTGTGTACATGCAGTCTAATTTGATGCATTTGTATGGTACATGAAAGCGTTCTCACAAATATGTGCATGCGTGGGTGTGTGTGTGTGTGTGTGGGTTTGCGTGTGAGTCCAGGCGCCACTCGCCCTGATAAAAGCCCTTTGACACTCAGCTGTTTAACAGCTCAAACTGTCTTTGCTCAGTGGATTAAATACACACACACACAACGCACACATGCACAAAGATTCAGTGACCTCCGCGACACTTCCAACACACCCCTCCCCAATTCAACAAGGAATAACTTGTGAGTATGTGCATGTGTTTATGTGTGTGCATGCAAATTAAAGCATTTACACACATTTCCAGTGGCCTGCTGAGGGCGTCCTACACCATACGGCCCCTCTCCTCTGCATTTTAACACTGTGGTGACAGGTGCTGGTCCAAGAGACAATAGAGCTCCTCCAGAACTGGCAGCCAGCGCACCATAAAAAGAGAGAAAAAGAAGAGACATTTCTAACTGTGAGTGCATGAGAGAGAAGCAAAAGAGAGACTTTTCAATTCCATTCTTTCTCCCAAGTTTTGCCTAAATTCAAAGGTGAGAAGAAGTGGTTTGGAAAAAAAAAACAAGAAAGGAGTTGGAGATACAATAGAAAACAGAAATGCAGACAGAGTAAGTGAACTTGAGTGTCTCTGAGAAAAGAAGAGGTAAATGCAAAAGGAGCATGAAAGACATGGAGCTGCTCAGAGCTCTTTCAGCTCAAAACGGGTCTAAAAAGCCTGTTGAAAGTTTTTGGTGAGTCTTTGATTCCACTGGTTCGCAATGTGACTCCTCACAAGCACAAAGACGAGACAACGGAGCACTTCTGTTTTTGCACTGGCCACACAATACAAGCCCCCGCTGCCAAACTGGATTCTGTGGCTCCGATTCAACATGTTTGGTTTCTGGCCGTGTATTTTTAGTAAGAGTGTAATGTATGTCTCCTGGGTGAGATCATATACAAATACAATGTCCCCTTTGGCTTGTGGTTTATTTCTGAATAAAGTTTATCTCTGGACAGCGCACACATATCGATATAGGCCTACCTCCCGAAAAAGACATTCTTAGAAAGCAGTGAACATGAGCTGGTGCACTCAGTGAATGTGTGTGTGTGTGTGTGTGTGTGTGTGTGTGTGTTAGTGCCAGATTTGAATCCCAAAGGGACTGGTGATCTAATTAACCTGTTCCAAGGATGATAACTGTCTTTTGGGGAAAAAATACACAAAAAATAGAAGTTTTTCACCAACTGGCACCACTTGCCTTCAAATAGAATGTTTACAACTCAAAACTGACAATACGAGCTCTGTTTTTATTTTTATTCTTCATACAGCTACTTTAATCATTTTTCTTGTGTACAACTGACTGCAACACTCTGAATTCCTTTGTGAAGAGATATCCCAAGACCACGTGCCGCTGTTATCCCTGTTTGTATGATTCACTGTGTCTTGCCCCCTTCTATGACAGCAAACATTGTGAGCCACCTTCGAGGGTTGCCGCTTCGAAGACCGCTACCTAAACTATATTTTTAGTTATTATTTTCTTTTTTTGGGGGGGGGGCTACAGCTTTCAAGAAATATCTGTGTAACAAACCAAGGCAACACTTGATGTTGGCCTATAATGTTGGAATCATTTTTTGGGTCAAATCCAAATCCAAAAGACTCTCCATGTTTCACTAGTTAATTGGAACTAATTAATTGGAGGTGAACATCTCTCTTCTTTTTTTTTTTTTTTCAAAACTATCACGAAATTATGGAGACACATCATAAACCATTGACCAAAATCCCTAATCTGCTCTTTAACATTGACATCAAACATTGCTACATCGCAATCGGACAACGTACATCATACTTTGCTAACATATGGTGCTCATACAAAAGTTGAAGTGGCTGCTAACAACTGTGGGTGTTATATAAGGTTAAGAATCTTGTGTGTACTTTCTCATAATGCATATTTGCACTGCATTGTGTATTTTGGTTTGAGTGGAGTAAGTAAGTAAGTGTGTGTGTGTGTGTGTGTGAGTGTGTGTGTGTGTGTACTTGGCATGTCACTGGGGCCAGGTGCAGGGCTGGGTTGTGATCACGAGCACGGGTTCTGCTCAGGATAAACAGGGTCTCTTTCTCATCTCTCCAGGGGCCACCATTTCCTGGTACTCTTTGTAATGGGAGGAACACGACATCACAACAGCAGAGCAGATCAAACAGTGGTCGTTTGCTGAGTCAGGGTTAAGAAAAACCACCAGTTGACTCAAAAACATGCGTGACGTACGGCGCTAAATCAACATAACTCGATACAAATCAAAAGGTTGCAAATCAGGCTTTAAAAGAGTTTTGGTTTTGCTCAAATCCAACTCCATAATCCATATTTCCATTACCACCATGTTTCGGTGTTTGTTTCTTTCACAACGATAGGACTGAAAAACTGTTAGATACGATCTGATTCAGTGTGTCTGACCTTGTTCTCAATCCTTCATCTAACCTCGGAGCACAAAAGTCTTTATTTTCTCTCTCCAGAATTCCCCCTTCAGCCTCTGATAACCTGACGTCCATCCCCGCCCCCTCCCTCTGCCTTGTGGGGCAGGAAGCAGAGCAGCTCAGACGTACTGTACAGTCCCTCGCGTCTGGGCCGGAACCAGGATGTGTTGCTAGGCGCAGGGATGATTGTGTCAGCACTTGCTGGCCGCTTCGTTTCCTTACAGGTGATCTCCTGAATGGACAATGACAGATATACGTTTCCTGCTATTTTTCACTTCTGCAGGAGGGGATCAGAAAAACACAGGACTCTGTGACCACGGGGCCACCTCTACAAGCGAGTAAGCAGGCTCCCAAAGTTAGCAGAGATTCACACCGGGTGAGACAAAGGCACATTCAGCCGGTTGGCCGCAAGACCTCGCGGTGACCCTGTGACCTCAGACTGGAGGTGGATGTAGGGTTGAGTCAGTGGTGGCTACAAATCAGGGAGATGGGGGTTGGATGATGAGGAAATATTGAGGAAGCCACTCTGGATTTCTGACGCGTTTGATGAACTTTGATGGGTAGAAGGTCGAGGAGGATGAGAGGTTGATGGTATGGCAGGAGTGGGACGGGGAGGGGGGGGCTGGGCGATGGCGTGTGGCAGGATAGCTGAGGTCGTTCTTTTGATTTATGATTTTTCAACTTTTTCTAACTGTGGAGACTGCAGAGTATATGCACAGCACGGGAGGGGAAGGGGGACAGGGGATGGGAAGTGAAGGAGGGATGCGGCGGGGCATTGAAGTGGAGGGGTGGTCACGCTCTTTTGATTTATGACTTGGGTGATTAATGCCCAAGGATATTACCCCTTGGAAAAAAGTGCTGGCCCCTTGACTGAAGTTGTGTTTTGCTACATGTCTGACAGGCAGGAGCGATTTGGCCTCCTTTTGTTTTGTGACGACAATGTGAAGAGGGGTCATCTCTTGTTCACAAGTCAGGAAATATCTTTCTGATCGATTTATAATGAACATAAACCAGTGGAGAAAACCCAGCATTAAAAATTACGTTAATGAGGAGAGACACCCATGTCTGTAAAACATCTGTAAAAAAAAAATGTGTAGCACTCGGTTTCAGTGAGATCACATTTGCTGTTAAAAGGAAATTATGCAACACCATAACCTGGCTAAAAACGCTCCCTATGATGATACCATCTGTATCACTGAAAGGCTGTTCCTTAAGATTAGCACAAGTCATTGAAATTACATTAAATGCACAACACATAGCTAAATATACTAACTGTTTTCTATATATAAGCAGTTTCCTCTCATTCACAGTCTCTAACGCTGCAGCTGTGGGGCTAGACAACCAGTCGACAGTCTGGAAATCCGTACAATGCAACAGACTTTAGGATTTCTTGTCTTGCTTTGATGGCCATGGGAGTTATCTCTGTGTGCTGGCACATCTTAAGTACGGCTGTGAGTTATGAACTTCTCTGACCGAGTTTACCCTTCAGGACAAGTGTATTCTTCAAATGCTGTATAATCATTTATGTGCTCGTTTTATGTACATGTTTTTGTGTACTTATCCCCCGCAGACACAGGAGGAGATGACAGGAAACACTGAGGTCAGCCACGGTCTGGACCTCTGCTCAGCCATCTTGTTTTTAGAAGACATAAATCACACGAAATCCACCGGTTCCTCTCCTCTTCAAAGGCCTTTGTTTTACAGCCTCTGCTCAGAGGTTATCAGCAGGGCAGCGGCAATAGTGTGTATAATGGACCTACTTACACTGCCTGATAAGATGCATTGAGAGTCAGTGACTCTCACTTCAGGCTGTCAATAAAACCAGGGTATCCGTGTGTTTTTTCAGGGTTTGAATTATATCACATCAATGTGACATGGCACCATTTTTTGACGCAGACTTGTCTGCCAATATAAACCGTGGAAGAATTGTTTGGGTTCCTGTCTGTGGGTTTCTACGGCTGACCCTGTCTGGGTGATTAAATGGCTCCGTGCTGCAGGTTTCAGCACCATCATCCCCGGCTGGATCAGAAGGTTACACACACAGCCGCGTACAGTAGATATTGATGTCGTCAATAAAAGTGTCTTGGAGTTATGTCAGCCGACTAGACGTTCCAAGGTTAAGCGGTGTTAAGCACACCTTCTCCTCCTTGTTAGACGCTGTTTGTCTCAGTGTCAATCACACCATATGTCAGCCTCTTTTATGTTTGCTTGTTCACTTGCAATGACAACTTTTCTTGCTCCCGCCGCTGTGCGCCTCCCCCTCCCCACCACAACACACACATCTAATCGTAGGTCACCCTCACGGTTCTGCGTGTGTTGAACCAAGGAGCGCTGGTGGGGAGGAGGGGTTGGGGGCATCGGCTATCGCTAATCACTACCACTATGGTTATGGTAGTGCTGTGGAAGCAGTAGCCTTGCAGCCGTGTGATCTCCAGCTAACCTTGCCCACGGGCCTCTTTTGTCTGCACGCCGCACACGGCTGGCTCCATCCTCTCTCTGTTATTGAGCGGGTTGAGGGGTAGGGGTGTGGGGGGTGGGGGCTTAATCAATGGCGAATCGCTGGCACTGTTCTCAGGACAGTGACCGAAGCCCAGTCTGTTGGCCCCTTTTGCCTCCCTTCCACCAAAGTCCCCCCTTTCTCCTGCCTCCCTCAACCGGTCCTCCACCCCTCAGTCACCGCCACCACCCCCCCAACCCCTCCTGTCTGATTGACACTTGAAAGGTGGCCGAGGACGGGGCCGGAGGCGATGTTCCACGCTCTGGAACCCTCCGTGCAGGGGAACAGCTGGTGACATCTGCAGAGAGGCCCACAAAAGGCAGTTGAAAGCGTGCAATCGCGCCCCCTCCTTCTCTTCTTCCCTTGTCTCCCTCACTCTCTCCTTCTCTGTCTCCCCCTCTCACCCTCTGTCTCTCTAACCCTGCTCGTTCTTTCTCTTTCATTCTCTCTGCTCCTGTCTCCCCCTCTCTCTCTGCCTCAGATGTCCCCTCTATCTCCTAAGAGCTGGCCCTTTTGTCTAAAGCAGTGATACAGGCACCCAAACGCCTTTGAAAAGCATGCTTTAAACTTGAAGAGCGTACGCTGGAGCATGTGTGTCTGAGCAAAAGAAAAAAAGAGAGGGGACAGAGAGAAAAAGGGAAAAAAGAGGGAGGGGGGGACAAAACGTGAACGCCTGTATGTTGTACAACAGCAAAACAGAAACACTTTTCACTCTTTTAAATAAACTCCCTCTAGTCATTTCATTTATTCATCTGTCTGCTTCTTCACTGAGAATTCACCCAGTGTCTCTGCGTTTGATCTTCTTACATGGAAAACTATCGGCTGTATTGATATCAATGTGCACACGCCCAGTTAAAAGCTGCCTTTTAAGAGGCCCCATTGTCCCTGTTCAATGGCATTACCCCGGCTCAGCTCACAGTGAGTGCTTGGGAAGCGGAAGGGGGTATCGACTCCCGTTAAAAGAATCCAAACGCGTTCACTGACGAGACACACATCGCCCACAGGAATGTCAAACTTCCGACCCGTTCCCCGCTCCCTCCCTCCCTCCCTCTATCTCATCACTCCATTTCTCTGTCCTAGAGTCAAAGGCTAACTCTGTGCGATCTGTCCTCCAGAGAGTGTTTTTGAGATTTCTCTCTTAAATGGAGGAAATCATTTTATAATTCATCTATAAACTTTTTGTCAGACTAAACTCCAGTCATATGCACTGGAACAATTTGGTGCATCTGTGCATTTTCCCATCATCACCAAAACAAATTCCCCCCCAAATTTAATTGGCTTGTCCACCTGGCCACACCCCACACACCTGGCCTCTTCCTCCTCCTCTTCACTCCATCTCCACCTCCTCTTGTCCTCTAAGAATGTAAAGGAGAGGTCAAAAGGTCGGCGTGCTCCAGGTATCAATATTTCAGAGCTGTGTGAATCCCTCCTTTCAGGGAGCCGTCCTCGCTGACTGAAGGTATCTTCAGGACCCAGGGGCCGGCTGACGGACGAGCACAAAGCACCCGTCAAAGCTCTGAGCAGCAGCGCAGCTTGCACGGTCCGCGTCATGTGT